>NC_044032.1:397452735-398652735 GCF_901765095.1 Microcaecilia unicolor | reverse complement strand
AGCTAAATTTGATTCTTCTTTTTTCTTTTTTGAATTGCCCCACCATCTTGGACCCTGAAGCAGCTAAGCAAAACAGTGACCACCGTTGGTCTGGAGATGTGAAGAAAGCTTGAAGAATTTGGTTTGATTTTTGTCTTTCAAAAGATGAGTGCTTTTGATGTTTGAATCAATAATTGAGAAGTTTTTGAGCGTAAATTAGTTGCCATAATTGATAATATGTTAATTGCATGGGTTGGCTTTCCTGTTGTTGCCATAATTGATATGTTAATTGCATGTGACTTGCAGGTGACGTGGTGGAACAGTACCAGATCTGGATCTGTGGTCACTCTTATGTGCATTGGGCACAAAAGCGGGCAGCTGTACGACCTGATGGGGTGAATTTGGGCTTTCCGAGGGGGAAGGTGGCTGTACGATGGTTGGGTAAGAGAGGGATGCTGTGGGCTCAATTGTTGCCAACCATAGAGTGGGAGTTGATGTCTTCCAGTGCGCCACAGTTTCTCAAGTGCTATTAGTGAAAACAATACAGAATGATTTATTAAAACTGGCATGTTTGCTGCCCCGGACCAGGCTCGTCTGGTCGGATATTATTCCACGACGAGTTTGGAGGGGCGAGAGGTCGCATACAGCGATCGATGGCACACGCAAAAAAATTAATAGGTGGATGGGTAAATTTATGGGGTCAGTTAAAGGGCAAGTGATTGTGCATGAGTTCCTTAAAGAATCTTGTGCGGGTTTATATAGATCGGATGGGGTCCACCTGTCGGATGTGGGCCTGGATATATTCAACTTTGATTTACAGAATTTTATTGAAGCCATTACGCTGGTGGTAGGTCGCAGCCAGGGTTTGGGGGGAGCCCGCGGCGAACGAGGAGTCGTTGCCGTGGGCTGTGGCATAAGCTATGGAACTTAGGTAACATTAGCGACGAGTACACAGCACCTCAGCGGATAATATGGCAAACTGAGTTACTATGTATATGTTAATGACCTGTTGCAAGTTACAATACTGAGCAAAATGTTATGCCTGCATGCGGGCAGGATTACAGAACAAGATGGACACGGCTAGTCTCCTGGCTTGGACGGCCAGGGGGCCAATAGCTTTGGTTAAAGTGGTAAATGCATCCTTGTACGGGATGCATTTGATTGGACAGCGTGCTATAGCAGACAGCACTGAGGAGGAACAGGGTGCTTGGACGGCACAGCCTGTAGTAATATAAGCAAGAAGGGCTGTGTACTCGGAGGGAGATGTTTATCAATGATGTTTACCAATGATTGTTTATGTGAAGGTTTACAATAAATACATTTTTGCGGACCTGGCTGCGGCCTAAATAAATCCACATTTGTTAAAGAAATTGGCTTCTGGTGTGGTGTTTGGATAGAAGGGGGTGACTGAGTGAATGCCGAATGCCCGTGTTGTACATATGTTTAATTGGAAGGTTTTTTGCCAATGATGAAGAGTAGATTGTTGGATCCTATCAGCTCTATGTGTTTGGATTTAGAGCTCTATGAGGCTTTTCCTTACTTTTTTGCATAATTTGTGATGTCCAGTGGATCACTAGCTTTTGAGTTTACATATTGAACTATTGTTCATAAGTGACTTGTGCAACAAGATATTTATATGGTTTAAATCTGGATGCACGTAATTAATGCCCTATATGATTGGAGTTAAGAGAAGCTGCTTTCTGCAATTGAAGATTTATGGAAAGTATTATAGGGCTTTAAAGGAAAAATGATAAACACGTCATAATGCTTGGATAGTGAAATTCCAGTGACAGAGGGATTATTAGCAAATTGTGGGCCCCTTTTACTAAGCTGCATTTGCATGCGTCCGCTACGCATGTCTGGAAAATATTTTGGATTATTAGCAAATTGTGGGCCCCTTTTACTAAGCTGCATTAGCACGCATCCGCTACGCATGTCTGGAAAATATTTTATATTTTCAGACACGCACCAAGTGGCATCTGATGCGCGTAGGTCCTTACCATGTAGATTCCTTACCGCTAGGTCTATGGCTGGCGGTAAGGTCAGACGCCCAAAATGGACACGCAGCAATATTGATTTTGCCGCATGTCCATTTTCAGGAGGAAAAAGGCATTTTTGGTACGTGCACTGAAAACTTTCACAAGCCACTTTTTACTGCGGCTTAGTAAAAGGACACCTGTATTATTATTGTTAGAGTGGTATGAATGAGAGGAGTATATGGTTAGCATTGGGGAAGGAAATGTTATTATATTGGTGATATTTAATAAAGAATTTTGGTAATTAAAGTTAGTAGTAACAGTTACTGATATGAGATATATTATTTATAACTAGAGGACGGGATATACTCAGTAAATGATTATGCATATTCATTGGGGATTAGCTGCAGGATGGCCAGAACTGTTTTGGGAAGTCAAGTCTTAATCATATCCAGGCCACTAGTTTTCATTGTGAAGAGTTTTTATGACATTTTAATCAGTGATACTGGAGAAGATGATAGAAATTGCATACAACAAACTATATAACAAAATAAATATGTATGTTTCAAGAAAATGTTACTTTGATAGCAATATTAATTTCTACTTTGACAATTAGCCAGAACCTAAGGAGTGTCTGAACTGATAATTCACCATGTGAACAGAAAAGTCTAATGAATATGAATAATTGAAAAACGATTTGGCAAAGTAATACTTAGAGTTGGGCAATTTCTAGAAATGTTAACCTGTTGAGCAAGGTTCTTAAGCTTATATTTCTTAATTAAAAAAGGAACAGCATGATTGTGCAGAAAGATTACGCATATACAATAAGCTTGCAAAAATTTGCCTAACAGCAGCGTGACTCAGTCAGCTAGCATTTTATGGAGCTGAGAAAAGAATTATCTTTCATAGAAAATCATTGCTGCAGTGCATGTGCACATCCTCGGCTTACTTTGTCAGCTTCCCTGTTGGAATTTGTACTTTTGCAGAATTTTTACATTCAAATTTGCATAGAAAATTTAGCTTCTCAGTCTGAACAATGGGGTCAATATTCAGTCGTCGGCAGTGAGTGTTTTGCTCACCGATGACGTTATTTCCAGATATTCAAAGCCGGGACCTGTAAGAGCTTCAGCTTTGAATATCCGGTTAATTTAAAGTGGCTAACACATAGCCACTTATGTCGATATCCATCCTTACACAATATATAGGAGACTCCCATCTGTATAGCGACTGATATGAGATATTCTTTTTAATGTAGAGGAAAAGCCTCAATCCAGGCATGTACTCCTTGTGTTATACAACTTTAGGGAGCACTGCCCGATCATCACTGGCATAAAAACCTCTGCTAAGTATCCCACTTCTATTTCAAACGAATTTATCAAGAGTTACTTAGCTGGCATGTACAAGGAGTACATGCCTGGATTGAGGCTTTTCCTCTACATTAAAAAGAATATCTCATATGATCAGTGGTGTTCCTAGGGGCGCTGACACCCGGGGCGGTCGCCGATGCGCCCCGCCCCCCCCCCCCAGTGCAGCGCGAACCCCCCCCCCAGGTGCACGACACTTGGGGGGGGGGGTGCCGCGCGCCAGTCATTCTTCGTTGTTTCCATGCTCCCTCTGCCCCGGAACAGGAAGTAACCTGTTCCGGGGCAGAGGGAGCATGGAAACAACAAAGCTGACCGGCGCGCGGCACCCCCCCAGCGGCGTGCACCCGGGACGGGCCGCACCCACCGCCCCCCCTTAGTACGCCACTGCATATGAGGCACTATACAGATAAGAGTCTCTTATATATTGTGTATGAATACATTAGAGATCAGACTACCTATAGCTCCTTAAGCAGCCATGGGTTAACACATAAAGATAGGACAGACATTTGTGTGGTCCCATTTATGCACTAACCCTGGGCACTTAAGGGCTGAATGTCAGCACTTAAGTGGTCAAGTGCTGACTCTGCCCCCAGAACACCCCCAAGATAGCTGGCTTTCAGTGCTAACCCAATATTTAGCACCACTTAGCCAGTTAAGTGTCGCTGAATATTAGCGGCTAGCCCCAACCTGTCAGCTGCCAGCTAAATCATTTTGAATATCGGGCAGAATGATTTTAATGACTTAGTGTGAGCATTCAAATGACTGGAATATTAGTGTAGAAGGGCATTGTTCTAGAACAAAAAAATGAAAGCGGTTTCACTTCGAATATGTCATGAATGTACATACTTGATCTGATGAATGTAGAGGGTGAACCTGTGGAAAGTCTCTTGGTAAATATACAGATAGAAAAGAGAAGGTATTAGACTGTACTACAGACTTCCAATCTAAGAGGAGAAGGTGAGCAAGTCCTTTTTCTGATCACCTAACAAGCACCCTGTCATGCCCCTCACCTGTACTAGAAGTCCTCTGGGGTCCAGCAGCCTCCTGTGCCTGAAGAATCTTTTCTACTTCCTGGAACTCTGCACTTCCTTTTATAGCCCTGACGAGGGAGCTGACTGATGACATCACATCCTGCCTAAGTATATAAGGAAGTTCCATCTACTCAACCAGTGCCTCAGCAACAGGCTTCCTGATGTCCTGCAGACTTCAGTGTGCATTGCCTCGTTCCAGCCTGTTTGTTCCCATCCTGCCTCATTCCAGCATTCCTGCCTGTTTGGTCCTGCCCTGCTTGTTCCTGACCTTGCCTGCTCGCTGCCTGCCTAGACCTCTGGTCTGTTCCTGACCTCACCTGCTGTTTGCCTAGTCCTTGGGCCTGCTCCAGTCCTTGTCTGTCTGTGGATGGTCCTAGCCTTCATCACCCCCAGCTTGGAGTCATTGCTGGGTCCTGGACTTGGTCAACATCTGTGTCAGCAGCCTTCAGCAAGGACCTGTGATGCACTTGTGTCACACAGGTAGAGCCAACCTTGCTACGGCCCCAGGGATCACATCTCTTGAAATGTGACACATCCAAAACACATAACTTGACAGTTATTTTGGGGCTTGAAACTATGTAGACCTACGCTTGAAAAACAAGATAGGAAATAGAATTATCCAATAAGTTCTTGGAATGTTTCTACCACAGCATTCTGGTTTAGAAGATGTTGAAATCTACTTGGGAGGGAGGGCCTTTCCCAGACGTTATCACAGGAGCCAGATCAGTGGGTGCTGAGTACCCCCCAAAACTGAGCAAGCTTCTTCATTGTGTCCAGAGAGGAGTAATTTGCAATCATTTTGAAATGTTGGCACCTATGAATTACCCTCACTAATGGAGGAATGGGTTGATATAAAGAGAGCTTGCTTACTATATGCAAAAGATATAGCCAAATCTACCCAACTCTTCTCCCAAGGCTTTAATACATGTAGTGACTGACTATCCACTTACTCCACTCCTAAACTAGCTTGCTGAACACCTATTAACTCAGACCAATCCCTCATATCTTATTCATCTGTACATAGAATTTGCGTTCAGTTTAGCCACCTATTTATCCCAGTTGAATTTGTACTACCCATCTTGCTCCTGTCTGTATACCTCAATTACACTTGCCCCCATGGTTACATAGTTTGGCAGTTTTTTCAGATTACTCTTTTGGCATACAGGACCAAGGTCCCTGTCCCGGCCCTCATGTTCAGTAGACCTTGAGGCCGGGGCCCCTGTCCTAACTTTAGGATTCCATGAAGCTGCTGCTGAGGTCACACAGGAACTGCTTGGTTGCCACCTGCCATCTTTGGTGGCAGTTGCCTCTGGGGGAATCATCGATTCCACTGGGAGGATCATATTCCTGATGGGGGAGTGTGGTTACTTTGAGGTTGGGTTCCTGATGAAGGAGCAGTTTCCAAAACGGAGCTTTGTAGAACCCAGTTGGTCTCATCCTACTATCTAGATATGTTTTTCACTTAATGGATATTATTTCATATTGAATTTTGCATTTTTATGGATCATACATACTATTTGTGAACTGCTTTAAGACAGTTCCAGTCAGTGACACTGGAACAGTTAGTGCTCATTATAGTTTATGCAGATAACTGAGATAATGATTTAATTATAGATACTCATGCTTTGTGCACTTTTATGCACTGTTTATGCAGAGTTTAAGGCGGTTAGCTTGGCAGAGTTTAAAAAGGGGTTGGACGGTTTCCTAAAGGACATGTCCTTAAACCGCTACTAAATGGCTTGGGAAAAATCCACAATTCCAGGAATAACATGTATAGAATGTTTGTACGTTTGGGAAGCTTGCCAGGTGCCCTTGGCCTGGATTGGCCGCTGTCGTGGATAGGATGCTGGGCTCGACGGACCCTTGGTCTTTTCCCAGTGTGGCATTACTTATATACTTATGTACTTATTGTTTGGTGCACTTATTTCACACACTATTCACTGCTATGCTCAATGATGGTGTGAAGTTTCAGCCAGTTTGTGAATATTAATTCCATTTGGCTATATGTTAGGGAAGAGCATTGTCTCTATTCCCTATTTTTGAAATCCCACACTAAGGACTCAACATACACAATTATTATTATTTGTTTATATATATGCACTTCTCTATTATTTGCACACACTATATATATATTTTTAGAGTATTTTTGGGTTTCTGTATTTGGTCTTACTTTCTTGAGGGTTCTTAGATATTGCTCTAATAGATTGAAGCTTTCACAGATCCTGTTCTGTACTGTCACTGTCACATCTTTGGGGGTGGGTGGAAGGGGATCAGAGACCACTGAAGGATTAAATGGGGGGGTCATACCGTAATCCCCCCAGTGGTCAGCTGATCAGTTAGGGCACCTTTTTGTTGCTTAGTCATGATTAAAACAGATCTAGATAAAAATGTCCAGATTAGGCCCTAGATGGCTTTATTTTGTTCTATTATTGCTGAAAAGCGTCTACATTCTGGGACCAACTAAAACACACCCCAACGTGCCCCCTAGCGATTTAGACAAACTGTGAAGAAAAACATCTGAAATCTGAGTTTCAAAAATCCCAACTTGGACATTTTCCCATGACAATCGTCCATCTGCTGCTTTGTGCCACTTTTGGGATTTTTTTTTTAAGTTCAAAAATGTTTATTGAAAAGATATAATGTACAATAAGGGCAAAGGAAACAATCAGTAGCATAAGCATACAGCAGGATGGAGATGTTTAGGTGGTATTACATGTAATTAAAGTTACATGGGTAAAACTGTCCATAATTCTAAAATGGACATACATAGCACAGGTGCTATATAAAACATACCTAATTATATACATTACAATACTAACCAGTACAATACAAATGATCAGGCATGTCATGGCACATAGCTCAGAAGTCAAGGAAGGCTAGAATGAGAAACCAGGTGTTCCTAAACCTCCGTAGAGAGCCAGATTTCTCTGTTATAGTGGTCTCGTATTTGTAAATCAGACACAACGAAGACCACCACATATGAACGTTCAAGCCACTCAAGAATTTCCAGTTATGTAATATATCCTGTATTCTGCAGGGCAGATGGATGACTAGAAATATCAGTCCAGAGAAAAATATGCACATATGAAAGAGATTCAGCGATATGTAGCATCTGTTGAATCCTAGCCCAAATCTCTAACCAAAACTGGTGGTGGAAAGAACAGTAGAAAAGAAGATGATCCAAATACCCAGTCACCTGATGACAAGTCCAGCAGTCAGCCGAGGGTAGCAGATGCATTTGAAATATGCGCACAGGGATCCAAATCAGCTTGTGAAGCACAAACAGAGATTGCGTAAGGGAGCCTGAAACGGAGCATTTGACAACAGACATCCAAATATAAGACCAAGATTGTAGTACAATGGAGACTCCCAGTTCACGCTCTCAAATGGATTGTAATGTAGAGGTGCCCTTAACAGGAGACCCATGTTGGTATAAGAAGATGCTGAAGGAGCCTTCTGCTCATGTTGCAAGCAAAAGTCCACGGAATCTGAAGAGCTCAAAGGTGTGCCCAGGGTGATTTTACTATTTTTGATGTTCAATAATAGTTGTATCCATTTATAGTATTTCAAAAAGGTAGGTTGAATTTCTATCTGAGCTCCACAAATGATAACAATTCCCCTTGTTCCATGACCACCTGCCCAATAGTCCATACGCCACTGTTCATCCATTCCCGCCAGGTTATGGAGTGATCACCTATTGTAAAAAGAGGATTCCTCCAAAGGGGGAGTAGAGACAACTGTGCAATCCGATGTGGAAATGAGCTGTCAAGCAACGTTAAAGCAGACCTGGACTCATTCAGAATGAGGTTGCATTTATAAGGGTGTGGCAGAGTCATTTTCATCAGGTGTTAGAGCCTCTAGGGAAGCCATGCAGGCAGTGGACTCGAAAGTTCGCCACAGAGCCAAGAAACACATTGTCAAAGGATGAAAACCAGTATGGTATTTGTAGAAATGTGGGAAATTGACTCCTCTAGACTCCTTATGCAATTGTAAGGTAAGCAAGGCTATGCAAGAGCATTTACCTCTCCACAGAAGGGATGAAAGAGCCTTATGCAAGGAGGTATGGAATCATAGACATAGTATACATAACAATTGGAGAGATAGACATTTTGATCGTATCCAACCGACCCCACCAGCTGAGGTGAAATGGAAGCCATTGGGCACATAGGACTGAGACCTTCTGAAGTACATGCTTCTTATTGGCTTGTAGTGTATAATGTATATCAGGGAGTAACATAATACCTAAGTACTTAATACTTGTGGATTTCCACGCAAAAGGAAACTGAGAGAATAGATCCTTGGTGGCATGAATGTTCATAGGCATCAATTCAGATTTAATCCAATTAGCTTTGTAGCCTGACAAGGCACCACATCTGTTGATAAGACTAAGAGACAGCAAGGCAGGAATGGAAGAGGAAGGTATAGTAAAGTATACGAGGGCATTATCCATTGACTGATAGCACACAGCACAGGCTCTAAAGCAAGGTAAAACAAGAGAGGGGGAAAGGGGACATCTCTGCCTGGTACCATGATATAGTCTATTAGGAGCTGAAATGGAATTATTAATGTATGATCTGTCCTTAGGGTTTGAGCATAACACTTTAACCATGGCAATGAGCGTAGGCCCAAACCAAGATAGAACTGAAAACATATATGCCCACTGTACGTGATCGAACGCCTTCTCTGCGTTGAGTGCAACAGAGAAGGCTGGCTCGGGGATAGATTTACTCAAATGCAATAATTGCAAACAAAGTCGCATGTTATTAGAAGAGTGGTGTTTAGGGATAAAGCCAGACTGATACGAAGACACCACTGAGCAAATTATATCTGAGACCCTGGCTGCAAGAACTCTAGCATAAATTTTGGCATCAATATTTATAAGTGATATAGGCCGATAATTGGAAACCTCCAGGGGATCCCTGCCCTGTTTGGGAAGCACTACAGTAAGAGATTCAGTGATAGTACCCTTCATTTCTCCCCGATCCAGGAAATATTGAAAGATCTCTAAAAGTCTAGGGAGAAGTGGAAGCTGTAACAATTTTTAAAATTCCACTGTGAACCTGTTCATACCTGGGGTCTTATTTGCTTTAAAAGGACACAAAGCACTTTGTATCTCCTTGCCAGAAATAGGAGCATCTAGAGGTGCTTTGTATTGCTCGTCAAGGGAAGGGGCAGTCAGATCTCCCAAAAAGTTTTCAATATCCTCTGAGGAATCTGTTGCTTCAGAAAAATATAGTTTAGTGTAAAACTCATGAAAACATTGTACAAATGAGTCTTGAGAAGATAGAATAGCACCCTTCCTTGTATCATGCCCCTATTTTTCCTACCTTTAAGATAGGATGCAAGCAATTTGTCTGCTCAGCAATGTATGTTCGTGCTCCTTGCAGACAGAGCTTGCTGCATGCTGTTTCACTGAGTATGCCATTATAGTCAAACCTGAGCCTCAGCAAGCACTAAAGGACAGAATTGTCCCATGTAGATACAAGCTGAGACTCAGGCAAGGCTATGGAGGCCTCTAAAGCTTGAACACACTGTCTTCTGTCTTTATGCATCTTTGCGGAATACACAGTGATCACTCCTCGAAGGGTGGCTTTAAGGGCATCCCATTTAATATCAGGTGTAACAGGCAATAGATCATTAAATTCATAATAATCAGTAATAGCCTTTGTAATCTGGGTTACAAAAGCAGGATCCTATAATAAAGCATTGTTGAATCTCCACAATGGAGGAGCAACCACAGGGGCAAAATCTTGAAAGGTGATATCAATACCAGCATGATCCAAGTTAAGGATATTGCCATCAGAAGCAGATTCCAGTTTGTCTATAAGCAATTTGGAGGTTAGGATAAGGTCAGTCCAGGAGGAAGAGTGGTGAACCTGAGAGATATATCTGAAATCTTGTCCAGTGGGATTAAGAAACCTCCAAGGGTCCACATGACCCAAGGTGGAACAAAAGGTGAAAGCATCTGTAGTGAACAATCAAGATTTAGATTTCAGTAAGTCATCTAACAACGGGTCCATGGCCTGATTAAAATCACCAGCAACAACAAATTCTGTGGGAGAGAAGGAAGACATGAGAGTGGTGAGTTAAGCAAAAAAACCTCTGGCACGGCCAGCGGGGGCATATATGTTTATTAGTGTCAGTATTTTATCACCTGTTTTTATAGTAAGTGTCTGCCATCTACCATTCATATCACAGGAAGAGTCCACAACTTCAATGGCAGAGGCTTTGTTAAGTAAAATGGCAACCCCACATCTGCTGCCGACAGCAGGCGCTGCATGGCAGGCTTTCACCCATCCATTAGCAAGTTTGCTAGCTTCCGCAGCAGACACATGAGTTTCCTGGAGGCAATAAACATCAGCTTTGGTTTTTGTTTATTTTTCAGAAACATCAGGACACGTTTTCGTTTGATTGCTGAGACAATTAACATTCAGAGAAAAAATCTTCAGGCCTTCCATACTGTACTTGACAAATCGTCATGAAGAAATGACAAAAAGAGTGGCATACCCAATAGCTTAAATGCATTTGAAATAACAGAAGCATGGAAATTAAGCACTAACCCATGTATTGCCTACCTACAATCCACAATCCACTACAATCCACTACATCCGCTCACACTGCATATACACACACATCCAACCCAACTCATTCCCAGACACACACCTGGTCATACACTTGGGTGCTTATCAGTAAGGGATTTTAAGCCTCTTAACCATGTAAGGGTCATAATATTCCATGAACAAGTGTACTAAAGGAATTATAGCAAACCATAATATCGTCAAACAACACTGTCGCCTGTGTGGGGTCAATAAGATCAAATGAAAACATGTTAATCCAAATTGTTAATCAAAAGTGTCCAGAAGCATTGTCACAAAGGCACAATGTTTGGTCAGCATTCAGTGGGCTGAGGAGGAGAAATTCGCCCTCTCACCCATTATGTTAGAAATTCTGATAAATATCAGTGAGGAAGTACTGTATGTATGCAACAGCACATGGCTCAGTCTGTTCTGCACAACCTAAACAGTTCAAGCCAAAACAATCAATGTACAAGAAACTGTAATAGTCAAGGAACCGACTGACCATGTTCCACTAGAAATTTCTTCAACTCTTCAGGGCACTCAAAATTATGCATGCAATTCGCCAGAGTCATTCATAGCGCTGCATGGTAGAACACTGCAAACTGCGATCCAAGCAAATGGAGCTGAGGGCTCAATTCAAGCAAGTTCCTCCTCGCTTTTGCAGTATCAGGAGCCAGATCCGGCAAGATAGTGAGCTTCACACCATTCCAAGAGATGTTGCGCATTTCCTTGGCCTTTGTCAATATGGCCGCCTGCAGATATTGTAGCACTTTGAGCAGAAAAGGACATGTTCCTTGGAAAGAGGTAGGCCTTCGCATCGGTACCCTGTGCACACATTCAACTTTGAACTGATGTTAGAAAGTTAGGCCCAACAGCGTGGAATTAGTTTTTCAATAAACGGTACCGGGTCCATACCTTCTGCTCCCTCCTGAAGACCCAGAATATGTACATTACTCCTATGGCTCCTATTATTGTCATATTCCAGGTCTCTGTTAAGTGACCCAATAAGGTTGGCCTTTGCTGAAGATTTAAGATATCAACTTTATTTTGTCACACCCATCTGTCAAGCATATCTTGCTGCTAAGTAAGGGTACCAAGATTCTCTTTAATGTTCACCACATCCTCTTTCAGATCAGTAATGGCCAGGGAGCTGTCAGGGATCATGGTTTTAATTTGAATTAACGCCACCATAATGGGATCAAGGAGTTCGGAGATCTTCTGAGGCGTCGCCATTTTGATAGGAGTAGGTAGATCTTGTTTAGGGCGTTTGTGACTCACCACAGGTGGAAATACAGTATCAGTCTTACTGTTCTTAGCTCCCACCTTGCTCTCCCACATTCAGTAAACATGAAAAGACTAATAAAGTGCCTGAAATATGAGGTAGATACTTAAACCACACCAGAGCAACTGTCCTAGGCGGCCATCATGGATCTGAGGAAGACCGGAAGTCTTGCTTTTGGAATGTTTTAATCTTTTGAAAATGAGCTACGTGGAGGGGCATAATCGAATGGGGCGCCCAAGTTTTCCTGAGGGCGTCCTCGCAGGACGTCCTCCCAAAGAGGCAGGGAAACCTGTATTATGGAAACAAGATGGGCGTCCATCTTTCGTTTTGATAATACGGTCGGGGACACCCAAATCTCAACATTTAGGTCAACCTTAGAGATGGTTGACCTAAATGTTGAGATGGTCGACTTTAGAGATAGTCGTCCCCGGTTTTCGGCCATAATAGAAACCAAGGACGCCCATCTCAAAAACGACCAAATCCAACTCATTTGGTCATGGGAGGAGCCAGCATTCGCAATGCACTGGTCCCCCTGACATGCCAGGACACCAACCGGGCACCCTAGGGGGCACTGCAGTGGACTAACTGATGCACTAACTGAATGGAAAAATCCCTTCCCTTACTGATCCCTTAGCGATTCGGAAAGGAACAAGCATGCATGAAGGAAACTGCATGCAAATGAGCTGCTCGCTGTTAGCTCATTTGCACATGATTTCCTTCCTAAGGAGGGGAAGCCAGTGCAGAGCAAGACCAGTGCTCTAACCAGTAGGCCACTCCTCTCCACTCCAGTCACTCCCTTGAAATTTGGCCGTCCCTGTGGGGGGGCAGTTCAGGACATCCAAAATATTTGAAAGAAGGATGTCCATGCCTTCGCTATGCCTCTGCTGACACACACACACCTCCCCACCCCCCCCCCCCCCCAGGGACCTGCGTACTGCTGTGATGGATCTGAGTATGATATTTGAGGCTGGCAAAAAAGTTTTTAAAGTTGTTCTTTTCAGGGTGGGAGGGGATTAGTCACTACTGGGGGAGTCAGGGGAGGTCATCCCCGATTCCCTCAGGTGGTCATCTGGTCAGTTTGCGGACCTTTTTGAGGCTTGGTCATAAGAAAAAATGGACCAAGTAAAGTCGCCCAAGTGCTTGTCAGGGTTGCCCTTCTTTTTTTCATTATCGCTCGAGGATGCCCATCTGTTAGGCACGCCCCAGTCCTGCCTTCGCTACACCTCTGACACGCCCCCGTGGACTCTGGTCATCCCCCCAACGGAAAGCAGTTGGGACGCCCAAAATCGGCTTTCAATTATACCGATTTGGGTGACCCTGTGAGAAGGACGCCCATCTTCCGATTTGTGTTGAAAGATGGGCGTCCTTCTCTTTTGAAAATGAGCCTGATAGTATACTACTTACAATGTCAACACAATATGTAATAGAACATTTAACGTTTATTCCTCGGAATTTAAGATCTGGTTGACACATCTACTAAATGCCATGTAACTGCAGGGTCCTCTTCATGCTTCATTAGGGGGTCTTTTACTAAAGCTTAGCTCGAGTTATCTGCAGCAGGGTCCATAGTAATAAAATGGGTCCTGCTGCTGATAACTCGAGCTAAGCTTTGGACATTATATTAACACCATTACCCAAAGTATTGATTTGACTCTACCAAGCAATTTTCATCCTATTGCTAGTATTCTTATTATAGCCAAATTATTAGATACTATAGTGGCTCAACAATAATCAGACTTTTTTTTTTTTTTTTTAGAAAACATGACTGTTTACACTCATCTCAGTAGGCACTGAGCTATTGGTTTACTTACTATTTTTATGACAACTTTTCAACAGTGGTCTATATCAGTGGTTCTCAACCTTTATTCGGACAGGACATACCTGATGGATAATGCTCGTATACGTGACACACTGCATACATGACTCTCACAGAACTTTGCTCTGATACAGTATGGCAGTTCTTATGAATTAAATATAAAGATGCTCTGCATCTACAAATACCCTATCTCCCCCAACCACAGGTGCAGATCAGCAACCACCCATGTTTCCAGCACCTCTCCCTCAGCCCCCTTCATGGGTCCAGAACCTCTCCCACAGCCTCCCATGGGTCCCATAGATCTACTACCTCTCCTTCAGCCCCACCTCACAAGCCCAGCACCTCTCCCCTCAACACCCCCATGAGCCCAGCACCTCTCTCTCAGCCCTCCCCCCTATATGAGTCCAGTTCCTCTCATAGTAACATAGTAGATGACGGCAGAAAAAAGACCTGCACGGTCCATCCAGTCTGCCCAAGAAGATAAATTCATATGTGCTACTTTTTTATTTGTACTGTTCTCTTCAGTGCACAGACTGTATAAGTCTGGCCAGCCCTATCCCCGCCTCCCAACCACCAACCCCGCCTCCCAACCACCAGCTCTGGCACAGACCGTATAAGTCTGCCCAGCACTATCCCCGCCGCCCAACCACCAGCCCCGGCACAGACCGTATAAGTCTGCCCAGCACTCTCCCTTAGCCTCCCCCCCCCCCCCCCCCCATGAGTCCAGTACTTCTCCTTTGTCTTCTCTCGGGTTTCCTCCATCCTCTCTCAGGTCCCTCCACCTTCACCGATCCTTCAAATGTCACTAGTCTTCCAGCAGCCGCATCAGTAGCACAGTGCCTGGGCTGACCCAGAGCCTTTTCTCTGCTGCGTACTGCCTTGCTAATACAACTTCTTATTTACACGTGTTCGGGACCTGGCAGAGAAGAGGCTCCAGGTGGGGCCATGCAGTGTTTCCTTCGCTGCTGCTGCTGGAAGAGTAGTGAGGATTGAAGGAATGGGAGAAAGTGTGCATTCATGATGTGGGGTAGTGGGGGAGAGAAACTGAGATAGAGGTGCTTGATTGTGGGGGGAGGGGGGACATGAGAATGACACTGCTACCTTTAAAAAAAAAACAGGTAGTGACCACACTGCTCTGCATGTGTGCCAGCCCCGTACGATACACTAGACACACCAGTTGAGAACCTCTGGTTTATATCACATTATTTAAAGCTATATACTCAGAAAACCAAATTTTATGGTTCAGTAATTTTATAGAGTCTGTACCACTAGAGTTATCCCCTAGTAGTGTCATGACACCTCCTGTGGAAAAAAAATCTCATCTTAGGGGCCCTTTTAGATACTACTCTTTCCAAGGAACCACAAGTGACAAGATTGATTCCGATTGTCTTTTTTTTAAAGATTACAACAGCTTCATTGCATCAGAGCATATTTCCTAGAAGATCACTTCAGGCTACTAGTTCAATTGACAATTTTGTTGCAAATAGTTTACTGTAATTCTTTGCACGTGGGAATTTCAAGTATCATGAATAGACTGTAATTGTGGCAGAATACTGCTGCTAGGCTGATTTTTGGTGCTTGAAAATATGATAGTATGACTCCTCTTATGATAACCAAAAACAAAAATATACTATCCCCCACAATACCTCTGGTAACCAAGGATATACAATAAGTACAAACCAGGGTTCTATGGAATTAAAGAACCAAGGAAACTATAAAAGGGTATAGATAGAGAGCTAAATACACTTTCAAATACACAATAGAATCTTGATAATATTTTGTGTGAACTGTGAAAGGAGAAATTCTCAGAGGTTGGACTCACCCAAGCGAACAGCCCATTGAAACTTAGGATGTTTCTAGAGGGTGGATGGGTTTTTCTATCATAGAATATCTCCAAATGTTCATTAGCCAGTGACCAAACACGTGCTCCTAATCAAATCAAATGGTGGCCACAATAATAATGTGCCCAACGTATTATCTATTAAAGAAAAAACTGTCTATATCCTAAAGAATAAGAAAAGCTTCCCTACTCTCATATTTCACAAAAAACAGAAAAAAAAAACATTCATCCCTCATAGAGCAATGTTTTCATACCTAATCTTTTTTCTTGCTCATTAGTTCAATCAAAACATTGATACACGTATCACGTTTGTGATCAAATGAATATTACATTCTAAAAAAGTTATATCTCATTTATCCTATGTTTATATAATAAAGAACATATGTATGTGATGTAAAGAAGAACACAATTAGAAAATGTTCTTAAAGAATAAGTTCTTTAATGCATTCAAAAAGTTTGGCACAGTGTGTATTCATTTGTAGGAAGAGGCAGTCACATTCCAGGTCCCTGATGAAGGTCGTTTTGAGACCCTGCAGTGTTGGACACAGACGGATTCTGCCACCCCAAATCGGAAGCAGCGGCAAAGGAAACTTCAAAAAAATGCCGGTATTAGCAGCAGCTGCCACGTGTTGTGCACGCACTCGGCAGCACAGTTAAGTGTGCCTTTCTTCAAGAACTTATTCTTTAAGAACATTCTTACCATATCCAGCTAATGTAGACCCAGATAGTCAGTACTGGGTCATTTGCGGGCTCTGGCACTGAATGCATGGGGTAAATTTGCCTGATGTGAGGCACTGGGCTTATGCAGCTCCTGGTCAATATTCAGCCAGGGCCCACATAAGACAGTTATGTGGGCCCTGGCTGAATATCGGCCGGGACCCATATAACTCTTAGAAAGTTGTTTGTTCCCCTCTGAGCCTCCTCTGGCCCAACTGAAAGGTCCCTCCTCCTTCCAATCTCCTCCCCACAGCCCTTGAGAGTCAACCCCCCCCCCCCCCGGGATGACCACCTAACCCTCCAACCCCCTCGTCTCAGTAAGCCCCCTAGGCCTACCTGATATCTCTGGTGGTCCAGTTGTGAGCAATGGGAGCAGGAACGAAGCCCACTTGCTCCTGCCTCTTGTGGCTGCCTTCAGAAAATGTCTGCCATGACCTCTCACAGCAGCTCGCAGTACTTGTGTAGTGCCATGAGGCTGCCATAGCTTTTGAGCTGTCCTAACTTGGCTGGGTCAGCTATGCAGGTCTTAGCACTGAATATTGCCAGCACTTGCATAACTGCCGGTTCCTCTACAGTGCTGCCACTCACATGGTCTCTGACCTGCCAACTTTCAACATGGACAGTCAGAGACAATATTCAGTGGCACTGCCCAGTTTAGTACTGCTGAATATTGATGGTTGGGCAGCTCAAAGAGATTTAAGTGGGCCTGATCCCCTCCTGCCCACTTAAATAGCTCTGAATATCGGCCAGCATGCTTTTACTTTTTTTAATATGAAACAAGATTGAAATTGTTGCAAAGTGATGGTACAAAATTCCATCACTTTGGCCCCATCCCTCCAAAAGCACTTGTGGTAATTGATTGCAATTTTATCCCATTTGGAATACACAACAGAGCGGAACAGTGCTCTCGCACCGAGGATATGTTTCCAAGAACTTCTGCCCAGGTGGGAAGGGTTAGGACAGCTGTTGTACTTGGTGATTCGATCATTAGGCATATAGATAGCTGAGTGGTTGACATGAGGATCGCAAGGTCACTTGCCTGCCTGGTGCAAAGGTGGCGGTGCTGAGGAGGAGTCGGCTGTCTTGGTACATGTGGGTACCAATGACATAGGAAAATGTGGGAGGGAGGTTCTGGAAGCCAAACTTAAGCTGAAGTCCAGATCCTCCAGGGTAGCATTTTCAGAGATGCTCCTCATTCCATACACAGGACCCAAAAGGTAGGCAGAGCTCTGAAGTCTCAATGCATGGTTGAGATAATGGTGCAGGGAGGAGGGATTTAGATTTGTTAGCAATTGGGCAACATTCTGGGAAAGGGGGAAACTGTTCCGAAAGGATGGGCTCCACCTTAGCCGGGATGGAACCAGGCTGCTGGTGCTAGCTTTTAAAAAGGAGATAGAGCAGCTTTTAAACTAGAATGGGGGGAAAGCCGACAGTCGTCCAGGAGCGCATGGTTCGCTATGGAATACCCTTGAAGGATACTATTGAAACAGGACATTTAGGGAATTCCAGTAGAGAGGTTTCAACAATGCTGAAAGTAAGCCAGGTGTGCTTAATAAGAGAGCAGGATAAAGGATGCACATTACCCCTTTCAACTTCTAAGCAGCTTGTAGATCCATGGAAAAAACACAATTTGAAATTCCATGCTAGAAGCCTAAAAAATATGATGGGATAATTAGAATATATAGCACTAAATGATGAGGTAGATTTAATAAGCATCTCAGAGACTTGGTGGAAAGAGGACAACCAATGGGACACTGTGTTAACAGGGTACAAATTGTATCGCAATGATAGAGAGCGGGGGGTGGGGTGTACTATATGTTAAAGATGGAATTGAGTCAAATAAAATAAACATTCCACATAAAACAGATAGCAGCGTGTAATCATTATGGATAGAAATTCCATGTGTGAAGGGAAGGAGCATTCTTGTAGGGCTGTACTAACGTCTGCTGGGACAGAACAAACAGACAGATGAAGAAATGTTTACAGAGATTAGGAAAGCTGGCAAATTGGACATAACTATAATAATGGGGGATTTCAACTACCCCAATATTAACTGGATAAATGTTACATCAGGGAGTGCCAGGGAGATAAAATTTCTATATGTAATAAATGGCTGCGCTTCTTGGAGCAACTGGTCCAGGAACCGAAGAGAGGGGGAACCATTTTGGATCTGATCCTTGGTGGTGTGCATGGCATAATGCAAGAGATGGTGATGTTGGGTCCCCTGGGAAACAGTGATCATAACATGATCAAGTTTGAGCTACTATCTGGGATGAACCTGCAAAAGAAATCTACTGTAGCTGCATTTAATTTTCGAAAGGGCGACTATAATAATTGAGGAAAATGGTTAAAAAGAAACTAAAAGGATCAGCTGCTAAGGTTAGGATACTAAATCAGTCATGGATGTTATTTAAAAATACCATCCTGGAACCCCAGACCAGATGCATTCCACGTACTTGCAAAGGTGGAAAGAAAAGAAAACAACAACCAGAAGGCTTAAAAGATGAAGTAAAAGCGGCTATTACAGCCAAAAGATTGTCCTTCAAAGAATGGAAAAAGGACCCAAATGAAGAAAATAAGAAGCAACATAAGCACTGGCAAGTCAGATGCAAAGCATTAATAAAGAAGGCTAAAAGAGAATATGAAGAAAAACTTGCTGCAGAGGCTAAAACTCACAATAACAATTTTTTCAGGTACATCAGAAGCAGAAAGCCTGTGAGGTGTGAAAAATATAGAAAAAGGAAAATTGATTGAGGATGAAGCAGAAGCTTGAGGTTGCCATATATATTTACAGATTAACAGGGCCACTGAGAGACTGAACCGGGCCCGGGACAAGGCCGTGCCCCCCCCCCCCCCAGGATCGCTGCCACCCCTCACCCCCGAGGATACCCCCACCCCTCATTCACTACTGCTGTTGCCTCCCTCTCCTGCTCCCAGGCCACCGGCGCTGCAGTTCCTAGTCTCCACATACCTACCCTCTTGCTCCCTTCTGTCTACCATCCGACCACCTTCATTTAAATTAAAAAAAAAATCTCTAAAGCAGCAGCACAGCACCTTCTCTGCGAAAGTGGCAGATCGCCTTGGGCGGGCCTTCCCTCACTGACATTGTGTCCCACCCTCGCGGAAATAGGAAGTTACATCAGAGGAGTGTGGGACACAGTGAGGGAAGGCCCACCTGACGCGATCTGCCACTTTCGCAGAGAAGGCGCTGCACTGCTGCTTTAGAGATTTTTTTTAAAGCAGGGGGTCGGACGACAGACAGAAGGGAGCTGAGGGTAGGCAGGTGGAGACAGGACTGCGGCACCAGCAGCCTGGGAGCAGGAGAGGGTGAGAGACTCTGGTGTCGGGCCCTCCTTGGTGGCCTGGACCCTGGGAATTTTGCTCCCCCTGTCCCCCCCTCTCAGCGGCCCTGCAGATTAGGGCTCCTTTTACAAAGTGGCGCTATTGATTAGTGACAAGCTGAATGCAAAGAAGACCATTTAATTCCCATGGGCTCCTTTGCATTCAGCACATGCTAATCAGTAGTGCCGCTTTGTAAAAGGAGCCCTTAGTGCTGAAATGAAGCATGGATTCTTTTAAATGAGCTCATTTTATTCTCTCAACAATTGTTTTCAATTTTAAAAACTATTTCCCTGAGAAGCCATGCAAAAACGTCATGATTTCATGTCACTATCAACACTGACAATTATTTAAAATTAATATTTTTCATAGAAATGTAAATAAGAAACAAAAACTATTTGCCTTAAATAGTTTTGGGATTAGATTATGCAAAAATATATTCAAGTACTGGAACTAGTTTCCATTAAGAGTATCCACTCATTGAAGGAATTATATTCAAATAAACTAAAAGTAATGTGGATGAATACTTTCACTAATTACCTCTGTGTTGAACTAATACTTCTGATAATATTGAGGTTAAAAACAAACCCTTTTGATAGTTTTGA
This sequence comes from Microcaecilia unicolor, assembly GCF_901765095.1. NCBI lineage: Eukaryota > Metazoa > Chordata > Amphibia > Gymnophiona > Siphonopidae > Microcaecilia > Microcaecilia unicolor. The sequence goes on along the minus strand of NC_044032.1, from coordinate 398,632,208 downwards.
GGATTATCACTGCAGTGACATGTCTAAGGAAGTTGAAAGGACATATGAAATTAAGAAAAAAAATCTGTGGGTAGTGGTGAATGAAGGATCATGGGATCTGATTGCAAACGGGCAGAAAACTGCCAATGGATGGGGGAATCACTTTCATAAAATCCAAGAAAAGTAGAGGATGACACAAATGACCACCAGCCATAGGGAAGGAACAGAAGTACTTCTTTATTAAAAAGCATCAGCTATAGGGACCCAACAAGGCTCATGTTTCGGTGGATACCACCACCAAAACATAGAAAGCATAAATAAATGTATAAACATTTGTATATATATAATGTAGTTTAGTATGACTATGTATTAGTCTGTTTAGTTGATCATTTTTCAATTAGAGTTTTTAAAATTGTATTATATTAATGGCCTTGTTTACTAAGCCGCGTTATATGTGCGTTAGTGTCTTTAACACACGTTAACCATGTATGCGCCAACAATATTCCTATAGGCACCTACACAGCGCGTGCGCTAATTGTAGGCACGTTAAAAATGCTAACGCACCTTAGTAAACAGGGCCCTAAGTTTTTTAGTTTCCTATATATATTTGTTTTACATTTTTACATTATATAAGTATAAGCACATAAAGGGGTAAATTCAATAAATGGTGCCTAAAAAATAATTGCAGAAAAAAATGCTTAAGTGGTATTCCATAAGCCACACCTAAATTTCAGTGTGGTTTATAGAATAATGCTTAAGTGTTTATGGTCACTCATAAATTTAGGTGCCACCATTTGCACAAATGAAAATGTAGTGCAAATGGCTGTTTCTAAATTTATGTGCAGAGCACCATCTAATATAATAATTTGTACCGTCAATGTTCTATGGCTGGCTGGGTTCGTAACATCCTGACGTCAGCAAGTCTCAAGCGTTCCCTTCCCTCTCACTGTCCCTCCCTCGCATAAAGACGTAATGACGTCAGAGGAGGGCGGAACAGTGAAAGGGAAGGGAATGCTGGAGGCGAGCCAACGTCAGGATGTTACGAACACAAGCAAGTGAAGGCAACGGAACGCTGGAGGGGAGGGGACGCACGCCCAACCTGCCTGGGCAGAGGAGAATCGCTGGGGAGGGCAGAATCGCGGGACTCAAATGGGAGGACAGGGCACAGGACATGGAGGAGAGGACATCAAGGTGAGGGGAGGGCAGGGCAGAGGAGAATTAATGAACATGGATGGGATGGGAGGTGAGGAGAGAATCGCGGGACACGCATGGGAGGGCAGAGCAGAGGAGAATCACTGGGGAAAGCAGAATCGCAGGAGAGGGATGGGAGGGCAGGGCACAGGACAATCGCTGGACAAGAAGGGGAGGACAGAATTGCGGGACATCGAGGGGACGGCAGGGCAGAGGAGAATCGCTGGACATGGATGGGATGAGAGGAGAGAATCACAGGACACGGATGGGAGGGCAGGGCAGAGGAGAATCGCTGGACATGGAGGGGATGAGAGGTGAGGGGAGAATCGTGGGACATGGAGGGGAGGGGAGAGGAGGGGAGAATCGCGGAACACGGATAGGAAGGCAGGGCACAGGACAATTGCTGGACATAGAGGGGAGGACAGAATCACGGGACATTGAGGGGAGGGGACGGCAGGGCACAGGACAATCGCTGGACATGGATGGGATGGGAGGAGAGGAGAGAATCGCGGGACATGGATGGGAGGGCAGGGCAGAGGAGAATCGCGGTACACGGAGGGGAGGGCAGGGCAGAGGAGAATCACTGGACATGGAGGGGAGGCCAGAATCGCGGGACACAGAGGGGATGGGAGGGGAGGGAAGAATCGCTGGACATGGAGGTAAGGGCAGGGGAGAGAGGAGAAATCGTGACGAGAGCCTTAAAACTTAATCACCGTTACAAGATAGCCTTGCTAGCGCCCGTTTCATTTTTTTTTTGAGAAACTGGCCTTTTTTTACTAGTTATTCTATAATTACACACATCCATGACCATCCCATTTCCATGCCCCCTTTTTCAGGCCACTCATAAATTTTAGGCACATTCCCGCAAGTCCCATTTAAATCTAATTAGTGCCAATAATTGCTTGTTAAAAATCCAGTTGTTGGCTTGTTGCTCTAATAAATTATGCATGCAAATCAGGACCACACCTAAATTTGTGCACACAATTTTTGGCAGCTTTTATAGAATCAAGGGGATAGCCCAGACAGAAAAGGTCTGGGAGTTTTGATCAATTCATTCATAACTGAAAGTCAGGAATGTAGTCACATGTCAAGTTTAGTTCCTGGCCTGTATATTTTCAGAACCACAACATATTTTTCTATCATTGAATGTGACACCTTGCCCAAGAGGAATCTTATGAGTAAACTCAAGCATGAAACCTTATTGCTACACAGTTAGATGAAGTATCATTGTAAAAACTATAAAAAGACAAAAGTAGTATTCACAGGGAAAGCAATCATGAAACTCCCTGCAAAGCCAGGAATGCTTTGTATTCAAGAGATTACAAGCTCATTTTCTAATGGAACCATCACATGGAGTGTCCCTTGGAAAATGAGGGGTAGTGCACACAACCTGTATGGTAGCAATTTTCACCGCAGCAAATGTTTGATTATTGACTCTTTGGTTTTCTCTGGCTAGTAAGCAAATGTAGTATAAACTTTATATAGTAATAGGGGCAACCAGGGATATGTATGGAAAAAAATTCTGATTGTTTTGGGGTCATTTTTGGAGAATTTCCCCCATTTTTGGACATTTATTTTTTGTTTCAAACTGTTTAGTTAAAAAAAAACCTCAGGGGCCCTTTTACGCTAATGTGTGCTTACCACAGCAAAAAATACCTTACCATGGGGCACTCTCAGGCGTCCCACGGTAACTCTGGGATCGGCGCACACTATCCATGCACTAAAAAATACAATTTAGTTTTTAGTGCTGGGGGCAGGTCTAGGAGCAGAGAGTGAGTGTGTTCTGTGCTAATTGGTTAATGCAGCTACATTGCCATGCACTAACTGATTAGCACACGCTTTGCATGTGAACCCTTACTGCCTACATCAGGGTTTAACAAAGTTTCTTAGGATCTAGGAGCCAGCACAAAAATCAGACTTGGAACAATTGGCATTTGTATTCATTTTATGCATATTTATAAATTGCACATTCATAATGTGCTCAAGATGATGTACAGCAAGTTATTTAAAACAGTAGCAGGAAAGAAGCAGATAAGAGGCAAATTTAGTTCAAATTGTACAATCTGTACCGAGTGGCAGAAGAGGAGGCTGTGGCCTAGCATGCAGCCGCTCTGCTTTCCTTCTGTTTCTATTCAGTGCCCACCAGAGACTCGTAGTGGGTATGGTTGCCAACCTTTTGACAGAGAAAAACCAAACACCTGCCTTTCTCCATGCCTCTCCCATGTCCTGTCCCATGCCTCACCCCAAGTCCATAGCCACCCCAAGTCCCTTCCCTCACCCTGCCCCTCTACAACCAACTGTCCACTCTAGGTTTGTCATCTCAGAAGAAAGAAAATGACACATGTATGTGCATTCTATGATTATTTCACAAACCCAATCTGATGTTATGACAAACTAAAATTAAAGTTGTGAAGTCACTTCAGTAAGGCCATCAAATATTTCCTCCACTGCAAAACATTAAGCATAAACTCAAGCAAAAATGCACTCAGAACCTTACTGTACCATAACAGCATAAACTCCCAGGAGTCAAAAAGCCACAACTTTATCCAGGAAAAGGCAGCACTTATAAATACTACACCCTGCCTAAAATACCAATGCAGGGGTCTAGGCCCATGCATATATAGCTGTAATACAGAGCTTGTCTTGCCAACCTCCTGTAAGAACAGAATCCCAATGCAGGGTGAACTTTAGCCTGAATTCTCTCATCAGCAGGGACTTGTTTCTGGACTACTTAGCTGATATCATGATTGTACAATCACTGTAACTTGAACTTCTTGTGCAGAGACCAGATTGACTTACTCCAGAAGCATTTCTGGAGAACAAAAGGGAGCTGATTCCATCTTCAGATCTTGAGCTATAACCAGCTCCTGTACCTCAGCTCGTGAACTCTTCTACTCATCTCTTCAGCATGGAACATAAAGAATATCATCTTTCACCATCGGTTACCCTCATATACATCCAGGTTGTATGCCAGCTTTGTTATTACTATAGGGTAACAGTAGGAGGCCTGATTGCAGGGCCTAAAATAGGGCTTTTGTGTGTTTATTCTGACTAATTTTCTGATAAGAACATCTGTCTATTATTTTGTCTTGCGCTACCTCACATTTGCACAAAATTCTTAGTTATTTGTGTTTTCTCCTTTGGTTGTTTTACCAGCTTGTAAATAAAGAGCTTCTATTTTTATAATTATTGGCCTGTTTCCTTGCTGAGTGTCAGAACTTAGATCCACATGACCAGAGGGATGTGGTAAGTAAATAAATAATTCCAGAGAGCATACCATTATACAATCTTGCATTCCTCCTCATAAAATGAACACTAGGAGGTACTGTACGCTGTAGTTGCTCCACTACAGGTGGAGGTTCCACCAAGATAATCACAGTACAATAATACTGGCAAGCTTAGAGTGGTTTTAAACTTGATTTGTTTTTTATTACATTTGTACCCCGCGCTTTCCCACTCATGGCAGGCTCAATGCGGTTTACATATTGTATACAGGTACTTATTTGTACCTGGAGCAATGGAGGGTTAAGTTTCTTCAATTTGTTTTTGTCTGTGCATGCTCTCAGAACAGCCTGGCCTTGAAGTAATAAGCATGATACTAGCTTGTTAGGTAGATCTGTTGTTTAAATTGACTTCTTTCAGGTTTACTCATTACATTTCTGTAAAAACATACATTGTAAAATCATATTGTTCTGTGTTACAACACAGCTTAATTGGGTTTCTGTATTCTAGTGTTGTACAAATAATCAGTCTAAATGGCAACAGTAATTGTGCAGCTTTCAATACCTCATTCCAATATATATGGAGAGCTTTAAGTCAATACGATATCCTGTATATGTTTAGAATTTTGTGCAGAGAAAGATAAAGCATCAACAGATTTGAGAGAAAATATGAATGAACAGCAAAGTTGTTAGAGTTTCCAGAGCTTTTCAAACATTCTTATGAGTGGCAGATGCTATATAAAGGCCTAATTGGAAATAGAAGGGGCAGTGTACCTACATAGGAAACAATTAGCTGAACAAGGTTTCCCTATTTTGGATATGATATCTCTTCTTATTATTGATGTGATAATAATGCAGTCCAGTGGCAGTGTTTCAGATGAGGGAAGCTACTGGGACTTGGTGACAGAGGGATTTGCATTGGGGATGCTTACCAAGGGTGTCCTTATTAAGTTCCCTATATCAGTTCACTCAGAAGTGGTACAATGTGCAGCTGCTGTGCCAGGATGTGGCACAACTGAGCCAGAATCAGAGAGGGGAGAAGTAGCAAATTAGTAGCTCAGATTAGGGGCCTGGCTATGTGACAAGAATGACATGCTATTTCCATGTCCGATAAGGGGGGTTCTGAAAAGTATGTCAAACCTGAGACAGACACAGCTTTTCTCTACTGGATAAAATGCAGTCATTCAGCCTAGCCATTCAGTCATAAAGCTGCTCAAGTTGGGGGGGGGGGGGGGGAAGGGAAATATGCAAACATATCTTGTGCTCACTAGGTCACTGAAAGATTTCCAATCTGGTATTTGTGACTCTTATGCAGGTATTAGAATAGAGTATATTTATTTATTATTTTTTGTTACATTTCTACCCCGCACTTTTCCACTCATAGCAGGTTCAATGCGGCTTACAAATTATATACATGTACCTTTTTGTACCTGGGGCAATGGAGGGTTAAGTGACTTGCCCAGAGTCACAAGGAGCTGCCCGTGCCTGCAGTGGGAATCGAACCCAGTTCCCCAGGACCAAAGTCCACCACGCTAACCACTAGGCTACTCCTCTTTGTTAACTCAGATCTCTTGATAGAAACTAACAAGTCTCTCTATTTCTCAGAAGCTGTCTCCATTTTAAATACAGAAGGAAATTTATATGACTTTATCCCAAAGAATTCTAAGAATGTTTCAGCTGTAAGTGATAGCAGTTTTTGAGAGCAGGGTACACTGCATAACAATTCTTTACTTCTCTGCCCTATAACAGATGTGTAGGTAAATTAAAACAAACATGCAGACCATACTAACCAACTAAGATCATCCCAAAAGGAAGGGAGGGGAGGCAGTCAAAGCAATCAAGTAGAGTAAGGTTACGAAAGCAGGGCAAAATACACTTACCAGATTTACTGCTGAAATACTTGTACACCAATGATTCCAATCCCCAGCTGTAAGCCAGCTGTGAGGAAGAACAACCAGACATCCTAAGTAAAGGGGGTGACGAGTTAAGCCATAAGAACATAAGAATAGCCATACTGAGTCAGACCAATGGTCCATCTAGCACAGTATCCTGTTTCCAACAGTGGCCAAGCCAGGTCACAAGTACCTGGCAGAAACCCATTGCCTAAACTGTCAGTGGGGGACAGGCAATTATAGCTATAATACAGAGCTTGATTTGACAACCTTCTGCAAGAACAGAACCCCAGTACAGGGTGAACTTTAGCCTGAATTTATTCATCAGCAGGAACTTGTTTCTGGACTACTTAGCTGATGTCATGATTGCACCATCACTGTGAACTGAACTTCTTGTGCTGAGACCAGATTGACTACCCCTATGGTGCCTAGGTGTAGGGACTTTCCTGAATTCTAAGAACTGCATCCTCAATGGTTTCTGTGGTCAGAACGTCCAGAACAAAGTGAAGTGCTTACCTTATTTTCTGAGATAAGGCCTCTATCAGAATTTTATAAAGAAGCATCTCTGGAGGCCAAAAAGGAGCAGATTCCATTTTAGATCCTGAGCTGTAACCAGCACCTGCACCTCAGCTCATGAACTCCTCTGCTCATCTCTTCAGCGTAAAACATAAAGAACATCATTTTGCATCATCATCTGTTACCTTCATCTACATCTTAGTTGTTTGTGTTTTCACTTTTGTTTGTTTTATATGCTTGTAAATAAAGAGTTTCTATTTTTTTATAATAATTGGTCTGTTTCCTTGCTTGTCAGAACCACTCAGGAGCGTCAGAACTCAGATCCGCATGACCAGAGCGACATAGTAAGTAAATAAATAATTTCAGAGAGCATACCATTATATAATTTTCTATCCCTCCTTATACAGTGAACACTAGGAGGCACTATATGCTGTAACTGCGCCAATACACCATCTAGTGAGAAAACAGAACAAACAGTCTATGAATCTCTACACAGAAACTACATGCTAGCAAAACATTGAACCTTGCTCACATGTGCAAAACACAGACAGACCCTCAACAAATATGAAACAAGGAACCACAGACTAATAATAGAGATATGAAGGCAAAAAACTGAACTGGAAACCTCAAGGAGTCAGAATCAGCATACACAGCGATACTAGTCTAATCCCCCATTACAATGCAGATTACTAAAGATTAGTGTAGAGCTCTCTAGAGTTACTGGGGGGAGGGTTTGAGCTTGTGGGTGGACAAGGATGCAGTCCCGAGGAGACTGTTTATGGGAAAGTGCTGAGGGAAATTTTCCTGGTTGTTGAATGACAGTAGGGGAGGAGTCTGTAGTTAATAAATGTGGTTGGGAAAGCACAAGGTCTTTGGTTGCCTCTACCCCGCCGGGACCCTTGAAGAGAGTTAGAATACTGGATGGGTTCAAGAAGCTAAGGCTGACTAAAGGAGAGGTTTCTGCTAGTCAAAGCAGTAACTGTGAGGAGGTGGGGTGCTGTAGGTGGGAAGAAGCTCAAGGTAGTAGACCAAAGAGGTACACCTTGGGGGAAGGAGTGGACGGACAAAGGAGTCTGGTCCAGGGAGAAGATAGTTTGTAGCACTGCAAGCACAGCCTTCAATTGTTCCACCCAGAAGGGATTGATAAAGGTCAGGAGGCACTGTAAATATGTACATACTGTAAGACTTACAAATTGAACTGGAGGATTTACACCATATCCCTGAGTTTGGCTCTGGATCTGTTGTTACAAGATTCCAAGTTGGATTACAAATTAATTGCTTCATTAGAAAGTTTGGGTTGCTGTTGTATAAGTTGAGTAACGTTCCTGTTGATTCCATACGTCCCAGACTGTGTGTGTGTGTGTGTGTGTGTGTGTGTGTGTGTGTGTGTGTGTGTGTGTGTGTGTGTGTGTTGCCCAGTTATGTAGTGTTCATTACGAGTTGGGTTGGGTATGCCTTATTCAACAGGTTGGTTTTTAGTAGCTTCCGGAAGTTGAGGTGCTCATACGTTATTTTCACAGTTTTTGGTAATGCATTCTACAGTTATGTAGGAGAAGCTGGATGCATAGGTTAATTTGTATTTGGGACCTTTACAGCTTGGGTAGATGCGACTGTGTTTCTGGTTGGTAGGTCTACAAGGTCGGCCATGTATCCCGTGGCTTCACCATAAATAATTCTCTGGCCCAGGGTGCAGATCTTGAAAGCAATACGTTCTTTGATTGGGAGCCAGTGCAATTTTTCTCAGAGGGGTTTGGCGCTTTCGAATCGTGTTTTGCCAAATATGAGTCTGGCTGCTGTGTTTTGAGCGGTCTGAAGTTTCTTTATGAGTTGCTCTTTGCATCCCGCATAGATTCGATTGCAGTAGTCAGCGTGGCTTAGTACCATTTATTGTACCAGGTTGCGGAATATTTCCCTCGGGAACAATGGTTTCACGCGCTTCAGTTTCCACATTGAGTGGAACATTTTCTTGGTTGTAGAGTTCACTTGGCTCTCGAGTGTAAAGTTACGGTCGATTGTAACCCCTATGATTTTCAGGCTATCTGATATAGGCAGGGTGTGATCTGGTGTATTTTAATGTGTGGGTTTGTTCGTGTTATGTAGGGATGAGAGGATGAGGCCATGTGTTTTTTCTGTGTTGAGTTTTAGTTAGAACACATTTGCCCATGAGGTCATGGTGTTCATGCTGAGATTGATTTCGTTAATTAATGGTGGGAGAGTGCTTTTGCATGCTATTTGACAGAAGTGGATGAGAATATCAATTCTATGTGGGAAAACAGAGATACAGGAGTAATTGACGTTTTTTAAATACAGTGTATATGTTATTATTTGCTGAGAGAACTGATTGATTCAGGATGTCTACAGTCCAAGTATAAGTATGCCACTACTGTTGATTTGATGATAGTGACTGGACTTTGAAGTTTGTGTGGGTTCCAGAGGAAGCCAGGAAAAGAGCACACATGGCTCTTCATTAGTGATATGGGGAAAGCGTTCACAGGATAGGTCCTATTATTTTGTTTGTCTATAGCTAGATAGGCCACAGTTATTTCACTTGTAAGTCCCTATGAGGTATCCTGCTGAAACAGGGTTTTGTGCCTTTTGAGTTGTTTGAGTCAGGTGAGCTCTGCAGCCCGGTTGGGTGAAGGAATTGTCAATGCTGAGCAAAGATCGTCACTGTTGATTCTGAGCGCCAACATGCAAAAAAGACCAAAGTGTTCCAGCCAAGAAAGATTTCAGCTAAGTGAATCATGCAACTACAAAAGCAGTAGGAACAAGTTTAAAACAAGAGAAGGACAATAGAGTGATATACTTACCTGCTGCAGAGTGGGAAGTACAGGAACCTAAAAGACCATACATTTACACAAAAGATCAATTCTTATGACCAAGAGAGAGTTTGAATTCTACTATAAATCTGGTTAAAATTGAAAGTTATAAGAACTACATAGCAATATTTATTGATATTCTACTGAGTTCAAGGGTTCAGAGGGTGCAAATTTCTGTAAATGAGGAAAATACATTTGTAAAGTTCAACTGAACTAACACTGTTTGCATTTTTACTTTTGTCAAAGTTTTGGATGTTTAAAATTTGGAGAAAAATTGTCATTTTCAAAAGAAATTGTTACATTCAAAAGAAAATCATTACAGTCCAACTACAGTTATGAATAAAAACATTATTTATTGACAGATTATCTGTTTTGTGGCTAACATTCCAACTTAAAGGCAAATCCTAAACTTTAGTTTCTTTTCCTTTTTGCAACTTTGAGCTGTGAGGATGTGGTTAGTTTATATTGCTTGCCCTTTTTCTGAAACTCAGTTTGAGGAATCTGCCATGACTACTAACATCAGGTAAGTAGAGCTGAGCTCCCTCAGGAAGGGGTAACAGCAATATCCAGCATATGTCCATCTCCCTTCAGACATCCCCCAAGTCCCCCAGGGTCCAGCACATTTCTACCTCCCTCTAGCCCCCCTCCCCCAAGGTCCAATACATCTCCATTTCCCTACAGCCCCTCCCCCATGGTCCAGCATATCTCCCTCCCCCCAGGGTCGAACACATCTCCATCTCCCTCCAGCGCCCCAGGGTCGAACACATCTCCATCTCCCTCCAGCCCTTCAGGGTCCAGCACATCTCAGTGTCTCTCTTTCTTTACCCCCCCCCCCCCAACAGGTCCAACATATCTTTCTCCCTTATCTCCCCTTCAAGTACAGCATATCTCCCTCACCCACACACCCCCTCCCGGGTCCTCTAAACTCATCTCAAGCACCGATTTAAAGCACACTGCTCTAGCCTTCCCTCTGGCAACTCCTACATTATATGAGGTAATTCCTGCTTCCACACAGGTGGGACCCAACAGAGGAAAGGCCCTGATGCTGGCCAGAATAGGATGCCTTAATCATTGCCGCTGCCAGTGATCGAGGTGAGCATAGACGACCGGGGGAGGGGAGGGGAGTAAGAGATGGATTCGGTAGCATGGAAGTGAGAAGAAGGAAAGAGATGCAGGCTGGTCAGAATACAAAACCTAGGTGCCTGGTCTGAATTTTTAGGTGCCATGGCGACTTGGCGCCTGGGGTTTGTCGAGCCCTTGCCTATATAATGGGTGGCAGTAAGGGCTCACACATTAATGGCCACATGCTAATAGGAAAATTAGCATGTGGCTATTAGTAAGAAAAATAGACAAAGCAGTCATTTTACCCCAGTGGTACAAATGGCTATAGTGCGTGAGAATGACCTATGTAATGATGCCCTAAGGCCACATTTTACTGATGTTTGGTAAAAGGGCCCCTTAACATGCTTTAAAATTTTTAACAAACTGTCACTAATAAATGTTGGCAAATTTTAGTATTATATAATCTCACTCACTAAACCTAGTTTTTGTGGACCTTCAGAAGATGGGTATAAGGGAACAAATGTTTCCTTTACCATCACCAAAATTCCTCATTGCTCCATTTTTTCATTCGTTTATATATATATATATATATATATATATATATATATATATATATATATACATACATACATTGAGAGAGAGAGAGAATCAATTTTCAAATCCCCTTTTCTCCCATACAATATAAGTATCTTTTGAACACTGGTCCAAAATGGTAGAGGATATTAATACTAATCTTAATTTTAAAGCTTCTTCACTGTACAAACACAGAAAATAAACTTCTGACACAGAGCTACATTTTGAAATGGGCTGCATCAGGGAAGTATTCTCTTCCAACCCCCTTGCATAATAAAGACCAACAGTCCATAACAAACATTTTTCTCTTTCACTTCAGGCACATTATCATGTTCATTCTATCAACTCCATTACTAAAATGGTGACAGTGTCTGACGTAAACTATTGGGCTCATTTTCGAAAGAGAAGGACGTCCATCTTTCAACACAAATCGGAAGATGGACGTCCTCACAGGGTCGTCCAAATCAGTATAATCGAAAGCTGATTTTGGACATCCCCAACTGCTTTCCATCGCAGGGATGGCCAAAGTTCAAGGGGGTATGTCGGAAGCCTAGCAAAGGCAGGACTTGGGCGTGCCTAACACTTGGATGTCCTTGACCCATAATCAAAAGAAACAAGGACATCCCTGATGAACACTTGAACGACTTTACCTGATCGTGTTTTTCTTATGACCAAGGCACAAAAAGTTGCCCGAAATGACTAGATGACCACGGGAGAGAATCGGGGATGACCTCCCCTTACTCCCCCAGTGGTCACTAACCCCCTCCCACCCTCAAAAAACATGTCATACTCAGGTCTATCACAGCAGTATGCAGGTATCTGGAGCAGTTTTAGTGGGTACTGCAGTGCACTTCAGGCAGAGGAACAGGTGGTCCTCATAGAAGGTGGGGAATGGGAGGTGCCACATGGGCCCAATGAATGGGCAGATATGCATTCTCTGGAGGGAGAGGAGGAGCAGGAGCAGGCACAGCAGCACACACCACCACCACCACCAAACCCAGCAGCAGCACCACCACTGGACAACAGTGCCACAGTACTGCAACTCCTGCAGCAACTGGTTGCTGTACAAAACCAGTTGCTGCTGGAGGTGGCAGCACTGCAGCCCTCTGTACAGCAGCAGCTGGAAACACATGGCCATCTCCTACTGCTGATAATAGACATTTTAAGAAGGGTCATGGAGGGAAGGGAGAACCCTCAATGATGGGACAAAAACATATTTTGTAAATAGTTTATTTTTTATAATATGTTAAACTTTTCCACATACCAGGGTCTGTGTTTCTACTTTGTGCTCTACATATGTGGTATTATAAAATGCTGGGGTTGATGTGAGAGGAGGCAGCAATCTGGGTTGCATGATAGGTCAACTGTGACACAGAAACTTAGGGGCATACGTGTCATAAATGTGGCCATGTAGAAGGCCACCTACTGTATTCCTTCCAAGCTGCATGGCTGTATGGTAAGGGGGGAGAGGCTGGATGGGCATTTCTGTTCAGAAATTCCCATCCAGCCTCTCCCCCCTTACCATACAGCCCCACAGCACAGAGCTGTCTAAATAATAGGTATGTTGTCTAGCACTAGTGATCTGCAAAGTATAAACTTGCAGATCAGCATAGGCAGTGCCTAGACTATTGTTTGCTCTCTGTTCAGCAGACAACCTTACTCATAACCAAATAACATCGGTGAGGGCCAGGAAGGAGCTACAAACAGCTGGGTCATCTTTTCACATTGAATATATCAGCAATGGTATATACTGTTGAGGAGAAAAGGGGAAACAACAGTGAAAGCATTTATTGTGATGTTTAACTTCATCACAATTGCAATATAATACATCAGGTACAGAAGGGCACAGGCTAGGGGAATTATATAGACACCACGCTATAGCCACCTACAGGTAATTTAGAATAGGAACTGTAACGAGAACCCCTCTCCCTTACCAATATTTAAGGGCTCAAGGCCATGGTAGGCACACATCTGTGGCCACCTAGAAAATGGTTTGCAGGATAGAATTTAGAAATGTTGTTGTTCCATAACTATGGATGATGGTAGGACTGTGTTCAATAATGTGTAAAAGACATTGAGTGCATATATGCTTCCCCCCTCCCCACCCCCACCAACCTTGTAAATGGGTGGGCACTTCATAAAAGGGGACTGGGGTTCACCACATAAAGAAGGATGGAACCTACTGGGGAGAAACATGAGGTGCAAAGCGGGAGAAAAGCTACCAGATGCGGATACCCGTGAGCCTGGTGAAAATAGAGGTAAGATTTGAATCCAGAGAACAAACACAGAATGGGGAGCCCTTGACCATGAGGGATGCACACATCCATTCTCAGGGCCTCTTCCCCTCCCCAACCCCCACCCCATAGGCAGCCACAACTGAGTGTGCCCAGTAGAAAACAAGACATCTGTACAATGAATTGGGTAGAAACAATCATCACTATCAGAGACCACTGCTGTCTCTTGCAATCCTCTTGACCAGCTGCAGTGCTGTAACCTGTCCTGCAAGATGCAAGAAGTGTTTGTTTAGCACCTTCATAGCAGAAAGGGAAGAAGTGGCTGAGAGGTATGAGCTTACCTTGAACTTGTGATGCAAGAAATTGCCAAAAGGAACACCAATCTGTTTGCTCCAAGGGGCCAGAGGCTGGCTGCTTCAACTAAGGAGACAGAATTGGGGGCAGTGAGGAACCGCATCAGACACAGCAAGCAGCTCCTGGAGGGTAGAGAATGGAGAGTTGGCCAGATGTAGAAAATGCAGAGTATATGCTAAGCTGCCAGCTAACACCCAGTCTGAAACTTTTCCAAAGGAGAGGTACACAGCCCACACACCAGTTACCTTTCACGAATTGGCCAAAATGTGTACACAAAAGCATACAGTGGCAAAAACAACTATAACTGAAGCTAAAATGCGTAGAAATGCCACCCCATAATCTAAAGAAAAACATCTAAAGTGCAAGCACAGAGAAAGACGTTTTAAAGAGGAGCCAATGGTTTGGAATGCAAACTTCCAAACCGGAAGAGCAGCTGGGGACATTTATCATTTCCACCCATAATCGAAATTAGAACATCCAAAACACAGAGCAGCTGGGAACGTCCATCGTTCCTACCTATAATTGAAATTAGGACGTCCAAATTGGCAGAGCAGCTGGGGACGTTTATGAATTTTGCCCATAATCGAAATTAGGACGTCCATCCTGCTCTTTCGACATCTTTGGAGCAGTATTTAAACGTCCTTCTCAGTATTTTCGAAATTTTGGATACCATTGTCAGAATGGCACCAAAACAGACACCCACTCGTAAGGGTAATTTCACTGCGTCCTCTTCACTCCTTCCACAGTTCTATGTTTACCCACCTGCCTGTGTAGCTCTCTTGCACATCACTCTCTACAGTACACTGCACAGCTCAACTCCAGCTCTGTACCATCTACAATGACATCTGTGGGTTGCCTGCCAATGCCATTCCTCACCATCTGTTTCCTGGGTCTTCACATGTGGGACTATGTATATGAATGTTGCAAAACAAAGCTGGGTTATTTTGACCAACACACTTCCTCCCTTTTTGCTATGCAGGTGATGACACCAGTCAGACGCAGAAGCTGATCTTAGGGCCAGATGCACTAAACGTAACGAGCTAGCAATGTGATTTTTAAACTGGTTCTAGCCAGTTTAACGCGCAAGTAGTAAACCGGGACATGCTGGGTTCTCCGAGCCATTTTCCTGTCACGGCACCAGCTAACAAAAACGGAATGCAAAGTTATTATAATGAGCTAATTACTATTATAATGTGAATGCGATGCAGTACCGTTTCTGACCCCATGCACAAAAGCAGTCCCTACCTTTACTGTGGAAATTTTAACAGGAGGTATGGAACTGCCGGTTCTTCATTATCGCAAGTAGGAGAAGGGAAGAAACAAGGCAGGGAAGATGGAGCACAAAAAAAAAAGTACACCAGCTTCCACGCAGCTTCTTTGTGTGTATGAAATCCGTGCCATATGTTTCTTTTTCAAATTACATTTTACTGGCAAGAAATTGGGGGGGGGGGGCAGTACCGAAATGTCAAGCATAAAAGTAATGGTGACTTACCAAAAATGTAAGGAAGACAAGGGTCCATCAAAGAAACAATGTCTGTGGGAAACGGGCTTGGTTTCACCCCCAGCTGTTCCTGCTGCTTCCTTCTATTGACCAGTTGACATCCTAGAACACCTATCTCCCTGAAGTGGACTCTTATTGGCTGGCTGCTGTCCCAACTCCTCCTCCCTGCAGGGCTTTCCTGATGACATCACTTTAGAGCTATGAACTGATTAGATCCAAACTTCCTGGTGTCCCCCTCCACAGAGAGGGGCTAACCCAATTGGACAGCATCAGCCTGGGATGTCCTGCCCACTCATTACTGGAGGGGGACACCAGGAAGTTCGGATCCTTCCCCGCCTATAACCATGCCCATTTTTGCCTGCACATTGTTACAGAATATGCTTAGCAACCTGTACGCCTAAATTTTAATCGGTGCCAATTAGTGCTCATTATTGCTTGTTAAGTGCTATCAGTGCTCATTAACTTGTTACGCTTGTTAAGTTACATGCAGTTATAGAATCCATGCCAATTTCAGCGTGGTTCTCCAGATTCACTGTATAGAATCCAGAGGTATGTGCCTGAAAATTCAATTGAGAGTTTAACAGGATTCCAAGGCTCATATTGATCTTTCACCACAACAGAAATATTTTGAAATACTATTAGATCATTCTGTGAGCTTTTCACATTTCACCCTATTATCATCACCTCAGTTTTAGTCAAATTTAGAGCAAATTATTTTCAGTCATTCATATACGTATCATTTCTAAACCTATTTTCAATTTCAAACATCCTGTAAGAAAATCAGCAGCAACGGAAAAGAAAAATTGAATATTGCCTGCACAAAATCTATATTCAGCCTCCCGTCCCTGCTATACTTTATAGAGTGTCACTAAATACAAATTGTACAACATTGCAGACAAAGCTGAACCTTGTTGTTAACATAAGCATGTGTGTGCCTACCAAGGTGTTTCATTTGTATTGTGCTGACATCATGAGTATCATATTTATGTTATATGATGTTCTTCCATGCTGCCTATTACAGTATCATTTATATTCTGATTACATTTATCATATTTCTGTTATATGATTATTTTACAGTACTATTAAATGTTTAAATTTATATACTGTATCATGTTAGTCCTTTTACTAGATTTCAATCTGCCATCTCCAAGTCTACCTCATTAATTGTATTTATGCTTACATTTAGTTATTTTACTATTGTGCTGTTAATAGAATTGCACTTTATGTTAAGCTGTACCTGATGAACACTAACCCATCCAAATCTGTCCAGCCATGATCAGGGCACAGACCATAGAAGTCTGCCCACCACTGGCTTTGCTTCTCAATTACTGGTGTTGCCGTCTAATCGCCACTAAATTTGTTTGGTTCCATGCCTTCCATACAGGATACCTTTGATAATTCCACACATTTTTAAAATTCCGTTACTGTTTTCAACTCCACCACCTTCTGTGAGAGGACATTCCAGGCACCTACCACCCACTCTGTGAAACAGTACTTTCTGACGTTATTCCTGAGTCAGCCCTTTCAACCTCAATTCATGTCCTCTAGTTCTACCACCTTCCCATCTCTGGAAAAGGTAAGTTTGTATATGAATACATTTCAAATACTTAAATATCTGTATCATATCACCCCTGTTTCTCCTCTCCTCTGGGGTATACATCTTCAGGTCAACTTCGTCACTTTTCTCTGAATTGCTTCAAGTCTTTTTACATCCTTAGCAAGACACGGCCTGCAATTCTGAACATAATACTCCAAGTGGAACCTCACTAATGACTTGTATAGGGCATCAATACCTCCTTTCTTCTGTTGATTATACCCCTCTCTGTGCAACCTAGCATCCTTCTGGCCATGGCCACTGCCTTATCACATTGCTTCATCACCTTGAGATCCTCAACACCATCACCCCAAGGTTCCTCTCTTGAGCTGTGCTTATAAATCTCTCCTCCTATCTGGTGCATAACTCTGCACTTTTTCACATTAAATTTTAACTGCCAGTCCTTTGACCATTCTTCTAATTTTTGCAGATCTATTCTCATGGTTTCTACTCCTTCAGAGGTATCCACTCTATTGGCTATCTGTGTGTCATCCTCAAAAAGGCAAACTTTTCCTTCTAACCCTTTAGCTATGCCTCTCAAAAATATATTAAGCAGAATCAGCCCCAGTACTGACCCCTGAGGCACTCCACTACTCACCTTCCTTTCCTCCAAGCAAATTCCATATAACACAACCCTCTGTTGCTGTCAGTCGCCTGTGTATGATTTAAAATTCTGGAGTCAATATTCAGCCAGCAGTGATGAGCATTTTACTGTCCACTGCTGGCGTTATTCCTAGATGTTCAATGCCAAGCCACGTCCGGGCTTCGGCATTGAATATCCGGTTTTTGTGGAGCCGGCTAACACATAGTCAATGTTCAGAGCTTAATCAGTTATGGACTGTGTTTATGCAGTCCCATTTATGCAATTACTCTCTCCTGTTAACTGCTGATTATTGGTACTTAACAGGCGAAATACTGACTTCGCCCCCGAAATAGCCGTTTTTTCACTTAGGTGCTAACTGCTAATTTTCAGCAGAGATAACTGGTTAAGTGCCACTGAAAATTAGTAGACAGCCCTGAACAAGCTATTTAACCAGTCAGTAGCCACTTCTGGCTGGTTAAATCATTTTGAATATCAACCAGCTGGCTTTTATATTTAGAGTTATGGTAATGGGGAGGTAGCAGAGCTAACTGAGCTTAGGATATTTTTTAATACTGGGATTGAAAGTGGAGTAAAAGCTTTCTTGATCACAGAGTAATTTTCTGATTGACTGTCATACGTTTGCCAGTCACATGGCAAAGTCCTAGGGCAAAAGGAGCTTAAAATATCCAAAACGTTATTAAGGAAAAATAATTTTATTCAGGTTTAAGCTCATTTTGCCAAGCCTGAATACTAAGTTGTTTGGGCAAGGAGGTATGCTGATGTAAAAAGCAGGAGTAGTAATCTCTTCACTATGTTAACTGCAGCTGTATGAGTCATTTGGCATTCATGGCAGAAAAACTTACTCACCAAGATCTCTCTGCATGGCATACCTGTTGCTTAATGTTATAGAGCTTTATAAAGTCAAGGTGCTTCTTTGAGAGATGTACTGTAGACATATATTATTTTAAGGGGGCGTTGTATTTAGTTGAGTTTATAGTCCTGAGTTCCAGCCTTGGGTCTGCTCTAGCAGTGGCTATCTAGGGCTGGAAGGCTAAGTGATGACAACATAGAAAATCTATCCTATACAAAAACCTTCAGTACCAGAGAATTTTTCCATGAGCTAGAGCAGATGTTGTAATAGACCAAGAAATACCAGTGGAAGACATAGAATTCAACATAGATGAAAGGAAATCTGAAGAGAAGAAAAGATTTAGGAGGGAAATTATCAACGTGTGCTACCATTAAGATGGGTTATTTACTACAAGTCAGGCTATTTTAGCACAGGGCCTTATTTTATGCAGTGAGACCCTGTGCTAAAATAGCCTGACTTGTGGTAAAATAACCTGTCTTAACAGTAGCCCACATTGATAACTTCCACCCTTAGTCAGTGACCTTATTGATGGATTGGGAAAGAAACTTGTTGAGAGAAACTTGGATCTACTATACAAGATAGAAAGTCTCTTTCAACTAGACTAAAAAGGAGATCTGAATGGACATTAAAATCCCCAAAGATCAGAAGAGTGAAGTAGCGAGCAGCTCTATCCATAATCAATCCTGTTCATTTGCTCAGGAAGGTTTGGCTTCTAGCTGGGGATAGGGAATCATTGGGAGAAGAATGTCCAAAGCAAAGGCATAGTGTTATAAGAAGAAATACTACACCAACAGTCTTTGCCAAAGTAGTGGATTAGAGGAGAGGAGAGGAGAGATGAGACAGTTATGTAGATGATATCCTGGATATTCCTGAAAGTGGTGTTGGTGACTGTACAAAACTGCAGTTTAAGATGATGATCAAAGAAGGAAAGAATGAAAGGGAAAAGTCTGAGACAGTAGGTGGAAGAAAGGATATGTCAAGGTATCGGTTGTACCAGTGAGTAGAGGCAGTAGATCAGAGATGGAGGTTAAAGAAGGAGGCTAGATCAAGACATAATAGAAGATTCAACAGCATAGAAGCTAAAGTCTCTAAGAATGAAAGAGAAGATAGTTTAATGAAGAAGGAAAATCCAGGCATCAAAGTCAGCGCGAAGAGAGGAGGGGAATTTATCAGCATCTCAGAGACGTAATGAACTTCTCAGTTAGATCCCCTGAGGTTTGCCCTTCTTCCAGTATTTGATTTTGATTGTCGCCAGGATGTTCAAAACTAATCATGGCAAACTCCTGTTTAGTTTACTGATTTAAAATGTCTGCTTGACCTTCATGTATCGAGAGAATAAAATTCACATGGAATGATCTTATACCAGAGAACATCTGTAAGTGCTCATTTTATGCGAGAGTTAAGTAATAATGGCTGGTGGGAAGGGCATTTCCTGGGAATCACTGCCCTGGCTAGACAGGTTAATTTGCAAGGGCTTTTAAAGCAGCCAGAGAATTAGTTCCCAGGAACTGCCCATACCCGCAGGTAATATTTAGTATTATAAACTTGTAATGTGAGTTCTCTTTGAACCAAATGATGCAAATTTAAAATGTCATAGACAAGTATAGAACTCAAAGTATTCGTAAATATGAAATTCAAAATACAGTAAGTCCAGTAATAAAGGAGGAAGAGGGAAAAATTGTACTTTATTTCTCTGATCATAAACATGAGATGCATATGTTAGAATTTTAATGCTGCTTAATGTTTTTCTAGTTTCTGTTGTGAGGTCCTGTACAACTGTACATTGATAAACTTGTTGAATCCCATTTCTAAAACCAATGTTTATGGTCACCCCATTTCCCTAAAGGCCAAATACACTGCTAACCTCCATCTTAGATAATTTCCATCAAGACTGCAAGAATCAGACTTTAAAAATTAATGGGTTTTGTAAATTCGTGAGCTATTTAAGGGGCCCTTTTACTTAGGTGCACTAATGATTAGTATGTGCTAAATAATAAGATGTAAAAAGGCCTGTTTCTGAGAGCAATGAAACGGGCACTAGCATGGTTTTCCTTGGTAGTGTGTATGTTTGTGAGAGTGTGTGTGTGAGAGTGTGAGAGAGACTGAGTGAGGCTGTCTGTGTGAGAGTGTGCGTGTGAGAATGTGAGTGTGTGTGTGAGAAAGAATGTGAGTGTGCGTTTGATATAGACTTTGTGAGTGAGTGAGTGATTGTTTGAGGGAGAGAGTGTATGTTTGAAAGTGTGTGTGTGTGTGTGTGTTTCTCTGTATGTGTGAGTGTTTTAAGCAGGTGGTGCATTCCCCTCCCCCTACCGTGCTCACTTATTTATATAGATAAATAAGATAAAATTAACAGAAAATAAAGGGAGTAATGTAAATTAAGCTGTACATTACATTATAAAGATGTTTGAATATTATCTTAGCTAGGGTAGGAGTGAATTAACATGTCCTGCTATTGTATTGGAGTGTCATTTCTATCTCCTCAAAGTGCCTCAAATTTTGTGAAAGTCACTGGGGGTATGAAGAATTCATACTTTTGATTTGTCTTCAGTATTAGTAGCAAGTACTTTTCTTTTATTTCCTCATTGTCAATATGCAGTAAACTCCTATTTCAAACTATACCCAGGCACAGAGTTTCTAATAGGCAAATGTCCAGGGGCGGGCAAACTTGTACAGTCTATGACCCGAGGATCAAGTTTTGTTATTTTATATCACATGCCTATCATATGCCATAAGTGCAGGTGTTGTGAATGCAGTCAAACGTTGTTAGGAATATGATTGGATTATTGGTGTAATCATGCTTTGATAATTATGAATGTGACTATGAAGCAGGCACAAAGCACTCTTGAGCGTTGCAGTATCGTGTTCCAAGGCTGTTTCATATGTGGTTTGCAAACTTGGTGAATTGCAGCCAGCTGCCTTGTTTGTTGACATCAATGTTTTCTGAAGAAGGAGCGGCTGCCGTGTGGAGCAGATCAGAGGACGGTTTAAGCAGATTTTACCTGCCTTCATTTACTACAGGTTACTATATCAGTATCCTGCAAGGGGGGGGGAGGGGTAGTGTATCCAAATGTTAAAGTCATGTAACGGTCAATATACGGCCTTGCATAGTAAGTGGCAACATCGTCTGGTCTTGCAGAGGGAGAAAGGGAGGGGCCTGGGCGGGGAGATGACAGGTAAGAGGTGCTCGCGCGGTGGCATCTCGGGATTGCAGGGCCGCACGTGCTCAAGGGGGGGAGGGGTGGCTTTGAAGACAAAGCGGCGCAGGGGCGGGTTTGGAATCCGGGCTCCTTTTGACGGAAGATAAGAGTAACGGGGACCCTGAGGAGAAATAACGCGCGACGGTAACTGCTGCCGTTACACAATAACACCGACACCCCACTCACCGGCTCCTGCTCCGCTCCTGCCACTGCGCGCTGACTGGGCGGAGCCACACATAATGCACACCTGCGTTTGACGCGCTGACATTCACAGTATGGAGGTAATGGAGGGGTCGTTGACCTGTAAGTGCTGGCCACACATTCCCAGCTCATGGGCGGTGTGGGGCGGAGCGGTGACGTCCAAGCTCGTGGGCGGGGCTTCACCAACTTGGCTCATGGCCTCTGGGCCGCAGGAGCTTCAGCGTGACGTAGTTGATCGGCCTCTGCTCTGCTCCTCTCGTATGCAAATTAGTCTCCTGAACAACAGTCTGGCTCGTGCAGCGTCCGACGTGATCTTCAGCATTGCTAGCCAGTGCAGGGCGGGGTTCTGTGCATCTGACGTCCTGCAAGTGCAGGACGTCAGATGCACAGAAGCCCTGCCTGCAGCAGAGGCTAGTAATGCTGAAGATGACGCCGAAGTCAGAAGACAGGACTTGTTTTTGCGTGGTTTCTGGTTCCCCGGCAGCCAAGTTACGCGTCGGTGGGTGGGTAGGGGTGGTGGTGGTTTTTGCTTCATCTGCTTTTTTTAGCAGGGCTTATTTTGTTGCCTGGCCTTTCTTGTTTGGCTTTGGGGGGGGCGCGGGGGTTGGTTGTTGGACATCCAGGTTGAGGAGTAGGGAAACACGCTCCACGTGTTTCCCTACTTCTCCCTCTGCTTGGTTGCGCTTCGTTTGTTGGCACCCTTAGCGTTCCAATGGTTCTGAACTCACAGCACAACTAAAGGTTTTTTTGACGTCATGACGTATGACGCGAGGGTGGGGCACAGAGTCCTAGTGGGGTAGCTTCACCACCATGAAGTTACGAACCCTTTATCGTTGTGCTGTGAGTTCAGAACCTTTGTCCTCAGAACGTTGAAGGTGCGTTTTATTATAGTAGATGGGTGTCTTATCATTTAGCGCATGCTAAATCTGTTAGTGCACCTTAGTAAAATGACCCCTTAATAAATTATGGCAAATACATTTTAGAGGACATTTTTTAAGGCTTAGTTGTTATCTATATATGTAAAATCAGGTTATATAGATATATAATATGGGTATACTTTCAGTTGCACCAAAAAGTTCCAAATTGAGGGCTCTATCACATTGAGCAGCCTAGGAGCCAATATGCAGTGGCACTTAACCAGACAGTGTCACCGAATATCTGATCTGACTGCCGTGGCACTATCCGGTTAATACCAGGGAGGTCTAGGGATGGTGTCAGGATGGACCCGGACGTTATCCAGGCACTGGGGATATTCAATGCTAGTGCCAAGATAGTTAACTGGGCATTTAAGACCTCTCAAAAGTCCTAATTCTGCTCATTTAGGGGTCCTTTTACTAGGCTGCAGTATAAAGTGACCTTAGCGTGCCTTACACATTAACACAGTAAATGATGAAAGATGAAAACCCACATGGTCCATCCTGTCTTCCCAACATAGTGGCCAGAGCTGCACCTGCCACTCTGTACTGGGCTCTAGCCATCCATGCTTAAATACTAGTTGTCAAGTCTCCACCATGCCAACCATATAGGCAGCCAAACATGATGGAGTCTTGGTTATAACCAAATATCATCCCCTAGTATTGCTGACAGTATTCAGGTCTGTCCTGCACACTAATGCCATTTTTACTGCAGCCATAAAAACCCTGATTTTTCTGTTTTCTGCATTAATAGGTGTTAATATTGCCATTAGTGTACAATCATACCGCCACCCACTTTGAAGGCAGTAAAGGCTCATGTGATATCCAAACACTAACAAGCTAGGATAGGGTAATGTAGATGCCCTGTAAGTGCAGGAATGCCCAATTTCAACCTCTGAAAGGCCCCCTCAAAAAAATTAGCACGCATAGATTTCAAAGTTACCGCAGGACACCTGAGTGCATCCCATGATACTCCATGTTTTGCTGCATTAGGCATGTGTTAACACCTAACACAGCTTAGTAAAAGGGACCCTTAGCTATATAGGTACATCACTGAATATCAGCTGAGCCCGCATAACATTCCGGATACTCAGTGGATGTGCCCAGACAAGTGCTGGCATGAAATATCCAGGCCTAAGGCTGCCTGCGGTGGTCAGTGTTATAAAAAAAAAAAAACCTGCCACTTTTTATTTTCACCCTCAAATGTCATACCCACCTCCCTGGCAGCAGTATGCAGGTCCCTGGAGCAGTTGTTAGGGGGTGCAGTGGACTTCAGGCAGGTGGACCCAGGCCCATCCCCCCCCCTACCTGTTACAATTGTGCTGCTTAACGCTTAGTCGTCCAACCCCCCCAAACCCACTGTACCCACATTTAGGTGCCCCCCTTCACCCCTTAGGGCTATAGTAATGGTGTAGACTTGTGGGCAGTGGGTTTTGAGGGGGATTTGGGGGGCTCAACACACAAGGGAAGGGTGCTATGCACCTGGGAGCTCTTTTACCTTTTTTTTGTTTTTGTAAAAGTGCCCCCTAGGGTGCCTGGTTGGTGTCCTGGCATGTGAGGGGGACCAGTGCACTACGAATCCTGGCCCCTCCCAGGAACAAATGCCTTGGATTTATTCGTTTTTGAGCTGGGCGCTTTCATTTTCCATTATCACTGAAAAACAAAAACGCCCAGCTCACAAATTGTCGAATAAACCATGGACTTCTATTTTTTTCGAAAATACGGTTCGGTCCGCCCCTTCACGGACCCGTTCTCAGAGATAAACGCCCATGGAGATAGACGTTTTCATTCAATTATGCCCCTCCATGTATTTTTTTCCATAGGTGCCATATTGAAAATGTATCATTCCATTCTTACTTAGGGCTAGATTTATTAAAGTGCACTACCACATGCTAATTCCATTAATATGCATTACTAGTAAGTAAGTCCCTTGCAGTAAATAACAGACATTAATGCATGCTAACTCATGCTCTCACAGCAGTACAATCTAGTGAATCTCCCTTTTAATATTCAGAATATGTCCCATCTAACAAACTATCCTGTTAGGACCATTCAAAATAATTGAAATATTTGGAAAATAGGATATCTGTATGTGTCAAATCATGTAGGTAAAGCACAGTTTTAAATGTTCAGCTGTGGCAGTCAGCATTTGATTTAAATACCAGCCGCCAGAATATGTTTATACCGATACCAGCCAGCACTGAATATTTGGGTATAAACTGACCTCAAGCAGGTATCCAGGTATCTGCAATGTTCAGACCAGTACCCAGATTGCTAAACAGATAAAATAAGGACAGCATTTTTGATGTTCTAACTTTATCTGGATGGGTACCAGCAGACTAAGGTGCACTGGGTACCAGCAGACTAAGGTGCACTGTTATCAATGTGCGCTATCGTTAAGATGTTATTTCACCACTAACGTATTATTTTAGCACAGGTCCTATTTTATGCAATGAGACTTAGGGGTTCTTTCACTAAGGTGCGCTAGCATTTTTAGCTCACGCTAAAAATCAGCTAGCGCTAAGAACCTTATTCTATAAAGGTTATGCTCCTAAATTTACGCTCCTAAAACTTATGCGCCTAAATTTACGCACCTAAAATTTATGCTCCTAAATTTTGGAGCATTGGAGTATGCTCACGCCCTAAACGCTGAGACGCTCCTAAATTACGAGCTTAATCTTTTTTGGAGCATAGATTATGCTCGTAATTTAGGAGCATAAATTTAGGAGTAGAAATTTAGGAGCACAAATTTAGGAGCATAACCTTTATAGAATAAGGCCCTTAGTGCCAGCTGATTTTTAGGGCAAGCTAAAAAAGCTAACGCACCTTAGTAAAAGACCCCCCCCCCCCCACCCCAGTGACTAAGAACCAAGGTTAACATGTCTTAACCATAGCCCATGTTGATAGTTTCCCTCCTGATTATCACTGCTCATTGGTAACCAGGAGTACTGCCCATACTCCATTCCCATACTGCCCAAGCACTACCATAATACCTCTGGGGTGCTCAGAAAGAATTTTCAGCTGCTGAAAATTCACGTATGGACCTGATGAGTAGGACTAGGAGCCAATCCCATCTGGATAAATCCCACTGAATTTTTATTGAGTATAAAGCAACATCATTCCAGCAAAAATGCACCCTATATACAATAATCTAATGAGAATTTGCAAGGATATAACCTACGTATAGAGAGGATCTGTATTGTAAAAATAACTGTGTTATTCTAATTCCTATTTACTTTTCCAAATGCATTGCAATATATTTAATAAAAGTGGATAGAATACAATAATTCATTTAGGCATAGGCGTAGTTTGACTGTTTCATTTGGGGGGGCAAAGGAAGGGGCGGGGCATATTAGCATATTCATTTGCATATATGTACAGTGGTGGAAATAAGTATTTGATCCCTTGCTGATTTTGTAAGTTTGCCCACTGACAAAGACATGAGCAGCCCATAATTGAAGGGTAGGTTATTGGTAACAGTGAGAGATAGCACATCACAAATTAAATCCGGAAAATCACATTGTGGAAAGTATATGAATTTATTTGCATTCTGCAGAGGGAAATAAGTATTTAATCCCTCTGGCAAACAAGACCTAATACTTGGTGGCAAAACCCTTGTTGGCAAGCACAGCGGTCAGACGTCTTCTGTAGTTGATGATGAGGTTTGCACATATGTCAGGAGGAATTTTGGTCCACTCCTCTTTGCAGATCATCTCTAAATCATTAAGAGTTCTGGGCTGTCGCTTGGCAACTCGCAGCTTCAGCTCCCTCCATAAGTTTTCAATGGGATTAAGGTCTGGTGACTGGCTAGGCCACTCCATGACCCTAATGTGCTTCTTCCTGAGCCACTCCTTTGTTGCCTTGGCTGTATGTTTTGGGTCATTGTCGTGCTGGAAGACCCAGCCACGACCCATTTTTAAGGCCCTGGCGGAGGGAAGGTTGTCACTCAGAATTGTACGGTACATGGCCCCATCCATTCTCCCATTGATGCGGTGAAGTAGTCCTGTGCCCTTAGCAGAGAAACACCCCCAAAACATAACATTTCCACCTCCATGCTTGACAGTGGGGACGGTGTTCTTTGGGTCATAGGCAGCATTTCTCTTCCTCCAAACCCGGCGAGTTGAGTTCATGCCAAAGAGCTCAATTTTGTCTCATCTGACCACAGCACCTTCTCCCAATCACTCTCGGCATCATCCAGGTGTTCACTGGCAAACTTCAGACGGGCCGTCACATGTGCCTTCCGGAGCAGGGGGACCTTGCGGGCACTGCAGGATTGCAATCCGTTATGTCGTAATGTGTTACCAATGGTTTTCGTGGTGACAGTGGTCCCAGCTGCCTTGAGATCATTGACAAGTTCCCCCCTTGTAGTTGTAGGCTGATTTCTAACCTTCCTCATGATCAAGGATACCCCACGAGGTGAGATTTTGCGTGGAGCCCCAGATCTTTGTCGATTGACAGTCATTTTGTACTTCTTCCATTTTCTTACTATGGCACCAACAGTTGTCTCCTTCTCGCCCAGCGTCTTACTGATGGTTTTGTAGCCCATTCCAGCCTTGTGCAGGTGTATGATCTTGTCCCTGACATCCTTAGACAGCTCCTTGCTCTTGGCCATTTTGTAGAGGTTAGAGTCTGACTGATTCACTGAGTCTGTGGACAGGTGTCTTTCATACAGGTGACCATTGCCGACAGCTGTCTGTCATGCAGGTAACGAGTTGATTTGGAGCATCTACCTGGTCTGTAGGGGCCAGATCTCTTACTGGTTGGTGGGGGATCAAATACTTATTTCCCTCTGCAGAATGCAAATAAATTCATATACTTTCCACAATGTGATTTTCCGGATTTAATTTGTGATGTGCTATCTCTCACTGTTACCAATAACCTACCCTTCAATTATGAGCTGCTCATGTCTTTGTCAGTGGGCAAACTTACAAAATCAGCAAGGGATCAAATACTTATTTCCACCACTGTATATGCAAATTATGCTAATATGGAGGAAGGAAGGGAGCAAGAGCTGGCTTTTTTGGGAATAACCAGTGTTCGTTTGCCAATGGATAGCCACTGAATCAGAGAGGCAGCGGGTTTGGCGACAGGCAGTGGTGTGCTGGCAAATGTTTAACAACAGGCTCTCCCCCCAGTCCCCCTCTGCGCCCCCCCCAAATTGCAGAGCTGGCTATAGCCGGGGAGAGAGCCTGGGGGGGGGTATAAATAAGTAAATATAAACTTTTAATGTTGAGCACCTGATTCTCAAAGTGAACATATTGCAAACACTATAATGAAAATAAAATGATTTTTTTCTACCTTTGTTGTCTGGTGACTGTTTTTCTGATCATGCTGGTGCAGTATCTGATTCTGCTGCTATCTGTCCTCTTAACTCCGTTTCCAGGGCTTCCTTTCTATTTATTTCTTTCTTCCTTTCTTCTTCATTTCTGGTCCTCAGCTTCTGCCTATTTTCTTCATCCATGTGCAGTTTTTCTCCTCTCTTCCTTTTCCCTCATCTCATCTCCTTCCTCACTCTTTCCTCCCCTCCATCCATGTCCAGCATTTCTTTTCTCTCCCCTGCCCTCCATCCACCCAGTCCAACAGTGACCCTCCTCTCCCCTGTCCCCATACCCAGTGGCCCTCCTTTCCCCTGCCCTCCATCCACCCATAACCCAGTGACCCTCCTTTCCCCTGCCCTCCATCCACCCAGTCCAGCAGTGACCCTCCTCTCCCCTGCCCCCATGCACAGTGGCCCTCCTTTCCCCCGCCCTCCATCCACCCATAACCTAGTGACCCTCCTTTCCCCTGCCCTCCATCCACCCAGTCCAGCAGTGACCCTCCTCTCCCCTGCCCCCATACCCAGTGGCCCTCCTTTCCCCTGCCCTCCATCCACTCAGTCCAGTAGTGACCCTTCTCTCCCCTCCCTTCATTCCGCCCTCTCCCCGTTCCTTCTCCCCCCCCCCCCCCCCAGCGAGCCAGTTCTCCTCCCTCCTCCGGATCCATCCCTCACCAACGATCTTCGAATTTTTCACCTGCCCGGCCCGCTAGCGCTGACTCTCCACTGCCGGTTCACGCTTCAAAATGGCCGCCGAGACTTCTCGCGAGGCCGCCTCTGAAAGTCTCGGCGGCCATTTTTAAAGCGCGAACCAGCAGGGGAGAGAGCGCTAGCGCCTAGCGGGCAGGCAAAGGATTCGAAGATCAGGTCGGTGAGGGACGGATACGGAGGGAGGGAGGAGAGCCGGCTCACGGGGGGGCCAGGGGGGAGGAGAAGGAACGGGGAGAGGGTGGGGTGAAGGGAGAGCTGCCTGTTGCCGGCCCTGCGTTTGGGGGGGCATTGCCCCCCCTCGCCCCCCCCCCCCAGTCTACGCCCATGCATTTAGGGGTCCTTTTACAATGCCTCGGTAAAAAATGACCTAAGATAGTGTGGGCGTGTCTTTTAGGCATGTGCTGAGACACGTTTTCCCGTGGCTGGGAAAAAGGCAATTTTTCAATGGCCGGGAAATGGGCCTGCACAAAAATTAAAAACTAGCACGTGCCTATTTATGGCTTGAGCCCTTACCGCCAGCCATTGACTTAGTGGTAAGGGCTCACGTGCTACCCATGTGGTAACCATGCAGTGTGCACCAACATGGCCACGCTGCTGATTACTGCTGGGAACATCCCCACGGTAGAAAATAGAAAAATATTTTCTTCCGCGGGATTCCGCATACACCAAACTCAGAATTACCTACGGGTGGACAGGCTACCACGGTAATAGTGCTGATTTGCCATGTTCTACCTGTGGATTAGCCCTCCCACGGCTTTATAAAAGGGCCCCTTACTAGTTTATGGACAACCTAAGGGGAGACTTGCTTATTGACAGAAATCATTGTCTCAAAAGATTGCTTTACTTTTAAATCATAGATTTCATTATTCAGCAGTGCCTTTATCTTTCGCAAAATATTGGGTGGCTATAGATTTTATAATCTATATATCTAAATTTGGAAGAGGAGATAATTGTACCAGGTACAAAGCACACACATGCAACACCCATTTAAAATTTGAGCATTATGCATGTTTAGGTTTTATATGTGACCTTTCTTTAGGTTCACAAGTTTAAGAAAATAAATCATGTGCAATAGAGTAGGAGGAAGAATAGATGATTAAATACTTTTTTACATTTGCAAAATTTAAGACCCAGATGAAACACAAGACAGAACTAACTCATCCACATTTCTTTAAACATTTCAAGCAAAGCATGTTTTTTTTTATAGAATAGGGCAACAGCTGTCTCTTTGTCCCTTTCTGTGAGATGTGGACACTGGACAGAAAGCTTAATTATGCCAATCAACATACACAAGTGTACAATTAATCTATATAATAAAAAAGAAGGATCTATTTAATTAGCAGTATTATTAAGCTATTCTGTAGGATGCTACAATTACCATTTATAACACATCGTTTTTATAGTGTTACTGGGTGTATGCAGCACTGTACAGTTCCTATGTAATA
Organism: Microcaecilia unicolor; assembly: GCF_901765095.1. Classification (NCBI taxonomy): domain Eukaryota; kingdom Metazoa; phylum Chordata; class Amphibia; order Gymnophiona; family Siphonopidae; genus Microcaecilia; species Microcaecilia unicolor. The sequence continues at coordinate 398,602,036 of NC_044032.1, read as the reverse complement.
GCAGACACAACAGATTGGGTTCTTCCCAAACCTGGAGCTACTGACCATGCCCTACAAATATTGATTAACAAGCATGTAAAAGCAAAAACACTTAAGAAACATATGTTCTTGTTTTACAACATCGGCATTCACACACCCATACATTCTCATCAATTATTGACACCAGGACCAAAATAATTCACAAATTCCCAGACATCTTATACTGTACATCAAAATGGCATTGTACTGGCTGCAGCTATATTAAATCCATATCCGTAAGTTTTGTAAAGTCAAAGGTTTTGACCCATTCACCCCACTGTTTTGTGACACTGCATTGGCTACCTATCTCATACCGCATCAAGTTTAAAGTTTTTCTTCTTACCCACAAGATGTTGTACCTAGGCAACCCACCCTATTTGTCAGCTCTGATTATTCCCTATACTCCAACACATTCCCTCCGGTCTTTAGACTCTAACCATTTGGTACTTCTCTCCCCTAAACAAGCCCATTATGAATCTAACCATAACTCCGCTTTTTTTTTTTTCTGGCCCCTAGTCTTTGGAATAATCTACCACCAGCTATCAGGTCAGAGCTTTCTTTTGCTAAATTTAAGATAAAATTTAAAACTTACTGTTTCCAGATGGCTTTTGAACTTTCTTCAGTTAACCGTTACCTCCTATATCACCTCATCCTTCCTTTCTCCCCCTCTCTTTTTCCCACCAAGTATGGACGTTTACACTTTCTTCTATTTGCATTTGTTCTCTAATTTTATGTCCAAAATTTAATTGTCTGTTAACCGCTTTGACCTCTTTTGAGAAAAGGCAGTATATCAAGTTTCTAAATAAATGTAAACATATCCAATAAAACTCATGTAACAATCCCTTAATAATAGCAATGTAACAAATACAAACGGCCCAGAGTGCTCTTTTTATCCCCCTCACAGTGATTAGCATATCTGGGTTTTAAAACGGTTTGGACAAGTTCCTAGAGGAAAAGTCCATAGTCTACTATTGAGACAGACATGGGGAAGCAACTGCTTGCCCTGGGATTTGTAGCATGGAATGTTGCCACAATTTGGGTTTCTGCCAGGTACTTGTGACCTGGTTTGGCCACTGTTGGAAACAGGATACTGGGCTAGATGGACCATTGGTCTGACCTAGTATGGCTACTCTTATGTTCTTATGGTCTTATACAAGGAATGTCACAATACCATTAGGGTGTGGTAACATATAGTGGGTTTTTGCCAGGTTCTTGAAGCCTGGATTGGCCGCTGTCAGAGACAGGATGCTGGACTTGATGGACCCTTGGTCTTTTCTCAGTATGGCGGTGTTTATGTACTTATGTACTTATGAGCTCATTTTCAGAACAGAAAAACATCCAAAAAGCAGCACAGTGCGGCAGATGGATGGGGTTTTTGCCAAAACGTCCAAATCGCTATTTTCAAAACCCATTTTTAAGATGGTTTTCTTTGCAGTTCATATGCAATGCATCCAAATCACAAGGCAACATGTTAGGGGTGGGATTTGGGTGTTCCCAAAACTTGGATGTTTTTCTGTCATAATGGAACAAAGTAAAAATGTCCAGGGCTAAAGGTTAGACATTTTGGTCTAGACCAGGGACGTAGCTAGGTGGGGCCACGGGGGCAAGGGCCCCCACAGATTTAATCCTGGCCCCTAGTTTTGCTGGCGGGGGTCCCCAACCAGGGGCCAGGATTAAATCTGTGGGGGCCCTTGCCCCCGTGGCCCCACCTAGCTATGTCCCTGGTTTTTTTGGGGGGTGGGAGGGGGTTGGTGACCACTGGGGGAGTAAATCTTCTTAAATCATGAAAATGAGAGATCTAAAAGAAGAGGGAAGATCATTCCAAAGCTTTAAAGCCAGCCAAAAACAAAAAAGTGGCATGTCTTGTCAATTCATAGTGACTTTGTTTGGGGGCAGGAAGGACTGTTTGGTAGGATTCGAGTGAATGAAGAAATTGGGTAAGGATATAAGAAATTACTACAGAGGCAAGGTAAGAAGGGGAACCTAGATGAATGGTCTTATGAGTAATACAAAGGATTTTAAACCATATGCGAAACAACTGGAAGCCAATGTAATTTGATTAACAAAGAGGATGCCAAGTCATTTCTATGAGCTTTACATAAGAAACCGGCAGCAGCATTTTGTAGGGCTTGTAGCCTTCAGGACTGATGCGCAATTAAACCAGGATATACAGTATTATAGTAATCCAAGTGAGAAATGACAAAAGCATGAACCAGTGAATGGAGGAGAGAAAAATCTAGAAATTTAGAAATTGCATGAAAGCCATGAAGAGAAAGAAAGCCTCACTGGAGAACCTATGAAACTTGGACATCAAAGGAGAGATTTGAATCCAGGATAACACCAAAATATTGAAATGAATCCACAACAGAAATGGGGATATTGAAAAGTAGAGGGACTAGACGTAGTTTAGAAAAGGAGCCAGTGATCCAGCAGGTAACCGTTTGGAGGTATTTAGAACAAGTCTGTGGTTGGTTAGCCATTGGGACAAAACAGATAAACAAGATTGGAGAGAACTCAGATTAGGATGGAAAGCCAAGGTGGGAAAAATGAGAAGGATATCATCAGCATAGATAACAAATTTTATATTAAAATTCTGTAGCAAAGTAACAAGGGGGCTCAGAAAAATGTCAAAGAGTAAGAGAGATAAAATTGAACCATGGGGGACCCCGCAGTGAAGGGGGATGTCAGTGGACAAAGACATGGAATTGGAAACTGAGGAAGAGCAAGCTGTGAGAAAACAGGAGAACCAAGAAAGCACACTACCAGATAACCCTATGGATTCAAGACATGAATGGAGGAGAGTGGTCTACTAGATCAAAAGCTAAGGACAGGTAAAGGGAAACCAGAAGAGTGATGTAGAGGAGCATAATCGAACGGTGCCAGCCAAATCGATGGCCGGCCATCTTCAGGGCCAGCTCCGCAACGGGGTGGAGCCAAGCATATTTTCAAAATATGCTAGGCGCCGGCCAAATCGCTTGCCAGGTTTAGAGCAGGATCGCCAGGTTTATATGAGATGGCCGGCTTCGTTTTTCAACCATAATGGAAACCGGGCCCGGCCATCTCAAACCCGGCGAAATGCAAGGCATTTGGCTGTGGGAGGGGCCAGCATTTGTAGTGCACTGGCCCCCCTCACATGCCGTCATCTACTATGTTACTATGAATTGCTATGCTATCCAACAAATAAAAAGATAATTGAGATACCCTATCAAGACCCTTCTCTTTTATTTCTCTACTACACTTGCTTAGCTCACTCTCTCCCCAACTCAGGTCTCCTTACTTCTTAAGCTATATTTATATAATAATTGTATGTCTTAGTTCTCTATTTACAGGTAATAATTACTGTAGCAGCAGTGGGCATGTAAGCAGCACCAAATCTGGTCCACTGCCTTTAACCAATCACTTTAGTTTAAGTAAAATATGGCTTTTAGAATCCTGGATCAAATTCCAATATACCTTCTCTTGATCAGTATTTCCTCTGATTTCCCTCTCAGAAATTCATTAATCAGGAAATCCTTCACATTAAGTCACACAGCAGCAGCTTTTTTAAATGCTGACCATTGCCAGTTAAATTAGTCCCAGATATTCATTGTCAGGTCATGTCTAGAGCTACACATCTTCTGTCTACCAAATGTTCTGCAGACCCCAGCTGAATATTGCCCAGGACCTACACAACCAAAAAAAAAGTAGAGAGCCACCCCAATCCCCCCCCAACTCGGGTCCTGATCCCCGACCCCTGTGCCCAATGACATTACCTCCCTGCTCCAACTAAAAGAAACACCCTCAACCTCTTCTCACCCCTCGCAGTATTCCCCCCCCCCCCCCAGGCCTACCTACAATCTCAGGTGATCCAGAAGAGGCAATAAGAGCAGGAACGAAGCCCACTTTCTCCTGCTCCTTGTGGCTGGACAAAGTGAGGGAAAAGTGGGAAAGTGTGAATTGAAGGTAGATAACCAGGGAGCTGCACCTGGAGTCAATGGAGGCCACCACTGGTTCCTGGGTCTTGCAGTGATGATCACTAACATATAGGGAGTAATTCTATACAAGTCACCTAAATTTTGGTGCCTATTATATGTGTGCTAAGCAGGAATTCTATAATGGCAATTATGCATGCAATTGCCATTGTAGAATACTAGTATTCCACATTTACTTTGAGTGTCCATGGTATGTCAAAGGCTCACATGTAGATTCTATAACCTTAGCGTGTAACTGCTGGGCATACCCTTGACCCTCCCATCCCCCTCCCTTGTCCACACCCCCTAGCAGTTACACACTTCCCTGATTACAAAGCTACACTATTAGCTACCGGTGCACTAATGCCAACACAGCCCATTCACTTTGAATGGCTGTGTCGGCATTGCCACTAGCATGGCTTTCTAAACAGGGGAGTAAAGGATTTATGCGCTAAGGTTATAGAATTACAACTATATATAGTTATTCGCATAATTGCAAATTAGTGCCAGTTAACACCAGTTAACTCCTTTTATAGCTGAGTATTGGTAGTGCCAATTAGCATCTAATTTATCAATTAAGTTATATGCATAACTGGCACTATTCTATAACCTACACAGACAAATTTACCCACTAACCCCGGGATTCTATATATCACACCGAGATTTCCGTGCGGAAATCAAAGCATATTCCATAACAATGTGCATAAGCTAATTGTTTAACAAGCTAATCAGTGTTGATAATTGGATGTTAGCAACCAATTATCAGCACTAATTGACATTAATTAGAATGTATGTGCAGAACTGTCTACATGTATTCTGTAACATGGTGCACATAAATTCTAAGTCGCATAGTTAAAAAATGTGCATGGGCATGGAATGGGCAGGTCATGGGTGTTTCTAAAATCTATACGCGTTGTTATAGAATATACCTGGTCCACACATAATTTAGGTGTCAGAATTTACACCAAGTTTTACATGGCATAATTGCCCGTGACTAAATTTAGTCACATGGAGCAGTGCTCAGAGTATTCTTTATACCACGTAGAAATGTAGGCTTATTCTATAAAGTATGCCTAAATTAAAGCATACTTTATAGAATACACTTAGGCGAATTTCATTTAGGCACCGATTTTTTAGGCGTCATAAAGAGAACTTAGTCCGAAGTGCAAAAATTGGCAATCAAGATTATAGAATGATAGGAATACAGTGCATATGCACCATTTCAGGAGTACCCAAGAAATTCCAATAACAGATAGGAAATGAAGTAATATATCACTGAGATCAAAAAGGAGCATTACTGAATTGATATGATTGTCTTGCCCCAGCTTATGATTAAAAACAATGCTGTATCTGTGCTGTGACACCTTCAAAAACATTACTGGTCTATGTCCAAAACATTTTGTTTGTTCTTAAACTCCTGGTATTGTAGAGTATCCCCTTCTCTCTAAGGCAGATTAGAGACTGGGTGGTAGCTCTCCAATACTGCAGGATCAAGGCCAGATCTTATTATTAATGATATAATTACTGCCTATTTTAAGGCTGATGGTATAACACCTTCTTGCAATGAGTCATAATAATCAAGTGTAGTGGTTCCAGAGCACTGCCTTTTATGTCCTCAAATAATTTGGGGCAAGGGTCTAATCTTGAGGTGGTAACATGTACACCTTTGAGAATAATGTGCATCTTTTTGAATGCTAATTTCCTTCATTCCAAATATACTCCTGCCTCTGTTTATCAAGCATACTTGCATATCTCAGGAATTGTAGCCTCAAGGTATGCTTTTCTAATTACAGCAGGGTCTCCCATCTCCATTCTTATGTAGCCTATTGTCCTAGGTGTTCATGAATATTTTTGATCTTATCAGCAAAACTCTTCTGGAAAAAGTTTCATATGCTATTTTTATGGAAGCCAGAGAGCTACTATAGTTTAAAGCCAAAGCATACTTTTTTTTGCTTCAGCTATAGGTGTAGATGGTGTCAGACAGCCAGGAGCAGCATCAGAATCCAGTGTCTCTGAATAGACTCAAGGAAGAAAGTGGGAGGGAGTATGCCCTAGATTGGGCAAGCTAGGTTTCATTGCTCTTCATGAAGAATACTGAACTTACATGACTATAGTTCATAATATTTTCACTCCCTAAAGCATTGCAGCTTCTTAAGACAAGTAATAATTTTTTTATGCATGTACTAGTGTTGTTTTTTAACTCACTGTTTCCTATGGAGCAGAGCTACATAAGATGTTTTCACGAGTTTACGCAGTGATTTGAGTTGTCAAATGTCACACCATGAACCTTCTCAATGAACTTCCTCTGCATTATTCCAGAAGGTGCTGAAATCAGCATATAGATTGTGCATGCTCAAAAAAAGCATCATGAATACTGTGATGAAGTCAATAATGTATTATGTGCAGGAGAGTAAAGGCCAGTCTAAAAATGCAGTAAAAGGGCAATTCTATGAACTGGATGCTTATATTTACCATGGGTTACATGTCTGATTGTACAGAATACTGACATATTTGTGCATATGTTCATACATGTGCATGTAAATGTCAAACTGCCTAAGCACTATTCTGTAAATATCCATGTAACCTACATAGCAGATATTGCAAGGGAGGCATACAAAGGGGAGACGCATGGGCAGAACATAAGCATGCCTCCCACTTAGGTGGGTAACTTACAGAATACTATAAGTGACGCACATCCCTACCACGTCTAGGCACCTGCATTGACACCAACACTATGGCCGCTGTAAGTGCGGTCACCTACGTGTTATAGGCATCGATACTGGGTAACACTTATATTCCCAGGTTCCATTATAGAATAGACTTCTAATGCGAGGCCTTGGGGCACTCAAACGAAAGCACCAAGTTATAGAACTACCCCCTACAGGGGATTTATTCATCTATTCCTAGCTTCAGGTGTCTCTCAGCAGCCTTTTCAAATTGTGTATACAATGAAAGTTATTTGTCCAAGCCATTGAACTAATATACTTTGGGGCTCATTTTTGAAAGAGAAAAATGTCCAAAAAGTGTCATAAAGCACCATTTGGATATTTTTCTTCTCAAAACATCCAAATCAGTATTTCTGAATCCTATTTTGCTGATGTTAATCTATATAGTTTGTCTGCAGTGAATCCAAATCACAAGGGGGGGTATGTCGGGGTTGTTTCAAAGGCGGGATTAAGGCGTGCCGAACACTTGGATGTTTTATAGCCATAATGGAACAAAACAAAAATGTCTAGGACTAAAACTAAGATGCTTTGGTCTAGACCTGTTTTCAGAAAGAATAAGGCACAAAAAGGTACCCTAAATGACCATCCCCCCCAAAATAGGAATAAAAATATGACTTACCAGCCTCTATAACAGCCTCAGATGTTAAAGTCAGGTCTCTGGAGTAGTGTACTGATTGGTGCAGTGCACTATGGAGTGGGGGACTCAGGTCCCTATCTCTCCCTCTACCTGTCACACTTGTGGTGGAAACTGTGACCCCTCCCAAAGTCATCAAAACCCTACTGTACCCACATATAGGTTCCCCCTTCACCCATAAGGGCTATTGTAGTGGTGTACAGTGAGGGACAGTGTGTTTTGGGTGGGTTTTGGAAGGCTTAGGGGACAAGATAAGGGAGCAAAGGTGAGATGTGTACCTGGGAGCATTTTTATAAAATGCACAGAAGTGCCCTCTAGGGTGCCCCATTGTCTGGAGGACCAGTCTACATCCTCCTACATCCCAATGGCATGAATCTCTACGCTTTGCACTTCTTCTTTTTTTTTTTTTTTCAAAAATGGACCAAAAAACAAAATGTCCAAAGCACAAAACCTTGTTCAAAACAATATTTAAAAAAAAAAAGATAGTTGTTTTTCTTTTTTTGAAGATGGCCTTCTTTTCTATTTGGATTTTGGACGTTTTATGTAAAACATCCAAAATCGGACTTAGACATCATATCGAAAATGCCCTTCTTTGAATCTGTTCCACTGCAGTGACCAAAATGGTTCATATGACTGATGCTTTTCAAGTTATATTAACTTTTCTTCTTTAAGTTGTCTTACATTGGTCATTATGATGACCTTCTGGCTACTCTCCCTTGTCATACAGCATACCAAAGAAATCTCTTTCAGATATATGCATCCATAGAAGGCCTACTAAACATGGGATATCAGAAGGCTCAAAGACTCAGCAGATGTGCATCTTGTTCCTAGTATCCATTGTTTAGTCTAATGTATTTTTATCATATTTTATAATGTTTTGTTTTCTGATGCAAAGAGTGAAGAATTGCAGAGGTTTGAAATGGTTTACTCTTGTTGTAGTGGAAAAAGCTCCAAGAAGTAAAGTCTGTCACCTGATACAGCCCAGCCATGCACTGGCTACATTTGTAGGAAATCACTAGTCTGCAAAAATCCAAATACTGGCCAGTGTTTCAGCATCACCTTCTTAAGGGCAGAATGATTTGACAAAACACACTTACTGTAGGTGCATATGTATCTTTATAAAATAGATTCTCAAAATTATCCCTAATAATGCACAAATTTACACCTGCATTATCATTAAAATAATGCCCCAGTTTGGCCCAAACTAGGCCCCTGGGAATGCCTTTATGCAGTGCATATATAAGTATGTGAAATTTTGTTGACATGTCTATTTGAAATCGTGCATTCAGCCACACAATTTTTAAGAGCTAATTTCCTCACATAAACCATGGTGTACACGGAAAATGCTTTATAAAATCACCCTGTTAGTTTCTAGGTAGTGTTGCAACATTCTATGTATTTTAAAAAGCTATGCTGAAATGTTTCCCACTGCTTTTCAGAAGAGGAATTGTCACTTGAGGGCCAGATTCTGCTGATTACTCCTTCCCAATGGAACTGGCACTTGAAATTGAGGTTTTGTTCACTTACCCAAAGCTGCTGCAACACTATAATCAAATTTAAGATAGTTCCACCTCCTGTAATTGGCGTGGGAATCTTTTGGAATTTATTATGTTCTGGTTTCGGGCACTCGTTCTTCGACATTGCATCATTTGTGGAAACATTTTATTTCATTATTTTATTACAAATATAATGCAGTAAACCCTAGCATTTTATTCTAAAAAAAAGTATATAGTATTTTAGCTCAAGGATACAATGGCCTTCAGTATGATTTTAGTTTTGATTTTTGTTTGTGGAGGGTAATTTTACATAAGTTAGGGATATGGAGGTAACGGTCTGAAAGACGAGCTGTTGAAAAGTTTGCCAGTATTTTGTAAGCTACACTATTTATAAAGTAGATGCATCTCCACTCTCTGAAGTACACATGTATTGATGAAAAAGTATGCACACAGAAATGTATGCATGCAGATTTCTGCACATACATTTCCATATGATGTGCATGTTGACGTGCATGCTTTGGGATAATCACAAATTGGGCATGCAAAGATAATTTTAGTGCCACAGACACCCTATTAATGGTCCAGATCATGGTGTACCAGAAGGAGAAGCTGTTCCTCATCAAAGGAACAGCTGGTCGCTGGTCCCTTGAGAACTGATATTTGATAGAAGAATAAAAGATGTAATATTTCTTACATATTCTAAAATACATGTCAAAAATAAATAAGGAATTTTGTTATATGATGAGGAAGTTACAAATAACAAAAACATAGTAGCCCAATGACAAGTGAGGTGAGTCATGACCTATTGAGAGTATGTTCATGTGAAATGAGTCACCACTGAGGGTAAAGATATAATGTGCATTATGTATATACATTACACAAATCCCATATGCAGCATGTAACATCTTTGTTATAATATTCCCAGCATTGGGGTATTGATGTAGTGATTTGTTATTTCCCCTGCTATTTAAATATTTGGACCGTTACAAGTGTTTCCTCACCCAAGCAGAGGGACCAGGGCACCATATGTCAGGCTTGGGTATGGCTGGTCTGGCACTACAACAGATACACAACATACCCCTGAAAGGGAAGAGCCTACAAAGATGTGTGCTTGGGAGCCACAGGGTAGCTATAGAGAAGGAGAGCACGGCTTTACATGCTACGATGCTGGGCTACTAAGGACCCAAATAAAATCACTTGATAAGCACATAGCTGTCGGGAAAATACACTCTACTCTTCATGACCCCAGGAGATGAGAATGAAAGCCAGAAGTGTAGGGACAGGTGCAAGTATAAGAAATTACAATCCATGGCAATTCAAGAGATCATGTAAAAGACCACCCTCCACTTAAAGTTTACCTTGAGTTCATAAAGGTTTTATTATGGCCAGATTATAGTCCACAGTAGTTGACATACACAATAATAAATCCTAGTTTTCATTACAGATGAAAATTTATTTATTCAGGAAATATTATACTTGGCATTGCATTACTCATAGAACAATATGCATGTCCCAAGTCATTCTAACTAATCTATCACAAAACAAATAATGGAAACCATAGGTCTCACATCTCTTAGAAGCTTTCTCTAGGAGAAGTCTCTGGTTGAGGAAGATTAGCTGATCAGAAATCCAGGTCTCCAGCTGCCTAGACAGCTTGGCAGGTTGCAAGGCTCTTGGCAGAGGATATTTTACAAGGCCCAAGCACCAGCTGCTTTTTACCTCAATCATTGGCAGTAATCCAGCCCAACTCTAAGGTAATAGTCATATGTATATCTTATAAAGAGGTAGGTGAGAACTCAAGGTTCAGATGAAGATCATAATGGTAGCAATTTTTAGGGTGAAACCTTTCTTTGTCTCTGAGTCTCATTTAATTCATTTTACCAGTCATATTGGTTTATTATGCAAATGCCCAGATTCTAAAAAACTGATATTATGGTTGGCTATACCAGAGTTTAGTGGCACTGAACATGCAAATCAACATTTGGCCTTTATTGATCAATCAGATGATGGAGCCAGTTGGTGATAGAGGAATGCTGGCAAAGAAACCAGTTTACCAGTTCAGGCCTCTTGGTTGAGCCATAGTTTCCTTTTACTGTGATATCAGCATTTCATGAACAAAGAATTGTCTTCTTTTCTTTTCAAAGCAGTCTTTCTCACTATCATATAGCAATCCCAGAAATCTTTGCATTCAGACTCTGTTTCATGGTTCATCCAACATAAAATTCAATAAAAGATAGCATAAGCTGTGGATCCTACATTTCTCCCCTCCTAAGATGAGATGTGCTGCACATCTTTACCCTATATGAGGATATAACTGTGTACTTTTATTTATTTGTATATTTATTGGTATTTATTAACTGCAATTTATAAGAGATTCACCCAAAGCAGTGTAAGAACCAAAGTGACATACTGGTCAAGATTAATTAATTAATTACTTAACTGTAAAACAATATTGGGTAATTCTATAAAGAAGTCGCTCACATTTAGCCATCATATATGCATGCAAAACACTAGAATACAAGCATATATGCTGAAAAATCCACCTAAATGCTATTCTGTAAATACATACATATTTTGCATAGTATATTTTTGACAGATGGGAGTACAGATAGGCAAAGTCTAGGAGGAGCATAGGAGGGATTCACACTTACATGCAGAATTTGAGTTATGAATGTGTCTATGACATTTAGGTGCAAGTAGCTACATCAGCTTCATGCCTAAATTATAGATGCATCCTTTTTAGAATATGTGCCACAAAGGCAGCCTCTGGGCACCTATATATAGTGGCAGTGTTATAGAATTACCACATTAAGGACTTATAAGTGAATATAACTCACTCACTAACACATAATAAATACCACATGCACAATTTGTTGTATTAATAGCATAAAACAGGTCAAAATAAATAATGGTAATGATTAGAACTTCAAACTTAGTGTAAACATCAAACTTAGCACTTCAGTGTTATATTAGCTAATGTACTTTGTGAAACAATGCACATAAGCTGGTTGTATATTTTATTTATTTACACTGTTTATATACTATACTATGCAATGTACTAGGCAGTTTACAAGTCTACATACATAATAGTACTATAAAACACTAACTTCCTAAAAACAGAGAATCACCGATATGTTATCCATTTCCATGACGCTATTGAGCAGGGACTGTCTCTCTGTGTCAGGTGTTCAGCGCTGCGTGCGTCTGGTAGCGCTATACGCATGCTAATAATAATAATGGTCATTATGACTCTGATAACAAAGTTCAAAAGTCTAATACACCAAGGACAGAAAACATTACTATTACAATTCGATATGTCAAGTGTGTTTGACCTAGTAGATCACAAAATACTAATGACCCTGCTCAACAACACGGGAATTTGTGATGCAGTAGTGGCATGGTTCAATGGTTTTCTACAGACCTGATCCTATATTGTAAAAAGGTCAAACCTGCTCTCAGATTTCTGGATCTCTGAGTGTGGAGTACCTCAAGGGTCTCCAATATCACCCATACTATTTAATGTCATGATGGCTCCACTCGGCAAAAAACTGGATTCAACCCTTTCATCTATACCGATGACATCACCATTTATATGTCTTTCAACAATAGCATCACAGAATAAGGTTAAAACAGGCCTTAACCTTATGGAAAACTGGGCCACAACCTTCAAACTCAAGCTCAATAAAGAAAAAAAACTAATTCCTAGTGTTATCCACTCTGCATAATCCCAACAACAATTCACAACCAACAAACATACCAAATTGAATCAGAACTAAAAATACTAGGAATTATTTCTGTATAGCATTTATGCTGCAGTTTGCCACAGGCACATCACTGTCACAAAGGTCTTTTTAAAGACCGATTACACTTTTATTAAAGTGATATCTTATTGCTATACTTAATCATTGTTTTGGACACATCAATACTTTTATGATCCCTGAGGCAGGCACTTTGTGCTGAAACACAGTGTCGTGTCAGATGTTGCATGTTATCACAGAAATAAAGTGTTTTAGCAATTTAAGATCATCCTGTGTAACTGTTTTTTCTCAAGCCATCTCCACCTTCCCACTGTCATTTGATTTAATCATTCTAGATAAACATCTTTCTCTGGAAAACCAAGTATCAGCAGTCACACCAAAATGCTTCGGAACACTATGGAAACTGAGAAGGATCAGAGACTACTTCCCAGACAATCATTCTGGCTAATAGTACAATCGCTGATAATGTCACAACTAGACTACTGCAATGCAGCATATGTAGGGTGTAAAGAAAACACAATAAAATCATTACAAACCATTCAAAATACGGCAACAATACTGATATTTAAAAAATCAAAATACGAAAGAGCAACTCCACTGCTTCAAATGCTACACTGACTTCCAATCAAGGCAAGACTGTTTTTCAAAACTAACACCCTAATTTTCAAAATATTATTTGGAATGGCTCCTGAATACATGCCAGCTTGGGAGATGATATGAAAAAGCATTTATTGAGCCAATTTACATAAGGGACCCAACACGGTCCATGTTTCGGCGCCAGAAGCACCTGCCTCAGGGGTCACAAATAAAATTCTACAAAAAACACACAAAAGTAAAAAATAAAATAAATTATGTGAATAAATACAATACATCTGAACAGCTAAAATGGACTGTTAAAAGCTATATGATATCTGCATATAAAAATAAATAAAAATGTCAGCTATATTTTTATATATTTATATATTTTATACAATTTTATGAATAAAAACACACAGTGTTTTATGTTTATGTATTTATTTTCAAGAATGGTTTTATATGGTTACATATTTTAAAACATGCAGATATCATATAGCTTTTGACAGTCCTTTTTAGCTGTTCAGATGTAATGTATTTATTCACATAATTTATTTTATTTTTTACTTTTGTGTGTTTTTTGTAGAATTTTATTTGTGATCCCTGAGGCAGGTGCTTCTGGTGCCGAAACATGGACCGTGTCGGGTCCCTTATGTAAACTGGCTCAATAAATTATTTTTCATATCATCTCCCAAGCTGGTTTGTCCATTTGTCAGCCTCTACTTTTGCTGTTCGTCTTCATTTCCCATGGAGGCTACTCCTGTTCTCTTGGATTTGTCCTGCATGCTAAATCTGATTGAGCTATCCCCAAGAAACACAAGCACTGAAACCAGAAGTTACTTACTTCTTCATCTACCCAACTGCAGAAACATAACTTACAAAACCATCTACACAGCAGGATTTAGTTATCTGGGCTCAAAATGGTGGAACTCAAAACCCAAGTCTACAAGAAGCATTAATAACTGTCTTCAGTTCAGAAAAGAACTGAAGACCTACCTCTTCAAAAAATTCTACAGTTAAACCCATAGGATAATGATGGCACATTCCACTTTGCAACTGCAAAACACCACTGTAATTTCGCTCCTGTGACTGCAACATAACATCGTAACTTCAACTAACAGTATATTGTAAGCCCCATTGAACCAAAATCTGTTTATGGATAATAGTTGGATACAAGAATGCATAAATAAATAAAACAAATAAACAATTGGCATAACAAGCTAATTAGCATTGATAACAGCACAACGAGCAATAATGAGCACTAATTGGCAATAATTAGAATTTACGTGCACAACTCACTAAGTATATTGGGGAAGATTTTACATATGGCACCTAAAAAATCTGCATGAAAAACATTGCTGACTAAGCATATTCTATAAGCAGCACCTAGATTTAGGCACAGTATATAGAATATGCTTAGTTGATATCTCAGCGCCTAAAACTATAAGCCTCCATTTACACCAATGAAAATGTGATGTAAATCCCAACGTGTACAATTACACGCACTGGGCCATATTCTTTAACTGTACGTGCAAATTTCAGAATGCCCACAAAATGCCCATAACCACGCCCCTTTTTGCCTATTTGCATGAAGTTAAGCGCATTGCATTATAGAATCCCCTGGATTCTATATAGCGTGCCTAGAGGTCCGCGCCAAAATCCAGACATATTGTATATTATACAATTCAGGGGAATGCGCTTGCATTTAGGCATGGGTATTTATACCAGGTTTACAATGGTATAAATGGCCATACCTAAATATATGTGCATTCCCCTGGCCTTTGCGCTATTCTTTAAATTGCATCTTACTGTAGATGCAGTTTACAGAATAGCGCTATGTGCATTATTCCGATGCACCTACACTTTAGGAACCATTTATAAAATCCAGCCCTTTACGTACATTTACCCATAACACACATAGAGGTAAATTCTATAAATGGCATCTAAAATATCAGTGCCAAAAAAAAACCCCAAAAACGCTTAAACAGTATATTATAAGCTATGTCTAAAGTTTGGTGCAGTTTATAGAATACACGCTTAAGTGGAGATTCACGTGTAAATTTAGGCACGGACATTTTCACCAACAAAAACATGATAGAAATGCCCGTGGCTAAATTTACACATGGAGCACCATTATTCTGTAATTACACATGTAACTCAAAGACACGCCTCCGCTCCACCCTATAGCTCCTATGACCCTCTATGTCCACGTCTCCTTTTTTGGACCACATGTAAATTTTAGGCATTGATCCCACCCCTAACTTTACTTATGTAGGAACCAATTAAATCTAATTAGTGCCAATAATTGCTTCTTTAAAAAGCCAATTACTGGCATAAATTGGGCTGCTATCCAATTAACTTGTATTCACAAATCGGGAACACACCTAAATGTGTGCACGCAATTTTTAGTAACCTTTACAGAATCAGGGGGATAGTGTTTTGTCATGTTGAAAGCAATTTGAATCTAAAAAGGCTCAATGCTATTTAATTCTTAGAAAAGGCTTTGCTAATGACCTTGAATGGAACCAAATAGAGAAGAATCTGTCTTTCCATCAAATTACTGCTACTTTCATCTAGCTCCCTAAACACATCTGGGTCAATATTCAAAACAATTGGAATGGCCAGGAGAGGATCTTGAATGGTTAAATCGCATGTGCTAGGCAATCTGCTGAAATTCAGCAGCACTTAACCAGCTGGTGGTGCTGAACATCAATATTAACCAGTACCAGGAGTGGAGTCAGCATTTATGTGGTTAAGTGCCAATCAGGGGCGTAGCTACTTGGGGCCACGGGGTCATGGGCCCCTGTAGATTTGGCCCTGCCCCCCCCCACCGCCAACCCCTTCGACCCCCCTCCCACCGCCAACCCTCCCCCGCCGCTGTCGGGTACCTTTGCTGGCGGGGGTCCCCAACCCCCGCCAGCCGAGGTCCTCTTCTCCTGCGCGGCCACGTTGCTGATCTTCAAGGGCAGGCTTCTGTTTCTGTGAGTCTCACAGAAAAAGAAGCCTGCCCTTGCAGATCAGCAACGCGGCCATGCCGGAGAAGAGGACTTCGGCTGGCGGGGGTTGGGGACCCCCACCAGCAAAGGTACCCAACGGCGGCGGCAGGGGAGGGTTGGCGGCAGCAGGAAGAGGGGGTCGAAAGGGTTGGCGCTGGGGGGGGTCAAAGGTGGTGGCGGCAGGGAGGTCAAAAATGGGGGGGTCAGCAGCACTGGGGGGGCCAAAATGTGCCCCCTCATCTCGGACTCTGGACCCCCCTCCCGCCAGTCTGGCTATGCCCCTGGTGCTGATATTCAGCACCTAACCACCTCAGTTAAGCAGCCAAATCATACTATATAAAACTCAGTCCTATCTTTATCCAGTTTCACTTAGGTAGTTAAGGGCTGAATATCACAGGTAACCACATAAGAAATAGCTGGCTGCACATACCTGGATATTCAATACCTGTGCCCAGACACATAGCCTGGCACTGAATATCAGGATATAAAGCTGCACTGACAAAAAAAAAATGCTCATTACAGTCAGTATCAATATTTACCCCATCACTTGTAAGGTCATGTGGAGGTTACATAATTGTATTCTTCATTCAACAAAACTAATAACAGATTATCTTTGTTCTGTTCAAACTCTTGTAAGCACAGATTAACTACACAGTGTCACACAAGGTCTTGTCTTATGTAATTAATTGGCTTTGCTGTGTGTGAATCTGAGCTTTGATGTCTTTTATATCACCTTGCAACTTTTTAATACTATTCTATAATTTATTTGCTGGTATGACATTTGCTCTGGACAATAATGAACCAAATAATGAACCTAATTAAAAAGGATTGCACAAACTTCAAATCCCACAAATCATTTTGACCTGGTCTGCTCCTTTCTGGTGTACTAGTTCATGACTAACTAGCTGACTTAAAATGATCTGAGATTGTGCATGGGTGTAAAATTTGTGTTGACGTTTCTATCTTAAATGGCCTTCTTTTCTTCCTTCTGAATTAATTTGTAAGCCATTCTGGCTGTTTTGAAGAGTGGTATATCAAGTATTGTAAACTATTAATTAGAAACTATAGCTATTAACCTGCACAACAGCATGTGTAAGTGTGCTTTAAATGATATTGGGGTATTTGGTGAACATATGTCAGAGAGTTTAAAACATTTCTGTAAGATATGGTGAGGATCCAGTGGCACAAATACTTTCTGTATGACTTTACTGACTAATCAGGATTAGGGATGGGCTGTCACTTGCAATGATACGGGAGATGTCAATGACATAATCCGTGTCATTTTACATCATTAAAACCCCCAAAAAGCTGGGAAAAATCCAAAAATTCATCCCATGTGAACTTCAAAAAATAGTGTGCGCTGTGCTATAAGAACATGCATTCTTTGAGTAGGTCACACTCATCAAATATTGCTCACTGCAAGAACACTAGAGCACTTTGTTGTTGTTTTTTCACATTGTTTGCCTAATTGATAATTTTACATCTACAGGGTCATTCTGACTGTACTTAGTGTACCTTTCTCCCTTTGCAAGCCAATTGGTTGCTCACAGTTTTGTTTAAGCTAATATGGCTCTTTTTCTGTTACATTATCTGAAAGGAGGGTAGGAGAAACCACCATGTATCTGGCACATCCATGCAATTGGAGGGGTTTTCTTTCTAAGGTTCAGGAGATTGGCAGTGCTTGATAATCCTGCAAATCCTCTTTGTTGAGGAGTTTGTTTCTAAGGGAATAGTTTAGTTTCCCAGTGCATGCTAACTTCCAAACTGAATCTGCCAATCACTACTACTACTACTAATCATTTCTATAGCACTACTATATCTACACAACACTGTACACATTATATGCAGGCAGTGTAGTACTGGCAACACAGCCCCTCTAAGGGGGGCCCGGCGCCGCAGTCCCACCCGCCCTCCGTCGTCGACCGTCTGCCTCCGGGCCGGGCCCCCTGCATTGAAATCACAGCGCCTCTCACCTCCGTGTGAAAGCGCTGCAGGCAGAAGGGCAGCAGATCACTTCCCTTCGGGCCTCCTTCCCTCCCTGTGTCCCGCCTTCGTCTGACGTAACTTCCGCGAGGGCGGGACACAGGGAGGGAAGGAGGCCCGAAGGCAAGCGATCTGTTGCCCTGCTGCCTACAGCACTTTCACACAGAGGTGAGAGGCGCTGTGATTTCAATGCAGGGGGCCCGGCCCGGTGGCGGATGGAGGGGGGCAGGTGGAGGGGCGTGTGGAGGGGCAGGGAGCGGCGGCAACCTCGAGGGGGGGAGGGGGAGCGGTGGCAGCGGGGGTGGGCCCCGGGGGCGGCCTTGCCCTGGGCCCGGTCCAGTCTCTCGGCAGCCCTGCTTTCAGTGCAGCTTCTGCTGTGTTTGTTTCACTCAGTGCAGCTTCTTTTCACAAGAGGTAGACTGGTCAAGAATCAGAAGGCCAGGATTGCCAACTATCTAGATTGTTTCAGGATTTTACAGATTCTTGTAGGTGAGGAGGTATGTCAGAGGGAAGGTCACAAGCTGTACAGGTTAGACTTCTCAATGAGAGGATGAGCTGATCTCTGCAAGAGGAATTGGGATGATTTTGGAGAGAGCCATTGAGTGTCCTAAGGAGGTGCTGGAGGGAATTGCTAAAGACTCAGGAAAAGAACTGCCAGAAACTGCAAGCAGTTTACATGATGATGAGCAGAGATGATGATGGAGGGGGCACTCGCTGATTAAGCACATGAGCTGCAGCAGCAACTGTGTGTGAAGGGCGAGAGAGAGCACTTGTGTTTCTGTCTGTTTCTGCTGAGTCCAGTATCATATAAAATTGAAAATTTGGGCTGGAGAAGTCCACTACTACAAATGTACCCATGTGCATGCTAACTGGAAAGACTTTCTTAGTCTGCAGAATTTCTGGACATTTTCTTTTGAAAATTGGCCTAATACTGCCTCTACTCTCTCTATGGGGTCTTTTTACAAAAGCGTTCTAGCGTTTTTAGTGCATGGTAAAAAAATAGGTGTGCACTAAATGCTAGAGACACTCATATATTCCTATGGGCAGCTGTAGCATTTAGCATGTGCTACAAATGCTACTGCTCCTTTGTAAAAGATCCCCCCCCCCCCCCCATATATATACTTTCAGAGGCACCAAAGAAAGCTAACTGTGATTTTCTGTTCTTTATTCCATTTGTAAAGCTCTTTTGATACTTAAATATTTCAAGTATACATCACCTATAAATCTCACTCTTTGGACTTCACTCTTATTCTTTGGGTGATCCACCCTTAGTATCTCATTAATTTCTTCTAAAGGTAATGGACGATGAAAAGGACTTGCCTAGCTTCCCTGGTTCTTAACTCACTATTCTAATTATTAGACCAATACATTCAATGCCTGCGCTTATAAAAATCTCATGTTCATTCACAAACTGCTGTTGCCACCACATTGAGAACTGTGCCCTGAAGCTTTCCCTATACTACATCTGGACCAGTGAGGTATAGGGGGAAAGCCATGAACAAAGGGACAGGGGAGGAGGGAGGAGGGACAGGGAAAGGGTGAATGATAGTCTATGAGGGGGTTGAATAAAGAATTAAATGGGGGTCCATGGTACGAGTCAACTAAAGTATATTTGCCTAGTGCTCAAAAGATTGTTAATCTTGTCATGGCCATGGGACAGTGGCACCCTATAGTTAAAAATTAAAATCCATCCTTTCAGATCTGTGGTCAATGACATCTAAAGGCTTGATGTATTAACACACTTGGTCTAATTTTATTATTCCTTCCAAACAAACTGAATGTTTGGTTACCACACCATTTAAGATAGCCCTCCTCTCTCTCTCCTTCAACTCAAAGACATATACTACTACTACTACTACTATTTAGCATTTATATAGTGCTACAAAGCGTACGCAGAGACAACACGGTTATAAACACACACACATACATACATGCAGAGGGATTGAATGAATTCTACAAGCCATGCTCCATATGCTTTCTACTCTTGTTCAGCATTCCAAAAACTGGAATGTTGCAAAGAATTATGTAATTGGCAAGTATTGTGTCCGCAGTGAATTAACTGATGAATTAACAGAGGAAAAGACTTCAGATGCTCATCTTTCTATATATGGTATATACCTTGTGAATGCCGGGCGAACTTCCTCATCAGTCAGAAAAACCTCCAGTTTTGGGAATTTATTTATTTATTTATTACATTTGTACCCCGCGCTTTCCCACACATTGCAGGTTCAATGCGGCTTACATAGTAATTTGAAATACAGAGTCTAATAAGGAGAGAAAAAATTTCAAACTGTAATGAAACATGATAAAGTTGAAGCTTGATAATGAATGATTAGGATAAGGGAGAGTAAACAGGATAGGATAGTATAGGTTGGGGAAATAGGGTAAGGAGGGATATAGTAAAGGAGAGATGGAGAAGAAAGGTTGGGATGAGTAGAGGGAGAATGGGGAGGTGGGGTAAGTAAAGCCAATGATGAGGTCAGTATCAGTGTCATAGCAGAATTGGGAGTGGAGGTTAATAAAATTAGGTTGGGACATTAGAGTAGGCTTACTTAAAGAGATGAGCTTTCAGCATTTTTCTAAAGGGTAAGTAATCGTTGATTAATCGGAAAGATCTTGGTAGTGTATTCCAAAGCTGGCTGCCCAAAAAATCACTGTTAGATCTATTACTACTTTAGTGGGACAATTTTTTCAAAATAGAAAGGGCACTTATTTTAAGCGTGGCTAGTAAATCAGGGTTTGCTCTACAGAGAGCCTCCATTTCATAATAAGCTTCATCAGGAGACAAAACAGTAGCCTTTACTTATCTTGCCCTAGAACAAACACAAAGCTTAGAGGGACATATCAAGAGCTACATGGAAATCTTTAAAACTGCATGGTATTGTGTGTGAACGGCCTACCTGGGCAGTTGGCATGTGCCAACCGGTCACTGCACGTGTAGCACATGCCACATGAGCTCTTACCACTAGCCCAGCGTGCACCCAAAAGATGCACTCATACTACCGGAGGCCACCTTTTATCACAGCTTAGTAAAAGGACCCCTAAAGATGCCGAGCAGAAATATACTATTTCACAAGACCCCACAGTATTAAATACACTTTATCAGTTGAAATTTGACTATAACAAATTATATAGAGTGTTAGAGCCTGGTAACGGAATATATATGCAGATCAAATAAATATAGTAGAATGTTGGCCAACTATCTTAAAAGTTGAAACAGAAAGCTCAAATTCCAACAGTTGTCAAGGCAAACAATATAATTACAGTGCTTCTAATCCCTTAGAAAATTTACAAACTTTTCATAGCTTTTACTCCAATTTATATTCCTTTGAACAATCTGATAATATAAACTCCTTGAATTACTTTTTGGGAAAACTTCCTAGACTGGTCTGGTCTCCTACTGATATAAATTTATATATTACAAACCCCTTTAACTAAACAGGACATCCTAGAAGCCATCGCTCAAAACCTAAAAAGGCTCCAGGTCCAGATGGACTAACTAGTGAATTTTATAAATTATTCAAATCAGAGCTTAGCTACTCACATTCTTTGAATTTCTGAGGCCATCATTATGATACTTCCAAAACATAATAAAGATCTGAAACAAGTGCAAAATTATAGGCCTATCTCATTATTAAGTATAACTTATAAAATGTATCCAAAAGTTTTGTCCAATAAGCACATCAGAGTTA
This sequence comes from Microcaecilia unicolor, assembly GCF_901765095.1. Classification (NCBI taxonomy): domain Eukaryota; kingdom Metazoa; phylum Chordata; class Amphibia; order Gymnophiona; family Siphonopidae; genus Microcaecilia; species Microcaecilia unicolor. The sequence goes on along the minus strand of NC_044032.1, from coordinate 398,580,210 downwards.
AAAGTAAAATAATCCATCCCAATCAATTAGGCTTCATGCCAAATAGGATAATTACAGATAATTCCCGTCTATTCCATCATGCTTCTAATTTGGCTACATCTCACTCTGGCCCTGTCATCACCTTGTCTCTGGATGCAGAGAAGGCATTTGACAGGGTGGAGTGGGAATATTTATTTCAAATACTGGAATGGTTTGGAGCTCCAGATATTTTTCTAAATAGAATTGGAATTCTTTATACAAATCCCTCTGCTTGCATATAAGCCAACAATGCTCTCTCTGACTACATCTACCTAAAAAGAGGAATGTATACTTAGGTATAAATGAATGTCTAGTTAAGAAACTTCAAACTTGGCTGTTAGGCTCATTTTTAGAGTTTCTAAATTTGATAGGGTATCTCCCCTTCTTCTTAAATTGCATTGGCTTCCCATAAAGGCAAGAATCATTTTCAAAGTTTGTACCTTTATCTATAAGATCATCTGTGGTCTAGAGCCAGACTATATGTTAGATATGGTAGAACTTCCCCCTCCCAATGCTATTTCAGGTACAAGAGATCGCATTTTCTTTGTTATAAGACTATCAAATTTAAGTCCATTCTGGTTAAAGATTTTTCTCATTTGGGCACCAAATGGTAGAACTCCATCCCGAGAGGCACTAGGTGTGTAAGTAATTACTTATCCTTCCATAAATTTCTGAAAGCTTTCTTATTCAATGTTTTTGTCCTAAGCAATCAATTGTAGATGTAGTTCTTTACAGTATCTAAGCCTGTTACTGCTGTGTTAACTTTCTTTATAGTCTAACCTATTATTTAATATTTCTCTGTTTATAAATTACTATAATTGTATACTATGTGGTTAATTTGTAAGCACATTGAACTGTTCTATGTGTTTCCGGATAATGAGGAATATAAACACCAATAATTAAATAAATAATGCAACCTCTGATATAATAGCTCCGTTTAGTATGGTCCTTTAAAGGGATAAAATATCTTGGAATACAACTATTCACAGACTTAGATAAAAACAAATAATATGCTTAATTGATATCCTACTTGCTATAACCATCAAAAATGTACCTTGAAATTGGATAGATAACAAATTTTTAAACATACATTTTTGGTGGCATTCTGTATTGCAAGCTTTCAAATTTGAAATGCTGCTAGCAGATAAAGGACCCTGTTTTCAAAGCCCCGCTAGCGTTTGATAATGCTCGCTAAATGCTAGAGTCACCCATATGTTCCTATAGGTGACTTAGTATTTAGCGCATGCTAATTATTAGCATGCGCTAAAAATGCTAAGACGCCCTTAGCTCTGCTTTGTAAACAGAGCCCAAAATGGGCATAACCCTTTGTAAAAGTAAAATTTAGTCTCTTGTTGATGCTTATCTTAAATGTAACCAATAATTTTTATATATTCAGTCTGTATCAGTAGATACTGATACAGTTATCTGTTATGTATGGGGGGTATTGTTTTTTTTTTTGTTTTCGTTTGGTTTGAGGGAGTTATTTTTGTTTTGTTTTGGGGTTTGTTTGTTTGTTTTGTTTTTGTTTTTTGCTGTTTCCTTTTCTAACAGCTTCTATATTTTAAATTATACAATTCAGTAAAAGTTTCTTAGACTTAAAAAAACATTCCCATGCCTCAAAACAAGGCCACCCACATACCCTCATGCTCACTTCGTGCATACACACTCTAAACCCCACATTAATACTCCCCTCCCATTTTCCTATACATACATTTCATATATCCATTCCTCACACAAAAGTATACCCAAACATCCACCATGGTTGAACACACTGCTTACTGTCACCATATACCTTCCCATACATTCCAGTCCACACACACACATTCTACAAACATACCTACATAATAGTACTTATATAAAAAAAATTATATCCAGCAACATCTATGATTCTGTGTAACTTACAATAATACACCTGTAATAAATCATGCACAAAAATACCTCTCACACCTTATTTTATATCCCCAGAAAAGCGAAGATAGATACCTGTAGCAGGTATTCTCCGAGGACAGCAGGCTGATTGTTCTCACATGTGGGTCGATGTCTGCGTCGGCCCAGGAATTGGCATTTTGCAAGCAAAATATAAAAAACGTTTTGCCAGAGTCTTCTGGTGCGTGAGCAGCGCACACCGCGCATGCACGGACCGATTTCCCACCCATTGCGCGAACGAGTTCCTCAGTTAAATCAAAAGCATAAAAAGAAACAAATCAACTCCAAAGGGGAGGTGGGCAGGTTTGTGAGAACAATCAACCTGCTGTCCTTTGAGAATACCTGCTACAGATATGTATCTTCACTTTCTCCGAGGACAAGCAGGATGCTTGTTCTCACATGTGGGGTATCCCTAGCAACCAGGCTTACTCAAAACAATGAACATTGGTCAATTGGGCCTCACAACAGCGAGGAAATAACATAGATTGACCTGAAACCATAAACAACTAACTGAGAGCGCAGCCTGGAACAGAACAAAAATGGGTCTAGGGGGGTGGAGTTGGATTCTAAACCCCGAACAGATTCTGCAGCACCAACTGCCCAAACCGACTGTTGCGTCAGGTATCCTGCTGAAGGCAGTAGTGAGATGTGAATGTGTGGACTGATGACCAAGTTGCAGCCTTGCAAATCTCCTCAATGGAGGCTGACTTTAAGTGAGCCACTGACACCGCCATGGCTCTAACATTGTGAGCCGTGACATGGCCCTCCAGAGTCAGCCCAGCTTGGGCGTAAGTGAAGGAAATGCAATCTGCTAGCCAATTGGAGATTGTGTGTTTTCCAATGGCGACACCCCTTCTGTTGGGATCAAAAGAAAAAAACAACTGGGCGGACTGTCTAAAGGGCTTTTTCCACTCCACATAAAAGGCCAATGCTCTCTTGCAGTCCAAGGTGTGCAAACTGCTTTCACCAGGGCAGGTATGAGGACGGGGAAAGAATGTTGGCAAGACAATTGACTGGTTCAGATGGAACTCCGACACCACCTTTGGCAGGAACTTAGGGTGCGTGCAGAGGATTACTCTGTTGTGATTAAATTTGATATAAGTTGCGTGTACTACTAAGGCCTGAAGCTCACTGACCCTACGAGCTGAAGTAACAGCCACCAGGAAAACGACCTTCCAGGTCAAGTACTTCAGATGGCAGGAATTCAGTTGTTCAAAAGGAGCTTTCATCAACTGAGCGAGAATGACTATGAGATCCCATGACACTGGTGGAGGTTTGACAGGGGGCTTTGACAAAAGCAAACCTCTCATGAAGCGAACAACTAAAGGCTGCCGTGAGATAGGCTTACCCTCTGCACGGTGATGATAGGCACTAATTGCACTAAGATGAACCCTTACTGAGTTGGTTTTGTGGCCAGACTCTGATAAGTGTAGAAGGTATTCAAGCAGGGTCCGTGTAGGACAAGAAAGAGGATCTAGGGCCTTGCTGTCACACCAGACGACAAATCTCCTCCATTTGAAAGAATAACACTTCTTCGTGGAATCTTTTCTGGAAGCAAGCAAGACTCAGGGAAACACCCTCTGAAAGTCACAAGGAGGCGAATTCTAAGCTCTCAACATCCAGGCCATGAGAGCCAAAGACTGGAGGTTGGGATGTAGAAGCGACCCCTTGTTCTGAGTGATGAGGGTTGGAAAACAGTCGAACCTCCACGGTTCTTCGGAGGACAACTCCAGAAGAAGAGGGAACCAAATCTGACATGGCCAGAAGGGTGCAATCAGGATCATGGTTCCGCAGTCTTGCTTGAGTTTCAGCAAAGTCTTCCTTACTAGAGGTATGGTATCCTCCCATACGCATACAGAAGGCCTGTCCCCCAATATAGGAGAAAGGCATGTGACGCTAGTCTGTCATGGGCCTGAAGTCTGGAACAAAACTGAGGGAACTTGTGATTGATGTGAGTGGCAAAAAGATCCACCGAGGGGGTGCCCCACGTTCGGAAGATCTTGCGGACTACGCCCATGTTGAGCATGCGGACTACGCCCATGCTCAACCTGTCGGCCAGACTGTTGTTTACACCTGCCAGATAAGTGGCTTGGAGAAACATGCCGTGACGGCGAGCCCAAAGCCACATCTGGACGACTTCCTGACACAGAGGGCGAGATCCGGTGCACCCTGCTTGTTGGTGTAAAACATAGCAACCTGATTGTCTGTCTGAATTAAGATTACTTGGTTGGACAGCCAATCTCTGAAAGCCTTTAGAGCATTCCAGATTGCTCTTAATTCCAGGAGGTTGATCTGCAGACCTCTTTCCTGAAAGGACCAGGCTCCCTGAGTGTGGAGCCCATCTACATGAGCTCCCCACCCCAGGAGAGATGCATCCGTCGTCAGCAATTTTTGTGGCTGAGGAACTTGGAATGGTTTCCCATGGTCAAATTGGATCGAATCATCCACCACTGAAGAGAATTCCGAAAGCTGGTGGACAGTTGGATTACATCCTCTAGATTCCTCGCAGCTTGAAACCACTGGGAAGCTAGGGTCCATTGAGCTGATCTCATATGTAGATGTGCCATGGGTGTGACATGAACTGTAGAGGCCATATGCCCCAGAAGTCTCAACATCTGCTGAGCCGTGACCTGCTGAGACACTCAAACCATGGACACCAGGGACAGAAGGTTGTCCACCCTTGCCTCGGGAAGATAAGCTCGAGCTGTCTGAGTGTTCAACAGAGCTCCAATGAATTCCAATTTTTGGACTGGGGTGAGATGGGACTTGGGATCATTTATGATGAACTCCAGTAGCCCTAGCACCCGAATAGTCATTTGCATGGACTCCAGAGCACCTTCCTTCGAGGTGCTCCTCACCAGCCAATCGTCGAGATAAGGAAACACATGCACGCCCAGTCTATGTAGTGACGCTGCGACTACAGCTGGGCATTTGGTAAACACTCTGGGTGCAGACGCCAGGCCAGAAGGCAGTACACGGTACTGAAAGTGCTGTGTTCCCAGCTGAAATCAAAGATATTTCCTGTGAGCTGGAAGTATCAAGATGTGTGTGTAAGCATCCTTTAAGTCCAGAGAGCATAGCCAATCGTTTTCCTGAATCATGGGAAGAAGGGTGCCTAGGAAAACCATCCTGAACTTTTCTCGGACAAGAAATTTGTTCAGGGCCCTTAGGTCTAGGATGGGACGCATCCCCCCTGTTTTCTTTTGCACAAGGAAGTACCTTGAATAGAATCCCAACCCTTCTTCCCCTGGTGCACCGGGATCGACCGCTTGGGCCTGTAGAAGGGCGGAGAGTTCCTCTGCAAGTATCTGCTTGTGCTAGGACTTGTAGGACTGAGCTCCCGGTGGGCAATTTAGAGGCTTGGAGTCCAGATTGAGGGTGTATCCTAACCGGACAATTTGAAGAACCCACCAATCGGAGGTATAAGAGGCCACCTTTGGTGAAAAAACATTAACCTTCCCCCAACCGGCAAGTCATCCAGTACAGACATGTTTACTGAGGCTATGCTGAACTGGAGTCAGTCAATAGCCCGTCCCTTGCTTTTGTTGGGGAGCTGCAGTGGCCTTAGGCGCACGCTGTTGATGAGAACGAGCTCGCTGGGACTGATTCTGGGCAGGCTGCCGAGAAGCAGGAGTGTACCTATGCCTAGCATATGGTAGGAATAAGAAGCACTCCTGTTCCCTCCAAAAAACCTCCTAGATGAGGAGGTAGTAGCAGAAGACGTCTGGCGGGAGAGAGAATCCATAGCATCATTGTGCTTCTTGAGCTGGTCAACCAGATCCTCTACTTTCTCACCAAAAAGGTTATCCCCCCCGGCAAGGAACATCCGCCACCCACTGCTGGATCGAATGATCCAGGTCAGAGACACGCAGCCATGAGAGTCTGCGCATCACTATACCTTGGGCAGCGATCCTGGATGCTACATCAAAAGTGTCAAACGTACCCATGGCCAGGAATTTTCGACACGCCTTCTGCTGCCTGACCACCTGGTGAAAAGGCTCGGCCTGCTCCGGAGGGAGTGCATCAACCAAGCTAGATAGTCAGCATGAAAGTCCAGCAACCACCAGCCCAAAAAGTCTCTAGAGGAGGGATGAGATCTAAGGGGACTGGGAGAGGATGACTTGCAAGGAAAGGAGTGTAGGGACCTAGGCAACACAGCCACACCTATACACAGACTTAACTAAGGAACTGGGAAGGGCTTACAGCTACTACCTTGGCAAGCAAGACTGAAAGGGTTTGAAAGGTTTGAAGGACTATAAATTACTTGTTCTAAAAATCTAAGTTATAGACTAATGCTGTTGGTTTAAGTGCACAACTACTGGTTTAAGAAGTTAAGTACGAAGACAGTTTGTTTATGGTAACTGAGTTAATGTGATAAGAAATCCTCATTTCTTAGGTGCATAAGATGGTGTATATAGAGGTCTATGCAAATAGTTCAATAAAACCTGTTTAATTTATGAGCCAGCCCTGTTCACAGCAGTTTTTTGGATTTTTCCTGGGGGGAGAAGAGGGTAAACTGACCCACTAACACTTTTCTTCCCTAAGTGGAGACACCAAGTGAGTAAGGGACCGATGAAGACTGCCTTCAGGAGGCTCCAGCCAGTTTGGGCCCCAGATCCCAGAACATCCTGAAGGGGGTGCTACATTAGTATTTCACCTATAACATTGCAAGCCCTACCAGGCCTTCATATTTGCCTCCATCCTCTATGCTTATCCTTTGATTATTTGAATTAAACACTTCTTGTTTCAAATTTACCATGCTTTCTGTGAAGACATTAATCTGAGCTTATATCACTTTCGTTTCATCTGAAAATGCTTACCTCTTCTCAGACTGACATGATAAATTAGCAAGCTTACAGATGTTGCAAGACAAATGTCAGTAACATGTGACCTAACTGGGTGTGGAATATTTCCCTGAAACAGAGAAAAAGGATTTCCCCTCATCTAAGGATAAATACTTGCAAATGAAAAATTCATTTTTTCCAACTCCTTGATCAGGAATAAGGATAAATTCATGAGATAAACTTCTGGTTCTACATCATGAACATGGCAGCATCTGGACAAAACGTGCCTAGAGCAAGGGTTGTTTTTGGTTCACCCTTCTCTTTCAGGATTGTGTGTTCACAGACAGACTCAAAAGGTAGCATAGCTTTCTCCTTGTTTGCTGCCCAGGGTGGTCATACTTCTTGCCCTCCCTTGAGAGAGCCCTCCTGCCAACATCCCACATAGCCTATTTAATACCATCGTATACAACCACACCGTCCATTCCTCCCAAACACAACTCTACCACAACCCCCTCTTACAACTCCAATGCTTTCTACAAATCTGAGTTGAAAAGCAATCCTGAAGTTATGCCTCTGCATGCTTTCCCTACTTTTTAATGCTTTCTAACATAGCATGTTGGAAAGAATTGTATGAAATAATCAATGCCTATCTACAGCACAATAATTCTCCTCTTGGTGGGGATACTGACATGGCATTCACTAGTCAAGGACTTGTGCTCTAACCAGGGTTGTTTGCTTTAAAGCCTTATGGCACTTGTGTTTACAAGCAAGGGCTCTTTTAGTAGTTGTTCCACAGCTCTGGAACAGTTTGCCTCTAGAAATTCAACAAAATTGAAGATTAGGAACAAAGTGAAAACCTTCTTGCTTCCTGGTGATTGAGAGGTACTGTTCCAGAAAGGTGCCTATATTGATCCTAGCATAGCTTGTCATAGTCAAGTTTAATTGTGAGCTCAAATCTTGATGGGGCATGTTAAGGGTGGGATCTGGACATTCCTAATACCTTGGCTGTTTTTCTGCCATAATGGAACAAAACAAAAATGTCCAAGCTAAAAGTTGGACGTTTTGGTGTAGACCTGTTGTATTAACGAATAAGCCATAAAAAGTCCCTAAATGACCAGAAGACAACTGCAGGAATAAAGGAATGACATCCCCTTATTTCTTCAGTGGTCACTGACCCCCTCCCACCTCACAAAGATGTAAATAAAACAGTACATACCAGCCTCTACACAGCTTCAAATGTTATGGCCACTCCTGTTAGAGCTGCAAGCAGGTCCCTGGAATAGCCTAGTAGTCGGTGCAGTGCACTGTAGAGAAGGGGACCCAGGCCCATATCCCACGCTAACTGTTATACTTGTGGTGGAAAGTGTCAGCCCCCCCCCCTCCAAAACCTACTGTACCCACATGTAGGTGACACCTGCAGCCATAAGGTGGTGTATAGTTGTGTACAGTAGGTTTTTGAAAGGCTTACCATACAATATAAGGGGGCAACGGTGAGATGTGTACTTGGGACCTTTTATGTGAAGTCCACTGCAGTGCCCCCCTAGGGTGCCCCACTGCTCTGCTGGGATGCCTGTGTGGCCAGTCTCCTAAGAAAGCTGGCTCCTCCTACGTCCCAATGGCTTGATTTTGTGTATTTTTCACTTGGACGTTTTTGTTTTGAAAATAGTCCAAAAAGATAGACGCACTAAGCACGGGGGCCGGCCTTAGCAATTGCGGGGCCCTGAGCAGACCAGTTCGCTGGGGCCCCCCCAGTCCTCCCAGCCCCACCCCTTGTTGACAAGATATGTTTTAAACATTTTCTTTTATTTCAAATAAAGACAAATCAAGCAAAACTTGTATACAAAAAATAATTCAAACATGAAAAATGCTATACTAGGAAACCTTTGGGTTTAAAAAGCAAAACCATTGAATACGGTTCATGATCCTAGCTTGGATACATCAAGGGGTCAGAGGGCAGAAAGAGGGTCAAGATCACGGGGTATACCTATGCTTTGCGAGACCCTCGACTCAGTAGATGTGGGGAGGCTTCTACATTCAGAGACTACACGCATATATCGAGAGCCCACTCGTCTCAAGCACGGATTGATTATTGGTTGTTATCCCGGAATCTTTTCTCCCTGGTCCAGAAAGCAGGAATAGGGCCATACGGGGTCTCAGACCATGCTTATGTGTGGTGGACTATGAGGGCACAAGTAGGAAACGGTCAGAAGTTTAGCTGGCAATTCCCTGCATATCAGCTGAATGATAATGAATTTCGAGAACATATAGCACAGCAGTGGGCAGAATACCAACTAAACAATGCCGCCCACCAAGAAGACCCGATATTATTCTGGGAGACTGCTAAGGCGAGGGATAGAGCGATAATACATTTAAGCCAACAGATAGGAGAAGCCCGTAGGCAGTGGGGAAGCAGACATACTATTCACAATAAGGAACACTTGCTGGCATTACAGGCCTCACTTAACAGTTTACTACATGCTCGAGCAGTAAAATCTATGCAGTATTATAAATATCAGCTCTACCTGCATGGCAATAAGCAGGGGAAGATGTTAGCCGGCTTGGTGCGGCGGAAACTGGGGAAGCAAAATTTACTACAAATTGTGAACCCTGGGGGAGACCTAGTACGATCAGATGAGGAAATAGCAGAAACTTTCCCCCACTATTATCGGGAGCTTTATGCTAGCCCAATGGGGGATGAATTAGAGAGCAAAACATACCTAGAAGGGCGGGATCTACCAACTTTAAAGGCTTCGCAGTGATCTAGATTAAATCAAGAAATTACTGAAGAGGAGGTATCCAGAGTGATACAGCACGGGGCTTTGTTCAAGGCTCCCGGTCCAGCTGGCTTTCGATACGAATTTTATAAAATATTAGGCCATCAGATTGTAACGCCTTTGACAACTTTATTTAATACGTTCGTGGAGAATGGAGACTTGTCAGACTCTCTAAGGGAAGTCCGGATGGTGGTGCTGTTGAAGCCCGGCCGGGATCCAGTGCATCCATCGTCTTACAGACCTATATCCTTGCTTAGCGTGAAGGCCAAGATGTTTGCCAAAGTACTGGCTAACAGACTGGCGGTGATCTTGCCATCTCTGATAGAGGAGAGTCAGCCTTTCCCTTCTTTCTCAGCGTGTACTGTGCCGCCTTCGCAGAAACCGGAAACAGGAAATTGCATCAGTGCACGCTGAGAGAGAAGGGGAAGGCTTAAAGGCTAGAGGCGAGCCTGCTTTTTCGCTGCTGCTGCCGCTGCGACTTTTTAAGCGCAGGGCTGCTGGAAGGAAAGCAGCTGAGCGACGATATGGCAGGGAGTAGCAGGAAGCATCGCAAGGCCCCTGGAGGAGCGAGGCCCTGTGCGACCGCTCCTGTCACCCCTGCCTAAGACCGGCCCTGCTAAGCACAACACCATCTAGGAAATGGCCATTTTCAAAGAAAAAAGATAGATGTTTTTCTAGTTGAAAATGGTCATTTTCACTACTTGATTTTTGGACATTTTCAGCAAAACATTCATAATTGGATTTAGATGTCATATCGAAAATGCCCCTCTATATGTTCCACCTCTGCTTACCCCCTATGCTATCTATTAAGATGTTTTAATGTGTATTATAATGTTTACTGTTATTCAATATTTTTACTGTTGTAATTGTCTAGTGCCTGTGTCTGGCTTATTCTTCCTGTACACTGCCTTGGGTGCACTGAAAAGTGGCCTGCGCTGGTGTAGACGCGTGTATTGGATGCACACAGGTTCATTTTTCAGTGCATCCGAAAAAAGGCCTTTGTTTATTTTTTGGCCAAAAATGGACATGTGGCAAAATTAAAATTGACGCACATCCATTTTGGGCCTGAGACCTTACCGCCACCCATTGACTTAGCAGTAAGGTTTCACACATTAAGCGGGTGGTAATCGTCAGCATGCATACAATGCCAATTACCGCCCTGTTAACGCCACGCACCGGAAATGTTCCAGCGCACGTAGTGGGTGCGCATAAAAAATGAAATTACTACTTGGACCACGCGGTAACCGGGTGGTAGTTCTGAATTGGCACGTATTGGGCGCGCATAGGCACCTTTGCAGCTTAGTAAAAGGGCCCCTGAATTTCTTCCAAATGGCAGTAAATAAATCCTAATAAATAACTTCACTCTCTGTAGATTTTCAAATCTTACATGGATTGTCAAAAAAATGACTGAACTCCAATGCTATCTATTTAAGAAGAAGCCAGGTTTGATGCAGGGTGAGGGTGGGCCATAAAATTATCCAGATACAGTAGCAGCAATATTCAGCCACTAGAAGGATAACTTATATGTTTAGCTTAGGCCCACCAAACAACAGGCCTAAACTAAATGGATAGTGCATGCACGGTGATCACACTGCCCAAATATTCAACACAGTTACCCATACAGGTAGCAGTTCTGAATATATATATATATTAATTTAAGTGCCAGCACCAACATTTAAAATAATATGAACATTGCCAACTAAAAATCTGGTGTTATTCTTCTAATCCATCACTGAAATGGCCCAAATCTTACCCCGTTTACTTTATGGAGTTAACTTTGGCCATAGAATGATTTAAAAGTTCTACAATATCTGTTCAGCCTACAGGATTAGTTTATTCTTCAAAATACAGTAATGCAGCCAGCATAAGCGGTCGGTGGCCCAACTGTTTGGGGAGCCTAAAGGGGGCGGGGTTAGGGGTGGAGCTTAAATCCATAATTGTCTGATAACACACAGAAAAAAATAAATAAATAAAAATAAAAGTCACAATTAATACCTTTTATTAAATTTAGATATTAGATATGTATCATATGTCAAAGAATAAAGTGGTTGCTCAAAGCATATACTAACCACAATCGCTCAACTGCAAAACACTATGCACAACTTTGTGCAAAAACACACTCAGAACCTTACTGTACCATAAATATTACACTGGGCAGACCTAATACACCAATATACCACCCATACGGAAAATGCAGACCGTCAACAATATGAAACAAGGGATCATATCATCACAATTCTCATGTAGAGCCACAAAACACCCTAATTCATGTTTAATGTGGGATAAAATGCCATAAATAAGTAAATAAATATAAACTTTTAATGTTGAGCACCTGATTCTCAAAGTGGACATATTCCAAACACTATAATGAAAATAAAATGATCTTTTCTACCTTTGTTGTCTGGTTGTCTGATTCTGCTGCTATCTGTTCTCAGTGCAGGTCAGGAAGTCATCCTCATTAAATATCTCCCTGGCAACCCAGCCAACCCCCCCCCCCCCCCCCCTCCCAGCAATAAAGTAAACAAACCATAAACCAATTTCTACAATTGGTTACACAAGGCTAGAGGGCTTTCACTGCAGCTCCTGCTGTGAGGATGGAGGTAAATCAACAATTTAAACCTCTCAGAGCACAGCAGGGGAGGCTTAGCCTGTCCAAGCCTCTTATACCGGGCGCCTATGGCAGCCAGTACCACCAGTGACTGTATAAGTATTTTTGAACATTGACCCCATTGTTGGACATAGTACACAGGTTCAGATGGTTATTCTTCCAGGGATGCCATTATAAACCTTGTCAAATAAATAAATAAGAGTTGAAAATTAACCAGCTATCTGGGATGAGTATGAAAATCCAAAACATTAGGTTAATGTTTTTAGATATCCTGGCCTTCAAAATAATTTCCATTGTTTCTGGAAACATGTTAGAACTCAACATAATCACATTCCCTAGTGTCTAGTGGTGTCCTCCTTTTTTTTTTTTTGGACATGTACATTTTTCTCTAAAATGGCCAGAACCATTTTTTTTAGTCATGGGGGTGTCACTAATTGGCTTCAGGATCATAACCTTGTCCATAATCCTGCAAAATCCAAATTTGTCATTTTTTTCCATCAAAATGAAGGTTTTATTACCTATGTCTATTTTCCTTTCAAACACTCCTATTCCCCAGACTGATACAGTTCGTATTTTAGGAATTTTGCTGAATTCCAGTCTCTCTTTTAGACCTCAAATGTCCTGAGTTGTTACAAGCTGCTTCTATAAGCTTCATTTGATCCTATCTGTCCTCTCCATGATTCTTCCTTCAGTTCTCACTGGACTCACTGGTAATCACTCAGTTGGATTATTGTAATTCTCTGTATCGAGGTCTGTGGATCAAAGAACTCAGATGTCTCCAAATCGTTCAGAATACCTAAATTCATCTGATCGCCATGATAAGAAACTATGATCATGTTACCTCACACCTCAAAAATGATCATTGGCTACTGATCAACCATTGCAAAACCTACAAAATTCTACTTTTAGTTCACAAGATACTAGCTTCTGAAGATTCGTTATATCTTTCTTGCTATTTGATTCAATATAGCCCTTTGAAAACTCCAGTCTGCTAAGCAAAACCAGCTCATAATCCCCACTTATTGTATGTAGTTCACAAACACACCAGGCACTCAATTTTCTCTGTCCAGAAGCCTCAGCTCTGGAATGTTCTTCCAGGATCCATAAGATTATAGTCCTTTTTACCAAATTTTAAGGCTGACCTTAAAACCTATCTATTCGCTGACGCTTTTCTCTAACATTTACCGTTTTGGATTCAGTCCAGGATATCTACTGATCTTGTAGAGCTCCCCACTGCTTTTGTGTTACCATGTTTCTTTCCTAATGTTATTGTTATTCTATCCCCTACCATATACCTCTGTCTGTCATATTACGTCTATACTCTTTATTATTATTATACCTATTATATGTATTCGATTGTAAACTGCCCTAAAGGCTGCCATAGGGCGGGGTAGAAAGTTCTAAGTAAACTTGGAATTCCCTTCCTTTTCTTATCAGCATTGAACAAAATTATTTGGTATTTCAGAAAAAGGTAAAAACCACCTTGTTTGATCTATTGTGATTATGTATAATTCTGATATGTATTTGTAGTAGATGATTTTTATAATAATTTTACAATTTTTTGTTTTATTAGATGAGAGTTTTTTTTTTTAATTGTTGCTTATTTTGCTGTCTATTTTATTAATATTTTTGTTGGATTTCTTGCACTATTGTACACCACACTGAACCCTATTTATAGGAATCTAGCAGTTAATAAGAGCCATATTGACACTGAGGTGGCACCCGGAATTGAAGGTTCAGATATCATGTGTGGCACCCCTGTATTTTGTTATCCTGTACCTTAGGCCCACCAACATAGAGGTCACTCATGACACCTATATTTCCTAGTAATACTTCTGATAAAGCAATCAGCCACTAGCTATGTAGCATGTGTCAATATGATGAACTAAAACCAATTGCCTTCACTGGTCAGACAGATTTAAATAAAGGATTAGCAACTTATGCACTAATGTTTATAGCATTACTGTTGCCACTAACAGCAATAATGTATCACTTATTGTCACTGTCCAAACCACTTGCTGCCTCTGACATCTGTCCAGCCAGTAATGACTTTTTCACTCGTAGAAACTTTGACCAGTGTTGTGATACAGTGTAATGGAAGTGAATTTTAAAAGATTGTTTTTCAACCCTGTCTTGAACGACTAGTGCATTCGGGGCCTGTATTGTTGATTAGAAGTAATTGTGTTTAAAAATGATTGTTTAAGTGTTATCTTAAGGGATTGCTTTTTAACCCTGCTTTTGTCTGATAATACACTCTGAAATCTTGTCTTTGACCGAAAGTAACTTTTCTTGTAAACAAGTTGGGATCCAGGAGATAAGACAGTTCTAACTAATTTGGTATGCAAAGGGGAGGATGGTTTACTGGTTCTTTCCCAGGCCCAGCTTGGCCACCTGGACTTGGGAAAGCATGTGATCACGTTCCCATAGACGTAAGCATAGAAGCATTCTGTAATTTTCCCTTAGAAGCTTTTAGTAACTTTCCTTAGGCTCTGGACATGAGCTCTGAACCTATAAAAAGGGAGGGATTGTCACAGTAAGGTGGGGTTCATCTGTGGGGAGACGTGTCGTGCAGAAGGTTGTTCCTGGTACATGAGACTCAGCTTTCGCCGCAACGGACCTCCCAGCTGATAAGCTCTCTGACCAGTGATGTATGTATATATGTACCTGTTTTATAGCTTTCTTTTAGTTAGAAGGTTTGATTAGTGTGCATATCCCCTAATATAGCTAGTGTGTATATATCTTAATCATTGTGTAGATTGATTGAAGCAATAATGATCTATATACTCTCCATATGAATAAAGAGCTTCATTTACCCAATACAAATCTAAAAGAATCTGTAGCATTTTATTCTGTGTACAGTCTGTGGTGATATAAGTGAGCAGGCTGTAATACCAAAGCAAGACATACAGCTTGACAGACAAATTGCTTTTGTTCCTCTCTTTTTAAAGACACTGTTATTGAAGTATCGGTAGCCTGTAGAATCCCATACAAAATCCTTACGTTCATACACCAGATCCGCTCATCTGGCCTACTATTGTCTCTACCACTATATCTGACTCCTTATATATCTGGTAGAAGCAAATGTTCCAGAAATCAGCATCTACTAAGTGTTCCATCTTTTTGCCAAATGTGCTACGAATATATTTGTAGCTCTTTATTCGCTGTTGTGGGCCCACCTCTTTGATAGCTAGGACTCTTCAGCTTGAAGGAAAGACAGCTGAGTGAAGATATGATGGAGGTCTATAAAATAATGAGTGGAGTGGAATGGATAGACATGAATCGCTTGTTTACTCTTTCCAAAAATACTAGGACTAGGGGACACGCAATGAAACTACAAAGCAGTAAATTTAAAACAAATCAGAGAAAATATTTCTTCACTCAACGTGTAATTAAACTCTGGAATTTGTTGCCAGAGTATGTGGTAAAAGCAGTTAGCTTAGCAAGGTTTAAAAAAGGTTTGGATAACTTCCTAAAAGAAAAGTGAATAAGCCATTATTAAGATGAACTTGGGATCATCCACTGTTTATTTCTAGGATAAGCAGCATAAAATGTATTGTAGTGTTTTGGGATCTTGCCAGGTACTTGTAAACTGGATTGGCCACTGTTGGAAACAGAATGCTGGGCTTGATGGACCTTTGGTCTATCCCAGTATGGCAACGCTTTTGTAAATAACCTCCCACCACCTATGCACAGACCCATCTCTACAGAAATTTAAGGCATGTCTTAAGACCTATTTTTACAGGAAGGGGAATGGGACAATATACTACCTCTCTGTGGTTTTTGCCACTATGTTCAAAGTAGTTTACATACAGGTACTTATTTGTACATGGGCAATGGAGAGTTAAGTGACTTGCCCAGAATTACACGGAGGGGCAGTGGGAACTGAACCCAGTTCTCCAGGATCAAAGTCCACTGCACTAACCACTAGGCTACTCCTCCACACCTTACAGCTCTTGAAGAAAGATGAGAGACCCGGAGATTCTGGTATTATGATGTAAAGTACAACGCATTGCTCTGCTGTCTATTCTCTTATACTATCCTACTTTAGGAAGAATGTAATTTATTTTCTAACTTAGTTTTATTGCTATCTGCTTAGCTGTTCTTATGATAGATGATATATCAAATAAATGAACCTTGAATCTTGAAGGACTGAATTTGTCTAATGCCACTCTCAGCTGTGTCATTCACGACTTGAAAACTTCCCACAATTTTCTCCTAGTTGCTGGGTCTCAGTTCTTCTGTTGCAATTCTTTTTTAACTTCTGCCATCTGTCGAACATCTTTTCTAGCTTCTCAATTGCATTTTGGTCTATCTTTCTGTGATCTTAGACATATTCCACAAATTAAATGCAGCTCATACTGTGTAATTCAAATTCTATAAACAAAAAATGGTTTGGAAAACTCAAAATAAAAATAAAAATAGGTGTGTCACCCCTCTCAACTTTTAAATCCCTAATCAGGATCTATAGTTACATATAACAAAAGAACCTCAAACCACCTCATGGACACCCATCGCTAATTTAGCTAGGTTTGCCATTCAAAAGAGGAGTAAAGTACTATCACTGGTTCAAGTGGGGAGAAGTGGAGAAAAAAGGCTCATACTGTGTGCCATGAGCTCTCCTTTATTCTTTGTTGGCATATCTAATCTTGGTAGAAGAAAACAGAAAGGACCTGTCTATTGGTTGGAAGTTTTATTCCAGTTATGGTTTTGCTAACAAGCCCAATGGTCCATTTATTCTTGATACTGCCTGTAGTACAATAGAGAGGAAATGTGGATGTACTACGCTCCCTTAACTAATGGCATATGACATTTTGTTCCAAGAAAAGCAAATAACTACTGATGGTGATTTGCATAACAATTCTGAGGCCACGATTATACTTTTATCACATTTCATAGAGACAGTTGTTAAAGAAGAATTTAAAAAATGTACATGAAGAGTGAATGTCCAAATAAGTTAAAACATTACATATTAAGAAATCATTAAACAAAGTATGTGCTTTCCACCCGGCAGCAATTACATCATCAAAGAACTAATAACAAGGACTAATATTAAAAGTAAATAAATATCTCACAATAGACTTTTATGCAACCACAAGTTACAAAGGCTATATCATTCTTTATAAGCATTAGACACACTGATAGACATAATTCTAATTTTAATGACCTGTTTTATTAGCAGTTTAAAAATAGTAAAAATAGGCCTGATATTCAGCCAGCAGTGATCAGCGTTTTGCTGACTGCCGCTGACGTTATACCTGGAAATTCAATGCCGGGCCATGTCCGGACTCCAGCAATAAATTTACGGATATACAGAGCCAGTGAAAACATAGCTGGTTAAGTGCCATATTCAACACTGAACCAGCTATGAAGAACCACATAAAGGTAGGACTGCATGTTATGGGGTCCTATTTATGCGGTTACTCTATCTGGTTAAGCGCCGACTCTGCCTCCAGAATGCTGCAAAAATAGCTGGTTTCAGCTTGGGCGCTAACCATTTACAGCTGCACTATCCAGTTGTGTCGCTGAAAATGCCTGGTGAGCCCCAGACAGGCGATTTAAATGACCAGGATCCTCTTGCTGCTGCAGCTAAGGTTGGTTCAGGGCCTGTGAGATGTGCTGCTCTCTCTCCTTTTACACAGCTCAGTCAGACCACTAGAGAGGAAAGAGCGATATTGCACATTCAATCAAACTGCACTGATTGTGCTGCTTTAATTGGTTATTAAATATGCGATCTCTAAGGAAGCATTGAGCACATTCCTATATGCTCATGTTGAGAAAAAAGACAAGTCTCATGTCCCAATCCCTTATCCCGTGTTTTCAGAAAAGGATTGATGGCTTACAAGTGTGAACTTCACAGGCTTGCACTGGTATCGAAAATACTGATGAAGCGATTACATTGCATGAACAGAATAATTGGGATTTAGTGATAATTATTCAACTTGTCATCTTTAAGGGAGAAAGTTCTGTTGCTGCACATTGAGCATCTGAGATGTTACAATCTAATTGACCCTTGATACAGGAGCTGTGCGCTGAAACATGGCCCATGTTGGGTCACTAAGGAGAAATTGAGGTTCAAGTTATACGATTAAAGGAACTGTGTCCCAGTTTTGAAGGCTCCTGGTGCTTCTTTTTGCTATTTGGACTTTGTTCTCTACTTTGGACCCTCTCTGTGCTGTTTTCAGGATCCTCTCCTAGCCATTTAAATCATTTTGAATATCAGACCCATATTGCTAGATTTCATTGACCTTGAGCAACCTCTAAATATTGTCCTATTTTACTCAAACTTGGCAGCAACTATTACTTCACCACGTATAGCAATCTAAGAGGTACTACACTGAAGAGATTGAAATTGAAATTTTTCTATACATTTGGGAACCCCCCTAATGTTTTTACCAAATTTCTAAACTGATGTTTAAGATCAATATCACCCCATGAGGTCTACTATGGCAAATTTAAGTTAACTAAACTGATTTTCTTTCTCAATACAATGTGCAACAATAGGAGCTTCCATACACTTGTAACCCCAGGGATCTCACCACAAACCACTAGCTCAGTTCCCCTGGGATCAGAAACCCAATCCTCGACCACAGCTCACAGCCCCTAGATCACAGTGTCCTTCTTTCTCTCTCTGTCTCTCCACGCACATACGCAGTCAATGCTTTCCCCAGTTGAGCTTAGGAGTGGGTCAGCGGTCTGGAATAGGGATCTGGAGTTTTTGGGAATCAAGTGGAGGGCTTCTCAGTGATACTTTACCAGTGCAGGAGCAAGTGTCCTCACTCCCGCTTCAAAGAACCACACGGCACTCTGAGGATTTTGCTTGATGCAAACTCAGCTTTACTGAACTGTTCTGTAACAGGCAACACAACTATCTATAACTCCATCTGTACAGTAGAAATCCTCCTGTCAATTCAAGATTGTGTATTACAACCTCATCCGCTTCCCAACTTTGACTTTCTTGGCAATTTTTAATATTTAAATATTTACATCATCTCCAGTCCTTTACCCATTCCTTTGGGCCAGTAATAATCCAAGGCTGCTCCTGATATTCCTAATTACAATCCAACTCCTTCAGGCACAGACCCTTTTGGCTGTCCTCCTTCAGCAACAAACTTCTTGAGCTGCACCCTGGCCTTGGACATGCTTCCCCTGCTCTATTTCCTGTTCTTGGGCTGGGTTCCCCTTACCCACCCAGAGCTCCACACTTCTTCACAGATGCCACATTATGGGGCAGCAACTACTTCTTAATTCAGGCCAGGTTATTCTGCTACTCCGGGGTCTCCCTCTCCTCCAAGGGTCCCGGTGGGGTTTCTGGCAAGCAAAGACCCTGTGCTCATCCCCAACTATCAATCATTCCTCAGAACCTCTTTTCCTGTACAACTTATTTCAACAACACTCCCCTTGGGCTGGCCATCCCTCCCACCCAGGGACATCCCACTCTTCCTCCTCCTAGTGACTCTAGGGAGAAACTAACACCACTCAGTAATCCCCATATAATGGGGAATTAAACACTGTATGGCTAAGTGACTTATGTTCATTGAAACAAATGCGGAACATACATTTAGTCTTCCCTATGCAAATCAAGGTGCATAGACAAACAAGAGGGAAAGGGGAAATGGAAATGGGACTTGATATACCGCCTTTCTGAGGTTTTTGCAACTACATTCAAAGCAGTTTACATATATTCAGGTACTTATCTTGTACCAGGGGCAATGGAAGGTCAAGCATAAATTATAGCCACTTTAGAGCAATTACAATTAATTGCAATATTGACTGGATCCTGACTAGATAGAACATTTGAGGATAGATGGAACACTATCACGCATACTTGAAATCTCAAAGCCATAGAACACTTAGGGGTCCTTTTACTAAGGCACACTAACAGATTTAGTGTGCACTAATGATTAGTGCATATTACATGCTAAGATGACCATCATATTGCTACGGGCGTCTTATCATTTAGCACACTAATTGTTAGCGCATGCTAAATCCATTAGTGCACCTTAGTAAAAGGAACCCTAAGTGTTCTATGGCTATAGGATTTCTAGTATGCTTAATGTGTTCCATCTATCCTTAAGTTGTACTTCATATCCCATTGTTTTATCTAATCAGGATCCAGTCAATATTGTAGGCATATAGGAATACACCAGTAAATAATGAGAATTTAGGGCCTGATTCTTAGCCCGTTGGTGGTCAACAGTTTGTAAGCTGCTGACAGCCAGAGACTGAATTAAGGCCAGATATTCAATGCCTAGCCATGTCCAGTATTGAGAATCTGGGCAGGTGTGGTCACCTGGAAGATAACTAGGCTGGCCAGTATTCATACCAGCGCCTGGTTAGCTCAGTGGATAGTTAGGACAGCTTTTTTTGCTGCCCAACTTTATGCACTAAACAAAAAACAGAGGCAAAATCCAACAAAAAAACACAAAGGTTATATAAAAGCGTTGGATAAAAGTCACTTTCATTCAAACAAACCCAGTGTGACCACAATTCGGCTTGCGTCTGCATCAGTGGCATAAACAATTGTTCTATATCCCTATGCAATGTTCAAGTAATCAAATTATATCTGCCAGATATATTCTATTAATAATTTACTTATGAAGACCACTCTCAAGCCACAGGATAGTAAAATCCCTTATTAGGCTTCACTTTGGCTGGTCTCGTTCCCAGAATCCAGTATATGGACCCTGATGTTCAAAGTAGAAGGAAAAGCCATTTACCTGAAGGTATAGGGGCTCCTGTCTCTGTCAAGGGAATGCCACTGGTGGGTGAGGAGGGCCCTGGCCATACTCAAAGCAGTAAGGGAAAACATAGTTTTTATTATTCCATTGGCACACAGAGAAGTTCCCCTCAGAAGTCTATTCACGGAAGGGGGAGGTGGAAAATTCACCATTATGTAGACAGTACAACTGGAAGCAGCTATGGTTATAAGGGTTGTCATAGTTTCATACATAGGAACCAGCTCTATGGGTGCTGTGGGTGCTTAAGCACCCCAGTATTGAGCAAACACCTTAACCGTGTCCATGGAGGGCAAATTTCCATTGAGTTTAGCACTGAAAAGTTGGCTCCTATGGTTAAATTCTACTCTGAATCTAGACTAATAAGGATCAAAGGACTTACCCTCCTTCAGAAAGTCCTGCAGCTGCACTGCCATTGATTTTTTTTTTATTAATTTAATCAGATAAGAAATGTTCAAAACCGGTCTACAATTATTACAGTCTACGACATCCAAATTAGGCTTCTTTACTATTGGGTGTTTTACTACCTGTGCCAAACACTCTGGAACATAGTCTTCTCTTAGAGATGCAATAATAACAGACCTAATAACTCCCTTAAGACTATTGGTAGCTGCCTATTATGCCAGGCATGCATTAAAAGGGTGAAATATTGCACTTACATTCTGTAAAATAAAAGTCTAGTTTCGTCTCACTAACATCAAGGAATTTACTCCATTCATTTTGCTTCTGGCAGCTTTCCTCTTCACTGATGGATTTTCACCTGTTATCCCACAGGTGGAGGAGGACAGGTTAAAATGGAAGGAATACTCAAGCCATTAGTCTGTGGAATGTGTTATTTACACATAGTTCAGGTAAAAATAAAAATAAACCAAAGAGAAAGTCTACTTGAAGCAGAAAAGAAAAGATGCTGTCAGCAACAGTTCACACAGTTCCAAAAAGAGCAACAATATGCAGATTATGCTTCTAAGAAATTAGTCCTCTTTAAGCCTCTCCCTTTCTAGATTTTCAGGCAGGGATTTTATCACACCCTTCCCTTAATTAGGCTGAACGGAAACAGCTGTCAAGGCTCTCACTATAGCCTTAGTTACTATAAAAACTGTCTGGATTCAAAGGCCACAGTACCCGGTGTATTTCTCCTGTTATACTTATCAATAGAAATCAAACAAAATAAAACATGGAAAAGAAAATAAGATGATACCTTTTTTATTGGACATAACTTAATACATAACTTAATACATTAGCTAATGTATTAAGTTATGTATTAAGTTATGTCCAATAAAAAAGGTATCATCTTATTTTCTTTTCCATGTTTTATTTTGTTTGATTTCTATGGATAACCTTAAGAGTGGACTAACACGGCTACCACACTTCTCCTGTTATACTGTATATCCCCTGCACTGGTGGGTAGGGATCATCATCAACACTTTCCAATCAAAATCTGCATTCTCCTATCATGATTGGTAAATATCTAAAATGTAACTCACCTTGAGCTACTACTGGAAAAGGGGGAAGCAAAATCCAAATTAACAAATAATTAAATTTAAATAAAAATAGGGCTGGAGAGCTGGGTACTGCCTAGTTTCTTTTTCATTGACATCCTTCATGGTATGCATGTACTTTAGGGAACAGGAACAATTTGATTTATGCACTCAAATTGCTACTGGTGCAATTGCCCAAACACAGACACACATAAAAGGGATAATTTTATAAGTCACTTCTGCATGCAATGCCTGTTTTATTGTGGCCTTACCTTCAAGGATAAAAGTATATCCTACTGCACCCAGGTGTTTACCTCAGATATACTCCATCAAAACGGAGGTAAAGGTCCAAATATTGTCACTAGCCTCGCCTTCCTATTTCTAAAATAGGAGAGGAATAAATCTAAAATAAGTAACTCAGTCAGGCAGATGTTTTACCTTTAAAGTTAAATACATTTATTTAAAACTATTAATTTAACATAAATTTTCTACTATGTTTGACAATGTATTTCTTTCCTTGATAGGCTACCAAACCATAACGGTTCTGAACACAATAGGAACCTATCAGATAAGTATCAATTTTGAGATCAGCAAGATTCTATATCTAAACATACATTTAACATCAATAAATTATTTTAAAATTCATCTAGTTTATAAGAATTGATTCTTTGTTTTTATTTCTTTTTCAGGTTCTTCATCAAAGGGGCAGGTAAGTATAATATATATGTTTTTGTTTTAGACCCCCTAGTTAGTCTCTTGTGAGTCTGTTATCTATGTACTTGTATAGATGTATTAAGTAACTTAACTATTTCTTCCAGCTTTCTTGTATTTCTTCGGATCTTCATCTTTTATCATTGGGTACCTTATACGTGATGATGACAGGAACCAAGTCCGGGGTACCTACTATTCTGAACTTTAAAAACTAAAAAAATAAAACCTAAACCCTAACTAATTCAGAAATTCAAGTAATCTTGTTATATGACTCTTGAATTACTTCCCTATCTAACTTTCCCCAATAAAAAATATATATAATTGTTTAACCCTATTCTATCCCTCCCACACAGAACAGCCCACAGCTGCTCTAATGTCCACTGTATTTTTAAATCAATTTAATTACTTTTCTTTTCAAAGTAGTTTATTCTAAGGTTCAGCGGAAATTTTCCAATTAATAATTTCTTACAGAACCCACTTCAGAATAACAGACACAGAATAATGTGCACAGCAGAAAACACATTTGTCATAAGTACTCAGTGTGACATATTTTTAGCTAAACAAACCTCACCAGCTTATCAAATTATTAATAATATTGTTTGATATATCAAATTATTTTATTATTAAAACAGCAGTTTTTTCCAAACAGCTCTCAGCCATAACTCTATAAGCCTTAAAAGACGTGGGAGGCTTTTAAAATTAATTAATTCAGTCACACTTCTCAACACAATAAATTCCTAAAATTCACTTAATCCGTTTTAAAACAGACTTTTCCTCACAGCTGATCAGAGACCATCAACACAGGTCTATTCAGCATCAAACCTACCTCCCAACTGCCTAACACACAGTTTAGAACCTTTACTATGTCATAACATAACACGAGCCCAGCACGAGCCCCTGCACTAACATACAGTCCACTAAACAGCTTCAAAGCACAAATTTTACAATAACTCATAACATTCTAACATTACACAGCATTTAAATAAAATGTAACCATATTTTTCATAACTTTTTTAAGTCCTGAAGTGCTTTAATTTCAGTTTTCTTTCCAGCACATGCCCGCTGCATAGCTCTGCCATGAGCCAGCATCTGGCTTGTGCTGTCAGCTGTCTCTCCCTCCTTCTTGAGGCACCCCTGTAGCGCGTGCCAGCTAACCGCATGCCCACCTGCAGCCCACTTGCTTTCTGGGTCACTGCCCCAGCAGCCTCAGGTAATTTTATTTTAACCCCTAGGGGTTACATTATAATAAAACAGCCACAAGGGTGGTAGAAAATGAAGTACCAAGAGATCTCAATTTGAGGAGTATATGGTTTAATAAACAAGTCAACAGTCATATCAATTCAACACAGCCTATGTTTCAGCTAAACAAGCCTTCATAAGGAGTCAACTGCTGAGTCTTCACTTGATGTTTGAAACAACAAAACATGAATGAACTAATGTATGATACTTGTCATGCTTGCCGCTTGTTGAAGAAAAATCACCGGCGCTCTCACCAACAAATTGACATGTCTGGGACTTGTTTATTAAACCATACACTCTTGAATTTGAGGTCTCTTAACACTCCATTTCTTCCACCCTTGTGGTTGTTTCATTTGTATTTTTTTATGGAAGTCTTTGGTTTTCTTTTTGGGATTTGGACGCCTGTTTTATATGTAGAAATGAGCTTTTATAAAATTGTGTGACCGCATAAGCAATGCAAAACGTACCTGCACAGATACCCCCTGATTCTATAAAAGTCGCCACAAATTGCAAGCGCAATTTAATTGAATAACAAGCTAATTAGTGCAAATAATTAGCTTTTTAACAAGCAGTTATTGGCACTAATTAGATTTAATTGGCATTTATGTGTGTAAATTTAGGTACTGGATCCACGCCTAAAATTTATGCTTAATCTGAAAAAGAGAGCGTAGAAATGGGAGGGTCATACAGTGGGGGAAATAAGTATTTGATCCCTTGCTGATTTTGTAAGTTTGCCCACTGACAAAGACATGAGCAGCCCATAATTGAAGGGTAGGTTATTGGTAACAGTGAGAGATAGCACATCACAAATTAAATCCGGAAAATCACATTGTGGAAAGTATAT
Source organism: Microcaecilia unicolor (assembly GCF_901765095.1). NCBI lineage: Eukaryota > Metazoa > Chordata > Amphibia > Gymnophiona > Siphonopidae > Microcaecilia > Microcaecilia unicolor. Next base: position 398,555,093 of record NC_044032.1, on the reverse strand, counting down.
GAATTTATTTGCATTCTGCAGAGGGAAATAAGTATTTAATCCCTCTGGCAAACAAGACCTAATACTTGGTGGCAAAACCCTTGTTGGCAAGCACAGCGGTCAGACGTCTTCTGTAGTTGATGATGAGGTTTGCACACATGTCAGGAGGAATTTTGGTCCACTCCTCTTTGCAGATCATCTCTAAATCATTAAGAGTTCTGGGCTGTCGCTTGGCAACTCGCAGCTTCAGCTCCCTCCATAAGTTTTCAATGGGATTAAGGTCTGGTGACTGGCTAGGCCACTCCATGACCCTAATGTGCTTCTTCCTGAGCCACTCCTTTGTTGCCTTGGCTGTATGTTTTGGGTCATTGTCATGCTGGAAGACCCAGCCACGACCCATTTTTAAGGCCCTGGCGGAGGGAAGGAGGTTGTCACTCAGAATTGTACGGTACATGGCCCCATCCATTCTCCCATTGATGCGGTGAAGTAGTCCTGTGCCCTTAGCAGAGAAACACCCCCAAAACATAACATTTCCACCTCCATGCTTGACAGTGGGGACGGTGTTCTTTGGGTCATAGGCAGCATTTCTCTTCCTCCAAACACGGCGAGTTGAGTTCATGCCAAAGAGCTCAATTTTTGTCTCATCTGACCACAGCACCTTCTCCCAATCACTCTCGGCATCATCCAGGTGTTCACTGGCAAACTTCAGACGGGCCGTCACATGTGCCTTCCGGAGCAGGGGGACCTTGCGGGCACTGCAGGATTGCAATCCGTTATGTCGTAATGTGTTACCAATGGTTTTCGTGGTGACAGTGGTCCCAGCTGCCTTGAGATCATTGACAAGTTCCCCCCTTGTAGTTGTAGGCTGATTTCTAACCTTCCTCATGATCAAGGATACCCCACGAGGTGAGATTTTGCGTGGAGCCCCAGATCTTTGTCGATTGACAGTCATTTTGTACTTCTTCCATTTTCTTACTATGGCACCAACAGTTGTCTCCTTCTCGCCCAGCGTCTTACTGATGGTTTTGTAGCCCATTCCAGCCTTGTGCAGGTGTATGATCTTGTCCCTGACATTCTTAGACAGCTCCTTGCTCTTGGCCATTTTGTAGAGGTTAGAGTCTGACTGATTCACTGAGTCTGTGGACAGGTGTCTTTCATACAGGTGACCATTGCCGACAGCTGTCTGTCATGCAGGTAACGAGTTGATTTGGAGCATCTACCTGGTCTGTAGGGGCCAGATCTCTTACTGGTTGGTGGGGGATCAAATACTTATTTCCCTCTGCAGAATGCAAATAAATTCATATACTTTCCACAATGTGATTTTCCGGATTTAATTTGTGATGTGCTATCTCTCACTGTTACCAATAACCTACCCTTCAATTATGGGCTGCTCATGTCTTTGTCAGTGGGCAAACTTACAAAATCAGCAAGGGATCAAATACTTATTTCCCCCACTGTAGGTATAACGGGGCCATCCTAAAAATAACACACGTTGTTATGGAATAACGGGATACACACCTAAAATAGGCATGTACATTTGCACCATGTTTCAGCTTGGGCAAATGGCCGCTCCTAAAGTTAGCCGTGATTCCCGGGCATAAGCAGTATTGTATTAACCACACTTAACTTTAAACGCAATTTAAGAAAATAAGAATAACCATACTTGGTCAGACCAATGGTCCAGCTAGCCCAGTATCCTGCCTCCAACATTAGCCAATCCAGGTCATAAGTACCTGGCAGAAACCCAAACAGTAGCAACGTTCCATGCTACCAATCCCAGGGACAAGCAGTGGCTTCCCCCATGTCCGTGTCAATAACAGACTGTGGACTTTTTCTCCAGGAACTGTTACCACATTTTCCAGCAGCAACTTCCAAAACTTAACTATTCATTGAGTGAAAAAATATTTCCTCTTATTTGTTTTAAAAGTACTTACATGAAAATTCATTGAGTGTCCCTGGTCTTTGTACTTTTTGAAAGTTTTCCAAGCTGAAGAGCCCTAACCTCTTTAGCCTTTCCTCATGAGAGGAGTTCCATCCCCTTTATCACTTTGGTCATTCTTCTTTGAAACTTTTCTAATTCTGTTATATCTTTTTTTAGATACGGCAACCAGAATTGATGCTTTTTTTGGCGCTGAGTTTTTTTATGCCATATATAGAATCCAGCCCCTAGAAGGCGCCTATTTTTACATAATCTGTATGTAGGTGTTCCTGGTGGAAAAGAGAGTTATAATGTATGCAGCTTTCTCGGAGCAGGTCTGAATATGCACGTCATCGTGTTTCTGCTATTGGGTTGATTCTGAGAATCTAATTTATAAAGACACATACAGTAAGTACCTATATTGCCTTTATAAAATAATATATCGAAATAGCCTAAATATTCCCTACTCTTTTATGGAAATTTTTTTAGAACCATCATATACGAAGCAAGTTCTGCTCTCAAAGAAATTTTTTAAATAGAACTTTCAATTTTTTGCTTCAGATTTTAAGCATTGGTCCTACAAACAGTAGTGACATATTTCAAAATAAATCAAAAACTTTTCATTCTATGAAAAAAATCTAAACAGACCTTGTGTATGTGTGTCCTAAAATGTTTTGCCAGTATCCAGTGCTTTCAATCAATTCAAAACAGTTCAATAGCGCTTAACATTAAAGTTTACTTGGCGTTCTAGGCTCCCTGACGGTTTTCTCTTTTAGCAACCAAATGTGAGCAGAGTTCATCATGTCATCAAAGATCTGTTTTATTCCAAGTATTTCTTCAACAGCAGAACTTGCTTCCTATATTATGGTCCTAAAAATATTTTCATAAAAGAGTAGAACAATTCCCAAACCTGTCCTGGGGGAACCCCAGCCAGTCAGGTTTTCAGGATATCCACAATAAATATTCATGAGATCGATTTGCATACACTGCCTCTTTCTCGTGCATATTCATTGTAGATATTCTGAAAACCTGACAATGCACACAATCACATGAATTTTATAAAGTAAATACATACACCATCACTCTATCAATGCTATGCCCAAATCCCAACCTGAACATGTGAGTTGCACAGAAGTATGCATGTTTTGTCATAGTACATATATGTATGTGCAGGGTAATTTTATAAGAGCTATTTTATGCATGCATACTGACATATATATGTGAGAAAGCCTTTATATAATTACCCACCCCCACCCCGTGACAGTAATGAGCCTTCTTCTCCCCTTCTGCCCCTTCTGCCTAGCATCACCTTTTGCCTGGAACAGACTTCCTGAACCCATACGCCATGCGCCCTCCCTGCCCATTTTCAAGTCCTTACTCAAGGCCCATCTCTTAGTACATAAGTACATAAGTAGTGCCATACTGGGAAAGACCAAAGGTCCATCTAGCCCAGCATCCTGTCACCGACAGTGGCCAATCCAGGTCAAGGGCACCTGGCACGCTCCCCAAACGTAAAAACATTCCAGACAAGTTATACCTAAAAATGCGGAATTTTTCCAAGTCCATTTAATAGCGGTCTATGGACTTGTCCTTTAGGAATCTATCTAACCCCTTTTTAAACTCCGTCAAGCTAACCGCCCGTACCACGTTCTCCGGCAACGAATTCCAGAGTCTAATTACACGTTGGGTGAAGAAAAATTTTCTCCGATTCGTTTTAAATTTACCACACTGTAGCTTCAACTCATGCCCTCTAGTCCTAGTATTTTTGGATAGCGTGAACAGTCGCTTCACATCCACCCGATCCATTCCACTCATTATTTTATACACTTCTATCATATCTCCCCTCAGCCGTCTCTTCTCCAAGCTGAAAAGCCCTAGCCTTCTCAGCCTCTCTTCATAGGAAAGTCGTCCCATCCCCACTATCATTTTCGTCGCCCTTCGCTGTACCTTTTCCAATTCTACTATATCTTTTTTGAGATACGGAGACCAGTACTGAACACAATACTCCAGGTGCGGTCGCACCATGGAGCGATACAACGGCATTATAACATCCGCACACCTGGACTCCATACCCTTCCTAATAACACCCAACATTCTATTCGCTTTCCTAGCCGCCGCAGCACACTGAGCAGAAGGTTTCAGCGTATCATCGACGACGACACCCAAATCCCTTTCTTGATCCGTAACTCCTAACGCGGAACCTTGCAAGACGTAGCTATAATTCGGGTTCCTCTTACCCACATGCATCACTTTGCACTTGTCAACATTGAACTTCATCTGCCACTTGCACGCCCATTCTCCCAGTCTCGCAAGGTCCTCCTGTAATCGTTCACATTCCTCCTTCTCCCTTGCTTTTGGTGCCTAACCACCTTCCCATTCCTGATACCTACACGGACTACATAGTTTTTACCTTTAGATTGTAAGCTCTCTTGAGCAGGGACTGTCCTTCCCCATGTTTAAACTTGTACAGCGCTGCGTAACCCTGGCAGCGCTATAGAAATGCTAAGTAGTAGTAGTAGTAGTAGTAGTGTGCTGGCTTTCTTGACTTGACCTGCGAACAGATGATTCCCGGGTCCTGCTCTCAGCTTTCCTGGGTAGCTCTGGTAAATTTTTCTGTGCCCTGAGAGTCATAGGATCCCTCTGTCTCAAAGCAATCTTCCCCATATTTGCAGCATCGGATTGGTGACTGAATCAGTGCCTCATATTAGCACCTGTGGCATTTGATGTGGTCCACTGTCTTTGCTCCCTTGACAGACAAGACCACTTTTGACTTTAAGCAGTGTGTCATTTTTGTAGTTAAACTGATGTCCTCTGAAGAACTCTCATGCACTACTATGCTGGTTGAGAGAACTTCAACATGTGAAAGGCCTGAATCCTGTTTCTCTCAATGGCTTGGAATCCCCTCATGGTCTGGCTCGATTCCTCCACACAAAGGTGCAGGTTCTCTAGGAGGAAATGCATGCTAATACAGCTCATGCATATTCATTGTGGATATCCTGTAAACCCGAGTGCCAGGTGGTCCCTAAGGACTGAGTTGAAAACCATTGCTCTAGGGCATAGTTTATATATACGCCTGTGTGTATGTGCTTTGGTACTTTCCAGTTGGGTAGGCTGGAACACATAATTATTACACCATTCACAGGTGCTGCAGTTCCACCCCACTATGGGGAAACTGTGCCATTTTTTTAATTTACTCCCATCGCTGTACAGAAGTTAGAAAAATGTCTGAAACGGCACAAAAACATAGTGATTTCCCTCCATGTAGCAATTTTAATGCTGGGTAATGTTTAATCTCTATGCTGGCTGCCTTGTCCACCTGCTCTAACATACAGTGCAGGTAACAGTTCAATTTATTCTGCTTTAACCTCTTAATGGCTTTAATGAAACCTGCAACTCTGCTAGATTTCTAAAGTCTTTTGTCCCAATATTATAAAGTATGGATTTTAACTGCCAAGGTCCCCTGTGCAGGTCCCTTTGGTATGCCTGGAGTCTGTATAGAATTTCACATAAAGAGTATATTAGTTTTGGACCAGGGCTGGGACCAGCAAAAACTGAGAGGCTGTACATGCTGCTGTCTTAGGCAAATAAAACAATAGAAGAGTCAGTAATTAACCAGTATTTGTAAAGGGCACGATATTCAAAGGATTTATGCTCCTAACAGTTATGCTCATAAACTGGCCTCTCTGAATCAGTGGTGATCCTAGGTCGGCTGCCACCCGGGGCAGATCGCCGGTGTGCACCCCCCCCCCCCCCCCGGGTGCAGTGGCGTCCATCCCCCCAGGGTGCAGCACGACACACACACACACCCCCAGCGCACCAACACCCCCTCGGCACATCAAACACCCCCCCCCCTCCGGTGCATCAACACCCCCCCCCCCCCCGGGTGCCTTCTTGGCTGCTGGGGGGGTGCTCCGCTGGTTCCCTGCTCCCTCTGCCCCGGAACAGGAAGTAACTTGTTCCGGGGCAGATAGAGCAGAGAACCAGCGAAGCCGACAGGCACATGGCACCCCCCCCAAGCAGCGTGCACCCGGGACGGACCGCCCCCCCCCCCCCTTGGTACGCCACTGCTCTGAATATTTACTAGGGTTGAGTACATAGATTTTTACTTAAAATTTCAAAGGTCAGTATTCAGCCGGTGGTGTGAGTGTTTTGCTTACCGCTGCAGGTGTTATTCCTGGACATTCAGTGATGGGCTATGTCCGGGCTTCAGCACTGAATATCTTTTTTTTTTTTTTTGTGGAACCAGCTAACACCTAGCTGGTTACGTTGATATTCAGCACTTAACTGGCTATGGGCTACCACATAAAGATAGGACAGACTCTTCTGCAGTCTCATTTATGTGGTTACCCTGACTAGTTAACTGCTGAATATCAGCACTTAACCAGCCAAGTTCAAACTCCACCCCACACACACCCCCAAAATAGCCAGTTATGTATTAGTCGCTAACTGATAATTTCCAGCAGCCCTAAGCAGTTAAATGCCGCTGAAAATTAGTGGATAGCTCCAAACAAGACATTTAATTGGCCAGCAGCCATTTTTGGCCAGTTAAATCATTTTTAATATCGACTAATCACTAAACTGTTAAATTTAGGAGCACAAAAAGTGAGTGGTAACAGCAGCGGATTAAGGGCAGGGAAAAGAGGTTAGGAGTTTAGCACTGATTTTCAGCACTAGGAACTAGATTCTATGTATGGCGCCATAGAATCGTCATGGAAAAAACGTGCTTAGCGCTATTCTATAACTCACGCCTTACCTCATAGTAAGTGTATTCATAATTAGGAGGTGGTAAGAGCAGTCACTCTAACTGCAACAGTGACAGTTGTGATAACCCTGGGTTCTGGGCTCCTTCAGCACTTTGGGCAGTTGCTCCACTCTCCCAGCCTTATATTTTCCAGAAGTCCAGGTCAGGGCCATAAAGTGATCCAGATCGGGGGGTTTCCCTTTATTTATTTCAACCAAAAAATGCTCCAATAATTCTAGCAAAAAAAAAAAAAAAGCACAGTCCAATAATCCAAAATCAATCTCAGAGTCTTTGGTGTCCTGTGCGGGCCCACAGGCACTCCCCACCACCACCACCACCCCGCCCCTTCAAGGGGTATTCAATTGAAAAGCTTCAAAGTTCAAACATTCTGCTCTCAACGACTCAGCTTGATTAAGCTCGACTCAGGAGGGTGTTGGTGTCGGAGGATCTGAAGGTGAAGAAACAATGCGACAAGGCGACAGCCGTGGCCAGAACGATGCTAGGCTGCGTAGAGAGGGGCATAACCAGCAGAAGAAAGGAGGCATTGATGCCCCTCTACAAGTCGTTGGTGAGGCCCCACTTGGAGTATTGTGTTCAGTTTTGGAGGCCGTATCTTGTTAAAGATGTAAAAAGACTGGAAGCGGTGCAAAGAAAAGCTACAAAAATGGTATGGGATTTGCGTTGCAAACCGTACGAGGAGAGACTTGCTGACCTGAAGATGTATACCTTGGAGGAAAGGAGAAACAGAGGTGATATGATACAGACGTTCAAACATTTGAAATGTATTAATCCGCAAACGAACCTTTTCCGGAGACGGGAAGGCGGTAGAACTAGAGGACATGAATTGAGGTTGAAGGGGGGTAGACTCAGGACTAATGTCAGGAAGTATTTTTTCATGGAGAGGGTGGTGGATATGTGACATGCCCTCCCATGGGAGGTGGTGGGGATGAAAACAGTAATGGAATTCAAACATGCGTGGGATAAACACAAAGGAATCTTGTTTAGAAGGAATGGTTCCGTGGAATCTTAGCAGAGATTGGGTGGCAACGTAGGCAGACTTCTACGGTCTACGCCCTGATCGTGACTGAATAGATAAGGGATGGGATGGAGTGTAAATTTAAGGGGCTTCGTTGTTAGCTTCAGAACTTAGTACAAGAACAGTTCTGGGCAGACTTCTACGGTCTGTGCCCTGAGAAAGGCAAGGACAAATCAAACTCGGGTATAAATATAAAGTATCACATACCATGTAAAATGAGTTTATCTTGTTGGGCAGACTGGATGGACCATAAAGGTCTTTATCTGCCATCATTTACTGTGTTTATTATGTTTAGCAGTCTGCCTTTTCACTTTAGAAGGGCTGGCAGCTCACCTCCCACAACAGCACTAATCTGGCTACGTCCTCCCAAAGCTGCCTTTTCAGGATCATGACTTGTCCTTCAGGAGGCTTCCCATTCCATCTCACCTCCATCTCCTCTGGTAGAAGTGCTCTCCTCTGTGTAATCCATAAGGTCCAGACTTGAGGGCCACCACCCTCTTCCGGTTGAAGCCGGTCTGTCTTCAACTGGGCTGCAAAGAACTCCTCCCCTTCCCTTCCCTTCCCTCGAGAGGAGGCATTACATATTGTTACTTTACGCAAGGGAACTGGGCTTCATCCCTGGGGCCCCCACTAGTGATCACCCAGGGTAAGTTCAGCTCTACTCCAGAAGGAGTTATCCTGTTCCTTTCGCTCTGAATGTGCCCCAGGTCTTCCTTCTCTCCATTGTATCTATGCCCAGAGTCCTTTCCCTGGAGATGGGTTTCTTAAGAATTCACCCCCTAGAGGGGAGTACTAAGCCTGCCTCATCACAGACCTCCACCCCCCTCCCCAAGCTATTGTGGCTCTCTGATTCGCTCTTCTCCTCCTCAGAAGAGTCCATAATACACAAGAGGGCACTGGCATTACCATGTACTTTACCCACCCGATGCTCTATTTGGAAAGAAAAAGCCTATAGGGTCAAATACCATCTGGTGAGAGGTGGCTTTTCATTTCCTGTAGCCATTTCAGAGGGGCATGATCTTTTTTTAGAGTGAAAGTGTGGCCCTGTAGGTAATACTGTAGGGATTGCACCACCCACTTTACAGTCGGGCATTCCTTCTCTATAGCAGCGTAGTGTTTCAGGAGGCAACAATTTTCTGCTTAGGAATAAGATTGAGTGTTCCTCCCCTCAAACTCCTGCGATAACATAGTCCCTAAGCCTCTATCTGATATATCTGTTTGCAATAGGAAGGGTTTGCTAAAATCTACTCCTTTCAACATGGGTTCCTTACAGAGACTATCTTGGAGTTTCCTAAAGGACTGCTTCTCCTTTTCTGTCCATACCAACTGGTTTGGGTTTGTTTATTTAAGCATACCTGAAAGGGGGCTGGAGTCTTCTACAAACCTAGGGATAAATCTTCTGTAATATCCTATTAATCCAAGGAAGCTCCTAACTTGTTTCTTGGTTTGGGGCAGAGGGAATGCTGTGGATTTTATCCAGCAATGGCTTTATCATGCCCCCCCCCCCCCCCCCCCCACTACCAAATAGCCCAGGTACTTAACTTCCCTATTTTTATAAACACACATGTTTTTTGATTATGTCAGACCTACCTTCTGCAAAGATTGTAACACGGCCCGTACCCGGGGTAAATGGGATACCAAGTCCAACCTAAAAATAACAATATCATCCATGTAGGCTGCAGCATATTCCTGATGCCACCTAAGGATATGATCAGCCAATCTATGGCAGCATGCAGCAGCCTCATTTAAGCCAAAGAGCAATCTTTAAATTGGAACAAACCTATGGGAGTGCTAAAGGCAGTTTTTGGCTTAGCCTCCTCGGTTAGAGGAATTTGCCAGTATGTCTTTGTAAGGTCGCGCACAGTAAGGTATTGGGCCTACCCCAGTTTATCTAATAACTCATCCTTTCGGGACATGGGGTAGGCATCGAATCAAGAAATAGCATTAACCCTCCTGAAATCTATACAGAATCTTTGAGATCCATCTGGTTTGGGCACTAGAACCACCAGACTGGACCAGGGGCTATGCGATTCTTTAATGATTCCCATCTCCTTCATCTCCTCCACCTGGGCAATAATTTCTCATCTACGGACCTCAGGTAGCCTATAGGGTCTTTGATGTATCATTCTTCCTGGTTCTGAGGGTATGTCATGGGTAATGAGATGGGTCTCCACAGAAACTGGGTTAAGAACATCCTGAAACTCTATTAACAGGGCTGCTACTTCTCCCTTTTGCTTGGGGGTTAAGGTTGAACCAATAACTGGGGCCCCCTTTTTGTACATATCACTCAGTTGGGGTCCCTATCTATCACTGCATCCCACTTTCACCAGGGTCTGAGTACGTTAATGTGATAGACCTGCCATCTACCCCTGTCATTTATAACTTCATAGGATCATGGACCTGCTTTCTGTTTTACCGTTAATATGCCCTTCCAGTAGAATGTAAATCTATAGTGAGATGAGGGTATCATGACTAAAAACTTATCAACTTCCTAGAAGCCCCCAACCCTAGTTTCTCGGTTGTAGTACCTCTTTTCAGCCTCTAAATTATACTAGGTATATTTGGAGATCCACCTTAGCCTCCTGCAAGACCCTCAAATAGAACTGAAAACATTGACGTAGGAAGAGCTGCTTGCTTTACTGATCAAGTGGTCTGAGGAGAAGGAAAACTTAGTTGTAGCAGGGAGAGAAAAGAATGTGAGAATACTAACACGTAGAAATGAAGCAGGTGTCAAGGCATCTATGGGAAAACTGGATCCATTGGCAGAGGCCACTCAGTAGTTAAGAGTGGTGACTGAAAGACTCGTCTTTTTGGATCAGAAATACGGTATCTGGAACAGAGGCAGCAGAGCTAACAGGAAATATTACAAAACATCAGACGGCAACTGGAAGGCTTGAACAGAGCACCATTTCAGAACAGGAAAGTGCTGCTCAAAAGAAATCCTCCAAGCAGGAATGAGGCGGGACAACTGATGTGTTACCATTGCAATGAGAATGACAAAAATTTCATCAAGGAGTTGTAATACCTTCCCACACCACTAGGGCATCCACACTAATAACTGGATTTCTGCCGGGTATATGTGACCTGGATTTGCAACTGTTGGAAGCAGGATACTGGACCAGATGGACCATTGGTCTGACCTAGTATGGTTATTCTTAAGTTCTTTTGTCCATACAATAATTCAAAGGGAGAAACCCCTAAGGAAGCCAGCACATTCTCCCTGCAAGCATACAGGACAAAAGGTAATAGCTGATCCCACATCTCATACCTTCCATTTAACCCTTTTCTTAGCATAGGTACATAAAGTATATAAATACTGCCATACTGGGACAGACCGAATGTCCTTCAAGCCCAGCATCCTTTTTCCAACAGTGGCCAATACAGGTCACAAGTACCTAGCAAGATCCCAAAAAAGTACAATACATTTTATGCTGCTTATCCCAGAAATAAGTAGTGAATTTTCCTTGTCCATTTTAATAATGGTCTTATGAACTTTTCCTTTAGGAAACCATCTAAACTTTTTTAAAACCCTACTAAGCAAACTGCTTTTACTACAGTCTCTGGCAACGAATTCCACAGTTTAATTATACATTGAGTGAAGAAATATTTTCTCTGATTCGTTTTAAATTTACTACTTTGTAGCTTCATTGCATGCCCCCTATTCCTAGTATTTTTGGGTCCTAGTATTTTTGGAAAGACTAAACAAGTGATTCACATCTACCTGTTCCACTCCTCTCATTATTTTATAGACCTCTATCATATCTCCCCTCAGCTGTCCTTTCGCCAAGCTGAAGAGCCCTAGCCGCTTTAGCCTTTCCTGATAGGGAAGTCGTCCCATCCCCTTTATCATTTTTGTCACCCTTCTCTGTACCTTTCCTAATTCCACTATATCTTTTTTGAGATGTGATGACCAGAACTGAACACAATATTCAAGGTGTGGTCACACCATGGAGTAATACAAAGGCAGTGGCGTAGGAAGGGGGGGCGGTGGGGCGGTCGGCCCTGGGTGCACGCCACTGGGGGGTGTCGGCACCTCGCTGGTTCCTTGCTCTCTCTGCCCCGGAACAGGTTCCTTCCTGTTCCGGGGCAGAGAGAGCAGGGAACCAGCGAGGCACCGACACCCCCCAACGGCGTGCACTCGGCGGATTGGCTCTCCCGCCCGCCCCTCACCGCCTTCCAGGTATGTTCTCGGGGGGGGGGGTTGCGCTCCGGAGGGGGGAGGGTGTGCCGCGCTGCAGCCGGGGGGGTGCGCAGCGGCGACCCGCCCCAGGTGTCAGCTGCCCTCGCGACGCCACTGTACAAAGGTATTATAACGTCCTCATTTTTGTTTTCAATTCCTTTCCTAATAATACCTAACATTCTATTTGCTTTCTTAGCCGCCTTTCACTTTTTTCCCTATGATCCCTTGTTCCAGAGGTTTCTTACAATTGAGAGGTCTGGCACCAATATTCTTTTAAAATTAAAATAATGTCCATTCATTCACACTGCAAGTCATAAATATATATTACAGTATCAGTTAAAGATATCTAGCTCCTTTACAGGAAAGAGGGAAGAGACAAGGAAAAGAAGAGCATCTGTGAGCTCCACTAATTTTGCTGCATCCTCATTTACATTTAATGATGCACATATTAGACAGGAAACTGAAGTGTCTAAACATGTTGGAGACTCCAGAAAAAAGCATAGCAGGGCTTTCGACATTCATTTCAAAGGGCCCCACAGGATAGCCTGGTTTTCTGGATGTGCCAAAGAACATTCTATAATCATTTGCTTACACTTGAGATCAAGATCATGTTAGTTTGCATACTCTGATTAACCAGAATGTCCGACTAGTCTATTATCTTTTGAGGACCTGGCTTAAAGAGTCCTGTTGAAAAGGGGCTGAAATAGCTCCAGACACCAGATAAAAGGACCTACGAAAGCTAGAAGAATGGTCTAAGGTTTGGCAATTAAAATTCAATGCGAAGAAATGCAAACTGATGCACTTAGGGAGTAGAAATCTACGGGAGACGTATGTGTTAGGCGGGGAGAGTCTGATAGGTACGGATGGGGAGAGGGATCTTGGGGTGATAGTATCTGAGGATTTGAAGGCGACGAAACAGTGTGACAAGGCGGTGGCCCTAGCTAGAAGGTTGTTAGGCTGTATAGAGAGAGGTGTGACCAGCAGAAGAAAGGGGGTGTTGATGCCCCTGTATAAGTCAGAGCCGGTGGTGGGAGGCGGGACTGGTGGTTTGGAGGCGGGGATAGTGCTGGGCAGACTTATAAGGTCTGTGCCAGAACCGGTGGTGGGAGGCGGGTCTGGTAGTTGGGAGGCGGGGATAGTGCTGGGCAGACTTATACGGTCTGTGCCCTGAAAAGTACAGGTACAAATCAAGGTAAGGTATACACAAAAAGTAGCACATGTGAGTGTATCTTGTTGGGCAGACTGGATGGACCGTGCATGTCTTTTTCTGCTGTCATCTACTATGTTACTATGTTACTATAATTGCAAGACAAACGAAGGAAGTGGAAAATAAAAGCAAATATGTGGGGGGGGGGGGAAATCCCCAGAGAAGAAATGTGAAGAGTAAAAGGAAACAATAATAATATACCAAGAAGAGAGACAAAGAAGGGACAGCCGCCAAATTACCCCAAAACCCAGCACTTACTTGATTCTGCTTGATTCCTTGTGACTTGAAGATGAGGATTTTGTTTCACTCTCTAATTTTACTTTTTTGCTTTCAACCTGTTTCTCATGTTCTTCCCCCTATTGTTATGATAATCAAACATTTACAAATGAGACCTTGAAAGACAAATGCATATGTACTTGAACTTTATATCTTTAAACAAAATTAAACACAATTGCAAAAATATCTACAAAGACAAAAGCATATGCCAGAACTTATCCAGTTCATATCCTTTTGATACATAAAAACATAGGATAAGCTATGCTGAGTTAAAACAATGTCCATCATGCCCAGAATCCTGTCTTCAACATTGGCCAGTCTGGGGTACATGTACCAGCTAATCCAAAAAGGGGGAGAAAAAAAAGGTGAAGAAGGGGAGAAAACAAATAGAAAATGCAGCCCCTTTTTTTCTGTCTTCTGAGCATTTATGGGGGTGCACTGCATTTCAGGTTTTCTTTTCTTCGTCCCACCATAAACCTGATGTGAATCCTTTGAAGGACAGGGAGGGGATTAACCATTACAAGGGACAATGCATGGCTGTATTCATTGTCTATTAACAATTACTCTGGATATATGGCAGGTGTCTTCCATTCCCTCCCCCAATCAAAGAGACCCCCCCCCCTACACACACATTTTTAGCGTATCTTAATATACATTTTTTCTCAGAGCACTAACCTTAACACATAATATGCTACATATAACAAGAGAATGACACCTCTACCTATTCCTGGTCATACTGCATCAGGCCACGAACAGGCTCAGCACTTGGCACAGGCACTAGAATGCACAGGTGAACATCTCCACAATGTAGAAAACAAAAAAGCTAAGTGTTGTTGCACCACTTCAGCCAAAACCTACTGATGGTAAATAGTTTACATGATTTCCAGAAATCCATTCTCACAAGGCAGGCCTCTGGGCAAAATTCACATAGCGTATTTCTCCATTCAACCAAAAGGGCTCCACTTCAATCGGTACCTTTTGGCAGACCCTAGAAATCTATCTTCCTTGGATTTTCAATATTAGGCTTGTTTCTTGTATCTACAACCTTATACAAGAAAACATCAAACCCATTATATTACAAGACTCCTGAGGCAGGTGCCCTGGTGCTGAAACACAGCTGTGTCAAGTTGTTTGTTTTCTCAATAAAGATTTGGAACTCTGTATACGTCTCCCTTGTTGTTTGGAGAGAGCCAGCTCACCATACTCCTCCTTTTCCCTCCACACAGACACTACATGCTGTTCTGATCTTCTCAAAGTCTTCCAGCCTATATTTTATGTCTACCTTTACCATCCTGATCATATTGTGAAATGGGCATATAAGACAGTTGTTTTTAAAAATATAGTAAACTGAAATATTTACAAAAATGCATGACCATCCTATCTGAACTGACCAAGGAATTGCCCATCGTAAATCACTAGATGACACAGAACCAAGGCTACTTGCTCACGAAGAACAGAGCTCTCCCACTTGAGCCAAAACTCAATGGGACACAATTTTATAAAGCCATCTCCTGTGTAGAACATGTTTTACATGCAGAAAAAAAGCAAGGTACTCACCTATACCAGATGTTCTCTGTGGACAGTAGAATATGCCGCCTCACAACATGGATGATGTCACTGATGGAGCCTGGCTTGGGAACGATGCTTTAGCCTAAGTTTCTAGAACTTCTGGGCAGGCTCACGGCACATGTATACCACTTCCTGCCTGACACCATTACACAGGACCATTTCAGTCTACTTGATAGCTTAGGTAGGCATAGAATACAACTCCTTTGGGAGGTGGGAGAGTATATGAGGACTTGTATCCTATAGTCCAGCTACTACAGTAAAATAACTTGATTTTCTCTGAGGACAAGCAGGATAGTAAGTCCTCACAAATTGCGATTTCCTAGCTATAGGATACCTTCAATGAAAAAGAGAAAAAGAAATGTTTGTCTCAACAGGCAGACACAGGGGATAGTGCTGGGCAGACTTATAAGGTCTGTGCCTTGAAGAGGACAGGTACAAATCAAAGTAGGTTATACACAAAAAGTAGCACATATGAGTTTATCTTGTTGGCCAGACTGGATGGACCGTGCAGGTCTTTTTCTGCCATCATCTACTATGTTACTACATGTCTACATTGGGGGGGGGGGGGTTTCTTCCAACAAGCTGTTTTCTTTCTTTCTTTCTTTCTTTCTTTCTTTCTTTTGTTTTTGTTTTGTTTAAATGAAAGCAGCCTGGAGCTGAAAGAAATGGGGGGGGGGGGGGAGGGGAGGGGAAGAGTGAGTTGGATTTAATCTTCAAATAGATTCTGGAGGACTGTTTTGCCAAACCTGCTGCCACTTCAGGATTCTTGTTCTGAGCAATAGTGAGATGTGAATGTATGGACAGAAGTCCTCAAGTGAGCTACTGATGCTGCCATAGCTGTGACAAAACGCTCAAAAGAGTCAGGCCTGCTTGGGCATAAAGGAAAGAGATGCACCCTGCAAGCTCAAGTTAGTGCCACCAAAAACAAGACTTTTCAGGTCAGGCACTTTAGCTGATAGGTCTTAAGTGGCTCCAAAAGTAACTTTCATCTGCTGAGTTACAACATCACCAAGGTCCCATGACACTGCAGGAGGTCTGATGAGATGCACCAAAGATTTAAGCTAAGATCCAATTCTAGAAGGGCAATATTGCAGTGGCTATTATAGAATACTAGTGCATTGTGGTACCTAAATTTAAGTGTGAGCACTTACGCCATGTCAAGGGATGGTGTAAATATTTGTACCCAAATACTAAAAATTCAAAATTAGTCAATCCTACAAAAACAAAAAGAGCGGATATCTTAGAACAAATGCCTCCACCAAAAAGTATATGGTTAGAGGGTTTTTTTATTATTTTATATTTTTGCTTGAAAAGAGAGTTCAGTATAGGCTGTACATACCCAAATACTGGCAGTTATGCATAACTGACACTACTCTACAACTTACTGCCTAGTTGCTTGGTGCACCTGTGACTTGCCCATGCCCCTCCCATGTCCATGCACCCCTTGCAGTTGTGTGCCATAGAAATTAGGCGCAAACCCCCAGATATTAAGCTCTATTTAACAGGTCAGAATGGCTGCTAATTGATTAAATAGAGCTTAACTGGCTATGCCCCACTGAATATCTCCGGTTAGCGGCTAGCGGATAGCCAGTTATCCGCTGATTTTTAATCTCAGTTTAGCGGCCTTATCTTTGGCTGGTTTAAAGATAACCGGCTAAGTCTGAATATCACTTAGCCAGTTATCTTTAAACCGGCCAAAAATAAACCGGATATTCAAAGCCGGTCACCAGAAACTACCCAGCATTGAATATCGGGTTCAGCACCAACCACGGGAGTTAAGCCAGTCTAACTCCCACAGTCTGAATATCAGCCCCAAAGTTTATAGAACAGGAACATAAGTCATACGTGCGTGTAATCTCAAATTAGTGCCAATTCCAGTTAGCTAATTTAGTTATGGGTGTAAATGACCCCTGAGTGCCCATTTGTTAGCTCCCTTTATAGAATTTGTGGGTTAATGCATAAATTAGTGTGCTAAGAGTCATACCAGCATGGTAACAGTGACTGAGCTCATGCACTACCAGCATGTGCTAATTCACGCGTAAACTGTTCTGCACACTTTACTAAAAGTGACCCTACGTCTTCTGACCCCACTGTTTAGAAGAAGAACAAAAAAGCACCAAGGGCCTTCAAAAAAAGGGGGCTAGAACCTTTAATCATATACGTTGATGAAACAATTCTAGAATGGACCATTCTAGAATTGTTTCATCAACGTATATGATTAAAGGTTCTAGCCCCCTTTTTTTGAAGGCCCTTGGTGCTTTTTTGTTCTTTTGCTTTTTGTTTGTGCTTCACTCCCTCTCTCTGCTATACCTACTGTTTAGAAGGACATTTGTAAAATTTTCATAGTCCCCCTGATTCTATAAATGTCGCCAAAAATTGTGCATGAAAATTTAGTCTCATTTCCAATTTGCGAATGCAATTTAATAGAGTAATGAGCCAATCAGGGTCAATAAATTGGCATTTTAACAGGCAGTTATTGGCACTAATTAAATTTAATTGGGACTTGCGTGTATAAATTTAGGCACGGCCTGAAAAAGGGGGCATGGAAATGGGAGGGTCATGGACATTTCAGAGTGGACCAGGGTCTAGTTTAGAGTTACATGCCTAATTATAGAATATGGATGCTCTGCACATAAATTAAGGCAGAAGCATTCGCACCACCATTGCAAACGGCAGTGCCTAAATTTACATGCGACTTCTCCGCTTATGCGTTATTCTATAAACCATGTCGAACTTTAGGTGCAGCTTATAGAATACCACTTATGCAGGCTTTTTCCGGTGCCTATTTTTTAGGCACCATTTATAGAACCCAGCCCAATACGATTACTAAAGACTGTGTGGGTGGGTTTCCTGTTTTTTTTTGTTGCTCCTTCCGTAAGCATCTGCCCACTCTCAAGGAAAGAACTCTGGAATAGTGTCCAAACATGCACAGCTGGCTCGTGCCCACAGGTTACAGGAAATAGATGTCTTCCAAACCTACCTCATCAGATCTCCAGTAATACAAGTTTTCATAACTATGTGTATGCCCTGGAGCTGTAGGCTGGTGTAGGATGTAACACAATTTGAATAATTTGATTGGAGAGAACAGCCAGGTGACTTTGTATATACATGTACATACGCTTACACCATTTTTAGAAGGCAGAAGAAAGTCAGAGGAGCAAGAAAAGTGAATTCAGCGACAGGCTGGGGAAGCAGACATTAGTCAGCAGTTGGATATGGAAATTCTAAGATATACTTTAATATTTGGTAAGTTTCCTCCTTTCATAACTTGTACTGAAGTTGGGGCTTTATCCTATGAATTTGTTTATGAATTCTGCTACCACTGATAAACAGGATTAGATAGAAAAGAACAGCTAAGCCTAGGCAAATTTTGTATGAACTATTTCAAGCATTATGAGCTATTTGTCACCAGGCTATTCTTGGCATTGAATATTTTTATCATGAGTTGTTTCAAATAGAAGCACAACCCTGATGTGTGTCTTCTGCCTATCTCCAGGGCTGCAGTGAGATCGGTCTAGAACATAGAGGCAATTTATTTCCAGCACTGTTCTTTTAACTTTAAAAAAAAAAAAATAAGGATGCCATTATTTAATTTATTTGGCTTTCAAAAATACAAAATCACACACAGGAACAGAAGCGCCGAACCTTTTGCAGATACAAAATGCTGAATCATCTTGCATGTACATATTATAGAATTACAGTATTATTATTATTATGATTATTATTTATATACCATTGCAAAAGCTTTCAACCCAAGTCTGTGGAATGTAACATAAATATATCTAATGAATGGATGTGGAAATGTATTTTAAATCAGCATTTCCCAAGAACAATGTTTCAGAAGAGGTCTTAGAAGTTTGAATTCTTATTCCCTTGTATTTGCTGGTTCTTGTAGTATACCACTACTATTGCAATCTGCTTTAGACTTTGTTAAGCAGAATATGAATAAGAGATTAGGTTAGATTTGAAAATGTTCATTTGTGTATTTCATGGTTCAATTCTTGTGCTCTTATAGCTCTGCCTTTTTTTCTAATGTATTTTCTTATATTTATTCATGTTTTGAATAAAAGGTATAGGCATTATTACAACCTTACCCTCTGTTTAAACAAAAAATCTCCTATGCGATTTTCTGCCCTTTCCTATTCATACATTCATAGTTTAATAATCAAAGCATCTTTAACGACTAAACATGGAGGAATGGTAAGAGTGGAGGAGTAGCCTGAGTAGTAGCAGTAGGGGATCCCAGTTCAAATCCCACTGCAGTACCTCGTAACTTTGGGCAAGTCACTTAACCCTCCATTGCCTCGGGTAGAAATTTAGGGGTCCTTTTACCAAGCTGCAGGAAAAGTTGGCCTTAGCATGCTCTTACATGGATTTTTCCCACACGCAAAGACCTATTTCCTACAGCTGGAAAATGGCCGATTTTCTATTTTCTCAATTAATGGTCATACGCTGATGTTCTGCATAAATGATAAACTCTCCAAAAATCTGACTATTATCCAAATTGATTATAATCAAAGCAAATAACAGCATGTGAGTATGATCTAAGAAGGGGAAAAAGCGTCAGAGCCCAACCTTCACATTCCAACTCTTACATATAGTGATAGGGTTTATTGGGTAGTTTCAGTCATAGGCATTAAAATACCCTCCTTACAGTTAAGTTATCTCACTGCTGTGTATGCGCTGATGTTGCCATTTACACTGATTAGCAGTGAGCATTTAAACTGCTATCCATTTTATAGGTGCTAAGGACTCATGTGCTAATCCTGCGCTAATCAGTTAGCATGCTGACAAAGCAGATATGTTAACTAATTAGCGCAGAAATACCCACTCTCTGCCTCCCTGACACATCCCCTCCAAGGAAAACATTTTAAAATTCTTTAGCACACCGCAGGACACCTGAGCGCATCCCATGGTAACTCTTTTAAACTGCGTTAAGCATGCGTTAGCCCTCTAGGGACAGGGAAATACCCACTGCACCTGAACACAAGTTCCCCCAAATCTCAGGGCTGAAGCCTCCTACCACCACTTCAAGGTAGTCCTTAAGACTTACCTATTTTCTGAGGCCTTTATAGATGGATAGTGGGGTTGCGGGTCGGTTGGCCGGCACATGAGGTGATCAGCTTTTCTTCTCTGTTTCTACGTTCATTACCGCATATACCGTGAGCCCTCCTGATGTCTCATCCTTCTGAACCACGGCTGCCATAGCGACAAATTGTCACCTTCCCCTCTCTCCCTCTCCCTCCTGCTGTCCCTCTTTCCCTCTTACGACACTGATTACTGTATTCTGTAATATTGTTATTTAATAGATTATTGTACGCCACATTGAGCCTGCCTGTGGGTGGGAATAATGTGGGATATAAATGCCGTAAGATGCGCCAAAAAATGTCCTTCGCTGTTGTAGGCGCGTTTGTTGGACACGCGCAGGTCCATTTTTCAGTGCGCCTGCAAAAATAGCCTTTTGGGGGGCCTGAAAATGGACATGCGGCAAAATAAAAATTGGTGCATGTCCATTTTGGGCCTGAGACCTTACCACCACCCATTGACTTAGCAGTAAGGTCTCAAGCGTTAACCGGGTGGTAATCGTCAGCAAGCATACACTGCCGATTAGCACCTGATTAGCGCCACACAGTAGAAAATTTAAAATATTTTCTGCCGCACGTATAGGACGTGCATAAAAAAATGGAATTACTGTCTGGGGCATGTGGTAGCCGGGCGGTAGGTCAAAATTGATGCGTGTTAGTCACGCGTAGGCGCCTATGCACCTTAGTAAAAGGGCCCCTTAGTTTGTTTTTGGTTTTTTTTTTTAATTTTATTTTTAAATTTTCATATTACATAGTTCAAGAATTTTACACTTGAAAAGGATATTGTTATAATTTCACAACATTTCTTTTTAAAGGAAAAGAAAAACAAGTAGGTAATAAAATAAAATTAAATGATAACACTTAACTCCACATTTTGGAGATTCCATGATTGAGTACTTGGAGGAACAAGAAATCATTATAAAGGAGATATGCATATAGTAAAAGAATACAAAGCCATCTCTTTATACTCCTATAACTCTTTTGGAAGCTACAAATGTTGTCGAATGAACCGGTTCCGTGAAGACATATTTAAGTGAATTATAATTCACAATACATTTACAGGGAAATTTGAGATAATGTGTGCCTCCTAGTTGTAAAACGGCTGGTTTTAATAGCAGGAAATTGTTTCCTCTTCTTTTGGGTGTCCCTTGAAACGTCGGGGAACAATAATACACTGTGACCCCAAAATAACTTCGCTTTATTCCGAAAGAATAGTTTGAATAACCATTGTTTATCTGGTAGCAGGGCTACAGCTGCTACCAGAGTTGCAGCTGCTGCCTGTTCTGTTTCCGATGTCTCCAAAAAGTCTGTTACATCCAAGGGCAATTGTTGTTGCTTTAATGCTCCCTCTTTTTGTGGAATATAGTAAGTTTGAGTAAATGGTGGGAGATTAGTTTCTGGAATTTCCAAAGTTGCCTTCAGGTATCTTTTTAACATATCTAGCGGACTAATCATTTTTATCATTGGAAAATTTACAAATCTTAAATTGTGTCTTCGCATATAATTATCATATACCTCCCCTTTATTTCTAAGGTTTGAAACATCTTTAACCATAATATTTTGAGTGTTCCCAACTTTCATAACCTCCTTTTCTATTGTTTTACATCGATTTTCAAGAGAGGGGCCCCTTAGTTTGTAAATCACTTTTGTTCACATTATGAAAGGTGGTATATCAAAAACCAATAAATTAAATTAAACTAAACCTACAACTGAAAAAGGCATGAGCCAAATCCATCTAACTGAGGGGCCCTTTTACAAAACAGCGGTAAGCCCAATGCAGGCTTACCGTGTGTCAATTTGGAGTTACCGCCAGCCCAACACAGGCACTGGCAGTAGTTCCAGCCCTAGCGCGTACCATTTCCTGCACAAGGGAAAAACAGAGCTCGATTTTTCTGCAAAGCTGTTACCTGGTGGTAATTGGGCACCGCCAACCGTGCACAGGATCGTGGCTTCTTGTGCTCTTCTGATATTTGTGGACGGTTGGTGGGATAATTGTAGGTTTGGTTTTGCTTGGACTAAAGCTTGGTCACATTTGGATTCAGTTGTCAGTGGATGACCAAAAGTTAACGACCCCTGATGCAGGTGCTTTGTGCCGAAACACGGCCCTTGTCGGGTCCATAATACAAGTTTTTTTATACGGAATATATGTAGTGTGAATAAAGATTTTGACCTGCTTGTATTTTTTGCTCCTGGTACTTTTTCTTTTTTTAGCCTGGATTCTGTTTTGTACTTTCAATCCTCTTTTTATTTTTTGTTGCTGGGGCAATTACTACTACCACTAATCATTTCTATAGCGCTACTAGACATATGCAGCACTGTACACATTATATGCAGGTACTTTCTCTAGCCCTAGAGGGCTCATAATTTAAGTTTTTGTACCTGGGGCAATGGAGGGTTAGGTGACTTGCCCAAGGTCACAAGGAGCTGCAATGGGACTCAAACCCAGGTCGCCAGGATCAACACTGCGCTATTAGGCTACGCCTAAGTAAGCTGGAATAGTCAAGTGTTTCTATTGTTTTTTGAAGCTGTAGAAAAGTGGGTGCATTGAGTTCCAAAGGTGAAGCCCAGCGTAGCAGAGTGCCATTTCATGGGAGACATTGAATGAAAGGAGGAGAGTGGAGGAAAGGAAAGATGGGCAACCTGAGAGGACATAAAGAGGACCTTTTACTAAAATGTGCTAGAATCTAGGTTTAACTCATTATAAGTCTGGATTTTAGTGTGCACTAAGCCCAGATGTAACACAGAACTTTGGAGGGATTTTTAAAATATATTTTAATGCAAGTCATGTGCCAAAGTTGTCATCAGTGCACAGTACCTTCCTAGAGTTAATGTGGGAACACTTACTGTCTCCTATTTAGGAGGTGCAAAGTTTTCCTGTGTTACCGCTATGTTAGGGAAGGGAAGGGAAAGGGAAATGGGACTTGATATATTGCCTTTCTGAGGTTTTTGCAACTACATTCAAGGCGGTTTACATATATTCAGGTACTTATTTTGTATCAGGGGCAATGGAGGGTTAAGTGACTTGCCCAGAGTCACAAGGAGCTGCAGTGGGAATTGAATCAGTTCCCCAGGATCAAAGTCCACTGCACTAACCACTAGGCTACTCCTCCACTAGCAACATTCCATGTAGAAGCCTGCCCTTGCAGATCAGCAATGTGGCTGCGCAGGCTTCTGTTTCTGTGAGTCTGACGTCCTGCACGTATGTGCAGGACGTCAGACTCACAGAAACAGAAGCCTGTGCTGCCGAGTTGCTGATCTGCAAGGGCAGGCTTCTACATGGAATGTTGCTAGTGGAATAGCAACATTCCATCTAGAATCTCCAATAGTAGCAACATTCCATCTAGAATCTCAAATAGGGAAATGGGACTTGATATACTGCCTTTCTGAGGTTTTTGCAACTACATTCAAAGCGGTTTACATATATTCAGGTACTTATTTTGTACCAGGGGCAATGGAGGGTTAAGTAACTTGCTCAGAGTCACAAGGAGCAGCAGTGGGAATTGAACTCAGTTCCCCAGGATCAAAGTCCACTGCACTAACCACTAGGCTACTCCTCCACTACCTGTTAGTGTGTATTAAGTATAATGCACTAGCTGGTTAATGCTGCCACGCCCACTTTTTGCCCATGACATGCACCCTCCTGCGTTTATGCGGTGGCCAGTTTGCAAGCTCTAACCTCGTTAAGGGCTTAATGCCCTTTAATAAAAGGGCTCTAAAATAAGTGTGATTCTAGTGCCTAAATCTAAATGCTCCTTTATAGAATTCCCCTCAAAATATCAAAGCAAAAAACAAAAGTACAGTACAATGAATTAATGTTTTTTTATAACAATGGCATAACCTTAGTGCTGATGGGTGGACTGCTTTGAATATTTTTTTTAAATCAGACCTATATTTTGTAACCCTACAGCATTGATAGCTTTGAGTGAAGAAGCTGCCATCACTGTATCACCATCAATCGTAGTCCCAAGGAGTAATCGGACAATGAGCAATACCAAAGGTACTTATTTTCATTCTTCTTATATTTGTGCATTTTGCTAACCCCTGACACAAATGCAGACAGTCGTAAAACTCGGATAGTAAACTGTGATTTACAACAAGAAACACTACATATACATCTTGTATATACGATAGTATGGAAGGTCAATAACAAGAATGCTAACTCAGACTGTGAGAGTAAATATCACAGTAGCTCCTAAAAAGGCTTCAGTACTTAATGTGGCTGAAAGTAATATTTTCATGCCCCTCATCTGTTTTCTGTGGTTTCCAGCAGCATTCCATGCCAAGAAGAATCTGTTTACTTCCTAGAAACCACGCACTTCCTTTATAGCCCTGCCAAAGGGTTAGGAGGAATAAGTACATAAGTAATGCCATACTGGGAAAAGACCAAGGGTCCATCGAGCCCAGCATCCTGTCCATGACAGCGGCCAATCCAGGCCAAAGGCACCTGGCAAACTTCCCAAACGTACAAACATTCTATACATGTTATTCCTGGAATTGTGGATTTTTCCCAAGTCCATTTAGTAGCGGTTTATGGACTTGTCCTTTAGGAAACCGTCCAACCCCTTTTTAAACTCTGCCAAGCTAACCGCCTTCACCACTTTCTCCGGCAACGAATTCCAGAGTTTAATTATACGTTGGGTGAAGAAAACTTTTCTCCGATTTGTTTTAAATTTACTACACTGTAGTTTCATCGCATGCCCCCTAGTCCTAATATTTTTGGAAAGCGTGAACAGACACTTCACATCCATCTGTTCCACTCCACTCATTATTTTATATACCTCTATCATGTCTCCCCTCAGCCGTCTCTTCTCCAAGCTGAATAGCCCTAGCCTCCTTAATCTTTCTTCATAGGGAAGTCGTCCCATCCCCGCTATCATTTTAGTCACCCTTCTCTGCACCTTTTCCAATTCTACTATATCTTTCTTGAGATGCGGCGACCAGAATTGAACACAATACTCAAGGTGCGGTCGCACTATGGAGCAATACAACAGCATTATAACATCCTCACACCTGTTTTCCATACCTTTCCTAATAATACCCAACATTCTATTTGCTTTCCTAGCCGCAGCAGCACACTGAGCAGAAGGTTTCAGTGTATTATCGACGACGACAACACCCAGATCCCTTTCTTGGTCAGTAACTCCTAACGTGGAACCTTGCATGACGTAGTTATAATTCGGGTTCTTTTTTCCCACATGCATCACCTTGCACTTGCTCACATTAAACGTCATCTGCCATTTAGCCACCCAGTCTCCCAGTCTCGTAAGGTCCTCTTGTAATTTTTCACAATCCTGTCGCGATTTAACAACTTTGAATAACTTTGTGTCATCAGCAAATTTAATTACCTTGCTAGTTACTCCCATCTCTAAATCATTTATAAATATATTAAAAAGCAGCGGTCCTAGCACAGACCCCTGAGGAACCCCACTAACTACCCTTCTCCATTGTGAATACTGCCCATTTAACCCCACTCTCTGTTTCCTATCCTTCAACCAGTTTTTAATCCACAATAGGACATTTCCTCCTATCCCATGACCCTCCAATTTCCTCTGTAGCCTTTCATGAGGTACCTTGTCAAACGCCTTTTGGAAATCCAGATACACAATATGAACCAGTTCCCCTTTGTCCACATGTTTGTTTTTGCAAATGACACAAAGGTTACAAAGAGTAGATACCCCAGAGAGAGTAGAAAACATGAGATCTACAAAAATTAAAAGACTGGTCTAAGGGCTGGCAGTTGAAATTTAATGCGAAGTGATGCATTTGGGATGCAGAAATCCAAAGGAGATATACCAGATTGGAGGTCAGAGACTGATAAGCACAACTCTCATTCTCTCATTCTCCCTGTCTCCTCAGCTCGAAACCTTGGGGTTATCTTTGACTCTTCTCTCTCCTTCTCTGCTCATATCCAGCAGATCACCAAGACCTGTTGTTTCTTTCTTTACAACATCCGTAAAATCTGCCCCTTTCTTTCTGAGCACTCTACCAAAACCCTCATCCACACCCTTGTCACCTCTCATTTGGACTACTGCAATCTGCTTCTTGCTGGCCTCCCACTTAGTCACCTCTCCCCTCTCCAGTCGGTTCAAAACTCTGCTGCCCGTCTCGTCTTCCGCCAGGGTCGCTTTACTCATACTACCCCTCTCTCCTCAAGTCGCTTCACTGGCTCCCTATCCGTTTTCGCATCCTGTTCAAACTTGTTCTACTAACCTATAAATGTACTCACTCTGCTGCTCCCCAGTACCTCTCCACACTCATCCTTCCTTACACCCCTTCCCGTGCACTCCGTTCCCTGGATAAATCCTTCTTATCTGTTCCCTTCTCCGCTACTGCCAACTCCAGACTTCGCTCCTTCTGTCTTGCTGCACCCTATGCCTGGAATAGACTTCCTGAGCCCCTACGTCTTGCCCCATCCTTGGCCATCTTTAAATCTAGATTGAAAGCCCACCTCTTTAACATTGCTTTTGACTCGTAACCACTTGTATCCACTCGCCTCCACCTACCCTCCTCTCCTCTTTCCTCTACACATTCAAGTATTGTTTCTTCAACATATGATTAAAGACTTCAATCCCCATTTTTTGGAGCCCCTTGGTGCTTTTTGTTTTGTGGCTTGGCTTTTTGTCTATGCTTTGCTCCCTCTCTCTGTTATACCAAAGGAGGTAGCTGTAGCCAGAAAGATGCTAGGCTGCATTGAAAGTGGTATAACCAGCAGAAGAAAAGAAGTGTTGATGTTACTGTACAAGTTGTTGCTGAGGCCCCACGGAGTATTGTGTTCAGTTTTAGTGGTTGTATCTCCCTAAGGATACAAAAAAACCTTGAAGTGATTCAAAGAAAAGCAACAAAAATGCTACAAGGTTTGGACCAAAAGATGTATAAGAAGAGACTTGAGAAACTGAATATGTATACCCTAGAGGAAAGGAGAGATAGAGGTAATATGATACAGATGTTTAAATATTTGAAAGGTATTAGTATGCACTTCCAGAGAAGGGGAAGTGGTAGAACGACAGGACATGAACTGAGGTTGCAGGGGGGGGTCAACTTAGGAATAATGTCAGGAAGTACTTTTTCATGGACAATGTGGTGGATGCCTGGAATGCCCTCCCATGGGAGGTAATGGAGACAAAAACGGTAACAGAATTCAAAATGTCCAAATTGCAATTCTGGAAAGGTAGAATTTGGACGTCCTGCAGTTCGCCCAAATAGCCGGGGGCATGTTTTGGGTGGGGCTAAGGAGGACCCAAAGTTAAGACGCCCGACAGTGATAATTGAATGGGAAGAAATGGGTGGCAGAGCCGGTGGTGGGAGGCGTGGCTGGTGGTTGGGAGGCGGGGCTAGTGCTGGGCAGAATTATACGGTCTGTGCACTGAAAATGACAGATACAAATCAAGGTAAGGTATACACAAAAAGTAGCACATATGAGTTTATCTTGTTGGGCAGACTAGATGGACCGTGCAGGTCTTTTTCTGCCGTCATCTACTATGTTACTGTTACTATGAAATGGCCAAGTCTAAAAAGAAGGATGTTTTTATTTATACCTGTTTCAATCATGTCCAGGGTAGAAAAAGGTGCTATGATTGAGCAGCTGGCCACTGGAGGTATTAAGCCATGACTCCTCATGAAACCCTGAGTGATTGCTGTCCCCCTCCCTCTCCCCCAAACTGAAACCAGATAGGAATGCCAGTTTCTATGGCAGCATCAGGTGTTATGGGCATTCTGAGCAAAGCAGAAAGCAGGTCTGAGAAGTAGCCTAGTGGTCAGTGGACTGTAAACCAGGGGACTCGAGTGTAATTCCCACGTCAGCTCTTTCTTTTTCTTTTAAATTGTGAGCTTTCTGTAAACAGACGTATACTGTACCTAAATATTTATGACCTGCAAGTCTTAAGGCTATTGTGTGGTGCACAGTCAGGTACCTTAGGTGTTTCCCTGTGTTGGAGGGCTCAACATTTAAAATACAAGAGTTGTAGGAGAATATGAACCTGAGTGCACCGGTTTACAATCCGCTGCACTGATCATTAGGCTGTCCCTCTGTTCTGCAAAGACGTCAGTGTGACCATGTCTGTAAAAATGCTGTCAGACAGGCGTCCTCATCCCTGGATTTTTAGTACTCATAATTTGGATGTTTCAGTTTCTAAACTTCAGACTGCCCAAAACACAGCAGCGAGACTCATCTTTGGCAAATCAAGTTTTGAGAGTGCAACTCCTCTCCGTGCAAAATTACACTGGCTCCCCATCAAAGAACGTATCAACTTTAAAGTCCACACGTTAATCCACAAGATAATACACGGCGATTCTCCGGCCTATAATGCAAATCTAGTTGACCTCCCAGCAAGAAACATGTCTGTATCCTCGCGAAATTACCTCAACCTGCACTACCCCAACTGTAAAGGTCTCAAGTACAAAACTTATCATGGATCCAATTTCTCCTTCCTGGGCAGCCAAGTCTGGAACGCCCTCCCTAGACATATCCGATCAATCCATGACCATTTACCTTTCAGGAAAGCATTAAAAACCCATTTATTCAAGCAAGCCTACACTAAAGACCCTGATTAAACTTATGAACCCATCAATCTAACGAACACCGAAGAAACAACGACAACGACATTGACCCAGACCATATCTCCCACATCACCTATCCCTACCAACCCATCCATTCTATCACTACCCCCCTATCGCCTATCTCTACCGACCCATCCATGCTATTCCTATGTTATATTTAATTTCTTACCTTATCTAACAAAATTCTGTATAACCTAATACTATGTAAGCCGCATTGAACCTGCTTTTAGTGGGCAAGTGCAGGATACAAATGTATTAAATAAATTAATATTTTTGAACAGGAAACCATGATGTATTATTTCCCGTTCAAAAATGACTGTGAGATGGACTTTTTTTTTTTTACGTCATAAGCAGGATGTCCCAATTCTGACTTGGACATCCTTTTAAAAATGCCCCTCCACATTATTATGTTACTATGGCGCTCATTGTCGAAGCAGATAGACGTCTGAAAATGGCCAAAAACACATCCATCTACCGAAAAAATCTAAATCGTGATTTTCGAATAGGCAGAATTTGAATGTTTTCGAATGAGTTCATCCAAATAGCAAGGGGGTGTGTTACAGTGTGTTTAAGTGGTACTAGGGCAGCCCCAAAATTTGGATGTCTTTTAGCGATAATAGAACAGGAAGACATGTCCAAGCCTAAAAAAAAAAAAGTATGTTTTTATCTAGACCTGTTTCAATCACATTCAAGTTAAAAATAAAAAAAGATGCTCTGAATGACCATCCGACCATTGAATAGATTAAGGCTTCACCCCTCCTTAATCCCCAAGTGGATGTTGCCCCCCTCTCACCCTCCTAAACAATGAAACAAAAAGGGGATACCAGGCACTATGACAGCATCATGAATTATGGGCATACCCAACAGAGTAGCCAGCAGCTCCCAGGAGTAGCCTAGTGGTCAGTGCAGTAGACTGTGAACAAGGGGATCCAGATCCAAATCCCACTCTACCTAGTACATTTGTGGTGGAAATTGTGAGTCCTCCAAATCCACCAAATTACTTACTGTACCTGCAGGATGGAAGGCAATTGTAATGGTGTATAGTTAGGTGCCGTAGGTTTTATTCTGCTCCTGGAGGGCTCACAATACAAAATAAAGGAGAAATGGTGGGAATTGTACCTGGGTGCCATTGTTTAAAGTCCACTGCACTGATCACTAGGTTGCCCCTCTGATCTGCAGGAATGTCTGTGTGGCCATTTCTCTCTAAATAATTCCAGACAGATGTTCTAGTGACTGGTTTTGTTGTTGTTATTGTTGGCTTTTTGTTTTTGGGGTGTTTTTTTTTTTTGGCGTTTATAATTTGGATGTGTCACTTTGGAAAATGGTTCTTCTTTGCAAATATGTCCATCTTAGAGCCATTTTTGAAAGAAAACCTCAGACTTTTTCCTGTTCAAAAATGGCTGTAAGATGGATGGATTTGGGGATGTAATGAGCTAAACATCCAAATTCTGACTTGGATGTTATTTCAAAAATGCCCCTTCATGTTACATCCCAAACTAGCATAGTTCATTGAATTTAGTTAAACTAGTATGCAGTACTCGTACTCAAAATAGACTGATTGTTCTATATTTTTAAAACAGAAAGGACCCTATATTCAGCCTGCGGCGGTGAGCAGTTTTTTTTTAAGTTATTGACAGTCATGGGCTGTGTCCAACATTGAAAATCTGGGTATATCCAGTCACCTGGAAGTTAACCAGGCATCAGCCGATGTTCAGACCGGTGCCTAGTGAGCTCGGTGGATAAAGTCAGGGCAGCCTTTTGAATACTGACCCCAGAAAATGTATTTTCTTTATGGTATGTGTATTTGCATTCTTGCTAAATTATCTATATATCATTATCCCAGATCTTCTATAAATTATTTGTTCAGATAGAACAGGATCATAATGAAGTTTCTGTCAGCCTCTTAGGTTTTGTAAGGTGAAGCAAGGTGTAAGATGGTTAGCCTCTGTATCTGATTCATGCGGCAACTATACATGAATATAATAACAGGATGGGGATGCTGCCACCTTTTGGCTGTTTCAGTAGTATTGAACTGGAAAAACAAAGACTTTGAAGAAGACGAAGAAAAATGGCTAGCATTCTTTAGTAATAAATGGGTTTCAATAAATTCTGCATGGAAGGATTTTATCAAAGTTATGCACTAACTAAATACACAAAATTAGCATTTTAGCACATGCAATCTCAGATATTTTTTTAAGTGTCTATCGGTGCTCATTTTCAAAGAACATAGACTTACAAAGTTCCATAGGTTACTATCAGGGGCATAATCGAAAGAGAACGACGCCCATCTTCCGACACAAATCAGGAGATGGGCGTCCTTCTCTCAGGGTCGCCCAAATCGGCATAACCGAAAGCCGATTTTGGGCGTCCTCAACTGCTTTCCGTCGTGGGGACAACCAAAGTTCCCGGGGGCGGGTCGGCAGTGTACCAAAGGCGGGACAGGGCGTGCTTAAGAGATGGGCGTCCTTGGACGATAATGGAAAAAAGAAGGGTGTCCCTGGTAAGCATGGGTCGACTTTACTTGGTCCAATTGTTTTCACGACCAAGCCTCAAAAAGGTGCCCCAACTGACCAGATGACCACCGAAGGAAATGGGGGATGACCTCCCCTTACTCCCCCAGTGGTCACCAACCCCCTCCCACTCAAAAAAAAATTTAACATTTTTTTCCAGCCTCTATGCCAACCTCAAATGTCATACCCAGCTCCATCACAGCAGTATGCAGGTCCCTGGAGCAGTTTTTAGTAGGTGTAATGCACTTCAGGCAGGCAGACCCAGGCCCATCACCTCCTACCTGTTACACTTGTGGTGGTAAATGTGAGCCCTCCAAAACCCAACCAGAAACCCACTGTACCCACATGTAGGTGCCCCCTTCACCCATAAGGGCTATGGTAGTGTTGTACAGTTGTGGGGAGTGAGTTTGGGGGCTCAGCACCCAAGGTAAGGAAGGGAGCTATGCTCCTGGGAGCAATTTCTGAAGTCCACTGCAGTGACCCTTAGGGTGCCCGGTTGGTGTCCTGGCATGTGAGGGGGACCAGTGCACTATGAATGCTGGCTCCTCCCATGACCAAATGGCTTGGATTTGGTCGTTTTTGAGATGGGCGTCCTTGGTTTCCATTATCAGTGAAAACCGAGGTCACCCATCTCTAAGGTCGACCATCTCAACATTTAGGTCGACCATCTCTTAGGTCGACCTAAATGTTGAGATTTGGGCGTCCCCGACCATATTATCGAAATGAAAGATGGACGCCCATCTTGTTTCGATAATACGGGATGCCCCGCCCCTTTGTGGGGGAGTCCTCAGAGATGGGTGCCCTTAGAGATGGTCATCCCCATTTGATTATGCCCCTCCACGAAACTTTGTAAGTCTAAAGGGCCCTTTTACTAAAGTGTGTCCAATGTGCGCTAAATTGGAACTACCGCCCCATTAAGGAATGCCACGAGCAGTAATTCCATTTTTGATGTGCATCCAAAACACACAATAATCGGCAGTTTATGCGCCCTGGCCGCTTACCACCTGGTTAGCATGTGAGACCTTGCCGCTAAGTCATTGGGTGGCGGTAAAGTCTCAGGCCGAAAATGGATGTGTGCTGGTTTTAACTTTGACGCACGTCCATTTTTGGCCACAAAAAAATGCCTTTTTTCCAGGCATGCTGAAAAAATGACCTGTTCGTGTCCAAAACACATACCTACATGTTCAAGTGTACAGCGCTGCGTACGTCTAGTAGCACTATAGAAATGAAAAGTAGTAGTGATAAGTAGTAATTTCATCGAGAAATTTTACACACTTATTTAGTCATCATACTTATGTATTACTATTGTACAGCATTTAATTATCTTAAGCTGTGTTGATGTTACTGACATTTTAGCATTACTACCTAGTGATTTATGCACATAACAAAATGTTCAAGCTAAAACACAGTAAAATAACATCATTCAAATGACACACACAGTTAACAATGTGTCAGAATTTTGCTGCCATTGTTAATGCTCAAAGTGTCTACCTGTAGCTTTAACACAGGCACTTTGGGGAAGTTCTTAAAAGCCTTGTTGATCAGTCTCTTTGTCAGGCTGTCCCAGATCATCAGCAGCACTTCCTTGAGTTTGGCAAATGTTTGTGGCTGTGGGTGGAGCATGTGATTGGCCACCAACATTGCTCCCTAGACAGAAGCTTACTTCACTGTGACATCATTAACAGTGAGCTGGTACCAGTGGTGGCTTTTTTTTTTTCAAATAATAGTAATTTTACAGTGCAAACATTTTTGAACGTGTGAAAATCGCTGGGTAATCACACTAAAAAGTCTGTAACTGCACTGTGTTTAGAGATAATCTCATTCCACTTAGCACATAAACATAGGTAGTAACAACAAATAAAGCCGTAAAATCTCACGTTGAAATTCCAAGCGGTTGCTGAGAAAACAGCAGAAAACTCTAGGGGGTTACTGGGTTTTAGGGGCGGTGCCTTACCCTGTACAAGGTCACATCTAAGTACAATAATCTGTAACTGCAAGGAGGGGAGTATTTGTGGGCAGGGCATGGGTTGGCTAGAATATGTCTCCAAATTACTCGCGTAACTTTTAGAATAATGTAAGTTATGTGTTTTGTATTCCGCACATAAGCATGCCCATTTAAGCCATAGGGCTGGTGTAAATGGTCATGCCTAAATTTTGATGCGCCAATTCAGGTTTATGCTAGTATTCTATAATGTAATTTTGATGCACAGATGACATGATAGAATTAGCACTCTGTGTGCGTCATTGGCATGCCTTACTGGAGACACCAAGTTATAGAATTACCCCATTGTCATCACAACTTACATCATTTTTCTCATGCATACAAGAACTTTGGACTCACTATTAGTCTGAAAAAGATAAATGTGGTGGGACACAATTTTGACAAACCGCCTATATTAGTATCAGCAACTGGAAGCTAGAGGTGATCGATGAGTTCACATACTTGGGATCAACCTTTACTAACAACATTCATTTGAAGCAGAGTTAAATCTATGCATTGGAAAAGTGATCACCACCATGTCTATGCTTTGGAGACCCAAAAACTTATAGAAAATCGGTATCTACAAAACTTTAGTTAATAGTCCCCTATGTAGCAGTGAGGCATTAACACTGTACATATCTCAAGAAATTACTGCCTGTGGTGAATCCTTAACATCTCCTGAAAAGATAAAATTCAAAGTTCTGAAATGGGCTCAGATTTCCGTAGTCTTTACCCTGCTATAACAGAAATGATGATTCAGGTATGTCTATCATATGGACAATGGCATAACTCTCGGAGACATCCTATATGGGGAATCCACATCTTATAGGCAAATCTATTATCCACATTTGCAATTCAAAGGTATATGCAAGTGTAACCTTAAGTGCCTGACCTTGGATACATCTGCCCATGGTTACAATCACTAAAAGCATGAACTCTACAAAGGCCTCCAACAATATTAGGAAAGATTTCCTAGGAGACAAGAGCACTCAACAGAGGGTAACGTCAAAGCATTGATTGCAACAGATATTGCTTTGATGGCATTGCTAAGAAAAAGGAAACATGAGAAAAGAAGAAAACAGCACAGAGCTCTAATGCTAGCAATAAGTGTACTGCCCCCCCCCCCCCAAATATTGGATGGTTTAACAGACAAGAGGTTTCTTTTTCATATAATAACTTGGGCTCCAGAACCTCAGGCAGAGGTGAATTAGTTTGCGCCTCAGCATTACATCCTACAAGGTGATGGCTGAAATTGAAGAGCTAACAATAGAATGGGGTTCTTTCAAATCCTTAACCCCAATGTATAAGTTTTGTAAGTTAGTTAAAGAAACTAGTAAATGGCTTTCAAAGTCTTTGAAATTGCAAACACAACAACTATGATAGCTGGAATTTGATACGGTGCCATTCACATAATGAGAGGAACAGAGATATGTGAACAAGAAAACAGCCAACAGGTATTTAACAGTCATTCAAAAAGAAAATGTTTTTATGATTTTGATTATGACAGCAGGAAGCTATTCTAGGCAGCTATTTAGGTTTGATCATTTGCATAGCACAGAGATTAATAGATGTTGATCATGACAGTGGGAAGTGATTCTAGACAGTTAAAATTTTGATCATCTGCATGGTACAGAGATTAACAGAGAGGGGATGGTAGAGGGGGCTCTGCATATGGATACCTTGGCTGATTATTTTTTCTCTAAAATTGATAGTTTGAGAAATAAAACGACCTTGGGAGGATTGCATGATCGTGTGAAGGAGAGTAACGGTCAGGAAGAATTGCATTAGAGAGAGAGGTTTAGTTTAGTTGGCAAGGTAGGGTGAAGGAATTACTTATATCAGTACATATTACTGGGAATGGAGGAGTAGCCTAATGGTTAATGCAGTGGGCTGAGAACCCAGGGCCCTGGGCAAGTCACCTAGCTTTCCGTTGCCCCAGGTATAAAGCTTAGATTGTGAGCCCACTAGGGACAGAGAACATACCTGCATATAATATATGTAAACCACTTTGGTTGCAGCCACAGAAAGGCAGTATATCAAATCCTTTACCCTTTATCTAATTTTTGGGCTCCAGTTCCTTAATACATGCTATTCTTGGAAACTGAGTAAGTCATGGAGTGGCTTTGGAATTTGATTAATGCATTGTTATCTTCTATGGTGTGGAAAGAGGTTATGATGGCTTCTTTTTTCAGGAAGGCTGACTTGGATTGTGTGGTTTCCACTAATTGAAGACCCGTAGAGGGACATAATTGAAAGGGACACCCAAGTTTTGCTGAGGACGTCCTCGCAAAACGTCCCGATGGAAGGGGGGAGAAACCTGTATTATTGAAACAAGAAGGACATCCATCTTTCGTTTCGATAATACGGTTGAGGATGCCCAAATCTTGAAATTTAGGTCGTCCTTAGAGATGGTCGTCCCTAGACTTGGTCGTTTCTGATTTTCGGCGATAATGGAAACCAAGGACGCCCATCTCAGAAACGACCAAATGCAAGCCCTTTAGTCATGGGAGGAGCCAGCATTTGTAGTGCACTGGTCCTCCTCACATGCCAGGACACCAACCGGGCACCCTAGGGGGCACTGCAGTGGACTTCATATATTGCTCCCAGGTACATAGCTCCCTTACCTTGTGTGCTGAGCCCCCCAAAACCCACTACCCACAACTGTACACCACTACCACAGCCCTTACGGGTGAAGGGGGGCACCTACATGTGGGTACAGTGGGTTTCTGGTGGGTTTTGGAGGGCTCACATTTACCACCACAAGTGTAATAGGAAGGGGGGGTGGGCCTGTGTCCGCCTGCCTGAAGTGCACTGCACCTACTAAAACTGCTCCAGGGACCTGCATACTGCTGTCATGGACCTGAGTATGACATTTGAGGCTGGCATAGAGGCTGGCACAAAATATTTTAAAAGATTTTTTTTGAGGGTGGGAAGGGTTAGTGACCACTGGGGAAGTAAGGGGAGGTCATCCCCGATTCTCTCCGGTGGTCATCAGGTCAGTTTGGGCATCTTTTTGTGCCTAGGTTGTAAGAAAAACAGGACCAGGTAAAGTCATTGAAGTGCTCATCAGGGACGCCCTTTTTATTTCCATTATGGGTCGAGGACATCCATGTGTTAGGCATGCCCAAGCCCCACCTTCACTACACCTCCGACACGGCCCTGTGAACTTTGATCATCCCCGCAACAGAAAGCAGTTGGGGACGCCCAAAACTGGCTTTCGATTATACCGATTTGGGCGACCTGTGAGAAGGATGCCCATCTTTCGATTTGTGTCGAAAGATGGGCGTCCTCTTTCAAAAATGAGCCTGATAGTGAACTTGTCATTCATTACCCAACGTATCTGAAAACAAGTGGTTTCTCAAGTAGGTGGGTTCATGGAAAGGACTGATGCTTTTGATTTGGGTCATGCAGTGTTTCAAGCAAAGTTGGGTGTGGAGTTGCTACTCATGACTGATGAATTTAGTTTACAAGCAATTGGATAATTGTTTGGTTTTGATTGTGGTGCTTCATTAATCAAGTGCTTTTGATTTTGTGTCCTCGCACATTTTGGTAGCTAGGTGTGCAGATATAGGATTCGGGGGAATGGGCCTTCCATGGATTGCTTTTTTTTGAATGGTAGACAATTTAAAGTGAAGATGGGTTCTACTGTCTCTGATAACTGTAATGTGAAATGCGGTGCACCGCTGGAATGCCCTCTCTCTCACTTCTGCTATTCGGTGTATTTTTACAACCATTGGTGAAGCTGATTCATCCTTTTGGCACTGTAACATTTATGTTTGCCAACAATATTCAGTTAATAGTTTCAGCTACTTATAATCCAAATGAGATGATGGAATCTTTTAATTTTTGCTCAGATTTGGTGCTGCAGTAGTTGGAAATCAATTGATTAGGGGATGTGAAGTGGTTCCCTAGACTGGTCTTTGGTGTCAGTAAAACCAATGGTGGCAACAGAAGTAACACAGTTTGGTGTCTCCTTTTGGAATTTGGTATGCTGGATTCTGAAGGGCCCTTTTTGCTCCAAAGTTTGTACAACAGCACAGCGGGCATATTATCAGACATGCAAGGTAAGGCAATTAAAGCTGTTTTTGAAAGCATAGGCTTTTCATACTGTTTTGCAGGCATTGGTGATTAGCTTCTTGGACTTTTATAATATGCTATGGAGGCAATTTCCATAAAGTGCGCCAAACGTTAAATGCCAAAAGCTGAGTGCTAAGCACAAATACATTAAGGGGCCCTTTTACTAAGGCATGCCCAAAAGTGGCCTGTGCAGGTGCATTGTTTGGATGCACGCTGGTCCATTTCCTGAGCGCGCCTAGAAAAAAGGGGATTTTTTAATGTGCCAGAAAATGGACGTGCAGCAAAATGAAAACCAGCATGTGTCCGTTTTTGGCCTGAGACCTTAACGCCACCCATTGACTTAGCGGTAAGGTCTCACGTGCTAACTGGGCAGTAAGCGTGCAGCACGCTCCAACTGCCGATTACCACCAGGTAAGGGCCCCGCGGTAGAAAACAGAAAATATTTTCTACCGCGTGTTTTGGGCATACACCAAAAATGGAATTACTGCCCAGGCACGCAATAGCTGGGTGGTAGTGCCAATTTAACGCACGTTGGATGCGCGGAGGCACCTACGCGCCTTTGTAAAAGGGCCCCTAACAGCATCTGGGCACTCAGATTCAGTTATCGAATACTAGTGTAAGTCAGCATTGACACACAGGGAGCCACTTAGGCCATGTCTACGGCAGGCACAAATGTGCAAGCCTAAGTATAGTATATTAGAACATAAATGACACTAGGGGAGTCATCCATGCCCCTCCCTTGTGAACTTCCCATAGTATTTGCATGCTCTGTAAGATGCACACTAAGATTAGAGAATACTGCTTAGAGCCCAGCTACCACAAATCTGCAACAGTAACAAGCAAGTGCTAGTATAATGTAATTTGAGTACACAAATGTCATATCTAGGCACTCATGTTATAGAGTAATGGGGTATATGTAGGATTACTAGCAAAGATGACTGACTACGGTGCTCATTATTGAAGCATGCGGACGTCTCAAAAGGCCAAAATGGACGTTCATGTGCTTGAAATGTCCAAATTCCAATTTTGCACAGGCACAATAGGGATATTCAGCACTGCAGTACATCCAAATAGCAAGGGGACATGTTCTGGGTGTGCTTTGGACAGGACTAGGGAGGGTCTGAAATCTGGATGTCCAACAGCAATTACCGAAGGGAAAGAAATGTCCATGTCTAAAATTAAGGATCTCCTCCTTCAGACCTGCTTCAGGCAGTTTCAGGGTACAAAAAGGTGCCCTGATTGAGCATCTGACCACTGAGGGATTAAGGCATGACACCTCTTTCATCGCCCAGTGGTTGCTGTCTCCCTCCCTCTTCCCTGAAAGTGAAACCAGAAGGGGATACCAAGTTCGATGACAGCTTCAGGCATTACAGCCCCACCACAACCCGGAAACTCTCTGCTAGCTAGTATTAAAGTGGACTTAAAAGAAGGAGATTCCTCATCTGGGATCCACAGGAGGGCTTGCCTGCTTTCACCTCCTCCCCTGTTGTAATTTCTGGCTCTTTGTCATTGCAGCAGTGATTACAACAACAAGCCATGAGAATAGAGCCTGACGTGGGGGAAGGAACTTCAGGATTAAAGGTCCCCCCCGACCCCCCCCTGACACAGGTTCATGGGGGCTGGAGATCCAGGGGGGTCTCTAGCCTCCCCTAACCCCCCCACCAACATCCTTTGGATGTCCCTGGTGGCCCACTAGGTCACGGATGAATTCCCCCCACCTAGTGGTCTAGCGGCCCTTCCCCACCCCCCTAACTTAAGTTGGATGAGGGAAGTGACCTCCCTCCTCTTCCATTGGCACCGCCTGCAAAATGGCAGCACCCAGTCCTGCCCAGTGCATCCTGGGATGCGCCTGGCGGAGCAGGGTTCACCATTTCTCCCCAATGGTCTGCAAACCCTAACGCCAGCTCCAAGCTGGTGTAGGGTTTGCCGTGGCCAGCGAGCCAATCTTTGGCACGCTGATCGCTGATCATTGGGGATGAATAGGTTTAGCCCTGTTTTGCATGCATTTGCATGCAATCTGTGTTCGGAGCCCACGAGTGCGTTTTTTCAGCGCTCAGGGGCTCTGATCATGGGGCGGTAGCAAACGCAGGCACTAGTATGGTGCTAACAGGGTTGGGAGGCGGGGATAGTGCTGGGCAGACTTATACAGTCTGTGCCAGAGCCGGTGGTTGGGAGGCAGGGCTGGTGGTTGGGAGGTGAGGATAGTGCTGGGCAGACTTATACGGTCTGTGCCCTGAAGAGCACAGGTACAAATCAAAGTAGGGTATACACAAAAAGCAGCAAATATGAGTTATCTTGTTGGGCAGACTGGATGGACCGTGCAGGTCTTTTTCTGCCGTCATCTACTATGTTACTATGTTACTATGTTTGCTTCTGATCATCAGTCCAAAAGAGAGGATAGTCATAATGCTAATTTAACAGATTTCCTGGAGTCATCACCTTTGGAATTTGTTACTCAAAGTA
Source organism: Microcaecilia unicolor (assembly GCF_901765095.1). NCBI lineage: Eukaryota > Metazoa > Chordata > Amphibia > Gymnophiona > Siphonopidae > Microcaecilia > Microcaecilia unicolor. The sequence goes on along the minus strand of NC_044032.1, from coordinate 398,515,516 downwards.
CCACTACTGGTGACTTTTGCCTTTGTACTGGACAGAGATACTATTCTGAAGTTATATTTTCGATATATGAATTGTGATTTCTTGGGGTCAAAGATATGAATTTTTCCTGATTCATCTAGGAATACTCAGCGGAGACACCAGGAATTCTTGACCTTGTACTCTAATGTACAGGCTCTGGGTATAAGTTTTTTGCTTTGGTTTCCTTGTACTTGCTGTTTCACCTTTCAAAATAATTCCTATGTCTTTACTGACCCTATGTAATTATTAGTATGTGGTTTCTAAAGAGGAAATGAAGGTTCAGTCATAAACCCCACAGTTCTAGATGCACTGTTATGCCAGCTGAGGATTATTCTTGATATTGGCATCTGTTGTGTTAATTACTCTTTTTCCTTTATTTTAATTGCTTAATATCTTGGCTCAGTTACCTAATAATTGTGGACTAAAGATTATAATTTTTTCACGATATATGATGATATATATTTTCCCTTTTTTGTTGTTTTCATTTGATTTCCTTAGTTGCATTGTTATAATGTGATTATAACATTTTGAAAATTGATAAATAAATGTTTAAACTGGTTCATCACTACAGGCACTTCCTATTATCTGTGTGCCCAAATAAAAGAAAGTGAAGTCTGTCAGTCCTCTGTAACAGCATTAAGCATAAACATGCACCATCTGCTGGCCAAACAGGAGAAATACACTTCAGACATATTTAAGACAGGAAAATATCCAATAGATTTTACAGGCTTACAACACACTGGCCCCCTTTTACTAAGGCGCGCTCACCTTTTTAGTGCACGCTGAAATTGTAGGCATGGTAAATGTTAGAGACGCCCATAGGAATGCATGGGTGTCTCTAACATTTAGCGCGCCAACACTTTTAGCGCGTGCCTTAGAAAAAGGGGGGCCACTGTTTCTTCAACATGTTATTTCTGATCTGAAGAAGGTGTTGCTTTCAAAAGCTAATAAAAAAATGTATTGTTAGTCCAATAAAAAAGGTATATTCTGAGTATAAATTGTTCTAAAATACAACACTTTCTCAGCGCTGTTTTTGTAACCCTATTGAAGCACGACCTATGCTTATAACTTCTACTCAATAGCTTTTAGTCATACTGGTAAATTAGGCAGTATATCGTACTTTGATCTGAGTACTCTACCAGTGGAGCAAGTAAAAAAAAACATGTAGTACATAAATAAATACCATTAATCCTTTCCCTGCCAGGGCCTTGGTTTGATCTAGCGTGCTGGCATAAGGGCCATGGGAACGTTCCGTTGAAGCCTGCTCCAGCCTTGATCCTGATTTGTCTTTGCCATTTACAGAATCCAGACTATAGAAGTCTGCCTAGTATTGAGCTTACTTCCCAACCCCTGAAGCTGCTGTAAAAGCTCATTCCAGCTATGAGGTCATTTACATTTTGTTTTAATTTGACTCCATACCAAGATCACGTTGCCCATTAACACAGCCCTATGAAGAAAAACAAACATATTATGATTTGTGCATTTTTACACAATGCCAAATATTTTGTCTGAGTTAGACACTCCCTATAGCTTAAGCTCTAATGGATTAAAGTTAAACTTCTCCAAGAGCGAGGCAGTTCTCTTCCCTTGGCTCAAGTCCTTACCTATGTATCCCTCTTCTGTAATGAAGAATACACCATTAAAATATTATCAATATCAATAAAAGACTTACATACCGCAAAATCCCCTTTTGGGTTTGACACAATTCACGAGGCATCTAAAAAAACATTGACAAGTAAGGTACATGATACAATAAATCATGCTAACCCCTAAACCCAAGTTAATAATCTTTGTCAAATAAAAAAAGTCTTTAACTTTCTTCAAAACATTTATGATTTTTAAATGATTGTTTTTATGACTTTTGTTTACTGTATTAGGAGTACATTTAAGTAGGTATTTAATACTTGATCAGCATATCTCAAATGTAGTTAAGAAATCATTTTTCTCACTGCGCCAGAGAGGAGTTCTTTGTTTTCTCATTCATTCCCTAATTATCTCCTGGTTCAACTACTGCAATGTGGCTTATCAAGATTTCTGTGGCTGCTGGGAAAGAGCGAGATAACTGCTGACACTGACACACCGTAACAGCTCTCCGTGGATTTTCTCCCTGATAACTTTTCTTCTGGCTCTTACCTTGTGTTATAATACCTAAGAGACGGGAAAGAGAGAGCAATCCCTCCCTCCCCCCAACTTCGACACCAACTCTGTTGGCCTTGGGGCAACATTCCATGGAGCAGTATGTTGCAACACCTCAACTTGTTTCAGGTATTTCTGTTGCGGCGGGTGGGACAGAGACCATTGTGCTGCTGGACAGTGACTCGTTGCTGAGCCCAGTTTCTCCACCTGTACTGCCAGCTCTTCGGACTCTGACTGGGAGTCAGGGGCAGGAAAGGCCTGGAATGATGGCCTCAGCTCAGTCAGACAGTTGATCTTGGAGGAACGGAGTTTTAACCTCAAGGAACAGGGGGATGTGGGGATACCTCCCTGTACAGGGAGTTGGAGAACTTGTTGAGGCTCCCTTGCCATCTTTATTGTTCCTTCTTTGGCCAAACCTTAGTTGCCACCTTGGAAGAAATCTGGCAAGCAGTGGAATCTATGCACAAGCTCTGTGGAGTTTTTGCACAATTTGCTTCTCAATCTTTGGCTAAATCACAGGTAATCGAGTCTGAGGCAAGTATACTAAAGGAAAAAATGGTGAATTTGGATCAAGAGGTAAAAGTACTCAGTCTTCTCTAGTGGTTGACAAAAACGGCGATTCACCGGAGATTGGAACTTATGGAAAACATGTCTAGGCCTTTGAACTTGCATATTGCAAATTTTCCACGTGTTTTTTTTCCCATGGCACCTAGGGAAGTTTTTCATAAGTACTTAAAAGATGTCTGGAAAATATTATACCGCCTCTAAATAATATATATTATGTTGTATAAGTAGTGAAAAATCAAGTGAGGCCTACACAGCCTGAGGTTTCTATACTTGATGTTTCAGGCCTTTGGAAACTGCTGGAGATTTTGTGACTGGTACTGCAACTTTGATTGTGTCATTTGTGTTTGTCCAAGACAAAGACTCAGTGATACGTTTACATTTTTGTTTTCAAAATGTGTATTTTCTTGGATCAGCAGGAAGCTGTTGCTCTTGGTGCAAAATTTTTTTCTTAGATTTCCACGCAAATGCAAGATACAGCTGCATTAGGACTCATTTGTATTTTCTGATCCAGTACTATTGCGAACCTACAGATAGTGCTTGAGTCCTTAATGCCTAAAATATGGGTGGCAGTAAGCACTCATGTGGTAAATTTTTTTAATGGATGTGCACTAATGGCAACATTAGCGTGTGACAGCAAAGATGACTCAGGAATAAGCATACGATGCTTCAGATAGTTTAACAGTTTATTGTAGGACAAACGAGACTCGACACAGCTGTGTTTCAGCTGACAAGGCCTGCATCAGGAGTCTCTTGGATTCTGTAAAATCATCCACTTGAAATGCTCTTTGTAGTAAGTGTGGAAAAACAACAAGCAAAGCGCTCCATGCGTCAAATCAATCTAAGGTAACTGTAAAGCAATTAGCAAAGCGCACTGCGTGCCAAGGCAATCACAAGCTCACACGATCTACTGACCTCCGAGTAAAAGCTCATAGTTTGAATGAGAGAGACAGTTGCTGTGTTTCTTGCAACCCTGTGAGCTGCAAGGCAGACTGTTGCTGCTTTCATTAGAGTTTAGCTCTACTGCATGTATGTGCCCTTTGGGACCACAATAGCTGTTTTAGCCCCTGACACAGCCTTTAGTGAGGTGAAACGTCGCCACGTCGGGACATTTTACAGAGTGGCACAAATAAAGCCTTTTTTTTTTTACTATATTAGACGTGTGTTCTACTTTTAACTGGATAGTGCCACTGAAAATGTCTGGTTAGCACTTAAGCCAAAACCGGCTATTTTGGGGATGTTCCAGGGCCGGAGTCAGCACTTAGCCAGTTAAATACTGATTTTCAGCACTTAACTGGCTAAGATAATCACATAAAAAGCAGTCCTATCTTTGTGAGGTTCTTCATAGCTGGTTAAGCATAGGCGTAGTTTGACTGTTTCATTTGGGGAGGCAAAGGATGGGGCGGAGCATATTAGCATATTCATTTGCATATATACATATGCAAATGATATGCTAATATGGAGGAAGGAAGGAAGGGGAAAAGAGCTGGCTTTTTGGGGGAATAACCATAATGAATATGTATGAGATATCAAGCCAGCTCTTTCTCCTTTCCTTCCTTCTTTCCTCCTTACCCAGCACTCCCTCTTCCACTCCAGTAGTATTTCCCCACCCCCTTTCCCATACCATGCCAGTGTTGACCTTAGAAATGCATAAGCTCTATATGTAGATCCTTCAAGAGGTAGTGTGTCATGATTTAGGCTCTACACCCTTTCTGATGTTTTGGTGCCACCTCAGTAAAGCCAACACACAATCTCTCCACTGCAATACACTATACACAAACTTGTGCAAAAACACACTCATAACCTTACTAAACCATAACAGCACTAATTCCAAGGACAGGACGAGCTGCAACCTTATGCGTGAAAAGGCAGAACTGTAATTACACCAGGCTCTAAAACACCAATACACTACCTCGTGAAAAACACATGACACAAGTTACTAGAAAGCAAAAAATATGAAGGCAAAATACTGAACTGGAAAGTTAACTAAAGAAGTCAGACTCAGCATGCAGCAATACCAGAAAAATTGAAACTTACATGCAAAATTTCACAGATACACATTTCAAAAAGCTGACATATTCCAATTAATAAATTCTGAATAAAATACTTTTTTCTACCTTTGTTGTCTGATCATTTAGTTTTTCTATTCGCTTTGGTCCCAGTGTCTTCTGTTTTATGCAGTGTCTTCTTTCCATTTGATATTCCATTTAATAGATTCAAAATAAAATACTTTTTTGTACCTTTGTTGTCTGGACATTTTACTGTTCCATCATGCTGGTTCCAGTTTCCTCTTTTCCTGTCTTTCTGCTAATTCTCCTTCAACTGCTTGCTGTCCATTTGTATTTTCTCTTCTCTCCTGTCTTATTCCATTCCTTCACTACACCTACCTTTGACACATTATTTCTTTTTTAGCTGTTTCCTCTGTTTTTTTTTCTTTGCTGCCTCTCTGTTCACTTAAATTTCACCCTCGTCCTCATCCTTCTCCTTTTTAGTTTTCAGCTATCAAATTCCATTTCCTTCTCTCACCCACTAGCTGCCCCATTCCTCTTCTCAGTCCTTCCTCCAACCTTCCATTTCCTTTCATCTTTAATCAACTCTCCATTACCACATTTCTGCCCCCCCCCCCCCATCACTATCATCCTCTCATTTGTTTCCTTCCCACCTCCCCTTTGGCCTCTCCCAAATAGTTCCACCATTTGCAGCATCTTCCTCCCTCCAACCTTCTCGCCCAGCACGCCTGCTCCATTTCTCCCCTTGTAGCCTAATATCTCCCTGTCCCTTCCACACACACATCCACACCCCAGTATCTTCCAGCCCCCCCCCCCCTCCCTGTGGTCCAGCATTTCTTCCTCTCTCTCTCCCCTCCCTCCAATTGTCCAGCATTTCTCCCTCACTCCCTTCTGTCCCTGGATCCACAATCTCCCTCTTTTTCTCTTTCCCCTCTAATGTATATCTATCCCTCCCTCTCATCCATCCCCATGTACAACCTCTCTTCCCTCCTTCTTCTCTCTCACTGCCCACATCACTCTCAGTATCTCCCTTCCTTGCACCCTGGGCCCAACATCTATCTCTTTCGTTCTCTTCCTTCCCCTTTTAGCATCTCTCCCATCCCCATATAGCATCTCTCTCTGTCTCCCTCCCTCCCACTTCCATGTTCCAACATTTCCCCTTTTCTCTTGCTGTCCCTCCCTCCTCCTCCACATCCAGCATTATTTCTCCCTCTCTCCCCCATGCATCTCCCCCCACCAACATTCCCCACCTCTCTCGCTCACCTCTACCTAGCATTACCCCATCACCCCAACAGTGCTCCTGTGACTGTCTCTCCCTGTCTCCCTGCCACCAGCCAGCATGCTGCCTCGCTCTTCCCCGCCGGTGCTGCCTCGGTCCCTGACTCCCTGCAGCATTTTTGTCTTCACCCGTCCTGTACCCGTCGCCGTCAGCGCTGCCATTCATTCTCTCACAGGCAGCCTCGTTCCCGCTCCCCTTTGCCACGTCCTCCGGCTCTCTCTGATGCACTTCCTGTTAAACAGGAAGTGCATCAGAGAGAGCCGGAGGAGTGGACGCGGCAAAGGGGAGCGGGAACGAGGCTGCCTGTGAGAGAATAAATGGCAGCGCTGACGGCGACGGGTACAGGACGGGTGAAGACAAAAATGCTGCATGGAGTCAGGGACCGAGGCAGCGCCAGCGGGGAAGACACAATTAAGCCCCGCCAGTTCGCCGGTGCGAATTGTTTGGGGGAGCAATGCCCCCCCCCAATCTACGCCCATGTGGTTAACTATCAAATATTGCACTTAACCAGTTAAGTTTTTGGTGGCTCCATATACCCAGAAATTCAATGCCAGAGTCCAAACATGGCCAGGCATTGAATTTTCAGGTATATCACCGGTGGCAGTCAGCAAAACGCTGATCACCAGCAGCTGAATAATGGGCCTGTAGATGCTACCAATGTCTCACAGTATCTGCTATCTTACTACTACTACTACTATTTAGCATTTCTATAGCGCTACAAGGCGTACGCATCTTCCTTTAATTCTAAACTGGAGGAGCCAAAGAACAATGGAGGATTAAGAAGGATACCTCTATTATTTCCTCCTGGAAAGGGCCTGCCAAAATGTGCACCACAGAACAACATGCATATTTAAAGTGCAGATGTAAATCCCTCCATGCAAAGGGTCCCATATATACATGTATTCCCTTCGTGAAACAGGAAATACACATGTAGATTTTAGTCACGCCCCCGTCCACATCACACCATACCACCTTGCAGTCTACATGCAGTACAGATATACATGTCTAAATCCAGACTCTAAAATCAAGTGGGCTACGTCATGCTGCTGCAGCTAGGAAAGCGAATAGAATGTTGGGTATTATTAGGAAAGGTATGGAAAACAGGTGTGAGGATGTTATAATGCCGTTGTATCGCTCCATGGTGCAACCGCACCTTGAGTATTGTGTTCAATTCTGGTCGCCGCATCTCAAGAAAGATATAGTAGAATTGGAAAAGGTGCAGCGAAGGGCGACTAAAATGATAGCGGGGATGGGATGACTTCCCTATGAAGAAAGATTAAGGAGGCTAGGGCTTTTCAGCTTGGAGAAGAGATGGCTGAGGGGAGACATGATAGAGGTATATAAAATAATGAGTGGAGTGGAACAGGTGGATGTGAAGCGTCTGTTCACGCTTTCCAAAAATACTAGGACTAGGGGGCATGCAATGAAACTACAGTGTAGTAAATTTAAAACAAATTGAAGAAAATTTTTCTTCATCCAACGCGTAATTAAACTCTGGAATTCGTTGCCGGAGAACGTGGTGAAGGCGGTTAGCTTAGCAGAGTTTAAAAAGGAGTTAGACGGTTTCCTAAAGGACAAGTCCATAAACCACTACTAAATGGACTTGGGAAAAATCCACAATTCCAGGAATAACATGTATAGAATGCTTGTACGTTTGGGAAGCTCGCCAGGTGCCCTTGGCCTGGATTGGCCGCTGTCATGGACAGGATGCTGGGCTCAATGGACCCTTGGTCTTTTCCCAGTGTAGCATTAATTATGTACTTATGTACTCTATGTGTATTTATATATGATTTTATTATGTGTTCATCATATTTTCTACTCTCTGGGGGGGTGATTTTAAAAAAGGACACCTATATCTTAGTTCAAAAAAGGCACCTTTTTTCAGCTTATTTACAAAGGCAATAAAGATGCATTTATAAAACAGACCCAGAACCTGCCCCAACAGCACACAAATCCTCATGTACTAACTACTACTACTACTACTATTTAGCATTTCTATAGCGCTACAAGGCGTACGCAGCGCTGCACAAACATAGAAGAAAGACAGTCCCTGCTCAAAGAGCTTACAATCTAATAGACAAAAAAAAAATAAAGTAAGCAAATCAAATCAATTAATGTGAACGGGAAGGAAGAGAGGAGGGTAGGTGGAGGCAAGTGGTTACAAGTGGTTACGAGTCAAAAGCAATGTTAAAGAGGTGGGCTTTCAGTCTAGATTTAAAGGTGGCCAAGGATGGGGCAAGACGTAGGGGCTCAGGAAGTTTATTCCAGGCGTAGGGTGCAGCGAGACAGAAGGCGCGAAGTCTGGAGTTGGCAGTAGTGGAGAAGGGAACAGATAAGAAGGATTTATCCATGGAGCGGAGTGCACGGGAAGGGGTGTAGGGAAGGACGAGTGTGGAGAGATACTAGGGAGCAGCAGAGTGAGTACATTTATAGGTTAGTAGAAGAAGTTTGAACAGGATGCGAAAACGGATAGGGAGCCAGTGAAGGGTCTTGAGGAGAGGGGTAGTATGAGTAAAGCGACCCTGGCGGAAGACGAGACGGGCAGCAGAGTTTTGAACCGACTGGAGAGGGGAGAGGTGACTAAGTGGGAGGCCAGCAAGAAGCAGATTGCAGTAGTCTAAACGAGAGGTGACAAGGGTGTGGATGAGGGTTTTGGTAGAGTGCTCGGAAAGAAAGGGGCGGATTTTACAGATGTTGTAAAGAAAGAAACGACAGGTCTTGGCAATCTGCTGGATGTGAGCAGAGAAGGAGAGAGGAGAGTCAAAGATGACCCCAAGGTTTCGAGCTGAGGAGACAGGGAGAATGAGAGAGCCATCAACAGAAATAGAAAACGGGGGGAGCGGGGAAGTGGGTTTGGGGGGGAAAATGAGAAGCTCGGTTTTGGTCATATTTAATTTCAGGTGGCGTTGAGACATCCAGACAGCAATGTCAGACAAGTACGCTGAAACTTTGGTTTGGATGCAAGGTGAGATATCAGGGGTAGAAAGGTAGATTTGGGAGTCATCAGCATAGAGATGGTAGGAAAAGCCATGGGATGAGATTAATGAACCAAGGGAAGAAGTGTAGATAGAAAAGAGGAGGGGACCAAGAACAGAACCCTGAGGTACGCCGACAGGCAGAGGGATAGAAGTAGAAGAGGATCCACCAGAGTGAACACTAAAGGTGCGGAGGGAGAGGTAGGAAGAGAACCAGGAAAGGACAGAGCCCTGGAATCCAAGTGAGGACAGGGTATCGAGAAGTATGCTGTGATCGACAGTGTCAAAAGCAGCGGAAAGATCAAGAAGAATGAGGATGAAATATTGACCTCTGGATTTAGCCAGTAATAGGTCATTGGAGACTTTAGTAAGCGCAGTTTCGGTTGAGTGGAGAGGGCAAAAACCAGATTGTAGTGGGTCAAGAATAGCATGTGAGGAGAGAAACTCAAGGCAGCCGCGGTGAACAGCACGCTCAAGTAATTTGGAGAGAAAAGGAAGGAGAGAGATTGGGTCGGTAATTAGAGGGACAAGTAGGGTCGAGTGAAGGCTTCTTAAGGAGAGGTGTGACCATAGCATGTTTAAAGGCAGCAGGGACAGTCGCAGTGGAAAGTGAGAAATTGAGAATGTGACAGATAAAAGGAATAAGAGCAGGAGAGATGGCGTTAAGAAGGTGGGTGGGAATGGGATCAGAGGAACAGGTGGTATATTTTGAGGAAGAAAGGAGAAGTGTAGTTTCCTCAATAGTAACTTCAGGAAAGGAGGAAAGGGAATGAGGGGAAGGAGAGAGAGGGGAACGGACTAGTGGAGGGAGAGGTGGTGAGGTAGAGAAAGCAAGGTTTATCTTTTGAACCTTGTTGTGAAAGAATTCAGCAAGGGTCTGAGGAGATAATGAAGGGGGAGTTGGGGGAGGGGGCACCTTGAGGAGAGAGTTCAATGTGGTGAAGAGAAGTCAAGGATTAGAGCCAAGAGAGTTGGTCAGTTGGATATAATAATCCTGTTTGGCACGTAAAAGAGCAGATTGGAAGGAGGTCAGCATGAACTTAAAGTGTAAGAAATCAGCAAGGGCCCGAGATTTCCGCCAGAGGCGTTCGGCGGAGCGGGTACAGGAACGTAGGTAGCGGATATTAGAAGTCAGCCAAGGTTGGGGTTTTGTACGCCTTACAGGGCGGGTCATCAAAGGTGCAAGAGTGTCTAAGGCAGAGGATAGAGTATTGTTGTAAGAAGAAACAGCCTCGTTGACAGACGTGGATGGTGCCACAGTAGAGAGGAGGTTTGAAACATGGGAGGATAGAGATGAAGGGTCAGTATCGTGAAGATTCCTAGATAAATTAGATAAGATAGGACGGGACTGGGAGGGAGGAGATTTAAGTATGAAAGTTATAAGATGGTGATCAGAGGAGGGAAGATCAGAGGCAAGGAAACTAGAGGGTGAACAGTTGGAGGAGAAGATGAGATCAAGACAGTGACCATTTTGATGAGTGGGGGAAGTGGAGCATAGTTGGAGATTAAAAGAGGACGTTAAAGCGAGTAACTTGGAAATATAAGAGTTGGAAGGATCATTAGCAGGAATATTAAAGTCACCAAGGATGAGAGAGGGGGAGGAAGGATCATGGAAGAAGGCAAGCCAGGCGTCAAAGTCACTGAGAAAGGATGAAAGGGACTTATCAGGGGGACGATAAATGACCGCTATTCGAAGAGGCAGAGGAGAGAAAAGGAGGATAGAGTGGACTTCAAAGGAGGAAAAACAGTGAGATTGAGGTGGAAGAAGGGGTTGAAATCTGGAGGAGGGAGAGAGAAGTAGTCCAACACCGCCCCCACGGCCAGCAGGGCGAGGAGTATGTGAAAATAGATAACCGCCATGGCACAGGGCTGCGACTGAATGTGTGCCTGTACTCTATGCATGTTCTCACATATTAAATAAGATGTGCGTGTGCACTGCAACTCCACTTCTGCTGAGCCCAAACTGCACCCCAGGAACATCGAAGCCCAGTACACGTAAAAGTAGGTACTTCCTTTCCATGTTCCTACTTTTTATGTGGCTATACCTGCTTTATAAAATTACCCCATATAACTATTATGGATTTAACTTTCAAAGCCATTCCCATATATTAAACAGTGGGTTTATGAGTAGAAATGACTGGAGTACTGTGTATCTCTGGAGGCCATGCCTTCAGAAGGATATAAACCAGATAAGAGTCTATCCAGAAAGTAGCCACTAAAATGGTCAGTGGTGTTCATTATAAAGTGTATGGGAACAGACTTAAAGATCTCAATATGTATACTTTGGAAGAAAGGCGGGAGAGGGGAGATATGACAGAGACATTTAAATATCTCTAATGTATAAATGCACAAGATGCAGGCTTCTTTAAAAGGATAGGAAGTTCTGGGGGTAGATTCAAGAGTATTCTCAGGAAAAGATCTTTGCAGAAAGCTGGTGAGTGCATAGCACAACTGCCCCACAGAGGGGGTAGAAACCAGGACAGTATCTCAATTCAAGTAAGTACAGGACACATATACAGTATCCCCCTAATCCTATATAGTGCACCCAAAGTTAGGCACCAGGAAAGTGTGTGTTTTACAGGAAAGTATAGAGGTGGATGAATTACGCATGTATTTCTGGCATTTAGGTATGAACACTTATATCAGCTCTATGGCTGGCATATGGGCTCATGCCTAAATAATAGGCACATATATACCCAGTTACATTGGTATTCTATAAAGGAAAGAATAGTTGCCACATAGTGCCCAATGGAATGGAATATGGTTTTTATCTGCCATCATTTTCTTTGTTTCTATGTGGCCTAGTGGTTAGGGTGGTGGACTTTGGTCCTGGGGAACTGAGGAACTGAGTTCAATTCCCACTTCAGGCACAGGCAGCTCCTTGTGACTCTGGGCAAGTCACTTAACCCTCCATTGCCTCAGGTACAAATAAGTACCTGTATACAATATGTAAGCCGCATTGAGCCTGCCATGAGTGGGAAAGCGCGGGGTACAAATGTAACAAAAATAAATCAAATTGCCTGGACATTCTGCAGATAATACTATGCATGTAATGTCAATTCATACACACTCCTAGCTGCAATGAGCTGAGGCAGGGGTGGACTGACAATGGCCTGGGCCCCTGAGCAATAAGGGTCATGGGCCCCTAACCAGCTATCAAAAGTGGTTAAACTACATGAAGACTAGGGGAGAGAGAGCTCCTTAGTGTTGTGAGCCCTCGGACACTGCCCTATTATGCCAATGTTCAGTCCACCCCTGAGCTGAGGTCCTCTGCAGGGCAAGATTTGGACTTACCTACATACTTTGGATTTTCAAAAGTAGAATTTAAATGTCCTTGAAAATGTTGTGTACTCAATAGAAAGTGTAAATGTGGGTGGGTTAATTTTCAAAGGCAAAGTACACATATATTTTCTCTTTGAAATTTGGTGCCATTTATGCCTGTACTGGTTGCATACTTTAGGAGGGTTATTGCACAATTACCCTCTATGTATTTACATGTTGTACATCGCCTTGGGCTGGGTGAGTAGGAAAAGGAGATAGATAAATCATTAAATATAATTAAATTAAATACTGCATTATGTGCTTCCTCCTCCTACACTTCAGGTGTTTGTCATGATTTCATAAAGAAGACACATGTTCAGTATAAGGCCATTGTTGAGGGAAAGTGAGTCTAATACCAAAAGTTAGGAGGACATGTACTAGAGAGATGAACACAAGAGAAATGATTTGAAAGTTAGAACTCCATCCTCAAAGCTAACAAGAATTCAGCTTATGAAGGTAAACGTTTAAAGCACCATTTCACACAGGTCATTGAGTTGGGGATTGAGATGTCCAGGTCAGGATGTGCTCAATTCCCTCTATATTTTCCAAAAGGCTCTGCCAAACTAGAATCTTTTGTAAAATACCTACATAGATGCCAGTAAATGTACATGTATCTGCCAGAACTTGTAGCAGGAGCAGTGATTTTATGAATCTATATGTACAGATGAAGGGTGGCATTACTCATGCCATATGGACTTTTGTTTGTGCTAATTTTGCAATATACAGGTGTACTTGCCACACATATATTTCGTGAATTTTAACAAACTTGGGGGCCCTTTTACAAAGGCACGCTGAAAAATGGCCTGCGGTAATGTAGATGTGTGTTTTGGGCATGTGCAGAATCATTTTTCAGCGCACCTGTAAAAAATGCCTCTCATTCATTTTGGGTCTGAGACCTTACAGCCAGCCATTGACCTAGCAGTAAGGTCTCATGCAGTAATCAGGTGGTAATGGTCTACGTAGAATGACGATTACCACCCGATTACTGCTCACGCACCAGGAAATAAAAATATTTTCCGGCGCGCCAGGTTGACACACGTCAAAAATGAAATTACCGCAAGGGCCACACAGTAACTCAAAATTGATACATGTTGGGCGCACATAGGCACCTACACGGCTTAGTAAAAGGGCCTCTTCATGTACAAGAGGAGCCAGTTACGGACAGCAGAGAAATGAGATGTTAGCAGACACCACAAATGCCCCCCAAATCACTAGTGGAAACCATAGGTCTAAGCGAGCAGGTAGCCGGCCCTTGCACACGTTGACACAGAAATTTCTTAAGGCATAGGTATATTCTGATTGTAAAATGAGAAGTACGCACATACTTTTCAGCTCGCTCAAACCACATCCACCTAAAATCTTTGCATCCCAGTTATCTATATATACTAAAATTACCACGTCCATGTGTATTCAGTCTACATGTGTAAATGCTGCTATTTCCACGTATGGATGCTTCCAAAGTGACCTCCTTAACTATTCCTTATTGTCAACTTACATTGAAATACAGTGCTGCATTTGTAGGCATCTCCCTGGAATCAGACCTACAAGTTCCAAACTGCATTAGGAGAGGTGTCAAACAGGCAGAGCAAGCTCCATGTGTCCTTTCCAAAATTGGGTCACCTTGCAGCTCCTTGCTGCTCTGTATCTATCTTACATATCTCTTCTCATGCTGATCCAGTCTGCATGAAAGTAAGTGAACAGGCAAAGATTGTACCCAGGGGCGTAGCCACGGGTGGGCCTGGACGGGCCCAGGCCCAGCCACTTTTGTTCGAGGCCCGCCCTAACTAGCCCCAACCCAACATCCCTCGCTGCCTTTTCTCCCGCGGCTCCGGGTCCGACTGTCCGGGAGCGTTGCCTGCCTCAAATTCTGCTCCTCCCCGCCGCTGCCTCGGTCCCTGCAGCATTCTTTTTTTGGCCCGTCGCTGGAAGTGCTGTGATGCACACAGGCAGCTCCGTTCCCCTCTGCCGCATCCATCTGGCCCTACGTAAACAGGAAGTGCATCAAAGAGGGCCGGATAGACGCTCCCAGATGGCCAGACCCAGAGCCACGGAAGAAAAGGCAGCGAGGGTGTTGGATTGGGGCAGGATGATTGGAGGAAGGCAGATGTGCTGGACTTAGGGGGAGGATAGTGCTGCCGGACTTGTGGGAGGAAGGGGATTGGAGGGAAGGGAGAGTGCTGCTGGATATGATAGGAAGAGGAGGAGGGGGCTGAATGGAAGGGGGACTGTTGCTGGAGGTGGGAGGAAAAGGAGCAGGGGATCTGGATGGTATCTTCTGGCCAGGGGAGGAAGAGGAGGAAGGGGCTGGAGAGAAGGGAGAGAGCTGCTGGACAAGGGAGGAAGAGGAAGAAGGGACTGGAGGGAAGGGAGAGAGCTGCTGGACATGGGAGGAAGAGGAGGAGGGGAGTGGATGGAAGGGAGAGATCTGGTGGACTTCAGCGGAAGAGGGGGCTGGAGGGAAGGAAGACAGCTGCTGGACTGGGAGAAATAGGAGGAGACTGGATGGAAGAGAGAGAACTGCTGGAGGAAGAGGAGGAGGGGATCTGGATGGAAGGGAGAGAGCTGCTGGATGTGGGAGCAAGAGGGGGCTGGAGGGAAGGGAGAGAGCTGCTGGACACGGGAGGAAGAGGAGGAGGGGAGTGGATGGAAGGGAGAGATCTGGTGGACTTCAGCGGAAGAGGGGGCTGGATGGAAGGAAGACAGCTGCTGGACTGGGAGAAATAGGAGGAGACTGGATGGAAGAGGGAGAACTGCTGGAGGAAGAGGAGGAGGGGATCTGGATGGAAGGGAGAGAGCTGCTGCACTTCAGAGGAAGAGGGGGCTGGAGGGAAGGAAGACAGCTGCTGGACTGGGAGAAATAGGAGGAGACTGGATGGAAGAGAGAGAACTGCTGGAGGAAGAGGAGGAGGGGATCTGGATGGAAGGGAGAGAGCTGCTGGATGTGGGAGCAAGAGGGGGCTGGAGGGAAGGGAGAGAGCTGCTAGACGTGGGAGGAAGAGGGGGAGGAGAACTGGAGGGAAGGGAGAGAGCTGCTGGAAGAAGAGGAGGAGGGGATCTGGATGGAAGGGAGAGAGCTGCTGGATGTGGGAGCAAGAGGGGGCTGGAGGGAAGGGAGAGAGCTGCTAGACGTGGGAGGAAGAGGGGGAGGAGAACTGGAGGGAAGGGAGAGAACTGCTGGTACAGCACAAGGAGGGAGGGAAGGGAAATAGAGATACTAGACCAAGGAGATGAAGGAAAAGGGAACAAATACTAAACCTACAGTGTGAGGGAGGAAACAGCATTTAAGCAAAACATGGATCTATGTCGGTGACATTGGGTCTCTATCTCCATCATGTATCGTCTACTGTGGCTGAAAAGCTAAGTACTAATTTGGAGTTTAAAGATAACAATAAATGTGGAAAAAATAAGATAAATGATATAAGTGAATATAATAATGAAGAAATAAGTAAAATATCGAAAATTTGGATTGATGAGGATTGCGGTACTGCCTCTTTAAATATGCTTGGCTCATAATAATCACTAGCCACTATAGAGGCAGGCACGCTGATCTGATGATCCTATTAAAGCGCTTCTGATCATTTAGACCGTCGTGATATAACAAGGACGTGCTCTATATGAAGTTGAATATAGTGAGACTGATCATAGGAATATATGGGCATCTCTAGCATTTAGCATGTCCAACTTATTAGCACATGCTAAAAACACTAGCGTGTGTTAGTAATAGACCCCCTTAAACATATAATTACAAATCAGTGCCAATTAGTGCTTGCTGATGCCAATTATTGGTACTTAATTAGCTAATTTAGTTACACACATAAATGACCCCTGCACTCCCAACTGAATGTCCAATTTTTAGCACCCTTTATAGAATTTGAGAGTTAATCCTCCCTTGCCTCAGGTACAAACTTAGGAGGGTTTGTACAAAGCTCTGGCAAAAGTGGCCTTAGCGCACCCTTACACAGGTTTTTCTCATGTGCTACGGCCACTTTTTGCCATGGCTGGAACTGATTTTCCATTTTCTGATTTAATATAGTGGAATTGGAAAAGGTACAGAGAAGGGCGAAGAAAATTATAAAGGAGATGGTGCGACTTCCCTATGAGGAAAGGCTAAAGTAGCTAAGGTTCTTCAGCTTGGAGAACAGACAGCTGAGGGGAGATATGATAGAGGTCTATAAAATAATGAGTGGAGTGGAACAGGTAGATGTGAATCGCTTGTTTAATCTTTCCAAAAATACTAGGACTAGGGGGCATGCGATGAAGCTACTAAGTAGTACATTTTAAACAAATCAGAGAAAATATTTCTTCAATCAACGTGTAATTAAACTCTGGAATTCGTTGCCAGAGAATATGATAAAAGCAGTTAGCTTAGCAGGGTTTAAAAAAGATTTGGCTCATTTCCTAAAAGAAAAGTCCATAAGCCATTATTAAGATGGACTTGGGAAAATCTACTGCATTTACCACCATTTATTTTGTAGGGGGTAATGGCTCACGTTCTAATTCTGCACTAATCAGTTAGCACACAGTAATTTAGCTGCGCTGATTAGCCCAGAAATCCACCCACAGACACACCCCCACAGCTTAAAAATAAAAAAATTTTATAGCGAGTGGGTAACGTTGTGCACATTTGCAAATCACCACAGAGAACGATGGTAAGTATGAGTTAGTGCTTTTCACAGCTTGGTAAAAGGGCCCCTCAGACTTTGAGCCCTCTAGGGATAGAAAAATGCCAACTGTACTTGAATGTACACTGCTTTAATAGCTTTCAGGTTTGCAAGTGGTATAGAAGAAATAAAAACAAAGGTTACAAATGATCCCCAGGATTTAACTTTCCAGGTCTTTCAATGAAATACTTTCTATTTTTATTATCCAAATAGATAAAACAAAGGGATCTATGGACCACAGAGTTATAATCCCTTGTCTTGAAGAACACCGAAGTTATTGCATCCATGGTTTCTGTTCTTTTCATAAGGACCTCAGTCTACGTATCTGCAGGTGAGTGTGTTCAGTATTTTCACAATTGCATTTGGAGGGAATATGCCTGGGATGTACATTGGCTTGAAACGAAATGGCAAAGTTGAACAAAACTTCATATGTTGTTCCAATTTGTTCTTAAAAGGAAAGACAAAGAAATGAAATTTCCTCTGTTTAGTTTTTAAAAATTACACTCCCAAACTCCTAGGTCATCTCCTGTTCCCTATTCGTCTTTCCTTCATCCTCCACCCCAGCCCCAGATTCCTGTACCCTATATAGCTTATTTTATGATGCAGGAGCAGTCAGAAGCATTCCTGTCCCATGAAGAAACAAACAGGGAGAGACTGAGGTGATTGAAAGAGAAGTCAGGATGTCTTCTTTTTTTTTTTTTCTTATGGCTGCCCTCACATTTTAGCATTCTATTTTATTTTTGTTACATTTGTACCCTGTGCTTTCCCACTCATGGCAGGCTCAATGCGGCTTACATGGAGCAATGGAAGGTTAAGTGACTTGCCCAGAGTCACAAGGAGCTGCCTGTGCCTGAAGTGGGATCGAACTCAGTTCCTCAGGACCAAAGTCCACCACCCTAACCACTAGGCCACTTATTCTTTCTTTCTTTCTTTTTTTTTTTCCATTTTGTGATCCTTGTTTCAGTCTAAGGAGTTCAGAGGCTGTGGAAAAGGCCTTCCCCAGCTCCTTGAAAACCCTCTGAAATTGTTTGAGAAAGCTATTGAGGTTATTGAGTACTGGGTCATTTTGTTCCCACAAAGGAGAAGCCCAAGCAAGGAAATAATGTATGTCACTCGAGTTCTGTCAGAACGTAAGGCTCATGTCTGTAGCTCGAAGATAGCCTGTCATTGATTTATAAATTCTCTACTGGCTTTAGGGCTCCCATCAAACCTTGCAGGAGCCAACGGATGCCTGCCCCGACTGGGCTGTGGAATCTGGGACTGCAGAAGCCGAAACCTGGGGTCTTGCGGTCATCTGTAGGAGGTCCATCTATGTGGACAGGTCCTGGACCGAACCAGACAGCTGCTGAAGCTAGAGAGACAATTGCTGTAGCCACTGCAGAGCAGCTGACTTGCCTGAGCTCATGGCCTTTGAAATCTGTCACGCAACTAGGAGAGTGAGTCCTTGGGCCAGGGTTGGATTGGTGCTGCCTGACCAACCCGAAAGTTGCCCAGGCCCTGACTGGCGGTTGGCGAGTCAGTCCTGGGCCTGCAAAGGTAGTGCAGAGTGCAACTCGGTCAGCTGTCGAAAGACGGAGGCCAGGTGTTCTGTAGGATCCAAGTGGCTGGAGCGGGAGATATGTAAGACTCACCGAGCCAACAGCTGGCGGGAATGGAGGACTGGGTGGAACTGAAGCTGAAGACTGGCTGGGACTGGAACAGAAGTTGAGAAGACTGACTGGATCAGGAGCAGAAGCAGAGACTGGCTGGAGCTGAGGCTGAAGACTCGCTGGAACAGAAGCTGAAGACTGGCTGGATCTGAGGCTGAAGACTGCAAGACAATGGCAAGGGAGAGGACAACTGGAACAACAAACCAATGCAACCCTCTGAGGCAGAACCAGGAGTCCTGTTGCAAAGGGGAAGTGCATCCCAGTCTCCTATAAGGGTCCTGAGCCCTGACGTCATCAAGGGGCACTCCACTGATGTCCTTTTAACTGGGAGTCCCTGCGCACATGCGCTTGTCTAGAAGCACCAGCCAGCAAAGAGGGAGAGAGAGATCCAAGCTTCCATTGCCCTGTGACACCAGAAGTGGCAGCATTGGCTGCTGTTGTGCCGAGGGAGCAGCTGGGGAAACCCAGAGGTGCTTCGGGACCTGATCTTGATGCCCACCTATGGTCGAAGGTGAGGCGTGGTGCAAGGAGGCACAGCCACGGCCATGACCCAATATCACCCCCATACAAGGCAATTCTATAACAGTGTACCTAAAATTAGGCACTTGGAGGGCTCCTTGTAGGATCCTACTTTCTTTTATAAAATACCTGCTTAACCGGCTATATACAAGCTTAACATTTAGGCGTGAGCACTTACGCCACCCATAGAGCTGCTGGAAGTGTTAGCAGCTATATACTGCAGATCTGTGAATAAATTATAGTATTCTATCATTTATATGTGTAAGTGTGAGCCCTGCCCATGCTCACCCATGTGTACAACTCCCTTGTGCTATATAAGTTAAGTGAGCATTTACAGTATAGTGCTTAGGTGGAATTTTGGCAGACACATGCATAAATGCCATTATGCAAAACATTTACACATATAATGGGCGTGTTATAGAATTGCCCCCTTTGTCTATCTATGATGAAAATGATCACCATGATGAACCTAATGAGATATTCGGCCACGTTTGTAATTTCACAACCTGGAATATTTTAATGCACTAAGGGGCCCTTTTACTAAGCTGCGGTAAAAAGTGGCCTGCAGTAGTTTGGACGCATGAAATTGGCACATGCTGGGCTATTTTTTACTGGAGCTGGGGAAAAGGGCTTTTTTTTATGGGGCAGTAAATGGCTGTGCACTAAAATTAAAAGTAGCGCATGGCTATTTACTGCCTGAGCCCTTACTGCAACCCATTGATCTAGTGGCGAGGGCTCACGTGCTACTCCTGCAATAATCAGGCAGCACACGCCCATGTGGCTGCACTGCCGATTACCGCCAGGAACGCCCTCCAGTAGAAAATAGAAAAATATTTTCTACCACGGGAAACAGCACGTACCAACTTCAAAATTACCGTTGGGTGCCTGCGCTACCTCAGCGGTAGTGTCGATTTGGCACATGTCTGTAACTTCATGAACTTATCTTAACCTACGTTACCCCAATTACAAAGGACTCAAGTACAAAACCTATTATGGATCCAACTTCTCCTTCTTAGGCAGCCAACTCTGGAATGCCCTCCCCAGACCTATCTGATCAATCAGTGCCTTTCTACCCTTCCGGAATTCATTAAAAACCCATCTGTTCAAGCAAGCCTACCCAAATGACCAAAACTAATCCTATGAACCCATCTACCCATCACATTTCCAGGAGACAACGACAATGACCTAATCCACTTCTCCCACCTAATTTCCCTATGCTTATCCCATATCCCATCCCCCTTCCACCTCTTCTACCCCTCCTCCAATGTTCACCTACCCTTGCTCATACTCCTTCTACTCCCTTCACTCTTGCCCATTCTCTACCTACTTATTTCTTTTATTATTCTGATATGTTTAACTTATATTTTGTTTCTTCATCAATACTCTGTAATCCCTGTTACTATGCAAGCCACATTGAACCTGCTCTGAAAGCGCGGGGTACAAATGTAATAATAATAATAATAATAATACTATCCACACGTTAGTCCTACCGCTGCTTAGTAAAAGGGACCCCTAAGTTGCTTTGAGGTCGCTTCATAACTGGGGTTAATGTGCCAATTTTAACAAGAGCATTAGCAGGAAATTTTGTACCCGGTATGCTAAGGGCAACTTGAGTGCAAGGCACAGGATTTTGCATGGTCAGGTAGGTGTTTATAAATTTATCCTATGAGATATACACAGAAGAGCCAGGAAAATACAGCGACTACTTTTCTGCAATCCAGGGGGTAATTTTATAAAGGTTTTTCAACATGCAATGCTGGTTTTACATGCAGAAAAGGCCTATTCTTACATCATGCAGTAATACGTAGATGCACTGACAAGATGGTGTGCACTGACACAGGCGCTCATGTCAGTACTCCCAGGCAAGATCAGAGATGTAATGTCACTACAGATTTTATATAATATATGAGTGGATGCATAGAGGACAGGCCCACATTTACACCTACTTCACAGAGCAGGTTCAAAGGTGTGCATTGGCATTTGCACATTGTTGGGGTTATATTTGAGGGCCTATCCCAATTCTATGTTCCTTTTATAAAATAGGCTTAAAATATGTACCTTTTTCAACTTCTCACATATACATGGTGTTATGCAATCAGGCCATATATTTGGCTTTTGGTGAATGGGCAGAGCAGGGTCAGGAACAGGATTGGCAGTTACAGGCACGTTTTCTAAAATGTATGCATAAGCGCTAATGCTTACTAGCAGGTACACACGAAAAGCTGTGCAGATGTTGTCTTTATAAAATACTTCCACAGAAATTCTCTCACTAGAAGATATATCGATTTTAATTCATCAGACCTTCCCAGGTATTACTCACAAGTTACTTAGGGACCCTTTTACTATGCCGCGTAGGCACCTACGCATGCCCAACACGTGTCAATTTTGAGTTACCGCCCGGCTACTGCGTGGCCCTTGCGCTAATTTCATTTTTGATGCGCATCCGCTACATGCGCTGGAAAAATAATTTTTATTTTCTGGCGCATGGCAAAAACCGGGCAGTAATTGTCATTCTATGTGCATAGACAATTACCGCACGATTACCCTGTGAGACCTTACCACTAAGTCAATGGCTGGCGGTAAGGTCTCAGACCCAAAATGGACGCGCTGCAATTTTAATTTTGCCGCATGTCCATTTTTGGCAAAAATTTTAAAAGGCATTTTTGGATCTGCACACACCCAAAACACGTGTCTACACTAGCGCAGCCCATTTTTCAGCGCACCTTAGTAAAAGGACCCCTTAAGCTCTGTTGAGATTTACACACCATATTCTTCATGTGTCTAAGATTATCCCAATGCTTAATTTTAATTATTTTGTGCTGTTTTTATATTCAATATTCTCTTCAATTTTATATATACTCTTTCAGTTTATCAGCTTATACATATATAGATTTTTCAAAGTACATTCAAAACTTGATACTCATTTTCAAATTGAAGTCGGCATGGGGACTAATATTGGACATGACTCACGTTTCGCATTGTGCTTTTTCAAGGACTGTCCCCTTCATAATTTCAGCCCTGCCACAGTGAAAATTAGTCCAACAAAAAGAAACTTCTGAAGATCTTTAGTTCTTCTAGATTAGCAGAACCTGTTAGATTATAAATTAAAGTCTCTATTTCCATTATGTCATTATGATAACATTCCTTTTTTTTCTTTTTTTACCAGGTGTTTTTCTGGTTACACTGGCGAGAGATGTGAACACCTAACATTAAATACATATTCAACAGATTCACCTGTAAATTATATTGCAGTTGGAGTTGGTGTTGGAATACTGCTAAGTGGAATCATTGCTTTCATCTATTGCACTGTACAGATGAGGTATCAGATACACTTTTTGAAAATGTCTTATATGTTTTTATTTTGATGGTTTTACTTAATAAATGAAAATATATGAGGGATAATCCTATCTCACTAAGGCCCCAAAGTAATCAAATGAGACTAGAACATTTTCTTTACTCATATGTTAAAAAACAAGTTCAATCTTGATGATGTAAGCAAAACGTATACAGATACATCGAGAGTTTAAAAAAAGCATTCTACAACACTATTGGATGGGAAGGCTAGCGCCAGCTCGGAGCACTACATATCAGCCCTACTGCCAGGCTCCCAGGAGCCCGGTGATACTTCCACCATTCCTGTCATTTCCGGCTCTAGAAAATATTTTTGGATTTTCTAGCACCAGGGGTGAGTGCCCAGTGAAGCCCTCACAACCTCCTAAATGGGAAACAAGTAAGGGCTTCAGCAGTAAATGGCCACACGGAAATTTTTTAATTAAAATGGCCCCTAAACTAGGAGTCAAGAGATACTCAGAAGGTATTGACTTTGTATACTTCGGACAGCTGTACTAAAATGATAGAAAAGTTTAAAAGTTTACTAACTTTAGTACCATTTTTCACTTTACAAAATTGGAGGCTGCTTGGTTCTATGCCCCAGAATCCCCACCCTCCAACTCCTCACTTACTAATCCCTACCAAGCCTGCAGGCCTTCTGTGTATTTACCTTCTCAGTAGAAAGGCTCCTTTTGTCTTACCTATTGGCCATTTGGCCTTGATTCAGCCCAGATCATTAACTACAGCTGAACTGAAGCCTTTCTAAAAATGGCCTGAAGAGAAGAAAAAAAGAGTCCTTCTATTAGGCATTTACTACTACTACTACTACAAATCATTTCTATAGCGTTACCAGTCGTACGCAGCGCTTCACAGTTGAACATGAAGAAAAGATAGTCCCTGCTCAAAAGAGCTTACAATCTAAATCAGGACAGACAGACAGGACAAATAAGGGATAAGGGAAGGACAGACAGATAGGACACATAAGTATATAGGGGGCCTATACTGCCCTGAAATGGCAGAAGGAAGTAAGTCCACTCAAAAAAATAAGTTAAGTGATTATCTTTAATCTAGGAAGTATGTCCCATCAAAATGTAATTGGGCTTTTGTATAGCCTCTTCAGGAATCCCAATATTTCCAGACTCCGTTCCTTTTATCTTGCTGCACCATATGCCTAGAATAGACTTCCTGAGCTGGTACGTCAAGCTCCATCTCTGGCCATCTTCAAATCTAGGCTAAAAGCCCACCTTTTTGATGCTGCTTTATTTTATTTGTTGCATTTTAACTCCTAACCCTTACTCAATTGTTCAGTGCCCTTATTTTATCATCCTCACTTTAGTAATTTCCTTATCTCTTGTTTGTCCTGTTTGTCTGTCCTAATTAAATTGTAAGCTCTGTCGAGCAGGGACAGTCTCTTCATGTTCAATTGCGTACATCTAGTAGTGCTATAGAAATGATAAGTAGTAGTAATTTCGGAGGCAAAAGAAAGCAAGTTCATTGCAGAAATATCAAGGAAAACAGGGGTTTTTTTTCCCATTTTCCCACAAATCAGGCAGAATGGACTTATTTCCTTCTGCCATTGCAGGGTAGTATGGGTGATGCAGTGAGTGGTTGCAGAGTAGGAAGAGAAGGTAGATCAGTGAGAAATAGATAGAGGGTTGGTGTAGAGTGGAAATTAGTGAGCGGAGGAAGAGTGGGTGGTGATCCCATGGAAGAAGTTAAATCCTAATAACAGTTCCTTTTTAATTTTTCAACTTATATTTTATTAGCATTTTAAGATATCACAATGTAACAACAGACATAAGGGGGAGGGTAATAGGGTCCATGAGGTCCATAAATTAGTTGTATTCCAGGAATTATGGATTTAAGACGGGTCCCATTAAGGTAAGCCTTTCCAAATAAGATGGTCTTAAGGGATTTTTTGAAGTTCAGATGATCATGAATAATTGTCACAGATTTAGGTAATGCATTCCATAATTGAGTGCTAATAAAGGAAAAGGTGGAAGCGTAAGTGGATTTATGTTTGAGACCATTACAGGTAGGATGATGGAGGTTTAAATATGAGCGGGATGATCTGGAAGAATTCCTAGGTGGCAGATTGAAAAGGGTAGCCATGTAACCTGGGGCTTCACCATAAAGAATTTAGCATGCAGTAAGCCCACGTTGGGCTTAACAATGCTTTGTAAAAGGGTCCCTAAGACCCTAAAGCCTCCACACCCTCTCCAGCAATTTGCAGACATTTTAGTAGAAACAAGGGAAGCCTGAGCAGGTTACATATACCAGTGATATAATACCTTGAACTCCCTGCTCCACAAGATTAGATGAAATATATAGTTGAAATGTATTTTCATGAATATTCTGTCAATCCTTTTCCCCAGCTGAGCATCCCAAATCCCGCTCCCATTTAATCATATACTTATGCTTCCTAGTGAGTAATATATCATACAGTTTAGAGATTAGCTTTTTCTGAGTAGAACCCATAAGTAAAACCTCCTCATCAGGGAGCACCTTATGAGTCAAATACTCCTGAATGAATGAAGTATTTAAACGAAGGTGGACCTGAAGATATACAAACAAATCCAACACTGGAAGTGAATAGTCCAATCTCAGTCGTTGGAAGGATAGGATAACCCCTTCAGAGTATAAATCTCCTACGTACAATATGCCCTTCTTCTCCCACCCCTCCAACAAACTAGCTTCCCAATCAGGTGCAAAAGATAAAAGGGCATTCAATGGGGAAATCATAGAAAGACGCTTACATCCCATTAGTAATTTCCTAACTCCAACCCATACAGAAATGGTGTTGCAAAAATGATAATGCATGTTACGTTCTATCCATATGCATACTTTTGAGTGGGGATCATACCAATCCAATATCGCCCTAAGGTGTGCTGCCTTATTGTAACTGTTGAAATCGGGACCCCCTAACTCATCCTTAATGCGATGGCATTGTAAAGCATATCTGGTGACCCGGGGTGGTCTCAGTTTCTATTTATACGAAAACATTTTCCTCTGAAACTGAGAAAGGGTTACCTGTGGAAGTGCAATAACCAGTGTCTGGCAAAGATACGTAAATTGTAGCAATATCATCATTTTACATGTGGAGATACGACCTAGCCAAGTGTACTGTGTCTTGGCCAACAGGTTAACTTCTTGCATAATTCCGGTAAGAGTCTCCCATAGTTCAAGCAATATAAAGCAGTAAGATTTTCTGGTATCTTCACTCCCAAATATAGAATATGCCCTTTAGCCCACCCAAAGGGTAAATGAGTTTTGAGTTCCTCGACAGCAAATATGGGAAGTGTTATGTTTAACAGTTCAGACTTTGAGGTATTCATCTTAAAGTCTGAAAGGCTACCATAGACCTGTAAGTATATGGGGTAGTGATTTTACAGGGATCCCTGACAGTAAGGAGTAGGTCATCAGCAAACAATTACATTTTAAATTCCTCACCACACACAGAAACTCCTTTACTGATGAAGCCTAATTGTCACTGCAAGGGGTTCAACTACTAAAATAAAAATAAGAGGAGACGGGACATCTGTGGTGTGTTTTTCTGTTACAGTTAAAACTAGCAGAGTAGCCCCTATTTACTCTAACCTGGGCAGTCAGAGAAGAATAGAAGGCATAAATCCACTTTTTAAAGTATTGCACCAAACCCAAAAGAAGTCAAGACTTGCTGCATAAATTGCCACTCAATTCTATCAAATGCTTTTCCTTTGTCAGTAATGAGTTAACGGTATGTCTTGACTTTTGGCTAACCAAATTAGGTTAAGAGTATGCCTAACATTGTTCCCAGTAGTGCAGTCTAGGATGAAACCTGATTGCCCCTTTGGTGGGGGAAGACCAATAGCCTTATTCAATCTAGTAGCAAGTATCTTAGTTAATAAGGTCTAAGTTAAAGGAAGAGATAGAATGATACAATCCACACAGAGTGGGATCCTGTCAAGGCTTAGGTAAGATCGTAATACCTGCTTCTATCATAGATAGAAGAAGTTTCCCCTCATCTAGTATTCAATTAAAAATTTCTAACAGGATTAGGAACAGATACCCTGAAAATTTCTTATAAAATTTTGAGGTAAAGCCATCCAAACCTGGTGATTTCTCTGGTTTAAGATAGTTCGAACATAGTCACTGTCATAGTTTTAATGGAATGTATTTAACCATTTATTCCAAAATACTGCTTTGTTCATAAATAGATTTTTCCAACATGAAAATTACATGGAGAGTTATAAATCTAATCAAACATTTTTATAAAGTGAAACTGAGACATATCCTCAGTGTAGTTCTGTAAAATAAGAGTGAAAAAGAAAATTATAGATTAACTTTTTTAGTTGTATTAACTCATATATTAGTGACAAGCTTTGAAGAATTAAACTATTTCATTATTTATTTGTTGCATTTGTATCCCACATTTTCCCACCTTTTTGCAGGCTCAATGTGGCTTACATTATGCCTTAATGGCGATTGCCATTTCCGGAATGAGAAATACAAAGTAGTATTACATTAAAGTTCATAAATGTTGAAATAAATTAAAAAGTAAGTTAGATAAACAGTTCATTTCAGGCGTGAGAGATAAGGGGGGTAGTGTGTTAACGTTCATTAGTGACAAATTGATTGAAGCAAACAGGTATAGAGAGTTTGATTTTGTCTGGTTCTGGTACAGTTTTGATGTCGGTCATTTATGAAGGATCATTATGGTATGTCTTTTTGAACAGGTTGGTCTTTAGTAATTAGATTAGCATAGCTCTCAAAAGCTATTTATAGATGTATTGAGGTACAGTAGACAAGTGAAAAGGTATCACTTAAAATTTGTTTATTGCCCCTTATTCCTACACATTCAATTGGATTAATAGGCAGCCACATTATTTTACTCAGCATATTTCTATAATTTAGATATCAGGGTCAGTATAAATTATATTACATTTCATTTTTATATCATACCCTCCCCTGAAAACTCAGAAAGGCTTTCAACTCATATCAAATACAGAAAAAAATGATCATATAATAAAATATGAAATACAATCAATCAAATCAATTCCATATTCCTGTCTTTTCTCTTACAAGGGGCAGGAGTCTAAACCAACATTTTTCTACCCCTTCCTCCTCAACACGTTTCTGACATCACCAAAAAACATTTCCTGTCACTCCCTAAGAAAGTGCCAAAGGGGCAACACCCTTTGATATGCTCGTTCATTAATCCCTCTTCAAGAGTGCTCTACCCCTGGCACTGTGTCAGCTTTTCAACAGGTTTGTGCAGAAATTCCACATGGGCCCTTATCACCTACAAAATGGGTGGCGATAAGTGCGGACATGGTCGTTTCTTTTATGGCCATGTGCTAATAGCAACATTAGTTTGGTCATTAATACAAAAGATACAAAACAGCCATCTTTACGGCTGCAATAAAAAATGGTCTTAGCATGCATGAAAAACCAACATAAGGGCACGCTAATGCAGTGGTGTGCTGGTAAATTTTTAACAACAGGCTCTCTCCCCAGTCACCTTGGCGCCCCCCCCCCGTCCACCTCGGCACCCCCCCCATCCACCTCTGCGCCCCCCCCCCCCCGTCCACCACTGCGCCCCCCACCCACCTCTGCGCCCCCCCCAAAAAAAATTGCAGAGCTGGCTATACCCGGGGGGGGGGGGGGGGCCGCCAACACATTACTCTCTCCAGGAAAAAAAAATTAAATGATCCCAGGTTCCAATCTAATTCATGTTTAATATGGGATAAAATGCCATAAATAAGTAAATAAACATAAACTTTTAACGTTCAGCACCTGATTCTCAAAGTGGACATATTCCAAACACTATAATGAAAATAAAATTCTTTTTTTTCTACCTTTGTTGTCTGGTGACTTTGTTTCTCTGATCATGCTGGTTCAGTATCTGATTCTGCTGCTCTCTATCTGTTCCCTTGACTCCGTTTCCAGGGCTTCCTTTCCATTTATTTCTTTTCTTTCCTCCTTTCTTCTTCATTTCTGGTCCTCCGCATACTTGACTGTACAGTGCATCCAGCTTCTGCCTATTTTCTCCATCCATGTGCAGTTTCTCTCCTCACTTCCTTTTCCCTCATCTAATCTCCTTCCTCTATCTTCCCTCCATGTCTAGCATTTCTTCTCTCTCCCTTCCCTCCCCTCCATCCATGTCCAGAATTTCTCTTGCTCTCCCCCTCCATCCATGTCCTGAAACTCTCCTCTCTCCCCTGCCCCTCTCTATCCATCCATACCCAGCAATTCTCTCCTCTGCCCATCCATGCCCAGCAATTCTCTCCCCTGCTTCCCATCCATGCCCAGCAATTCTCTCCCCTGCCTCCCTCTGCCCATCCATGCCCAGCAGTTCTCTCCCCTGCCCCCCTCTGCCCATCCATGCCCAGCAATTCTCTCCCCTGCCCATCCATGCCCAGCAATTATCTCCCTCTGCCCATCCATGCCCAGCAGTTCTCTCCCCTGCCTCCCTCTGCCCATCCATGCCCAGCAATTCTCTCCCCTGCCCATCCATGCTCAGTAATTCTCTCCCCTGCCTCCCTCTGCCCATCCATGCCCAGCAGTTCTCTCCCCTGCCCATCCATGCCCAGCAATTCTCTCCTCTGCCCATCCATGCCCAGCAGTTCTCTCCCCTGCCCCCCTCTGCCCATCCATGCCCAGCAATTCTCTCCCGTGCCTGCCTGCTGCCCGTCTCCAGCTGCCTTCCCTGCTTGCTTCTCAGGAGTTCGGTTCGCGCCCTTAGTCCCGCCTTCTGACGTCATTCTGACGTCATTTCCTTTTCCCGTGGCGGGACTAAGGGCGCAAACCGAACTCCTGAGAAGCAAGCAGGGAAGGCAGCTGGAGACGCTCCAGCACACCACTGCGCTAATGCCACTTTTTACCACAGCTTAGTAAAAGGAGCCCTATATGAGCTGTCTAGACAGACAAGGACATAAATTAATTCTTTGCGTCAGTCTTTACCAGGGCTTTTTTTGAGGGGGTACTTGGGGGTTCTAAGTACCGGCACCTTTTCCATTGTCTGCTAAAATTGACCCGTGGTCCCCAAGTTTTAATGAAACAGCTCAGGCTCTACACACCGATTTTTGCCTTGTCATAGATTCTGTGACTGGTTGCAGTGGGTTTGGCTATTGTGGGGTGGGTCCCTCAGTGACTACCCCACCCCTGAAGGGTGGCCAGGCTTTTGAGTACCAGCACCTTTTCTGCTAGGAGAAATGCACTGGTCTTTACTGAGGATGATGTTGGGGTGAAACCCACGCTTGAAGCAGTTTTTGATGGTGATGGAGGACAAAAAGCAAATTGACAAACTAAATAGGAGCAAATCATCTTGACTCCATCCCTACCTTTGAATACAAGATCCCCCATCTCCAAATTCTTCCCCCTGAAAACAAGATGCCCTGATTTCTAGTACCCCCCCCCAAACACAGGACCACTGACCTCTAGCGCCCCCCTGAACACAAGACTCCCCCCCACCCCCCCATCAGACACTCCCACAAGACTTCCTCTAAACCCAGAGATCCTAACGGGCATTCCCTGGTGGTCCAGCGGGTCTGTAAGTAGGAGCAATCCCCAGTTGCAACTCCTCAAAAATTTGGCACCCCTAACAGTAGTCTTGCAGTACTTCCAGTATGGGTCATGTTTCCTTTAAAAAAATGAGAAGGCAACAAGCCAACAAGAGCATACCTGTTTATAAATGTTTTCTATAGACTGCTTTCATATTACCTATAGAATGAGTGAGACTTTCTGAGTTTGCATGGGTATTGGTATAACTATAAACCATACTGCACTAATGGCAGCGACAGTTAACAAGATTGCTGTTTATCATTTCATTATCATTAATCAGTTACAATTAGTTGTTAGTGTTGGCTCAATGTTACTTTTGATTATATTCAGTACCTCTGAACATAAGCTAGGCCTTGTCTTATATCTGGCTGTTCTGTGTTAAAAGCAAGGTAAAGCCATTATTTCATTTATATTGTCTAATTTTTAATTAGAGAGATAAGGATCAGAAATGATTGATTGATTGATTGATTGATTGGGGATTATGCTAGAACACGACATGTCACTTTAATTCATACAACATTATCTGTTCTTCTTTAGGTGTGTAAAGCCAAAGTCACCATATAAAATCTGCTTTGGGGAAAGAACACTGGACAGATGAAGCATATTTATCCATCTGCTGCATATAAACGATGGACTGAATTTTCAGTGCCAGGAAGGACAGTACCTGCAGGATGCCAGCAGTTACTGTAACATCTAGGATGCCTGAGAAAAGTTTGACCTGGTCTCATGCGACTAGACTTTAGGATCTCAGAAGTTCCAACGAAATAAACATCATTGAGCACTGCACGTCAAAAAGAAGAGAGACTGGGATGGATCTAGTTTATTAATAAGAAGTCTTGATTATCATGAACATCTCTCCATGGAGTGACATGACCACATTCTCTAGGGGCTCATTCTCCACTTAGGAAGTGGAATTGACCTGCCTAGGATGTGTAGATGGGTTCTGAAGAGGTATATACTATGTGAAGACTTTTAGGAAAACATTTTAAGGACGTTGAAATGAAAATGGCATGAGTATTGGAAGAGCCACGTTGTTTTTATAAAGCGTATTGGTGACGGACTATCTTGGTGTTTTCCCTGCTGTCATAGAGCCACACCAAGACCATCCATTCAGCCCAAGAGATCAAGAAGAAAGACTATAAATGGAATAGCAAAATTAAATAAGTTTCTTCTTCTGAATGGTTGCATTTTAAGTAAACAAATGTCATACTGGTCCAAAAGTATATGTCACTTTAATGATCAATCAAATATGAAATAAAATACCCTGCTTTATCAAACCAATGTAGATCACAGTTCCTCTATGGTAGCCATTCCCAACCCAGTCCTCGGGGCACACCTAGTCCCATCGGGTTTTCAGGATATCCACAATGAATATTCAAGAGTTAGATTTGCATGCAATTGAGGCAGTGCATGCAAATCTATCTCATGCATATTCATTGTGGATAGCCTGAAAACCCGATGGGACTAGGTTTGCCCCGAGGACTAGGTTGGGAATGGCTGCTCTACGGTATAACACTTTAAGGGGAGGGGTACATGGGCTACTGGTAAGATGTTATTTTACTGTTAACCTTGGTTATTAGTAACTAGGAGGGACATAATTGAAAGGGGCGCCCATGTTTTCCTGAGGACGTCCTCGCAGGACGTCCCGGCGAAGGGGCGGGGAAACCCATATTATCAAAACAAGATGGGCATCCATCTTTCGTTTCGATAATAAGGTTGGGGACGCCCAAATCTTGACATTTAGGTTGCCCCTAGACTTGGTCGTTTCTGATTTTCGGCGATAATGGAAACTAAGGGCGCCCTTCTCAGAAACAACCAAATGCAAGCCATTTGGTCATAGGAGGAGTCAGCATTCGTAGTGCACTGGTCCCCCTGACATGCCAGGACACCAACCGGGCACTCTAGGGAGCACTGCAGTGGACTTCATAAATTGCTCCCAGGTACATAGCTCCCTTACCTTGTGTGCTGAGCCCTCCACCCCACCCCTAAAAAAACCCACTACCCACAACTGTACACCACTACCATAGACTTATGGGTGAAGGGGGGCACCTAGATGTGGGGATAGTGGGTTTCTGGTGGGTTTTGAAGGGCTCACATTTACCACCACAAGTGTAACATGTAGGGGGGGGATGGGCCTGGGTCCGCCTGCCTAAAGTGCACTGCACCCACTAAAACTGCTCCAGGGACCTGCATATTGCTGTCATGGAGCTGGGTATGATATCTGAGGCTGGCATAGAGGCTGGCAAAAAATATTTTTAAAAAAAATTTTTGAGGATGGGAGGGGGTTAGTGACCACTGGGGGAGTAAGGGGAGGTCATCCCCGATTCCCTCCGGTGGTCATCTGGTCAGTTCGGGCACCTTTTTGTGGCTTGGTCGTAAGAAAAAAAAGGGCCAGCTAAAGTCATCCAAGTGTTCGTCAAGGACGCCCTTTTTTTTCCATTATGGGTCGAGGGCATCCATGTGTTATGCACGCCCAAGTCCCACCTTCGCTATGCCTCCGACACGCCCCCGTGAACTTTGGTCGTCCCCACCACAGAAAGCAGTTGGGGATGCCCAAAATCAGCTTTCCATTATACCGATTTGGGCAACCCTGTGAGAAGGACGCCCATCTTGCGATTTGTGTCGAAAGATGGGCATCCTTCTCTTTCGAAAATAAGCCTGTAGGTCTCATTGTATAAAATAGGACCTGTGCTAAAATAGCATGTTGTGGTAAAAAAACCCTTCTTAACAGTAGCCCTCCTAAATCACTGCAGGTTTTTAATGTATGTGAAAAAGAAAGAAGAAATACTGTATGAACTCCAAGAATTCAGAACAGTATTCTACCTGCAAGAACTGACTTTTGTTGATTTGTGATCCAAGTAGACTATCTAGACATGCAGAATAGAAATTGTTTTAAATAAATACATTTTGCCACTCAATAATTCATCAGTGAGCAAATCTTAATTTATTTATTACATTTAATGATGAAATCCTCAGGGGAAACAAAAAAGATATAAACCTGAAACAGCATCCAAAGTAATAGAAAAATACTCTAGAAAGGAAGAGGAGGAATTAATTGTGGGATCAATTCATTCCTGCACATTTGAGCCTCAATAAGGCAAATAGGGGGGAATTCTATAAATCGTGCTCAAAAATGGGTGCGAAAAAGATTGGCACTAAAGGCCAGATTCTCTATTTGGCACCGAAAAAATGAGCGCCAATGGACAACGCGCCTACATGTATTCTATAAATTGCACCTAAAGTTAGGTGCAGTTTACAGAATATGCATAGCGGCACCCATATAACTAATTTGGGCACAGTCATTTACACCAATGAAAAGCTGTGTAAATGTCCATACCAAACTTTAAGCGCAGAATGGGGTATTCTATAACACTACCCGTAAATCTTGGGAATTCCCATGACCTGCCTATGACCTTCCCATGGCCATGTCCCCTTTTTGAGATCTGCATGGTAAAATTTACATGGACTGCTTTGCAAATATGCTTAGCAAATAGTGCATGTAAATTCTAATTAGTGCCGATAACTGCTTGTTAATATCCAGTTATCAACACTGATTGGCTTGTTAATCAATTGAATTGCAAGCGTAAATCAGAATTTGCCCATATTTGCATATGCAACTCGAGTCGCACTATGTAGAATCTGGGAGTAAGTGCTATTCAATAAAGAGTGTGCACCCTTTATAGAATAGCGCTTAGCATCGGTTCCCGCACCCAACTCTGGGTGCTAGACTTACACCTGCTGAAATCCGGTGTAAAACCCAGCACCCAAGTTGGCTGCAGAAACCCAATATTTTTTAACACTGCGCCAAATTTTGGAAAGCCCATGACCTGTCTATGCCCCTTCCATGCTCCCTATTAGGTTGCATTTAATGTAGGCACCCAGCATTATAGAATAGCTTGCAGCCAGATGTGTATGCATATCCTAAATGGTGCCAATTAACATCAATAATTGGTTGTTAGCATTCAATTATTGATGGTTAACAACTCATTAACCAATTAGGTTGCGTAAGCATCTTGTAAGCACACCCAAATCTGAGTCCCATATATAGAATCCGGAGGATAGTGAGTACTTCTATAAGTGCACTTATTTTAGGAGCCAAGAAGGCACCTAGTTTTAGCTTATTCCATAAATAAAAACATGCACCCTCTTTCTTTACATAATACTATCTTAAGAGGGCATATACTTTAGGTGTGACTACTTTCATTAACCATTGGGGTAAATGTTCCAGCTAAGATTGCCAAGAAATGCGTGAAAAGTTTGGTACTCTATAATTTAAATGTGTAACTGTGTGCCCTGTCCACACTCCACCCAGACTTTGCCCATATGTACACCCTTCAAACTATACATCACCACCTTTAGGTACCAGGTTACAGAATATCGTTTACCATAATATTGACATATATGACTATATGCTGGTATTCTGGTCATTTACACATGTTCTAGGCACCCAAAGATATAGACATTCTCATACCCCATAATTATATAAACTTGCTTGCACAATTTTACAGGTAGGGCCAGAATCAGTAAATGGCACCCAAGTTAGGGCACTGGGAAAAATTCGAGCTGAACGCTAGTCTATAAAGGGTTTAGAAAAACAGTTAGACAGATTTCTGTACACAAAGTCTGCCAGATGAAACCTGCTGTAAATCCTGGTGCGCAAGTTGGGCCCATAACCCCAATATTCTAAAATACTGCTCCTTTTTAGAATGCCCCTATTCACCAGGTCCCCATGGCCACACCCCCTCCGTGGGTTGTGCATGCGACACTTTGGGTACCCAGCATTATAGAATAGCATGTAGGTAGATACACATCTAAATCCAAATTAGTGCCAATCAACTCTAATTAACCTCAATAATTAGTTGTTAGAACTCAATTCACTAATTAGTTTGTGTGTGCACCTGGGCTCCATGACCAAATCTGAGCACTCAACTTTCGGTGACCTATGTAGGAATCCAGGGGTTAGCAAGCAATATTGAGTGCACACATTATAGAATAGTGTCAGTTATGCATTTTACATACTGTAATAATTGGTAATTGGTATTAACAACCAATTTTTGGCTATACTTGATGTTACTTGTGTAACTGCCCTTAGTCAAGATTCTGTAACTTGCAAGCACAAAGGAGGAGATTCTATATACCAAAAAAATCAGTGCTGAAATCAGTACCAACATAGGATATTCTATAATCGGCACCTAGATTTAGGCGCCGTTAATAGAATACGCTTAATTGTTATTTCAGTACCTAAATCTGAGTGTACCCATTTACACCAACTAAAACATGGCGTAAATCTCGGTGCGTAGATTTAGGCACATTGGGCCATATTCTATAACTAGGCACCTAAATTTTGGAATGCCCACAAAACACCCATTTTCCTGCCCATAACCATGCCCCTTTTTGCCTGCGCACATTAGAAGTTCGACGCACATCGTTATAGAATACGCTTAGTGAGTTGTGCACCTAAATTCTAATCAGTGTCATTAGTGCTCATTATTGCTTGTTAAGTGCTAATGTCAGTGCTCATTAGCTTGTTAAGTCAATTAAGTTATGTGCGGTATTATAGAATCCACGCCGATTTCGGCACTTAAATCTAAGCGCACTATATAAAATCCAGGGGAAAATCCATAGCACTCAACTGCAAGGGGGCCTGAACCTGGAGAGGCATGAGAGGGTCAGGGGCGTCTCTAGTACTTACATGCACATCTTCCAGAATACTGGCAGTTACCCATGAAAGTTATTTATTTAATTATTTATTGATTGATTCAGACTTTGCTAATGTATAGTTCAAAGTGGTGTACACATTTAAAAATAAGTATATAACACACAGAAAAGGAACTACAATTTAAATAGGAAAGAACAAAAGTAAAGAACAGACAAAACAGCAAACCATGAGAAAAGAAGCTTACGCACAGTGAGACATCAAAAACACTTTCTTCAGGTTGTGGAAAAGTCTCTTTGGAAAAGCCAGGGATCTGAATTTCTTTAGGGATGATTCTGCTCAGATAGTGGAGGGCAGAGAATTCCAAAGGGCTGGTGCTGCAAAATAAAATAGGGAGAACAAGACAATGGTCATTAAGCGAACGAAGGGAGCAGTACGGACAGTAGGGGATACTGAGGGATGAGAGACAGAGAGGGACGCCGATACAAAGGGTTTGAAAGGTAAGCATAAGAACTTTGAAAGTGACCCGTTAGGTGCAGAAATGCAGACTTCTGCTAGTATTATAATCGCAAATGTATGTGTAATTGCCAATATAGAATTTGCACTTAGTGCACATCATCTCAGTGCTAACTTTAGGCAATCTGTAGAGAATTAACCCCATAGTGGATACATATTGGGTTCTTCTGAGCACTTCCAGCTGTATAAAAGGATATGCGGTTGCTCTTTGAGCGGTTATGAAACACACAGCAATGTATTTGGAAGAGTCCAGAAAAATATATTCAGAGAGCACAGGAGTAGGAACTCACCTATACATTCTCCATTAGTGAGTTTCACTCCACCTCCATCCTCTAAAATGTTATTCGCCAACTTAGAGATGTGGCTTCTATTTTCTTCCAATAGGCCGCTACCCTGAAGAGATTTGCACCTGTCTGTTCAATGCCCATTCTTTCATGGAAAATGCAGGGACTTCCCCCACTTCTCCCCCAGGATTAAGAAAGCTCTCCAAGATTTTTAAAAACCATGAAAATTTTAATTTTGCCCCACTTCCCCAAGTAGAAAAGGCAGGTGGAGGGTTTTGTTAGTTTTTTGAGTGGGTGTTGTAGGTTCTGTTGTTCACTTCCAAGGATCTTCTTTCTTGTCCTCGTCAGAGCATGAGCACATCCGAGTGAAACTACAAGAGTGGCTAAAAGACAATCTTGACAGATAACACAGAAAGCAGCATGTACAAAGCAGAAAATAATGCAGCAAACACAGCTAAAACTCTAATAGGAGACACTCCTTGCCCTCCAGAGCAAACCCAAAGGACTTCATGCATCGGTTAGTGGCACACCTGAGTGGAGGAGGAGCAGTCTAGCAAGTAGAGCTCCAGTCTGTGAACCAGAGACTCCAGGGTTCAAATCCAACTGATGCTCTTTGTCACCTTGAGCAAGTCATTTAACTATCTTATGTATTTATTGGGATTTATTAACTGCCTTTATGAAGAGATTCACCCAAGGCAGTATACAGCAGGTACAGTATAACATAGAACTTACAATTCTGTTGACAGCATAACAACAGTAATGTCCAAATATAAACATAAATATAATAAATGAGGTAAACTTGAGAATAGCAAATTAAAACCTGATAGTAGGACTACCATGAAACAGTATCAAAAACATACACATTTAACAGCACTGAAATTCAAATAACAGAGATATAATATGATGTCAGCATAATACCAATGAAACACCTAATAAGCACACATTAGAGAATTCAAATAACAGAGATATGATGCTAATGATTTTCTACAATACAGCTTACCATGTAGCTGAAGGACCAAGTGCAGATATGTAGATGGGGACAAGATTGGTGGTACAGAGTCAGTTCGGATAGATAGATTCCCACCCACCTTCTTAATGCCATCTCTCCTACTCTTATTCCTTTTATCTGTCACATTCTCAACCTCTCACTTTCCACTGCGACTGTCCCTGCTGCCTTTAAACATGCTGTGGTCACACCTCTCCTTAAGAAGCCTTCACTTGACCCTACTTGTCCCTCTAATTACCGACCCATCTCCCTCCTTCCTTTTCTCTCCAAATTACTTGAGCGTGCTGTTCACCGCCGCTGCCTTGATTTTCTCTCCTCACATGCTATTCTTGACCCATTACAATCTGGTTTTCGCCCTCTCCACTCAACCGAAACTGCGCTTACTAAAGTCTCCAATGACCTATTACTGGCTAAATCCAGAGGTCAATATTCTATCCTCATTCTTCTTGATTTTTCTGCTGCTTTTGACACTGTCGATCACAGCATACTTCTCGATACCCTGTCCTCACTTGGATTCCAGGGCTCTGTCCTTTCCCGGTTCTCTTCCTACCTCTCCCTCCGCACCTTTAGTGTTCACTCTGGTGGATCCTCTTCTACTTCAATCCCTCTGCCTGTCGGCGTACCTCAGGGTTCTGTTCTTGGTCCCCTCCTCTTTTCTATCTACACTTCTTCCCTTGGTTCATTAATCTCATCCCATGGCTTTTCCTACCATCTCTATGCTGATGACTCCCAAATCTACCTTTCTACCCCTGATATCTCACCTTGCATCCAAACCAAAGTTTCAGCGTGCTTGTCTGACATTGCTGCCTGGATGTCTCAACGCCACCTGA
This sequence comes from Microcaecilia unicolor, assembly GCF_901765095.1. Taxonomy (NCBI): domain Eukaryota; kingdom Metazoa; phylum Chordata; class Amphibia; order Gymnophiona; family Siphonopidae; genus Microcaecilia; species Microcaecilia unicolor. Next base: position 398,477,221 of record NC_044032.1, on the reverse strand, counting down.
AATTAAATATGACCAAAACCGAGCTTCTCATTTTCCCCCCCAAACCCACCTCCCCGCTCTCCCCGTTTTCTATTTCTGTTGATGGCTCTCTCATTCTCCCTGTCTCCTCAGCATGAAACCTTGGGGTCATCTTTGACTCTTCTCTCTCCTTCTCTGCTCATATCCAGCAGACCGCCAAGACCTGTCGTTTCTTTCTTTACAACATCCGTAAAATCCGCCCCTTTCTTTCCGAGCACTCTGCCAAAACCCTCATCCACACCCTTGTCACCTCTCATTTAGACTACTGCAATCTGCTTCTTGCTGGCCTCCCACTTAGTCACCTCTCCCCTCTCCAGTCAGTTCAGAACTCTGCTGCCCGTCTCATCTTCCGCCAGGGTCGCTTTATTCATACTACCCCTCTCCTCAAGACCCTTCACTGGCTCCCTATCCGTTTTCGCATCCTGTTCAAACTTCTTCTACTAACCTATAAATGTATTCACTCTGCTGCTCCCCAGTATCTCTCCACATTCGTCCTTCCCTACACCCCTTCCCGTGCACTCCGCTCCATGGATAAATCCTTCTTATCTGTTCCCTTCTCCACTACTGCCAACTCCAGACTTCGCGCCTTCTGTCTCGCTGCACCCTACGCCTGGAATAAACTTCCTGAGCCCCTATGTCTTGCCCCATCCTTGGCCACCTTTAAATCTAGACTGAAAGCCCACCTCTTTAACATTGCTTTTGACTCGTAACCACTTGTAACCACTCGCCTCCACCTACCCTCCTCTCTTCCTTCCCGCTCACATTAATTGATTTGATTTACTTACTTTATTTATTTTTTGTCTATTAGATTGTAAGCTCTTTGAGCAGGGACTGTCTTTCTTCTATGTTTGTGCAGCGCTGCGTATGCCTTGTAGCACTATAGAAATGCTAAATAGTAGCAGTAGTAGTAGTAGTAGCCTTCTTGGAAGCCCAGTGCAATCTTACCACGCTCCGTAGAGATTATTGCAGTGCCATATTGGAAGTCCACTGCTAATAGGGCAAAAGTTTTTGGCTTCCCAGTTCCCACACTGAGACATCAGGTTTAATCTGCCTGTGAGGCAACCTGATGCTCTGCCTTCATTTTTGTTGCACTCTCTCTTTGCAATTCCCTTCCTTCCTACCTGCGGGCTGAGTCTTTGTAACATAAGTTTAAACACACCTTGGAACTCTCTTTTACATTAGAGCTTCCAGTGATGCCAGGGACCCAGGGACATGTAATGCACACCCAGATGAGTCCTTCTAATGCTCCTCTATTATTTTCTGCTATCTTGGACTCATATTGTACCTTTTTTCTTTGCTCTTCTGGCTTTTAATACAGTAATACAGTAATTGATTTCTAAACTACTATGAATTCCTTGGTCTACAGGTTTATCCATCTGTTTTCCAATTGGTTGATATTTAGCAGAATATTGTATCTCTTGTGTTTCAAGTATTTTCTTGATGTATTATTTTCAAAATGCATAAATAAAAGAAAAAATATGGGATTAAAGTAAATCAAACTAAATTACTTTCTTGCATATCAGATGAGGGATAGGAAGCCTCAAACACATATCTATACACGGCACACAAATTTGGGTGTGCTGCTGAGATGTGCGCGCAAATTAATTGGTTAATGAGCTCTTAATCATCAATAATTGGATGCCAACCACCAATTATTGATGTTAATTGTCACTCATTAAAATTTGCATGCACATCTGGTTGTGCACTATTCTATAGGGCAGGGCTTCTAACTCACGTGGAGGGACATAATCGAACACGAACGCCTATCTCCATGGGCGTCTATGTCCGAAAACAGGTAAGTGAAGAGGAGGGACAGATGGACGTCTTTTTTTTGTTTCGAAAATACGGTTTGTATGGACCAAATGCCATGGATTTGTTTGTTTCTGAGCTGGGCATTTTGGTTTTTTTTTTTTAGAGATAATGGAAACTAAAACCGGCCAGCTCAAAAACGTCCTAATCCAAGCCATTTGGTCGTGGGAGGGGCCAGGATTCGTAGTTCACTGGCCCCACTGACATGCCAGGACACCAACTGGGCGCCCTAGAGGTCAGTGCGGTGGACTTCAGAAAAACCTCCCACATGCATAGCTCCCTTACCACGGGTGCTGAGCCCCCAACCCCCTCCCCTAAAACCCACTACCCACAAATGCACAACACTACCATAGCTCTTAGGGGTGAAAGGGGCACCTACATGTGGGTACAGTGGGTTTTGCAGGCCTCCCATTTACCAGCACAAGTGTTACAGGTAGGGGTAATGGGCCTAGGTCCGCCTGCCTGAAGTGCACTGCGGTACCCACTAAAAGTGCTCCAGGCCTCTAGGACTTGTTGCTGCTGTAGAACCTTGGCACACCAGTTGACACCTGAAGACTAATGTCTCCGAAAACGTTCTTTATTCGAATAAGCACGTTTACTCACAGTTAACTGCAGATCAGAGGTTGTGCCCCACTGGCAAAGAGTCTCCCTGGTACTGAGATTAGCAGTAGGTCAGAGCTGGCAGAATGCTGTACAATGCCCACTTTCAGTAACGTGGGTAACACATGAAAGGGAGCTAAAACTGGCTTACAAAAATGGCCACTACCTCATGGACTACCGGAAACAAAACAGGGCACACTCTGACCCAGTAAGCAGAGGGAAAAGCACCATGGGAGTAGAGCCTACCAACTACCAACATCGTGAGCATTTAACACAAGCTAGTGGAATCACGGAGGACAATACCCTACACCCACCACAATGCATTGCTGATGTGACTCTGCAGTGCGCATAACAGAAAAGGTGTCACACTCACCCGAGAGCCACATCAGAACCAGGGAAAGGCTGTCAGAGGATAGAACACATTCTGCTGTCATGGAGGTGGGCACGGCATTTGAGGCTGGCATACAGGCTGGCAAAAAAAGTTTGTAAAGTGGGTTTTTTGTTTGGTGGGAAGGGGTTAGTGACCACTGGGGCAGTCAGGGGAGGTGATCCCCGATTCCCTCCAGTGGTCATCTGGTCAGTTGGGGCACTTTTTTGGGACTTGGACCTGAAAAAAAAGGGCCAAATAAAGTGGACCAAATTCTCGTCCAAAACACCCTTCTTGTTTCGATTATCACCTAAAGACGCCCATCTCTCCTCAGCCGATAACCATGCCCCAGTCCCGCCTTCACCACGCCTCCGACACGCTCCCGTCCACTTTGTTCGTTCCTGCGACGGAGTGCAGTTGAAGACGACCAAAATCGGCTTTCGATTATACCAATTTGTTCGCCCACGAGAGAAAGACGCCCATCTCTCGATTTGGGTCGAAATATGGGCGTCATTCTCTTTCGAAAACAAGCTGGATAGTGTGTATCCCAAAATGGGTGTGGCCATGGGAGGGGCATGGGTGTGTCAGGGTGTTTCGAACTGTTATACGCATAGTTATAGAATACTGGGCAAGCGCACATTTACACCAGTTTCAGCAGGCATAAGTCTGGTGCCCCAATGTTAGGCGCGGGAATCAGCGGTAAGCTCTATTCTATAATGGACGCACACTCTTTATACAATAGCGCATAGCGCCATTTTGTTTCAGTGTTCCCCTTTGAGTGCTATTTATAGAATTCCCCTCTCTGTGACTCAGAAAGGGGTTTGCATTAAATTCATCATCTGTATTGAGTGTGGCATCTCATTTATGGCATCAATGAATCGGGCAATTATTTCAAACAAATGTTTCTATTCTCATTTAGGTCAGCACTGGTTAATTGTTAAGGTTAGAGGTTGGTGAATGAATCTTAGCCATAAAATAAAGAAATACTAAACTGCCATATGCAAACCATAATAAAATTAAACTGTTCTTCATTTATTCTTGATAAAATGTTTGCTTTTATGTATTATTTATGCTTATAAGTGTTCTGAGCACCAGAAAATAATTGATTTCCTAATTAAAAGCCAGAAAGGCTGAGTGTATTTAGGATCACTTCTGCTCAGACAATCCTTCTTTTTCTACACACTATTCCAAGGAAGAATAGGCATGATATGAAATTATTTGAAAATGTTTATATACTTGATCCATGTGAGATATTGCTATTTAAGCATGAGCTGATAACATTAGATTCCCAGGATGTTCTAGACCACATGGAGGGAAATTCTTTAAAAGTCACCTAAAGTTAGGTGCTAAGTGCTGGGTGCCAAGGGCTAGATTCTATGACACCAAAAAAAAATCAGCACTGAAAAAAGCATTATCCAGAAGGCACACTTAAACCTAGGTGTAGTTTATAGAATAACGCTTATGCCCAGGAATCACATCTAACTTTAAATGCAGCCATTTGCACCAACTACAAGCATGGTACAAATCTACACACCTAAATTATGGCAGTATCCCCGTTATTCTGTAACAGTGCATGTTAATTTTAGGAACACCCCTATTCTGCCCATGCCCCTCCCATTTCCACACCCCCCTTAGTCACATCACACATAAAGCTTAGGCACAGATCCCATACCTAAATTTACATGTATGAATGCCAATTAAACCTAATTAGTACCAATAAATGCTTGTTAAAAAGACAATTATTGGTGCTAATTAGCTCATTATTCAATTAAATTGCACTCACAAACTGGGAGCATGCCCAAATTTGCACAGGCAATTTTTGGTAACTTTTATAGAATTAGGGGGTAAGTGCTAGCTCTGTATCAGCAATTATGCAGAAAATGGCCATTATAGAATACAAGCGTAAGTCTACGTTTTAGCACCTAACTTTAGTCGTGAGCCATGTCAAAGGCTGGTGTAAATGCTTGCTCCTGCCGTATTTAGGTGTCCGCACTTACACAAACTCTATAGAGGTGCCCAGTTATAGAACTGACCCTATATAGTTCTTTGGACAACCTAAACCATGCCAAGATCATTTCCCCTTAAAATCTATTGAGGATGTTTACTAAGCTGTATTGCACAGCTAGTGTGGGTTTTACTGCACTGTATTCATTAACTTGGATCCACGCTAACATCTACCATGTGTTAAAACCAGTCAGTGTTTAAAAACCATGCTAGCTGCAAAACCCAAGTAAGGGTGGATAGTGCAGTGACATGGGCAGAGAGGAAAAGTGCCAACTGTGACAGCTAGTGGGTAGCTCAATGCCATACACTAGCTGTTATAACTGCCAATGGTACAGCTGCACTTAATGTCACCTCTACAGGTAATGTTAAATACAGTTGTGCTACCTAGAAATAAGCACGGGATTTTCCCAAGTCCATTTTATTAATGGACTTTTCTTTTAGGAAGCTATCCAAACCTTTTTCAAACCCTGCTAAGCTAACTGCTTTTACCACATTATCTGGCAACAAACTCCAGAGTTTAATTACACATTGAGTGAAGAAATATTTTCTCCAATTCGTTTTAAATTTACAACTTTGTAGCTTCATTGCATGTCCCCTAGTCCTAGTATTTTTGGAAAGAGTAAACAAGCAATTCACATCTACCCATTCCACTCCACTCAGTATTTTATATACCTCTATCATATCTCCTCTCAACTGTCTTTTCTCCACGCTGAAGAGCCCAAGCCATTTCAGCCTTTCCTCATAGGAAAGTCATCCCATCCCTTTTATCATTTTCGTTGCCCTTCTCTGTACCTTCTCTAATTCCACTATATCTTTTTTTAGATGCAGCGACCAGAATTGCACACAGCAGTCGCACCATGGAGCAATACAAAGACATTATAACATCCTCGTTTTTATTTTCCATTCTTTTCCTAATAATACCTAACATTCTATTTGCTTTCTTTGCCGCTGCAGCACACTGAGGAGAAGGTTTCAAAGTATCATCAATGATGACTCCTAGATCCTTTTCCTGGTCAGTGACTCCTAACGCGGAACCTTGCATCACGTAGCTATAGTTTGGGTTCCTCTTTTCCATATGCATCACTTTGAACTTACTCACATTAAACATCATCTGACATTTGGATGCCCAGTCTCCCAGTCTCGTAAGGTCGTCTTGCAATTTTTCACAGTCCTCTTGTGATTTAACAACTTTGAATAACTTTGTGTCGTTGGCAAATTTAATTACCTCACTAGTTATTCCCATATCTAGATCATTTATAAATATGTTAAAAAGCAGCGGTCCCAGCACAGACCCCTGGGGAACCCCACTAACTACCCTTCTCCATTACAAATACTGACCATTTAACCCTAGTCTATGTTTTCTATCCTTTATCCAGTTTTTAATCCACAATAGAACACTACCTCCTATCCCATGAATTTCCAGTTTCCTCTGGAGTCTTTCATGAGGTACTTTGTCAAATGCGTTTTCAAAATACAGATACATAATATCGACTGGCTCACCTTTATCCACATGTTAGTTCACCCCTTCAAAGAAATGTAGTTGATTTATTTTATTAGTATCCCACCTTTGCCCAGAGCATGTAACAGAAAAAAAAACATGCATACAATCAATAAAAACACTAAAACCTAATAAACAACAAAAATCAACATCAATTAAAAGTATATGCAGGGGTAATAATATCATGCATGATGGCTGAAATGGCGGTTCAACTTACTCAGACACAGCAAGATCCGGACAACCATAAGAATCGTAACAAGAATAAGGAACCTGTTTTCCACCACTGCCTGAGTGGAACAGAAGCAAAGGAAAGAAGAAGTGCTACTAAACTCAGCTAAATTCACTTAAAAACTCACTTACTAAACTCACTTAAAAACAATAAACGAACTAAATAGCTTCCACAAAGCTCTGAAAATGTATCTATTTAGCAAGGCCTACTACGAGAACCCATAACTAACTACAACATAACACTTAAACACCTTCCACTCAGAATGTCTTATTCTACAATTCCTTGACCAGATCCTCTTGCTTTCTCTAATTTCTTTGTAATACCAACTGTATTATTGACCCTGTTATGGTGATGCCATGACAAATCTTTGTAAGCCACATTGAGCCTGCAAATAGGTGGGGAAAATGTGGGATACAAGTGCAATAAATAAATAAATAAATAAAGCTAAGGAAGCTACCCAACATAAAGCCTGTCTACACCCCAGACCTTAATCTGAGAAGAACCAGCTCTACCTTGAGACTACGTAGGAAAGGAGAAGGAAAAAGACTGTGTTAACTTCCAGAAGAACATTCCAGAAGAATCAAGGTTGGCGATCCAGAGTTCAGGGAGTACAGGGACACAAAGGTCCGATAACAAGAGCCAGGAAATGGGACAATTCATTATAGTGAACTTGTCAAATTAATAATTATCTAGGACAGAGGAATCCCTGCTGTCTAAAGGGTTATCTTTTGTTCCATTACAATGACACCAACCTTTTCAATTTAGGGTTGATTTTGAGAACTTTATTAGGGTTCTGCAATTGAAAGTGTATTTTGCAAATAAACCAGAAGGTGGATCTTTTACTTACTCTGAATGTAAAGATTTCTTGGACAGTGTGGGTGATATCAGTGAGCCTTGCAGCACCCCACAGTCTGCTTTCCATAGGGCACAGAGTATCTAGTTCATTTTGACCTGGTAGAATCTTGATGTTTGGAATCTTTAAACCAATGTAGTACCTCGCCTCCAGCATTCTTAGTAGGATTTGGTGGTCAACCATATAAAATGCACCTGACATGTTGAATTGTAGAAGCAGGATTTTCTTGCCGTTGCTGATTTATTTTTTATTTTGCTACATTTATATCCCACATTTTCCCACCTATTTGCAGGCTCAATGTGGCTTACAATATAATACAACTTTTCTTTTGAAGTTGGCTAGTAAAGTCATAAGTACAGTTTCGGTGCTGAACTGAGGTCTGAATCCCAGTTGGGAGCTATGGAGTATGGAGAAGTTGTTGAGGTAGTCCATTAGTTGACTGGTGATCAGGCCTTCCATTACCTTGGTCATGAGTGGGCTGGAGGCCACTGCTCTGTAGTTCAAGACTTTGCTTCAGCTTTTTTGCATAGTCTTTGGGACTGGCATCAGTACTATTCTACCTCTCTCCTTTGGGAATAGGCCATTGGTTAGCATGAATGATATGTGGGAGTGAAATTGAGTTATAAAGTGTTGCATCTTTCATTAGGTAGTTGGGGCAGGTATCTAAAATGTCTTAATGGCAGACAAAGTAAGTTCTAAATTCTGGACAGAGCCATCAAACATATAAACGGTGAGTGACCATACTCACTCGCAAATGCGCAGTAGAGACTTCCCTCTCTGCCCCGCCCCCGCATCAATATGTGATGACGGGGGCAGGACAGAGAGGGAAGTCTCTACTGGCATGCTGCAGACGTCGGAACCGCTCCCCCTCCCCCCCTCCCTCGGAATCGCCACCGCCCCTCCATCTGGCCCGAGCACGGTGAACTTACATCACCACGCAGCAGCAGGCACATCAGCAAAGCTGCCGTCGGGCTTCCTTCTCTGCCTTTGTCACACGAGGGCGGGACACAGGCAGAGAAGGAAGCCCGCCCTGATGGCAGCTTTGCTGATGTGCCTGCTGCTGCGTGGTGATGTAAGTTCACAGTGCTGCTTGGGCCGGGTGGACGGGCGGCGGCGGCGACTCTGGGGGAGGCGGGGTGGGGCGGCGCCGACCTCGGGGGGGGGGGGCTCGGAAATCCCCCCATTCCAAAAGTAGCCCGTTTTCACGGGCTCAACGGCTAGTCTCCTTATATAGGGAACTTGATATCTTGACCACAAAGGATTAAAAGAATACATAAAAGGTTCATTATTACAGGAGCATAGGTTAGTTTACCAATGACTGGAAAGGGATGGTTAATAAGACTGAAAATACTATAATGCCTTTGTATCACTTCATGGTGCGTCCATACCTTGAGTATTGCATTCAGTTCTAGTTGCCGTATCTCAAAAAATATATAGCAGAATTAGAAAAGGTTCAAAAAAGAATGACCAAAATGATAAAGGGGATGGAACTTCTCTCATATGAGGAAGGGTAAAAAGGTTAGGACACTTCAGCTTTGAAAAGAGACAGATGTGGGGAGATATGATTGAGGTCTACAAAATCCCAAGTGGTGTAGAACGAGTAGAAGTAAATCGATTTTTTACTCGTTACAAAACTACAAAGACTAGGGGACACTAGAGGAAGTTACATGGAAATACTTTTAAAACAAATAAGAGGAAATATTTTTTCACTCAATGAATAGTTAAGCTCTGGAACTCTTTGCCAGAGATGTGGTAACAGCAGTTAGTGTATCTGAGTTTAAAAAAGGTTTGGACAAATTCCTGGAAGAAAAGTCCATAGTCTGATATTGAGGCAGACATGGGAAGCAACCTCTTGCCCTGGGATTTGTAGTATGGCACCAAAGAAAGACCATGATCAAGTATATATGATATTCATTATTGATTTAATCATGAATTGATAGTGAGTGTGACTGTTGGGCCATTCAGGTCTTTTTCTGCCGTCACTTACTATGTTATACTATGTTATGTATGAGTGTTGCCATGATTTGGATTTCTGCCAGGTACTTGTGACCTGGCTTGGCCACTGTTTGGAAAACAGGATACTGGGCTAGATGAACCATTGGTTTGACCCAGTATGGCTACTGTTATGTTCTTATGACTGCATACATATGGTTTATGACCTCCGTGATAGACTCTTTCACACCTTGACCATCAGATTACACATTATATATTGGAGTTATAGATTACTCACAAGTCAAGATACAAATAATTTACAATGTTTTCCTTGCCTAAAGCTCTGTATGTCAAATTACAGTATACCCTGCTATTCACATTTATGATGGTGAGGTAATGCACATTCAGCAAATGGTCATATATATAGGTCAATTAGTGGCATATTGTAGTCTAATAACTGGTGCTATATTAATAAGTAAATTTCTAAGATAGAACTTTTCCACACATGCACCCAGAAACATCTCATCTGAATGTGGCTTAAAGCATGCCGGTTGTGGAACAATGTGCAAACTTTTAGCTGCATCGTGGGACACATTAGCATAGGTTAAATGCTTCCTAGCCAAGTAAATCACTTTCTGAGGTACAGATCTTTTACCCCTAAGTCAAATTTTGGACATTTTGCTCAAAACGTCCAGAATCCAAGTGGCAAATATAGCGAGTTTAGAAACAGCAAATAGCTATCTTTTTATTTTTTCTGAAAATGGCCGCTTGCTAGATGTTTTTGTGCTCTGTGTATTTATGTTTTTGGTCCATTTTCAGAAAACAAAAAGTCAAGTGAAAAATGCACAAAATCAAGCCATTGGGATGTAGGAGGAACCAGCATTTTTAGTAGACTGGGCACACAGACATCCCAGCAGAGCAGTGGGGCACTCTAGAAGGCACTGCAGTGGACTTCATATAAAAGCTCCCAGGTACACGTCTCACCCTTACCCACTTATATTGTATGGTGAGCCCTCCAAAACCCAACAAAAATTTACTATACCCAACTTTTCACCACTTCAATAGCCTTTCTGGCTGCAGGTGTCACCTATATGTGGATATAGTAGGTTTTTGGGGGTCTCACACTTTTCACCGCAAGTGTAAAAGAGTGAGATATGGGCCTGGGTTCCCTTCTCCACAGTGCCCTGCACTGACTACTAGGCTGCTGCAGGGACCTGCTTGCTGCTGTAATAGGACTGGCCATAACATCTGAAGCTGTCATGGAGGCTGGTATGTACTGTTTCTTTCACATCTTTGGGGGGTGGGAGGGGGGTCAGTGACCACTGGAGGAGTAAGGAAGGGTCATTCCTTTATTCCTCCAGTGGTCATCTGGTCATTTAGGGCATTTTTTGTGGCTTAAGCATTATTAAAACAGGTCTAGCTCAAAATGTCTTAGTTTTAGCCCTGGATGTTTTTGATTTTTTTCTGTTATGACAGAAAAATGTCCAACTGTTAGGAACGCCCTAATCCTGCTCCCAATATGCCCTCAACACACCCCTTTGTGATTTGGATGCACTGCAGACAACTGCATAAATAAACGTCTGCAAAATAGGTTTTGAAAATAGCGATTTGAACGTTCTGGTAAGCAAAACGTCCAAATGCTGCTTTATGCCACTTTTAAAAATGTTTTTCTCTTTCAAAAATGAGCCCCACAGTCTTTTAAAAATGCAGGGGACAAATTCCATGAGACTTATTGGGATAGGAGAGGCTCATACCTGGGTAAGTCCTGCTGATCAAGTCATACCCAGATAGTGCCACTCAATATCCACACAACCCATAGCAGCACTAGTGCCAAGGCATCCAGGTAGCTGATATTCAGTGCCAGTGCCTGGATAACTAACTAGGCAAGATGGATCACATATAATACCCAGATAGCTTCTCAGCACTGCCAAAGACCCAGATATTCAATGCTGGTACTTGGGTCTAATTTAGTCAGCATCACCCAGCATCTAAAAAAAAAAAAAAGACCGCTACCAGAAATATTTTACTCGTGCTCAAAGAATTAAGTTAAACAAATTGGCTATACCACAATAGATACAGTGGGGGAAATAAGTATTTGATCCCTTGCTGATTTTGTAAGTTTGCCCACTGACAAAGACATGAGCAGCCCATAATTGAAGGGTAGGTTATTGGTAACAGTGAGAGATAGCACATCACAAATTAAATCCGGAAAATCACATTGTGGAAAGTATATGAATTTATTTGCATTCTGCAGAGGGAAATAAGTATTTGATCCCCCACCAACCAGTAAGAGATCTGGCCCCTACAGACCAGGTAGATGCTCCAAATCAACTCGTTACCTGCATGACAGACAGCTGTCGGCAATGGTCACCTGTATAAAAGACACCTGTCCACAGACTCAGTGAATCAGTCAGACTCTAACCTCTACAAAATGGCCAAGAGCAAGGAGCTGTCTAAGGATGTCAGGGACAAGATCATACACCTGCACAAGGCTGGAATGGGCTACAAAACCATCAGTAAGACGCTGGGCGAGAAGGAGACAACTGTTGGTGCCATAGTAAGAAAATGGAAGAAGTACAAAATGACTGTCAATCGACAAAGATCTGGGGCTCCACGCAAAATCTCACCTCGTGGGGTATCCTTGATCATGAGGAAGGTTAGAAATCAGCCTACAACTACAAGGGGGGAACTTGTCAATGATCTCAAGGCAGCTGGGACCACTGTCACCACGAAAACCATTGGTAACACATTACGACATAACGGATTGCAATCCTGCAGTGCCCGCAAGGTCCCCCTGCTCCGGAAGGCACATGTGACGGCCCGTCTGAAGTTTGCCAGTGAACACCTGGATGATGCCGAGAGTGATTGGGAGAAGGTGCTGTGGTCAGATGAGACAAAAATTGAGCTCTTTGGCATGAACTCAACTCGCCGTGTTTGGAGGAAGAGAAATGCTGCCTATGACCCAAAGAACACCGTCCCCACTGTCAAGCATGGAGGTGGAAATGTTATGTTTTGGGGGTGTTTCTCTGCTAAGGGCACAGGACTACTTCACCGCATCAATGGGAGAATGGATGGGGCCATGTACCGTACAATTCTGAGTGACAACCTCCTTCCCTCCGCCAGGGCCTTAAAAATGGGTCGTGGCTGGGTCTTCCGGCACGACAATGACCCAAAACATACAGCCAAGGCAACAAAGGAGTGGCTCAGGAAGAAGCACATTAGGGTCATGGAGTGGCCTAGCCAGTCACCAGACCTTAATCCCATTGAAAACTTATGGAGGGAGCTGAAGCTGCGAGTTGCCAAGCGACAGCCCAGAACTCTTAATGATTTAGAGATGATCTGCAAAGAGGAGTGGACCAAAATTCCTCCTGACATGTGTGCAAACCTCATCATCAACTACAGAAGACGTCTGACCGCTGTGCTTGCCAACAAGGGTTTTGCCACCAAGTATTAGGTCTTGTTTGCCAGAGGGATTAAATACTTATTTCCCTCTGCAGAATGCAAATAAATTCATATACTTTCCACAATGTGATTTTCCGGATTTAATTTGTGATGTGCTATCTCTCACTGTTACCAATAACCTACCCTTCAATTATGGGCTGCTCATGTCTTTGTCAGTGGGCAAACTTACAAAATCAGCAAGGGATCAAATACTTATTTCCCCCACTGTAGATCTCTGACTGTGAAAATGGCCAGTAAGCTCATTTCTCTTCCTGGTGGTCATGTTGCTATGGTTCAGGGATTTGAGGCCTGGAACATTCTCCTCCCTGTAGCCAGGCAGGAGTAAGTAGTTGGTGTAAGCTCTGGGATCACTTTCCAGAAGCTTGGGAGGAGACAAGCATCAATGTGGCCTTCGGGATCTCCATCTTACAGCCCATCATGATTTTTTGAAGGCTGCCACTTGTAACTCACTGGTGCAAAAGTATGATACATTACACAGATTAATTCATAGTTGTTTATTGTAAATCACTCAGATATTTTCACATTATTAAGAGCAAAGTAACACTGCTAACACCTGTTAGATGAAGTACAGCATAAAGACAATTTATATACCAGCATTATTTTAAAAAAATACTTTAATGTTCTCCTACTACAGAAAATATCTTTCTTCAAAGTGCTCCTGTGACAACAATGTAAGGCCTTTCTCAGCTCCCGCAGCTTACAACGGCTAACAGCTAACACAAATGACGTATATATAGACAGATACATCTGTATCTGTATATATCCCATTCATTCAGCATGCATTTTAACAAGCTAATTTTTTCAACACTATAAAATTCAAAGCTGTTTTATCATTTGCACTTTGCTCTGCAAGTAATGACCGTGTTGCATGCAGCTAAACAATAAAACAATAGTGAATAGTGCAATGATGTTCAGGTTTTAGGACCAAGAATTTAAAAAGAAGTGAACAGTGCATGCAGAACTAACAAAATGGCACATGCTCGAGTGGCTCCAACTCCATAGAGTATTACTCTCCTTATCCTCCTGGCATTTCAAATTGAAGCATTATTTGGTTTATCAATTATAATGTTTATAGAAACAGGTGGATCACCTAAGCATGTGTATGTAACATGTACACACATGCACACATATATACATACATTGCAACAGGCCAACATATATTTGTGTGTGTGCGTGTGTATGTATAAATAGATAATACACATACAAATTGCCTATTGCAATGTTATATATATACATATACATATACCCACACAAATGTTGGCATGTTGCACTGTATAACTGATAAATTGAAGCTTACTCACTAATATTAAGGACAGTGCGTGTTCATCTTTTTGTGGCCGTGACCCCATGATAGTGGCCAAATAAAATTGTGTGACCCCTCCCCCTGGAGGTGCAGAATAATGATGCACCTATGGAGAGTCAAACCTGATCGTGACCCCAAATGTGGGGTTTGTAGCCTATTAAGGGCTCCAACCCACAGTTTGGGAAGTTCTGATTTAGGGTATGCTTCAATGCTTCTGTGAGGACTCTCAATATCTTCAAGTTTCATCCCTTCCCTGTGCTTCAGCCTATCAGGTTAAGATGCTGTATAGAAAGGGAAAAAGGAAACATCAAGGACAGGCTGGTTCACTGTGAACTAGAAGTGATGGTGTTAGCTTCCCCCTCTAGCTGGCAGACTCTGTTCCCTTAAGCTGAGCGGGAGTCCTCAGCCTACAGTCCTGCCAGTGGGGGGTGCTGTTTCTCTATCACATTTTCAATAACAAGGGACAGACAAGCTCTGCAAGATGCCAGGGAATCTGCCTGTCCCTAGTGACTGAAAACACAATATTGAAGCACCGCCCCCTATTGGCAGCAACGCAATTGGAGGAACAGCACTGGCAGGAAGGGTGGGGCTTCTCGTGCTCTGACAGTATGAGGAGAGAGGAAGAGGCCAGCACAGCCAGCCAGCCAGATACTTTGCAAGACTTTTCCAGACTCTGTTTTGGAAGGGAGAAGACTGATCATAGGCCACACTCCAGAGAGGCATTTGGGACTAAATTCTGTATATGGCACCAAAAAATCAGCACAAAAAAAAAATGAGTGCTAAGAGCTATTCTATAAATGGCATTTCCAAGTTGGGAGCCATATTATAGAATAGCATTTGATTTTGGGATCCAGGCCCAATTTCGGATATGAAGCTTTCACCAACTGAAACCTGGCGTAAATCCTCACACCTAAATTATGTGCGGTTCTGCCTAATTCTATAACACTACACACAAATTCCAGGAATGCCCCTCCCATGGCCATGCCCCCTTTTTGGAACTGCGCATAAATATTTACGTGTACATATTTATAGAATACTGACTAACAGATGCACATATAAATTTTAATTATTGCCAATTAGCACCGATAATTGATTGTTAGCCTCCAGTTATCAGTGCTAATTGGTTCATACATTATGCAATTAAATTGCGTGCTCGAATTGGGTGCATGCCTAAATTTGTGCATGCAATTTTTAGAAAGACTGCAGGAGAAGGAATCCGGAGCACACCTGAAAGAGCAGAAAACTACAAATGGCATGGGTACACAGGTAACGATCCAAAAATGCTACCTGCACGATTCTTTCTCTGCCATGAACCTGCAGAGTATCGGCATTTCATTTGTGTTTCGAGATTCGGCAAGATTGCATTTTCCATTAACTGATTGATACATTTGAAGTTTGTGACCACTGCTAGATCCGTGACGCAGGCAGACTCACCAAAACACAGACTGCGTGGGGTCTGATAAATAAAATATTGAGTTGATGCCCTCACTCTTGAAGGCTCCTTGTTCTTTTTGTAGTTTTCCTCAATTTTTAGTGCCATATATAGAATTAGGGGGTTGGTGCAGAGTGCTAGAAGAAACTACTGTGCTACAGAATCACAGGAGGACAGTGGCGTTCCTAGGGGGGCGGACAACCGGGGCGGCGCCCCGCACCCCCCCAGTTGCACGCCGCTGGGGGGGTGCCGCAGCGTGCGCCTGCTCAGAGTTCCCTGACTTCGCGCGTTCGCTGCAGCTCCCTCTGACCCGGAACAGGAAGTAACCTATTCCAGGGCAGAGGGAGCTGCAGCGAACGCGCAAAGTCAGCTAACTCAGAGCAGGCGCGCGCCGCGGCACCCCCCAGCGGCGTGCACCCGGGGCAGACTGCCCCCACCGCCCCCCCCCCTTGGTACGCCACTGCAGGAGGACAACTGCAGTGTATCTCTGCCAGAGAGATAAGCCAGGAGGAAAACAGGCTGGAGAACCGCTTTGCTCACCCAGACTCATCAGAGCTGGGAGGTGTTGTAGACAAAGGAAAATTCAGCATACCCAAAGAAGGATCTCCTCCTTCCATCTACTGCATTGATTAGCAGAAGTACCAAGTGATTATTCTGCAAATTGTTAGGAGACAAAGAAGATCCTCAAGTACCAAGAAATGCAGTCAGAGACCAAGAAAATGTGGCAGAAAGATACCAAAATATTCCCCAAAGATTTGGGGGTTCTGGGCATACCTGGTTAGGTTGTCTATACGTATTACATCTTATAAGCCCCAGAGGAAACTTTCTTTGGCATGATTCAAGTACTATGTTGAGCGTTAGTAGTAAATTTTAAAGTTTGAGATCATACTCCACATGCCCTGGCATAAGAGTGGGTCTCAGTACTGACATGTTATGTGCAGAACTAACCCATTTGGAGACATTATCCTCAAGAGTAGCCAGTTTGGGAGGTACTTAAGAGTCAGAAATGGGGTTGGATAAGGAGACAGTCTACCCCCTTGCCAGCTCCAGTTCATAGACTTGACTCCCAAAGGAGGGAAGGAAAACAATACAGTAGCATTCAACTGGGGCCTCCAATGTTCTGGGAAAAAATCTCAGCTTGTGTGTGATTTTTTTTTCTTACATCACCTGGTTGCAAACCATCCTTTACCCAGCAGAACTCTCTTGTCTATTTCCACTATCGTGAACATTTGGCAGAAAAAGTATTGGGTTATCTCGACTGCAGTGTGTACAGTTGTAAAACCACTGATAATTAACTTTCTGTTCTACAGTTGTGATGTAGTATCTCATTCCTGTATCAGTATCTTTTGTGTGTCCCCACCCCCTTCCAGAAGAGTTCTTAATAGTATTTCGCATTAGTTTCTCTGTATGTGTTATCTTTTTTTTCTTTATAAGTGGTCATGTTTATTTTTTTTACCTTATTTTGGCTTAGTTTATTAGTGCTGTAGGCCACTTTGCTGTTTAAAAAAAAAAAAAGGTGGTCGATGAAACCCAAATAATGTAGGTTAATTCAATAGATTTAAAGTTTATTTATTTCTTTGCCCACACTAGTTAATATTTTCCACTAGTTTTTCCCCAGATTGTCTAGTAAATAATGCAGTTTTATTATTTAAAAAACTGCTTCAGTATAGTGATTTCTGAGATTCACCTGGGGGTCAAGCTAATATTTCAGGCAGAGTAGCCAAGTCACCAACCATCCTCCCAACTCCATCTAGCTGGACATATTGGGCCCAAGAGCTATATTTGTTTGTGTACTAAATTGTTTATCTATACAGTGGGGGAAATAAGTATTTGATCCCTTGCTGATTTTGTAAGTTTGCCCACTGACAAAGACATGAGCAGCCCATAATTGAAGGGTAGGTTATTGGTAACAGTGAGAGATAGCACATCACAAATTAAATCCGGAAAATCACATTGTGGAAAGTATATGAATTTATTTGCATTCTGCAGAGGGAAATAAGTATTTGATCCCCCACCAACCAGTAAGAGATCTGGCCCCTACAGACCAGGTAGATGCTCCAAATCAACTCGTTACCTGCATGACAGACAGCTGTCAGCAATGGTCACCTGTATGAAAGACACCTGTCCACAGACTCAGTGAATCAGTCAGACTCTAACCTCTACAAAATGGCCAAGAGCAAGGAGCTGTCTAAGGATGTCAGGGACAAGATCATACACCTGCACAAGGCTGGAATGGGCTACAAAACCATCAGTAAGACGCTGGGCGAGAAGGAGACAACTGTTGGTGCCATAGTAAGAAAATGGAAGAAGTACAAAATGACTGTCAATCGACAAAGATCTGGGGCTCCACGCAAAATCTCACCTCGTGGGGTATCCTTGATCATGAGGAAGGTTAGAAATCAGCCTACAACTACAAGGGGGGAACTTGTCAATGATCTCAAGGCAGCTGGGACCACTGTCACCACGAAAACCATTGGTAACACATTACGACATAACGGATTGCAATCCTGCAGTGCCCGCAAGGTCCCCCTGCTCCGGAAGGCACATGTGACGGCCCGTCTGAAGTTTGCCAGTGAACACCTGGATGATGCCGAGAGTGATTGGGAGAAGGTGCTGTGGTCAGATGAGACAAAAATTGAGCTCTTTGGCATGAACTCAACTCGCCGTGTTTGGAGGAAGAGAAATGCTGCCTATGACCCAAAGAACACCGTCCCCACTGTCAAGCATGGAGGTGGAAATGTTATGTTTTGGGGGTGTTTCTCTGCTAAGGGCACAGGACTACTTCACCGCATCAATGGGAGAATGGATGGGGCCATGTACCGTACAATTCTGAGTGACAACCTCCTTCCCTCCGCCAGGGCCTTAAAAATGGGTCGTGGCTGGGTCTTCCAGCACGACAATGACCCAAAACATACAGCCAAGGCAACAAAGGAGTGGCTCAGGAAGAAGCACATTAGGGTCATGGAGTGGCCTAGCCAGTCACCAGACCTTAATCCCATTGAAAACTTATGGAGGGAGCTGAAGATGCGAGTTGCCAAGCGACAGCCCAGAACTCTTAATGATTTAGAGATGATCTGCAAAGAGGAGTGGACCAAAATTCCTCCTGACATGTGTGCAAACCTCATCATCAACTACAGAAGACGTCTGACCGCTGTGCTTGCCAACAAGGGTTTTGCCACCAAGTATTAGGTCTTGTTTGCCAGAGGGATTAAATACTTATTTCCCTCTGCAGAATGCAAATAAATTCATATACTTTCCACAATGTGATTTTCCGGATTTAATTTGTGATGTGCTATCTCTCACTGTTACCAATAACCTACCCTTCAATTATGGGCTGCTCATGTCTTTGTCAGTGGGCAAACTTACAAAATCAGCAAGGGATCAAATACTTATTTCCCCCACTGTAGGTATTTTTGAAGCTTGATTAATAAGGTTGGAGGGGTTGAGATGGGTTGCTGTGTTGGGTTGGCAGAGGATGGTGATGGATGGTAGAGGGTTGAAAGAGAGCAGGGTTGTAATGTGGAAAGGACTGGGATAGTATGAAGATGGGGGGATGTTTGTACGAGTGGGCTTTTTTTAACTATGGGGTTATATTATTTGTATAGGTTTTTGATGTTTTATTGTGAAATTTAAATTTTGATCGTAACTCACTTCAGATGTCCTTTACATGAAGTGTGTAATGAAGTGGCATCAAATAATAAGCATGTATATTTTTATCTTGCTATACAACTTTAGAATGTATTTACAAAATAAGTTAGCATTCCACAATCATGATGGTGCATCAGATCCTCAATAATCAATGGTTTTGTTAATAAAATAAGACAAATCAAGTTCTGTCCACACCTTATATATTAGCCAGCTCCTCCAGGTTAATCTCCTGTACTGGCACGTTACAGTGTACATCAGATGCATCTTCTTTACAACTAATAAATTAAAGTCTTACCACATTTAACTCTGCAGCTAACAATTCTCTAACATTAACACATTTTACATAATCCATTCATTTTTGGATGTAAAATAGTTAATTCCCCAAAAAATAAATAAAGCTTTCTTGATTGACAAAATACTGAAATTCATACTGTACCCTACAGAGCAAACCATGTACAAGAGTGGAAATTTCCAGACAACTGCTGTGTATGTTTAATTACTGCCGTCCCCAGTCCTCTCTTTGCGGGACATGACCATCTGCCTGGGAGCCTGTTTGCGGTCGCTGGCCAGCCCTAGCAAACACATGAAGTCAATGAAGCATGTGGTCGGGTTGAATCTCAGACCAAACTCACTGGCTGAATAGTCGAATGGAAAGGTGTGATGAAAATTGTGGAAGCCTTCACCTGCAAGACAGAGAGAATTATGGTTAGTACATTTACAGGGCAATTTTCAAACTGCCCGCCTGGATGCAAATCTGCATGTACTATTCAACCGTTGTCCTTCCATCAATTTCCAAAGGGAAGGTACCACTATGATGTATTGTCACAGGTTCAAAGTATGCACAGACACTGCATCTTCCTGGAAAAGTGCACACAGGGGCCCTTTTACCATGCTGCAGTAGGGCTATCGTGCGAGTAGCGCGCAGCAAAACAGCAATACTGCCAGGCAACTCCCAGGTGCCCAGCAGTAGTTCTGAGTTTAACACGCTAGAAAATCATTTTTATTTTCTGGCGCAGGGGGTGGGGAGTAGGCATTCCTGGTGGTAATCGAGCAGAGCGTGAGACCTTACAACCTTTTAAGTAGGTGGCAGTAAGGGCTGAAGCAGTAAATGGCCACATGCTAATCTTGATAATAGAGCACGGCCATTAACGACTCATAAAAATGCCTTTTTTGCGTCACGGTATAAATTGGCCACTTGGTAAAAGGGCCCATAGTGATTTAAAGATGTCCTCCCACACCCTCCCCGATATCAGCTAGTGCTGAGTATCCAGATTCAGTGCTGACTGGCAGTGCTATCCAGTTAGTGGTGATATTCAAGCCAATGACCAGATAGTGATCCAGATAAGTTAGGATGGTCTTTTTTGCTGTTCTAACATTATTTTAAGTGGCCTATCATTTTTAATGATGATTTTTTTATGGTCTGCGTGTATTATTTTATTTATGCATGTATTTCTTATGTAATATTACGACTGCTTTGTATGTCAGATAAAATGGGATAGAAATTGTTTTTAACAACATAAAAATAAAGATAGCAAATTAACCCAAGCAAAAAAGGTGCAAATGCGTTACCACATGCTAAATGCATTAACACACGTGGAAGTGTATTTTCAAAGCACTTAAGACAAAGTTACATATATTTTCCATAGGTCCATTTTATATAATGAGACCTTGCATTAATGGTGACAAAATACATCTAGTTGTCTTATTTGCTTCAAACATGATGACGTGAAGGAAGAAAATAATCACCGGTCATTTTTAATACCTAAGGGACCCTTTTACTAAAGAGTTGCAGTGCAGCAACGGGCACCTCAATTGGTGGCGGTAAATGCTCTCCCCCCCCCCCCCCCCCCCCACTCATGGCCACACAGTAAGAATAATAATGTCTTTTTTAGGGGCTTTTTATATGCTGTGGTAAAACGGGCCCTGGTGCTTGGCAAAAACAGCCCCCTCTGCTACCGCAGTGCCCTTTTTACCACAGTTTGGTAAAAGGACCCCTAAATTCCTCCCCATCACTCCTTTTTTGGGCACACACAGAGTTGGAAGGAAAGAGCTGCGTTAATAGGAGAAAAGTGTGCTAGAGTAGCAGAAGAAGGGGATTTTTTGGCACACCATTCTCTTCTTATGCAGCATGAGTACTCAGCAAAACTAGCCAATGATTTGATGTCTTGAAAGTGAATATTGTGTTTTCAAGTTTTGCAGGAACTTTTAAGAAAAGTTATGTTCAAATAAATATTCAGCACTAGTCCAGTGGCAGTGCTGAATTCAGTTCCTGCGCTCCAGCTTGTACTCACTGGGAGCAGCTGGAGTTGAGAAAGTAGGGAGGGAACTGTGATCTGTGGCCCTTACATTGATGAGCAAGTTAGAAAAAAGGGAAGGTGATAGGAGCAATAAATATGCATCTGTGAGGGAAAGCTCATGGTGCCATAGCTGTTGAATCTTATATTTATTAGAATTAGATTAATAATACAGAAACTAGTTTGTAGATTGAGGAGAAAAAAAACAATATTTTGCTCACATTTCATGGTGGAAACAAGCTGTATGCTTAAATAATTCTAAAACAGTCAATGCCATCACCTGCAGAAAAAATTTCTACTGCCAAACACATGCATTTGAAGCTGGAAACTACAGGCCGGTAAGCCTCACTTCGGTTATTGGAAAAGTAATGGAAGCGATGCTGAAGGAAAGGATAGTGAATTTCCTGGAAGCCAATAAGTTGCAAGATCCGAGACAACATGGTTTTACTAAAGGTAAATCATGCTAAACGAATCTCATTGAATTCTTTGACTAGGTGACCGGAGAATTGAATCATGGACGTGCTATAGACGTAATCTACTTAGATTTCAGCAAAGCTTTTGACACGGTTCCCCACAGGAGGCTCTTGAATAAACTTGTTAGGCTGAAGATAGGACCCGACGTGGTGAACTGGATTAGGAACTGGTTGACGGACAGACGCCAGAGGGTGGTGGTTAATGGAATTCGCTCGGATGAGGGAAAGGTGAGTAGTGGAGTGCCTCAGGGATCAGTGCTGAGGCCGATTCTGTTCAATATATTTGTGAGTGACATTGCCGAAGGGTTAGAAGGTAAAGCTTGCCTTTTTGCGGATGATACTAAGATTTGTAACAGAGTGGACACCCCAGAGGGAGTGGAAAACATGAAAAAGGATCTGCAGAAGCTAGAAGAATGGTCTAAGTTTTGGCAATTAAAATTCAATGCGAAGAAATGCAAAGTGATGCACTTAGGGAGTAGAAATCCACAGGAGACGTATGTGTTAGGCGGTGAGAGTCTGATATGTACAGATGGGGAGAGGGATCTTGGGGTGATTGTATCTGAGGATCTGAGTTCCATGGTCCCCCCTCCCTCCCTCCCTCCCAGTTCCAGGCCCCCTTCCTCTGAATTTTAAAAGTCATCTATCTTACCTCGTCGGGGTTAGGGTGGCAGCAGCAGTAAAAAGCATGCAGGCTCAGCTCGGTGCTTAGTTGTTTTCCCTTCTCTCTCTCTCAGCTCTGGCCCCGCCCTTGTGGAAACAGGAAATGAGGGCGGGTGAACGAACTTCCGGTGGGTGAAATATTGGGGGTGCTCGAGCACCCACAGCACCCACAGAGTCGGCGCCTATGCTAAGGCTAACCCCAAATTTTCTATATAGCACCTTAACTTGTGAGAGCTAATTTAGCCGCATGGCCAAATTACGCGCACAATGTAATTGATTAACAAGCCAATCAGTACTGATAATTGGTATTTAACAACCAATTAGAGGCTTAGTAAACAGGGGGTTAATCCAAGTAGTACTCTCTCATTTAGATCATGTTGTTCAATGGAATAGAATATTAGAAAGATACCCAGGAGTTAAGCTTTGTAATGTTTTAAATACAGTGCAGGCCATCTTTTTTTTTTATAAGTTTACAATATATTACAAGACAATGATAACACATCGAAATGTATAGATTTGAAATATGATTACACATATTTATATAAGAAAAACAATCCTAATTATTTGTCCACAACAGATGGGTCCAAGATGAGGAAATCTAATTTTAAAGACAAGAAATAATTATATAAAAAATAAACTGGAAGAACGTCAAGACTCTGCAGCCTAGACAGTACACCTAAATTGGGGAAGTCATCACAGGAGTATCACGTATACCTTCCTTAGCAATGATAAAATCTCTTAATTTCACAGGACAAAAAAAAAGATAATTAACCTCATTTAAGAATATCAAACATCTACATGGGTATCTAAGCACAAAAGTTCCACCCAGTGAAAGGACTCTTGGCTTAAGTGCCAATATCTCCCTTCTCCTGGACTGAGGTTCTTTAGCAAAATCCGGAAAAATACGAACTTTCTCGCCCATAAAATTAATATTCATTTTTCTGAAATAAGACCGCAAGATAAAACTTTTATCCGAGTCCAAAGCAAATGTCACAAGCAATGTAGCTCGATCTGAAATTTCAGACTGCTCTAGAAAATCATTCAGATTATCTTGAGGAGTTTCTGGTTCAATAGTAGTAACTGGAGATTTTTTAATATACTGCGTTTTAGTCACCATAGGGTGGCTTTCAACAGGAATATCCAGAACTTCCAAAAAATATTTTTTCAATAATTCAGTTGATGTAATAAATGCAGAAATAGGAAAATTAAGTATTCGAAGATTATTTCTTCTATTCTGGTTTTCTATATACTCCAATTTCCTAGCTTGGATTTTGTTCTCTTTTATGGTAGCCACCACTGTTGTTTGAATAGACTGTAATCTAGAATCAACATTTGAAAATTTTTCTTGATGAATATCCAGTCTAGTGGTGTG
Source organism: Microcaecilia unicolor (assembly GCF_901765095.1). Taxonomy (NCBI): domain Eukaryota; kingdom Metazoa; phylum Chordata; class Amphibia; order Gymnophiona; family Siphonopidae; genus Microcaecilia; species Microcaecilia unicolor. The sequence continues at coordinate 398,453,267 of NC_044032.1, read as the reverse complement.
CTGCTCAGATTTTTCCTTCAATTGTCTTATTTCAGTCTGAGTAGCATTAAACATACGTTGAAGGGATATATTCAGCCCCTGTATGGCCTCCCAAATCACATCCATAGTGATTACTGCAGGTTTTTCGACACCACCTCCTCCTAACCCAGAAAACAACGTTTCATGGGTTAAGGCTAGGGGAAAATATCCCCCTAATGCTGTATTTGTACCTGGAGTAGAGGCCTGGACTGGACCTCCTACCGCCGATGTTAGGTCGACCTCATCGGACGCCTGTTCCAGCAGCGCAACCTCCCGTCCGCCTCTGCTTCCAGGTTGTGGCGGGGTCAATCCTGCAAGAGGGCTAAGAGTAGCGCCCTCGGTACTGTGCTCCGTAGCTGCCACTTCGGAGATTCTAGAAGCAGTTTCTATCGGTCCCGGTGGACAGATTCCAAATGTTTCCAGCGTGGGTTGCACCAAGGCGGGACCAGAAACAGCGCTCGAGGAGGTAGGAGCTACTGTTTTACCTTTCCTCTTCCCCATTTCTCATGGGGAGCGCTCCTTGGGGCGAACTCAAAACAGGAAATCACCAGAGCTCTCGTTCACACATCCAGTGCAGCAGCCATCTTGGACCGCCCAGTGCAGGCCATCTTAAAAGAAACACGGGCCTGAACTGGCAGCCAATGCAATTTAGCTAGTAATGGAGTACCTTTCAAATTTAGGAACTTTAAAAATCATTTTGAGCGGAGGAGTGGCCTAGTGGTTAGGGTGGTGGACTTTGATCCTAGGGAACTGAGGAACTGAGTTTGATTCCCACTTCAGGCACAGGCAGCTCCTTGTGACTCTGGGCAAGTCACTTAACCCTCCATTGCCCCATGTAAGCCGCGGGATACAAATGTAACAAAAATAAAATAAATTTTGGAGGTTGCATTCTAATAATGTTGTAACCTTTTCAATAATCACAGGATACTATAAACTACAGTGATCCAGATAAGGTAGAATAACAGTTGTACTAGAAATTTCCACCAACTCCAGACTCCTTTCCTTCCATCCTGCTGTGTCGTACACCTGGAATAGACTTCCTGAGTCAGTAAATCAGGTTCCACCTCTGGCCATACTTAAAGTCAAGCTAAAAGTGCACCTTTTTTAAGCTTGTTTTAAATTCTTAACCCCTTATTCACCTATTCAATACCCATGTTGTTTTAATCATTCCCATAATAAATGAAACTCTCTAATCCTTTATTTGTCCTGTTTGCCTCTCCTGAATATATTGTAAGCTCTGTTGAGCAGGGCCTGTCTCTTATGTCTTTGTGTACAGTGTTGCATACATCTTGTACACAAGATGTATAGAAATGATTAATAGTAGAATGATCTTATACAGCAGTGTGGTCTTTAAAAAAAACCTTTCTAAATAGGGCTTTAATTTGGGGCTCCATTGTTAAAGATGTATCTAAAATCACCCCAAGAACTCTCCTTTCAATTCTAATAGTAGTGCCTGACAGCACTGATAGTGTGGTGGGAACTATACCTTTTGAATTACCAGACCACAAAAATTGTGTTTGAATGAACCGCTCAGGTCTTTATACGCCATCATCTTCTATGTTACTATTTAAGTACTCACCAATAGCTCCAAAAGTGACAAAGGTGTTCTCGCGGGGGTTAATGTTCTTGTCATACGGTCGATTGCCATACAGATGAGCAGCACTGTTGACCAGCCAGGCGACGTTCAAGGAGGTGGTGTAACGAAGGATGGTTGCTAGGAAATATGAATTCCACAAGGTCTCCCCCCAGAAGTACCAGGGCAGGAGAGTAGGGACCAAAAAGCACATGATCAGTACTGAAGTCTTATAGTACCTACAAGGAAACAAGCAATATAGGAACAGACAAATAGATGAAAGAAAATACAAAGTACTGACAACTCATAACAATTCTAGCAAATCTTTTCCAGTCACAGAACAGGATTTCTTATTTAAAAAGGTAATCAATAGAAATAAAACAAAATAAAACATGAAAAAGAAAATAAGGTGATACCTTTTTTTATTGGACATAACTTGATTAGCTTTCAAAGGTTGCCCTTCTTCATCCGAGGCTACATGATAGACCTTATTGACCTACCAACCAGAAACAGATCCAGATCATCTCGTACATACCTAAACCTCCACTACCCAACTTGCAAAGGACTCAAATACAAAACAACCTACGCATCAAGTTTCTCCTACATAAGCGCACAATTATGGAACGCACTCCCAAAAGCTGTGAAAACAATCCACGACCATCTAAACTTCAGAAAATCACTAAAAACCAACCTCTTCAAAAGGGCCTACCCTCCAGATCCAACGTAAATCCCCCCATCTGGCCACACAACTAAACCAATGATCATACTGGACAATATACAACCTCCCTCCCTTCAACCCTAATGGAGCCTGGAATACACCTACCTACTCGAACACAACCATGTATCTGCTCTCTACTGGATTTGGCAAACGCCATTACGGTACTGTGTAAGCCACATTGAGCCTGCAAATAGGTGGGAAAATGTGGGGTACAAATGCAACAAATAAATAAATGTCAGTTTTAATGATGTGCTGTAGGTAAATGCCTAAAGAACAAATGAGCAAATTCTTTCAGTTTGGCCTGATCTAGGTCCATTTTCTTTTCCCACTAGTAAAAAAGGCCCGTTTCTGTCAGAAATGAAACGGGCGCTAGCAAGGTTTTCCTTGGAGTGTATGTTTGAGGGAGAGTGTGTGTGTCAGAGAGAGAATGAGAGAGAGAGAGACAGAGTGTGTGTGTGTGTGTGTGTGTGTTTGTGTGAGAGAGAGAGTGTGTGAGAGATAGAGTGTCTGTGTGTGTGAGACTGTGTGTGTGTGACAGAGAGATAGAGTGTGATAGAGTGTGTCAGAGAAAGTGTATGTGAGAGACAGAGAGTGAGTGAGTGTGTGCCCCACCCCCCCTCTCAGGACCCCCATCCCCCCTTTATGGTCTGAGGACCCCCTTCCACCCCCACCTCTCTGGTCTCAGGACCCCCCTCACCAGGACCAGCCCTAGGGTTTCTAGCGCCCTCCTGCAGTCTATTAGTCGGTGCCCCTACCCATCCAGAGGCGGGATCACTATGGCTCCGCCCCCACAGTAGACACACCCCTTTTACCAGCATGGCATCATTGAAAATATTACACCAGTATAGAAGAAAAATAACTTAGCACACAGACCAGGAATTAGGAGAACAGACAGTCTTGCCAACTCTGAAAAAAAATGTGTTATCAAAATTTCAGAATCTAACAAACAGATCCCTAATCAGACACTTGGCCTTGCAGTCACACATGTAGAACAGAGATAGCCCCTCTTCAAATTCTTCAAAAATTAACCTGAAATCCTAAGAAGTTAGACTCTGCATGCAGCACAATAGCCTTCCCATCGAGCACAGCTTAGGATCTAGCTAGGACAGACTTAATCAGCATAAACTAACATATTCTACAATCTGAGTTGGACAGACTAACAGGAGTTACTGAAGTGGGAATGAGAGATAGGTGATGGTTAGGAATTGAAAGCAGGCATCTAGCCCTCCTGTCCTGTGAGTTGCTGTGTTGGGGTGGGGTGGAAAAGGGTGGGTCAGGTGCAGCACTAAACAGCAGTCTCTGACACAACAAGGGTCCAGGCTCTGCTGTGCTGTCTCTGTCTGAGCCCTCTCTGGGCAGAGGACAGAGGTTAGCTGAGCTCCCACAAGTTATTTCAGAGCCAGATTCAGTTGGAGCAGTGAAGTCCTCTGTACAAACACAAGGAGGATATTTCTCTGCTTGGGAGGGGGGAGGGGACGGGACAGAGAGCTGACAGCTTTGGAGCCAGACTGAGATGAGCAGCAGAGATTAGATACTCAGCAGAGCTTGATTGCTTGCAAAGTGACGCCCTTGAAGGCAGACGCCCTCCTGCAGTGCTTACCCTGCTTACCGGGTTTGACCGGCCCTGCCCCTCACCCCCTCTTCATCCACAGGAATGAAAAAAATAATGTCTCAATGAAATTTTTAAAAATCACAATATTAATTATTTGTAATCCACTTATCTCATACTGCCTTCTTCTCTTGAGGGGTGGTGAATCAAGCAACTAGTAAATCCCTACAGGGAATCCCTGTTTTGCCAAAGTTGCATCAGGGGCAATCATCCTATGTCATGACTACTCTTTCTTCAAAATTGTCAGGGCAACTGACATCAAACGCCAACTCCAAAATATTTAAACAGTAAGCTTCGTCCACCCATATAGAGGACAGCCAATCTCATTATAATGTTGAAAAATGAGCCACCATAAAAATAATGTTGCCATAAATAGGTTTGCCACTGTAGGGGCAAATGATGTCCACATGTCTGCTCTCTATACACCAGTATACCTCAGGATGAGGCACTGGAAATACTGTTTAATGCTGCAGGAGAACGTTTATGTCCACATTTGATTCCATCTGACTTTTTGTGACAGTTAGGCAATATAGCCAAGGGTTCTAATTTTTTCCTTTTTGATAATCAATTCTACCAACAGACATCTGGTATTGCAATGAGGGCGTCATTTGCCCCTGCAGTGGCAAACCTATTTATGGCAGCATTTGAGAAAAAATGGATTTATTCTTCTAACTATGCCCTCTCAGGTGGGGAGAGAGGGAGGGGGATCGGAAAGGAGGACTGCTTCTATGCCTCTGGGGGCGGGGAATCGGGGGAGCCGAGGGTATCTGAATTCTTTATGGGGGCTCCAGGGTGATATTCTGCCAGGACCCGCATAAGTGGTTTATACGGGTCCCAGTTTTGTACAATAAACAAGTAGTTGGTGCAGCAATGGCATGATATCTTCATTAGCTTCAGAACTTCTAGTACAAGAAGGGTGCTGGGTAGACTTCTACAGTCTGTGCCCTGAGAATGGGAAGGACAAATCAAACTCAGGTATACATATAAAGTATCACATACCATGTAAAATGAGTTTTTCTTGTTGGGCAGACTGGATGGACCGTACAAGATTTTATCTGCCGACATTTACTATGTTAAAGGTCTATAGCAAAAATATAGTTTAGCTTTATAGTATTGTTTGTATATAAGTACATATTGCCCTGGTTTGCTAGTATTCTGTACAGGAAAATAGATACCTCTTTTCTTTAGAATTATCCTTAATTACAGATGTGTAACTAATACTACCTACAGCACTGCAAAGCAAAAAAAAAAAAAAAAAAAATCACAATGCAAAATAGTTGTGCCCCACTGTATATCCATGGGGAAGCAGTTTGCACTGGCCCTGCTTGCTATATAAACTCCAACAACATGCTTTTAGGTGTACTTTACAAATATGCACTGGGAGCCCAACTAGCTCCTTCCAGCATATCATTTAATTTAATTTGGGAATTTATAGTTTACTTAATCCAAAGACATGAATCAAGGCAGATTACAAGCAAAAAATTCATATAATTAAAACCAAGAAACCTGGGATGCCCGTTCTGTCTGTCTCACAGTGAAACGCAGAAAATGGTTTCGGTTGGTTTTGGGAGCCTTTTTGTACAGCACCTCTCTACTCAAATACAAAGCCTGCTCCTTAATACCCTACCTCCGTGACACTCGAAGTGGCGTTCCTGTTTTCCCCAGTTTTGCTTTACCTCTTTCGTTTATTCTCACAGGGGTGAGGGGTGGGATGTATCTGGAATATGGGAGAAGTTTGGTTGGATCCTGATAGGTGGGAGGCTGCTAGGAATGTTCCTTATCTTTCTGTGGGAAGGAGAGAATCGGAAGAACTAGAACTCTCTCTTCCCATTTATAGCTGTTATGCCTCGATTGAGAGAGATTCCTGAGGGGAAGGGTTTAGAAATGGGATTTTGGGGGGGATGGGAGGGGTAATTTTCTTACTTATACCTTTTTAGCCATTTGGTGTTTGCTTGTTTCTTTGGTGTTCAGGTTGTCATCACCAACAGATGCTTTAAACTAGAATAGTGGGTAGGGAGGGGGGATAATACTGTAAAAAAAAAGTGTGATGACAGTTTATAAGATGCTCTTCTTTTCTTTATGTATGTTCTGCGATTGGATTCTTTGTATACTCCTATTGTTGGACTTGTGGAGGAGTGGCCTAGTTGTTAGGGTGGTGGACTTTGGTCCTGGGGAACTGAGGAACTGAGTTCGATTCCCAGCACAGGCAGTTCCTTGTGACTCTGGGCAAGTCACTTAACCCTCCATTGCCCCATGTAAGCCACATTGAGCCTGCCATGAGTGGGAAAGCACGGGGTACAAATGTAACAATAATAATAACAGATCCAAGGAAGCAAAATAACACTCAGTACAAACAATACAAAACCTAAAATTAGGGTACAAGATAAAATAAAGGTACAGCAACTGAGAAACCAAGTAAGACCAATCACTTACTTTCTTTGAAACCGAACGACAGAATCTTGCATGAGGTCATGTAAATCAAGCTTCCCTCCTTTCTCAATGACATCCCGATGCTTTCGCACAAAGAGCCAGCCAATGTGGGCAAAGAAGAAGCCACGACTAGCATTGTGGGGGTCTGCATCCGTCTCTGAAAACTTGTGATGTGCCCGATGGTCTCGAGCCCACTCAAAAATGTCATTCTGCACAGAAAAATGTGATTCAGATAAGACAACTGGCAACAGCATAACCAATTATATAACAGTTCTGTGCAGACAGGCTAGTGAAGTCACGTTGCCTGATAACTACACCCCCCCCCCCCCCCACACACACACACACACACAATGCAACGCTCATGTGACTCTGCAGTGAGAATGACAGAAAAAGTGTCACACCCACCCCAGAGCCACATTACAATCAGGGAAAGGCTGTCAGAGGATAGAACACTCCCCGCCTGGTATCGCTAGATACCACTATTACTATTACCACACTTGATCAAAATTAATAACATGTAAAGTCCATTCTTTGCATTCAGGTTATCCGCCAGCTGTAGGGTCATCTTCTTCAGCATACAGGAACTGAAACAAGAGACAAACAGCAACAATACTAAACACAAAAGAGAGAGAGAGAGAAAGTCTTTGAGTCTCTGGTCTTCCTAGGTAGATGATGACTCGCTGTGCTCATGCCTCTTCATGCGGCACGAGGAGCACGATTTCAGTGATGGGTCTGCAGAAAGTCTTTGCTATTCCTTGTTTCACAGTTCTGACTTCCACTTTTCTGACTCTTCCATCATCACTGGGGATGGTTTTGGTGACTAATGCCAGGGGCCAATCATTGTGTTGAGTCTGGTTGCCTTCATGGATGTTGGTCTTACTGGTCTGCCATTTACTGCGGATCTTTAAGGTCGGGAGGTACTCTCGCTTCCAGTGGCTTCAGAAGGTGTTGGCAAGACTTTGGACTTGTCTCCACTGCCGTCTACACAGATCTTTCTCATCAAAGTCTCTGGGCGGATTTGGTGGTACACCTATCTTTTGTGTTAAGAGCGTGGCTGGAGTCAAGATCAAAGGTGACTTTGGATCAGAGGACACTGGAATTAGAGGTCTTGCACTGATAATGGCAGACACCTCTGCCAGGAATGTGGTCAGAACCTCATGGGCGAGGCGGTTAGCCCCTTTTTCTGATAGCATACAATCAAGGATGTGGTGAGCGAGCCCAATCATGCGCTCCCAAACTCCTCCCCCATATGTGAAGCATGGGGAGGGTTGAATATCCACGTGCAGAGGTGGACATTCAGGTACTTTCCGACTGACGAATCGTTAATCTTCTCTGAGTTCAATTCTTCTACACATGCGGCTGTTTCCTTTCCTAGCCCACGTGGCATCATATACATCTCTTGCTTAGGAGTAAGCTTCATACTTGCTATGGCATCCTTGGAATTGGATTTCCACGCCCTGTGGTGCTCAGGGCAGTCAGCTCTGCACTCCCCAGGTCTTTGCTGGTCAGATTGTCTGCTGGCTCATCTCTTGCTGTGGCTTCGTCAAGTAGCTGACGTCACTGCTGGTTGGTTGACTTGGGCTCCTCTGAAGCCTGATGAGGAGTGTGGCTGTCCAGCTCCCTCTGGTTTAGGCCAGGGGAGTTCAGCCGATATCCTGCTTGAGAGCGACTGCTCCGGTCTCTTTTGCCTTCACCCTGTGTGAAGGCTCAGACTCTGTGATGAGCTTTCTTGCTCAGGTCTCTCCTGCCCCCACCCTGTGTGAAGGCTCAGACTCTGTGATGAGCGTTCTTGCTCGGGTCTCTCCTGCCCCCACCCTGTGTGAAGGCTCAGACTCTGCGATGAGCGTTCTTGCTCGGGTCTCTTTTGCCCCCACCCTGTGTGAAGGCTCAGACTCTGTAGCTGAAATGGAGCATCTCCATTAGCGCGTTTTTCTGGAGCAAGTGCCAGTGGTAGTGCATCCGTGTGCGTACATGTGTGTGGTTTCTGAGGGTGGTATACCCCAAAGATAGGTAGGTACCAGTACTCTTCGTTCTCTTTCAATGGTGAGGCCAGCTCTGCGTGACCGTTGATGAGCATGTTTTGCATGAAGGTTATGAAATGCTGCCTCATCTCTGGTTTCCGCCTCAAGGTTTTCCTCAACGAGAAAAGTCGGGAGAGAGCATAGCTTCTGTTGTTTGGGAGTCAAAACCTGGGCTTATGGAATGGGAGGGGTGCTACCCCGCTGTTTGACTCATCTTTTCTGAGCTCTTGGTTCATAATGTTCAAGAATTCTTTATCTTCTATGGAGAAAGCAGGTTTGTCATCATCTTTGGTGGTCTGGAACACTGAGCTTCCTAAATGTTCTCCTAAATCTGCTGCGGAGATGGTTTTATAAAGTGTTGAGACAACGCTCCGCTCTTTGTGAACAGGAGCCTCTTTGGTAGTTAGGTGGTTGTTACATGACTCAAACAGTGAAGTGCGCCCGTTTTCTATGAACAGCACATTGACATTGGCCTTTCTCGATTGGTTGAGGCAGACTTTGCTCACGATTGTCCAACCCAGATCGAGACGCTGTGCATAAGAAGCACCACGTGGACCCTTGCACGATTCATGGATCTCCAGGAGTTCTGGTGTGTCTCGGCCCAGCAAGAGTAAGATCTCAGCATCTGGATCCAAAGGTGCAAGTTGATTGGCTATGGGCCTCAGATGGGGGTGTTTCCAAGCAACCTCTAGTGTAGGAATCTCATCCTTATCATCTGGAATCTGGTCACATTCAATTATTGCAGGTAATTGTGACTTGATGCTTCCATCCATTGCTTCTATCACAAAGCCGCTTGCTACTCTCCCCGACATTTGTGCAACTCCTGCACAAGTTTTGATGCTATATGCGGAGTAGTCTTGCTGGATCTCAAACAGGTCGTAAAACTCTGACCTTGCAAGGGACCGGTTGCTCTGCTTGTCTATGACGACATACATTTTGATTGCCTTCTCAGGCCGCCCTTTAGGATTCACTTTGGCCAGGCTTATCTTGGTGCAGGATCTACCTTCACGGCGTTTCCCACACACTTTTGTGCATTTCAGAGTGACTTGGAGTGTCGGTGTACTTCCCTCTTCCTTCTCCCCACCATGATTCATCTCGGGATTAGGACGCGACTTTGCCCCTTCTGGGTGTAGGGCATAAACGCTACCACACTCTGTGCACTGGACAGGTACTCTGCAGTCTCTGGCGAGATGGTCTGTGGAAGAACAACACCTGTAAGAGAATCTAAACCTTTTTAGTAACTCTTTACGCTCCCTCAAATGTTTCCCTATGAATCCTTGGCACTTTCTGAGAGGGTGAGGTGCTCTGTGTATAGGGCACTGTTTTTTGGGTTCCCCTACATTCTCTGTGGTGGAAGAAGAATCAGTCAGTGTAGACACTGAGGATGACACTTCTGTCTTATGTACAGATATAGGTTTTTTGTATAGTTTAACTGGTCTCCCTTCCAGGAACTGACTTGATTCAGGTGGCTCAACCATGAACCAAGGATTATTTCTTCTTTTAGCTATGTCTCTAATTAACCTTGTGAAGACGTTAAAAGGAGGATATTTCCCTTGATTATCTTGCTTGTATTGAGTGCCAACTACTAACCACTTCTCCCTTATGTCGTCTGGTAGCTTTACTAAGATGCTCTTGGTGCCCCAAGGGGTGTCTAGCTGGCTGAGGTTTGGAAAACTGTTCTCGGCCTTGACTGCTTCCAGCTTGTGAAGGAGGGTTCCTAGCTCTTGCAGCTTGTAGTTATCTTTGCCTGATATCTGGATGCCTGGAATCTATCCAGCCTGTTGAACAGTGAATTTTCTATGGCTTCTGGGCTGCTGTAGTACTCTTTGAGGCTTTCCCACATCTCTTTTAACCCCTTTGAAGGGTCATTCAAATATGAATGCTTCAACTCCTCTACTCATACAGCTGTTTCTTTCCCCAGCCGGTGTAGCATCATGTTCATCTCTTGTTTGGGTGTAAGCCTCATGCCCTTGATGGTGTCCTTGAAGTCTGATTTCCACGCCCTGTAATGCTCAGGCCGGCTGTTGAACTGAGTAAGCCCTGAGGCCCCCCCCCCCCCCAGGTCCTTGCACACTAGATACCTTACTAGCTCATCCCTTGTTGAGGTTTCAGGTTGATCAGTTGAAGCCGCTGAGGGCTGGCTTGCCCTGTCTTCTGAGGGGATAGACGTGAAATACGACCACCTTGCTGGTTCTTGCTTGCATGAAGAGTGAATAGCTGGTGTTCCTCTGGGAGATGGTGACTCAAATTCTCCTTGCCTCCGGTTACCATGTGGCTCTGCAGCTTGTGGCTGCAGTGAGGCATCTGCTTCGTTAACCACTCTCAGGACATGAGCGGTAGATAGTGCGTCAGAGCGTGTAAGAGCATGTAAGTTGGTGGGAGGAAAGCTGGCTATCATGCCATATTGTACCTTGAGCTTTCTTTCCTCAGGTGGTATTCCCACCGATAAAGATGGTTTTGACTCCTCAGAATCTGAGGACTCCCCTGAATCCAACTGTTTCAATGCCCTGGTAAATTGTGGAGAGTGTGTCAACACATAATCATTGGTTCTTAGGGCAGGATCTTCGGAGACAAAGTAGCTAAGTCGTTTGTTTTCATCATTCTGCCCCACAATGCAATGCTCGTGTGACTCTGCAATGAGAATGACAGAAAAAGTGTCACACCCACCCCAGAGCCACATTACAATCGGGGGGGGGGGGGCAGGGGAGAGAAGAGAATCGCTGGGTATGGATGGATAGAGGGGGGCAGGGGAGAGAAGAGAATTGCTGGGTATGGATGGATAGAGGGGTTAGGGGAGAGAAGAGAATTGCTGGATATGGATGGATGGAGGAAGGGCAGGGGAGAGAAGAGAATTGCTGGATATGGATGGATGGAGGGAGGGCAGGGGAGAGAAGAGAGTTGCTGGACATGGGTGGATGGAGGGGAGGGGAGAGGAGAGTTGCTGGACATGGCTGGATGGAGGGGAGGGCAGGGAGCGAAGGGTTGCTGGACAAGGATTGATGGAGGGCAGGGGAGAGGAGGGTTGCTGGACATGGATGGAGGAGAGGGAAGGGAGAGAGAAGAAATGCTGGACATGGATGGAGAGGAGGGAAGAGTGAGGAAGGAGATGAGATGAGGGAAAAGGAAGGGAGGAGAAAAACTGCACATGGATGAAGAAAATAGGCAGAAGCTGGATCCACTGGACAGCCAAGTCTGCAGAGGACCCAGCTTTTACTTACAGATGTAGGGCAAGAAATGAAGAAGAAAGGCGGAAAGTAAAGAAATACATGGAAAGGAAGCCCTGGAAATGGAGTTAAGAGGACAGATAGCAGCAGAATCAGATACTGGGCTAGCATGATCAGAAAAACAAAGTCACCAGACAACAAAGTGTTTGGAATATGTCCACTTTGAGAATCAGGTGCTCAGCATTAAAAGTTTATATTTATTTACTTATTTATGGCATTTTATCCCACATTAAACATGAATTAGATTGGAACCTGGGATCATTTAATTTTTTTTTGTGAAGAGAGTAATGCATTGTCCCCCTCCCCCCCCCCCCCCCCCCCAGGCTCTCTCCCCGGCTATAGCCAGCTCTGCAATTTAGTGGGGGTGCAGAGGTGGACGAGGGGCGCAGAGGTGGACTGGGGAGAGAGACTGTTGTTAAACATGGACCAGCACACCACTGCCCAAAGGTAAATCTTAAGTGTGGTTAAACAGCAAGGCCTCTGTGGATAGGGCCAGAGTTTGCGGGGACGGGAAGGGACAAACTTTGTCCCAGTGGCGTAGCCAGACTGCCAATTTTGGGTGGGCCTGACCCCAAAGTGGGTGGGCACAAAATTTTCTCTCTACCCCTCTCCCCCAGCAAAATTTAGTCACACTAATCAGATGCATTTGTCACACAGGGTAAAGTGCTGCTTTTCAGTGCATCAGATTTCAGACAATTTATTTAATAGCCTAACACCTTTTTCAGTGAGCTTTCAGAGGCCAAAACCTCCTGCCTCAGGTCAGTATAATGCTGTTACGGTATCCTCTCCTGACCTAAGGAAGGAAGTATTGGTCTCTGAAACTTTATTAACACAGGTGTCCTGTTTCTGCTATAGGTGAGCCCTTAGGTTCCCTGAGGCCCCGCAAGACCTCAGAGGACAGCCGCGCACCCCGAATCTTCACCCGCAGCGACCGCCGTTCACCAGGGGTTGAGCCCCCAGCTGCAGGCGGCCAGCAGGACTGCTGGAACCGTGGGGTGACGGCCGGCCTGGCTGGTAGTCAGCAACTCAGTCTCTAAAGGGCAGCTAGCAAGGACAGCTAGCACTGAAGAGGGACACAGTCTCTGAAGACAGCTAGCAAGGGCGGCTAGCACTGGAAAGGAACACAGTCTCTGAAGACGGCTAGCAAGGGCGGCTAGCACTGAAAAGGAAACACAGTCTCTGAAGACGGCTAGCAAGGCGGCTAGCACTGAAAAGGAACACAGTCTCTGAAGACAGCTAGCAAGGACGGCTAGCACTGATGATGGACCCAGTCTCTGAAGGTGGCTAGCAAGGACGGCTAGCACTGAAGATGGACCCAGTCTCTGAAGGTGGCTAGCAAGGACGGCTAGCACTGAAGATGGACCCAGTCTCTGAAGGTGGCTAGCAAGGACGGCTAGCATTGAAGATGGACCCAGTCTCTGAAGGTGGCTAGCAAGGACGGCTAGCACTGAAGATGAACACAGTCTCCGAAGAGCAACACTCCGAGATCCACTGTGTCGGCTTCTGACATCTGAAACGGAAGCACTGGACCCTTCCAGTTCCGTTGTTTAAATCTCCCGCCAGTCCGTCCCTTCCCTGGAAGAGGAGCCAATCCCCCCGGCCCTGGCAGGCAAGGAGCGCCTGGATTGGCCAGCCTACCTTGCAGGCGGAGTCTCAACTTCGACACGCCAATCCGGCGCGAGTAGGCGGAGCTTCCTCGCTGGTCCGCTCCGGGCCAGGGAGACGTCGACGCCGGCACCGCCATCTTGGCCGGCGTGCTCCCTTCTCCGAGGCCGGCGTTCACTCCAGCGGGTCGCCGGCCTCGGGCCGACCCGCGGCAGCGCTGGCTCCGTCGGCGGCTCATCTCTGCCGCCCTGGACACCGCGAGCCCCGCCGACCATCGCTCCCCCCCGCGGGAGCACAGGTAAGGGCCCGGGACGGGACAACAAGTACCATATTACTTTATCCTAAATTAAAAATAAAATTATTTTCTTTACCTTTGTTGTATGGCCATTTACTTTTTCTCACTGTGTTGCTCCCAGTCTCTAAATTCTGCTTTCCTTCGTTTTCACTTAACTGTCATTTTCTCTCCTTTTTCTTTGCTTTCTTCAATATTTCTCTCTCTCTCTCTCTCCAGATTTAATTCATTCTTACTATCCATTCTTTAGTTTCCTTCATCTACTTATGGCTTTTCATCTTTTTCTCACCCTTGTTCTCCCCATGCCCCTTCCTCTTATTCTCTAGTCTTTCACTACTCTCCTTTTCCATCCAGCAGCTCTCCTCTTTCTCTCCCCATCCTTCTAGTGTCTCCCCTCTCTCTCCCCATCCTTCCAGTAGTCTCCCCTCTTTCTTTCTGCATCCTGCCATCCAGTGTCACCTCTTTCTCCCTACCCTTCCATCCAGCGTCTTCCCTCTTTCTCTCCCCATCCTTCCACCCATCTACCCTCTCTCCTGATCCTTCCATCTAATGTCTCTCTCTCCCTCCTTCTAACCAGTCTCTCTATCTCTCTACCCTTTTCTGTTCAGTGTCCCTTCTCTCTCCACATCCTTCCAGTCTCTCCCCTTTCTCTCTGCATCCTTTCATCCATCTCCCCTCTTTCTCGCCCCATCCATCCGTTTTCCCTCTTTTTCACCCATCCTTCCATCTGTTTTCCCTCTTTCTCCCCATCCTTCCATTTTCCCTCTTTCTCTCCCCATCCTTCCATCTGTTTTCCCTCTTTCTCTGCCATCCTTCCATCTGTTTTCCCTCTTTCTCTCCCCATCCTTCCATCTGTTTTCCCTCTTTCTCTGCCACCCTTCCATCTGTTTTCCCTCTTTCTCCCCATCCTTCCATCTGTTTTCTCTCTCCCAATTCAGGCCCGCCAGCGCCAGCCCCAGCTCCCATTGCCGGCCACTGCTGCTTTTCCTGTTGAGCAGCAGGGCCGGTGCTACAAAAAGAAGAAGCGCTCAGCTGACTGAGCTGAGCGCTAACGACAAAAAATGTTTTTTAAAAAAAGCACGGCACCGCAGGCAGCCTTGAGGCATTGGCTGCTGGCTCTGCAGGCTCCTCCCGTCTCTTACGTCACTGCCCCTGCTTCGCTCCAGGGGCAGTGACGTAAGAGATGGGAGGAGCCTGCAGAGCCAGCAGCCAATGCCTCAAGGCTGCCTGCGGTGCCCCGCTTTTTTTAAAAAACATTTTTTGTCGTTAGCGCTCAGCTCAGTCAGCTGAGCGCTTCTTCTTTTTGTAGTGCCGGCCCTGCTGCTCAACAGGAAAAGCAGCAGTGGCCCACCCGTAGCTACGCCCCTGCTTTGTCCCCGCATCATTCTCTAGTCACTTCTAATGCCATATGCTTGTCTGAGGCTCTCACCAAATCATACAAGGAGTCTGCCAATAAGCAAGTCCCACCTCTATGTGAGGAAACTCTAGCGATGAGGGATAATCAGAGTCCACTAGAACATCAGCTGGCTGCTGGATCCAGCTGAGGAAAGCCCTAGCGGTATAAGAGCTGCAAATGGCTGCCTGCAACGAAAGAGCTGATACTTCAAGGATGTTTTCAGCGAGGACTCCAGCTTCCTGTCTTGAACATCTTTCAACTCAGTCCCATCTTCCACTGGAAGTGTGGTTTTCTTTATAACTGCAGCCACCAAGGCATTCACCTTGGGCAACTTATGTTCATCCAGTTCACCTTGAATCATGGGATACAGCCTGGACATACACTAGAGACCCATAGGCTACCATCCGGGGTCAATCACTGTACCGAGATAAGCTCTTGGATCGCAGTATGGACCGGGAAGGCCCTACGTGGGCACCTAGTGTAACCATTTTAGGGTTCACCCCTGCAGGGGCTGGCTCCTCCACACTGGAAGTATTAAGAGCCTATAAAGCCTCACAGACAAACGAGGGAAGCTCCTCTTTGTGAAAAATGCAGACCGCAGTGAGCTCATAGACGTCGTCCGCCAACAACTCACCCTCCTCAAGTTCCTCTAGCAATTGTCCAGACAGTGAGGCAGCAGAAACACCCGTCTCTGACTGTGGGGGGGGGGGGGGTCCAGAAACCCCCTTCTCAGGGAAGTCCACCGCCTGCTGGAGATACAGATATACTGAATGTCCAGGAGCAATACCGTCCTGTAAGATAGAATTCAGTACTCTCTATCTCCTCCTGCTGGTAGATGATCACAACCCACAAGTATCTGGATTCATCTGCTGCTGATGCTAAGGAGAGACTTTTATTTGAAACCCTTTTAGACATGTACAGTGCCATTTTAGATAAATCATAGAAGCGGGATTATAGACATTTTTACAAAAGTATGCAGTTTGTAACATATTTTACAAGCCCACAGTAAAATCGATATATCTTTATCATCGCCCCCCCCCCCCCCCCCACTACCACCACCACCAAGACATTTAAAAATCATCTAAAAGAATAAATATTAGTGTATCATGCAAAGCAGCATATATATATAACACAGCAGGCCTGATCTTTATGAAAGTGTAACTCAGCTCTGTGCCCACCTGAAAAGCCATGGAGTTGACTGCAGCCAAAAATATCCTCAGAGGCAGCTTTGCTTTGTAGCTCCTGTGACTCCATAAGCGATGTGCTCCGGCTGTCACCCCCAGGGCCGACAGCAAAAAACATAGGTAAGCTACAAGACAGAATTTTAAGACTGCAGACATCAATGGTGGTGGGGTGAATTTGGGGGGGGGGGGGGGGGGGAAGAAGGGTTCTATAAACATCTACAGCAGAGAAGGAACAAAAAAGATATACTCTTGAAAAAAGAACATGTTGTAACTTATACTGATAAAGGTCTACTTAATGCTCACTTCCTCCCTCTTCCCTTGCCAATTTGGTTTTTGAAGGTATCCCTGAGATACATGTACATGCACTGAGCTCAAGGACTGCTCTGAGAACTACTTATTCCAGGAATGGCAGTGAACACCTCATCAACACCTTGAGAAAAGACGTTTCTTTTGGAGGTCCAGTTGCCTCTGTTCTCAAAACCATTATTTGTATATTGCTGAGGTGCCCAACCTACAACTCAAGCTCTTTTATGCTCTCCTGTGCCCCTGGCAACTGGACGGTGAGGTAAGGTCAGAGCTTTTTTGAGGGGGTACTTGGGAGTACTGAGTACCAGCACCTTTTCCATTCTCTGCTACAATTGACCCATGGACCCCAAGTTTTAATGAAAGAGCTCAGGCTCTACACACCAATTCTGCCTTGTCACAGATTTTGTGACTGGTTGCAGGGGTCCTGGCTATTGTGGGGTGGGTCCCTCAGTGATCACCCCACCCCTGAAGGGTGGCCTGGCATTTGAGTACCGGCACCCTTTTCGTTACAAAAATCACACTGGGTAAGGCTATAGAAAGAAGTACACACAACAGGACAGAATCCATCTGCTCTCTGCGCCAGCCCCTCCCCTCTGTCCTTGCAATGCTGCCATTTTCTCAGGGCCAGGAGGGAGGGCTGGAGCATGGTGTAGTGGCTTTTCTCTGCTCTGCCTTGTTCCACTCTCTACTTTCTGTCCCCAAGATCATGGCATTTCCATGCAGCATGCCTTCCCTCTAAAATCCAACTCACTACCTTTCAATTAGCTATGAAAGACATTAAAGCAAAAGTGCAATAAACAAACCCCGGCCAATTTTACCCACCTGCTAAAACTACTATTAAAATGAACTAATTCTTTTCTAAGTTGGAGTCTATGCTGGATAGGCAGAATTTCCATATAAACCCTACATCTCCACTTTCACAGAACTCGTCCCCAAAACAAATCTCAGACATTTCCCTTTACACCATAGCACAAAGAAACAATCCAATACTTAAAAGCACTTATACAGGCAGTAACAGGTACCAGTCGCTTAAATGGGTTTTTTACTTAACTTTCCACCATGCTGAGTACTTAAATTTTTAGCCATGTAAGTTGCTATACGACCAAAAGTTAAATAGAAAAAGAAAGGAGGAGCCAGAGGTATTCCAAGGACAGAGGAATAAGTTATACAGAGAGCAGCAAAATTTAGCCACTCTCTATATAATAGCAGTCCTTAGACATAACCCTCCAGTATCGGTTGAATGAGTAGGCAGATCAGGTGTTTACCTAGAACAGCAGCTTCTGGAGAACAACAAAGAGCAGCTGCAGTCAAACTCAAAAGACCATCAGTACATACTTTAACTTGTAGGTAGAAAGGACAATTGTCAAATAGTCAAATATAGAAGTACAAGGGGCTGTCAAGCAAGGGATAGTCAAGAGTCCTCTATTAGTGAAATCAACACGGGCAGTGTTTTGGCGTAAAAATGCGTGTGTCAGGGATCTAATAAAAATATATGTACATAAAAAGCTGAACATTCATAAATATTTAAAAGCAGTGCCGTAGCGAGGGCTAATGGCACCCGGGGTGGGTCGCCGCTGCGCACCCCCCCCCCCGGGTGCAGCACGGCGCAACCCCCCCCCCCTGCAGCGCACCCCCCCCGGACCGCATTCTTACCTGCGGGAGGGCCAATCCGCCCCGAGTGCATGTCACTTGGAGCTGCGTCGGCCCCGCTGGTTCCCTGCTCTCTCTGCCCCGGAACAGGAAGTAACCTGTTCCGGGGCAGAGAGAGCAGGGAACCAGCGGGGCCGGCCCTCCTCGAGCGCATGCACCCGGGGCGGACCGCCCCTCCCTTCCTATGCCACTGTTTAAAAGTTATATAATAAATACATAAACATATATGATAAATCAGATACATACATGGACGTCTAATATATACAGAATAAATCAAATAAACGTTTTTGATGAATGATACAAAAATAAAGGATAAAGCAGTAAGTGGTGAAGTGACAGGTATGATTCAAAATGTGGAAACAATAAATGTGGTGGAGAAGAAAATCATATGAAGGAATCCATCGTAAAATATGTGAAATATGATTTGTCCAGCCATGATCAAGACACAGAAGTCTGCCCAGCCCTGGCTTTGTTTCCCAGTTACAGGAGTTGCCATCTAAACACCGCTAAGTTTGCTTAGTTGCAGTCTCTTTCCATACAGGATTCCTTTGTGTTTATCCCACACATTTTTGAATTCTGTTACCATTTTCACCTCCATCACCTTCCGTGTGAGGGCATTCTATGTATCTACCACTCTCTCTGTGAAAAATTACTTCCTGATGTTATTCCTGAGTCAGCCCCCCTGCAACCTCAATTCATGTCCTCAAGATCTACCACCTTCTCGTCTCTGGACAAGGTTTGTTTGTACATTAATACCTTTCAAATATTTGAATGCCTGTATCATATCACCCCTATACATCTTCATCAAATTTGTTGTTATACATCTTGTGGTGTAAACCCCCTCTCATTTTCATTATTTTCTCTGAACTGCTTCAAGTCTTTTTACTTCCTTAGCAAGATAAGGCCTCCAAAACTGAGCACAATACTCCAAGTGGAGCCTCACCAACGACTTGTACAGGGGTATCAACACACATATATAAACATTCATTCATTTATTGGGATTTATTAACTACTTTTATGAACAGATTCACCAAAGGCAGTATACAGCAGGTACAGTTTAACTTAAAGCTTACAATTTGGTTAACAGCATAACAATAGTATAATGACAAAATATAAACATAAATACATTAAATGAGGGGAAACTTGAAAACAGCAAATTGAAACATATATTGTAAAGAGTATGTAGGACAGGCCCCAAAGGAACCCTGGGATAGGCCAGAATACCCCCGTTATAGGCAGGCATTCCCCAGAAAAAAACTAGAAATAAAGAACTACAACTCCCAGCATGCCCCAAGGGAGACAGAGGATAAGAGAAACTATGTGCATTCCCAGGAGTCTCCAGAGGAGGGCCGCAGGGGAAGGAATAAGGCTGATTCTCCAACCTGGTGGAAGAGGTGGTGGAACAGGTGGGTGGAGAAAGAAGAGCCACAAAAGAGCTTTAATGAAAGAAAGGGTGAGCAGCTGGGAGAAGGGCGGGGCGAGGAGAATATGGATTGGGCTCCTGAGGAGAGAGGGGCAGAGAGTGAGCCTTGCCCTATGGAGTTGACTGAACCGGAGAACACCCTGGAAGAGCCGATGGACTTTTCGGCTCTGGCTCAGCGAAAGCCAAGGAAGTAGCGGGGCCAAGCCGGGTCAAGCGGGAGGAGGTCAGGTAGGAGTATGACTGACCAAGAGGGTGGGACCCTAGGCTTTGAGCCCGCGCAAAGCCATTACTGAACTGTGTTTTTGAAAAGCCTGGCTAAATTGAGCTGTGTTTTGGGAAGCCTGGCTAGAACTGAACTGTGTTTTTGAAAGCCTGGCTAAATTGAGCTGTGTTTTGGAAAGCTTGGCTAGACCTGAACGGTGTTTTGAAAGCCTGGCTAAACTAAGCTGTATTTTGAAAGCTTGACTAGAACTGAACTGTGTTTTTGAAAGCCTGGCTAAATTGAGCTGTGTTTTGGAAAGCTTGGCTAGACCTGAACGGTGTTTTGAAAGCCTGGCTAAACTAAGCTGTATTTTGGAAAGCTTGGCTAGAACTGAACTGTGTTTTTTCTTGAAAGCCTGGCTCAATTGAGCTGTGTTTTGGAAAGCTTGGCTAGAACTGAACTGTATTTTGAAAGCCTGGCTAAACTGAGCAGTGGAGTAAGGCTTGGCTAAAAGTGAACTGTGTTTTTGGAAAACCCCGCTACACTGAACCGGGTATTTTTTTTTCCTTTTATTATTTGCTGCTACTCTTCCCAAGGAGGGAGGGAGAGGAAGCAGCTGTGGAAGCCTGGACTGGGCAATTAACCGGCTTGAAAAAGGTGAAGGATAACTGTGCTTTGTTTTGTGTTTTGGTGCCACAACCGGGGGAAGGAGGGAAGCCCCTCCTAGGCCATAAAAAAAAGTCATTGTTTCTGAGGGGAAAAGGAGCAGTACTGGAAGGTGTTCTTCAGGCTGTGGAGAGCTACAACCGCTGAGAAAAGAGGATCCACTTTACAATATATATATATATATATATGTGTGTGTGTGTGTGCCCTATGCATGCAATGCCCTGCATTATGGAGGTAGCACACCATATACAGATTAGTGGGGTGGCAACCATAATCCCAAGATGCCATTTTACCTTTGGAACAAGTATGATAGTGGAAGGAAGCACAGACAGTCTTGTTGTAAGTGCTCACTTTCTAGCTTATATAGCCATCAGAGCCTAGTAAGTGAGACCAGAAAAGGTTGAGATAACATGAGTAAAATATACATGACATCTGTGGCATGTCTGCAGTAGTGAGCTTTATGTTATTCTCTATTTTTGGAACCTCCAGACAGCAAGAAACAGCATCACCTGATGGGCAGCAAAAGGCACCCATGGCAAGATGTGGCCCTGAAAATACCTCTGGGCCCTCTGTCACCAACTTTCCCCCATTTAGGATGCTGAAGATGAGGAGGAGGAGTCCCTGTAGAGAGAGCAGGGGGAGGTGGATGCCTACACCTGCCAGATGATAGAGGATATGGGGCATCGTCAAGTAGAAGGAGCAAGTGGAACTACAGAAGCAGCAGGTCCATCATCTGGCCAGCACAGCTGCAGCTAATACTACCCAGATGAGAAGCTGCCCTGCCCAATGGTTGCCTCTGAAGCTTCTGAGTCCCTGCCTGAGCATTCTGGGAGAGGAGGAAGAACAGCACAATGGGAGCACTTCATCACAGACCGTGCCACTGAGGAGAAGGACTGGGAAAGTGAGGAAGAAATTTTGTTGGAACACTACATAGAAATTCTGCACATTTGCACCTTCTTATCTGCAAACAAAATCTCACCTTTGCATTGAAAAAGGCCTGTTGGCTTAATTTGTGCCTGGCTCTTGAGGTGCATCAGCTGCTAAGGCAACGATGTCCAGGTCTTTGGCTATGTCTTGCTCTGACAGGCGCATGATCAGAAGCCCTGCGCTGTTCCACACAGCGCTCTGAAAATAGTGCTAGAACAGTGTGGGGCTATACCACCCCTATGATCAGAAATAATAGCATTCAAATTTAAGTACACTATTATCTCTGATCATGGAGTAAAAGTACAGAAGGATTCTTACTGAGCGCAGTCCTCCCGCACTTGTTTGACAGGTCCAGGCTGTCAAAAGCCCCTGTGTCGGGGGGGGGGGGGGGTCGGGGGGACTGGAGGACCCATGGACCTCCAGCACCCATGTCGCTGGCTTGGGGTGGGGGGGGGGTCAGGGCTCCTGCAGGGTGGAGGGCTCAGGTTCCAGCTGGAGGAAATGGGGGAGACTGCTAGCATGCAAATGTATGCTGGACAGCAGGGCTCCCCATTCCTCCCCAATGCTCCGCAAACCCTGATGCCAGCGCTGAGCATTGGGGAGGAATAGGTAATGCCCTGTTTAGCATGCATATGCATGCTCATTGCATTCAGAGCCAGCAAGCTCGTTGCTGAATGCGCTTGCCAGCTCTGATCATCAGGCGGAAGCAAATGCGGGCGCTAGTACAGTGCTATTGGTCTCTAGCAGCCGTGTTTGGTTCTGATCATTGGCCCATGAAAGAGCAATCCCTCTTTGGATGGCAATGTTTTTTGTTTTTTACATTTGTACCCCACACTTTCCCCACTCATAGCAGGTTCAATGCGGCTTACATATTATACAGGTACTTATTTGTACCTGGGGCAATGGAGGGTAGAGTGACTTGCCCAGAGTCACAAGGAGCTGCCTGTGCCTGCAGTGAGAATCGAACCCAGTTCCCCAGGACCAAAGTCCACCACTCTAACCACTAGGCCACTCCTCCACTCCAATGTGCAACATTCTGTAAATATGTCATGTCCCTGGAATGCCCTTGAGGTTACCCTGGTATCTACCAACCATCAGATGCCATATTTGTAGATCTGCTGGAGGATGAAAATAGCATATATCCAGATAGTTTCTGAATACTGACCAGAAATATATTTCCCCCCCCCCCCCCCAAAAAAAAAAAAAAAATTATATCACCTGCAAATTGTTTGTCGACCCTCATTTGTACAATTTTTTTAAGGACAAGCAGTACAAATCAATAAATAGCCAATCAATAAATAAAAGGGAACAAAACTAGAACTGGGTTTGTTCTTCTTTTGGGCCTTCGTTAAACAGTGACCAGATCATTATTACCAGTGCATTTTTCCTAGCGAAAAAGGTGCCGGTACTCTAAATGCCAGGCCACCCTTCAGGGATGGGATGATCACTGAGGGATCCACCCCACAATAGCCAGGCCCCCTGAAACCAGTCACAAAATCTATAACAAGGCGAAATTGGTGTGTAGAGCCTGAGCTCTTTCATTAAAACTTAAGGACCATGGGTCAATTTTAGCAGACAATGGAAAAGTACCCCCTCAAAAAAAGCCCTGATTATTACTAAACTATACCTGGTGAGCACAGAGAGGCACAGGGACAAGAAACAAGCTGACCCTGTGCAATGTTCACTATGGTCCTCCTGCATCCAAGTCCAGGTTCTAAGTACTAATACCTACTGCGTAGCTTCTCCTTGCTGCCTTCCCACCTCTCTCTGGATACTGGATGGCAGGTACCAAACCAAACCCAAGAACAAAGATTGAGTATGGTCATCAATTGCCACCAACAGGTCAAACTATTAGGATTACCAAAATATGCCAAATAACCAATGGTCTGATACTCAAAAGAAACTGAACACCTAAATTTAATCACCTTAGCTTGGTGCATGTTTCCCCACATTTTCAGTCAAACATACTGCAGGAGCCTACGTTTTCTGCTGAAAATTCACCTACATTTAGGAACTTAAAAGTTAATTTTTTGGCCTGCCATTCATTTACTTAGATTTATGAGCCTAATTCAGGTATCTAATTCTAAAAATCAGCGCAAAGCTCCTAAAATTTCCCCCTCCCCCCACTAAATTGCCCTGTAGCCACCACTTTTCAAGCGTCTAATTTTAGCAGTTGAGTGTAGGAGTAGCCTAATGGTTAGAGCAGTGGGCTAGGAACTGGAAAACCCAAGTTCAAATCCCAAGCAGCTCCTTGTGGCCTTGGGCATATTGGCCTTGGGCATGTCACATAACCCTCCATGCTTCAGGAGAAAGCAATGACACACTACTCCTTATCATGCCAAGAAAACCATGAGGGGGATCCCTTATAGTATGGTCACCAGGAATCAGTTCTGATAGGTCCAGGAAACTGTGTCAGAGGGAAGGCTTGGGGCCAGCACAAGCAGTATGTATAAGGTGAAGAACTAAAGGATTTAAAAGGTACCAAGGGTTTGGGGACTGGAATTAAGAGATCTCCAACTGCCTAGGAAGAGAAGAGCAAGATGTAGGGGGTAGGTTCTCATGTTCACCCAACTTTGGGCTCAGGCCTGCCCAAAACTGGGTGTCTGACTATGCCCTGGCAGAACCCCTTGTTGGTTGGAAGGACTAGCCAAGCTCCATCCTACATACAAAGCTCTCATTGGTGATGCCATGTGGGGTAAAAAGTTGATTTGGCTATAGGCCAGCACCTTATTCCACTGTCAAATCAAAAATCCCATATTATATTTTATCAGCAGCTAAAGCTGCATGCTGGTTTCCAGGCATTAACAGACATTAGTATCTGATGCTTCTTAAATTAGAAACAAGATGCAAATGAAAAGAGAAAGCTGCTGGATGTACCAAGCAAATTCCACAATATGCTTTTGAATAAAATTGTAGCAGGCCTATTTTGGTGTTTGGAAGGGAAACAGCTTTTGCAGTTGAATTTAATATTGTAATCCTGGTCTCACCACACACAGTCCAGGCACCAGCTAGCTCATCGTGGGTCAGGGCAGGGTACCCGATATCAGGGCCACAAAGAAAATTCAAGTACACCAAAAGCACTGCAGCTTTTCTAGTCACACACTGAGCTGGGCACAGGCCGAAGCCGGCTAAAAATCCAGAAGGCCATATGGTTATGAGTGGGGCTTTATTTCTCTTTTATTCTCTGCTCTCTTTCCTTTATCTGTCTAGGAGCACATAAGCTTCACTGTCACTCAAAGAAAAAAATACTCCAGTCCAGAATTTATGCATAAAAAAACAAAATCTTTACTGAAGATTCTGCATCAGGCAGTTCAAATCTTTTTTGAAGCAGTCAATTTATTATCCAGCTTGAAAGCAGATGTAAATTACAAATCGAGGGCAAATTTAGGGATATGGTGTATCTTTTCAAATGCAATTTATAATCCAACATTATGTACATATTTATAGCTCTTCCTGTCCATACCCATCCCTTCTGGGTGTAACAGCTTTAAGCAGCGAATTAACTGGGTACTCCAGTCTCCGTTCCTTTTGTCTCGCCGCACCTTATGCCTGGAATGGGCTTCCTGAGCCGTTACGTCTAGCTCCATCCCTGGCCGCCTTCAAATCCGGGCTTAAGGCCTACCTGTTTGATGCTGCTTTTGACTCCTAACTTGTCACTTGCTCGTAACCTTTATCTTGTCTTCCTCTCTTCAATAGTCCCTTTCCCTATGTGTCCTTCTGTCTGTCCTACCCTTATCCTTATTGGTCCTGTCTGTCTGTCCTGATTTAGATTGCAAGCTCTTTTGAGCAGGGACTGTCTTTTCTTCATGTTCAATTGTGAAGCGCTGTGTACGACTGGTAGCGCTATAGAAATGATTTATAGTAGTAGTAGTATAGTGATCTGAATATCGGCCAGTGCCCGGTTAATTTCTGGATCAGCGCACGTACCCTGATGTTCAATGCCAACGTCACACAACATACCCCAGCATTCAATATCCGGGGTTAGCTCAACCTGAGGCTGGAAGCAGCTTGCAGGCCACTTACTTCCACAGGCTGAAGATTACGCCTAAAGACTATTAAACAGACATGTACAGGGTCTCAAAACCTATTTTGTGGGATAGATTTATATAAATAACCCTTCTTACTATGTGTCACCAGTAAGGGTTCATACAGATAGATATGATGCACCACAGCTGCCTTTCTGGACACAATGACAGCACTAGGATTCACACAGGTGACCAATTCACCAACCCATAAAAGGGTCACATACTAGACTTGGTATTCTACAAAGGGGTTGACATCCCAGAATTCTGGGACAGCAGTATTGAAATAACACCCCTATCATGGTCAGACCATTTTCTAATTAAGTTTTCCCTAAGTGACCACCTGAAACAAATGGCACCTCCCAGAGTTTGGAAGGAGATCAGAGATAAAAAAAAAAGCTGACCGTTGAGAATTTCCTAGAGGCCTTGGACTATCCAGAACAGGTTGACATTTGGAATATACACTTAGACAAGACCTTAAAGAAAACAGCACCACTAAAAAAGGTCTTATACCCCACTCACAACACTCACCTTGGTTTTCTCCAGAACTTCGAATCCTTAAACGCAAAGGACGGAAACTGGAAAGGAGATTGGGGAAATCTCACCAGGATAAAGAGGCTAAACTGTAGGAAGCACACAACAAAGTATTGCCAAGCCTTAACAGCAACCAAGCAACAGTATTTCTCGCCTGGGGGAGGGGGGGGGGGGCAATGCATTACTCTCTCCAGGAAAAAAAATTTAAATGATCCCAGGTTTCAATCTATTTCATGTTTAATGTGGGATAAAATTCCATAAATAAGTAAATAAATATAAACTTTTCAAGTTGAGCACCTGATTCTCAAAGTGGACATATTCCAAACACTATAATGAAAATAAAATTATTTTTTCTACCTTTGTTGTCTGGTGACTTTGTTTTTCTGATCATGCTGGCCCAGTAGCTGATTCTGCTGCTATCTGTCCTCTTAACTCCGTTTCCAGGGCTTCCTTTCCATTTATTTCTTTACTTTCCTCCTTTCTTCTTCATTTCTTGCCCTACATCCGTAAGTAAAAGCTGGGTCCTCCACAGACTTGACTTTTCAGTGGATCCAGCTTCTGCCTATTTTCTCCATCCATGTGCAGTTTTTCTCCTCTGTTCCTTTTCCCTCATCTCATCTCCTTCCCTCTCCTCCATCCATGTCCAGCATTTCTTCTCTCCCTTCCCTCTCCTCCATCCATGTCCAGCATTTTTCATCTCCCACCTCCATCCATGTCTGGCATTTGTCCTCTCTCCCCTCTATTCATGTTCATCTCACTTCCTCTCTCTTCCCTCCCCTCCCATCCATGTGCATCTCTCCTTCCTCTGTCTTACCTGCCCTCCATCCATGTCCAATAATTCTCCTCTCTCCCTGCCCTGCCCTCCCCTCCATCCATCCATCCATGTCCAGCAACCCTCCTCTCTCCCCTGCCCTCCCCTCTATTCACCCATGTCCAGCAACTCTCCTCTCCCCTGCCCTCCATCCATCCATACCCAGCAATTCTCTTCTCTCCCCTGCCCCCCTCTTTCCATCCATACCCAGCAATTCTCTTCTCTCCCCTGCCCCCCTCTTTCCATCCACACCCAGCAATTCTCTTCTCTCCCCTGCCCCCCTCCATCCATCCATATCCAGCAATTCTCTTCTCTCCCCTGCCCCCCTCCATCCATCCATACCCAGCAATTCTCTTCTCTCCCCTGCCCCCCTCTTTCCATCCATACCCAGCAATTCTCTTCTCTCCCCTGCCCCCTCCATCCATACCCAGCGACTGTCCTCTCTCCCCTGACCTCCATCCATACCCAGCAATTCTCTTCTCTCCTCTGCCACCCCTCCATCCATCCATACCCAGCAATTCTCCTCTCTCCCCTGCCCTCCCACTCCCATCCTCCCCTCCTATTCATATCCACCTGCCCGCCCTCCTCTCCTGCCCCCAACATCCCCTTTTTTCTTCCTGCCACAGTGCCACCCTGCATAGGTTTAAATCTCTTTTATTACCTCCATCGAAGTGGCTGCCTCATTGAAAGCCCTGCCCGTCTCTAGCCTTCCCTTCATGAGTTTGAGTCCCGCCCTTATGGAAAGAGGAAATGACGTCTGAAGGCGGGACTCTGAGGGAACAAACTCATGAAGGGAAGGCTAGAGACAGGCAGGGCTTTCAATGATGCAGCCGCTTCGACGGAGGTAATAAAAAAGATTTAAACCCCCCATGGCGGCGCAGGGCAGGCACAGGCAAGTCCCGCCCTTATGGAAAGAGGAAATGACGTCAGAAGGTGGGACTCTGAGGGAACAAACTCATGAAGGGAAGGCTAGAGATGGGCAGGGCTTTCAATGACACAGTCCGCTTCGACGGAGGTAATAAAAAAGATTTAAACCCCCCATGGCGGCGCGGGGCAGGTGCAGGCAAATGTGGGCTGTGGGAGGTGAGGTAAGCATGGTTTATGGCGCCCTCCTGCCATGCTTACCTCATTCACCGGAGCCGGCTCGCCGTGCAGAACAACCAGCTCGCAAGATCTTAAAAAATTTAACAACTGGCTCTTGCGAGCCGGCTCCAGCACACCACTGCCCACAACAGAACCAGCCTGCCCAGTCAATTCTGAATTGCAATGATTTTGCTGCATACTTTACTAACAAAATTAAAAGTCTCTGCTAGGATTTATTGGCAATCCCACCCAGTCTCCAATCAGTTAACTAGGAGTGCACAAATTCGCCCCCTCATGACAGAGACATATGGGACACTTTTAACCCAATAACAGAAGAGAGCCTTGACAAAATCCTAAGACACCTTTGACCAACTACCTGCTGCTCCCTCGACCCCTGCTCATCAAAGATAGTGCAGCAGGCAAGTATGGACCTCATAGAAGGCGCTACAAAAATTGTGAACTCCTCTAATAGGCAACTACCAACAGCATTAAAAATGGCAGTAGTTCACCCTTTGCTAAAGAAAAACAACCTTGACCATGACAAACTTGAAAGTTACCGGCCAGTATCCAACATCCCATTTCTAGAGAAACTTATACAACAAACAGTCTATGTTCAACTCAGTGATTGGCTAGAAGAGAGAAACTGGCTAGATCCATGTCAATCTGGATTCAGACCTGGTTATGGAACAGAAACGGTCCTCGTATCCCTACTAGATGAACTTCACAGAAATCGAGACAGGGGATTTGCCCCTGTGTTAATACTGCTAGACTCTGATCAGCTTTTGACACTGTGGATCATGATATCATGCTAGCACAACTGGCAGAAGCAGAACTTGCTTGGTTCAGATCCTATCTATCAGAAAGGCAACAATCCATAATATCTGGCAGCACCTCATTGCTAACATGGGCACTGACCTGTGGGGTACCACAAGGATCGATACTGTCACCTATTCTGTTTAATATATACCTCAAGCCATTAGCCGAGCTGATTCAGTCAATGGACACTTCAGTTCTACATCTACGTGGATGATGTGCAGCTACTCATACCCATTGAACCTGACTTACCTACAGCAATTAATAAATTGATTACCTGTCTAACATCAATTCAAGAACGGGCTAAACACAACAACCTTTGCCTGAACCCAAGTAAAACTGAGCTTCTCTGGGTCCCAAACACAAGTGGGCACGTACCCAACATCAAAATCTCATTTGGGAAGTACAAACTCCCCCTCAAATTACAAGTCAGGAACTTGGAATACAGTTAGATTCAACACTTACTCTGATTCCCCAAATCCAAGCAACCTTCAAGAGCTGCTTCTACTATTTGTGACAACTACACTGCCTCTCTCCTTACATTCAGAAGGCAAATCTTATCCCAGCTGTGCATGCCACGATAACAAGACTGGATTACTGTAATGCACTCTACACTGGTCTGACTATGTAAAATGAGTTTATCTTGTTGGGCAGACTGGATGGACCGTTCAGGTCTTTATCTACCGTCATTTACTGTGTGTGTGTGTTACTACAAAGGGTCTGCACCAGCTCCAATTGATTCAGAATGCTGCAGCAACACTAATAGAAGGTTGCAAATGACATGACATCACTCCATTTTTGCAAAAACTTCACTGGCTACCAGTACAATCCAGGGCTAAATTTAAAACTCTCTGTCTGATCTTCAAGGTCCTTAAAGGAAAAAGTCCCAAGCAATTGAAGAACAGCCAGGGCCAGTCTTAGCAACTGCAGCCCCATCCCACCTAGGCCCATCCCACCTAGCCCCGCCCCTTCTTGACAAGATGTGTTTTAAACATTTTTTTTATTTCAAATAAAGACAAATCAAGCCAAACTTGCACAGAAAAACTAATTCAAATATGTAAAATGCTACCATAGGAAACCTTTGGGTTTAAAAAGCAAAACCATCTGCATGTAAGAACTGGATAAATGAATTAAAATGAATCCCCTAATATGTAATACTTGGTAGCAATAATGAAACAGTGATTGAATATTCGTATAGCAAGCAGCCTGAGCAAACAGATTTATTTCCCACTGAACATAATTAACTTTGCATGAACTTGGCTGCTAATAGTGTGCTGAACTGGACAATATTAGAACATTTAGACTGACTCTGGACAGTTCTGCATGAAGGAAACCCTTCCCTCATTAATCAATACCTTCTCTGTGAAATAGTAAAAAAAAAAAAATGTTTACAAAGGCAAGTGCATTTTTATAATATACCACTGCATTCCACAAAGCAAAAGGAACGAGTTCCCAAATGCCATCTTTTTTTCTTTTCATGTAGGCACAGAAAAAAAAAAGATTTTAAATTCTCCAAGGTTTCAATCTAATTCATGTTTAATATGGGATAAAATGCCATAAATAAGTAAATAAATAGAAAATCTGAATGTTGAGCACCTAATTCTCATAACATGATGTCTGTTTAGTGGCCCTTTGCCAGGAGAAAAAAACAATCTCTGCATGAATATAATAGTACTAAGGTATCTCTTTAACCAGCCCCTCCAAATGACACAGATATTACCTTGATTTTTTTTATAGTATCCTCCCCCCCCCCCCCCCCCCGTCCCTTTAACCAGCGGAAGTCTTTAGAGGCCGCTGCTAAAAGTCTCGGCAGCCATTTTTAAAGAGCGATGTGGTAACAGAGTGGTCAATGCCAGTAGCAGGCAGGAAAGACTGGGGATCTTTCCTACCCCGAAGACTCCACTAGACCACCAGGGGCCCTGTGCAACCGCTCCTGTCGTCCCTGCCTAAGACTGACCCTGAGAACAGCATGCCCTCTACACACACCTCCAAGAACACTAAAGTCTTCCCAAGGGGTATCCCTAACCACACCCTCTCCAAAAGACATTATACAATGTGATACCCGCACGCGAACCTTCTGCAGAGTAGCCCCCACACTCTGGAATGCACTCCCTGAAAGGCTCTTAACACAAGAATACCTCTACTTCAGGAAGTCGGTTAAAGCTTGGCTCTTCAATCAGGCCTTTAATGGAAGATGTAACTAACTTGCTAGTCTCACTCACATACACAAGGAGTGACACAGCCTGCACCATACTGCAGCAGGCCATGTTTATCCACTTCTACCCTAGCTGAGATAACATTTTGTCATCTCTCTGACCTCATGTGCAACTTTCTTTAAATTAGTCACCTTATTTTCTGACTCCTCTTACCTCTTACTCTCTTACCTATCTGTATGTTCCATCTTTGCTTATACACTACACTACACTGTCTATTAAAATATTCTATTACATATTGTATTGACATTGTAAGTAGTATATACTATGCCATACTTTGTATTGTTATTTGAATATTTTTACTGCTGTAATTGTCTATTGCTTATGTTTGATTTATTCTTACTGTACACCACCTTGAGTGAATTCTTTCAAAAAGGCGGTAAATAAATCCTAACAAACAGAGTTTTCCCAAACCCACTGCATTTCTGTATTCTATACATTGTATCTATTTTCTCTGCAGCAACTTGAACTGTCAGTGGAGTCTCCCAATTGTTAATCAGAGTATTCTTCAGAATTGTATGAAGTGGGACAGTGATTCCTTCTCTAGAAGAGTCATAATCTAGAACCTCAAAGACTTCTCAACAAGGTTCTCCCTTTGTCTCTAATTTGAAAGGTATGGCATGGGCCATCTCATGGAAAAAGCCAGGAAAGGATATACTTTTTGGAGGAGACCTACATCTCTTAGGTGGGGAAGAAGGATCAGATGGGATGCCACAGGAGTCCTCAGCTGAGAGGTCCTGTGAGTCCTAATCTGTCTCCCAGAGACAGACTGACTCTTCAAAGTACTGTTCTTGGGAAGTATCTGGAAGAAATTGTCGACTAGAGTGTCAGCTGTGCGTTGAGGCGAGTCTCTGAAGTTGGAGAAACTTCCTCTACCGATGTTGACGCATGCGTCATTTGGTTTTGTGGTGTCCTCGATGGTCGACGCTGAGCCGGTGTATGGGACCTCTCCCATGGCTGTCTCTCCGATGTTATCGATGGGCTGGGATAAGGCTAGTGAAAGCACCCTGTAAGCCTGTATAGACTGCGTAGGCAGTAGCCCTGAGAGCTCCTCCTTGTGCATAGCCCAGATTTCCTCCAACAGAGTAGGCGTTGGTACTGGCAGAAAAAAACAGTGCGGACAAAACCAAACTTATAACCTGTGCAGGCAAAGGAGATCTCCAAGGCTCTTGAAGGGAAAGAAGTTGGAGAGAAGGAGAGTGGTCACTGTGGCATGGGTGCTTTCCATGCATCGAAGATGTTGATGCAGGGGAGGTGTTGGCAGAATGCCTGGAGGAAGAATGATGGCGAGGCTTCTTAGGTTTTTATGCTGCAGGTCCCTTGATGCACGCAGCTCCAACAAAGAGGACGTAGCATCCTTACATGGTTGTGGTACAGAGTCTGACGACAGACCCTCTCAACATTGCACTGGTGAACCCAATGTCGATGCAAGTTGTACATTGAGCACCAAATCCCCTGCCATGCTCGATGCTGAATCAAAAGGTTTTTCATGCTAGAGCTCTGTGGGCTTTAGCATTCTCACCTCCATATGCAGCCAGAGGCTACACTGTACATCCCAGTGCTATGGACTCAAACACTAAACACACCAGTTACGGAGGTCTGTGTCTGAAATGGTCCTATTGTATTGAGTACACTTCTTAAAGCTACTTGGCACCCTCATTAACATGGAGCGAAAAACAGCCGACACAAGGTCAAAAGGCTCTACGGCCCAGGGAGCTCAAGTAGTCATGTACCTGAAAATGGTCGATCCTTCCCAGGGAAAGGGAGGGCTCACAGACCCCAAAGGCTGAAAAATAAAAAAATAATTTAAAACATGAATACATTCAACAAAATTAAGAAAGAAAAAGAAAAATATGAAGAAAAAATATCCCGAAAAGGCACCAAAAGGCAAAAGTTTGATGCTCTGAGAAAAGATTAGAAACCCAAGCTCTCTGCTCCACAGAAAACATTAAGACTGCTGGTCCTATGCTCGAGCGTCAGGTGGGAAGGCACCCACACATGCATGATGGTAGCACTGCCTCAAAGATTTAAAGTAACAGCACACTTAGCTAGTGTCCACAGTGGGCTCCATCGGATGGCTTCACCCGCACGTGTGAATATCATACTTGTTTGTCCTGGGAGAATGGAGCTTTATCAAATAATAACAATCCTCCAAGATTAGTCCCCTGCCATGCTGAATTTCTCTTCCCTTCCACATTTCCAGAAGTACGACCATCCCGTAGACAGTATAATAAACAGATTGAAAACATTTCTTTAATATATTCCACATGGTGCCAATTAGTGGGTTCCCCCTGAGACTGTAAAGTTGTCACATCATACCATTTCCCGTCACTTCTTTACAGGCCCGTAGTTTGTCCTGCCAGCTAATAGGAGGCTGGGATAGTGCATCCCCTCTCCTATAACAATTACAGGAACAGAAATTTGTTTATGAAAATTGTTAGTAGGTCTCCCGAACAGGCTAGACTTTGATCAACGAGAAAGAGATTGGGAGTGATGCTCGACTCTACTTTGTTTATGCAGTATTTGATTTCATCGTCCTATTATCAGCTTCGATTGTGTAGGAAGCTAAAAAAAATGTTCTTGCTCCAGGCAATTTTCATACAGTTCCTCAAGCCTAGGTATTGGTGAGGCTTGACTGCTGTAAATTTGTTATTGTATGGTATGCTGCAGACAATTTTTAAGACCCTTCAATGTGTTCAGAAGTCTGCGGCTCATTTGTTCAGTTTGCCACACTTTTGAGCATATTACGCCTTCTTTGATTGCACTACATTGGTTGCCAGTCAAGTGGCAAGTTAAGTTTAAAGTGCTATATCTTATGTTTCGTGTGATGGCAAACAATGCTCCTTTGTATTTTGTGCAATCTACTATTCACTAGGTTTAAGTTTAGTTTAATTTATTGCACTCAATATACAGGAACAACAGGTAGATTATTGAGTTCTTCAATCTGGGAGGATAATGCAGCAAAATAAAAATAAGTTGTTGCAGATCTTTTCTGCTAATTCATATCATCTTTTGGAATCATAAAATCATTCTTTTACAATTGGTGGACCTTTTGAACTGAGCAATTTGCCTGTGGAAATTAGGAATCAGATTATTGTCGCTTCCAAAAACAGCTGAAGAGCTTTTGGGTGGTTGTTTTTTTAAGCATTTCTGATCTCGGTCTTGCGCTGTTACTATGTTAATGGATTGCAGAACAATAAAGTATTGTGTATATATTGTTATGATGTAGATGTATTCTTGTTTTTTTGTAGATTTGTTGATTTTATGAATATTTTATTGTATCCTGCCTAGATCTGTGGATAGAGCAGGTAATAATTTTTATAAATAAATTAAAATTAAAAATTGCATCCCTCAGTGACACAGCACAGGGTAGCTTTGCAGGATCTACTGCTACAGAACAAGTACGGAAATCTTTCACATTCCCTTGCGTATCATCATTAAGTTTCCCTTTACCTTTTAGCAGGCCTAATGCCTGGAACTTATCTAAAGGCAGTTTATGCAAATCAATCTCATGCATAGTCATTGTAGATAGCCTGAAAACCTGACTGGCAAGGGAGTACTCCAGGACTGACTTGGGAAACACAAACACTGCAAGAAGTGGGGGTAGGGGGTGGCCACAGAACATACTGCGTGGCAGGGCGGAGAGGGAAACCCAATGCAGAGATATGCAGTGCTGCCTCTTCTCTTCAAGCCAGAAGTGAGGGGCTGATCCTGGGGCTTTGCCCACAGTTTCATCTTTACAAGCTCAGCCCCCACTAGACCTGTTTTAGTGGGTGATGGAGGAAAGGAGGAGGTCGTTAATCATTTCTTTGACAAGCTGTGGCTACATACCATAGGACCCATCAGTTCTGGCATCCTTCTGAACACTGGTGCCCAGGACGATCCAGGCCATGACTCCAGAACAGGGCTCAGACTTTCTCTTGATGTCTTTATTACCAGATATTGCTCACACTACTAAAATTGCAGGATGAAGGAATTTCCATTATGTTGTTTTCAAAATCTGATTTTACATTAACCCTTCAAAGATGTTTCTGCTCTTTCCCCATGCAGAAAATTTCTTGGTCATTTTTTAAAAATTTCTTTTCCTTAAGGATTTAATCTTAAAGAAAGAACTGAGAAACAAAGTAGACCTGATTTGGAAGACTCCCTTGCTGTAAATCATTCAAATATAAATACACAAGTTCAACAATATTTTGGATTGCTGAGATTCCCTGCTATCAGAGCTTCAGAGAAAAAAAAATTACAAATAAAAAGGGAACTTCTGAAAATTCCTCTTTTGTTAATTTAAATAAAAGGAGATGAAGAATGAAAAGAAATATCTCGAACATACTAATTAAAAAAAAAAAACCCTATGGAGAGAGAGAGAGAGAGACCTGACTGTAGAAACTTACCCCAGAGTAATGTGAGCAGCTGGACCGTGGGAATGAGGACCAGAGAGTACACTGCCCCCAGATGAAGCAGTGTCATGAGGATGACATTCCTCCACACAATCTCCTGCCGGTTTCTGCCTTTCCCCTCTCCTCCGATCTTTGTCACTGAGCCGCCGTTTTCTGTCTCATGGCCAGAGACAGCAGCGGCAAGCTTCCCCTTCTCATCCATGTCCCAGACAAAGCTCTCTGCACTGCAGGCCGGGCAGGTGCAATCAGAAATGCGGAGGGGGGAGGGGATTGGTAAATAGGGGATCTTTTTTTTTTTCCTTGCTTTGAATTAGGGTTATTATTATCTTTATTAAGTTGTCTTTTATGGCCTACCACTATGAGTACCGAAGGAAAGCCTCTCCGGCTGCCATTTCATCCATGATGTTGCAGCTGCTGCTGTGTCAGTGCAGAACGCTACACGGCAACAGAAGAGGAGAAAAGGGGAGGGGGAGGGGGATAGAGAAGAAAGACACACACAGAGACAGAGAGAAAGACCTGCATAGCTACAGCCAATCAGATGTAAGTGTGACTGTCTGGAGGAGAAGGCTGCTCGGTGCATTGCTAAAACACAGGTTAGAACAGCGACGGCAGCTTGAGGTACCCAAGGCCAGCCCAGATTTACTAGAGACTGTGCTGTTTTGTATCATGTGCCTGGATTGGTTTTTTTTTTTTTTTTTTACTTTTGCAAAAAAAAATTAGTAAGCTTCCTACTCTTGCTTTATTAGAGGCTGCACGGCCAGCATTCACCCGCAAATACAGACTGCTGCCTATTTTGTTGTAGCCATTCTGTAAAAGAAGAGTGCAGTTGTCTCGCCCTGTTTGAACAAGTCAGATATACAGTCAAGAACTCCAGCCATATGATAGAGAAGTGGTAAGAACATAAATAAATGAAAAAGCACTCCCAATTAAGAGAAATAATAGAAATCACCACTGATTTTTGGACAACTACTTGTACATAATAATAATTATTATTAACATTAGGTAACAAAGTGGCATAACGTCCGTGTGTTATTCCCTCGTATGATTCTCAAGTGTGCTGAAACAATTGTCAAGCTTTGTAGTCAGCGCCAGGCCTGAACTGACAGGGATCTGGGCCCCTGTTCAATAAGAGTCATGACCCCCCCCCCCCCCCCCCCCACCTCACATCTGAGATTACTGGGTCTGCCTCCCTCTGTTGTAATGTTTCTAAAACTCACTTTGTATATTTCCACATCAGGTTTTTGTCTGAAGTCATTAAATCATGCTAGCGGTGCATCCAGGTTATTCTTTTGGAATTACCTGCATGTTTTGCTTTCTAAATGATAATAAGGCACAACCTTTTTCATTTAGACCAGGGTTGTCCAACCTCAGTCCTCAAGGGCCACAATCCAGTCAGGTTTTCAGGATTTCCTCAATGCATATACATGAGATCTATTTGCATGTACTGCCTCCAATGTATGCAAATAAATCTCATGCATATTCATTTGGGAAATCCTGAAAACCCGACCAGAAAAGGGCTAAGGTTGGATACACATCTGACAGAAGATGCTCACATGCGACATACCGCATACATAACCCCTCACAGACCTTGGGTCTGACACAGTATAGCAGTACTTATGAGTTAAATGTAAACACCTCCACCTAACAATAGATGCAGATAAGAACAAATAAATTTCTCCATGGAAGTCATCATACGAAAAACAAAACAAAAATTCTGATTTTCATGTCATCTGAGCAATAGCAACATAAATCTCTCCACTACCAGACACATTGTGAAATAATACAAAGCCTGAAAAAATCTTAAATCAACATACATGTACAAATATGTCACAAAACAGTAGCACTAATCCTACAATATAAACAGCAAAAACCCTACCTATGAATAGGCAGTGCCCTAAAACACCAATACACCTACCACAGGTTAAGCAGAACAAGTGGGACTGCCAATAAGTTCTATACAGAAACTACATACAAACAGAATACCACACCTCGGTCATATCCAAATCACAGACAGACTCATCAAATATAGCAACAAGGAATCACAAAGTACAAATAGAAAAATGAAGACAAAAATTGAACTGAGAACCCTCAAGAAGTCAAACTCAGCATGTATTGCAACACTGAAGAAAGAAAAATGCATTTTTCTTCTTAAACTGAACATTATGCAAAGCCATTTGCAATGCACATTTCCCAAAGCTAGCATATTTCAATTAATAAAGCTAACATATCCCAGCTAATAAGTTCAAATTAAAGCACTTGCTGGCTGATATATTCAGTGCTATTTAACCGGCCAGGAACAGTTCCTGGGTGGTTAAATGGCACTTCGCTTGCTAAACGCTAATATTCAGCATGAGATAGTCAGTTATCTCTGCTGAATATTAGCACTTAGCCAGCTATATTGCGCGACATATCCAGTTAGACACAGATATTCCGTGCCTAACTGGCTATGTTGAGCAGTCAAAATAGGCTGCTTAAATAGCAGACCTATCTTAGACTGCTAAAAAGTTAACCGATTAGCCCTGAATATTGGCATAGCTGGTTAACGTTTTAACGGCAACCCCCCCCCCCCCTAGATATTCAATGTCAGTCACTGAAAACAGCATGCCATTGAATATCCAGGGTCAGCAGCAATTGCAGCACTTATGAGTGCTGCCTCCTGCAGGCTGATTATTGAACCTCTATTTCCTACATTTGTTGGCTGGACATTTTATTTTCCCATCATGCTAGTCCCAGTTTCTCTTTTCCTCCTTTCTGCTCTCTTTCCACAGACTATTGTCCATTTGTCATTTTTCCTCCTGTCTTTTCCCATTCCCTCACTATACCTGTCTGATACACTTATCTTTCCCTTCTAGCTCTTTCTTCCCTTCTTTTTCTTTTCTGCTTATGTCCACTCAAGCTTCACCCTCTCTCACCTTCCAGTTCTTCATCTCCTTTTTACTATCACCTGTGAACTTCCCATCTCCTTCTCTCACCCCACAGTTCTCCTATGTCCAATTTAACCCCTTCCCCAGCCTCCTATTCTATTCTTTCATCTACTCCCCAATACCACATTTCAACCCTTTCTACTCACTACTCTCCAATCACTCATCATCTTGACAACCCTCATAGCCTCTCTTATGTGGTTCCAGCATCCACAGTTCCTTCCCTTCCTCTCTATCCTTCTAGCATAGCATCTCCTCCCTCTCTCTGTCTCTTCCTTTATATCTATATCCCTCCCTCCCACCGTATAGCCTGATACTTCTCTGTTCCTTCCCCTTCACCCTTGTTCCCATATATGTCTCCCACTCTCGTCTCTCCTTCTCATTGTCCCGTATCTCTCCCTACCTCCCTTCTGCCTCCCAGGTCCAACGTTTCTCCCTCTGCCCCTGGGTCCAATATCTCTCTACCTCTGTTCCTGGTCCAATATCTTTCTTTCTCTCCCTTCCACCCCAAGGTTCAACATCTCTCCCTCTTTTGCCCATTCCCTCCCTCCCTTTCTGGGTCCAATCTCTCTCTCCCTCCACCCCTAAGACCAACCTCTACCCCTCCCTCCCTCCCCTCTTCCCCTGAAACCAACATGTCTCCCTCTGCCTCCCCTCTGCCCCTGAGTCTAACATGTCTCCTTCTCCCTCTGCCCTGAGTCCAACATCTCTCTCTCCCTCTCTTCCTTTACCCCACCCCACATGTCCAACATCTCTCACTCTCCTTCCACTCTGCCCTGGTCTGGCAATGCTCCTCTCATTCAACCACGTTCCCCTCACCTGTGGACCAGTTTCCCCCTCCTCCATCTACCTTAAAACCTGTGCAAAAGTCAGCAACAGCAATGAACTGCTTCAGTTGTCTGCCACTGAGCCCAAGCCTGTTTGCTGCATCTCGCCCTTGTGGAAGTAGAAAGTTATGTCAGAAGGAGGTGGAAGGCGGATTGCAGCAGAAAGCAGGCTCAAACTCAGCAGCAGACAGCTAAAGCGGATTGCTTCTGCTGATGACTCTTCTACAGGTTTTAAGGTAGACGGGGGGAGGGGAGAGAGCAGTTGAGTGAGCAGTGCCAGACCAGGGAGTGGAGGGGAAGGAGAGATTTTGGACTCGTGGGATGGGAAGCATTGGGCCCATAGGCATAGTTTGTTTCATTTGGGGGGGGGGGGGCAAAGGAAGGGGCGGGGCATATTAGCATATTCATTTGCATATTTGTATATGCAAATTATGCTAATATGGAGGAGGGAAGGGAGCAAGAGCTGGCTTTCTTTGGGGAATAATCATAATGAATATGTATGAGATATCTCATACATATACATTATGGTTATTCCCCAAAAAAGCCAGCTCTTTCTCCCTTCCTTCCTTCCTTCCTTCTTTCCTCCTTACCCAGCACTCCCTCTTCCTCTCCACTAGTATTTCCCCACCCCCTTTCCCATACCACAGATGAACATTTCCAAAAGCTGACATATTCCAATTAAATTCTGAATAAAATACTTTTTTCTACCTTTTGTTGTCTGATCATTTCGTTTTTCACCACTTCCACCTCATCAGCAATGATTTCAGCACTCCTATGATGCACTGCCATGGATATCTCAGCACCATGTTTGTAGATTCTCCACTAATGAAGAAACCGCCGACTCCCTATCTCCACTGACCGCCATCGCCTCACTCGGTACAAAAAAAACTCTATTCCCGCTCCACCTCGCACTCCCTCACCAACCGTCAACAACACGCGCGGGAGTCCCAGGACACAGTGGGCGACGCGTAAAAGCAGCAAGCAAGCAGCCAGGCTCGACTTCCTGAATCCTGCCCTCCTCTGATGTCATTTCCTTGCAGGCGGGCGGGACGCTGAGAGGGCAGGATTCAGGAAGTCGAGCCTGGCTGCTTGCTTGCTGCTTTTACGCGTCGCCCGCCCGTTCGCCGCTGCAGGAAAGTAGATTAAGTCGTCTTCGTCGTTTGGGGGGGCACTGCCCCCCCTCGCCCCCCCCCAGTCTACGCCCATGTTTGGGCCCCCAACTGCTCTTGGCCCTCAAACACTGCCAGGTTGCCTGAATGATCAGTCTGCTCCCATGCCAGTGCTGCAATCTCCTAAAGGATTTAGGGGCCTTCTTACAAAACTTCATTAAGTGCTAATACACGCTTAATACAGGAAAAAAGGCCTGCCACAAAATATGTTAAAATATTTCACAGTAGTTTGCCTCGTAGCATGCACTAATTGCACAATTCTGTTTTTTAAATATATATTTTTGGGAAGGGGTATGGCAAGAACAGAGAATGGGTGTGGAAGTGTTATCCAGCTAGCGTGTTCTAATTAGTACACACTAACGGGAGAATGCAGGCGTCACATGTTATTTTTTTGCAAGACCCATGCACTAATAGAAACAGTAGCATGGGACCTGCAAAAAGACAAAAAAAAATCCTTAATATACTGCTGTGGTAAATCTGCAGCTTGGTAAAAGGGCCCCTTAACATAAAGTGTACCTACATTTAACTCACCTTGAACTACTCTTGAAAAAGGTGTGAGCAAAAATCTAAATTAATAATAATAATATTGCTCTCTTCCTCAGCATCTAAGCTCAGAGGTGGCATCACTCACACCTCATCATTTCCAGCAGCAACCTTTCAATAGCAGTATAGCCAACTCCCACACTGAAATGTGCACACACTTCTATATCAGAGTTCCTCTGTTCTATAGTCCTCAACAGCCACAAATAAGTCTGGTTTTCATACTAACCAAAGAAGGCAAATTAACCTTGTCCTTAAACCAGCCAAATGAAGATAAATGTTCTGAATATTTATGGAACATGAGGGGTGGGGATGGAATTTGATGTACTTCCTTTCTGTGGTTACAATCAAATCGGTTTGCATATTATATATCAGTGTTTATTTTGTGCCTGGGAAAAATGGAAGGTTAAATGTCCATCGTCACAAGGAGCTGCAGTGGGAATTAAACCCAGTTCCTCTGGTTCTCAGGCCACTGCACTAGCCATTAGACTGTTCCTCCACTTAGATATCCCGAAAATCAGTTCCCATTGTGTACCTCCAGGATAAGAGTTTGGCACCTCTGCTATATTTCCTGTGGTGTAGAAAATATCTTCCTAAATCACAGCAGAAACATCATGTCTTTTCAGTTGTGTTCAACAATCCAGGACTTATCTAAAATCCATAACCTCTAACCACAGATCATACTAGGGTCCAGCTCAAGAAGTGCTGTCCTACCACCAAAATCCTTCTCTAGGTGCACAGTCTAACAACTAGGGCCTGACTTTGAAAGAGGTGCTTTACTGCTAAGGATAAGCTATGAATGGTCAGTTTACTAGCCAGAGTCAGCACATCAAATGTCATTTCAGTGATAAGGACTAGTTCAGGCACGGTCATCAATTTAAGCAGTGACATCATGTAGTTGGGGGCGGGGACAGCTCAGGAGTATCATCTCACTACTAGGACTCAACAAGGAATCAGAAAGCTATCATGGATGGTAGATGTTTCAGTTATGTGGACATGTACAGTTTTCAAACCACATATAAACAGAGAGCTCCATTCCCTCAAAGTTCAGGGGTGTGCTGTGCAAAACTTCGGAGCAAAAGTAAATCCAGAGTCAACAGACCCAAATATCTGCTAAGGGTGTCTGAACGTTTCAATTTTGCAATTATCTAATTTAAACTGTTTACATTGGCACACAAGTCTCTACTCTCTGGCACTCCTGCATACTTTTCATCAATCACAATCCCACATACACCAGGATGAACCCTTCATTGTTTACAAGATGGCCGTGTATTTATTCCCCCCCCCCCCCGGTCTCTCATACCCGGCTGGAATTCATGCGCCAATCTGGGGTTGTTTGAGTGGTCCCCCTACTATTGGAACCCTCCCCCTCCCACTGTGTACTGAGCTGTCCTATCCAAAGTTCAGAGCAGGACTTAAGATGCACTGTTTTAAAAAGGTGGGGATGGTGTGCCAGTATAGATGCATTTTGGGCCACTATCCTGCTTATAATCAAAAGAGAAAAACGCCTATATTGTGACCCAAATCGGGAGATGGGCGTCTTTCTCCCATGGGCGCCCAAATCGGTATAATCGAAAGCTGATTTTGGGCGTTTCCAACTGCAATCCGTCGCGGAAACAGGTAAAGTTGACAGGGGCGTGTCGGGGGCATGGTTATCGGCCAAGGAGAGATGGGTGTCTTTAGCTGATAATCGAAAAAAAAAAAGGCATTTTTACCGCGATTTTGGGTCACTTTTTTTGGACCCTTTTTTTTTCACGAACAAGTCCCCAAAAAGTGCCCCAACTGCCCAGATGACCACTGGAGGGAATCGGAGATGACCTCCCCGGACTCCCCAGTGGTCACTAACCCCCTCCCACCAAAAAAAACCCCCACTTTAAAAACTTTTTTTCCAGCCTTTATGCCAGCCTCAAATGCCGTACCCACTTCCATGACAGCAGAATGTGTTCTATCCTCTGACAGCCTTTCCCTGGTTCTGATGTGGCTCTCGGGTGAGTGTGACACCTTTTCTGTTATGTGGGTGTAGGGATTTGGGCTCCGTGATTTCACTAGCTTGTGGCAAATGCTCAAGATGTTGGTAGTTGGTAAGCTCTACTCCCATGGTGCTTTCCCCCCTGCTTACTGGGTCAGAGTGTGTCCTGTTTTGTTTCCGGTAGTCCATGAGGTAGTGGCCACTTTTGTAACAGTTTTAGATCCCTTTCACATGTTAGCCACGTTACAGAACTTAGTTCTTACTTTGAATGTGACTGAAAGAGGGAATTGTACACCATTCTGCCAGCTCTGACCTACTGCTCATCTCAGTACCAGGGAGACTCGTTGCCAGTGGGGCACAACCTCTGATCTGCAGTTAACTGTGAGTAAGCGTGCTTATTCCAATAAAGGACGTTTTCAGAGAGATTAGGCTTCAGGTGTCAACTGGTGTGCTAATGTTATATAGCAGCAACAAGTCCTAGAGGCCTGCGTGTATGCAGGTCCCTGGAGCACTTTTAGTGGGTACTGCAGTGCACTTCAGCCAGGTGGACCCAGGCCCACCCCACCCCTACCTGTAACACTTGTGCTGGTAAATGGGAGGTCTCCAAAACCCACTGTACCCACATGTAGGTGCCCCTTCACCCCTAAGAGATATGGTAGTGTTGTACATTTGTGGGTAGTGGGTTTTGGGGGAGGGGGTTGGGTAAGGGCGCTATGCATGTGGGAGCTTTTTCTGAAGTCCACCGCACTGACCCTCTAGGGTGCCCAGCTGGTGTCCTGGCATATCAGGGGGGCCAGTGTACTACGAATCCTGGCCCCTCCCATGACCAAATGGCTCGGATTAGGACGTTTTTGAGCTGGGCGATTTTAGTTTCCATTATCGCTAAAAAAAACCGCCCAGCTGAAAAACATCCATTTTTTCGATAATACGGTCTGTCCCGCCTCTTCACATACACATTTTCGGACATAGACGCCCATGGAGATAGGCATTCATGTTCGATTATGCCCCTCCATGGGTTGTTGTCCCTTGCTGCCTATACTCTATACCCATATCATTTATTTACTTATTGAGGACTTACTGACCATGCAGGCCAAGATGGATTACAGGCTAACAACACAAAGAAAGGAACTACATCGATAGATGGTAAAGGCAAACACTCATACCAACATAAAGCAGATATACACATTCCAAGAGGGATGCCCAAATCAGCCAAATCAGGTATCACAGGCCTGCTGAAAAATTGACCTTCAAAAAGCTTTGACAGCCAATTTGAAATGTTTTAAAGATAATTCCCTTCAAATCGTTAAGGGTAGAGAATTCCATAAAGTTGAGGCCATGTAGTAAAATGCACTATGTCTAGTGCTTTCCAACTGGGCCAATTGGAGTAACTGTTTGCTGATTGCATTTTTTCTGATTCACTCTTCAATTTGTAAGACAATAAACAATTTTCAGTTTGTTGACTCTGCCTGTCTGGAATGATAAAGAATCCTAGTGGTTTGTGTGTTGGGTCTGTGAGTGCTTTCTGGGAACTGTGGGACCACTGGGAGTGTGGCCTCCAG
Organism: Microcaecilia unicolor; assembly: GCF_901765095.1. Taxonomy (NCBI): domain Eukaryota; kingdom Metazoa; phylum Chordata; class Amphibia; order Gymnophiona; family Siphonopidae; genus Microcaecilia; species Microcaecilia unicolor. Next base: position 398,409,165 of record NC_044032.1, on the reverse strand, counting down.
TAACCTAGAAATCACTGGGGATAATTTGAGAGTGGGAGACTCGCCCAGAGGCGATTGTGACCCAGTCAGTGGAAGGAGGGTGCTAGTATAGAGCACAAGCAGCAGGTACAGGTGGACCTGAGCTATGCTGGGGATAGACCCTTTAAGTGGCCGCAGGATAACCCCAGGCTGGTGGCTAGGCATTTTGTGACACTAGTGATGTTGATTTACCCTTCTTACAAGATAAAGTTCATACCACTTTGTCTGAACCGAGGGTTGTAATAACAAAGGTTTGTAGCTGGTTGGTCTCTACTAAAGCAATGCTTAATTACAAGAAAATGCAAGTATCTTTATGTTCTAGACCTGCTGCTTTTTTTGCCCAGACACTAACTTGATACAAATTGTACCTTAGATACAGTTTTTGGGACTGCTGTTGGATTCTCAGTTGACATGTAGACCACACATTAAGCAACTCATTAAGAAGTCCTCCTATAAACAGTGCTATTTATATAGACTACATGACTATCTTTGCATGGATGATTTTTGGACTGTTTTCCATTATTCCCTTATCTTCCCTTGAATACTGTTTGAAAGTTTCCTTAATTGCTTCATCCATATGTTTCAAAACATCCAGAACTCTGTGGATCGTTTACTTACTGGTGCTAAATTAAGGCAGCATATAGCTCATGGTTGGCCCAACTGCAGTTGTCAATTGGTGCCAGGATACAATTCTAGGTTCTTTCTCTTGTCTTTAAGGTATTGAAGTTGAATTTCCTTTTACCCCTGTTAAGTAGAGAGGTGTGGTAGCCGTGTTAGTCCACTCTTAAAGGTTATCAATAGAAATCAAACAAAATAAAGCATGGAAAAGAAAATAAGATGATACCTTTTTTATTGGACATAACACATTTCTTGATTTGCTTTCGAAGGTTGCCCTTCTTCGTCAGATCGGAAATAAGCAAATGTGTTAGTTGATAGTATATATAAGTGAAGCTTCAAAGCATTTCAATGACAGTCTAGCAAGGTGGGGGGTGGGTAGGATGTATGCATGGGTACATCAAAGCATTTCATTTCATTGATAGTCTAACAGGATGGGTGTGGGTAGTTGAGAGGAGAGTGATAAACAGAGAAATACAACTTTATGGTTTATGGTATATACTATCAACTAACACATTTGCTTATTTCTGATCTGACGAAGAAGGGCAACCTTCGAAAGCTAATCAAGAAATGTATTAAGTTATGTCCAATAAAAAAGGTATCATCTTATTTTCTTTTCCATGCTTTATTTTGTTTGATTTCTATTGATAACTTTTACCCCTGGAAACCTCTCTGAAGGATCATTGTCCTTTTAGAGCTTTGCACTTCCAGGGTCATACTCTGTAAAGATCCATTCTTGAAAATTACTAAACATAGTTTTAGTTGTTTGCATGCCTTTTTTTGTGTGAAGGATCCATATTTGGAGAACATGTTGCCTATGGATTTATGCATCGTTTCTGTAGAACACTGAAGGTCTGGTTATACACCCAAGACTTGGAGGATACATTTTTGGACTGGTCCATCATGAGCTGAATTGTGAAGTACTATGTTAATTTTCATTTGTGTGTTTGTATATAGATATTAATTTGTGTGTGTATGTATTTTAACTTTGATGCTATTTACATTTACTGTTAACTGCTTAGACTTTTGATTTGGCAGCATATAAATCCTAATAAATGAAGCTATATGTGGTTGGAAGTCAGAAAGCCCCAGATTGTTGCTGTTTCTTTGCATACATGAAGGAACCAGTTTTCCTTTCTTTGTTGATATAGAACATCGCAACTTGATTGTTTGAGTTGGCACTGATCGATCGTGGAGAAGATTTATGAACACCTTATAGGAGTAAATATTCTTGGAGCAGTCTTCAGTCTAAAATCAGGAACCCTGAGTAAGATAAAAGTCAAGGTGGGCTAACCAAATGGTAACATAGTAAACGACAGCAAATAAAGACCTGATGGTCCATCCAGTTTTCCCACTCATTATCAATTCATGATTAAGCCAACAATGAATGCGATATAAAATACTTGATCAGGATCTTTCTTTGGCGTTTCTGGGACACAGACTGTAGATGTTCATCCTGCACTGTCCTTACATTCCAACTACTGGAGTTGCCATTGAAGCCCACTCCATACTGAGTTTGTCTTGTCATTTGCGGGGCACAGACCATATAAGTCTGCCTGCCACTGTCCTCATGCTCCAGCTACTGAAGTTGTTATCAAAGCCCTTTCTAGCCCATCCTAATCCAGAATGCCATATATGGAACACAGATCGTACAAGTCTGCCTAGCACTAGTCTTAGTTCACAGGCAGAGGTGCCATCTAAGCGCCACTTGACAAATCCACACACATGCAGCCATTTTTTTAAAATACCATCCATTTTCTAATTGGAGATCCTCTGTGTTCATCCCACGCCTTTTTGAATACCATCACCATCTAAAGTCTACCAACCTCAATTCATATCCTCTAGTTTTACCATTTACCCTTCCCTGGAAAAAAATTGTTCCTATATTGATACCTTTCAAGTACTTAAATATCTGTATCATATCTCCCCTGTCCCTTCTTTCCTCTAGGGTATACATATTCAGGTCTTCCAGTCTCTTCTCATACAAATTTTGGTGCAAGCCTCATACCATTTTGTTGCCTTCCTCTGGACTGCTTCAAGTCTTTTTACAGCAAGATACGGCCTCCAAAACTAAACACAGTATTCTAAGTGGGGTCTCACCAACTACTTATACAAGGGATTCAACATCACCTTTCATCTGCTTCTCTCTCTATGCAACCTAGTATCCTTCTAGTATCACGCTGTTTACTCACCTTCAGATCCTCAGACACTATCATCCCAAGGCCCCTCTCCCTGCCTGTGCATATCAGCCTCCCATTGATTTTCTACTCCCCAAATGCATAATTCTGTACTTCTTTGAATTCAGTTTTAACAACCAAACATTAGACCATTCTTCTTTTTCAGAACCCTTTTCATGTCTTCTACTCCCTCCGAGGTGTCCACTCTATTACAAATCTTTGTATCAACCACAAAAAGGCAAACCTTACCTTTTAATCCTTCAGCAATGTCGATCAGAAATATATTGAACAGAATCAGCCCCAGTACCGATCCTTGAGGCACTCCACTACTCATCTTTCCTTCCTCTAAGTGAATTCCATTACCTGCCACCCACTGGTGTCTGTCCGTCAACTAGTTTCTAATCCAGTTCACACTGAATTCTAACCAGCCTGTCAGGTTTATTTAAGAGCCTCCTGTGAGGAACCATATCAAAAACTTTGCTGAAATCCGATTACATCTAGCGCACTGGTGTTGGAAGTAATCATTATGAGAGGACTGTAGCGGTGCAAACTGGAAATTCTTGGTTATGTTGCATTTGGACATCCACCACAGTAGTTCAATGCTTTATTGAAGAACTACAATCTCAGGGTCAACAAAACCGCTGACTACATAATTTCAACTCTGGCGGGCTGTTCTTTTTATTGATCAGGATTCTGTGAAGTCGTAACTTCTGCATTACACAAGCATCATAGCTGATAATGTCTGGTAGCTTATTGATCTGAATATACCTAACTAATAAATAAGGCCCGTTTCTGACACAAATGAAACGGGCGCTAGCAAGGTTTTCCTGGGTGTATGTTTGAAAAGAGTGTGTGAGAGTGACTGTGTGAGTGTGTGAGAATGAGTGTGTGTGCAAGTGCATATGTGAGACACAGTGACTGTGTGTTTCACACAAATACACTGTGTGAGAGAGTGTGTGTGTGTGTGTGTGAGACAGAGTGTGAGAGAGTGTGTGCGATACACAGACTCTGAGACGGAGAGTGTATGAGACCGAGTGTGTGTGTGAGACCGACTGTGACACATAGAGAGTGAATGTGATACTGTGTGAGACATAGTGTGAGAGACTGTGTGAGAGTGAGGGAAAGACACTGACTGTGAGAGAGTGTGTGTGAGAGAGACAGTGTGTGTGTGAGAGATACCTCCCCCCTCCCTCTGTGGTCTCAGGATCCCCTCCCCCCCTCTCAGGTCTAAGGACCCCCTCCCCCCCCCCCTCTGCATGATTGGCAGCACCGTGCGAGTGTGTGTGTGACAGTGAGACTGGGTGCGATTCTCCTCTCTCCCCTGCCCCCCTCCAGCCATCCAGCGATTCTAGTCTCCCCTGCCCCCTCCCTCCAGCCACCCAGCAATTCTCCTGTATCCCCTGCCCCCCCTCGAGCCATGCAGTGATTCTCCTCACTCCCCGCCCCCCTCCAGCGATTCTGCTCTCTCCCGTCCCCCCTTCAGCCACCCAGCGATTTTGCTCTCCCCTGCCCCCCTTCCAACCACCCAATTGTCCTGTGTCCCCTGCCCCCCTCCAGTCACCCAGCGATTCTGCTCTCCCCTGCCCCCTTCCAGCCAACCACCAATTGTCCTGTGTCCCCTGCCCCCCTCCAGTCACCCTGCGATTCTCCTGTATCCCCTGCCCCCCTCGAGCCATGCAGCAATTCTCCTCTCTCCCCTGCCCCCCCCTCCAGCCACCCAGCGATTCTGCTCTTTCCCCTGCCCCCCCCCCTCCAGCCACCCAGCGATAAGTTCCTTATACCTTTGCCAAACTTTGAACACATAGGAACAATGTTATTCTCATTCCAGCGATGTTCCTCTCCTGCGTCGTGCTGCACAGAAAATGACCCCTTCTCCTAACGCTCCTCCCTTCTTACCATACACTTCCCTCTGATAGATCCCTCATGCGTCTGACGTGGCATACCGTTGCCTGCCAACTGTGCAGCGATCCTTCCTGATGCTCCTCCCTTCTTACCATACACTTCCCTCTGATAGGTCCTTCTGCGTCTGATGTGGCATACTGTTGCCTGGCAACTCCAGCGATCCCTTCACTGTTACTGTTCCGCCCTCAACGTCATCACGTGTTAACACAAGGGCGGGGCAGAGAGAGATGGGGCAGAGAGAGATGTGACACCGTTACAAACCCTTCACTGAAGCCACAGAGTCAGCTTCAGAACGTTGGAGGTGCATTTTATTATAGTAGATTTTATCAAAATAATTATATTGTTATAATTTAGAAGGAAGGCGTGTTACCAAACCTGTAGAGTTATACATTAATATGAATACATTAATCATATTATGTCTATTCATGCAGATGGTGTGAGCTCTCATGCACTGCACCATGTGCTTGCACCCACTGGAGTTCAGTTATGAGTACTGTGATAAATGATGTTCTATGCCAGTATTGTGTACCTGATTAGTTGCTGTAATTCAGTGTATCTGTGTCTAGGGTTTTTTTTAATTTTTTTGTCATTTACTCACCAGTATATATTTTGCTATACAAGTACATTAACCCATTAAATCTTGACTGTTATATTGTCTAAATGTAAACGGTTTAAACTACCCAATTAAGCACAGAAAGAGACTGCAGTTTCTTATGAAGAAGGGTGCTGGTATTAAGTTTCTGAAAGAAACACACTTGAACAAGAAAGACACTAAAAAAGTTTCAGTTGAATGGATAAAATATTCTCTTTTCTCTATCAAGAAAAAGAGCAGACTCTCCATATTAATCCATGAGACCCCTAATTTACAGATTGTGTCACAATATTCAGATGATGCTGGCACATTATTAAAAATTAATGTTAAAATTGATGGTATGCATACCTCACTGATTATTTATGCTCCTCCCTCTGGAGATAAACATTTCTATGCAGCTTTGCAGACATTGATAATAGAGAATGCAAATATTCCACAACCATCATTGCAGGGGACTATAACCAAGTTATTGACCCCATAATAGAAAAAACACCTAGTCCAAAGATTCTCAATCCTACTAATCTAGTTAAGGGCCTTATGTCAGAATATGGCCTGGTGGATATCTGGAGAATACTTAATCCTACAACTAACTAAGGATTTCACTTTTTATTCCCATGTAAACAACTCCTTATCGAGAATTGATTATTTTCTGTTATCTAAGGCCCTCACGCACACCGTTTCTGATGCTCAGATTGAACCTATTATTACTGCCATTTTTAACAACGGCCTTGTAATCTTAAATATGGAAGATAGTGCAATACAATTGCTCCATATTTTTTCATTGAAGCATGTCTTACCTGATGTTTTAGGGTTGTGGGGGGAGAAACTAGGCATGGTGTATGTATGACATTTCTCTTAGCTCTTATTTTTTGTGTGTGCGTATATTAAATTGTTGTTAAGATGTATGTATAGGCCCTGATGATTTCCACAAGAGAATTTTTTAAGATGTATATGTAGGACATTTTGAGGTTATCTAGTGAGACTTTGCGTCCAATAAAGATCTATTACCTGCATTTAAAGCAGGTTCTAACCTTAATGAGGATCTGGAGGTAGTATTGCCTGATAGTTTGAATGTATCAGAACTGCTAGAAACATCTCAAGATATAGTGGACACTCGAGCCATACTGTTAGTATCTTTTGTGTTTGAAGTTGATAAAACTAATTCTTTGACTGTTTTTCAAACATAGATTAGTTTTATGTAAGGGTCAAAGAATGTGGTGTTTTTATGATGTTAGTAAAGAGACTCAATGTAGGAATAAGGCCTTTTTGGAACTACGCTCCTGTGTTCTTCAAAATGGTAGAGAATTCAGAATGTAAGATGTATATTTCATGACCCTGTATTTCTTAAACAATTTCTGGATAATAAGCTTCCCATTCAGGTTAGAAATGTAACTTCTGTCTAGATCCCAGTTGTTTGATCAGGAGTAAATGCAATTGTTATTGTGACTAGGCCTTTCCTTTAAATTAATTACCTTTGAATTAGCTCTCTCTGTATATTCAGAAGGATCCCGTGGTTGGGAACTACATAGAGAATTTAGCAGTTTGCTTCATTAGGTTAATTTATTACCTGTTTAGTGCTATTACTTTATGTGTAATCCTATTTTCTGTTCAAGTATGATTTATCTGCTTGTTAAAATTTCAATAAAGACATTTTTTTAAAAAGCTGTATGTATGGTTGAGGTCTATCCTATGTATTACAGAGTTCCTTTTTATTTTAATTAATTTATAGTCTGTAAACCACCATGATCACATATAACCAGGCAGTATACAAAATGTTAATAAACATACATACAGTTCTAGCAAGATGATACATGTGGTGTTATTTCATTCTAAATGTGATTACTTGTGTCACAATATCAGTATACCTAAGAGCAAAAGCATAACAAATGCATAACAATTAAAAGAAAGGAAAATCAAGCATAATATTTAAATACTAGCATATTCTAAGCATCTTCCTGCATCCTAAAAACAGCCAAAATGTAGAAACCACAAAATATGAAAACTAAATTTTAGTGGTGACAGGCAGTATATGCTCTAAATTTCTGGGAAAAGCAATCTTCTGTTTCCCATTCAATATTTTATTTTAAATTACATGACAACACACATTAATAAATTAAAATGTTTATTTAAAATATTGCATTTGCTTTTCTTTCCCATTTCCTATCATTTTTCCTTGTGCCAAATTAGGCATTGTATAGAATGAGGAAAAAAGTCACAAACAAATCTGGTGAAACTATAAAAACAATATGCAAAACAAAGTATACTACATAATATTCTGAATATACTGTTTTGGAGACTTATGAAAATGAAATACAGGATACACTTCACAGTGAGTGTATACAGATTTGATGGGTGAGTAACTTTGCTGTAAGCTCTGCTTTACACACAGCAACATGTGTTTATCTTCTTTAGTCATGCACCGTAGCATTAAAAACGGTTGCATTAAATACTTGCTAAGAAAACTGTATGTCAAACTGGCAATACAGTGTAATCTGTAGAATGCAGCCATATGTAAGGAGAGTGCTGACCACTGTGAATCATCCCAGCTCATAAAAGTAGACCTAGATTTCCATTCCTGATTCAGGAACCTGTATCTCAGAGAGGTTTAAGGCTGGTATATCTCTAGAGGCAGCATGCAAAATTACTGGTGCAAAGCAGAGTCAATTATTACTCTTCTAGAACAACTTCCTAATTAGGGCAAAAACAGAAAGGTATGCTACTCCCCCTTTTCATATAGAGGGTCTCATCATATTTGCCCTTGACCTAGATGGGGTAGAAAGAAGGTAGGAAAAAGTAGCACACACTGCATTCCATACAGCATGATCATACAAGAACCAAAGTGACAAACTGATGAATGCACACAGTAAAAGACTGCATACAGAATTAAATGGAAGAGAGCTAACGAACCTCAAAAAATGAGGTTCACTCCTGTTATAGTGTACAAAATAAACCCATTTAGAGTCACCACTCCTCTGAGAAAGTCAAATTAATTATCTCGCCACCCTCCCCTCAAAATATAAAGAAAATAAAACACAGTAATATGTGGAAAAGTTTCAACCCAGGCTTGCGGTCAATATGCAGAAAATAGGTCAATGCCATTTAAAACATGCAAATAGAACTGGTTCTTAGTCCATTTAATTCCTGATGGTGCACAAATGCACTAACACTCTCCTAAGGCTGCATCATTAGAGAGTTGTGAACCATTGCCTCAGACACCCAGTTTATTGGCTTGGGTGAGAACTACTTTGAGTACTGGCATGAAAGCAGATGTCTCACTGAAGTTACTAGTGCTCACTATATGGGTATGGATATTCAATCCTTCCATGTAGTTTCGTGTCTCAATGCTCCTCGCAATGTTGTGTAAGCCATTGATTATTGTAGGAGAAAGCTGAAATAAAAGGCAAAAAAAACACAAAAAAGTTAAGAATAAATGCAAAGTACACCCAACAACAGTTTGGATGATATGACCAATACCCATCTGAAAAAAATGCAGCAATTTATTTTGGAATGGGGGAATGAGGTGGGCCTGGCAGTGTTATCCTGCTCCTTCAGATACTCAGCTCAACAGGAACCTGGATTGGGATTTGAGCCATGAGCCTTCATTTGCATCTACCCAAGGATTTCTTCCCTACTTAATATTCCTTCCCAACTTACTTAGCCTGGACACAGCAGTAAGGGGTCCTTTTACAAAGGCACGCTAGTGTTTCTAGTGCGCGCTAAGAATAAGCATGCGCCAAACGCTAGAGATGCCCATATATTTCTATGGGCGTCTCTAGTGTTTAGTGCACACTAATCATTAGTGCACTAACAATGCTAGCGTGTCTTTGTAAAAGACCCCCTAAGGGCCCTGTTTACTAAGGTGCGCTAGCATTTTTAGCGGGCGCTAACCGTGTAGACACCCATAGGAATATTATATGCATCTACAAGGTTAGCACACGCTAAAAACTTTAACGCACCTCTAGCACGGCTTAGAAAACAGGACCCTGTCTTCAGTCAAGACTTAATTGTATAGGCAGGTGGTCTTTTGCTAAGCAGCAGGCTTTGACCTAAGACACCACCAGTGGGGTCACTACTTCTGAAAGACTTCCACACTGTATTTGTTCCTCAGTGGGCCTTAACAAGGTCCCTCTCTCTTCTAAATCATCACTTTCATCCACTCCCCTCACCTCACTCTTCAGGTTATACATACTGTCAAAGGCTGGGCATAGCAATTCAATTATTGGATTCACTCTTACTAGTCAGTTGCTTTACCAAACGGAACAATTGCTGGGGCTTATTTTCTGCTTTTTTGACATTGCCTATTAATATAAGCTCACTTTGAATTCCTAACAATTCAATACTGCCGGTCCAAATATTGCACCGTATTATCCTCCTGCCTCAGATTTGTGTCAGCATTTCACCATAATTTTAAGCCCTCTAAGCCTCAATACTTGCTTACAGTAAAAAAAAAAAAAAAAAAAAAAGGTAGGAAAACCCTGGAGATGTGGAATAAAGGTGCATGCTGCTGTACCAGTAGAGGATGGTTTCAAATGAGATGAAAACCTGAAGTGATATGAGAAAATGAATAGGCCAAATTAATAGAGAAGGCTAAAATGTATGGTAGAAATACAGAGATTACCCTGGCGAGGGGAAGGGGGGACGGAGAGGGTAGTTGGGGAACATGTTTATGGCAATAGATCTTGGATTTTTGTTTGTATTATGATGCATTATTGGATGATGTCTTGCAGATGGCTTTATGGAAAATAATAAAAATATGTTAAAAAAAAATATATACAGAGATTACAGATGGCTCAGAATATATTAGTTAGGCATTCGACGGGACATAGTAAAAAGGACAGCGGGACTCCTCTGTTAAGAGTTCCACTGGATGCCAATTAAGGAGCATTGTGTGTTTAAACTGTTGGTCTTGACCTTTAAGGGGGGGGGGGGGGAGTCCTACATGAACGTGTGCATCAATACATTCCTAATCACTCCTTAAGATCAATACAGAAGATTACACTGATATATCCGAGTAAACGTGATGAAAAAGGAGACGGAGGAGGAAGGCTTTTAGGGTGCCTACACCAAAAGGGGATGTCTTTTTAATGCTATTTAGAAAGGGACTGAAGTGGTTTTTGTTTTTTTTGTTTGTTTGCAGCAGTTCTGAAAAGGTAATTGAATGGCAGGAAACAATTGTAGTGGCATAACATTTTTTTTTTGTTAGTCTAGGAATTTTTATTTATTTTGTAAAAAATGAACAAACAACAAACCAGGAAAAATCAATAAACCCTCCCCTCAAGAAAACATAGTACAAAACAGTATGGCTATTTGTATTATCAATACAACATTAACACATTTCAAGATGTTTCAACAGAGTTGACTAATTTTCATAAAGTTAATAGACACTTTTGATCATTTAGAACTATAAGATTCATATTTATAAGAGGTACAAATTAAGTTCCACCAGTGAGTATGAGTAGCTTGACTTGGAAGCAAAGATCACCTTGAATACAAAAGTAAGTAACATGTTTAGCACTAGACAGACATTTTCCTTGAGAATATTTTTGAAACAGTTACCTCTAAAGAGCAGATATTTATATTCAAGAGGAACAGCAAAATTGCAAATAGAAACAATACATCAGTCAAGAATGATTGAATGAAGGCACAAATCAAATAGCATGCATTTAAACGAGCCATGTAGACTTTTATAGGACCAACATGTGGGTTGAATGGAAGAGTCAATGTGATGAGATTTTAAGGGGGTCCAGTAAGAGCTATGAATAAAAAAAACAACAACATAGATTGTACTACAGAAGAAGATTTAAAACTTTTAAATGTAGTTTCCAAAACGTCCCAAGTAGAATCAGACATGGATTGTGAAAGTTCACTTTCCCAGCGTTTACTTAACCAGAACAACTCTGTTGCATCTGAGATTTGAAATATTTATAAATATAAGACGCAATATGCCCAGTATTATGCAATTGGGAGCAAATAGTAAGGAGCTCTGTAGTGTGAGAGCAATCCTTAATATAACGGTTGCACTTTTTAAGCATAGAGCATATTTGCAAACACTGATGGAATTGTGAATGAGGTAAGAAATACTCATTATGCCTATCATAAAAAGTTTTCCAAGTGAAATCTGACAGATTAATGAAAGCACTGAGATGCCTATACGTTGCCAGTGAGACCAAGAGATTTGTTTTTTGTCTGTTAGAAAAGATGGGTTCTGCCATAAAGTTAGATATAAAGTATTAGACCAACGTAAAATATTAGACCAGGGTATTTTTAAAGTATCATCAAATTTGGATAGTAGGGTGTGTGTTATCTTGAGAAGTGGATTAGTAGCATATTTCTTGTGAAGGCGCAGAGTTATAAACTACTGCCAACTCCAGACTTCGCGCCTTTTGTCTCGCTGCACCCTACGCCTGGAATAAACTTCCTGAGCCCCTACGTCTTGCCCCATCCTTGGCCACCTTTAAATCTAGACTGAAAGCCCACCTCTATAACATTGCTTTTGACTCGTAACCACTTGCAACCACTCGCCTCCACCTACCCTCCTCTCTCTTCCTTCCCGTTCACATTAATTGATTTGATTTGATTTGCTTACTTTATTTTTTGTCTATTAGATTGTAAGCTCTTTGAGCAGGGACTGTCTTTCTTCTATGTTTGTGCAGCGCTGCATATGCCTTGTAGCGCTATAGAAATGCTAAATAGTAGTAGTAGTAGGAGAAGTCTGGTGTTATAATAATCTTAGAGCCTTCAATAGATTACAGATGGCATAGAACGCGCAGCCTCCAGTATCATCGTGACTTGAGTATGTCTAAGAAATTTAATTATTATCGGTTGGGGAAAGTTCTTTCCAAGCTGAGGTTGAGCAATACAGTGAGCATGTTCTATATCAAGCATTACTTCCGGCTGCAATTTCAGCAAAGTAGTCAAAAAAGTGGAAGAAATCACAACATAATTTTACCTTCAGTATTTTCAGGTAAGCATAAAAGGCAAAGGTTACTTCTACGCATCTGATTTGATAAATCTTCAATATCATGCTATAACGTTTCAAGTTTGAGTTAGCATTTAAAGTTAATTCATGGAAAGATTTGATGTCTTCAGCAATTTTATCCATTTTATCAAAGACAAAGGTACAATCATGCCCTTCTCATGTATGCTAGGATCCTGTTTAGATCTCTTGGAAGCAGACTGCACAGTGAATGAATGATCGTTCTTCATGGATTTATTAGCCATGGTCATTCGTACTGTCTCTCAGTAGCTGAAATCTCTGAGAAAAGCAATAAAGGTGAAAAAAGAAAAATGCTAGCAGGAGAGCAAGTACTATGCAGTCATTCTGGGTAAGGTCACGTGACTACCCTGTAGTGGCATAACTATAAAGGCTGACTAATGATGGAGTAAGATTGAAATTAAGAATTTTATTGGAAAATTGAAAATTAAAACTATAAAGAACATTTTTTTTCTAATATGCGAGCCAAATTACAAGTCAAACTTGCATTGCCATAGCTGTGTTGCCTACGGGTGGATATTTTAAAACCTTTCAGTCAGCATCTTGGTACGTCATATTTGTTGATCTGATTATCCTGTACAAGAAAAACTGATTTGCTCTTTGGTGAGTGACATCAATTAGGAACATTTTTGGTCTTTCCATCATTTTTTTCTTTCCACTGTGTATATTTGATGAATAAAGTACACTTACAAAGCCCATGCTCAGCAGCAGAACCTTTTTCTAAGTGCCGGCGACTTTTAATCCTCCACATTTTGTATGTGATTCAAGTGATTAAGAAATCACTTGAATCACATAAAAAATATGGATGATTTGGACCAATGATAATACTAGAGTCTAAAAGTTGTCAACACTTAGAAAACTTAAGTTTTGTTGCCAAGCGTGGACTTTTGACGTCTTTCCCTCCATTAAATAAATTGTTAGCAATGCATTTAGTTCATTAGTATGTCAATTATAGTGCCTTCTATTGATTTAACATGCATTAATCTATGAATTAACATGCATACTGTCAATATGCATACAGTAAAAATTCTATAAGATAAACTGAAAAACATCTGAAAATCAGGGAGAAAATCTGGCAAATGCCTAAAAAAGATCTGATTATTTTTTCTTCGCTTACACCTAACTAGAAAGGGACTCTGGATTACACCAAATGCATACCATATACACGATTATTTGTAGCAAGATTTCCTCTTTCAGTATAGTATGCAGTAAAACCTAGACCTTAAAACTGCAATGAATGAACACATAGATAAGTTCAGAGTAATTCCAGTAAACACATAGCAGTAAACTTGTTAGACTAGTTTATAAAATTGGTTTCAAGATACTTAAATGGCAGTATTTTTTGTCATTACACAAACCCTTATTGAAAACAGTTTAAGCTGAAAATTACCACACTATTTTAAACTTACTGTCTGCTCCCTAAGTTTATCATACAGGGATTCCAGTCGCTTGTTTGCATCATCTAATTTCCTCTTGGTTTGCTGTAAAAGAGAAGAAAAAGAAATGTTAGTTAAAAAATACTTCCAGATTGTGTTTACTGGTAACCTAAGGCTTAACCCATTTTTGCTCAAATTTTTATTTTCACCCTCGATTTCTAAAACAATTTTGAACACTTAGCAAAAACAGGTTGTCTTTAAAAAAAAAAATTATTTATTGAAATTTTTAAATATATACACGAGAATCCTTTTGCTCAGAAAAATGAAATCAAAAACTTAGGAAGCAAATTAAAGATCATAACATATAATTATTTCCATTAAACGAAGTCCATAATTCTGGGGAGTTGGAGCAATTCATCCAGGAACTAAACTAAGGAATACTAGTTAAAAGGAAATTAAAACAGCATTCTGTTCGGTAACATTAAAGTAACAGCAATGATAGAATATAAATTCAGCATAATAGAGGGGTAGATGTCAGGTTAAGTCTGATCTGTACATGAGAAAACTGGCTCTTATCACTGTGTACTTTAATTTATTTTTACTATATACTTTCGTTCCTTTTTTCCTCTCTATGCTTTTATGTTCAACTCCACCCCATGTAAAAAATATTATTGGTATGAATTTCAGCTATTATTATTCCTGATAGCTTGTATGACAACTCAGTTACTGAGAAAATTAGATACTTCTAAGGAATACATGCACAGAAGCAGGTTTCTTTCAACAAAACACAGGGCCATGAGATGAAGGTGGAAGGGGATAATCTCAAGAGTACTCTAGGGAAATGTGTTTACCAAAGCGATGACAGACACATAGAAGAGCATCCCACTGAAGGTGAAAAAAAACCCCCAGTATAACCTCTTCCATTTAAAAATGTATGACCACCTAGTAGAATCTCTTCTGAAAGCTAGCAAGACCTGAGAAAAACTATCAGGCAAGCTAAAAAAAAACCAAAGTTAACCTTTCAACAACCAAGCTGTGATGGCTAGGGACTTTATGATGGCATGCAACAATGTCCCCTGTGTTTGCATGATTAATGTTGGGAAAACTTTGGACAGAAGGGGGAACCAGATTTGTCTCACCCAACAGGAGCTATTAGAATCATGGTCCCATGGTCTTGTCTAAACTTCAGAAGAGTCCTGCTATGAGGGGAATCGGAAGATACACATACAGAAAACCTTCTCCTCAGTAAAGGAGAAAGGAAACTGAAGTTAGTTTGCCAAGTGTCCCCATCCTGCAGTAGAACTGGGGCACTTTCTATTGAGGGGGTGCTCATTCTCAAAAAAAATCTTGTGAGCGACGTTGTAGCTCACAACCACTCAAAAAGGAAGATGACTCAGTTTGTCCTTGCATGCCAAATATGTAGCCTTGAGGGACACCTTGTGAAAAACGGCCCATTTCCACATTCTAACAATCTCCCAACAAAGGATATATGATTCTGTTCCTCTCTGTTTGTTCACATAAAACATGGCTACTTGATTGTCAGTTTGAACTAGGATAACTTTGTTAGACAACCAATCTCTGAATGCCTTTAGAACATTCCATATTGCCCTTAGCTTTAGCCTCCGCTCTTCAACTTGCCTCTGGCATTTCCTAATGGCCAATATACCTGTTAAATGACCCCACATAGTAGTCTTTAGGCCTTCCCACAAAGCCTCTGGCAACACCTCCCCTGATAATTTCATGCTGTGGGGGTTAGTCTTCCTCCAACTATCCTCCTATTCGCTGTACCGTATGACCTATCCCTCCCACCCTAGTGCATCCCACCCACCATCCTGAGCATATAAAATATCGTGAATACACTGATCTAAACGGGCACCCTGACCAATACTGGGGGCATAGATATTAACCAACATATAAACCCGCCCAGTGACCCTAGCCAACACTAACAGAAACCGTCCCCCCTCATCCCGCTGAACCCTCAAAACCTCAACTAGTACTCCCCTTTCTTTAACTCCCAAATTGTAGTTGGGAACTCCCTGATGCTGGACCAGCTTCTCACTTGTCCGTAATAGATGAGTCTCTTGCCCCTCTTCCAAAGTATACATATTGAGATCTTTAAGTCTGTTCCCATATGCTTTATGACTAAGACCATTGACCATTTTAGTAGCCACCATCTGGACTGACTCCATCCTGTTTATATCTTTTCGAAGACGTGGTCTCCAGAATTGTACAAACCAAAATACCAAAGAACAATTCATCTCCACCACCTCCCGCGGGAGGGCATTCCAAGTATCCACCATAAAGGCCCCCAGATTATGTTTGAAGACTATCAATTACCTACACCCACGCCTCCGGGCCTCTTGGATTTTTTCCGGAGACTGGTACTGATGGCAAAAAAAGACTATTCTGCAACAGTGGAGGGAGCCCGCGACCCCTGCTTTCTCATCTTGGCGGATGCAAATGACTTCTCTGCTGACTATGGAGGCTCAGATTTTTTCAGATGCCTCCTCGTCCTCAGGCAGACGTTTTCGCCGCTGTTGGGAGCGCTCTGGTTCTACTTTGCAGCGTGCCGCTAGAAATCGGATATTCCATTGAAGGACAGCCCAGCTTCCATGCAGCACAGGGGTGGGTGGGGGGAGGGAGAGAGGGAGGGAAGGGGTGGGGTAAAGGGAGAAAATGTTTGGAATCATTCTTGGAATCTCTCAATAGGACAGCGGGGTCAGAAGGTACTCATGACCTGTGATCTGTGCAATTGTTTCTTGCTATCACGCTTCATAAAAATTATTTCAAATAAAAATGAATCTTGGTTCAGTTTGTAGAAGTGTGTCTAGATCTCCCCCTCTCCATGATTTCCTAGGAACTGCTAGTTCAGAAAATCTGAAGTCCTCAAAGGAATGTCCACTTTGGATAGAGCGGTCAACCAAAGGCTTGTCTTAGCTTGTCTTCTCTGATCACACTCCTATGCTCCATGATCCTGATGTTCAATTTTCTTTTAGTTTTTCCCATGTACAGCAGACCACATGGGCATACTGCAACATACACCACTGCAACAGTTTTACAGTTTTAGAAGTGCTTCAAAACAAACTTCTCTCCAGTAGTTGGATGAATACTACATTGGTGTTCATATTGACTATGCACTGATAGTGGCCAGTAAGGAGTTCATTCTTATTACCTTTAATCTGCGACAATGCTGAAGGTAAAAGCAGATCTCTCAGATTACATTTTCTTTTGTATACAACCATCAGTTCCTTCTTTCAGAAGCATTCAAGATTCTGGATCACATACCAATGCTTCCTTAGAACTTTAACTACGTCATTGGACTTGTGAGTGAACGGCATGGTGTATACTATCTTTTCAATCTGTATATCAAAATGCATCTGAAACTTAAGACTGTTGTCTAGACCACTTATCCATGCATAAAAATAATTTAGTTCGCTTACTGTTCCCTTCCAGATGACAAAGATGGGAAACCAATGAATGTAAATAAATTACTAGACTACCAGAGCTGTCATATCAAATCCTTGAAGTTGAACTTGCCCTACAGTCAATTTTTAAGACTTTAGAGACTCTGCTTAGATGCTAAAATTTACACTGTAAGATTTAAGGATATGACGAAGAGGTTTAAAGAAAGGGGGTTCCCAGAGTAATGTATAGATTAATGTTTTGGAAAAGCAGCTGCTATAGAGAGAAAAACCCTACATAAACCTGTAAATAGACAAAAAAAAAATAGTATGCACCATGCCATTCACATGTCCAAAGAAATGTGAATGTTTCTCAAAGAAGGAACTGATGGCTGCATACAAAACAAACTTAATCAGAGAGATTTGCTTGTACTTTAAGCATTGCCTCAGACTAATGGTAATAAGAATGAACTCCCCATCGGCCACCAGCAATGTGGTAGTTGTTCCGTTTGCACAGTGTCTTCAGGGCTGGAGAAAGTTTCTGCACATGGCTCTGTCAGGTGCCACACATGGACAAGGATTTCTCTGTCCTGCTTGCCCTCAGAGAATGCAATTTTTTAATGCCTCACATAATTAAGTTGTAGACTGTTACCACAGGACACGATCAAGATTAACATAGAAACAAAAAAGTGAGGCGAGTCCAAAGAGGATACTGAAGAATCTTTATTGTAAATAAAGCTGAAAAATGACCCAACACAGCCGTGTTTCGGCACAAAGGCCTACCTCAGGGGTCTGGTCAATCTCTAATGTTATGACAAAACATCTAACAAAAGAATATTGTCAACATTCAGTTCATTGAATCCTCAATTTTGCTAAAATGCTGAAGTATCTGTTCGACCAGTTAGAGTTCATGTCGGGTCGTCTTTCAGCTTTATTTACAATATCCTTCAATATCCTCTTTGGACTCACCTCATTTTTTTTATTTCATTGCTCACGATTACGTGAGGCTTGCTCCTCTTTTGATCTTGTAAAGATGATTATTCATTTATGGTAGTTTAACAAACCTCCCTGATTTTCTCCAACTTTTTCTTGCATGCATGGGACAAAAAGTTGAATTAGCCTCCTGCTTTCAGCTGCACAACACATTTCAATAATTACTTCCATTGCTGCCATTTGCCAACTACTTGGAATAAAAGCTAGCAAAGGTGTCTGACTTAGCTCTTCAATCAATGGCTCAGAGTGCTATTTCAGTAACACCCGGCAGCCAAGTTCGAGCACCCAGAATCCAAGATGGAAGTCTCACCTAGGTCTAACTAAATCCAAAGAGCCTATGGCATAAACCTAACAGACTTTCCAATGTTTATTAAAGCTAATAAGAACCTATTTTTAATTGCAAGTAAATGTCATGTGCAGTGACATTCCTTCACAGAGTAAAATCCTTTTTGTGAAGGAACAAAACAAGTTATGCATGTACAAAGGCATTCACCAAATTTCATATGGTTAAGCCCCAATATGCATGAACAACCTCATTGAACTACCCTCACTTTAAAGCCTCTAAATCATCTAGAGAATATCTTTTCTTACATTTCCCAAATTGTAAGAAAGTAACCTACAAAACAATCTATACTGCTAACTTTTCATATCAAGGCACTAAAATTTGGAACTCCTTACCTAAAACCATCAAATGCACCGATGATTATTTGTCATTCCGAAGTCTACTAAAAACTCACTTCTTCGGTATAGCCCAGTGGTTCCAAAACCTGGTCCTGAAGGCACCCCAGTCAGTCAGGTTTTCAGGACACCCAAAATGAATATTCATGAGAGAGATTTGCATGCACTGCCTCCGCTGCATGCAAATCTCTCTCATGAATATTCATTGTAGAAATCCTGAAAACCTGACTTGCTGGGGTGCCTCCAGGTTTCGGAACCACTGGTCTAGCCTCTAAGGAAATAAGCACTCTTCTCAAATAAACTCATGGCATAATTTTTACCTCATCCTACCTTCCACTACTGTTGTCTATTCCAGTTAATCCTAGCCCTCTAACTTCTTCCTCCTCAATTGTCTAGCTTAAAAAACTAAGTATTTAATTACACCTGTTTCTAACTCAAGTTTTACTGGTCTAACATATGATGTATTTTACTTTCTGTTAATATATTTGAACATGTTCATGCTTTTCTAATTATAAAGTAAGCCACACTGAACCTGAGTTCTACTCAGGCTAATGTGGGATACAAACGTCGTAAATAAAAAATATATCCCACATACCGGATCTGAAGCTGATGACAGACACCTCTGAATGAGGGCCTCAAATGTTGTCTTAAGAATAAGATGTTCATCAGGAATTGGCTTTTTGGTGATCTTCTCTGTGGTCAGTGAGTGGACAGGCTACAAGAAACACAATTTTATTTTTTCAAAAACAGGTTTGAGAGGTTACAATGCCCTAATAAGATTACAGCAGTAAAAGATGGCTTACCTCGGTGAACAAAAGCCTTTATCTAGGACCAGTGGTTTTCAACCCTGTCCTCGGGGACCACCTGGCCAGTCAGGTTTTCAGGATATCCACAATGAATATGCATGAGATGTATTAGCATGCACATCCTCCACTGCATGCAAATATCTATCCTGCATATTCATGGTGGGTATCCTGAAAACCCGACTGGCCAGGTGGTTGCTGAGGACTGGGTTGAAAACCACTGATCTAGATAGTATGATGTTTGGCTTAAAAGCACTTTCTGACTTTAGAATAATATACAAGAGGCATGGAACACATTTTAAAAATAAATTTTACAAAAACATCCACATTTATACCACTTGAGGCATTGTATCAAACTCTGCTGGAACAAATAAAGAACACCTGTAATGCACTCTGTAAGAACAGTATTTAGTCAGCTTTAGGCAAAATCTTAAGATGCATACTATACATAGCACCATCCTGTCATGATGAAATTTCATAAGCAGTAGATAAGTCAAGATTTGCAGCTCAACAACTCCTCAGGCTGAACTAAACACAATCAAAACACTACTGTACCTTCCAGGATGGATATTTAATACCACCAAAGGCCAGGTACTTGAATGGGGCCTTTATCTTCTGTGTCAAAACACTGAGGTCCTGTAACTGTGCAAGTGGCTGGATGGGGTGCTTCATATGGAGCCTGGAACAAAACTGAGAGATCCAATGGGGTGCCCCATGTTCGGAAGATCTTGCAGGCAACGCCCATGCTGAGGGGGCCACTCATGCAGTTGCATGATCCTGCTCAGTATGTTGGCCAGACTGTTGAGTTTTCCTGCCAGGTAAGTGGCCTTCAGAAGCATCCCATGCTAGTGTGCCCGCCACATCCGTATGGCCTCCCGACATAGAAGGCATGATCCAATGTCCCCATACCTGTTCGTGTAGTACAATTTGATTGTTCAGCTGATCCCTGAAAGAATTTAGAGCATTCCAAATTGCCCAGCGCTCCAGAAGGTTGATTTGGAGATCTGTTTTCTGGACTGATCAAGCACCTCAAGCTAGTCTAAATGAGCTCCCCACCCTCGGCAGGATGCATCCTTCGCCAGCACTCTCATGGGACGTAGAATTTGGAATGGGAGTCCCAGAGTCAAAATGGATTGAATTGCCCATAAGAGTAGGGACTGAACCAGCTCTGGCGGAACTCAGATTACATCCTCTAGGTTCCCCATGGCTTGACACCACTGGGAAGCTATGGTCCACTGCGCAGTTCTCATGTGAAGACTTGCCATGGGTGTCACATGAACAATAGAGGCCATGTGGCCCATCAACCTCAACATCTGCTGGGCTGTGAACTGCCGAGCTGCTCGGACTCGAGTGGCAAAGGCAACAAGAGCATCTGCCCGCACCACAGGGAGAAAAGACCAAGCCAGCTGAGTGTCTAGCAGGTCTCCAATGAACTCTAATCACTGGACAGGGAGCAGATGAGACTTGGGGTAGTTTAAAACGAACCCTAGTAGCTTTAACACACAAATAGTCTTCCGCAAGGACCCTGAGTGACATGCTCACCAGCCAGTCGTTCAGATAAGGGTACGCATGGACTCCCAGTCTATGTAGCGACGCTGAGACTACTGCAAGACACTTGGTGAAAACTCTAGGAGCTGACGCAAGTCCCAAAGGCAACATGCGATACTGGAAGCCGAAACTGTAGATACTTTCTGTAAGCTGGAAGTATCGAGAGATGAGTATAAGCATCTTTTAAGTCCAGAGAGCATAGTCAATCATTTTCCTGAAGCATGGGAAGCAGGATGCCCAGGGAAGCCATTCTGAATTTTTCTTTGACCAGGAATTTGTTCAGGTCCCTCAGGTCTAGGATGGGATGCATCCCCCATATTTCCTTTTGCAAAAGAAGTACCTGGAATAGAATCACGTCCTTTTCCCATGGTGGAATGGGTTTGACCGGATAGGCCTTGAGAAGGGCGAAGAGTTCCTCTGCAAGTACATGCTTGTGCTGAGAGCTGAAGTGATGTGCTCTCGGTGGGCAATCTGGTAGTTTCTGAAGCCAATGCAGGGCATAACTGAGATGGATTATTTGAAGAACCCACCAATCAGAAGTTACAAGGGGCCACCTTTCTTGGTAAAACTTCAGCCTCCATCTGACCGGCAAGTCGTCTGGGACGGTCACTTTTACAGCAGCTATGCTCTGCTGGAGCCAAAATCCCATCCCCCACTTTGACTGGGGAGCCATCTGGGCCTTAGGTGCACACTGTTGACGAGAATGAGTGTGCTGGGACGCAGCCTGCTGAGGCTGGTGAGAAGGGGTGTACCTACACCTGTGCGAGTAATAAGTACTCCTCTTTGACTTGCCAAAAAAACACCTAGAGTAGGAGGCAGGTGCAGAAGGCGCCTGGGGGAGAGAGAATCAATAGTACCAGTGTACTTCTTGATGAGATCAGCGACCTCCTACACCTTCTCTCCAAAAAGATTATCCCCCCACCATGTGGCATCCACCAATCTCTGCTGGACCACCAGGTCCAAGTCAGAGACATGCAGCCATGAGAGTCTGCATATCACTATACTCTGGGCAGAAATCCTAGAGGCCACATCAAAAGTATCGTAGGCACCCCTAGCCAAGAACTTACGACACACCTTCTGCTGCTTGACCAGCTGACGAACAGATTCAGCCTGCTCTGGAGGGAGACAGCCTACTAAATCAGACATATTGTGCACAAGGACAGCAAGTACAGGATTGTGTAGAGCTGGTATGATTGGATACGGGAGATGTGCATGGACGCTCGATAAATCTATTGTACAAAAGTATCCAGGATTCTAGCCTCTCTGCCAGGGAGAGCTGAAGCATTTTCCCTAGAATTCCTAGCCCTTTTGAGCACAGATTCTACCACTAGGGAATGAGGAGGCAACTGAGGCCTATCAAACCCAGGGGAAGACTGAATCCAATACATGGTGTCAATCTTCTTGGGGAGGAGAGAGACCGACAGAGTGGACTCCCAGTTCTTCACTGAGCGTCCTGTAAGATCTTGTGAAGCGGGACTATTACAGCCTCTAGGAGGAGAGTCGTAGCCCAGGACCTCGAACACCTTAGCCCTGGGTTCATCCTTCACTTCCAAAGAAAATGGGATGGCAGCTACCACCTCCTTTACAAAAGAGGGGAAGGAAAGGCTCTCAGGTGGAGACTTCCTCTTTTCCTATGGAGGGGAAGGATTAGATGGGATGCCATAGGACTCCTCCTCTGAGAAGTACTGTGGATCCTTTGCATTTTACATAATATATCATTTACGTGCACCCTAAAAGAATAGAGCTTAGGCATTCTGCCAGCATTTACATGCATAAGTGTACGCTTAATCTGCAGAAGTTCTAGAATGTTGTAATTTTACATGCACAAGTGGTATATAAATGTTGGCGAACTGTTACAGAATTACCCTTATACAGTCAGCAAGCTTCAGGCCTTAGAAACTGATCCATCCTATATAAAGATTTTCAATAGCAGGATGGTTCTGTATTTGCATCTGTGGTTCATCAACATCAGTTTTAAAAGGCTGCATATGTAGACACTTGGGGCCAGCAGGATACCTCCCCACACCCCAAAATTCAGCTTATTAAAATTGTTACTCCAGCTTAACAAATACATGTACACTCCTGCACGTTCTTATCATATTTTACAAAATGCTCCACATTTCGCACAGTCTTATGTAAAATACTGGGAGGGGGGGAACTGTGAACTTTCCAACCTGTTTCTTAGTTCATTGAAGATTTTAATGCACCCTTTCTCAGAGTTATAGCAAAGTGGTTTACAACTTTAAAAAATGAAGGGGGCAAATGAAAGAAATTGAGAACTTCAGTCAGTGGACAGTGCAAAGAGAGAGAAAGGATAGAACTATTATTCCTCAGAAACTCAAGGCTGAGAGAACTATGCATTGCTGTATGAAAGTGAAAAAGTTTTCAATGCTGCTTTGAAGCAAGTCCAATTAGATCTTTCTCTTATTTTATGTCTTATTTCTAGCCCACTTATTAACTAGGCTGTTTACAATAAAACATAAAAAAATCAAATTAATAGTAAGATGATCTGATCAGGCTACAGAAATCTAGATGTCTCGATTCCCATTTCAATGTTCTATGTAATATGGACCTTTATTTCTGTTTCTCAAGGCCTGGAACAACATGTCAAGGTTCATAATAGCAAAGCTTTTGTGGTACTAGTGGCCTGCCTCCATGGAAGAGATCTGCAAGGCTGTGACATGGACCCATGTTCACACCCCATTACTGTTTGGAGGGTGGTCAAAGTGATAATAGGTTTGGTCAGTCTATCATGTAGAATCTTTTTAAGGTCTGGAGTCCATCTCCATCCCCCCCCAAAAAAAAACAATCAAAAGGTCGGTTAACAAATTTGTGCTTTTGGTAGCACTCGCTTTCAGTTTGTTTTTCTGTGATACTGTTAAGTGACCCAGTGTCAGGCGACCAGGCTTTTTGATCAGTCTCTCCTACTGTGCTAAATCACTAACATCTCATTTAAATAAATTTGACCCCTGAGGCAGGCACTGATTGGAATAAAGCTCTTTGGTTCTTCAAGGGTATCTCTCCACTGTTTTTTTTTTTTCGGCAGATTGCAACCATACAAGAAAATAAAGTTATATGAAAAACCCTAACTAGGGTATTCTAAGAGGTAAAGGAGGTAAAGAAAGAGGTGGCAATCCGGCAAAAGAATGTAAAAATTACCTCACTGTGGACTGAAGTGTAAACACAACTTCTGGGCTCACTGGATAAAGAACTGAAATGGCCCTGTGCATTGATACCAGCATAGGAGGATTCTACTTGAGTGGTTTACTGTGTAAGAAATCTCTAACAGCTCCTACAGCTTTGTTTACATTTTCTTACCCAGGTCCCACGCGATGATTTCATCCATTGAAGAAGAATTTTTGTACTGCCTGCCCGCGAACAAACAAATAATTCAGTTACAAAATTCTTAAGAAAAACATAAATGCAATATAAATTAGGAGTAGTCTTCAGTGCTTTCAACCATTTTCTAATATTTGGCTCTGCAGCTTTGGAGCTTCAGAGAATGGTGCTTGCCCTGCAATACAATTGATATCAATATGCAGGCAACATATTTACACCTTCAGTGCAAGAAAGTTAAGTTAAATCAGTATGATTGGAAATATAGTAGACAAAGAAGCAGGAAAACTGTGAAGACTGGAGGATGCAGCCATATGTTCAGTGTTGACCCCTAACTCAAAAATTAAATTATTATAACCTGAATGACATTTCCAGTTGGGGCTCCTGGTGCTCCTTCCATGCTAGGCTTTGAGGCAGCTGGTACCATGATTGCAGGTTGTGCTTGTGGCTGCGGCATCATTTGGAAAGGAATCTGTAGCCCTGGCTGTACAGGAGGATGGTGAGATGGCTGGAAAGTAGGCTGCACTGGGGCTGGAGCAGAAGAGGGTGACTGCTGCATTTGCGGATCTACCAGGGGGGTCATTATTGGAGATGTGATAGGAATAGGACGCATGTACCCATCTTGACTCTGTGAACATAAAGATTAACTATTATTTACATATTGTTTCCATAAATCCAAAATTATTTGCCAGGAAAAAAACAAGTTACTTACCTGTAGCAGGCACTCTTCATGGAAAGCAAGATACAGGTCCTCACAGATAAGCAACGTCATCTGACTAAGCTTGTTTGGGGAAAAAGTATTTCCAGTCTAGAAAAATTCTGAATGCTTTTGAAAGGCCCTACCATATGCATGCAACTTCTTGCTATCCCCTGCATTGTCTGATTTGGCTGTTGAACCCTTGTCCCAACTCATGCGGAACTCTTGTGCAATTATGGGATTTAAAATAGAGGGTGTCAAGAACAAGTTCTCCATTTATAATGCTGATGATTTAATTTTGTCTTACTAGTGGAACCATGCCCGTTTACTCAACAATGAAACGGGCCCTAGGAAGGCCGTCATGTAAGCTTTTTTTTTTCTCTCTCCCCTGCCCTCCCCAACCTGTCCAGCAATTCTTCCCTCCCCTCCATGTCCAGCGATTCTCCTCTTCCTTGCCCTCCTGTGTCCCGCGATTCTCTCCTCTACTGTCCTCCCATCCCATCCATGTCCATCAAATTCTCCTCTGCCCTGCCCTCCCCTTCCTCCCTCCCCTCGATGTCCTGCGATTCTCTCCTCCCCTCGATTTGTACCTGAACGTTTTCTGCCTGGCTGGCACTGGCTTCCGTTCGTAACATCCCTCCTGACGTCAGCTCTACTCCAACGTTCCCTTCCCTCTCACTGTTCCACCCTCTGACGTCATTACGTCTTGACGTGAGGGCGGGACAGTGAGGGGGAATGGAAAGAAGGCTGGCTGACATCAGGAGATGTTACGAACCCAGCCAGCCAGCCATGGAACACTGGAGGTGCAAATTATTATATAGGATATGGATACTTCCAGTGTAGCCTTGGAGGGGCAAGTTTTGGACACCCAAGTTTTGTTGAGGACGTCCTCGCAAAACATCCCGATGGAGGGATGGGGAAACCTGTATTATCGAAACAAGATGGATGTCCATCTTTCATTTTGATAATACGATCGGGGACGCCCAAATCTTGAAATTTTGGTCGTCCTTACAGATAGTCGTCCCTAGACTTGGTCGTTTCTATTTTCGGCGATAATGGAAACCAAGGACGCCCATCTCAGAAACGACCAAATCCAAGCCCTTTGGTCGTGGGAGGAGGCAGCATTCCTAGTGCACTGGTCCTCCTGACATGCCAGGACACCAACCGGGCACCCTAGGGGGCACTGCAGTGGACTTCATAAAATGCTCCCAGGAACATAGCTCCCTTACTTTGTCTGTTGAGCCCCCTAACCCCCCCCCCCTAAAACCCACTACTCACAACTGTACACCACTACCACAGCCCTTACAGGTAAAGGAGGGCACCTAGATGTGGGTACAGTGGGTTTCTGGTGGGTTTTGGAGGGCTCGCTGTTTCCTCCACAAACGTAACAGGTAAGAAGGGGGATGAGCCTGGGTCCGCCTGCCTGAAGTGCACTGCACCCACTAAAACTGCTCCAGGGACTTGCATACTGCTGTCATGGAGCTGGGTATGACATTTGAGGCTGGCAAAAATATTTTGAAAGATGTTTTTTGAGGGTGGGAGGGGGTTAATGAGCACTGGGGGAGTAACGGGAGGTCATCCCCGATTCTCTCTGGTGGTCATCTGGTCATTTCGGCCACCTTTTTGTGCCTTGGTCATAAGAAAAACAGGACCAGGTAAAGTCGTTCAAGTGCTCATTAGGGACGCCCTTTTTTTTCCATTATGGGTCGAGGACATCCATGTATTAGGCACACTCAAGTCCCGTCTTTGCCACGCCTCCGATATGCCCCCTTGAACTTTGGCCGTCCCTGCGACGGAAAGCAGTTGGGGACGTCCAAAATCTGCTTTCGATTATACCAATTCGGACGACCCTGTGAGAAGGACACCCATCTTCCGATTTATGTCGAAAGATGGGTGTCCTTCGCTTTTGAAAATGAGCTTGTATATGTCCCTGATAGAGGATTTTGGTCGTGTACCAGGGTATAAGTTAAATCTTGCCTAATCTGAGGTTTTCCTGTTGGGTAGTTTCAGGTCTTTGCCAGGTATATTTGTGCTCGATTCACCAAGTCACCTCCTTTAAATATTTGGCCATTGACATTCCTCCTCATCTTAAAGACTTGTAGTTGGTCAATTATGTCCTATTACTAGATCATATATATATGATCTTTGGGTGTGGATGGACCTTCTCATTTCTTGATGAGGGATGATCAAGATCAATGTTCTGCCTCTATTGTGTTATTTGTTCCAACCTATCCCTTGTGTTGTGTATCCAGCATTAAATAGGAGATTGTTGAGTTTTATTTGGCATTGTAAGAGCCCTCAGATTCACTTCAGCAAATTGTGTAGGTTAAGGGAAGATGGGGGCATAGCATTGCACAATCCGGAGCTCTACTATTGGACATCTCAGTTATCCAGTGTGGTGTGGTGGTCTCTTTGACAGTGGGTTTAAGAAGACAATGCAAGCTATCCTGGGGTGGTCTTTCACTGTTGCCCCTCTTTTACCTCTTGAGATTTGTGAGGGATGCAGAGTTGCAAGGGTATGCCAAAGACCTTTCTGGGTACTTAGTATATGCTGCTCATCATATTATAAGCTACATTTTAGATAACAGCCCATCCTTTGTCCACTGGTCCTCCCAAGTGGTGGAGACTGCTCTAAACAAAAAGTTATTATATGCTCATAAAGAGAAGCTTGATGTTTATAATAAAGTGTGGGGCAAATTCTAGAAATTGCGACACTGAAGGGCTCACCTTGCGTACGCTGAGTAACACGGAATGGTAATGGAGGAGGTGGAACGGTTGTGGGTATCCCCTGAATGTATCTTTCACATTAGCAGTGTTATGTAATTGAGTTGCTTAATCCTTGTTATGTGCGGTGTCTATACAAAAAAAAAAAAGTTAGCGTATCAATGGCCTGATCTTAGGATCCTTGGAAGTTGGTGCAACCCCTCTGACACTGAGGAGACTGGGCAGACCTCTGCCCAACTGCGCTGAAAGATATGGTGGTCATCAGTACTATTATGTTTGACACAAGTACTGATAGGGCTTGGTATCAATGCTTCTGAGCTTCCACTTGGTGCTCAATGTTGAGTGCCCTTGGTGTCAATGAAGACTAGGATGAATTCTTCCTATTCATTTGGCAGGAAACACTCAATGTTCATTTCCAATAGCTTCTATCAATGCACGATGTTGAGGATGCATCCCCACTATCTAGTGCAGATCTGGAACCCCTTGAGGCTAATGCCTCTGATGCAAACGTTGATGGGCCAGATTTTAAAGCACTAAAATCTTTTCATGCTGCTCTTCACAGTTTTGCATTCAGTAACCTGAAGCTTTCTTTGGGGACATGCTGTCAATAAATATTTCCACGACAAAATCAAACTAAATTTTGGATAAAAAAAAAAGACCCTACCAGGCACCCTGTATCTAAAGAAGAATTAGCTATGGGTAGTTACAAAGAAAGAAAGAAAACTTTAAAAGATGTTGAAAACTTTGCCTAGGGACATTAAAGGAAAAGAGAGAAGAAGAGGTAGGTCCATGTGACAAAATCCAAGAAATTAAAACAACAAAAAGTCTCCCAAGAGAGATCAGTGGGGAAATCCAAATGGCTATGCAGAAAAACAAAGTTGAGTTGGTCCTGTGGGACATAAAAAGGAAAGTGGTATACATGCATGGTAAGCTCTAACACAACTTTCCAGAATTTTTCTAAACTGGAAAAGTTATTCCTGCTTAGACTCTTGTCAGATGTCATCTCCCATCTGTGAGGACATGATATCCCTCTTGACTTCAGAAAATCCCAAAAAGTGGGGCCAGTGATCCCCACACTACAGTATTGCAGCAGAAACTCCCAGCACCTTTCCTTAATTTAATTACTTGTTCCTGCCAGGCAACCAGAGAAGCACTTAAGCATAGCATCTCTCACTGCTGGATTAGAGACTCAAAATCAGCTGGAAAATCAACTGGCTCTTATTTTCATACCTGGATCCCACAGCAAGAGATACTACAGACTGCTGGATGGGAGCATGTAATTTAATTAAGAAAGGATGCTGAGAGGTAGTGAGGCAACACTGTTAAAATTAAGTACACATTGCAACTCTCTGCCCTTCTATAAACTTTTAATTCAAACATTTTTATTAAAAGACTAAACAAGTCATATCAGAAAAAACATTAACAAATCTTAGCTGTGCAAGGCACATCACTGAGGGGTATAGTCCTCTAACAGAGCCCACATTTCTATGATCAATCTTAGAGTCCCCGTTCTTTCTGCTGCCACTCTTTCATATCAATATACCTGACAGACATACATCCAACAAATATTAACATTCATAGCAGAAATGTCCTTCCAGCTATTAAATATCTATTTCAAACCTACAAAAGTAGCATGTTGCTTGCCCAGTTGAACCTGATCCCCGAGAGATATGAACATTAGTGCCAGGCTCACAATTATAAAAATGAACTTGGTCACTAAGGAGAAAGTGAGCCTGGCAGAAAAAAAAAGCCAGAGGATGGAATTAACATTCAAGTAGTAAAATGATTTTGCAGATCTGCTTGTCCAAACCGGTTATCCCGCGTAGAGAACTACTCCAGACAGTAGTAAACAATGAAGGTGTGGATAGAAGACTACGTTGTCACCTTGCAAATTTCTTCAGTGGACACAGAGCAGAAATGGGCTATTGAAGCTGCCATGGCTCTTACACTGTGAGCGGTGACATGGCCTAGAAGGTCTAAGCATACATGTAGGAGATAGCCAGCCAAGTCAAGATAGTATGTTTGGTGATGAAAATCCTTAATCTGCCAGGGTCGAAGGATACAAAAAGCTGGGAGGACTTCGTATGAAGTTTTGTACGCTGCACATAATATGATAGAGCACATTTGCAGTCTAAGGTATGCAGTGCTATTTCTCCAAGATGAGAGAGTGGCTTATGGAAGACAAAAAGTACAATGGACTGATTGAGGTGGAACTTGGACACCAATTTAGGGAGGAATTGGGGGTGGGTTTGGAGAACAATGTCATGGAAGAAACTGGTGTAAGGTGGGTCTGCCACATAGCTTGAAGTTTGCTTACTCGTCTAATAGAAGTGCTATTTATAATAGTACTTTAAACGTGAGAAACTTCAGAGAACAGGAATGGAGTGGTTCAAATGGAGGTTTCATGAAAGTGGCGAGGATGCCATTAAGATCCCAGGCTACCGGAGGTGGTTTGATAGGTGGTTTGGTATAAATTAAACCTTTCATGAATCTATCAAGGGATGAACGGAAACTGACTTATTATCAACCCTAGAGTGAAAAGTGCTAATGGGCTCTCAAGGGTACTCTGAGTTAGTTTTGAAGCTAGAATCAAAGATGGAGGAGGTACTCCATAAGAGTAGGAAGAGAGCACCTAGTAGCGTTGAGTGCTCTGGCTGTACAGCAGAGGGAAAATCTCCTCCACTTGAAGCGGTAACATCTCTGTGTAGGTAGTTTTCTAGAAGCTAGAAGTATCTAGACACATCATCAGGAAGATTTAAGGAAGTCTATGTCATCAAAAACCATGCCTTCAGGGCCAGAGAGCTGGGGGTTCTGTATGGAGGAGGAACCACTCGTTCTGTGTTAGGGTTGGAAAGGGATCTAACTTCAATGGTGCCTTGGTTGATAACTATAGGAGAAGAGAGAACAAACCTGATGTGGCAAGTAGGAAGCAATTAGGATCATGGCCCCTTGGTCTCGATGTAGCTTGAGAAGAGTTTTCCTAATGAGAGGCAGTGGGAGAAAGATGTGTACAAGGTCTGTTCTGTAAAGAAGCGGGAAGGCATCTGGGGCTAAACGATTGGGAGCACAGCTTCTGAAACAAAAGCCGGGAATCATTATTCTGAGGAGAAGCAAAAAGGTCTATCGCTGGGGCCTCCCACTGCTGGAATATTCAGTGAGCTACAGGCTTGGTGAGGGACCATTAGTGAGGTTGAAGGACTCTGCTCAATTTGCCTGCCACAGCATTCCATTTGCTGGCTAGATAAACAGCTCTTATAGAGATGTTTTGAGAAGCTGCCTAAGTCCATATCTGGATTGTCTGTCAACCAAGGTGGTAAGAACCTGTTCCCCCCTTGTTTGTTCAGGTAATACACCACAACCTGGCTGTCTGTGCAAATGAGAACTATCTAGAAGATTCAGCCCTGGAAAGTTTTGAGGGTATTCCAGACTGCTCACAATTCCAGGAGATTGATACAATGTCATTTCTTCTGTAAGGACCAAGAACCCTGTGTATGGAGACTGTGAACTGGCCATCCTTCCAGGACCCGGCCAGGGCTGACCCTGCTTAGCTTCCTTCACACACAGTCACTGCTGGGCTCTACACTTCTCGGCAATTCACCAGGACCCTGCCCCAAACACAGGGGAGTTCTCTGCCTCCTCGTCTCCTTTCACAAATGTTCACCAACACCAGGCACTTTATAACCAACGGTTTTATTAGTTGTCATTTAACAATCTTCATGGCTTATTTCTTCTTCAACTCAAACATAACAAAAAGGCATTTACTCAGAGTCTTCTAATTAAACCCTTTTCAGACTGAAAGTAGTTCCTCAAACTTTCACAGTTCAAACAGTCAAACAAAAGCATTTACTTTTCCTTCTCAGAGGGTAGTGCAGCTGTCACCTTTTCAGCAGAGAGCTTCCCCAGCGCTTCCATCTCCACCTTCCAGCTTTCCACCATTGTCTTAATAAAGCTGCCTGAAAACCTCTCACACCTGGTTCAGTTTCCCAATCAACTCCTGGCTTCTCACTCTCCTGCCTAGAGTCCTTCCCCTGACTCTGATTCCCTTCCTGCTGCAGTGCATTCTGGACCTTGTAGTTTCCTGCCTCCTCACAAGACCATCAAGATGAGCACCCCAACCTACCATGGAGGCATCCATGGTGAGGATTTTGTGATGTGGAAGGGGATGAAACAAGTCCCCGAGTGAGATTCTGGGGAATTATCTACCATTGTAGAGAGGGGTTTAGCTGTGGAGTAACTCAAACTCAGGCTGACAGCAACCCAATGGCTTCAGACCACTGAGAGGAGAGAGCCCAATGAGGTATTCAAAAGTGGAGCTGAGCCAATAGTGATACATGGACTGTTGAAGCCATGTGGCCAAGTTGGTGGATCACCTGATGAGCAGATACTTTGGTGGATCTGGAAATCTGAGTGGAGTGATGCATTATGTTGTCTGGACTCAGTTGAGGGAGAAAGGCTCGACCTTGAGCAGTGTCCAGATGAGCCACCTATGAACTGCAAGGTCTGAAGTGGTTGAAGTTGCAATTTGGGGTAATTTATCACAAAGCCGAGAAACTCCAGGACATGTATGGCAGATACAATTGAGGTCTGTGCTGTCTCTCGGGAAGCAGCCTTGATTAACCAGTCGTCGAGGTAGGGGAAGACATGTATGCCCCACTTGTGAAGTATTGCAGCCAACACTATCAGGAATTTTGTGAAGACCCAAGGAGCTGAAGCCAAGTCGAAAGTCAAAACTTTGCACTGATAATGCCAAGATCCACAGTAGAAGCACAGAAACTTCCTGTGTGCAGGGAGAATAGTATGTGTCTGTATGCCTCCTTCAGATCTACAGAGCAAAGCCAGTAGTTGAGTTGGATTATGGGAAGAAATGATCCTAGGGAAAACATACAAAATATTTGAGTAGGAATTTGATTAAATTTCGGACATCAAGAATTGGACATACTCCTCCTGTCTTTTTTGGTATGAGAAAATATCTGGAGTAAAACCCTCGTCCACTCTCTATCAGAGGAACTGGTTCTATTGCATTCTGCTGGGGGAGGGCAGAGAGCCCCTCCCAAAGTACTATCGTTTGGAGGGAGTTCAAATGAGACTCTTTTGGTGGATGGCCAGGAGGTCTTTTTTTCCCCCAACACAAAGCATAACAGTGCTGGGTGATACATAGCACCCAACGATCGGAGGCTATGGGAGGCCACCTCTGTTGAAAGAGAAATAGCCTGCCTCCTACTGGTAGATTGCTCAACACAGGCAACTGGACGGTGGCAACGCTCAGTGTGCAACTGTGCAACAACAGCTAAGAAAGCAAATAGAATGTTAGGAATGCTAGGAAAGGAATGGGAAACAAAAATAAGAATGTTATAATGCCTTTGTATCGTTCCATGGTGCGACCACACCTCGAATACTATGTGCAATTCTGGTCACTGCATCTCAAAACAAAGATATAGTGGAATTAGAGAAGGTAAAGAGAAGGGCGATGAAAATGATAAAGGGAATTGGACAACTTTCCTATGAGGAAAGGCTTGGAAAAGAGATAGATAAGGGGAGATATGGTAAGAGGTCTATAAAATACCGAGTGGAGTAGAATAGGTAGAGGTAAATCATTTGTTTACTCTTTCCAAAAGTACTAGGACAAGGGGACACGCAGTGAAGCTATTAGGTAGTAAATTTAAAACATACAGATACTATTAAAACTCTCTCCAGGCCACTTCCTCAACTTTGTCACTGAATAAGCTGTCTCCACAACAAGAGACATCTGCTAAGAGCTCCTGGACTGCAGATTCAAGGTCAGAAACTAGATGTCGCATTGCTACTCCTATGTGAGAAGAGACATCAAAGGCATTAAAGGCCTGCTTTTTGCACGATATTTACAACAATCCAGAATTATCCATTGAAGTTTATGTAACTCGGCCTTTTCAGGAAGAAGGAAGGATGCAAAGGAGAGAGTACTCTGTATTAGAGACTTCAAGTAAATTGTGGAATAAAGTTGGCAACCTAATATGCATTTGGTTAGCATAAAGGCTTGAGAAGCAGAAGCATGAAATCTTGCTCTGAGAGTATGCTTTAAAGCGGATTCCACAACTAAAGTATGATGGGGTAACTGCATTTTTTCAAACCGAGTGCATTTATGTATCCTGTACATTGTATCGATTTTCTTTGGAGCAACTTGAACTGTTAGCGGAGTCTCTCAGTTCTTGATCAGAGTATTCCTCATAACTGTATGAAGGAGAACAGTGATTCCTTCTCTAGGAGGAGTGTGGGAACAGTGGCGGGTATCACATTGTACAATTTCTTTTGATGAGGGGACAGATAGTGATGATCCTTGAGAGGACCTTACAGGTCTCAAAGGTGTGTAAAGGGCTAATTTATTCTTTAAGTGCTCTGGCCTATTTTGTCTGAGGGCCTTGAAAATCTGAATTTTAAATTTAGCCCTGTAAGATACTGGTAAGCCAGTGTAGTTTTTGCAGGAACAGTGTGATGCAGTCACTTGCATAGCCTTCTATCAGTCATGCTGCAGCATTTTGGTTTGACCAGTATATAAGGCATTTCACAATAATCTAGTTGTGATTTTGGAGTGCAGTAGCTTAGTGGTTAGTGCAGTGGACTTTGATCCTGGAGAACTGGGTTTGATTCCAACTGCAGCTCCTTGTGACTCTGGGCAAATCACTTAACCCTCCACTGCCCCAGGTACAAATAAGTCACTGTATATACTATGTAAAGTACTTTGAATGTAGTTGCAAAAGCCACAGAAAGATGGTATATCAAGTCCCATTCCCTTTCCCATCATGGCATGGCCCACTGTGATCAGACTAATCTTTTCAATATATGGTGAGAGATTTCATAGTTGCTGTGGGTGACAGACAATTTTTAAAGGCTGGTTGAATTTGCAGGATTAGAGTGAGTGATGAGTCTAGCAGCATCCCAAAATTCCTGACATGTAATTTTAGGAGGAGTTCATATTTCATAAAAAGTATTTTGAAGTCAGGTATTGGTCCACTTGTGTTAGGAACCCAAAGAATCTCTGCTTAACTTCAAAATACAATTACTAAGTTAAGAGCAGGGTTTCCAGATTGTCAACTTGAAATGGTTGCTGAATTCTCACCCTCTGTCTTAGAAAGTATCTCAGGTGATAGAATTTGGAGTGATTTTCTTCCAATTTGTTGGGATGATTTTGTTAATCTTTGTAAAAATTATAGTACATCTTACTGCATAACTGGGTAGTTGTTACCCTTACTTAATGCAGGCAGCATCTCTGTTGTTTTTTTTGTTTTTTTTTTTAATAGAACAGCTTTATATGATTGCATTCAGGAGCAGCTGTCCCTTGGCCTCTTTCCCAGAACACTAAGTGAAATAATTGTTACTTCCATATTGAAAGATTTGAAATTATCTGCTACTATTATATCCAATTATAGATCTTAGCTTGGATCCACAACAATTAACGTATTATTTGGAGAAATTTTCATTATTATGTCCTCCTCAGTCAGGATTTCTGTCCTTCTATTGTACAGAAACAGTTCTCAGTTCTCTGATAGATAGTGCTAAATGATTTCTAAATGAAGGGAAATGTGCAGTGCTGTTACAATTTGATCTCTGGGTGGCATTTGATTTAGTGAATCATAAAATTTTACTGCAGTCACTTGAAGACATCACTGGGAGGCTGTTAGACTGGTTTGGGACTTTTTTGGTCCATTCTTACAGAGTTAGAGTAAAGGATGTTTTTTCTTCCCCCTGGAAGAGTGTATGCGGAGTACCTCGCAGGGATCTCCGCTTTCGCCGTTGCTCTTTAATGCTTTTCTAAGATATTTAGGTTTACTGTTACAAAACAATAACCTTTTACATTATATCTATGCAATCTCAGTCTTAATTCCATTTAATTCTATCCTTGATATTGAGTCTAAGTTGATCCAACAATGTATGAAATTAATAGATAATTGGATGTTTTATCATAAATTGAAATTTAATACTGATAAAACAAAATTTTTACGTTTTGACTTTAATCCAGAGAATATTCCAAAATCAATTAGAATTAATCAAGTCAGCTTTGAATTTTCACCAGTAATAACAATTTTGGGTGTATTAATTGAACTGCCATTACACTAGAAAATCAAGTCTAGTGAAGAAATGTTTGAAGAAATGTTTCTTCTTAATAAAGAACTACAGTGTGTACGTAGTTATTTTGAACAAGATCAGTTTAAACTTCTGGTTCAGTAACTCTTGATTTCTCAGCTAGACTACTGTAAACTTTTGTATCTAGGCTGTAATAAATGTCTCATTATGAAACTTCAAATTATCCAGAATACTGCTGTCCATTTAATTTTGGATTATCCAAATTGGATAGAATTTCTCCTAGTTATTTGAAATTACACTGGCTGCCTGTTGAAGCTACAATTTATTTTAAGTTAGCATGCTTTCTTTTTATAAGCTCCTATATGGTTTAGCACCTGGTTACTTATATTCTCATTTTTTTGTTCTTTGCTATTCAGAGAACAAGATGTAATAGTGCAGTGGGTTTTTCATTCCCTTCACTGAAAGGAAAAAAGATATCACGTCTATTTGAATTAATTTTGGATTTTCAAGGAGCAAGGCTCTAGAATGAGATTGCAGTTATTTTCCATTCTTCTGAATCATATTTTGTTTTCAGGAAAAAATGAACATTTTTCTGTTCCAAAAATACATCTCATTCAAACTACTGATTTAAATTACATTATTTTTTCCCAGTTAAATGATGCTGGTCTCTTATAATGTGCTACCCACTTTGAACTGCAAGGCATTAGCGGGATATAAGACCAATTTATCATTATTTGCCCATTCCTGAGTTGCGGTTAGGCAGGCAGGCATTCAGTCAATTTACTCAGAGCTGTGGGTAAATCTGGTTCCAGGGTATGAGCAGTTGCACATCATCAGCATAGATGTAGATTTTTGTGTCTATCGACCAAAGCAGCTCAGCCAGAGTCTTGAGGTAGATATTAAATAAAATGGGAAACAGTATGGATCCCTATGGCACCCCACAGTTTAGTGCCCAAGGTAACATGCACTGTTGCTAAACAGAATGGATTGTTGTTTGTCTGACAAATAGGATTTGAACCATGTAAATACTGTGCCACTAATACCTGTATCTGCCAATCTTGTAAGCATGATATTATGATCCGCAGTGTCAAAGGCTGCTGAGAAATCCAGCAAAATTAGTATCAAGGCAGATCCCATGTCAAGGTTTCTATGCAGATCATCAAGAAAGGACACAAGAGCTGTCTCTGTCACGTACCCAGGTCTGAAGCCAGACTGACATGGGTCTAGCCAATTACTTTCAATTAGCCAGTCGCTGACTTGAATGCGGACTGTCTATTTTATAAGTTTTGCCAGGAAAGGAATGTTAAGAGACTGGCCAGTAGTTTTCGAGCTTGTCTGGTCAAGTGAGCTCTTTTTCAGTAGTGGCGCATCACAGTGCTTTTTAGTATTGTTGGCAGCTGCCCTTCCAAAAACAGAGGTGTTAACACTATTAGTGGCCCTTCAATGAAGCCTATGCTCGCTCGCTGTAGTCCCCAAGCTGGAGATAAGCAGTGCTCGCACCGAGGTGAACTCTTACACAGTTGATCTTCAAACCAGACTCAGAGAGGTGCAAGTGTTATTCAAGCAGTTTTTGTGCAGGGCAAGTAGGAAGGTCTAGGGCCTTGCCTCCATACCAGACAGCAAAGCTCCTACATTTGAAAATATAACACCTCTTAGTGGAACTCTTTCTGGAAGACAGAAAGACCTTGGAGACACCCTCAAGAAGCTGCAAGGAGGCAAAGTTTATACTCCCACCATCAAGGTCATAAGGGCCAGGGAGTAGAAGGTGGTATGCAGAAGGCATCCCTTGTTCTGAGAGATGAGGTTGGAAAAACAGTCCAATCTACAGCACTTTGGAAAAAAACTCCAGATGTAGAGGGAACCAGATCTGCTTCAGCCAGCACAGAGCGATGAGAATCATGGTTCCCTAGCTTTGCCTAAGTTTTAACAAGATCTTCCCTGTGAGAGGAATCATAGAAAACACACATGGATGTCTCATTTCCCAATGCAGAAGAAAGGCAGCTGACGCAAGCCTGTTATGTAAACTGAGCTTGAAGCAAAACTAAGGTACTTTGTTGGTGAGATGAGTGGCCAAAAAGACCCATACTGAGAGACCACGTGGGGGTTTTATCACCCTGCTCACGATTGTTTGCCACGCTGTTCTCCTTTCCTGTCAGGTATGTGGCCCAGAGAACCATTTCATGCTGGTGGCCAGGTTCCTATTTCAACTGCTTCCTAACAAGGGGTAGGATCCTGTACTCCCCTGCTTGTTCACATGGTGAATGGCTACCTGATTGTTAGAGTAAGCAGAATTTGGTTGGACAGCTGATCTCTAAAAACCATTAGAGTGTATCAAATCACCCAAAGCTCCAGGAGGTTGAATTGATACTCTGTTTCAGGTGGACCAAGTCCCCTGAGTGTGATGCCAGTACACACGGGCCCCCAGCCGAAAGCGGATGCATTCGTGGTCAGCACCTTGATCAAAGTGTTCCAGATTGTGCACCAGGGAAACGACAATCAGCTCTGGGGAGATCTGGATGACATCCGCTAGGTTCTTCTCAACTTGCTATGACTGGGAAGCTATGGTCCACTGGGCGCCTCTTAAGAGTAGGCAAGTAGCATGTACTGTGGAGGTCATGTGGCCTAGCAACTTCAACATCTGTTGAGCTGTGACCTGCTAGCTGCTGCAGACTTAAATGAAATGGCGATGAGGGCATCTACCCTAGCTCGTGGCAGGAAGGCCTGATTTGCACCATGTCCAGAAGCTCCAATGTTCAGTGGGACTCAGGGTAATTTATGAGGAACACCAGGAGCTCCAGCACTCAAATTATTCTCTGCATGGACACCTGAACACCTTTCTCAATGTGCACCTGACTAGCTGCTCACCCAGGTAGGGCAACATATGGACTCCCAGTCTGCGTAACAATGCTACAACTACTGCTAGAATCTTCGTGAATACATAGGGAGCTGATGCGAGACTAAACGGCCAAACACAGTAATGGTAGTGACATTGTCCCACCTAAAATCTGATACACTTCCTGTGGCTTGGAAGAATCTGGATGCAAATGCATGCATCCTTACAGTCCAAAGAGCATACAAAAACAGTCGCCTGAATCATGAGAAGAAAGATGCCCAGGGAAACCATCCTGTAGTTCTCCTTGACTAGATATTTGTTCATGGCCCAGATTCCCAGGATGGGAGGAAATCCCCCCTCCCCCAAGTTCCTTGGATCAAGGAAGTACCTGGAATAGAATCCCATCCCTTCTTCCCCTGGTGGAATATGTTCTACCACATTAACCTGGAGAAGGGCAGAGAGCTGCTCCCTAAATACTTCTTTGTGTAGAGAGCTGGGGTACGAAGGTCTTGGTGGGCAAGTTGGTGGTCTCCTTTGCAAATTCAAGCCCTAATCGACCTGGACTATCTGAAGAACCCACCAGTTGGATACAAAGGCCCACCTTTCCTGGAAAAAAAATTCAGTTTCCCCCCTTACTGACACATCTTGAGATTACTACCTATAGCTTCTATGCTCTCCAGGAGGCGATCAAACATTCACTCCCTGCTATGACTGGGAAGCAGACTGGACCTCCTGGGTATGTTGTTGATATGGGCAGGAGCATTGGAACTGGGCCTACTGAGGAGTATGGGTAAATCTATACCAGTAACAGTAGTAGCTACTGCTCCAAGAAGAGGAGGACACAACTGGAGGCAGTCGAAAGAGGGACTTAATGATGTCTGTGTGATTCTTAATGTGGTCAGCAATCTCTTCCACCTTGTCCCCCAAAAGATCATCTCCTCAGCAGGGATCAACAAGATCCAAGAAGTGGAGCCATGAAAATTTGCACATTTCCACACCCAGAGTGGAGAGTCTGG
Organism: Microcaecilia unicolor; assembly: GCF_901765095.1. Classification (NCBI taxonomy): domain Eukaryota; kingdom Metazoa; phylum Chordata; class Amphibia; order Gymnophiona; family Siphonopidae; genus Microcaecilia; species Microcaecilia unicolor. Next base: position 398,369,404 of record NC_044032.1, on the reverse strand, counting down.
AGGTCATGTCAAAACATCAAAGATGCCTCTGGTCAGATATTGTCTACAAACTTGCTTCTTGTTCTGCTTGCAAGTACAGCAACCTTATCCATGGGAAGACAGTCTGAGAACAAGAATACAGTTTGCATGTCAAATAAATAGCAGTGTACAGCTGATAGGTCCGAATGAGGTTGGAGAGCAACGAGGCCTGATAAAAGCTGCCTTTCAAAGAAATTCAGGGTTCAAGCCACCTTGCCCAGACAGCAGAGGTATGAGACATTGAACTCCATCCTCTCTTAAGGGCGGACTCATCCATTAAGGAGTGGTGTGGCAACTGGACCTTTCTGGCTCCTGTACAAAGTGTCTATTTTATGGCGCACCTAGGTGGAGATTCATAATCCAGAACAGTAAGCAACACAGCCCTAGGCTGACCTTCAGTCTCCAATTTAAAAGGAATGGTCGCCGCCATTTCCTGTACAAAGCCCATGAACAATATGAACTCAGGATGAAACATGCCTTTCTTGTAGTGCAGAGGGATCATAGTAACATAGTAGATGACGACAGATAAAGATCTGTATGGTCCATCTAGTATGTCCAACAAGATTGTGAAGAAACAGTGGGTTTTAAGCCTGTAAAATGTATTTGATATTTTCCTGTCTTAAATATGTCTGAAGTGTATTTCTCCTGTTTAGCCAGCAGATGGTGCATGTTTATGCTTAAAGCTGTTACAGAGGACTGGTTTTCTTTCTTTTATTTGGCACACAGATAATAGGAAGTGCCTTGCATTGATGTAACCAGTTTTTATTTGAAATTTGACTGCTCTGGGCTCTGATTGGCCTGGAGTTTTAAATTACCCAGCAGATGCTGGCTGTTGCTTCAGCTTCAGTCCGGGAGAAGAGAGAGAGAGCTCTTTGCTGAATCCCTGTAAAAAAACGGTTATATTTCATAACTGGTGAACAGCTATATATGTCCTGAGCTCCCCCGGTGCTTTCCAGAAGTATGCAAATGTTTAGTTAGTTTTATAATTGATCCATTTTTCAGTTAACTTGTTACTGTTTGCTGTTTGCACAATTGTTTTGTCCACTGTTCCAAGTTCTGAGAATAAACACATTTGTTTGTTGGTTCTGCCTGCCTGGACTGATAAAGAACGCTGGTGGTTTGTGTGTTGGGTCTGCGAGGGCTTTCTGGGAACCGTGGGACCACTGGGAGTGTGGCTCCAGTAACCTAGAAATCACTGAGGATAAATGGAGAGTGGGAGTCTCACCCAGAGGCAGTTGTGAGCCAGTCAGTAGGAGGAGGGTGCTAGTGTAGCGCACGAGCGGCAGGTATAGGCTGACGAGCTATGCAGGGAATAGACCCTCTAAGTGGCCGCAGTGTAACCCCAGGTGGGTGGCTAGGCATTTCACAACAAAGATAAACTAACATAAGGTATGATGTGATACTTCATATGTATACTGTGAGAAGGTATGAGGCTGTCCTATACGGTGTAGGCCACTAGAGGGTGCTAGAAATAGGTGGAGGTCGCTAGGACCCGGGAGAGCCCTGGGAGGTCCACAGGTGTAGGAGATTATGGGCTGGGTCCTGGGTAGCTAATTAACTACTTTATACCCCACCTGAGTTGTGAAAGGAGGGGAAGTGAGCTAGCAGCAGAAGAAGAGAGAGCCCCTGAAAGATACTGGCTAACCTTATGGACTTCGGGTGGACTGGGTGTCCAAAGGAGATCAGCAGGCTGAAAATCCTGGGGTAAGAAGTCCCTAAAGCATTAGTGTTTGACTGTGTGTCCTCAGTACTTATAGGAACTGTGTGTTCAGTGGAGGGACTGTGTGTCCAAATAAGAAAAGACTGTGTGTCTAGAACTGTGTGTCTGAGGAAGAAAAGACTGTGTGTCTAGAACTGTGTGTTCAAAGAGGGGATGGTGTGTCCAAAGTACTGAGACAAGCAGGCTGCAAAGCCTGGGGTTGAGAGTCCCCAAAGTACTGGTATAGTACTGAGCCCATGTATCTGTGTGGGGAGGCTCAAGGTGAAGATCTATGAAAGCATAAAGTGTTAAGCTAGAAGAAGTGTGCCCAGGGGCTGGAATAAAGAGTTGCCTGAAAAATATGCAGTTGGTGAGACCTGCTTAATGTGCTGAGTGGAAACCTGAGTGTGAAGGGGTATCACACTAATTTGCATATTGAGAACCAGGTCACCCTGAGTGAGAAGGGGGATATCACAATACCTGATCTTTATTTGCCCATGTCATTTTCAGAGCATAGATCACAGAAGTCTGCCTGGGACTGTCCTTGTTCTAAAACTTCTGAAGTTGCCATCAAAGTCCCACTTCACTCCAGCCCACCTAAATCTGTCCAGTCACAATCAGGGTGCAGTCTGTAGAAGTATGCCTAACTCTGGCCTTGTTCTCCAACTTCTGAAGCTTAATTTATCCAGCCCAATCAATGCACACAACACAGAAGTCTGCCCAGCAATGACTTTGCTTCCCAATTACTGGTGTTGCCATCAAATGACTGCTAAGCTTCTTTGGATCCATGCCTTCCAAGCAGGATCAAATGTATATCATAGGACTCCTCCACCAAGGAGTATTGTGGATTCCCCTCAGACTCCCAGAAAAGGCCTCAATCAGATTCTGCTAAGTACCCATTATAGGAAGTACGAGTTTGAGCTTGCCTGCCAGACTGACGACCATGTGTCAAAGAATGTTGAGGTAGAGGACTGCCTTCAGACCCTGGAGATATTTCCCACTGACGTCGAGGGCTGCACTGGATAGGTGCACATCGACCCCAATGCTAACGTGGGACCAGCATCTAGGACTTTTCACTACACTGAGCCTCCTCAGGCATCTGAGACTGTGCCATGCCTGGTGCAAATGCCCTCGATGCCTAAGCACTCTGCATCTGCAAAAGCCCCCCAGCTCCTCCTTGAGTTTGACCCGGATGTCCTCAAGAAGGGCAGGTATGAGTAAAGACTGGAGAGCTGGCATGGAGAAAGCCTGCAAATTTGTTTGTACCGAAGAGTGCACTGGGCAGTTTAGCACCATCAGAAAGGAAGGCTAATGGTCCTCTCAGTGCTGACACTTTTCAGAGACCAGTAGTGCTGATGTTCCAGAGCTCCTAGTACTGTGCACAGAGGGTTGATGCCTATGCTTCTTTGCCAATGCACTGTGCTGGTCCTTGGAAACGTGCTGTACCAAATGAGGATGTGGAACGCATATACCTCTGTGGTGTTGAGCCCAATACCGGCTGGTCTTGGGGCACTGGTTTAGCAGCCAATGTCGATGCTGATGCCCGCAGTCCCAACAGGTATCAGACCCCATGTCACTGATGCTGAAGGACAGGACTGAGTGCCAGAAAGATTTTCACACAGAGCTTCCTAGGCTCTCTTGTAACAGAGAACACAATTGAGACCCCCGTGGTTTCGTCCCAAGCAGTGGACACACCAAGCACAACACTTAAACCTGCTCGGTGCCTTCTGGGACATGTAGTGGAAAATGGCCCAAAATCAAAGGGCTCAATGGGTGAGGGTAGGGTTACCATTTGTCCGGATTTCCCCGGACATGTCCTCTTTTTGAGGGCATGTCCGGGGCGTCCGGCGGGTTTTGCCTGCATGCACGTTTGTCCGGATTTCTGGACAAACGTGCGTGCGGGAGGGCGTGCGTGCAGTTGCGCGATCCATCGGCGCCGTGGGTCTCCCCTCACCTTCCTTACCATCTTCCCTGGTGGTCTAGTGACGTCTTTCGGGGCAGGAAAGAGTCCCCTCTTTCCTGCCCGGAGCTCTGCCTTGCCCATCCTCCTTCTCGGTCTCTGCTGGTGATTCAAAATGGCCACCGAGAGTTGAAGTCTCGCGAGGCCGCTTCAACTCTCGGCGGCCATTTTGAATCCTCAGCCGAGACCGAGAAGGATCTAGGCAAGGGCAGGCAGCGCTCCGGGCAGGAAAGAGGGGACTCTTTCCTGCCCCGAAGACGTCACTAGACCACCAGGGAAGATGGTAAGGAAGGGGAGGGGAGCATGTGACAGGGGGAGGGGAGTATGTGATGGGGGGGTGCGGGGGAGGGGACTATGTGAAGAGGGGAGGGGAAAGGGGGCGGAATTACGATCCAAAAGGGGCGTGGCAGTGGGCGTGGCGGGTGCAGGCGGGGGCGTGGCATGTGTCCTCTTTTTCAGAGGACACAAAATGGTAACCCTAGGTGAGGGAAGTAAAGTTACGCTACGCCTGAAAACCTCTGATTCAGCCTGGTTTGACCTGGGCCCAAGGTGGATTTATGGCTGACAAAAAAAAAATCAAAGCCGCACAAAACTCACTAGGGCATACATTGAAATAGAGAAAATAAGAAAAGATGTGGAGCACAAAAACCCGCAAGAGAAGGAACCACAAAAAGAAACGTTTGCCACGCTGAGGAGAGATCCAGATGCAACCTCTCTGCTTTGCTAGTCCTGTGCTCACACATCAGTCGGGAAGGCACTAGTACATGTGCGCAGGGACACTGCTAAAGCCTATTAAAGAGATGATGGGCAGTGCCTACACCGCACTCCATCGGATGAGGTCACCCATATTTGAGAAACAATATCCTGCTTGTCCTCAGAGAATACCACTTACAAAAATATAAAAAATAACCGGCCCAAAAACTGAACCTTGCAGCACACACTGGTAACATCCCTTTCCTCAGAGCAAGCTCCATTTACATCTATCACCTTCTAGTCAACCAATTCCTAACCCAGTCAAGTCACTTTAGGCCCCATACTGAGGGCACTCGGTATATTTTTAAGTTGTCTATGTGCAACTGTGTCAAAGGCTCTGCTAAAATCTAAGTACGCCACATGTAGCGCTTTCCCTCGATCCAACACTCTCTGGTCACCAAAGTAATAACACTTGTCAGAAAAGACCTGCCTCTAGTGAAACCATGCTGCTTTAGGTCCTACAATCCATTGGATTCAAGAAAGGTACTGGGCTTGATAGCTAAGGCAACAAATTAAAGTAAAGCAGAAAGAAGAAAACCTGAAAAATTACGATGGATAAACTATTTTATCGATCCAAGTGGAGACATTCTAGGATTATATATTTTACTGAGTAACAGAATTATAATTTTTTTTTACATATATTTTTAATGTGAACATAATTAATCTGGGAATTAACCTGTATAATTCTAACTGGGATAAAATAAAGAAATCAATATTACCTACTTCCAGATATTTGACAATAAAGTGTCTTTCCTGTATGGAAAGCACACAATTCTGTAACAGAATTTCAGAATGAACTCTACCGAGGCACGGTTGCTTGATTACAACAGTAAGGTGAAAAACAGTATTTGGCAATGCTGCTTAAATTTGGATACCTACAAGTGCCAGCGACAAATGGTAAATAAAGGGCCCTGTATGTTTGAGTAGACAGTATAATGTTGATTTTTTTTACCTTCTTTTTCTTTGAGCCACCACTCAGGCAAGGAGGATCATTCCAACCATTCTGATTTCCTGTAACAAAAACAAATTTCAGATATTTCTGAACTAAAATTTTAATTGATTTATGAGTAAATACCATCACTATGCTATATATTCTGGAATTATATACTAGTAGCATCCCAGAAGGCTGCACTGAGACAGAACAGTAAGCTAGCAACAACTATACTCTTGTATTAGTGCATGTGTAGGACACTGGGAAAGCACGGGAATGTTGGTTTAGCAGGTGCTTAGGCTCCTCAAACTGAACTGCATTTTTATAAACATTCAACTCCTCTTATCTAGCCATCCTATTTTCTACCTTCTCTCTTCTTTCTCTTCAATTATGTTTATTAGGATCAGTAAACTGGTAGAAGAGGTCTGAGGAATAAAGTTACTCAGCTTTTGTTAACTTCAGAGTTTTTTTCCCCCTCCCATACAGTACAGTAACATCCTGGGGATGAGAGCCTACATTAGGTTAGTAAGCTCTCTACATTAGTCTACATTAGGTTAGTAAGCATGTGTGTACTTTCTGTACTCATCATATGCTGTGACAAGATCAGCATGGGACTCTTGACTATCTTTACTTCCTGTTCAACATATATATGCACCTCTCCTATTTTGTAAGTTGTTTTGGTTTGCTTGCTGGTTTTGGTTTTACCTTTCATTATCTCTGGCTGGAATGTCAAGGTAAAACATTCCACAAAACTGAATTAAGGTTCTGTACATGGTTTAAAGATTTAATATTCAAATAAAACAAATACAATGCCTCAAAATCTTCACGTCTTAGCAAATTTTTCACATTCTGCTGACTAAAAAAATATAGTCTGACGTATTAAAGTAGGTGTTTGTTTCACTGATCTACACACCATATACTACACTTTCAAGGTTAAAAAAAAGGTTATAAAAATATTCAAAAAGTAATTAGCAAAGAATTCTTGATTGTATAACTCTTCACACCTTAGAAAGGTCCATAATAAGTTATAGTGCCCACTAGATGTGTGAATTCATCAGTGTGTATTCAATTTGTGGAGGTGCCTAAAACTATTTGTGTGTAAACAAATCACGTGTGCACACATATACCTAAAGACTTACCATGCACGCAACTGGTTTGTGCATAAATGTTGCATGAAAATATCTGAAAAATACATACATTTGCCAGAGTATTTAAGGAAAAAAGTAGCACCTATAGCAAGTACCTTAGGACCTCTAATCAAGCCATGCCAGCGGTTCCTGTGCGTAAATGCCAACAGGGCTCTGTTGCCACTACAGCACTGGGAGCTGCTAGCAAGGCTTGATAAAAGAGGTCCTTTTTGCAGTGGTAAGTCAAGCACAGGCTTACTGCGTACCAATCTAGAGCTACCGCCAGCTCAATGCAGGCACCAGCGATAGTTCCACCCCCAGCATGCATTTCCAGCGCTAGTAGAAATATACAAAAAATTAGGGCTGCCCACCCACATGATTGAAATTTTTAATCACATGAATAATTGCATAAAATGTCCCCCTTGTATAGTGCAAAATAGACTGCAGATGTAAATTCTTTTACTAAACTAAAAATAAAAGCATTTCTCTTACTTTTGTTGTCCAGTGATTATTTTTCTAATCATCTTATTTCCTGTCTCTGGTTCTGTTCCTCTGTCTGTGCTCTGAACTCTATTTTCAGAGCCTCCTCTCGCCTCACTATTTCTGTTCTCTCCTCCTCTCTTCTTCACTTCTTCCCATATAACATCTGTCACATTCAACTTTCTGCCAATTTTCTTTCTCCTTATATCTGTCTTGCTTCTACCCCTTCTCTTCCCCTCCATCCATGGGCACCATCTCCTCTCTCCTTCTGTCTCTCCTCCCCTCCAAGGGTACCATCTCTTCCGGTCTCGCCTCCCAATCTGTGGGCAACATCTCCTCTCTTTCCCTTCCTCTCTATGGGCACCACCTCATCCATCTCTCTTCTCTTTTCTCTTCCCCTCTATGGGCACCTTCTCTTTTCTCTTCCCCTCTATGGGCACCTTCTTATCTCATTCCCCCCCCCCCCCCGGGAGACCGGCAGCCTTTTCTCTGCTGCCACCATGCTCTCTGGCATCTCACCCCACCCCCGCCACACGTGGCCTTCCAAACTTGCCTTGTACACATGGCGGCATTAACCACATGCTGCTCTGCTCCTCTCTGTAACTGGAGCCCTCCCTCTCTAGCATCCGATTCTTGCAACAGGAAACAGGAAGTTTCATCAAAGAAGGTGGGACACTAGAGAGGGAGGGCTCTGGTTACATAGAGGAGTGGAGCAGCGTGTGCTTAATGCCGCCATGTGTACAAGGCAAGTTAGGAGGGTGGCAGGAAGGCAGGATGAGATGCCAGTGAGCTGGGTGGCAGGAGAGAAAAGGCTGCCAGTCTACGGCAGCAGGTAGGAACAAGCTGCAGGAGAGTGATCCAAAGCTGTTCTCCACTAACCAAACTTTTTTTTTTTTTTGGGGGGGGGGGGGGGGGGGGCTGTGCACATTCCTAGAACTTACTTTTGTCCAATCAAAAAGTTGAGCTAATTCAAAAATAATCCTACATGGTTCATACCAGGAGACAAGAGGGATGTTTTTCAGAAACACCAAACGAGCAAAAATGGTTGCTATGACAATCAGAAAGCTTGTGGAAGAAGAGTAATAGTGTTCAGGATAGTTTAAGATAGAGAAAAGCAGTAAATATAAAGTGCCAATTTAGAGAGTGAATGTTTCTTTTTCAGCACCTCTTGAGGGTTCAGTTAACCAACCAAAGCAGATCTTTAGAACTGTGAGAGGGTTAGCGGGGGTAAGAAATTTAAAGGCTTGGGAAGTGGAAAGTAAAATGAGTGCAGACTCCTTGGCTGGGTACGTTGAATAAAGTTGTGGGGTTAAAGAACACTAAAGAAAGAGGGCAGTAGGAGGATGTACAGGTTGATGCTTTATTTTCCAAACCTAGGTTAGAATCCTTTCACATAATTATTAGATTGGATCACCGAATGTGATATGATATGGCTTGAACTCAATTTATTTATGACATTTGTATCCCACATTATCCCAAACAAGCTCAGGTTCAATGTGGCTTAAATTCAAGAAAACACATCAAAAATATGACACAGTCAGATAATTACAACATTTTAACCTCAGATTGCTTTGTTTAATTTGGTCAAGATTTTCCTGTTGCACCTTATCCATCATTTGAGACAAACTATCAACTTTACTTATGACTGAAGATGTGTCTGAAGCAGTCTTCCACAATAAAATGTCCAATTTCTGGATAGCCGTCCAGAGAGCTTCCAGCATAATTTCCTTGCAAGTTTTTTTAAATGGCTTCAGATGAAATGTTTCAATGGGTGAAGTTATTAGAAATGCATCCTTGAAGAAGGGAATATTGTCAAAAGTAATAAGAAAATTGTCACACTTATCCTCCCAAAAAAAGGGAGCAGGTGAAGAGCAAGACTTTTAGTTTTTGCCCAAAATTCCCACCTGCCCTTGCTCTGAAGTGCAGGAAGTAAGATTTCAGAGTGCAATTTTTTAAAGAAGATTTTCATTGCTGGACACGGGCTAGACTGGGTAGGAGGTTAAGAATGGGCTGTAGAACAGACTTCCTAATGCTGGCTTATCCTGGATTGGTCTACTCTTGTTTGGATAAGAATGAGTCAGTGTTACTAATATGCATGGATTTATCATCAGCATTTAATTTAGTGAGCCTTGCCATAGGTATTAAATGTCAGCATGTGCAATTTAGTGGAATGGTGCTATTTTGGAGAGAGTCACTTCATCAGAATAGGACAGAGGATCTTGGAAGAGCACCCTCTATTTTAGAGTATTCCTCAGGTGTTCTCACTCTAATCCTTGTTGCTCAATATCTGTTAGAACGATATGCCCATGAGGGTGTAATTTGGAATTTATGTTTTCTTTGTATACATGCTATTCAAGGGCTTGCTCCTTTGAGTAGCTGACCAGAGTAAGAGGTGAGTGTTTTCAATTTTTGCCTGTCATCGGTTAAACTCTGGCTGTGGGAAAGTGGCCTTGCGTTGAATACGCCGAAAGCTGAAGTAACCTGTTTAGAAGGATCTGATCTGGCCAGTTCATGTTGTAAACATGAGACTGATGGGGTTGTAACCCATGTTAGAGAGTCAGTGAGGGATTTAGGGGGTGCTTTTATATTCTATAGAATCACTTCAATTGCAGATAGCTACACTCTGTCTAGTACAATAAAATTGTACCTGGAGAAAAATTCACTGAGATTGATTATGCAGGGGATAGATATCCCTGTACTCAACTACCAAAATACTGTTTATGTAGCATTATCTAGTAAAGTTGCAGGGCTTTTTTTGAGTGGGTACTTGGGGGTACTGAGTACCGGCACCTTTTCCATTGTCTGCTAAAATTGACCCATGGTCCCCAAGTTTTAATGAAAGAGCTCAGGCTCTACACACCAATTCTGCCTTGTCATAGATTCTGCGACTGGTTGCAGGGGGCCTGGCTATTGTGGGGTGGGTCCCTCAGTGATCACCCCACCACTCCTGAAGGATGGCCTGGCATTTGAGTACCGGCACCTTTTTCACTAGAAAAAACGTACTGTAAAGTTGTGAAAGCAGAAATTCCATTATGTAGTAGCAAGAATGTTAATGGAGTTAGGTAGAAGGGTGAATGCCCATTGATCACTAAAAAGTTACACTAGGCTCCCAAAGCAAGAGAAAGATCAGTTCAAGATAAAGGTGCTGATTTTCAAAATTTTGCAATACCAATAGTTGGGTTACTTGTGGAATAGTTGATTGTGGAAGTCATACCTTTACATTGGCAATAAGGCACTCCTATTGAAGACAGCTTGCTTTTTGTGTAGCAACCCAAGAATTTGAAAAGAAAATTTCAACAGAGCTGCATTCTGAGAGAAACATTCTGCAGTTCACAAGGAAACTAAAGGTGGTCCTCTTGGGACACCAGTTGTCATGTATGCTGATATTTTATGTTACGTGATGTTTTCTAATATTTTTGTATAGATGTATATTTTTATTGATTGTAGACATTTTTCACCACCTTGAATGGATTCTCAGGAATATGCTATATAAAATTTTAAAAATAAAGCTAATGAAAAATTGAACTATTTGTTGTATCAAATGAATCTGAAGTAAAGGACTAGATATTTTGAGCACTGAACTACTGAAACAAATCTGAGATAGTTACTTAAAGGAACAGACTGGGGGAAGTCTACAAGAAAATTTCACTATCTTTCACTATTATAAAATGGCCACAGCTTGGCAGCAAGGTACTACCTTAATCAGGTTGTCCCATCTGGACTGATCTAGTGGGATCATAAGGAAAACATAGTTCAGATTTCAAGAATACTTGGGTAAGCACAGAGGATTCTTTGTTGCAAAGGAAAGCAATAATGGTAATGCAACAAGAAATAAATTGGGCAGAATGGATGGTCGCTAGAGTCTTTATCTGCCATTATACTCCACATTTTAGACCCTTTCCCACAGCTTCCCCATCCCTGACTGGTCTCAGGAGCAAAAGTCATATAGCAGAACAGTATTACCATACGTTAATAGACTAACCCACCCTTCATAATAAACTGATGTAAGAGAGAGTAGTGGATGCTTGGAATGCCCTCCCGCGGGAGGTGGTGGAAATGAAAACGGTAACGGAATTCAAACATGCGTGGGATAAGCATAAAGGAATCCTGTGCAGAAAGAATGGATCCTCAGGAGCTTAGTCGAGATCGGGTGGCAGAGCCAGTGGTGGGAGGCAGGGCTGGTAGTTGGGAGGCGGTGATAGTGCTGGGCAGACTTATACGGTCTGTGCCAGAGCCGGTGGTGGGAGGCAGTGATAGTGCTGGGCAGACTTATACGGTCTGTGCCAGAGCCGGTGGCAGGAGGCGGGGCTGGTGGTTAGGAGGCGGGGATAGTGCTGGGCAGACACATACGGTCTGTGCCAGAGCCGGTGGTGGGAGGCGGGGCTAGTGGTTGGGAGGCGGGGATAGTGCTGGGCAGACATATACGGTCTGTGCCTTGAAGAGCACAGGTACAAATCAAAGTAGGGTATACACAAAAAGTAGCACATATGAGTTATCTTGTTGGGCAGACTGGATGGACCGTGCAGGTCTTTTTCTGCCATCATCTACTATGTTACTATGTAAGTTGCTCTCCACTTGGTGATTTCAAATATAGATCTAATTTATCTTTTAACTTCAGAACCTTAATATGGAAAGTTTCCATGTTTTAAGGGAAAAAAAAAAGATTGTGAATTGTTACTTAACTCTCTTCTGAATACATTCTGGGATTTCTAGTTCTGTTTTCTCACAATGATTAGGGATGAAATGCATTTCATTAATTAGAGGAAAGGGATCAGGGTTTGTTTTTTTGGCAGGAATCTGATGCATGACAAACATAAGGGCATTTTCTTTTTAAAAGGGCACCTGCTTTCCCTATTAAGGAAAACAGGTGCTTACTTTACTTTATAGAATATTGCCTAACTGGGTATATACGTGCATATGCACTTAGGCATGAGTACTTATACCAACCACAAAGCTAAAATAAATACTTGCACCTATATGATAGAGATACATATGTAACAAAGTTATGTCCATAAGTGGGAGACCCTCCATACTCTGCCTACCTGTACATCTCCCCTTGCAAATAAGAGTTATGTTAAGTGGGTAACTGCAGAATAGTGCTTAGGAGGAATGTTGACACTCAAGTCATGTGCATGCACATATATGCCATCATTTAAACATTTGCACAATTAATGGACACATAAATGTTAGTGCCTGTGTGATAGAATTGCTCTTAATATGCTTCAATTTAGTAAAAATGTGTGAAATTAAACAAGATTTTTTTAAAAATGTTTATTAAAGTAGTGACAAGTGTAGCAAAAATACAGTCTATTCACTGAGTAAAACTCCCCCTAAGGAATCCTTGACAATTTACTATTTCAAGATGGTTAACTGCAGAAATACCCTAAATGGGGAACAATCGCATTACTAATCAGGTCAGTCTCTTTTCTAGCTCTTAGTGAAGACATGAAGACGTGAAGACAGAGGAAGTAGAAGACCCAATGTCTTCGTACAGTGGTAAGAAGGGACAAACATGGGGAAAATTAAGTTACAAGAAAAGAAGGGTAAAAATGAACACACCCCCCTGCTTCAAATGGATGCCACTAAGAAGGGACCCAGCAATAGTCTTATTTGGGCACAACAGTATTCTGCTAGGCGTTTTGCAGTATCACTACGTAATTAAAACATTAAGAGGATATGCAGTGGTATTGATGACATGTGTTTTGAGAATAATCAAGCAACCAATCATTGGCTTGAAATGAGGTGAGCAGGCTAGAGTTCAGCTGATGGAGACCAAGGAAGCAGCCATGCGGGAAGCAACAACACTCCCATCTCTTGATAGTACCAGCACCTGAACATGTGGCCAGGATTCAGAATCAGCAGTTTCCAAATTGTGATCTTAATGAACTAATCATCATAAATTTTATGCTACAAAAAAATTAGTATCATCTGTTAAAGATTATGTTAAGATATATCTAAATATAATCATTAAACACCAAATTCTGAAATCCGTGATCAACGCAAATCAAATTTAAATCTGATAAATTAGATTAATATTTAATTCTATGAATATTTGTGATTTCATGATTTTAGTATCACTAGAACTTTAATTCACCTTGCAGGAAAGATGCCATGTCTTGAGTAGACAGATTTTCTGTGAATGAAATGCAAAAGTAACTCAAAAGATAAGAAAAATATATTCAGTCTTGGCTTTCAAGAACTTTCAAAATAACTTTATAGAGTTTTAAAGTTCAACTAATTGTTTTAAGGACAATTACCAAATTGAATTTATCAGGAAGGCAACAAAGACCCAATTTACACTCTCTGGAAATCCTACATATCCTTCTTAAACCATTCTTTCACATGCAATGTTGTCACACTGCCCACACACAAATACCAGTTTTGCACTCTCATGCTCCATACCTGTGCTATGTAACTAGGGTATATCCTGTCTCAACACATTAATTAAGAGTGAGTTAAGAGGAGTTTACAGATTTTTATTCTTTAATTTCCCAAGATCTGCAATAAAATAAGAGGTACCAGTAAAGGGTGGTGGAATTCCATTATTTAGGAAAGATATTATACAATGAAAAAATAAACTATAAGAGCCCTGTTTACTAAGGTGTGCTATTCCTACGGGTGTCTAGCATTAGAACATGCTCATTTTTAGCGTGCACTAAAAATGCTAGTGTGCCTATAGCACGGCTTAGTAAAAAGGGCCCTAAATCTCAAACTAAAAGACGTGGGCAGAATTCTGCTCTTCAAGTGCAGGAAATAGGTCTGATTTACAAGATTTTCATAATGAATATTATGAGATTAGTTTCTATATATTTGATTCAAAGGTCGCGTTAATTTGTATGGAGAGGCAATTTTAAACCTTTGAGTTATTTAATTTGAAGAAAATGAAACACTGGTGCTCATTTTCAAAGTGCAAAGACTTACAAAGTTACATGATAGCATATGTAAATCTATGTATTTTGAAAACGAGCTTCTATATCTGCTGAATATTTTTAATTATTTTGTTGTATTGCTTTTGGTATTATGATAATTAGACTAATTTATTTTAGGTATGATGGTTTGTTTTATAACCTATTTTATTTAAAATGTTTATAGTGTTTCCAAAGTTCAAAGCAAATAACATGCACATTCCATCATAAAACAATTTATTGGACTGAAACCTGTTTTACTGTTTGCAAGGTAAAGGTAGGTAATCAAATATAACTGCATACTGGCCCTACTTTGTATCCATGAGCCTACAAGTGAATCTGCCAAAAAAGCTCACTCTGGATTTGCCCTCTGAAAATGCATACTGGCAGGAAGCCAAGGCTACTTTTGCACCCACATACTTTGTATATGTACTTAAGCATGCATGTAATTCCCCACTCTCCCTCCCCCTACATAATCCAGCTCACACTTACCCACAACTAAGATGGGGAGACAATTTTCAAATGCATTTACCTATATAAAAGCTTTTCAAAATTACCCCCAGTATGAATACCCTGAAAATCAGACCTGCTTGTGGCACCTCAGGACCACACTTTACCATCACTGCCCATTCCTGAGTTTTACCTCTACATAATGCCACCTACGTAAAGGACTAAAACAGTACTATTTTATAAAAGCTGCATAGGTGCCCATATGCTTTTATAAAATAGGCTCATACAATGACCACTAGTAGCATAAATTCTATCAAGCAAATTTACATCTGCTCTGAAGGTATGTTTGTGTGTACACGTTTTGTGCTTTTATTTTTTTTTTAAATAAGCACATCTCAACTGCACCTCAGCTCTGCTCAAACTATGCCCTCAGAGAATACTAATACACAGCATACATATAAATAAGCACAAACTTGTTAGCAAACACACTTACATACTCATTCAGATGCACAATTTTAAAAGAGCCATTTTTTTTGGCACGTAGAACATGCAGAAAATGTGTTATAAAAATAATTCCATTGAGTCAATCTTGAAAGTTTAGAAGGGAAAAAAGGGAAAGCGACAAAAACATATTCAAGACATTGTAGCCAAAAACAAAGGCAATTCAAGCAATATTTCCATTACAATACTCTCCTACATTTTTCCTTCCAAGGCACATATTAATGGCTAATACTACTGCCTGCAAGACTGTAGCGAAACGTTCTTACATAAATTGTGCTTATATCATGCTGTGGAGAAAAGCCCTCAGAAACCTGAGGTTTTAAGTGTTGTTACGTTATGGTTTTTTTGTACGTGACCAACACTTGATTTCTATCATGGGGCATTAAAATCTCCACAGTGTGATTACAATATTCTTTAAAGAAAAAAATACACTTAATCAGCTTCTATAAATCACATTGAAAATCAACCCTATCGGCAGCATAGATCTTTTTCTTGAGAGCTGACCCCCAAGGTGGGCCCTAACCCTGCCATTTGGATGCCCAGTCTTCCAATTCCTAAGGTCTTTCTGCAATATTTCATAGTCCGCTCGTGTTTTAACAACCTTGAATATTTTTGTATCATCTGCAAATTTAACCACCTCACTCGTTCTGATTTCCATTTCATTTACAAATATGTTAAACAGCACTGGTGCCAATACAGATTCCTGCGACACTCCACTGTTCACCTTCCTCTATTAAGATAATTGACCATTTAACCCTACCCTCTGTTTTTTGTCCAATAACAAATTCCTAATTCACACCAGAACCTTGCCTCCTATCCCAACTTTCTGAAAATCTAGATACACTACATCAACCGGCTCACCTTTATCCACATGTTTCTTCACGCCTTCAAAGAAATGAAGCAAATTGGTGAGGCAAGACTTCCCTCTGCTGAACCCATGCTGACTCTGTCTCATTAAACCATGTTTGTCTATATGTTCTGTAATTTTATTCTTTATAATAGTTTCCACTATTTTACCTGGCACTGACGTCAGACTTACTGGTCTGTAATTTCCCAGATCATCCCTACAACCCTTTTTAAAAATCGGCATCACATTGGCCACCCTCCAATCTTCAGGTACAACAGACAGTTTTGAAGACAGGTTACATATTACTAATAGCAGATCAGAAATTCCATGGTTGAGTTTTTTGAATACCCTTGGATGTATGTCATCTGAGTCCAGGTGATTTAATACTCTAATTTGTCAATTTGGCTCAGTACATCTTCCAGGTTCACCGAGATTTCTTTCAGTTCCTCTGCATCATCACCCTTGAAAACCATTTCCAGTGCAGGCAGATCTCTTATATCTTCTTCCGTAAAGATGGAAGCAAAGACTTCATTCAGTTTCCCTGCTACGGACTTGTCCTCCCCGAGACCCCCTTATGCTCCTTCATACTCTAACGGTCCCACGGTTTTCCCTCACAGGCTTTCTGCTTCTGCAGTACACTTTGGTGCAGAAAGTGATTCCATCTAGTCATAAGGCCAAGTGGTATTCACATGACTTGTCAAAACTGAAAACAAACTGCCATCAGTGTCAGGATCTTCTCTGAGTAGAGTGGAAAAGTGCTGTGAAAATATATAAATCTGCTATTTTTAAAGTGAAAAAAAAAATTACTTTTCCTCACTTATAGAGTGTGCATCTTTTTCTTCTAAACAACTTTTTGGTTTGTTCAGGACTTAGTGCCAAGTAATTTCTCAGCTGTTGATGATGAATGTTTTCCCCTCTTCTTCTTGTTTGGCTACCTATTTTCAGGATAAATTATTTCATACAGTTAACAGCATTGTTAGAATTAGGGATCCATTTTGCTTGTTTCTGCCTTCCTTCTTAGGAGTCAGATACAAGCATTATCTTAATGCTTCTTTTATTTATCAAGCTCCTCATTTTTGGCCATCTCTTCCACTACAACTATGCTCTTTGGGGTCTTATTACTCTCTTCGCAAAAATCTAAAAACTTTGTTTAAAAAATTTCTGGGTTAATTTTGTTATATCATTCTTTAATCGTTACCTACTTTGAACCACTTTTTTGTGGGAGTTACCAGGATAGAAGAGCTGTATTACATTACATGCTGTAAGCCTGCACCAACAATCAGTGTAGTCAGAGACCAAGGAAATATAGAAGAATTAATTCCCATTGCTTTGGGTGCCACAGACTTGATTAAGAACTTTCAAGCACACCTGAACAAGGTGCTTATACACATTACATCTTATGAATTCCAGAAGGAAGTTCTCTCTGTCATGATGCAAGATCATATTCCTTGACTCAGGAATGAGATTCATTACTGTCATGGTACATTTAAAAACTAACTCATTTGGGGACATTAATCCCCTCTCCCCAGACTTGCTGATGCTTAGTGCTGGGTTTGGCAGAATACCACGCAGAGTCTTCAATAAAGGCCAGTAAATGCTCTTCATACATCAATCTACTTCCTCCAAAATAATCTCTTCAGTTCCACCTCAAAAATAAGAGCTGAAGAAATTATGGGCACCATAACTCAACAACAGGAAACTAAGTCATAGGAAGACACATACAGTAGCTACTCCTCTTAAAGAAGCAGAGTATTCCTCAGAGCATGGCTAGTTCTATGATTGGACCTCAACTCTCCAGGATCCTCTTGCTCTCTGAGATGTGCCAAGAGGGCCTATGTCAATAGACCTTTTATTTTTAACATGATTTCAATCGCTAGGCCCCCATCCGCTCAGTGCTCGAGTGCTCCAGGTTTTTTGATTGCACAAGTGGGACTGGGTCTTCTCTTTGAGCCTAGTACCAAGACACACTTTGCCAATGCCTTGCCTCCAGCTGTGAACTGCACCAAGGGGTCTTCCACTTAGACTGTGCTGATACCAATCCAAAGGAACTAGGGCTTATCTTTTAGTGCCAAGTGAGACCACAGTCTCTCCTTTCAAGATCTGATAGTCCTCAGCAACATCCTTGAATAGATAGAGCAGTTAGCAACATTAAGGTCCTTGTCCAGGCATTTGTAGCTAGTCCTGTGATGGTCTATTAGGAACATCTATTAACCACAATCTGAGCCCCTTTTGAAGCCAGTGAATTTCTCCCTGGCAAAATCAGAAGACACGAACAGCACTGAAATGCAAAACCTAAGCACAAATCTACTCAAAAATAATGACAAACAAAATGTAAAAGCTTTACTGAAAATAAAGGAAAAAATAAAAAACACTAAAGAACACTGGCCAAATGGTCAAAACAACAAAAGTGACAGGGCACAGCAGCACTCTAAATTTCCTCTGGAAATGACATGAAAAAATTGATTTATGCATGTTATAGCTGTGTGGGAAATACTGCACATGTTCAGAAGCACACAAAAGCTTCGGAAGCAAGCTCTGTAAAGAGGTCTATTTAATGCAGTCATGGAATGTAGTCACCCACGTGGGCTAGAATACAAGCAAGGGAAGAAAAGAGGACACAAGGAAATTTAGAAGTAGGAAATCTCACATATCTTTAAAAAGTTTCCCTATGCTTCCTGCTACAGAGGTGTAAAATATAGAAGTTTCCCAAGTTAGTTGAAACTGGTTTCAGAACTACAGAGTTCTCATGCAACATGCAACCATGGTCATCAGTGAATTAAGATCTTTTGTTTCTAATTCAATACTGTAATATTAAATACCAGCCATATTACTTGTACACTATTTTATATGCCGTTGAGATAGCCTGTTCATTTTGAAGCATAGGCCATCATTTTTATTAAAAATGGCCTTTTATGATTAATTTTTTTTTTACAGAATAGAAATAGTTCATACAATGAGAATTTGTAGCATTGTCACTGCACAGTTCACAAAAATATCCCTCAGAACAGTCTGTAATTTGGCCATCCCAATGTACACATGCAGCACTTTCTGTCACATGCTCATGCATCCATTCTCTGAGCATTAAAAAACAAAAACATGCATTTATTAAGTGTTTACAAAACAAAGTACATATTCTTAAAAGGAAGGAATATATTTATTACTCTAGGATTCACTCTGAATGGTGGTCTGTGTGAAAGAATGATTTTGCTAACTTGGATACTTTGTACAGGTCAGTATTTTTCATGCAGACAGCATTCAACTGTTGGCAACCACCTCTGTTTATTGTAAATCACTTTGCTGCTTTGAGTGACTAATAAACTCTAGAGTAGATGGCCTGTGGTACTTGTATTTCTGCATTATTATTGTTGTTACTTACTATGCAAGAAAGAGTGAGCGTTGAGGAGATAAAGTCCCAGTAAGAGCCGAATGAGTGCTCATACTATTTTTCTAAATTACACGTTATTCTAATCACTACACTATGGATAGAAACTTTTTTTTTTTTAAAGGGAAATCCACCTGGGTGCCAACAAACATTTTTTTAGGAATCAAGACCTTAAAATTTTAGGGTTGATATTCTGTTGACGGTGCTCAGAGTTTACTAACCACTGCTGATGTCGTGCCTGGAAATTTAATGCAGGGCCACATCTGGGCTTTAGCACTGAATTTTCAGGTTTGTGGTGCCGGCTAAAGAATAGCCACGTTAAGTGTGATACTCAGCACTTAACTGGGTATGGGACACCACATAAAGAAAGGACTGATTTTTATATGATTACCTTGGCTGGTTAAGTGCTGACCGAAACACTAACTGGTTAAGTACTGCTGAAAATTACCGGTTAGCCATGAACAGATAATTTAATTGGCCATGAACTATTTCTGCATGGTTAAATTGCTTTGAATACCAACTTGTTAATTGTTTTGTCTTATTCTGAATTTGCTTTTTTTTTCCTTTTGCCTTTCCCTACCCTTCAGTCTATTTACCCCATGTACTTATCTAACCTCTGTTTTGTCCCTTCCCTCTCCTACCACTTCTTCCCCTCTTTTCTAGCTCCAGTCTAGCTGTAATTGCAGCACTTTCTTATCCCAGGCCAGCCCTAGTGGCAATGACTACTAGACCTAACCTGGCAAAAAAATTTAGATGTCTAGATTTTTTACTTCCATACTAGACCATTCTATTCTTTCTTATTCCAGCAGCTTGATTTACAGAGGCTTGTCTTCCATTTTATTCCCATGGAAAACAATTTTATTAATCAGGTGCTGAATGACAGAATTAGGTGATGGGGCTTTAATTGCACAGGTTTCTGCTCTCTTTTTCTTTTTACTTTATTGCTTTTTCCATTTTCCCAGGGAATATTTCTCCTCTCTTAGGTGGACTGTGTTATGTAATGTTTCCTTGCAGTATTTTTGCTAATGTTAATTAGCTTGAGTATTATTTCTAAATTTCTGTCAAAATTTTGTTCTTTGAATTGTAATACTATAAATGCAAATTTTAAAAAAAAGTTACATGCCCAACAGCTACTAGTAGTATCAATGTTACATTTTAAATGGACTTTCAGCTGGGACACAAGCAAGACAGTGGTACGTCATTAAATTTAACTATTCCAACCATCCACTAGGTGAGTAAGCATAATGTGCAACAACTATACTAGTCAGAAGAAAAAGAAAACCTCACGCAATCATGAGCAACAAAACAAAAAAGTGGGGCAGATACCTGGAGGATATCAAAATATGCAAGAATCTTTATT
Source organism: Microcaecilia unicolor (assembly GCF_901765095.1). Taxonomy (NCBI): domain Eukaryota; kingdom Metazoa; phylum Chordata; class Amphibia; order Gymnophiona; family Siphonopidae; genus Microcaecilia; species Microcaecilia unicolor. The sequence continues at coordinate 398,348,991 of NC_044032.1, read as the reverse complement.
GTAGCAGTCACAGGAAACGACCTGACACGGCCGTGTTTCAGCGCACAGGCCTGCCTCAGGGGTTAAACAAGCGTAATAATAATAGAATAAAAACAATAAAAATACAAACAAATATACTTTCAACATCACTTACATAAATCTAAGTAAAATGGTGAAACAAATATATTATACATAAATGAAATAATGAAGACTTATGCATACACAGAATGATACAATATCAAACCAATACATATACAGTATATATTTATTAGTTTGATATTTTATCATTCTGTGGGTGCATAAGTCTTCTTTATTTCATCTATGTACGATATATTTATGTTTCACCATTTTACTTAGGTTTATGTAAGTGATGTTGAAAGTATATTTGTTTGACCCCTGAGGCAGGCCTACGCCATGTCGGGTCATTTCCTATGACTTCTACAATAAAGATTCTTGCATATTTTGACATCCTCCTGGTATCCGCCTCACTTCATCAACAACTATGTCAAACATATGTAAATTTAACCCCTTCAAATCCATCTTTAGCAGTTTTCAATCCCTAAACATTTTATAGAAAGGTCTTCAGAACCCAGCTGTGCTGCAGAAAGGGTAAGGTGTTTCCTGTAGATGTCTTCTTTCAAATATGTGGAAGTTAAAAGCCTCAAATTCCCATTTAGCAACTCTTCATGCACAACTTTGGGATCAATCACATCACTGGCTAAAAAAACCCCTTCTACTCAAAACTACACATTTGTTTATGAAATACTTCAGTTGTAACTTTATATACAAAATGTTAACTTAAACCAAAGTTCTTTAATGGAAGGTTTCAATGATGGTGGCCAGCATTTCACATTTTCTGCTTCAAGGGAATCAGGACCATTCATTTCTTAACTACAGCACTGCATTAGTTCCTGTGCTTTCTGAACTCAAAAATGCCTTGAACAGTCCTGATTCCCTGAAGCAGTAAAGAGGTGTAATGCTGGTCACTGTTGGTGGGACCATCCGTTAAGGAACTTTGGTTTAAGTTAATTTTTTGTATATAAAGCTACAACTGAAGTATTTCATAAACAAATGCAAAATTTTGAGAAGAAGTATTTTTAGCCAATGATGTGATTGATTATAAAAATGTGCATGAAGAATTGCTCACTTGAAGTCTGAAGCTTTTTCCTTCTACATATTTATTTATTTAATTTTAACTTTTCATGTTTTTTTTACAATTAGTATAACAGCTAGTGTTTTTAGTTTTGTTTTAGTCTGAGAATCTGTTCCACTCCTCATCACTGGATTTATACATAAATGCCTTATTGTTAACAGTTTGTCTCCACTGATTGCTGTGTTTCTTTTCTACTGATGGGCCCTTGACATATGGACCAAAACCAGTCTCACTGAATTCTGGATAACTCTATGGACCTCCTTTTCTTTAATTCTTCAGGGTCAGCTCCATCAATAGACAATAAATATATCCCAAAGCTTCTAATCTAAAAAGCTAATTTAGCAAACTCCCTGTCATTATTGAAGCATTTTCTCAATTTCCCTTTTGTTTTACTATTTGAGAGAACAAAGGAACCAAAAATGTTAGAGACATTTAAAAAAAAAAAAAAAAAGTCATGCAGAATAACATCATGCTAAACTATTCATGCACTACAGATATTAAAATGGCCATTACAAAGCTCCCTCTGCTCAAATCATGGTTTTAAGTGCAGACCTGTTCTTTGGGATGCAGGCATCTCACTTGTAGCAGGCTGAGTACCTGTTGGTCCAGGAGGCCGTGCATAAGTCAGAGACGATGCTGGAGCTCCGGGTCCGCCATGCTGGAAGAGAGCTCCAGAAGCAGCAGAAGCAGGAGGGTGAGGAGAAGGAAAAGATACAGGATTCAAACTTGTTTGAGACATCTGGGGTGGGCCTGGGTACACAGGAGGCACCACAGGGTGGGATGGTGTAGGAGATGCATAAGGGGGGTTAGGATAAGAGGTTGAAGCAGGAGGAGCACTAGATTGTTGGGGATGATAGAGAGCTGGTCCCCCTGTTCCGAAAGAATACTGCTGAGTTTGTGAGTACGCTAAACAAACAAATAAAAGATGGAGAAAGAAAGAGACATTTATTACCTTCAATTTGTCATCATAGTCAAAAGGATCACTCCAGATGACATACAATTACAGTATAAATCAAATAATAACAATGCTAACATGAAAGAATTATACAAATACCAGCCACATAAAAATAACAAAATCAATGAAATAAAAACACTCAGCAATTCATATGTAAAGGCTGTGTATCAGGAAAGATCAAAAATCACACTAAAGTAATCATATTGAACATGTTTTGGAAAGACTAGATTATTCCCTGCAAAGCCTCAAGACTAAAAGTAAAGAATTCCACAGTTTGGAAGGAAAATAAAAGCTCCTCATAATTCAATTACCAAATACGTTTAATAAACAGAATCACCAATTATTTTATAAACAGTGTCTAGAGTAAAACAGTTTGCAAAATGAAATGGAGTGACACAATCTAATCAACTATCAGAAATCTATATGGTGAGAGAGAGTGGTATGGGGTAAGAGGAGGTTCACACCCCAATTACTGCCTCAAGCAATGGAAGGACACCTTCTCTGGACACACTATGAAGATTAATGTAAAAGGAGTTTCACACTAAGAAACCCCTGAAACATAAAATGCGATGACATGCAAGATGTGGGATATAATGTCTGTGACCTCAGAAAGCCACACATATTCCTTACAATACCCAAGAGAATACTTTTTTGAGAACTGTTTTTCCATCCCAATACCATAAAAACAAAACTACCATTTCTGAAATTTTCAGTATTTTTGCTTTCTTTTTGGTGGTTGGACAGGAAGAATGAGGGTGGGGAATTCTTGGCAGTTTTCTCCTTCTCTTTTGGAGTCCCAGTTCAGTAAGAATCTGTGGGCTACAGCACCATGAAGAGTCATCTGCAGCTCTACAAGGTTTTCCTTACCTGCTTCCCTCTATAGTCCTAGATACGAGTGCCAGAGACAGTCCTTGGTAGAAGGCAACAGACTATAGTTTCTTTTGAAACCAAATATAAATGCAGCTTAAACCCATTCATGGATGTTGCTATTTTGTAACAGTTGAGATTCTACTTTCACCTGCACCACTGCTTCCAATGTGCCTGGCAGCCCAATAAGCAGAAGCAGGGTCTAGGAACCAAAACCATTGGGCTGACAACACTTTATGCAAAGTTTTAAAACAAACTGAAACTTCCTTATAGTCTTATAGCAGGCTGCATACTGCTCCAAGCAATGATGTAAATGATTAATATGTAGCAGATAGTAGCAGGAATTAATTTAATGTAGCTGGAAACAAACTATTTCCTTCCTCCAACTGTTTCCCCTGAGCAGCTTTAAAGTTGGAAACTCCAACAGGTGGGGTTTCACATTAGTCCATATTACAAAACATGCGATACATCAAAGAACATGGAAAATGAGTCCTCACTTACTTTGTGGGTATGTCTGGAAAGCCTGTGGTGGATACATGTAACCAGGAGCACTAGGTGTGGGCACCTGGGCTGCAGCATTAGGATTATTACCAGAACCAGGTACAATAAAGCCTGGAGGTGGAGGATTCTCTCTCTGGAGATAAAAGCAGCAAAGCAAAAATAAAAAAGCAAAGAAAGAGTTAATGCATAACTTCCTTAGGATAGTGGCTGTACAAAATACTTCAATATTAACCTGAAGGCCCTTAATAGTACTGAAGGCCTGCATCTTTAAAATTTGTTCAACTTACAACAAAGTGTTGATTCTCCCTGAGTATTCAAGTAGCTATTACAGGATACAGGCTTCATGAGAATTCTACCTTTCCTCTAAAACCATCCTGGGAAGCTCTGCATTTAATGTGTGTTAAAGCACAAAGAAAATACAAATTCATGCTAAGGTCTAAGGCACTTGGAAGCTAAAACCTATGAGCTGCATAGCAGGAAGAAATTCATGAGGGTGTACAAAATAAATTGCTGCACTAAACCAACAAACAGTAAACTTCTGTGTTTTTGAACTGCAAGTTTACTGTAAAAAGATCCAATCAGTACCAAAAAAAAGGAACAGGGAAAAACATACAACAAACCAAATATAAATTTTCAGTTTCTCTTACACTTCCCATCATGCTAGAAAAAGTGCAGCCAGTTCCACCTCTGAATTCAGACCTCTACAGTCACTGAGTTTTTATTTCCGCTATGCTTGCTCATATTAAGATAGTAAATGATGGCAGATAAAACCCACACAGTCCATTCAGTCTGCCCAACAAGGCAGTCAGAGCAACAACAATGTTGCAAACTGACATCTTACTCACTATCATCCTTAAGGCATCTTCCCTGCCCCCACTCCCGTTAGGGGAAATTCTATATATGGCACCTTAAAAATCTGCACCGTAAAACCATGTGCTTAGTTTAATTCTTTAAACTACACCTAAAGTTTGGCATAGTTTATAGAATACGCTCATGTCCAGTTCTTGCACCTAAAATTTGCACCCATTTAGGCCACCTAAAACCAGGCCTAAATACCTGCGCCTAAGTTAGGTGCAGATTGGGTGTATTCTATAATAATGAATAGTTTTTTGAAACGCACACAACCCGCCCATACCATGCCTCCTTTACGACTGTGCACACTAGAATTTATGTGCACCGCATTATAGAATACGCCTAGAAAATTGTGTGTGTAAATTCTAATTATAGCCAATTAGTGTTAAGTACCATTATCAGCGCTGATTGTCTTGTTAATCAATTAAGTTGTGCGCACAATTGGACACAGACCATAGAAGTCAGCCTGTCAAAGGCCTTACTTCCTAACTACTGAAGTTGCCATTGAGGACCCACTCCAACCTATCCAGATCCTTTTCCATAATCAGGGAACAGTGCATAGAAGTCTGCCCTCTTTTGCGATATTTGGGGCACAGACTTGGAAGTCTGCACAGCACAGGCCTTACTTCCTAACTACTACTTAAGCTACTACAGTTGACTTATTGGTTTACGAGCATTTGTTAGAAATAAGATTCAGTGGACTGCTTCACAGCTCCAATCACTAAAATAACCTTTTTAATCTATCGAAAGGGCCCACGTGCCTACTGAGAGAGGAACAATTAATATTATACCTGTGTGTCTGAGTGAGAGGCAGCAGGTGGGAAGCTGGGAAGGGCAGTAGGAGTTTTGTTACTCCAGGCAGTGACTGTAGGGGCAGTTTTAACCTGAATCAAACAAAGAAATACCAATCACAGAAAACAAAACAAATGAAAACAAAAAGGGTATTACATTACAAGATGCTTGGAAGCTAGTTAGCGGGATGCTATGAAAACACAAAAAAGACGTCGCTTTAGAAAATTGCAAGAAATAAGTAACCGTTAGCAGTAAGTTTGAGAGATCATATTCCACATACCTTGACTTAAGAGTGAGAGTCACTGCTGTCATGATATGCACAAAACTGATCCATTTGGAGACAGTGCCCCCAAAAGATTAGCTGTCAGATGTATCAATATTTTGCTGAACAGAAATACACAAGGGTGAGAGCAAAATTCTGCTACATGGGTCCCAACATGTCTTCCTTTATTAAGAGGTAGTGTTTAAAAAAGGAAGGAACAGTAGTGTACAAAGGACAAAACACTTCAAAGGGATATTTAAAAATTTAGTCTATAAAGGCGTCCTCGATACCACCTAGACCTTGAAACAATTTATATTTTTTCAACAGCCCTTCTATTTTCATCCATTCAGGAAGAACCATGAAAGACATCTGAACACAACTTTTGTGCCCCTTTGTTCAAGTTTCTATTCCCTTTAATAGTTGGGCATAAAGTAAAGCAGCTTATTTGAACCTTCTTCTTATCCTGACAAAAAGCCAGCTCCAATGCCCAGCAAAGTGGAAAGGACTCTGAGGTCAGAGGTGAACTATAGTATAATTAACAAATGACATTATTTTTAAATAATATTATCAGAATTTACAGTCTGGGACAAGTACAAAACAAGTGATGGATCAGACAATTTCAACTCCTCTCTCTAATCTGTATACTCATCCACAATGTTATGAACCTAAGAAACTGAACTAAAAATGATAAAGTGACCATAACACCTGGGTCCACTGCTATCCTTTTCGCAAGTTTTCCCGCCCATCACAGGTTTCCTAGCCTTATATTATAGTGATCCAAGAAACCTCTCCTCTTGAATGAAAACCTGGATTAAAGGGAAGTTTAATTATTTGACCCATCTCTACATTAAATAAAGTCAAAATCTGCTTGAATACTTTGCAGATTGAAGATTTGTTTCTCACAAACAATGCTACTAGAACAATATTAAAGCTGCTGAAATGCAGGGAACAAAAGAGGAAGTGATATAAATTGTCCTGGAACAAGAAAATGGGACCTGTATCCATACAAGTGCTATCTACAGACCTTTGGCACAAATAGAGAAGCTGGACAAAGATCTGACTGAAGATATCCATAAATTCGGAATGAAAGGGGAGGTGCTGTTGTTGGAAATTTTCAACTTCCCTGATGTGGACTGAACGTCCCATCTACAAAATCAGAAAGAAGCAGAGAGATTATGGATGCCTGCCAAATGGTAATGGAATCCATGAGGGAAGGGGTGATGCTGGATCTAGTGCTCACAAATAGAGAAAGTGTGACTATCATCTAGGTGGGTGACCACCTAGGCAATAGTGATCACCACACGATATGGTTTATATATGAGATAAAGTGGCATGCAGACACAGAAAAACCAAAGTACTGGACTTCAAATATGCTAATAGAATGGGGGACTACCTATAGAAGAAGATGAAGGGATGGGTAGACATAGGAGAAGTGAAAGGACATTGGTCCAAGCTGAAAGCTCCATCTCTGGCCATCTTCAAATCTAGGCTAAGTCCACCTATTTGAGGCTGCTTTTAACTCCTATATATTTGTTCAGTATCCATGTCTGTTTTATCATTCCCACCTTAAGTAATTCTCTTATCCCTTATTTGTCCTGTTTGCCTGTCTTGATTAGATTGTAGGGACTGTCTCTTACATATTTAGTGTACAGTGCTGCATACATTTATTAGTGCTATAGAAATGATAAGTAGTAGTAAATATGCCTGCAGATCTTTAATAAGGAAAGTAAACAAAAGCAAAAGACAAAGGAAACTTATCTAGTTCTCCAAACAAGTGGCTGAAAAACTAAAGGCAAAAGAGGCAGCATTCAAGAAACATAGAACAGATTTCTGGATAAAATTCCAAGAAGCAAAAAAAAAAGTGGGGGGTGGGGAACAGGTGGAAGAAAAAAATGGCTAAAGATGCAACGAGAAGTGATGGTGCTTTTTCAGATATATTGGAGAAAGGAGGAAGGCTAGAAATGGAAGACTAAAAAGAGCACATATGCTAAACAAATATGTCTGTTCTATGTTCAGAAAGGAAAACCCTTGAGGAAGACTGCAGCCAACTGCCAAGGCTATAGATGGGAATGGAGTGGATATTGCACAATTCACAACTTGAACACCATTCACATGAACTTGAAAAACAAAGTGGACAAAGCTATGGGACAAGATGGGATACATCCTAGAAAACTGATGGAACTCTGAGAAATCCTTAGAAGGACCTCTTAAAGATTTAATAGATCCATGCAGATGGGAGTGGTTCCGCCGGACTGGAGATGTGACTCCTCTTCATAAAAATAGGGACAGGGAAGAAATGGAAAACTACAGGCCGGTAAACCTCTAGTTGATTTCTTTGACTGTGGGACCAAAGACTGAATAAAGAACACCCACTAGTGGTAATCTACTTGGATTCCAGCAAAGCCTTTGATACAGTTCCTCACAGGAGGCTCATGAATAAACCGGCAGCCCGATGATCAAAAGTAAATGCGGGTGCTAGAGGCCACTAGCGCTGGAACTGCATTTATTAAGCGTTGATGATCAGAGGGCTCCGGTGTGACAGCACAGGAATAGCGCAGAGATAATTTAAATTACATTTAAATCAGTTCTCCAGTATTCCACCCATAGGATCAGAGCACTGCGCTCTGATCGTACGGGCCAAATAGTGCCTTAACACTACGTGAGCTCCAAGCTGGTGCTAGGGTTAAGACTTTAGCACTGCTAGGCAGCCCGGGCTGCCATAGTCAATCCTGGGGGTCCAGTGGACCCCCAAATAGCTGAGGCCCTAGTGGCCTAGTGCCCTCATGTCCCCACACTCCCCTGGACAGTGACACAGGGGGCTGGAAGTCCTGTGGACCTGCAGCCCTCTGACCTCCCCCTCCTCAACAAAAGGGCATGTGGGGCTGGAGGACTGGTGGATCTGCAGCCCCCTTAACCCCCCCCCCCCCCCCCAAAAAAAAAAAACACAAAAAAAAATCCCTGATGGCCCAGAGGGCTATACACCCCATCCCATATGCCCTGGTGGTCTAGCAGCCCCCTCCCCCATACCTCGTGCGTGATGGAGGAGGGAGTAGCATTCAGTGTCTGAGGATATGAAGGCAGCAAAGCAAAGTGACAAGGTGGTAGCCATAGCCAGAAGGAGGTCAGGTTGCATTCAAGAGGAAAGAAAAAAAAAATGAGACATTACGGCCCCTGTACAAGTTGTTGGTTAAACCCCACTTGGAGTACTGTGTTCAGTTTTGGAGGTCATCTCTCACTAATGATGCAAAAAAGCTTGAAGAATTTCAGAGACAAGCAATAAAAAATGGTATGGGTTTTGTGCCAAAAGACATACGAGAAGAGACTTGGAGACCTGAATAGGTATATCCTACAGGAAAGAAGGAAAAGGGCAGATATTTATTTGCTGCATTTGTATCCCACAATTTCCCACCTCTTTGCAGGCTCAATGTGGCTTACATTATGCCGTAATGGCAATCGTCATTTCCGGAATGAGAAATACAGAGTATTATTGCATTTAAAGTACAGAAAATATAAAATTAATTAGAAGTAAATAAATATACAGTTCATTTCAGGCAGTAGAAATCAAGGGGTGATGTATAACGTTCAATAGTGACAATGTGATTGATGTAAACAAATAAAAATAAAAACAAATAAAAAGAGTTCAATGTTAACTTGTTCTGATAAAGTTTTGATGTCAGGTCATTTATGAAGGATCCTTTTGATAAGTCTTTTTGAACAGGTTAGTCTTTAATAACTTCCTGAAGTTATCAAATATGATACAGATATTATCAGATATGATACAGATGTTTAAATACTTGAAAGGTATTAATATACAAACAAATCTTTTCCAGAGATGTGAAAACAGAACTAGAGAACACGAATTGAGATTGCAGACTGGCTGACTTAGAAACAAGAAGTACTTTTTCACACAGTGGTAGATGCCTGGAATGCCCTCTAAGGGGAGGTGGGAAAATAAAAACAGTGACAGAATTAAAAAAATGTATGGGATAAACATAGAATCCCTATATGCAAAAAGGATGGAATGAAAATAAAACTTTGTGGTGCTTTAGTAATTAGGAAGTAAGGCCAGTGCCAGGCAGAGTTTTATAGTCTGTGTCCTGATTATGGCAAAGACAGATCTGGATGTACTGGAGTGAGTTTCAACAGCAACTCCAGTAGTTGGGAAATAAAGCCAGTGGTGGGCAGACGTTTACGGTCTGTGTCCTGCAAATGGACACAGACCATAAACTTTTTTGTCCTTTAGATTGTAAGCTCCTTTGAGCAGGGACTGTCCTTCTTTGTTAGATTGTACAGCGCTGCGTAACCCTGGTAGCACTTTAGAAATGTTAAATAGTAGTAGTAGTATCAAGTATGTGTATTTTAAATCAGATTCGTATCATATGGTATGAGAATCTCCAAGGAGGAGGAGAAGATACCTCAAGGGTAAAATGCTGTCAGCAGCATTTTTGGACTGTTGATTTACCAGGTATTAACAATGAATATGACTATACTGTGGCTAAAATTATAAACCCACTCTTCCAAGATTGTATCAAATATAACTGCCTATATGTTTAGCACTGTGGCAAACTGCTGACCGCTCTGTTTCTGATGCCAGTACTTATTCAGGAAGGATTGTAACCAGTATGGAGTGACAGGTGTGGCTCTGGCCACCTTGTTGGGCAGACTAGATAGATTGTACATGTCTTTATCTGCCATCACCTATTACATAACTATGTTACCCTGATTCAATAAGGATTTTCTTGCACAGAAGCAGAACAGGAGAAAACAGTTATAATAAAGTACACACAGTCTAAAATGTTAACAGGGCAGTGAGCAGACAAATATAAAAGCTAATACTTCTATCAGGGTGATAATAAAAACATAACATAAGAGTTGCCACACTGGGACGGACCAAAGGTCCATCAAGCCCAGTATCCTGTTTCCAACAGTGGCCAATCCAGGTCAAAAGTACCTGGCGAGATCCCAAAACAGTAAAACAGATTTTATACTGCTTATCCTAGAAATACTGTCAATAAACTATGGCAATGTTCTACTGTACTGTCACAAACATACAAAACACAAACCAGTAGAAAAGATAGTAAAGGCTGAGAGACTGTCCTGAGTGCAAGGAACCCTTGAAAAAGCTACATGAAGCGAAACAGGCACCTGTCGGGCCATGAGTAGTACCTGGACGGACTGATAAGTGAAGGGCAGTGTGAGTACCAGATAAGTACAAACGGCATTGTTGAATGCTAAAAATACAGCCTATTAAGCCGTAATGGTTATCAAACACCATCTGTCATTTTGATCTATACAGGAGTACATATGAGCTCTGTGGAAAGGAATACAAATGAATACTGATTGACGTGAAAAGTAAAGAGAAAAAAAAACTCAAAAAAGCACAAAATATAACAAAAAATATACATATATCAGAACAGCGGTAGGAGGGGGTTGTCAATGATTAAATGTGTCACTAAATAGGGGTCCACCTATAATGGTGATACAAATTACCCTGGTGACTGTATGAGACTCTCCCTTAACATTAGAAAGGCATAAGATAGTAGACACAAGAAAAGGAGATACTCCAGAGACCTTTTCTACTGGTTTGTGTTTTGTATCCTAGAAATAGGCAGTAGATTTTCCCAAGTCCATCTTAATAATGAATTATGGACTTTTCTTTTAGGAAATTATCCAAACCTTTTGCTAACTGCTTTCACCACATTCCCTGGCAACGAATTCATGAGTTTAATTACATGCTGAGTGAAGAAATATTTTCTCCAGTTTGTTTTAAATATACTACTTAGAAACTTTATTGCATACCCCCTAGTCCTAGTATTTTTGGAAAAAGTAAACAAGCGATTCACATCTACCCATTCCACTCCACTCAGTATTTTATAGGCCTCCTATCATATCTCCCCTCAGCCATCTCTTTTCCAAGCTGAAGAGCCCAAGCCTCTTTAGCCTTTCCTCATAGGGAAGTCATCCAACCCCCTTTATAATTTTCATCAACCTTCTTTGTACCTTTTCTAATTGCGCTATATCTTTTTTGAGATGATGTGACCAGAACAGAAAACAATACTCAAGGTGCAGTCGCATCATGGAGTGATACAAAGGTATTGTAACAATCTCATTTTTGTTTTCCATTCCTTTCCTAATAATTCCTAACATTCTTTTTGCTTTCTTAGCTGTTTCTGCATACTGAGCAGAAGGTTTCAACATATCATCAACGAAGACACCTAGATCCTTTTGCTGGATGGTGACTCCTAATGTGGAACCTAGCATCACATAGCTATAAGCTTGGGTTCCTCTTCCCCATATGCACCACTTTGCACTTGCTCACATTAAACGTCACCTGCCATTTGGATGCCCAGTCTTGTAAGATCCTCTTGTAATTTAACAACTTAGAATAAATTTATATCATCGGCAAATTTAATTAGTTCACTAGTTATTCCCATCTCTAGATCATTTACAAATATGTTAAAAAGCAGCAGTTCCAGCATATGCTCCTGAGCAACCCCACCATCCATCTTTCTCTATTGAGAATACTGATCATTTAACCTTACTCTCTGTTTTCTATCTTTTAACCAGTTTTTAATCCACAATAGGACACTACCTCCTATCCCATGGCTTTCTAATTTCCTCAGGAGTCTTTCATGAGGTACTTGTCAAATGCCTTTTGAAAATCCAGATACACAATATTGACCAGCTCACCTTTATCCACATGTTTATTCACCCCTTAAAAGAAATGTAGTAGATTGGTGAGGCAAGATTTCCCTTCACTAAATCCATGTTGGCTTTGACTCATTAATCTATACTTATGTATATGCTCTGCAAATTGTTTGTTATAAAATAGCCTCTACCATTTTGTCAGGCATCGACATCAGGATCACTGGTCTATACTTTCTTGGATCACCTCTGGAACCTTTTTTAAAAATTGGCGTTACATTGGCCACCCTCCAACCTTCCAGTACCATACTTGATTTTAAAGATAAATTACATAATATTAACAACAGCTCTGCAAGTTCATTTTTTAATTCTATCAGTACTCTGGGATGAATACCATCTGGTCCAGGCGATTTGCTATTCTTCAATTTGTTAAATTGCCCCATTATATCTTCCATGTTTACAGAATTTTGTTTCAGTTTCTCTGATTCATCAGCATTGAATGCTATTTCTGGCATTGGTATCTCCCATATTTTTCCTCAATGAAGACTAAAGCAAAGAATTAATTTAATCTCTCCACTATAGCCTTGTCTTCCAACTGATTCTTTTACTGGCTTCTTGCGTCTAATATACCTAAAAATGTTTTTACTATATGTTTTTACCTCCAACACAATCTTCTTTTCAAAGTTTCTCTTTGCCTTCCTTATCAATGCTTTGCATCTGACTTGCAATTTCTTATGCTGTTTTCTATTATTTTCAGTTGGATCTTTCTTCCATTTTCTGAAGGATTTTCTTTTAGGTCTAATAGCTTCCCTTCACTTCACTTTTTAACCGTGTAGGCTGTCGTTTGGCCTTCCTTCCTCCTTTTTTACTGCTTGTACTATATCTGGTCTGAGCTTCCAGGATGGGATTTTTGAATAGCATCCATGCCTGAAGTACATTTTTGACCTTTGCAGCTGCTCCTCTAAGTTTGGTTAAAAAAAAAAAAAAAAAGCAATAAAACCACTCTCCTCATTTTATCATAGTCTCCTTTTTTAACATTAAATGCTAATATACTGGATTTCCTGTGTGTTCTTACTCCAGAAATTATATCAAATCTGATCGTGTTATAATCACTGTTATAAAGAGGCCCCAGTCCCATTACCTCCTGCAACAGATCATATGCTCCACGAAGGACTAGGTCTAGAATTGTTCCCCCTCTTGTTGGTTCCTGAATCAGCTGCTCCTTAAAGCAGTCTTTGATTTTGTCAAGAAATTTTACCTTCCTAGCATGCCTTGACTTTACATTTACCCAGTCAATAACAGGGTAATGGAAGTCACCCATTATTATTGTGTTCCCCAGTTTGTTAGCCTCCCTAATTTCTAATAACATTTCTACATCTGTCTGTTCATCCTGGCCAAGTGGACCGGTAGTACACTCCTATCACTATCCTTTTCCCCTTTACACATAGAATTTCAATCCATAGGGATTACAAGATGTGGTTTGTGTCCTGCAGCATTTTTAGTCTATTCGATTCAAGGCCCTCCTGCCAACTCCCCTACAGCCCACAATTCCTCTTCCCCAATGTAATTGTTTTTGAACAGCATTTTCTATTTCTACCTCTAAAATTAATCCACCCCCATTACATTAAAAGTACTTATATTCCACAAATATCTATTTAGTTCTAATGAGAGAGGCATTCCTAAGAGCTTACACATTAAAACCTTAATAAACCAGTATTTAACAATATAATAATTAAACTGGCTGTAAAACAATTTTTTTGAAAAGTTTTCAGAGCTTTCCTAAACATATAATCTTGAATCATTCCGAAAGAAACAGGTAGCGAACTGCATACTGAAGGAGCCTGATAAAACATGGAAGACAATCATTGTTAAAATGCATTAACATTCATAACAGTGGAAAAGCAAAGTTTAAACTGATCAGGAAGTAAAGACATTTTTCTGTCTATAGAAAAATTAATAAAACAACTGCATATAAGATGGTGCAAAACCATTAAAACATTTTTTAAATGTTATACAAAGTTTGAACTTTACTAGCACCTGAACTGGTAAACAGTGTAATCGAGTGTAAAGCAAATAAAGTTTAATCAGCCAAACTGTGATTGAACCCTTTTGATAGAAGTCTTAAAAACACCTAAATACACAATATTGCAGTAATCTATCTTCCAAAGTACTAAAGCTTGAACTAGCAAACAGAAAACAGGAGGCTCAAAGATCTTTCTGATGATGCGCAATTTCCTAAGCGTTAGAAAAGAACTCTTTATAAGTAGACTAATCTGATCTTTCATAGTTAATAAACTGTCAACCCACACACTCAACACTCGTGCTATGCATTCAAATTTGTAACCGACACCATAAATTAAAAATGTCGACTCATTTGGCATCTTATCTAGAGAGCCTAACCACAAGAATTTGGTTTTGTCTTTAGTTTCAGCCTATGGGAAAGGACCTATTCTTCAACTACTGTAAGACAGTCTTTGATATCTGACTAAAAGCCTACATTTCAAGTTGGTAAGAGAAGTAATATGGTGGTATCAGCATAAAGACAACAATATGCATTAATCTTTTCAAGTTCAACTTCTGAACAGCACATCATAAAATTAAAAAGTGAAAGAGATAAAGGAGAGCCCTGTGGTACACCAAAGCTGGGGTTCCAAGAGTCTGAAAAGTGTCATTTCTTCCTTACTCTATAAAATTGTTGGGACAAAAACCCTTTAAAACATTTCAACATGCTTCCCATACTCCCTACATCACTTAAAATCTGGAAAGAAATCCTCTCTGCTACTATCTATAGATGGCAAAAAGACATTTGATAAGATCTACTGACCTTTTGTGTTTCAAGTATTGAAAAAGAAGGGGCTGGGAAGGAACTTTATAAAATAGATCTGTATAATTTATTCAAAATCCCATAGACTATTATTAAATTGACTTGGGAAAATCCACTGCTTATTTCTGGGATAAGCATCATAAAATGAACTGAGCTTTTCTGGGATCTTGCCAGGTATTTGTGACCTGGATTGGCCACTGTTGGAAACAGGACACGGCGCTTGATGGACCTTTGGTCTGTCCCAGTGTGACAATACTTATGTACTTCTTGAAGATAAATATGGAATATACAAATACTGTAAGGATTAAAATAACAACCCCACAACATTTTACTTATACTTTTAGCACCTTTCCAACTGAAATACCAAGTCAAATTTTTAGGAAGTTACAAGGTAAAGTTTTGAGTATATTTGGAAGAAGAAACTGCCAGTACAGTTTGTTAAGCCCTCCTTGAGAGTTTGCCAAACATTTCCAGAGATATTATAAAGACACAACTTTAAAATGGAAAGAAATGGGAATCAAAGAATGGTGAAGCATAGAACAGGGAATTGGGAAAAATCTCACTATGGCAGAAGCTAATGAAACAGATTAGGGCAGGGGTTCTCGACCCAGTCCTCGGGACACAGCTAGCCAGTCAGGTTTTCAGGATACCCACAATGAATATACATGAGTAGATTTGCATACCAAGGAGGCAGTGCATGCAAATTTATCTCATACATATTCATTGTGGGTATCCTTAAAACATGACTGGCTAGGTGTGTCCTGAGGACTGAGTTGAGAACCCCTGGATTAGAGAGACTAAAAACCCTTTCACTCGGACATTCGAAGTGTGGGAAAAATGGAAATTGAAATTATTGGGCACTAAGGCCTACTCTAGATATACTCCACTGTGACATAATCCAAACTTTTCTCCAGGGATGGCAGATAGCGTTCTCAAGATGGAAAGAGAAGGATCCAATGTGCTTGGGGCAATTAGAGGAAGGGCAAATACTTATTTAACCTGTAAGAGCAATATTCCTTAAACAGCTAGATAGTTCTCTGCAATGACAGTTGAGACCTGTCCCTAGACTTGCTCTTGACCAGCCATCATCCAGATAAGGAAAAAAAATGGACTTCTAGTCTGCATAGTGACACTCCAACTACAGCAAGACATTTTGTGAAAACTTGGTGGGCCGAGGGGCAACACCCAATAATGACAGTAAGATTGGCCCATCCAAATGCGGATATATTTTCTGTGAGCAGGAAGTATTGGAATATGAATGAAGGCCTCTTTGAGGTCCAGAGAGAATAGCCAATCATTTGGTTGAATCATGGGGAAAAAAGTTCCCAAGGAGATCAACCAGAAACTAGCTCAGGGCTCAGAGATTTGATTGGCCAATAGCCACTTGTTTTCTCTAGCACAAGGAAGTTCCTGGAATAGAACCCTCTTCCCCTCTCTGCCAAGGGAATGGGTTTGACTGCACTGGCTTGAAGGGAAGAGAGTTCTCCTGCAAGTACTCTCCTGTGAAGCAAGGTGAGGTACAATGCCCTTGGTGGAAAATTTGGCAGTTTTCTTTGTCAACAAAGGGCGTAACCGAGTTGGACGATTTGGAGAAGCCACCAGTTGGAGGTTAAAAGGGGCCACATTGCATGAAAAAATGTTAGCCTTCCCCCAATCGGCAGGTTGTCCAGAACAGACAGGTGGACAGCAGCTATGCTCTCTCGTAAACAGTCAAAAACTGGTGCCCTGCTTCAACTGAGAGGTAGATTGAGCCTTCTGACCTCTTGCATGGGTATGAACACTGAGTCTGTGTTTGCTGGGGAGCATGAAGGGATGGCGTGTATTGCCACTTGCTAGAATAAGCCCCGCATCTAGACTAACTAGAAAATTTTCTCTAAGAGGTGGCAGCAGGAATATGCTGCCGTGAGAGTCTTAATAGTGTCAGCATGTTTTTTGATCAGTGACCTCTTCCACTTTGTCCCCAAAGAGGTTATCTCTTTTACAGGGGACAACAGCAAGGCGCTCCTGAACAGCAGGCTGAAAGTCTGACATGCACAGCCAGGACAGGCAACACATAGTTAACCCTACAGCAGAAAGACAAGAGGTGGTGTCAAAGGAATCAACCAGGGGTGCCTTTGTCATCACCTGAAATCTGACAAAGCAAGGCGCTCCTGAACAGCAGGCTCAAGGTCTGACATGCGCAGCCAGAGAGGCAACACATAGTTAACCCTACAGCAGAAAGACAAGAGGTGATGTCAAAGACATCAACCAGGAGTGCCTTTGACATCAACTGAAGTCTAACAAGTTTTTGTCAATCTTCTTAAACTGAGAAGCTTCATCTGGAGGGAGAAAACTGGCAAATGAGAGCACATTTTGGATTATGTATTTAAAGTTTATTGTAGAATACAATTTGTAGTTTTGAATACAACTGGCCAACATTGAGGCCTGATAGACACGTCTACCAAATGAATTCAGAGGTCTGGCCTGCCCTACCTGGAATAGCGGAAGCATGGGATCTGGTACTGCGAACAAGCTTAAGAGTAGACTCCACAACCAAAGAGTGGTGGAGCAACTGAGTTATCAAAGCCTGGACACTTTTGTATTCTATATATAGAGTCAATCTTTTTAGGAACCACCTGAACAGACAGAGGTGTCTTCTAGTTCTTAAATAGGGCATCCTTGAAAACTCTATGGAGAGGTACAGTGACATTTTCTTTGGGAGGTGACTCAAAATCCAAAACTGTGAGCAATTCAGAGCGAGGTTCTTCCTACGTTTCCTATTTAAAGGGAACAACCTGTGCCATTTCTCTAACAAAGCCCATAAAAGAAAGACTTTCCAGAAGAGATCTGTCTCTCTCAGGTGGTGGGGCTCCGTGAATGACATCCAGGGCTGCTGCAGGCGGGGACAAGATTCCCCAGGCCCAGCCTCCAAGAGGGCCCCCCCCCGGCAGTGAGCATGATCAGCCAGTGACTGATACACAGTGCTTGCACCAGCTGTACAGCCTTCCCTGTGATGCAATTTCCTGTTTCCGCATAAGCGGGAACACGTCAGAGGAAAAGCTGTAGGCCAGTGGGAGCAATGTGAATCAGTTGCCGTCTGCTTGTGCTTGCTGCAAGTAAAGAACTGCTGTTTTAAAAGGTACGGCAGGAGGGGGCATCAATTTTTACAAATATGAGGTAGGGGGACAGCAGGGCAGCAGCGGGCCTTTTGTTTGTCCCAGGCCAGGCTCTGTCTCTTGGCGGCTCTAATGATGTCACCCATATGTGAGAAGATAATGTCCTACTTGACCTCAGAGAAAATGAGAGTACACTCCATGACAAAACAAGCAGAATGAAAACAAAGTATTTTTCACATAGCATTTAATGAAGCTGTGAAATCTGTTGCTGGAGGGTATTGTCAACGTGACTAACACAGTGAGGTTCAAAATGGTTTGGACAAATTCCTGGAGGCAAAATCTAATAAAAAATTATTAGTTAGGCAAACTAATAAAAGTCACCACATATCCCTTGAAATACACTATGAGAAATTAAATTTACTTTTTGAGATCTACTGGCTACATGTGTGCTAAACTGGCCACTGTCAGAAACATGCTGCTGGGCTCTATGGACCTTAGATTCACTCAATATGGCTTATATTTTGCTATTATGTACAACTGCTGCAGCCCTCAACGAATGTATACACTATTTATGCTCCATGTATTGACTATCACAAAATCAATGATGAGACAATCAAGCCAACACCAAGAGGCTCCTAATATCTTGTCTGAAAATCAGCATCACATCCAGTAGAAAAGAATTGCAAAATATGTGCAAGAAAAGCAGCAGGATTTCCTATCATAAACCATGATTTTCTGAGACCCTTACCTGATAATATGGTGCAACAGGAACTTGTGGCATCTCCATTCGTCCAACAGCAGGTGCAGGTCCTCCTCTGGTTTCTGCTGCTGGTACTGGTTGTAGTGCTGCTGCAGGTCCCAGTACTTGCTCTCCTTGTGCTTTACAAAGTCTGTCACACAACTGTATGATGTTTGGCTACAAAACGTATATATTTATTTATTTTATTTGAACATTTCTAATCGGCCTACAGCTAGGCACATAATAACATATATAATAAAATTAACCAGACAAATTGTTCATAATCAGTCCACAACAGAAAAAGATCAATCCCAAACTTTGTCAAAAAGGTGTATTTTTAAACCTTTCCTAAACTGCTCTACACTCCTACATAACCTCAAATGTCCAGATACCCCATTCCATAGTGTAGGCCCTGCAATGAAAAAAGCTGCAGCATGAGTTTCTGTATATTTAACAGACATCAATTTTTCAGTAGAGACTAACAGAGGATTCAGATCGTAAAGCCCTGGTTGGTCGATAAACAATCACAAATAACAAAACAAGTTTGAACTTATTTACTTTTAGAGAAACCTATAAACTGAACATCTTTCAGGGAGTACCAATAAATGCTCCTCTGCAGAGGACGTAACAGAAGAGAATAATACCCATTACCCACCTTGTGGGCCTAGATTTGGCATTTATATTATGCTTTCACAAGGAAACTTCTTATTGGATAGGAAGGATCCAAGATGGCAATGTGAGCTATGTGGGCGTTTCCTTGTCTCTGAGGGGTTGCTGTGGCGAAACGCCAGAATTTCCCCATTTTTTTTGTCTGAAGCATGGGGAAAAGGAAGGGGAAAGCGAAGGCTCAAGCCTCCCCGAACTTTGCTACAGTTCCCGCTGTTTGTCAAGCCACAACATTAGAAGCCTTTGGGATGAGACCGCTCGAAGTGCAAGCTCCTGCTTCGACGAGACCCGTGGAAACGGGTCAGAGCATAGAGGAGGTGACGTTGAGCCCCTCCGCAGGAACAGCCCCCCCCCCCCCGCGCCACCAGGAGGTGCTCAGACGCCGACGGAGAGGAACCGGTTAGAGGAAGCTAGTATGCAGCCCCTACCTGTTCAGCTGGGAGGACCTGTCGGCTTCTCTACCCCGATCGAAACAGCAGAGGGAGAGCTGAGGGAATCGCTCTCAGATCGAGGAGGCACCCCAGATGGTAGCGGGATAGTGGTAAGACCGGCTGTTGTCACACTAGAAGTGCTCTGGGACTCAATTCAAGGACTAAACACTTCCCTTAAAATGGTAACAAATTCTCTTAAAGAAGAGATTGTGGGGGTTAAACAAAGCTCCCAAATTCTGACTGTTAAAGTCCAAGAGCAATCGGATAAAACAGCATTGTTGGAAGGCGAAATCGCTAAACTTAAGAATATTACAACTAACTTAATTAAAGATAAAGAAATTCAGGCACGAAAAATTGAATTTCTTGATAATCAATTCCGAAGGAATAACTTGCGGTTCATAAATTTCCCCAAGTCCCCATTGATTTCAGCAGTGGAGGTGTTAAGGAAATACTTTGTTGACATGCTGGGTCTACCAGTGGAGGGTTTTCCACCCATTGTCAAGGCCCAGTACATAACAGGAACTACAAACAACTTAAATGAACAACCGCAAAACCAGCAGCTAAATTTAACTGAAGTTTTAGAGAGTTCCTTGGATGTAGTGACAGAACGGACCACCCTGCAGGCTACTTTTGCCTTTGAAATGGACAGGAACAACATCTTTAAGATTTATTTTCAACATCTTAATGCAGTTTTTTTGGGTTCGAGGGTTCAAATTTTTCCTGATTTGGCGAGGGATACGCAGAGGAGGAGGAGAGAATTCTTGCAATATAGGGCAAGACTTCTCAACCTGGGTGCAGTTTTTAAATTGAAATTTCCTTGTAGATGCTTAGTATCCCTACAGTCAAATAACTATGTGTTCTTTGATCCCTTAAAACTGCAACAATTTATAATAGCAAAGGAAAGTGTTAATATTCCTTAGTTGAACCCCAAAGAATGTAATATGCTGTTAAGTTGGCTAGCAGGATAAACTTGTTCTTCACGCTTATGGATAATTAATTTCCTTTTGTTTTCCTAGTATCTGGATCATTATTTGTGGACAAAGTAATTGATGTAATTTCCATTCTCAATTTTCTTTTTTTTTGTAAATCATTTCTCGTATTCCCATTACATTTATGTTGTTTAATAAATGTAAAATTATAAATAAAATTTAAAAAAACAAGGAAACTTCTTGTTCAAAGCAAATTATAATGATGCAAAAAATAGAAGAAACAAGTCTTCGCAAAACCATAAACAGGAGACAAAGAACAGCGAAGACCACCAAAAATATCAAAATGGAAGACGCTTCAGTTGAAAATCCAATAAAACAATTTAATTGGCAATAAAAGAGTAAATAAACAATAAAAAAGTCAGTAAGCAAGACTCGACACAGCTGTGTTTCGGCCTATCCGGCTTGCATCAGGAGTCTTTCTGTTATCCAAAAGGTCACTATTTGGATCAATTTAGCTTCGTTTTCTCTAGATTGAAGTTATGGTTGTTTTGTAGCATCGCTAAAGCAGCTTCTTGAATTTCTCTCGTCTAGCATCTGACTAGGTATGTGTTCTTTTATTACTTGATTATTTGCTGATTTTATTATGCAATATTTTGAAACGATGTTTGATAGTTATATTTATATGTTTGCACCTGTGCTCTTTCTTTGATGGTAATACATTTTATAGATGTTTGATATAAATTTCTATGTTATATTCTCTTATGTAAGAAATGTTTTAATTCATTTGATTATTATATTTATATATTTTAAAATATATTTTATTTGCTTCAAATGTTCGTTTTTATAATTTGAGACTCTCATTGTTGATAATTCATGTCTATGTTTTACATGTATAATTTAAAATTCATGTCTATGTTTTACACATATATATTTTATAATTCATATTTAGTTTGATTTTTAAATTTTTAATATAACATTATATATTTGTTTTTATAATGTTCAGATTTTATAATTTGATATGTTTATTATAGCCCCTGATGCAGCCCATCTTTGGGCGAAACACGGCCTGTGTCGGGCAATTGTCTCATATACGGTATCTTTAATAAAATTTGCTGTTACACTGATCTACTGGCTCATTCTCCACGTTGGATTTTGCAGATTGTTTGCCTTGCTGTTTTCTAAGTCCCAATGGTAATCATTAAGCACAATAAAATTAACAGCAGCTCATTTCCAAGCAGACCACAACCTTACTATAAACAGCAATAAACTGCAAATACAGTAAAACAAATAATTCAAACCATGGTAAACATGAAGCTATCCAAATCCTTGTTGCCAACCCCTTTTTCTACTTAAATCTTCAATTACCATACTGCCTAGACAATTACCTATACTAGTGCTTTTCAATCCTCTCCTGAAGGCACATTTAACATGTTGGGTAAGGGTTTTCAGGACTTCCACGGTGAACATGCAGGAGATAAGTGCACATATATTGAAAACCCATTGTATGCAAATCTGTCTCACAAATATTTATTGTAGCAATCCTGAAAACGCAGGTGTACCTTTAGAGGGAGGCTGAGAAGCACAAGTGAAATCCATAAACCCAGATATAAATATAGTGCAATTACACTTCCAGCTAACCATTGAAAGCCAGGCAATATTAATTATCGCAATAATTTTCACAGCCCTCTTTATCAAGGGTTTAAAAAAAAAAAAAGAGACATAACAAAGCTGGTCAAATAGCATTGTTCACAATTTTTCATGAAAAGAAAGGTAACTAAGTTCATATTCCAATTCCATTGCTGTGATTCTTCCCTTTGAATGCTCTCTCGTGTGTCTGTCAGTCTAAGGCAGGAGTTCTCAACCTAGTACTCGAGATACACCTTAGCCAGTCAGGTTTTCAGGATACCCACAATGAATACACACGAGATAGATTTGCGTGCCCTACTTCCATCTCATGCATATTCATTGTGGTTATCCTAAAAACCTGACTGGCTAGGTATGTCCCGAGGACTGGGTTAAGAACCCCTGTTCTGAGGTCTTGTACTAATGGCAAGGGCATGGGCAAACCTTGGCTGCACCAAAAGTAGCAGGTACAGTACTGAGAATAAGCTCTTGAAAACCATTTATTTGTCTTCAGCTAATTCGAAATAAGGCAGCTATAGTTTTACTTTGTAAATCTAAATTTCATAGGTTTACACAACTACTGACATCATTCCACTGGTCATCTATTTCTATTTCTGCCTATGACGAGTTTAACATTTTTTGTCCGTCTTTTTAAAAGTCTTATATGGAACGAGTCCAATTTATTTTGCTTCCTTAGTAGGTTTAAGATCTAGATCTAGACTTAAAAGACAATAGCTTCGTTCATAGGTTTGGTATCATCTCAAAAGAAACTTTTTAATGTTGTGGCACGTGGCTTCTACAACTCCTTCCCTTTTGAGCTTAGAGTTGAATTAAATTTCAGGTTTCGTAAATTGCTGAAAATCTGATTATTTCATAAGCATTTATGTTAATTTTTGTTGTCCAGATTTTTAAATTTTGTAAACAGTTTCGAGCCATTGGTGTTTGGTAGAATATAAAAATCATGTGTCTTATGAGCCACCTAGGATAATTTATATTTTGGACAATTTTTATTTCAAACATAATTTGATCCTAATTTAACTCCTGATGAGAAGGAAAAGTATCACCAATGAACAAAGAATCCAAACAAAAATGGTATTTTGACTATTTATTCAACAAGCATCCTTGTGAAAAAGCATGTGAACCCTTCATTAACTCGGGACACTTGCTTAAACAGCAATAACTTCAACTGAATGTTGATCAGCCCTTAAGGAATTTTGGTCCATTCGTCTATACAGAACTGCTCCAACTGACATTTGAGGCTTCCTTGCAAGAACAGTTCAATTCAGATCTTGCGATAGCATTTCAAATAGGGTTTGGTTGGTTAATACAAACCAGGATATCATTATTTTTGGCATTTAGGGTTCTTGCCTTGCTATATAACTTACTTTCAACTCAGTTTATTAATGGATAGCTCGAGATTCTCCTCTAGAATTTGATATCAAGCAGAATTAATTCATGGATCCATAAATGATGGCAAACCATGACAAAACATGTCACCACCACCACGCTTGACAGGATGATGATCTAGTGACACAAAAATGAAAATGTTGATTGTGTAAGTGGCCATATATTGAAATGACTACTATGGCCTTTAGCACAACTATGCATTTTAAAGCATTAGAAGACAATGTATAGATTTCAGCATAGAGTTTGTTACTGTGACTGAAATGACATCTCTCCACAGAACCTAAAGCAATGTTCTTTCCAGAAAAGAGTGATGTTTTCCTAGCTATACTCCCACGAACACCATTCCCATTTAGTTTTTTTCCTAATGGCCGATACACAAATCCTTAGGTCAGCTATGGAAAAGAGGCCTGCAGATTTTTAGATGTTGGTTTGGCAGTTCTGTAACTTCAAAAAGGACGTTCACCTAAACAAGTAGGAACTTATAATTCTCATTATTATGCTTTGGGCTTCGTAAACTCTCAGTACTGTATCTCTTATTGCAATGGACTGACTAGGTAACCTGGAGCTGATCCTTTCAAAACTCTAAAGATGATTGAAAATAATTCTAAAATATATAAGCAGCTTCAAAAGCCACCATAACCAGCTCAAATGTAACTCTTTCCTTCCCTTCTCTTATGTCCAATAAATGACTTTTCGTAGCAGTATCTTGTATCAGCTACAGATAGGCTAGCAACTTTCTTTGCAAGTCCCAAGCAGACTATATTACAGTAGTTGAGATGTGAAGGGACCACAGCCCACATTATCTTCTTAATTATGACAAGTTAACACACACTTTCCAGTTTACCAAATTAACCTAATGTTCTTTGGAAAGAGAAAGTCAGTGATAACTAGACTGTAGATCCCTTAACTAGAAGTATATCATGGATGGGCACACAGCAGTTTGGTTCTCTCAGGGATAACTTGAATTTACTAGCCTATCATCTAATTACTAATTAAGAAAAATGTGTTAAAAGATCTGATAAAGGTTTTCTAAGGAAAAGAAAATCTGATCATCATTTGTGTAGCTGTAGTTAACTTAATCAGGCCTATATTTTCCAATGGCAGTACACTCACAGCCTATAGCAGTGATTCTCCACCCAGTACCCAAGATTCACTCAGCCAGTCAGGTTTTCAGTTTACCCCTGATGGCTACTATTTAAATATGTATGAAAGGTTTGAATATAGTGTTTGTAGTGCATGAAAATCAAATGCATACTCAATACGGCTATCCTGAAAACCTGACAGGCAGGGTGTTTTCCAAGGACTGGGTTAAGAACAATCTGGATATAGGTAAAAAGAGAGAATGGGTAAATGGGGAATAAAGCTCATGGTTAAGATAGCTGGAAACCCAGTTTAGCACTTTGCTGCCCCCAACGTATACTGAAATTACATCAAGGTACTAAAAGAATCTAAGATAAGAGTAGGTTAACTCCAAGCCCACAGCACAACGGTCCAATAGATGTTCTAGTGTGAATTATATAGCATAGACCATAAACAAAATGTGTAAATCAATGGTAGGAATCATCAGTCCTCCAATGCTGCAAGTCAGTTGGTTTTTCAAGATATCTACAATTTACATACTTAAGATGCATTTTACTCCTGGGGGAATTCTATGGGAGAGAGAGGGAAAAAAGCTGAAGGATAGATAGGGAGCTGGGGTACATATTGAGGAATGCAGGGTCTTACTGATGGGTAGGGAGTGTGCAGAGAGACAGAAATGGGAAGTTTTTATTGGGGAGCAGAGAACATGGGGGGTCTTGTTGGAAAGTGGGAAGGAACTAGGAGTGCAGAGAGAACAGAACAGCAAAGACAAAAACTTTTTTTTTTTTTGGGGGGGGGGGGGGGAAGGAGGGCAGGGAAAGCTGTGTGTTAAAACTGTGGAGGTGGGGAGATCAAGCCAGAGTAGATTGAGTTGATTTGCGAAAGGAGAGAGCTAACGAGTGACAAAAAGCTGAAGGGGGAGAGGTGGGGAGGAAGTCTGCATGAAATTACAAATAAAGTATGCAAAGTTTTAAAAAAAATTGTTGAGAATTAACCAGAGTAACATTTACATACAATGAAAGCAGTGCATGCAAATATAATCTCATAAGTATTCATTGTGGATATTCTGAAATCCTTGCTGGCTTGTGGCACTCAGTCTTTTATTGTGCTGTGCTAGAACACAGCTTAAAACAGTAGTTGATCAATCACATCATGGACTGAGTTAAAAAGTTATTTTAGTGGCCATTTACTAAAGAACAAAACCTTCACAGATACAACACCTATCATTTGTCCTTTGGCTTGAGGGACATACCTCAAATTTTTTAAAGAACATTATCCTACTTAAATTTTAATCAATCAACAAACCTACAAGATGAATAGAGTCCTAAGTGCCACCCAAGACATTAACACACATCAGATAATCTAGCAAGAAGACTAAATACCAGGAAACAGAACCTGATGAGAATCTACTCTAGTACTATAAAATTAAAGCCATTAACAAAACAGATCTTTTGCAACCTTCACCAACATACAAGTACATTAGCTCAAAAGATCTAGCATTTCAGGGCTACATCCTAGTTCATTACAACCTTAACATCCCAGTCTCACTCTCTTCCTAAAACTCAGCATGACAGATTTCCTATTCTTCAACTTTAAAACTTGCCTTGGAAAGTTCACCCACTGTCATCCCTCTGAACCTACTACCCATTAAGATAATTCTACAGAACCACAATGAAACAGCTCGAATACGTCTCAGAAATACACTTCATAGAAAGAAAACAGGCCATAGGATGTGCATTTGAACTGCACAGAATGGCTTATCGATAATCAGTACACTAGCTTTTTGAAATAGAGACCACCACTATGCACACAATAGCGCTGCAAATCTAACAAGGTGCACCACTCTAACTCATAATAGTGCAGATCCCGAAGGAGGCAAAGCGGCAAAAAAAAGACTTGTCAGTTTTGAGAAAGGTTAAGATTAAAGTTTTACAAAACAGACATTATACAGCACAGTTGTGCAGGTTTGCAGGGGTGTAGCTGTTAAAACTTACCAGGAAACATTCAAAAGATCCAGGCAGTTGATGTAACAGTGGTAATGCTGCAATACCTAGACTCACTAAAGCTAAGTGCCCAATAAGAATTTTTACAGTTGTCATCTTCAGTTTATCACTGAACATGTGGCACAAATTTAATCCAGAAAGAATGTTTGCTCACTGACCATGAGACAAAGAACAAGGGTATACAACAAGAGCAATTCTAGTTCACCTGAGTGGTGTTGGTTGGCAGGAATTCCAATGCAGCAGCAAGACTACCCTGTGCTGCCAGCAGATTGGCATACTGACTCAACTTCTCTGCTAGAAGAGCACCCACAACATTTGAGTCTGTGGCCTGTGAGAGCTGAACAGCTTTGCGCAGGATGACCACCTTCTCAATCAGATCCTAGAAACCAAGAAAAGAAAGAAATTAGTAGGACCAAGTCACTCCAAGTTCCCAAGCATCAGGTCACACAAGACAGCATGTGCAGATATGGATGGGATGGAGTGTAAATTTTAAGGGGTTTCGACATTAAGTTTTAGAACTTTTAGTACAAGAACAGCGCTGGGCAGACTTCTACAGTCTGTGCCCTGAGAATGGAAAGGACAAATCGAACTCGGGTATACATATCACATACCATGTGAAATGAGTTTATCTTGTTAGGCAGAATGGATGGACCGTACAGGTCTTTATCTGCCATCACTTACTATGTAACCATGAATCCTATTTAGAGAAGAAGTTTCAGGTATTACATAAATCCCAATCGGATTTTTGGAAAGGTTATAGTATGGAGACAGTAGTTAGTTCTCTAATCGAATTGGGGCAGAAATCTCTTATTGTTCAGTTCGACCCGTCCAGCACTTTTGACCTAGTGGATCATGAGATTTTGTTATACATTTTGGATATGTTTGGAATTCATGGTTCTCTCTCAGATCCATGGTCTCCTATCAAATACGTTTTATAGCAGTCGTTCACAAACCAGGTCCTAGAGGCACCCCAGTCAGTCAGGCTTTCAATATATCCACAATAAATATTCATGAGATAGATTTGCATGCAGTAGAGGGGGTACATGCAAATCAATCTCATGAATATTCATTGTGGGTACTCTAAAAACATGACTGGCTGGGGTGCCTTTAGGACCAGGTTTGGGAACCACTGTTTTATAGGGTAAAGATGTGTGGAACTATGTCTGTCCATGGAAGGTTGGTTGAAGAGTGCCACAAGGTTTACCACTTTCGCCTACATTATTTAATATTTTGAGGCAACATTTGGCAGAACGACTTGAAAAAGTTAAAGGGCAATCTTTTATTTATGCTGATACTACAGTTTTTTTCCCTTACTTCAATGTCTACCATAGATTCTTGGGTCTCATCTAAGATAACGTTGAATAAAGATAAACTAAGTTCTTGTGGGTGGGACCATCAACTATTCGTAGCTGAAGAGTTGGAAAAACTTATTGAAATATCTGTAAATCTGGAAGACGTAATGGCGCAGTTCTACAAATTGAAGAGTAGCAAATCTCCTGGACCGGATGGTATTCACCCTAGGGTACTGATGGAACTAAAACATGAGTTGGCGGAGTTACTGTTATTGATTTGTAATTTATACTTAAAATCAAGCATGGTACTGGAAGATTGGAGGGTGGCCAATGTAATGCCAATATTTTAAAAAGTTTCCAGAGGAGACCCAGGAAATTATAGACCGGTGAGCCTGACGCCGGTGCTAGGCAAAATGGTAGAGACTATAATCAAGAACAAAATTAAATAAATAAAATTACAGAGCACGTTCAAAAGCATGGACTAATGGGACAAAATCAACATGGGTTTAGTGAAGGGAAGTCTTGCCTCACCAATCTGCTGCATTTCTTTGAAGGGGTAAACAAACGTGGATAAAGGTGAGCCGGTTGATATTGTGTATATAGATTTTCAGAAGGTGTTTGATAAGGTTCCTCATGAAAGACTACCCTCAGGGATCGGTGCTGGGACCTCTGCTTTTTAACATATTCATAAATGACCTAGAGATGGGGATAACTAGTGAGGTAATCAAATTTGCCGATGACACAAAGTTATTCAAAGTAGTCAAATCACGGGAATATTGTGAAAAACTAGAAGAGGGCCTTGCGAGACTGGGAGACTGGGCGTCTAAATGGCAGATGACGTTTAATGTGAACAAGTGCAAAGTGATGCATGTGGGAAAGAGGAACCCAAACTATAACTACGTCATGCAAGGTTCAGCGTTGGGAGTCACGGACCGAGAAAGGGATCTAGGTGTCGTCGTTGATGATACGTTGAAAACTTCTGCTCAATGTGCTGTTGCGGCTAGGAAAGCAAATAGAATGTTGGGTATCAGTGATGGAAAACAAAAATAAGGATACTATTCTGCCGTTGTATCGCTCCATGGTGCGACCGCATCTCGAGTATTGTGTTCAATTCTGGTCGCCGCACCTCAAAAAAGACATAGTGGAATTGGAAAAGGTGCAGAGAAGGGCGACAAAGATGATACAGGGGATGGGATGGCTTCCCTATCAGGATAGGCTGAAGAGGCTGGGGCTCTTCAGCTTGGAGAAAAGGCGGCTGAGGGGAGATATGATAGAGGTCTAATAAGATAATGAGTGGAATGGAACCGGTTGATGTGGAGCATCTGTTTACGCTTTCCAAAAATACTAGGACAAGGGGGCTTGCAATGAAGCTGCAGTGTGGTAAATGTAAAACGAATCGGAGGAAAATTTCTTCACTCAACGCATAGTTAAACTCTGGAATTCGCTGCCGGGAAAGGTGGTTAAGGCGGTTAACTTAGCGGACTTCAAAAAAGGGTTAGACGGCTTCCTGGAGGAAAAAGCCATAGAATGTTATTGAATGGACGAGGGAATACAGTTTTTCTAGGATGGGCGGAACAAATAGCTTGTTCTTTTGGCCGCTGTCGGTGACAGGGTGCTGGGGTCAATGGACCCTTGGTCTGTCCCAGCATGGCAATGCTTATGTACTTATGTACTATTTTACAAAATAATTCTATTATCAAGATTGGAAATTCCAAGTTCATGTTAGACTGCGCTTCCAGAATTTTGGGAACTGAGATTGGCAGTTATCAAGTATTCAGGTTAAGGTAGTAAAAAAATGCTTTGTTTCTACTTAGAAAACAGAGAACCACTGGCAAATATTTTGACTTAGCAGCATTTTGGTTATTTGCTCAATCTTTAGTACTCCCATATCTTGATTACTGTATGCAGAGCCTTTTGCAGAATAAATACAATAGATGCATCTATAAAATAAAATAAAAAACTTCACCCAGCAGCTTCTACATATAAGCGCCAGCACTTATATACATATTAAAACATAAATGCTATGAACCAACTACAGAAATCTATTAGTGCCTCTCAGCTGGTGAAAGAGCCAATGGGAAACTGTTAAATATACATGAATTCTTGTGGTGAAATGGGAAATCCAAATGTATAAAATTTTCAGTCTTCCTTAACCACACCCAAAACATGCCCTCTTGAAATCTCTGCATGACAGAAATCTCTGTGTATTTAGAGGCTTTCTGAAATTTTTAAATGAAGCATATCTACACATATAAATGGTACTATTTATAACTCATTTGTCTCCAAAGGACACTTTGCCTCTATGCCAGGGGTTCCCAATCCAGTCTCTTGAGGCAAACCCAGCCCAGTCAGGTTTTCAGGATAACCACAATGAATATGCACGAGACAAAATTTATATACAGTGGAGGAAGTACATGATATCTTGAAAACTAGACTGGCTGGACTGGTGCCTCCTGAAGACTGGACTAAAAATCCCTGTTGTAAGCCTGTTCTGTTGCTTTCCATTAACCTGAAACTTATGCCCTTAAAATCAGTATTGACTCTGATGTACTACTTGATGCAGGTGCCCTCCATCCTTACATCGTGTATGGCTCTCTATTTCTCCACACTTACACTAAGATCTATAGGGTAAGGAATTTTTCTGACGATTTTACCTGTATGTATTTAGCTATTTGTTAATTACATCCTCGTAATGACACACCTGTACTCATCTTGTCCAATACCATCTATTCAATCAGTACCATATCACAAACATTATCCTATAACACATCTGTAACTAGAAATTAAGGCAGATTCCAATAGGCTCTTTCATCTTACTGAAAACATTGTTTGGTAGCAGATAGGGGAAATAGGTAAAGTACTATCATGGTGTTCCAGAAGGTATGAACAAATAGGGTTAGGTTTAGGGTAGGCTTAAAATAAACTACACATATCTAAAAAAAAAAAAACCAGAACAAACAAAATTAAAAACACTAGGATGCACAGACACTCACCTGAAGGGACAATGAATTATTTCTATCCTGAGCTTTAGTCCAGCAAGAAACAAGCTTTTCTACATTGCCAGCACAAATATAGCACAGGCATGCATGTGCCTGGAGACGACTGTCCCCTTCATTCTCCAGTCTGGCACCCAGCAGACCTGAAACACAACGGAAAACAGATTTTTTTTTTTGTTTTACTCTATTTATATTACACCCTTTAGTTCACATTAATAGGCATTCCATAGAGCGAAGAACTGATCAAGCACACAGGTCCATCCCCACGGGATCCCCGTGGACCTTCGTCCATCCACATGGGATCCCCATGGGATTCCTATGGTATCCCCAGGAATCCCGCTATCCCCATTCCCATGCAGCTGTCTACTCTAGAGATACAATAGGATGGAAAAGAGAAGAGAAATGGAGCAGCAGAAACAGTCAAAAATAAGTAGTGGTTACTAAGTTGAGAAATACAGGCAAGTACTTCCAAGATTCTTGCACCTTATGTTGCCTAAGATCTGCCAAACACCTAATAAAGAAATG
Source organism: Microcaecilia unicolor (assembly GCF_901765095.1). Taxonomy (NCBI): domain Eukaryota; kingdom Metazoa; phylum Chordata; class Amphibia; order Gymnophiona; family Siphonopidae; genus Microcaecilia; species Microcaecilia unicolor. The sequence continues at coordinate 398,317,375 of NC_044032.1, read as the reverse complement.
GGTTTTCAAGGTAGTCTGGAATTCCTTGTAAGAAGTTTCTAGCTGGAGGGTGAACGGAAATGCATTCCAAAGCATTGGGGCCATGTAGGGAAAAAATGCTGTGCCTAGTAATGTCCAGATGTGCATGCAGAACTGGTGGAATTGTTAACCTACAATCCTTGGAGGAGTGGAGCACACAAAATGGGGTATAAGGTATAATTAGGCAGCCTAGATAGTAGATTACCTGTATATAAAGCTTTATCTGTTTGGAGTCAAAATTTTCAGCTGAATCCTGAATTGGAGTGGAACCAGTGCTACTGGATTAGAAGGGGTAACATGAACAAAATTTCTTGCATGGCACAGAATCTAAACGGCAATGTTTTGTACAGATTGCAGACACTTAGCCAGAGGGTTTAGCCCTGGTGTACCCTAAATTACAGTAATCAAGGCATTGAGTGGGTCTTCACCTTCCTCAAGGCCTCCTGCTATGCAGGCCTTCCAGGACCGCCCATCGTCAGACCCGACCCCAAGGCGACAGGAGTATTCGACGTTGTTGGCACCAAGGAGCTTGGATGAGGTGCATTGGGCGGTGGCCAAGAAGCAACATCATCGATCTCCTTCAATTCATGGTGTTGGGAGCTCTGGGACGCTAAGGGATTCGGCACCAGAAAAGCATCGACGCCGGGAGGATGCCTCCCCCTCCATTCAAGAGATGCTGATGCATCCTTCTCCAAGCAACCGAGATCCAGTTCCCGCACCCCAGACAGTTCAGCAACCTGAGCCCCAACCGGCCTCTCAGCCTTTACCGATGGCGGCGCTTGATGAGCAAATCCGGGCCTTGCTTCCAGAGTTATTGGAGGGATCGATGCATTGATGTACATCGGCATCAGGGGTGTCTGCACCTGCCATGCCTTTTGCTGTGGCCCCGCCTGGTGATAATCACCATGTAGTATTAACTTCTCTGTTGTGTATTTTGTACCAGAAATGGTTTTCAAGGGTGATGATATGGATGAAAGAAATCTCTGTGAACCTGGAAGACATACTGAGCCAAATTGACAAATTAGTATATCACTTGGACTGGATGGCATGCATCCAAGGCTACTGAAAGAACTCTGAGCTGCTGTTACTAATCTGTAACCTGTCATTAAAATTGTCTGTAGAACCTGATGATTGGAGGGTGACCAGTGTAACACTGATTTTTAAAAAGGGTCCCAGGAGTGATCCAGGAAATTACAGATAGGTAAGCCTGATTTCAGTGCCAGCCAAAGTCGTGGAAACTATTATAAAGAATAAAATTACAGAACACGTCGATAAACATGGTTTAATGGGAAAGAGTCAGCATGGATTCAGCCAAGGGCAGTCTTGCCTCATCAATTTGCTTCATTTCTTTGAAGGCATAAGTAAACATGTCGATAAGGGTAAGCTGGTTGACGTAGTGTATCTAGATTTTCGGAAAGCTTTTGAAAGAGGTCCTGTTGAGAGACTCCTGAGAAAATTAGAGTTATGGGATAGGAGGAAATGTTCTGGTGTGGATTAGGAATTGGTTATTGGACAGAAAACAGAAGGTAGGGTTAAATGGCCATTTTTCTCAATGGAGGAGGGTGCTGCAGGGATTGGTACTAGGATCGGTACTATTTTTTATAATGTAAACCATTCTGATTTGCCGATGCAATAAGTGATGGTATAGTAAATAAATAAACGATAAACTAGGATGGAGACTACTTGCGGCGGGGACGACTTAGAATCCTGCAGGGACAGGTTACACTCCCCACAGGGATGGGCGGGGGCGGGTTAGATTTCTGTCCCTGTGCAACTCTCTACTCTAGAGTTCCTTTCAATTATGTTCATTTAAGCCTGTAAACCGTTTTGATATGCCTAGCACAAAAAGCTGTATAAAGCTGTAATAAATAAAAATATCCCCTACACCAGATTAAGCACCATCTTAAAATAAATTTGGTGTAAATTCTCCCAAAGCAAAAAAGAAAAGAAATGCCTTCAGTATACCAGCTGTTGCTGAGCCTATTTAACAGGCACCAAAATCACATCTACCCACATTTACGGTTACAGCTCCCCTTATAAGATTAATGCAAAAAAAAAAAAAAAATGCATCACAGAATTCAGTTTCTGCACTCCATGATTTTGACAAACACAAACTTTGATAGTTTTATTTTATCGTGAGAATCAGAGAAAAAAACCCTACTAGGTTCCACAAACTGTTTTCATATTGCAAAAATAGTATGCAATAAGGAAACATTCAACTTGTAGAGTAAACATGAAAGGCCACAGAGCCAGCAAGCATTTTACAAAAAATGGCATCCCATGTACCTCCTTTTTCCCAAGAGCTAAGTACAGTGATATCTGCTTACTACTCAGGAAAACAGTTAAAAATGATATAGCATCATAACAGCAGTATTGCAGAAACCAATTTAAGAAATCTTACCACAAAGCCCAGCAAACTCATCTGGTCTGGCATAAGTTAACACAGCAGCTAAAGCCTCCCTCCAGTTCTGCAAGTCACATGATTGAACAATCTCCTGCCAGTTCTTTGTCACCACTGCAGTAATTAACTTGGGGGGAAAAAAGAAGGAAATGTTATTTTAATATCTCTTTAGCCTAAAACCCTACACATTTTAGGTACTTGATGCAACAATGAACTAAATGAAGTTCACACAGATATGCTCTATTAACCCTAGTGTTAACAATCTGAAAAGAAACTACATTTTAAATTAAATTTAGGAAATCAGGAACAGCTTTGGTAGGTAGGTTGTGTCCCTTCATACATAGGCAGAAACAAAAACTTAAGTTAATGTCACATCTGCCTGATAACTAACACTGGAAACCCACACATACATGTCCTTTCAAATTCCTTTTTGTGGAGACACTTCAAGAGAAAGACAAACTAAACGAGAAATATTTTGACTGACAACAATTTCTAAGAGTTTTTAAGTTGGTGTTGTCCTTAAAAACACAAAAGAAATAAAAATGTATATTATAAAAGCTAGTTTATCCATCAAGCTCATTACTCTAAAACAAAGTTACTTAGTTGTAGCAGAAGATGGATTTGGATTCTGATCCCCAAAGAGAATCTGGAGAACTGACTGGCCAAACCTGTCATATCAGGAGTCTCTCTCTAAACAGAACCAAGATGTATAAGTATGTACATAAGTATGTAAGTATTGCCATGCTGGGACAGACTGAAAGTCCATCAAGCCCAGCATCCTGTTTCTAACAATGGCCAATCCAGGTTACAAGTACCTGGCATGATCCCAAACAGTACAAATCATTTTATGCTGCTTAATCTAGAAAAAAGCAGTGGATTTTCCAGAAGTCCATTTTAATAATGGCTTATGGACTTTTCTTTTAGCCAAACTTTTTTTAAATTTTGCTAAGCTAACTGCTTGTACCACATTCTCTGCCAATGAATTCTGGAGTTTAATTACACGTTGAGTGAAGAAATATTTTCTCCAATTCGTTTTAAATGTAATACTTTGTAGCTTCATTGCATACCCCCTAGTGCTACGGTAGTATTTTTGGAAAGAGTAAACAAGCGATTCACATCTACCTGTTCCACTCCACTCATGATTTTATAGACCTCTATCATATCTCCCCTCAGCCGTCTTTTCTCCAAGCTGAAGAGCCCTAGCCACTTTAGCCTTTCCTCATAGGGAAGTCGTCCCATCCCCTTTATCATTTTCATCGCCCTTCTCTGTACCTTTTCTAATTCCACTTTTTTGAGATGTGGTGACCAAAATTGCACACAATACTCAAGGTGTGGGCGCACCATGGAGTGATACAAAGGCATTATAACGTCCTCATTTTTGTTTTCCATTCCTTTCCTAATAATACCTAACATTCTATTTGCTTTCTTTGCCGCTGATGCAGACTGAGCAGAGAGTTTTAATGTATCATCAACGATGCCGCCTAGATCCCTTTCCTGGTCAATGACTCCTAATGTGGAACCTTGCATTACGTAGCTATAATTCAGGTTCCTCTTTCCCACATGCATCACTTTGCACTTGCTCACATTAAATGTCATCTGCCATTTGGATGCCCAGTCTCCAAGTCTAGTAATTTTTCACAATCCTCTTAACAACTTTGAATAACTTTGTGTTGTCAGCAAATGTAATTACCTCACTAGTTACTCCCATCTCTAGATCATTTATAAATATGTTGAAAAGCAGCAGTCCCAGCACAGACCCCTGGGGAACCCCACTATCTACCCTTTTCCATTGAGAATACTGACCATTTAACCCTACTCTCTGTTTTCTATCCTTTAACCAGTTTTTAAACCACAATAGAACACTACCTCCTATCCCATGACTCTCCAATTTCCTCTGGAGTCTTTCAGGAGGTATTTTGTCAAACGCCTTCTGAAAATCCAGATACACAACATCAACCGGCTCACCTTTATCCACATGTTTGTTCACCCCTTCAAAGAAATGTAATAGATTGGTGAGACAATATTTCTCTTCACTAAATCCATGTTGGCTTTGTATCATTAATACATTCTTATGAATATGCTCTGCAATTTTGTTCTTTATAATAGTCTCTATCATTCTGCCCAGCACTAACATCAGGCTCACCGGAAGTCCATGTTACAAGCCCTGCAAATCTCCTCCAGAGAGAATAATCTCAAGTGAGCTATTGACGCCACCATAGCTCTGACATATAAGCAGTATGATGACACTAGAGTGAAGCGTACCTGGGAATAAGTGAAAGAAATGCAATCTGCTAGCCATGGAGTATATTAACAACAGTCCCTACACCCTGTTAAGGTCAAAACAAACTAAAAGTTTAGATGACTTTTAGGGCGTTAGTCTAGCCAAATAAGGCCGAAGCTCTCATCCAATTCAGATTGTGCAATGCATTTTGACCTTTGTGGGTACAAGGTCTTAGAAAAATTGTTGGAAGGATGACAGACTGATTAAGATGGAAATCTGATACTAAGTTAGGAAGCAATTCCTAAGGATGCTGGGCTCGATGGACCTTTGGTCTTTTCCCAGTATGGCATTACTTATGTACTTATGTAATAAGTGCACAGATGCAATCTGTTGTTGTAGAAAGTAGTGTAAGGTGGATCAGTTACTGAAGTTACTTCCACCAGAAATGGGACCTTCCAGGTCAGGTACTTCAGTTAACAGGTATCAAGTTGCTCAAAAGGAGCTTTCATCAGCTAGGGTAATATGTTAAGATTCCATGACACTGTAGGAAGAAGACTTCAATAAAAGCGAGCACTGCACAGAGCAAACAACTAAAGGCCTTCTATATGTTGGTGAGAAACACCAATTGCACTAAACAGAATCCTAAATAGAGTTAATTTTCAAACCTGATTCAAACAGATGTAGAAGATATAAAAGCGCAAAACCAATCTACATGGGCTCCCCACTACAGTTTGAACACATCTATCATCAGTTTCTGAACATGTGAAATTCAGAAGGGGGTGCAATATTTGCCAGCCTGGATTGAACTGTCCACTGGGACGGACAGTCCCAGAGGGATTTTGTGACAGATATAAATGTACTGCAGTTCACAAGCAGCCTGTGTCCCCTGCATGTGCAATGTCCATTGAGCTTGTCTCATCTTGAGATGTTCCCAAAATATAAGTGGGCAGGTGGTCTGCAAACTCCAGACCGAAGGAAATTGTGAGCAAAAAGACCGCAAAAGTCCAATATAATACATAAACACCTTTATAATGCAACAAGAGGGTTTTGAACATAGAGCCCGACTTTGCCAAGTTTCGCCAAATGGATGCTTCAGGGGCTAAAATAACTAACACAAATATAATTTAAAAAACACAATATTACTAACTACACAAATAGAATTTAATACTTTTCATCCCGAGATGTGCCAGGGCTGTTACATATACTACTGAAGCCACATGACCCAACATTTTTCATGCTAATGTCTGCTGACTCTTGAATTTCTAACACTATGGACAATAGATTGATGACACCCTTATTGTAGTAGAAAGGTTTTCATCTGAATTGTGCCTAGTACAGCTCTTATGAATTCCAATCATGGTGATCAGCTCAGCTGATACTTGGGGTAGTTTATGACAAACCCCAGAAATTCCAGCCCTATGGTTGCACACACTGATTCTTCAGCCTCCTCTCAAGATGCACTATTGACTAGTCAATTGTCCAAATAGGGAATTGAGGAGCTGATGCAATGCCAAAACTCAATCTGGGATGATAGTAGTGGCATTTCCGTTGACCAATCTAAGATACGTCCTGTGACTGGGATGTCTCCTTATCTGACTGTAAGCATCATTTAAGTCCACAGAACATAACCAGTCTCTTTTTTGAAGAAACGGAATTAAGGTGCCTAGGAAAATCATCCTGAACTTCTCTCTTATTAGAAGCTTGTTCAAGGGCCTTAGGTCTAGGATTCAACAGAATTCCTCCATCTTCATTAGAATCAGGACACATTCAAATCCCTGTGCTCTTTTCCCTGGTGGAATGGGTTTGACCTATTTGTGCCTAAGAGGAAAGAGCTCCTTAGTAAACTGCTTTGGTTGTACCATAGAAAGGCAGTTTATCAAATGTCTGACCCATATTTACTGATATTGACTACGATGTTCTTAGTGGGTAAATCTGTGATGTTTCGAATAGATGCAGATCATATCTTAGTAGAATGGTTTTTGGAACCCACTGACAGAGACAATAAGAGGCCAGTGGTTTACCAAAAAAAAACCCAAAAACCTGAGCCTCCTTCCTAACACAAGTTTGTCCAGCAGTGATACTGAAATACTGATTATATTTTTATGGAGGCACTCAAAACTGTCTATGGTTTTGCTGTGGAGCTGTTGGGTCTTCTGGGCCTCCTGCTGTCTAGGATGAGAGCAAGAACCTCATCTTATTTGGGAAGAACAGGGGGAGGATCCCTATGCGTTTGAGAGTAATACAATCTCTTTTGCCTCTTGGAAGAGGTGACTGTGTGAGAAGTAGACCTAGAGAAGGTCTTCAGAGTTTCACTGTGATGCTTGAAAAGGGTAGCAGCCTTTTAAATCTTACTTTCAAAAGAGATTCTCTCTCTGTTATACCATGTCGGCAAGCTTTTCTTACATATTGGATCTTAGGTATGAGGCCCACAGTCATGCAAGTCTATGGGCAACCAATACCTATAGCAGAAGTTCTCAACACCGTACCATATGCCATTTGGACCAGAAATTTTCTGCATTCCTTTCTTTTGTTCACTAGGAACAGGGGGTGCTTGGCCTTCTCCAGAGGGAGAGCTCTGCAAACTCCCCAATATGGCACATAATGTTTCACAAGTATACACCCACGAAGAGCTGGTAAGAAGCAATGCGAGAAGTGAGAATAGCATTCTTAAACATCTTTATCCCAAAGACTTCAATGTCAAAACCTCTCATCCCGGGGGGGGGGCGGGATACTGAAGAGAGTGTCTTGGAAATTTTGGCCCTACTAAGACTGGATTCAACCACCAACGAATGGAGAGAAAGCTGCTGCTTTGAGTCTTATGGACTATTTTTGTATACAGAATTGGCCTTCTCATTAAAAGATACAGAAAGGGGGAGGTTCTCCCACATTCTCATCTCTATGTCCTTAAGGAATCTGTGAACACCATTCACAGCATTGGAGGGGGGGGGGGGGGGGTTGGGGATTCAGGAACTGGCAGATGTTTGAAGCTTCAGCCATGGGGGGGGGGGGTCCCCTCCTCTCCATCTCTAACTTCAAATAGCATGGCCTCAACATTTCCTGAACAAAATCAATGAATGAGAATTCCTCAGGTAGGAGGGACTTTCTTCTCTTACATGAAGACTATGAGTCTGATGCTAAGCCAGTTGAAACTAGAAAACATACTCCAGAGGAGAAGTCTGGGTCTCTAGCTATCTTGAATCACCAACACTGATATCAGGCCTTGGGCGAAGACATCAAGACATTTACGATCCCCAATGCCTCAGTGAAGTTTACTCTCCCGTCACACTGGAGATTGACTGCAGTGCAGCACGCATCTTAGATTTTACTACAGACCATGTAACTGATACATGAACAACTGTATCAGTCCAATATTACTTATTTACTCAGTCCTACAGTGCACTTCATCAAGATATTATAACAGAATTTTTTTCATATGAAATCACTCTTTGAATTTTAAATGTGCTTTGATAGATAGTCTGCAAAACTGCCTTCTGCTGATCCACACTGTCACTTTTACAACTGAAAAACTAGGCCTTCATATTGTAGGGCTATTTCCCTGTGAGCCTCGCGCTGCTGGTCTCAGCCTGTGTATACAACTATGTCAAGATGGAGTCTGTGAACTAAGACCCTGCACTTCAGTGACCAAGCAGATTCAACTTTCTGTTTGTGGCAGAGCTCTGCTTGTGGTAAATAACTGGCAGGTCTGGAAAAAACTCAAGGATATGCAGTGGGCTACCTGACCCTTGCACCTCCCTGATGAGCTACAGGGGGTAAGGCCATGGTGCCAGCGAGTCTGATGAGAGACAGGAATGTATACCACAATGTAACAACTGGAAGATCAAAAAGGTTTTCTTGCTCAGGGAAGGAGCTGGACAAGATCCTGATTGGTTGCTGTCTGGTCACCTGGGAATCAGGGGCAGAGAGCGGGAACCAAAAAAGAAAGTAGTGAAAGGAGAAAAAAAAGGACAGACAAGGGAGAAGGAAGCAAGGGAGAATTTGTCTGGTTCTACTGGAAGAAGGGTAGCTGGCAAGAAGACCAGCGAGACCTGAAGTGGTCCACAACCTTGTGAACGGACCATCCGAAGAAAGTACCTGTTGGTTCAGCTCTACCGGCCAGAGAGACTGTAATCCTGCATGCTGCAGAGAGCCTGTGCTGTTTCCTAAGACGGGGACTCGCTGTGGAAAACAGCTGGAGTCTAAAGGGAAAAACCTGTGTCCACTTCATTTGAGAGACCACCTAGAGTCAGCTCGGTGAGAATTACAGGGACTTATTTCCTATAGTCGGGGATTAGCTAGTGGGTTCTTACCTCAGCAAAGGCGGGTTAGTCAGAACTTTGTGATCAGGAAGATGTGCTGCTAACTGTATTACTTCATGACCTAGTCAGTATTACTAATCAGGATTGTGTAATAACCTAGTAACCAGTGATATCAGTGTTTTAGTTAGACAATACATTCTACAGTTGCTTATCAGTATAAGGGAGCTACATTTGTACAGCTAAGCTGTAGTGTAGGGTGTATTATTCTATTTTCTTACCTATATAATAAATTAACAGCAGTGACTTTACTTTTATTCCAGTTCTCTCTAACAGAAGAAAAGTTCTGGTGTAGGCCCAGAACAGCCAGGTTCCTTTATAATATAACCCCTGGACAGAGCTAGGAAGTTGTTTTAGCCAGACAGTTGTAAACGGAATCTGGGAATTACTCATTGGGTAGCTTTGCCCAGAAGAGTTATTCAACTATAAATGCTTACAATATGACAAAAAAAACTACTTACCCTGGTGATTTTGCTCTGGGTTTTGGCAAAGTACTTCTTCTGTGTCCTAGCCAGAAGATCCTGTCCACCTGCTATGGCTAATATAATGGCATCTGCCATACGATTGTCGTGTAAACAAAGATTGACTGCACTTTCAAAGTTGCCAGTCAGCAAAGCCTGTGTAATCAACCCATCCACATCTGGCATAAAGGGAAGAAAGAAAAGAAACATTCCGCTACTCCAAATCATCAAGTACATTTTTTAAACCAACATTAACTAATAACATTGTTAAAAGCCACAAGAGAAATTTCTTCAGAAAATGCTTTTTAAGGAAGAGCTTTGCTTCATGTCTGTTCAACAGACCAAACAAAATAAAACTGTGGAGACTCTGGGTACTTCTACATGTAGGAGAGGCCACCATGCTCTGAACTTTATTTCTGAGTTCTAGCAGATATGTTTTGTACCAGCATCATTAGATGACACTCCTCACTTGTGAGGCTGATACATCCATGCTTGTCAATGGCAAAAGTTTTTAACTTACATATAAAGATATACAAATGGACCATTCCTGTTTGCAACAACATGAAAACAAAGGCCTTTGCATCACACAATATAGGGCTAAAATGCACTAGAGAGGTTCATTAATGCATAATTACAGCAAAATTAGGCCTAACAAAATACATTAATAAACTACATTATTGTAAATTAACACTGTGCTGCACTTTGTAATTCGAGCTCTTAGTTGGAGCTCTTGGCTTGATACGGAGAAAGTGGAGAATGAAGGGGGGGGGGGGGACATGTGCAGATATTAAAAAGAAATAATTACAGCCCGAATTACTACATGCCAAAATTATTTTTAGCTAGATTACTATCCACATAAATTGAGATTTAATTTAGACCCAGAATTCAGTTACATTAACTCAGCACCTATAGAAAGAATTCAATATTTGATTATTCCGATGAAATGACAGTTAACTAGCTTCAATACACGTAATTGCCAACTTCTAGCTCACTGTCTTATTCACTAAGCTATATTATCGTTGTTTAAAAACATTTACATTTATGGAGATTTTTTTTTAATGGGGCCCTTTGTTGGTTTGTTGAGGCACACCAGGCTGTATATGTTGTATAATGTATGAAAATATCTTAAGTACTTTTTTGTGAACATTTGTCAAAACAATATTTGGATTTCCAGTGGTTGCCTGCATTAGCTCCTTGTTTGATTCATATTATTAATTTTGCGCAAGTACAGGGTTTTTTTTTAATGCTCAAGAGGCTTTTTTCTCCACTGAACTTCAGTATGTACACCAACCAATGATTAGAGTTGCTGTAGCCTGCTCTGGGTTGGGCGTTTAGCACCAAGATTGATTTCTGTGTCGGAATTTAAGAAAGCTTGGGACAGACATGTGGGATCCCTTAGGAAAAGGAGGAGTTATGGTTACTATGGAAGGGCAGACTGGATGGGTCATTTGGCCCTTATCTGCCATCATGTTATGAACCATATCACTGATTGATCTGCTTTGTTTGTCTCCACGTTGGATTTTGTGGATCGCTTGCCATCTTGTTTCTCATAACCCTCCCATGGCCATGCCCCCCTTTTAGACCTGCACGTGATTCTGGCGCCTTACTTTGCACACATACACCCAAATTCCAATTAGCACTGATAACTGTCCAATTATCAGCACTAATTGGCTCATTATTCAATTAAATTGGGCATGCACCCAAATTTAGGCACACAATTCTGGGGATAGAGACCACCACTCAAAGAAATCTAAATGCCTAGACCTTTGAATGAGAAAATATCTGTTCGCAAGGAAGCTTAATATAGTTGTATACTTTCATAATGTAGGCTACTCAACCACTTTTCAAGTAACTGTTCCCAGGGACATGTTTAGGTCAAGAAGGAAAACTATGCTTATTTACTGCATTTTTTTGTGTTTTGCATATACTTTCTCTCCCAGAGAACCAGCTGCACAAATAGCATGGCAAAATATATGTATACTTTGTATTCACATAGCTTTAAGCAGTTTTCAAAAATGAAACTACTCGTGTGATTTCTCACTAAAAAAATGTTTGAACTACAAAGGTACAAAGTATGTTACTTTTTCATATTTGAACCCATGAGAGAAAGCCTCAATCAAGCCCTTTGAGCTGAGTTTGGGCAAAAGAAGCAGGGACCGCCAATGGTATAGGGTAGATGATGCAGAGATGCAGGGCTGCCGAGAGACTGAGCCGGGCCTGCCGCCCCCCCCCCCCCCAATCACTACCAGTGTCGCCTCCCTCTCCTGCTCTCAGGCCGCTGGCACCGCAGTCCCCAGTCTCCACCCGCCCACCCCGTTGACAGCCCCCCTCCGTCCGCCATCGGGGCCCCCTGCATTCAAATCGGCAGCGCCTCACCTCCGTGTGAAAGCGGCAGGATCGCCTCCCTTCAGGGCCTCCCTCACTGTGCCCCACCCTCGCGGAAACAGGAAGTTACATCAGACGAGGGCAGGACACAGTGAGGGAGGGCCCGAAGGTAGCGCGATCCTGCTGCTTTCACACGGAGGTGAGGCACTGCTGATTTGAATGCAGGGGGCCCGGTGGCAGACGGAGGGGGCTGTCGACGGAGCAGAGGGCAGGCAGGTGAGACTGGGGACTGCAGCACCAGTGGCCTGGGAGCAGGAGTAGAGAGATCCCGGTGCCGGGCCCCCCTTGGAGGCCCAGGGAATTTTGTCCCCCCCCCCCCCCCCCTCAGCGGCCCTGTAGAGATGATTCCACTTCAAGGATGCCCTGATTGATTTCAGGCCTTGTTCATTTATATTTTTTCTTACATTGCTATTGCTAAGAAATACCTCTATATTACTATCAAAAAGCTATTCAGAGTACTTCTTTTCATTGTTAATTGAGCAAGATTTACCTCCGCTGACAGAAATATTAAAAGTTTCTCCTGTAGATCTGAAGACTTCAGTCTCTTCACCCGCTAGCCTCTGCAAGGGAGAAATGTGCTAATAAGTGTCTGATCATAAACCTCTGCAGTCTCTGTGTGATTCTATACTCTGATCTACCATATTACATTTTTATACTGTAACCAAATTACTCTTACTCACTGCTATTTTCAATATGTGAATCAAATATCTATGTTATAAAACCAAAGATATAAAGAGAAGCCATGGGGACAACAAGAGTTAAGCCACCTAAAAGCTCAGCATAGCTAATAAATTAATTTGCATGCTACTAAAAACACTTCTCCAGTGGCAGCCTAAATGTGAAGCTCAGACTGCCTGCTCTGTGCTCTCAAGATCCTAATCTGCAAAACTCACAAGTTAAAGTCTCTCTGCAGAGCAGTAAAAACAGTTTTAATTATCTAAACATGCTCTTTCTGAGGCCGAAAAGCCATTACACAAGTACTATCCACACCTCAAAACAGTATTCCATTTCTTCCTTGCAATAAATAGGCTCACGCAGTAAGTCAAAGCAGTAAGAGCTGGAAGTAACAGAGCGCCTACAGACTACCCGTCTCAATTCTGTGTAGTGACTAAAAGCACTTCTTGACTACTTATCTGAATTACAGCTGTTATATTTTTATTACATTTGTACCCCGTGCTTTCCCACTCATGGCAGGCTCAATGCGGCTTACATGGGGCAATGGAGGGTTAAGTGACTTGCCCAGAGTCACAAGGAGCTGCCTGTGCCTGAAGTGGGAATCAAACTCAGTTCCTCAGTTCCCCAGGACCAAAGTCCACCACCCTAACCACTAGGCCACTCCTCCAAAAGGGGGCTTTGTGTGAACCGAGACCTTTTGTTTCCCCACTAAGCTTTCCTTCAACTAACAGGCGGGTGGCAGTCTAAGTCCTTTCTGTTGAAGTTGTGTCCATGAGTGAGTATCAGGTGTTCCACTAAGGTATTTCTTTAAAATGTGAGGTGTTATGTGACACTATGCATTTATCAATTGCTTGTGAGCAACTGCACTGGACTTATGTACACTAAACTACATAACTCTTTCTGCATGCATTATCTTCCATCTTAAGTAGCATTATAAAGTTAATCAAGTATAGCCTTAACCTTAAGCATCATCTCTGACACAATCAGGAAATGACATGGTTCCTACACCATGGCCAACAGGTACACCTGGCTACACTTCCTAGCTGAGGGCAAAAAAAGAAAAACATCCCCTGCGGGTGGTTGAGTTTATACTATGAACAATTGAGACATCATAGCTAAAATAAGGAAGGCGGGGCAACCGGGTGGCCCAGATGGTCCTTTTCAGCTGATACCTACTTTACAATGAATAACAATGCATAATACACAAAGGACTGGAACCCTGAAAAACCCTGGAAAATGTGCATTAATCCAAGAACACACAATTTCTTTGATGTGCGCATTTCTATTTAATGTTCTGTTTTTCAGGTGCCAAGTTTCATGTATGAAAAGAATCAGCTCAACTGGGGTTTTTCGTATTGTGTGTCATATCGAAAATTGATAAGTACATCTGGCCTCTATGATCTGTCAGACTAAATTAAGTAAGTGTTCTTAGTGTAACAGATTCCACTACCAGACAACAGCTCAAAAATGCAATCACATATCATGAATCAAGGCATCTAATAAAATGCAACAAGTTATTTTGTTAAAAAGTTACTAACAAAAAGGGAACCTGTTTTACAAAAAGCAACATTTGTAATAACTATTTGAGTAAAGTGGTGTGGTAGCCATGTTAGTCCACTTTTAAAGGTAATAAATAGAAATAAATCAAAACAGAGAAAAGAAAATAATAAGATACCTTTTTATTGGACTAACTTCTGATTAGCTTTTGAAGGTAACCCTTCTTCTTCAGATCAGAAATAAGTAAATGTTGATAAATATCAGAATATATAAAGTGAAGCACAAAAGCATTCCAATGACAGTCTCATAGGAAGAGGGAGGGGTAGGTCAGATGAGCAACAGAAAGAGCTGGGTGGATGAGTCAGGGAGAGATGGATGGTAAATAAGAGAGTGACAAAGCAGTAGAATTTTATGGTTTATAATGGGTTAGGAAACCCAGATCTTTGTTGAGTCCTGTCTGGCGGGTGTCAAACTATTTCATCATTTTGACTTCAAAGATCTTACGTTCATGTTCCTGGATTGTCTTTAAGACAATCCAGGAACATGAACGTAAGATCTTTGAAGTCAAAATGATGAAATAGTTTGACACCCGCCAGACAGGACTCAACAAAGATCTGGGTTTCCTAACCCATTATAAACCATAAAATTCTACTGCTTTGTCACCTTATCTACCATCCATCTCTCCTTGACTCATCCACATAGCTCTCCTTATTTCTCACCTAACCTACCCCTCCTCTTCCTATGAGACTGTCATTGGAATGCGTTTATGCTTCATAAAAAGTCCTAGGTACACATCTCACTGTTACCCCCTATATTGTATGAGGGAGCCCTCCAAAACCCACCAAGAACCTACTGTACCCAACTGTACACCACTACAATGGCCTTTAACCTGCAGGTGTCATCAATATGTAGGTACACTAGGGTTTTGGTGAGTTTTGGAGGGCTCACACTTTTGACAAGTGTACCAGTTAGAGTGGGATATGGGCTTGGGTCCCCTTCTCTACAATGTACTGCACTGAGCACTAGACTACTCCAAGGATCTGCTTGCTACTCTAATAGGACGGGCCATAACATCTGAAGCTGTCAGAGCCTGGTATGTACTGTTTCTTTCACATCTTTGGGGGGTGAGAGGAGGTCAGTGACCATTGGAGGTGTGAGAAGGTTAAGCCTTAATCCCTCCAGCGGTCGTCTGGTCATTTAGGGCACCTTTTTGTGGCTTAGTCATGGTTGAAACAGGTCTAGACCAAAAGTTTAACTTTTAGCCCTGAACGTTTTTGCTTTGTTCCATTATGACAGAAAAATGACCACGTTTTGGGAATGCCCAAATCCTGCCCCCAACACACCCCCTTGTGATTTGTACACACTGCAGAGTAAAATGTCTCAAATCTGAATTTTGAAAACTGCTATTTGGAAATTTTCAAAGAAAACTGTCCAAATGCTGCTTTATGACATTTTTGAGACGTTTTTCTCTTTTGAAAGTGAGCCCCAAAATGGGCTAAGGAAGAACCAGGAGACATGAATTCAAAAAGTGCTTCTACCCTAGACACTAACTCTGGCCTTGGACAAGACACTTATTTCTTCTCAGTATTCCCTTTGATTGCAAGCCTTTTTTTGGAAGGAATGTGTTATGTAATATGTTGTAAAAGTCCACAATTTACAGTGCTAAATAGATGCTATAAAACAACCTTAAAAACGAACATTAGTATCATGCTACAGAAATTGGAATCTTATGACCAGTCTAGGCTACTTTTAAGTTCAAAGGCTCAATTAAAGTTTTCTGTCTTGGTCAGAGTTCATTTGCACAGAAACAGTATTCAAGGGGAGGTTAAACAAATTCTGTAGCTTATTTCATTTCTTCTAAGCTTTCTGAGAATCTTCTGATGCCTGAGTGGACAACAAAAATTCAAATGGAAACAGTAATAGGGCAATGCTCTCATGATGCCATCTCTGCATGATGACAGATTTTAATTGAAAACATAAATTCAATATACTTTTGGTAAATTGACTTATTTATAGCTCATGCTAAAATATGGAAATGTCTTAGAAATACTATTCATTGATACAAGATACACATGAACATCCTGAAATGGATTAAATTAGGAGTGTCAAAGTCAGGAATGCAGAGCTCCTATTCTCCATCA
This sequence comes from Microcaecilia unicolor, assembly GCF_901765095.1. Lineage (NCBI taxonomy): Eukaryota > Metazoa > Chordata > Amphibia > Gymnophiona > Siphonopidae > Microcaecilia > Microcaecilia unicolor. The sequence goes on along the minus strand of NC_044032.1, from coordinate 398,301,263 downwards.
AGCAGGATTTAGGTCAGGGGCTCCCAAATCCTGTCCTTCAAACACCTTAATAGTCCAGTTTTAATGGCTACCTACCAATAAATGCCAATTAACCTAGTAACTACATAAACAAGTATTCAAATCAACCTCGTCAGCTTCTACTGTGCATATCTTGACAAGGAAATTTGTTTGGGTATCTCAAGAACCAGATTTAGGAACTGCTAATTTAGATAATATTCACTATGCAAACTACATAAATAAAGCAGAAACACAAACTTCTGACCTCCGCTTTCAGTGTAATTAAACAAGAAACAGCGATTATAACAGGGTTAACAGTAAACCTATTAGAAGCAGAAGGAAGTGGTTTTGTTTGTGAAATGATGCATCTCTGCATCAGCGGATCATGCTGCTTGAAAAACACAAATAGTAGTTAAACTGCATAGATCCAAAATTAAGCACAGAACTGTCCATCACAGCTTAAGTGGAAATAAATAAATACCTCCCCCAAAAACTGCTGCTCAGGAACATGGTTTTCTTCGTCATCACAGGTGATTGGCTGGTCAGATTCTTTAAAAGCCTTTTAAGGAATGACAGGAGAAGAAAGTTTGGCGGGATTTAGCAGTGTGATGTAATTGATCAACAAGAAAGACAGGTACAACAGTATTCAGATGCAAGTTCTGTCATATGCATAAATACTGGATAGAAAGGGAGACAGGGAAAAGAATAAATTCAAATAAAAGCACTATGGGCCCTGTTTACTAAGGTGCATTAGGGTTTTTAGTGCACCTACACTTAAAGCGCGCATTAACCATGTAGGCGTCCATCAGGATATTTTAGGCATGTACATGGTTAACACGCGTTAAAAACATTAGCGTGCCTGTAACTCTACTTAGCAAACAGGGCCCTATGTTTGTTACAATAGAAATTCTACTGTCAAGTATGTAAGTACTGAAATGTAATGTTATGTATATAGATTTTATCTCACAGACATATCTGATAGAAGGCAGCAAAATATAAAACCAAATGGAAAAGAGAGTCTTCATACCTTTGCACACATTTCACATTCTGTTAATAAAATACAACTCCAGATCTGGGAAGGAGGTGGAGTACAAATCATCCGATCTTAAAAATATCAAACTCACACCATATCAAAACTAGTGGACATATCTAATAAACAACACAAGAAGGAAAAGGCCTCAACAAGCTCAGACCATTTAAATTCGGTCTACAAACAGCTTTGGTGCAATCATTGACATAAAAAAACTTCCTGTGCCTTTTTTATTCATGTCTTCATTTTCAATTATAGCAATGAAAGCAGCAGTGTTGACCAAGTGAGTTTTGAAAGTGTTCCAAATGTCCCTGACGCAGTACAATGAAACGATGTCCATCGTCGGCTGCGGACAATACTGCTGAGAAGTGCAGACAATGTGATATGCAGATCAGAAGCTGGAGAAGTACATAAGTTTCCGATATAAATCAGCAATTATGTTTTCATTATACATCTACTACACAAGTTGTAGAAGTGAATAATTGAAAACCAAGGGAATAAAAAAAAGCACAAGAGGTTTTTTTATATGCCAACGATTGCACCAAAGCCGTTTAAAGACCAAATATAAATGGTCTGAGCTTGCTGAAGCTTTTTCCTTCTTGTGTTTATTAGATATTTCCACTAGTTTTATATGACATGAGTTTGATATTTTTAAGACTGAATATAACATACAATCCAAAATATATCAAAACATGATTGTTTCCCTGAGCTACACAATGTGAAATGACAATTATCATATTTTTACAAATATAACCCACGGGGTGTACACATTTTTACAGCCAGGATATTCCTGGTATGGGTTATACTCGCCTTTACATTTCATGAGCACAGTGGAAGGTGGCATTCTACTGTTCTAATAATAAAAAAATAAAAAAAAAACCTCCAAAATGGTTTGCCTAAAATACTTATTACAAGGTAAGTCTATGGCATTAATTCTTCATAGTGTCTCAAACATTATCTCGCTCGTCGCTAGAAGGAAAAAACTTCAAAGTCTGCATCATCATCTGAGTAGCTGAAATGTTCAACAGCGAATGCTTCCGTTTCATCATTATTGAATTCATATTCCTCATCAGTCAAGCATTGGCAACATGCTTCAGTTACCTGCACCCATACTCCTGCACATGAACTGAGCATGCATGGGAGTGCTGGCATCAGGAACTGAAGCCTGCCACTGACTTCATGATGGAACATCTGGTGGGGAATTCAAAACAATTTCTACATTGCATCTTCTTTTCTGCGGATCATACACAGTGCGGGTTATTGCAGCGATGCGTGTGCTTTGTAGCGCTATATAAATGATAAATAGTAGTAGTAATATCCGTGTGCAGGCTATAACGTGAAAATACGGTACAGAAATATTTTGAAAAACTTTGACTGCATAAATATTCACATCTTTGTCGTAGCAAGCCCATGTTAGCTTCATTTCCAAAAATTGTCAAAATGAAGCCTATAATATAGCCAACCTGTGTCCAATCAGAGTAGAGTTCAGCTGATTTGAATACCTCTGGTGAAAAATGAAGCTGTTTGTTGAATGAAGTGAATCTGAAGCAAAGGTCTAAACATGCCAAACACTGAGCCACCAAAAGAACTCTGGGATAAAGTTATTCCAAGGTACAAAGTGGTGGAAGGCTAAATAGTTTGGTACCAAGACACTGCTTTGATCAGGCCATCTCTCCCAAGTCAGTAGGTGTGGATTAAGTAAATTTCTGAGTAAGACTGTTCAACAATTTCAAGATTTCCTTCCATACTGTCCATGTTTCAGAAGTAGAGATATATGATGTGCCACCAAGAAACATGCATGTGGGAGAAGGTTTTGTGGATTGATGAGATCAAATTACAACAACTTTTTGGTCTCCATGCTAAGTGACACGAGTGACATAAAAACAAACATAGTATACTGCCAATGTTCTCTGAGTCCCAGCAAGTTACAATTCCAAACTGCTCAGTTCTACTTCTGTGACTGCGCTAGAAAAGTCTGACTTGGAGCCGAATGAAGCAGTGATTCCTTTAGATGCGAATACTGCTCTGACCACCATACAAGCCCCTCCTCCACCACAGCTAGCATCCCCGGAGGCCGAAGTGCCCCAGTGCAACACTGTGAATAGTGCTGTTTGTGCTGGAGAGAGATAAAGCCGTGTTACTGTGGATTCACCGGTAATATCAACTATTATGGATTTGACTCACTGCTAAACTTCAACAGAGGAAAGATTGAATGTGAGTAACCCCTGAAGAGAGGGGAGAGTGAACTGGTGTACCCTCTTGTCAGTGCTGTTATGTTCCGAGTATACTTTGGCTATCTCTCCTCTCTCAAGACCTGAAACTGTCACCATATCTTCACAGTGGGATGTTTTGGCTGGTGTTCATAAATCTTTAGCTGCTCTGACAAAAACAGTGACTACCACTTGCATTTCTTTAGAATGGATAGTTTCTTCTAAAGAGTCCCAGCAAACGTTGGACACTTTGGAAAGTCAAACCGCTGAGCTTTAGAAAGTGCAAGTATCCTTGATTAAGGATAAAGATATAGGGACCCTTTTACTAAGGCACGTAAGCATCTACGTGCGCCCAACATGCGCCAAAGTGGAGTTACTGCCCGGCTACCGCATGGCTCTTGCAGTATTTTCATTTTTGGCGTGCGTCCGATATGCGCATATTGGGCGTGCGCCAAGTGACATTTGACGCGCATAGATTATTACCGCATGGTTACCGAATGAGACATTACCACTAGGTCAATGGCTGGCAATAAGGTCTCAGATCCAAAATGGACATGCGGCAATTTTCATTTTGCCATATGTCCATTTTCAGTAAAAATTTTAAAAAAGACATTTTTTACAGGTGCGCTGAAAAATTATTCTATGCATGCCCAAAACACGCGTACACTATCGCAGGCCATTTTTTAGCATGCCTTTTTAAAAGGGCCCCATAGTGCATTAAAAGCTGGAAAATATAAATTTCTGCCATCTTAGTTTTCCTAAACATCCTTTGATGATGCCACAGGTACAGTGGGGGAAATAAGTATTTGATCCCTTGCTGATTTTGTAAGTTTGCCCACTGACAAAGACATGAGCAGCCCATAATTGAAGGGTAGGTTATTGGTAACAGTGAGAGATAGCACATCACAAATTAAATCCGGAAAATCACATTGTGGAAAGTATATGAATTTATTTGCATTCTGCAGAGGGAAATAAGTATTTAATCCCTCTGGCAAACAAGACCTAATACTTGGTGGCAAAACCCTTGTTGGCAAGCACAGCGGTCAGACGTCTTCTGTAGTTGATGATGAGGTTTGCACACATGTCAGGAGGAATTTTGGTCCACTCCTCTTTGCAGATCATCTCTAAATCATTAAGAGTTCTGGGCTGTCGCTTGGCAACTCGCAGCTTCAGCTCCCTCCATAAGTTTTCAATGGGATTAAGGTCTGGTGACTGGCTAGGCCACTCCATGACCCTAATGTGCTTCTTCCTGAGCCACTCCTTTGTTGCCTTGGCTGTATGTTTTGGGTCATTGTCGTGCTGGAAGACCCAGCCACGACCCATTTTTAAGGCCCTGGCGGAGGGAAGGAGGTTGTCACTCAGAATTGTACGGTACATGGCCCCATCCATTCTCCCATTGATGCGGTGAAGTAGTCCTGTGCCCTTAGCAGAGAAACACCCCCAAAACATAACATTTCCACCTCCATGCTTGACAGTGGGGACGGTGTTCTTTGGGTCATAGGCAGCATTTCTCTTCCTCCAAACACGGCGAGTTGAGTTCATGCCAAAGAGCTCAATTTTTGTCTCATCTGACCACAGCACCTTCTCCCAATCACTCTCGGCATCATCCAGGTGTTCACTGGCAAACTTCAGACGGGCCGTCACATGTGCCTTCCGGAGCAGGGGGACCTTGCGGGCACTGCAGGATTGCAATCCGTTATGTCGTAATGTGTTACCAATGGTTTTCGTGGTGACAGTGGTCCCAGCTGCCTTGAGATCATTGACAAGTTCCCCCCTTGTAGTTGTAGGCTGATTTCTAACCTTCCTCATGATCAAGGATACCCCACGAGGTGAGATTTTGCGTGGAGCCCCAGATCTTTGTCGATTGACAGTCATTTTGTACTTCTTCCATTTTCTTACTATGGCACCAACAGTTGTCTCCTTCTCGCCCAGCGTCTTACTGATGGTTTTGTAGCCCATTCCAGCCTTGTGCAGGTGTATGATCTTGTCCCTAACATCCTTAGACAGCTCCTTGCTCTTGGCCATTTTGTAGAGGTTAGAGTCTGACTGATTCACTGAGTCTGTGGACAGGTGTCTTTCATACAGGTGACCATTGCCGACAGCTGTCTGTCATGCAGGTAACGAGTTGATTTGGAGCATCTACCTGGTCTGTAGGGGCCAGATCTCTTACTGGTTGGTGGGGGATCAAATACTTATTTCCCTCTGCAGAATGCAAATAAATTCATATACTTTCCACAATGTGATTTTCCGGATTTAATTTGTGATGTGCTATCTCTCACTGTTACCAATAACCTACCCTTCAATTATGGGCTGCTCATGTCTTTGTCAGTGGGCAAACTTACAAAATCAGCAAGGGATCAAATACTTATTTCCCCCACTGTATATATGAAAGGACTCTTTACCTCCTTTCTCTAAAGGATATTACATATTACCAAAATCAGAAGATCAGTGGAGAGTTAATGCTAATGAGTAACCAGAATGCAGCTGACCTTTCAATTAATAGTTTGGATTTAACAGGTTTCCTGGAACAATCTTATGTTGAATTTCAGCACTAGGCTACCATAAGAGTGACATCTGTATTTCCTCAGAACATACTAGCAGCCATACTTGGTCAGACCAATGGTCCATCTAGCCCAGCATCCTGCCTCCAACAGTGGCCAGTCCAGGTCACAAGTACATGGCAGGCCACACAGGTGTTTGTGGCTAGTAAGATGGTTTTAGTAGCAGTGTTTAAAAAAGCCCTACTCTTCCTGGCCTTCAGATAATTCTACGCAAGCTGGACTATTTTCATTTGATGTCTAGACTAACAGCTGTGCAGACAGGACATCTACTTAAGTATCATAAGATTTGGGATTTATATATTCAGTGGACCTCACATCCGGACGCTTCATGTTCACCTACTAACAAAGGTATGGAGTTTGCCTGGGGAAGAGGGAGGAGGGTATAGGATATTATCAGTGAGGTGTAACTTACATCTGTTCTTATGCCCTGTTAGGAAGGATTGGTTTAAGGTTGTATTGATAAATGTCAATCTTGTTCTATTGTTATTATCTTTTCAATAAAAGAAAAATAAAAGGTAAAAAAAAAAAAAAAAAAACAAGTACATGGTAGAAAACCAATTAACAGCAACATTCCATGCTACCAATCCCAGCAAACAGTGGCTTCCCCCATGTCCATCTCAATAACAGACTATGGACTTTTCTTCCATGAACTTGTCCAAACCTTTTTTAAACCCACATATGCTAACCTCCAGAAATTAGTTCCAGAGCTTAACTATTCTTTGAATGAAAAAATATTTCCTCCTATTTGTTTTAAAAATAATTCCATGTAATTTCATTGAGTGTCCCCTGGTCTTTGTACTTTTTGAAAGAGTAAAAAATCGATTCAGATGTATGCACCTTGGCAAAAGCTGTTCCTGAAATCTTTTCTGTATATTTGATTTAGTGGATGCCTTTTTATTAGTAACTCAGGGCAAGTTATAATCAGATAGAAACAGGTATTTCCCTGTTACTCAAGAGCCTTGCAATCTAAGGACTAGGTTTACTAACATTTGCTCACATGCATTGGTAGACACAACCCACTGTACACCATCACGGTAGTACACTTTAGCAAATTCTGGCCTAAGAATATGCCCATGACAACAAAAGGTGAAATGCCCAAGAACACAAGGGGCACCAGAAAAATGTGAGACCAAGCTCTGACCACCAGGCTATCCTCTACTCCATATTTGTTTATGCAGTTTCAAGAAGCGGTCTAGAATTACCCCTAAATTCCATACCTCATCCTTGAGCTGAACATACACTAGCAGAGCATTTTCTTTCTCACACAACCTTAGACTTTTCTAACAGAATCTAAGCTTGTTATTCATCACTCACATAGATATCTGAAAGACAGCTTAAAGTCTTAATACTAAAGAGGCTTTTCCCCTTAAATTTTTTTTTATATCATACACATAAATAAAAGCTGAAGCCTAAATCAGCAGTGCCATACCGTGCAATATCATCTGTGACTACTAAGGAACCATCTGCAAAACGAGGCCCCTACCAAGCTGAAACAAACTTCTTGAAAGCATGCTTGTGTTACAAAAATAAAATAGTTAAGTTAGGTGTGTGAATCATTTTTACCTCATTTAGCTCCCCATCTACAACACTGTTACTATCCAGAGCACAGGCAATCTGAAAGAAAAATTAGAGTGCAATTGTAAACTTTTGAGTTTAAGTTTCAACAGTTTTGGGTTTGTTTTAAACATCAAAGGCACACAGAGGCAAACTTAGGGCCTTGTTTACTAAGGTGCATTAGTGTTTTTAGCGCACGTGCTAACCATGTAGGCACCTATAGGGATATTGTAAGCACGTACGTTGTTTACACGCGTTAAAAATGTTAACGCGCCTATAACGCTGCCTAGTAAACAGGGTCCTTAGGCTGAAAAATACAAGACATAAAGCAAAGAACAGCAAGTTAAAAAATATATACAAACAACTTCATTGAAGACGTAAGCACTTCATTTTCCATTATAAACAGCTAGAAGTGGCCAGCCCAACTGCTGCTTTTAGACTGCACAGTTCAACAGCTGGACCTTTGAAATGTGTGCAGTGAGGAAGGGTTTTTTTTTTTGGCTGTTTATTTAAATAAAGCCCTAATAGTTCTGTCTTTCTAATTTTGCACTCTGATGGTTTGCTGATGCCATGGAACAGTCAATCACAACTACCTAGGGATTTTACCCCTATTTAATAAATCCACCCTCCCAGTGTTCATAATTTGATCACTGCAGCAATGGTCCTGGACCAAAGGCTGTAATGCCAGAGCTTCTTCTGGAACCTTGTATCATTGGCTCTAAATCCAGTCTCCACATGTCACTCTTACGTAGGAGGTCATGACCACATCTCTGTAGCATCCGCATGTCCGCCCAACCTGGGGTGCAGAAATCCCATCTAGGGATTTAATCAGGGACCTTCCTCATGGCAGCACCTAACACCTGTCACTGTGCCACCAGGTTAGTGCAACAGGAAAACATTAGCTGGACTATTTTTTTTCAAACCTTAATTCTCTTGTTTGCGCATGATTGACCAGGACTAACATGTTCTAGGTAAATAGGAAACTACCTTCATCTTTTGGAAAACAGGCATGCAAAAAATATGCCCCATTCAGATATTGACAATGAAATATAAGATGAAGAGAGCAAAGAGAGAAAGAAATACATACAGTGGGGGAAATAAGTATTTGATCCCTTGCTGATTTTGTAAGTTTGCCCACTGACAAAGACATGAGCAGCCCATAATTGAAGGGTAGGTTATTGGTAACAGTGAGAGATAGCACATCACAAATTAAATCCGGAAAATCACATTGTGGAAAGTATATGAATTTATTTGCATTCTGCAGAGGGAAATAAGTATTTGATCCCCCACCAACCAGTAAGAGATCTGGCCCCTACAGACCAGGTAGATGCTCCAAATCAACTCGTTACCTGCATGACAGACAGCTGTCGGCAATGGTCACCTGTATGAAAGACACCTGTCCACAGACTCAGTGAATCAGTCAGACTCTAACCTCTACAAAATGGCCAAGAGCAAGGAGCTGTCTAAGGATGTCAGGGACAAGATCATACACCTGCACAAGGCTGGAATGGGCTACAAAACCATCAGTAAGACGCTGGGCGAGAAGGAGACAACTGTTGGTGCCATAGTAAGAAAATGGAAGAAGTACAAAATGACTGTCAATCGACAAAGATCTGGGGCTCCACGCAAAATCTCACCTCGTGGGGTATCCTTGATCATGAGGAAGGTTAGAAATCAGCCTACAACTACAAGGGGGGAACTTGTCAATGATCTCAAGGCAGCTGGGACCACTGTCACCACGAAAACCATTGGTAACACATTACGACATAACGGATTGCAATCCTGCAGTGCCCGCAAGGTCCCCCTGCTCCGGAAGGCACATGTGACGGCCCGTCTGAAGTTTGCCAGTGAACACCTGGATGATGCCGAGAGTGATTGGGAGAAGGTGCTGTGGTCAGATGAGACAAAAATTGAGCTCTTTGGCATGAACTCAACTCGCCGTGTTTGGAGGAAGAGAAATGCTGCCTATGACCCAAAGAACACCGTCCCCACTGTCAAGCATGGAGGTGGAAATGTTATGTTTTGGGGGTGTTTCTCTGCTAAGGGCACAGGACTACTTCACCGCATCAATGGGAGAATGGATGGGGCCATGTACCGTACAATTCTGAGTGACAACCTCCTTCCCTCCGCCAGGGCCTTAAAAATGGGTCGTGGCTGGGTCTTCCAGCACGACAATGACCCAAAACATACAGCCAAGGCAACAAAGGAGTGGCTCAGGAAGAAGCACATTAGGGTCATGGAGTGGCCTAGCCAGTCACCAGACCTTAATCCCATTGAAAACTTATGGAGGGAGCTGAAGCTGCGAGTTGCCAAGCGACAGCCCAGAACTCTTAATGATTTAGAGATGATCTGCAAAGAGGAGTGGACCAAAATTCCTCCTGACATGTGTGCAAACCTCATCATCAACTACAGAAGACGTCTGACCGCTGTGCTTGCCAACAAGGGTTTTGCCACCAAGTATTAGGTCTTGTTTGCCAGAGGGATTAAATACTTATTTCCCTCTGCAGAATGCAAATAAATTCATATACTTTCCACAATGTGATTTTCCGGATTTAATTTGTGATGTGCTATCTCTCACTGTTACCAATAACCTACCCTTCAATTATGGGCTGCTCATGTCTTTGTCAGTGGGCAAACTTACAAAATCAGCAAGGGATCAAATACTTATTTCCACCACTGTATGTACAAAAATACATACAAGGAAAAAAATTGAGACAAGCAATGCAAACTTGTACTTTCACCAATTTTTCTCAGTCCACCTTCCTCGTGGTGTATTCTTACTTCACTTGTCAAAACATGTTTGACAACAAAGGCCGAATATACCCACTGAACAAAAAAAAAGAAACTTACTTATCTGTAGTTATATGTATCTGTGTTCTCTGAGAACAGCAAGATACATATTCTCACATGAGTGACGCCATCCAATGGACCTCCATGTTAGAACCTCTCCAGCTATGTAGAAACTTTTGAGAGAGTTCACCGCGCATGCATGCATGCCTTCTCACCAGCCACTGTTGTGTGGGACCTAGCCAGCCGAATCTCTAGTTAATAGAATTCAATTCTAAAGGGAAGAAGGAGGGTATGTGAGAATATGTATCTTGCTGTCCTCAGAGAACACATGATATAGGTAAGTAAATTTATCTTCTCCGAGGTCAAGCAGGATATCACCTTCTCTCACGTGTGGGACTTCCTACCTACAGAGTGCCTCAACAAAAAAAGGGAATAAAACTGTATGCAGGACCACTCTATTGTTAAAAAAAAAAAACTTTGTGAAAGGTGGATCAGCTACTAAAGCCTGCAGGGTGAAGTGACTGCCACCAAAAACAAGACCTTCCAGGTTAGGTACTTGAGAGGACAGGTACCTAGTAAGCTAAAAAGGAGCTTTCATCAGCTGACTTAAAATAACTGACATAACATAGCAGTTCATATATAGCGTATCTAACCAATGGCTCAGAACAGTTTACAATATAAAATGAATCAACTAAAAATACATAATACACTGGGCAGGAAAATCAATTTAGAAAGATATAAAATCTAAACATAATAGTAACATGCCTAAAATTCATAATGCTATATTCATACTTTCACTCTAGGCAATGATGAATCGAATGAGAAATGTGTAAACTAGGGCTGAAGGTCAATAAAAAATTTTTAATCGCATCATTAAGGCGGGAGGGGGGAGGGGGGATTGTGGATCCAGGTGTACAGGGGAGGGAGGGATAGATATACTGTACAATTGGGGAGGGGCTTTTTGGGGATCTCCCCCCCCTCTTACTTAGCCAGAGGATATACTTGAGTAGTGCCAGTGTCTGCTGCTGGAGGCACGCCGCTGACTTCTTTGCTCCTGAGGCAGTGCAAGGAGGAAGTGGGCGACTCGGACAGCTGATTTCTTCAGTTGGCAGGGCTTTGACTACTCCACCAGCCATTGAACAGTTGCTGCAGCTTTGGAGGTCAGAGCCCAAAGCGGGGGTGGGGGCCAAAGTCCCCAAGGAACCCCCCCCTTCCATTGTCCAGATTCTCTCCCTCCCCCTTGCAGTGCTGCAGATCAACCCACCCCCCTTCCCAAACATCCCAGTACCACATCCCAACCCCTTCCCACCCATCCTCTCCCTATGCAAGAACTAGAAACCATTCCCATACACAATGTGTACAAGGGTGCAAGTGATCACTCTTGAGCTAGACTACCTCCCCACCAAAACTCTCAATTACCATGGAGAAAGGTAAAGTACCATGTGACCCACTGGAAAAGAGTCCTCTGAGAAGCCACATAATAAATAAACTGAACTCTTCAGGTGCATCTCAAATCAATGAAACCTGGGTACACCCAGCAGTCACAGCCCTCAAGCCCTGACATGCAGGCTAAAACAGTCATTACGATATAAAATGAGCAAGACAATTCAGCAAGTCCTGTGCCCCTTGTAAAGACTCATATGTTTTCCAGGTGCCATCCACTCTAACTTTGAGAACAGGATACAAAAATTGAAAATGCACTTTCTGCCCGTACAGCGGCGTCAGCGAATAATCTTGAAATAAAAGTACCTGTTCCCTGTCATACTGCAGCTGTGTCTTATCTTGGAAGAAAGTGAGCCCTTAGGTCCCGTAAGGCCCCAAAGGACCTCAGAGGACAGCCGTGCAACCCCAAGTCTTCACTCACGGCGACCGCCATTCACCGAGGGTTGAGCCTCCAGCTACAGGCGGCCAACGGGACTTCCGGAACCGCGTGGTTGACGGACTGACCCAGCACTAGAACCGGGAGCGGAGGGAGCAAGTGGAAAGTCAGAGAAATCCAGGAACAGGCAGCAGGTCAAGGTAGGCGGCTAACAGAGTAGTCCAAAAACAGGCAACAAGTAGGCAGCTATCAGAGTTGTCCAGTAACAGTCCAAAGGTCAAACCAGGAAAACAAGGGAACGCACAGAGAACAGGAGCACAAGAAGACTGGCCTCGGGAAACAGAACCTGAAGCAACATCCTGCTGCAGCCCCGCTCCTTAAATACTGTCAGCATTCAGCCGCCCAGCCCCAGCCGACATGGCCAGCCAATCGGAACCCGGCTACCGAAGAAATCCCTCTGGTTGGTTCCGTCCGGCCTCTCAGGTGGAGCTACAGCACCGGCATCCCAATCTGGTCCCTCTGAGGCGGAGCTTCGGGTTCCCGTGCCTGAAAATGGAGAAGACGTCGGCCATCGCGTCTCAGCGCCATCTTCCCTGCTAGTGCAAGCGCGAACTCCGTAGCCGGCGACAGAGAGCCTGGAAACCGCGATCGCTGGTCTACGGGCCTGGCCGCGGACAGGGCGGCTATCGGCGTGACGGGTCCTGGCTTTTGGCCGCGGTTCTAAAAAGGCCGGCCATCGCCGCAAGGAATACCGGCTCAGCCCCGACTGTACTCGAGATAGCCGGCCATCCGGGGAACCGTCGGGTAAGTCCTCTCTGGCTGCAGATCTCTCCTTCCGTCCCTTGCTTCCCGCAGAGGAGCAGCCTGAGGGAGCGAAGGATGTGACAAGCTGCTGCTTCTTACACTTGTCAGCCCTGAACAATTCATGGGCATAGTTGAGAACTTTTGCCACTACTGCTCTGGAGTAAACCACTCCCTCACGATTGCGACCAACCCGATGAGCTCACTCCAGAATGGGTCATTGCTGACAAAGCGAGCCTCTCCACTCGCGAGTGCGTCCCAGCGTTTGCTCTGCAATGGACTCAGGCAGGCCAAGGATACGAATATTGTTTTGACGCAATCTGTTTTCTAGATCATTTAATTTAAGCACCTGATCCTTAAGCTGCTCCAGGAGTCACTCCACCTGTGTGCACATGGCGGTCTCAGTATCTTCCACCCCAGAAAGTCTCTGCTCGAGTTTGCCAGTGCGTCAGGAGAACTCTGCCAAAAGGAGCTCAGCTAGAGCTGACCGGATAATTTTGACATTTGCGGCTCCATCACTTGCATCACTGCCACTGTCAACTATGCCAGTTGGGCTTCCGAGAACTGTGGCACCACGGGCCCTGGTGTCACCACCATCTTGTCTTCACTGCCCCGTGATTTCGTTTCTTTTTTTATTAGGTTTAGAGGACATACCCGATCACCAGACTGAAGGAATTTGTTCATACAGGGATTCCACTTTAAGTGGTGCCGAAGGTCTCCCTCTCTGATGCTAAACAAATACTAAAAAGAGAAGTAAAAACGGAGAGGCTACAGAGCAGTACAGAAACCCAGCTGCCCCATTCAATGCTTCACGTGATCTCCGTATGTGTGGGGTATAAATGACCTGGAATGGAATGTAATATCCTGCTGATCTCTAGAGAAATACATTTTGAATATTCTACGAGGATGGTATGGGATTTGCGTTACAAGACGTATGAGGAGAGACTTGCGGACCTGAACATGTATACCCTGGAGGAAAGCAGAAACAGGGGTGATATGATACAGACGTTCAAATATTTGAAAGGTATTAATCCGCAAACGAACTTTTTCCGGAGATGGGAAGACGGTAGAACGAGAGGGGGCATGAAATGAGATTGAAGGGGGGCAGACTCAAGAAGAATGTCAGGAAGTATTTTTTCACGGAGAGGGTGGTGGATACTTGGAATGCCCTCCCACGGGAGGTGGTGGAGATGAAAACGGTAACGGAATTCAAACATGCGTGGGATAAACATAAAAGAATCCTGTGCAGAAGGAATGGATCCTCAGGAGCTTAGGCTAGAATGGGTGGCAGAGCTGGTGGTTGGGAGGCGGGGCTAGTGCTGGGCAGACTTATACAGTTTGTGCCGGGGCTGGTGGTTGGGAGGCGGGACTAGTGCTGGGCAGACTTATACAGTCTGCGGCGGGGATAGTGCTGGGCAGACTTATACGGTCTGTGCCAGAGCTGGTGGTGGGAGGCGGGACTGGTAGTTGGGAGGCGGGGATAGTGCTGGGCAGACTTATACAGTCTGCGGCGGGGATAGTGCTGGGCAGACTTATACGGTCTGTGCCAGAGCTGGTGGTGGGAGGCGGGACTGGTAGTTGGGAGGCGGGGATAGTGCTGGGCAGACTTATAGGGTCTGTGCCAGAGCTGGTGGTGGGAGGCGGGACTGGTAGTTGGGAGGCGAGGATAGTGCTGGGCAGACTTATATGGTCTGTGCCAGAGCTGGTGGTTGGGAGGCGGGGTTGGTGGTTGGGAGGCGGGGATAGGGCTGGCCAGACTTATACGGTCTGTGCACTGAAGAGGACAGTACAAATAAAAAAGTAGCACATATGAATTTATCTTCTTGGGCAGACTGGATGGACCGTGCAGGTCTTTTTCTGCCGTCATCTACTATGTTTACTAACTAGAAGAAACTCATGAGGAGACTTAAAAATACATTTTTGCTTAACTGGTATTGTTTGGTATATATTTTCAGCATTTCATTGTGTGGTTTTGAGAACTGAAAGATCACTTTCTGTTTGGATTACCCAGTTAAACCCTGACCTTTTGAAAACAATGAAAGCACCTTACCTTCTGACTAAGCTCTTCCTTTCTGAAGCCGAGAAGTTCTAGGTATTTCCCACGAGAATCTTCCTCAAAGTTCACCTAAAAATAACAAAAGTTCACATTTTTTTGTCTGTATTTCCACATTTTTGCAGGCAGGCAGAACTCAGTCAAACTGAGTTAGGTGCAACTATGCTACATCAGTTATTCACATATCCGTGCAAAACATCTCAATCCCCTCTTTCTTCAACCACAATTATTCAGCAAGGCATTTTTGCTGGACTCTGAACACAGCTGTCAGCCCAGAAAATGAAAGTCAACAGAAAACCAAGGTTAGACTACATTTCCTGAGACACATCAGTTTTCTTCATCTTGTGTCATTTTAGAAAAGTTCACAGTGAAGTCATTTGCTTGCATTCAAAGGGCTCCAGCTACTTAACCTCACTCATATCAAAGCAAGTCAAAAAGTTAATAAGGCTAGACAGCTATAAGAAGTTCTAAGTTGTCCCCTTATTTCAAACAAGTACATTCTGGGTACTCTTTGAAACTATGTACAGCGCCACAGGTACAGCACTGAAAAAAAAAAGTCTGACCCTAAAACTTTGCTCAAGTTTATGGAAACGGAAGTTCAAGATTTTTCTTAAATGCAAGAACTGTGCTTAGTTTAAAATGCACATTCCAGAATGTGTGTGCATATATTTAAAAGGGAAACCAGCACAGGGAGAATTTTAAGAACTATTCAGGTGAACAGCAGATTCATGAGTTCTGTTGCCCTACCAGCAGATAGAGGCAGAGAATCTGAATGGTTTCACTAACACAGGGAGTGGTGCAACCTGGAATGTCAGTATGCTAATGCCAAAGCCAACAAAAACCACCTATATACATATCAACCCAACCACTAATCAAGGAACCCTCTGCAGACCTCTGAGCATTAGAAAAAAAAAATTCAGTGTATGAAACATGAAGAGGCGGGCCAATTATGAAGGCTCAGCCAACCCCACAATCTTCTCAGGTGGGTCATGGTCTGGGCTAGCAAAGAAAGGCAAATTTCAGGTAAAACCAAGTGTCACCGTCTTGTCATCCTGGTAGGCTAACCCAATCTGACAGGATGTACCAAAGCTTTGTCCCTTAGTGCAGAACAAGGAGGTTTGATTACAGGAGACAGCATGAGAGTATCTTGCCCATTATGTGGGCTGAAGCCAGTAGGAACAGTTTGTCACGCTATCAATTACATTGTTTTCAGTGTACCAAGATGGCGGCAGCTGCATTGAGGAGAATTTAAATCTACATGGGTGGAGTGGGTGGAAACTAGCTTAAGCCTTGTGACATGTCTCCTGTTATAAAAACTCCTTGGTGCAGGAGGAAGACGAGGACTCCCTCTCCCCACAGGACCTTCCTGTCAATGTACTATCACCTCTGGATTGATCAGTCTTATAATGTCTGACAAACAAATGCAGCAACATTCATGTTGCCACTCTATGGATGCGTTCAGGGCTAAATGATCGGGTTCCCACACAAGAAGTCACTTCAACTCTAGTCAAATGAAGTCTCAACCCTAGCAAACACTTGGACACTGCCTCATCCTTGTGCAGCCTGTAAAACAAAGTGAAGAGTCTATTCAACTTCCTAAAAGTATTTCTCAACTTCAGGTAATGTAGGAGCATGCCAGAAATGAGACCAATTGATTCATATGAAAAAAAAAAACTACTTTAGGAAGGAAGGAAGGCCCTGTATGAATGAAAACCAAATCCACCAAGACAGACAGATATGGATCCCTACAAGGGAGTACGTGCCACTTAGAAATCTCACAACTTCTGGTGAGGCGGGAATCTGCTGTGTGCACCACAGGAGGGCTCTCGCAAAATAACTCTCCCCCTGCAAACAGACGTCTGGACTCCAAGTGCTGAGATGCTAAAGGCCTGCTTGAGAAACAACTCTACCTTCGAGTCATGCAAGTCCTTAAGGATCAAGCGATGCTCTACCAGAATGGTATTCTTGACAACCACCATCAAGAAAGCGCTCACTCTAGGGAGGTGAAAAAACCCAAGTCCTCTCGAGGGAGGGGCAGAGCCTGTCATTATGATGTTGCTAAGAACATGCAGGTCTTCTTACTTCCATGGTGCATATCCTTGTTTGGTGGGTCTTCAAGCACCAGTGTGTGGAGCAGCACCTGTCCTTCATGTGCGAATGTGTCCTTAAGTCTGGCATTCTTGCAGTGGGGTCTTGACCAGGCCTTGACTCTCAAGATTGAGGTGGCAGTCCTCTTGTGTTTCTGAGGCAGGGTTTAACAGTCTATTCCTTGTGATTCAGGTGGGTGTGGGTTGGTTTTTTAAGGTGGTGGCCTAGTGATTAGGGTGGTGGACTTTGGTCCTGGGGAACTGAGGAACTGAGTTCGATTCCCACTTCAGGGACAGGCAGCTCCTTCTGACTCTGGGCAAGTCACTTAACCCTCCATTGCCCCATGTAAGCCACATTGAGCCTGCCATGAGTGGGAAAGCACGGGGTACAAATGTAACAAAAATAAAAATAAATAAAATATTTGGCTGTAATTGTTGAGGTCCCAAAGAGGTACCCTCTCTCCAACTTGTTTGTGGAAGCCCTAGCCAATCCAAGTTTTGTTCACTTAAAGCATGTGTCTCTAAGAGATCTGACCATAAAGACTATTTTCCTAGTTATGTTCTCAGCCAGAAGGGTCTCTAAGTGACACGTACTCTCTTGTAGGGATCCACATCTGTCAGTCAAGGCGGATTTGGTTTTCATTCATATAGTGCCTTCCTTCCTTCCTAATGTATTTTTTTTTTTCATATGAATCAATTGGTCTCATTTCTGGCATTTGCCTTGCAGGACAATATTCAGAGCCTCCCACTCAGTAAGAAACATCTGTGAGAAGCCCCAGGGGAGCAAGGCAGCCTTAGAAGGTCTACAAGATCATCTAAATTGGGGTCTTCATCTGTGAGCTCTTCCTGCCCCCTTATGAACATATGCAGTGCCAAGGAGACCTAGTTAATCAATGAGAAGTGCTCCACCTTGCAAAACAGCCTGGCTACTGGCAAATTCTCATCCTCCTAAGGACAAACTCATCACCTTCCAGAGATGCATCCCCCTCCTCTTTGCCCCAATAATCCTCCACCAATGACAGAGGCAGGATCAGGACCCACTTGGGGTCTGAGCCCTCACTAGAGATAGTCCCCTAGCCAGGCCCCCAGGGTACTTTCCAGTGTTACTGGCGGTCCTGCCCAGCCAAGGGTTAAACCCTGAAACATTTCCTGGACTCCTAACAAAGTCCATAAGGACCTGCATAGGCTAGGGCCCCCAATGGAAACCACCCCGACTCTTCCAGGCTCCTCATCTCAAAGGCGGGGAGCATGGGAAACACTACTACAACCCCTAAATCTACCGGCCCCCTGAAGCTCCCTGGGCCTCACAGGATTATGGCAATCTGACAGCAAAACAGACACCATTACTGCTAAATCTGGGCCCACAACAGCTGATATAGGAGTGGGAGGCTGGAGTAAATCTGTGAATCACTGGTTCTTGGTGCAGCAGCACATCTGAGACAGCCAAAGAAATCAAGGCCTCTGCATCACAATCAGGGCAGTATGAAGTAGCCACACTGCTAACGTGCCAGTCCCCACATACCCCGTAGCACCTCCTACCTTGTATGAGAGAACACTCCAGCTGCTCACAGAAATGCAGACCTCCCATCACTAGCAACAATTAAGCTCAGTGACTCACCATCAGCCTTTGGCCCAGGCCTGCCCTAATGCCACAGTTACCTGCCTGTTGAGAATTGCCAATTAAAGATTAAAATTACCAGAGAAAGTGTTTGCATATGCATTTTTGTTTAACTTTATTCAGCAAACAAGTGTCAGAAAACAAAAGAAGCTCTGCTCCCCCTTTATTTTTTTCCTAAATTGATTCTTCAAAGGAGGAGAAGATGGGGGGAGGGCAAGGCCCACTTACTATCATTTGTAAAGTGTCCACAGGACCCTTACCAACTAGCCTCATAAGCCGAGCCACTGGATTGCAGCTTGGAACCATGGAGGCTCATAATCTTTGAGCTCAACGACAGGATGGTCTGTGGACCAATCCCTGGGTCCAAGTACCCTGACCAAGACCTCACTTCAAGGACTGCATGCCATGGATTGCACTTGGTGAGACAGGCCTACTCAGATAGAAAAACAAAAACCTGCTACATCAGTCCAATCTTCACCATATGCTGGAGACAGAGAAATACTGACAAGTTCTAGGCTGTACCACTCCCTATATTAATGGTGTCACTGAAAAACAGTTCAATTATCTGCTTCCATCTGCTGGTAGGATGATATAACTTGTCTGGACTGGTCTATCAGGATAAGAAAAACAATTTTGCAATTTTCCATGCAGTTAGGAAAAAACAGGATTTGACATGCGTGTTGCAATTTAAAAAACTTTTCAGACTGATACACTACATTTGGGGATAAGACTGTAGTTTTACTAATAAACAGCATCAGTAGGAGAAACAGCATTTTTGTTAGGAGGAAGAGGAAGCAGCTTTAGTGTGAATAACTGCCTTGATGAAGATGGTACAAGGGAAAGACACAGGAGTGGGGAAAGAGAAGAGGCATGATAAGTAAAGGGAAAAAAATAAGAAAATAATGAGGGAGGACTGAAAAATAAATGAGAAATACTGTGAGGTTAAGTAAAGAACAAAAACAATGTGACAAATTAGAATAAATACCAAATCTCACACTCCTGCTGCTCCTGACAAAATTTCAACTGTCTGTCGAAAACTGTGAACAAAATGCCTACTCAGTGTTTTTAACTATTGGCTTTCTGGCTTAAAGACTGCTTCCCCTTCACACTCAATTCACCTCAAAATTATTCAAAGCATGGTCCTTACCTTCAGAAAAGACCAAACATTCTTCTCAAAATCTGTTTGTGAAGCCTCTATTTTCTTCTGACAATACTCCACAAACCCTCCTGAACGTACGACTTCCTGTAGTTGGTCTGAACGACTCAGGAGTTCCTTCTCAGTTACCACCTGGCTGATGTACACATAGAAGTGCTGCTGAGCTGTTTGCTGCTGCTGTGGCTTTATATTTTCAAACGTCACCAGCTTGCCACCAAACTGTAATCGGAGAAACACAACACAATTTAACACAGTGCAACAGTTGCTACGTTTCCTACAGTACTGAAATGGTTTACAATTGCTATACTCAAAAAAGTGTGGTGATGCAGCAGTACCTGGACCAATCCTGAAAGAAACTAGATTTTTTTTTGTAGGTTATGAAACCTTTTGTAAGAATTATCCAAGAAGCTGTACATGAAATTTTGTAATAATATTTTAAGACATTACCTACATGGACTCAAAAGCTCAAGTACATCACCTGGTAGTTCCTATCCTAGTCTGATGCAAAAATCATAGCCCATACGAAAGATATGTACATAGCATAAAGTTGTTATGTTTCCAAATATCAGAACACCCAGAGCAGGGAGAGAAGTGAAGCAAGTGTTATTTTTAATTGCAGCTGAGAGAAAAGATGGAAAGATCTGGTTCTTGCTCGTAGCATATGTAAAAGACCTGGGATTAAATACAATCAGAACCTCGTTTTTTTGTTTTGTTTTTTTTCAGTTAAGCTACTGTCCTGACCTCTGTATGATGGTAATTCTTTCTAGACAAAAATGAATGCAGCATAGATGTAAACACTGTATAAAGTATAGATAATATTGCAGAGGGCTCACAGTGCCTTCCACACACATACACACAACATTGGCATTTTAAATATAAATGTATGAAGCCCCAAAACCTTACAAAAGATGAAGGAGAATAGCAACAAAAATGTTTAAATTGTTATCTCCATACAATGCCGCCTCCCCTTCCTTTTCCTTCATTTCATAAATGTTGGGGAACATGTAAAGGCAAAACTGGAAAATGCAGTGGTTGCTGGGGCATTGGTACTTACAACTGGAAAAAGCAGTGGTAGCACATGGCGCCACTGCAAGGTAAGAAATGAGACCAGAGAAATCAACAAGGGGAGAAAAGGCAATTTAATAGCTTACAGCTGTGAGGCAGAGCCAAGGTTGTGTTCTAACCTACAGCACACCACAGGATACATTTCAGCTCTTTGCATCATTCAGTGGGTGCAGGAGAGGTGACCTGCTAGCCGCCACTGTAGCTACACTGCAAGGCTACGTAGAAAGAAGAAAGAAACATGAGAAAACTGATCGTGCAAAACTTAAGGAAAAAAAGAGACTATTACACACCTAAGGGGAAAAAAAGTCTATTTTTGTTTATACTCAGTGTGGTTAGCACTGATTTATGCTATGGATGAATTGATTTTACGTGGAACACTAATATCACAATACATACCTTTCTTTGTAATCATTTTGTTTAGTCCATCTATTAGTTACAGAAATAAAGGGATTCTATATCGTGCAGTATGAAGTGGACAGAAACAGTCAAGCATGTAAACTGTTTGAGGCACCTCTTATCATAACAGATACACACAGTACAGACAACACCTTAACAGGAAAACTGCTGCTGAAGAGACCCAGATTTGAATCCAGACATTGTTCCTGCTCTTCAAGTGTTCACAGACCCCAAAAGGGCCAGATTCCTGACTGCTACTCAGTAGTGACATCTTCCAGTTTATATAGAGTGCATTCATAATGGTCTCCAAAGGGTGACTAACTGCTGTAAGGCAATAAAAGCAGAGACTTACTGAGAAGGTAGCACCCACAGGTTTGCGCAGCCACTTTGGTGGTTTCTTCAGGGGAGGGATGGTGCTTTGCGCAGTTGTGGGCTGAGGGAGCTGTAGTGGGGGCAAGGGCTGCCCTGTGCCAAATGGATCCAAGTTTCCAAAGGATGACGACAACTGTGAATGAAGGAATTAAGAAATTAACAATATCTCTGCCTGAATAAATTGAAGCTATAAGGCCAACAGGCTCTATAGGTCACTATTTGCTATACAGAAGGCAATACTAGTCAAATATTACATACTAGTAAAAAAGGCCCGTTTCTGACACAAATGAAACGGGCGCTAGCAAGGTTTTCCTCGGAGTGTGTATGTTTGGGAGAGTGTATGTGAGAGTGACTGTGTGAGAGTCAGAGTGAAAGTGTGAGTGTGTGTGTGTGAGAGAGAGAGTGAGTCTGGGTGTGAGTGTGTTTGTGAGAGTGTGTGCAAGTGTGTATGTGAGACACAGTGTGAGAGTGTGTGTGTGTGTGTGTGTGTGCGAGAGAGTGTGTGTGAGACACAGATTCTCTGTGAGAGTGAGTGTATGAGACCAAGCGAGTGTGTGAGTGACTGTGTGGCACATAGAGAGTGAATGTGATACATTGTGAGACAGAGTGTGTGAGAGTGAGAGTCAGAAAGACATTGTATATGAGAGAGAGAGTGTGAGCCTTGCCCTCCCAATCCATGCCCATCTGTCCCCTGCCCCCTCCATTCATCCTTTTCCAGCAATTCCCCTCTCTCCCTGAGCCCTGCCATCTCAATCCATGCCCATCCATGCTTCTCTGTCCCCTGCCCCCTCCATTCATCCTTTTCCAGCAATTCCCCTCTCTCCCTGAGCCCTGCCATCTCAATCCATGCCCATCCATGCTTCTCTGTCCCCTGCCCCCTCCATTCATCCTTTTCCAGCAATTCCCCTCTCTCCCTGAGCCCTGCCATCTCAATCCATGCCCATCCATGCTTCTCTGTCCCCTGCCCCCTCCATTCATCCTTTTCCAGCAATTCCCCTCTCTCCCTGAGCCCTGCCATCTCAATCCATGCCCATCCATGCTTCTCTGTCCCCTGCCCCCTCCATTCATCCTTTTCCAGCAATTCCCCTCTCTCCCTGAGCCCTGCCATCTCAATCCATGCCCATCCATGCTTCTCTGTCCCCTGCCCCCTCCATTCATCATTTTCCAGCAATTCCCCTCTCTCCCTGAGCCCTGCCATCTCAATCCATGCCCATCCATGCTTCTCTGTCCCCTGCCCCCTCCATTCATCCTTTTTACAGCAATTCCCCTCTCACCCTGAGCCCTGCCATCTCAATCCATGCCCATCCATGCTTCTCTGTCCCCTGTCCCCTCCATTCATCCTTTTCCATCAATTCCCCTCTCACCCTGAGCCCTGCCATCTCAATCCATGCCCATCCATGCTTCTCTGTCCCCTGCCCCCTCCATTCATCCTTTTCCAGCAATTTCCCCTCTCCCTGAGCCCTGCCATCTCAATCCATGCCCATCCATGCTTCTCTGTCCCCTGCCCCCTCCATTCATCCTTTTCCAGCAATTCCCCTCTCTCCCTGAGCCCTGCCATCTCAATCCATGCCCATCCATGCTTCTCTGTCCCCTGCCCCCTCCATTCATCCTTTTTACAGCAATTCCCCTCTCACCCTGAGCCCTGCCATCTCAATCCATGCCCATCCATGCTTCTCTGTCCCCTGCCCCCTCCATTCATCCTTTTCCATCAATTCCCCTCTCATCCTGAGCCCTGCCATCTCAATCCATGCCCATCCATGCTTCTCTGTCCCCTGCCCCCTCCATTCATCCTTTTCCATCAATTCCCCTCTCACCCTGAGCCCTGCCATCTCAATCCATGCCCATCCATGCTTCTCTGTCCCCTGCCCCCTCCATTCATCCTTTTCCAGCAATTCCCCTCTCTCCCTTCCATGACCCCCCCTCGCATCCATGCTCTTCTGCCTCCCATGTCCCAGCATGTCCCGCCCCCTTCGCATCCTTGCTGTCGTTTCTCCTCTGCCCTCCCGCTCCCATTGTTCAACTGCCCACCCTCTTCTCTTCCCCCTACATCCCTTTTTTTTTTTTTTTAATTTACCTCCGTGGCGGCGGTTCCGGCAGCGCAGCGTCAGGGAAGGAGGCGGCGCTCCCGACGTCTAGCCTTCCCTTCGCTGTGTTCCGCCTTCTTCTGACGTCATCCTTGACGTCAGAAGAAGGCAGAACACAGCGAAGGGAAGGCTAGAGACGTCGGGAGCGCCGCCTCCTTCCCTGACGCTGGGTTTTTTTTTGCGCCGTCGACGTCATGACGTTTGCCCTGGACGTCATGACGTTTGACGCGAGGGCGGGGCAGAGACGGCTGGCAGCCTGGCTGGCTTCACACCACGAATCCACGAACCCTAAGAAATGTTTGAGTGACTTCAGAACGTTGTCCTCATTAGAACGTTCACGGTGCGTTTTATTATATTAGATTTGTCGTGTACTATTTGTGATTTTTTTTCTCTTGTTTTTTTAATTTTTTTAGCCCTTTATTTTTTTTGAAAAATACATATGCATATATTGGACACGTGGAGGGGCATAATTGAAAGGGATGCCCAAGTTTTCCTGGGGCCGTCCTCGCAGGACGAGCCAGCAAGGAGCGTGGAAACCCGTATCATCAAAACAAGATGGGCGTCCATCTTTCATTTCAATAATACGGTCTGGGACGCCCAAATCAGCAAATTTAGGTCGACCTTAGAGATGGTCGTCCCCAGGACTTTGTCAGTTCTGATTTTCGGCGATAATGGAAAGCGAGAACGACCATCTCAGAAATGACCAAATCCAAGCCATTTGGTCGTGGGAAGAGCCAGCATTCGAAGTGCACTGGTCCCACTAACTGAACGGAAAAAGCCCTTCCCTTACCAATCCCTTAGCGATTCGGAAAGGAACGGGCATGCATGAAGGAAATTGCATGCAAATGAGCTGCTCGCTGTTAGCTCATTTGCACACGATTTCCTTCCTAAGGAAGGGAAGCCAGTGCAGAGCACCCAAGAGATATGTGTGGCTGCTCTGCGCATGCCAAAGACAGCGTCATATATGCAGACAAGCTGCGTGTATAATAGCTGCCTATAACCTTAGAAAAACACAACTACAGGTGAAAACGTCCAAGTGCTCGTCAGGGATGCCTTTCTTTTTTTTTTTTTAAGCGTATGGGTGAAGGACGCCCTTTGCTATGCCTCTGTCCCTGCGACGGCAGTTGAGGACATCCAAAATGTGTATGTTTCTGTGAGAAGGACATCCATGCCTTTGCTATGCCTCTGACACCCCCTTTATTTATTTGGATTTTAGATCACAAGTAGCAGCAGTGGGATTTGAACCAGCCACCTCTGGATTGCAAGACCAGTGCTCTAACCACTAGGCCACTCTTCCACTCCACTCCCTTGAAATTTGGCCGTCCCTGTGTGTGTGTGTGGGGGGGGGGGGGGGGAGTTCATGACGTCCAAAATGTTTGAAAGAAGGACGTCCATGCCTTCGCTATGCCTCCGCTGACACACACTGCGATGGACCCGAGTATGACATTTCAGGCTGGCAAAAAAAGTTTTTAAAGTTGTTTTTTTCAGGGTGGGAGGGGGTTAGTGATCACTGGGGGAATCAGGGAAGGTCATTCCCTATTCCCTCCAGTGGTCATCTGGTCAGTTCGGGCATCTTTTTGAGGCTTGGTTGTAAAAAAAAAATGGACCAAGTCGCCAAGTGCTCATTAGGGACGCCCTTCTTTTTTCCATTATCGCTCAAGGACGCCCATCTGTTAGGTATTCCCCAGTCTCACCTTTGGTACACCTCAGACATGCCCCCAGGAACTTTGGTTGTCCCTGTGACAGGAAGTAGTTGGGGACGCCCAAAACCGGCTTTCGATTATGCCGATTTGGGTGACCCTGAGAGGACGCCCATCTCCTGATTTGTGTTGGAAGATGGGCACCCTTCTCTTTCAGAAATGCCCCTGATAGTAACACAAAAAAGGAGTTGGTTGAATAACCCTCTGCTATTAAACCTTTTTTTTTCTGTGTGAAATTTTCTGATTTTGGTGAGTTTTCTAGAATATGATTCTATTTTATTCCACTCTGTAGCATTCATGTTCTTGGTAGAATTTACTTTTCGTACAACATTTGAGTCATGTGCTGCCTGTTTCAGTCAATGCCACTAGAATAACTGCGGCCTCTAAACTGCACCCATGAACCCAGGTCAAACCCATTTCTGCCACAGCCCCTGGCACAGCAACTATCTTTTTAATCCATCTGTTTCAGCCATATAAGGCCCAAATCCCATTTCTGCTACAGCTCCCATTACAGTGGCCATGAATAAAATTTGAGCTGCACAGAGTTCATACACCTGACCTCATGCTTCCTGATGAAAAGGACATGGCTGAGAGCAGAGATCTGTTGTGTGATTCTTACAGGCCAATCTCTATTAAATTTAGACATAAAAATTATGGCTAAGATCCAATTTTCATGGCTGAATAATTTTATCAGTGAGATAATGAATGCAGATCAGTCAGACTTTATCCCAAGCAGAATAGCAGGGCACAACAGGCAGATACTAATGAATTTGGTTACTTGGGCACAAGTTCAAAACATACTGCTAGTTTTGATAGTGGTGAATGCTGAAAGGACTTTTGATCACATGGAGTGGGGTTTCATGATAGTTACCTTAAGGCAGATAGGCTTATTACCTAATTTTTGGGGATGGATTAAATATTCTGTTCAGATCCCAAAGCTAGAGTGCAGGTTTTAACGGAGGGTACTCTAAGATGGTTCCACTTAAAAATGGCAAAGAGAAGGGATACCAACCACTTTTGTCTTTGCTTTTTGTATTGGTGACAGAAATGCTGGCAGGGCAGATATGTGCTAACGCTAAAGTGAAGGGTATTACAGTGGACAAAGAGGAATATAAAATTTTGCTGTTTTGCCAATGAATTTGTTAACAGTAGGATAGCCACATGGGATGCCAGAAGAAACCCTGAAAGAGATGAAGATACACAGTAGACTTCATAAGATTCACCTCAAACCCAGACAAACAGTTACTAATGCTCACAATAGGTATGGAGAGTATGTGTGCTTCATTTGCCTCTTTTCAATTGCGGGAGGCAGCAGGTTCAATCTAGCATCTGGTCTGGGAGTGTGGATTGCAGGGACATGTGTAGGCTACATTATCCCACATCGTTTCGAGTCTTTTGCTAAAGATTTAGAGGAACAGAGTAAGCTAAATCACTCTTTGGATGGGGCAGATAATGAGTCTTAAATGGTTATCTAAATCCATATACATTTGCTAGACTCTTCCTCTAGCCATTCCATCCAGAGAGCTGAGTAATCTAAATAGGAAAATATTTGTCTACATCTGGAGAAAAGACTACATCAGGTCCACCAGAAAATCTTTATATCTGATAAAACAAATCAAGTGATGGGGGTGTTAGATCTGGATAAATATTATAGTGTGGTGCAGGCAAGAGTGCTGTTAGAATTGTGGAAACATCTTCCTAAGCCCGTAGGTGCAAATTAAGTATGCTTTTGTGAGAGACTGTCCATCAGAAGAACTGATATGGCTTTCAGAGAGCCTAGAGCGAGGAAACAAATGATCACCTTGTGTTGATGTAACCTGTGAGGTATGGAAGGTGGTGTAAAAAAGTATTGTAGGAAGAGACATATCAAACTTAACTAATCTGCAGAATTTGCCTCTTATCTGCAGGTATAGAAGGGGACAGTGTAAAAAGGTGGAAGGAGTTGGGCATAACCACCACAGGGCAACTATAAAGGAGAGGATTTCAAGAAATTCATGGGAATCCAAGAGGCTTACCAGATTCCCTATAGTGATTTTTTTTTTTTATTGATTGCAATTGAGACCTCTCTCTCAGCTCCCTCATAGGGTGCAGTTAAGGTGAGAGCTTACTCATTTTAGGGGGAGGTGGGGCAATTAAGCAAACATACTTACCTGTAGAAGGTATTCTCTGAGGACAGCAGGCTTTATATTCTCACAAAATGGTTAACGTGGTCCCGCGTTAACAAGTAGGGAGCTTATGAAAAGCTTTACAAGAGCTTTATGGAATGCGAGACACACTCCACTGCAATCTCATCCTGCCCTCTGCGAGAGCGATGTTACTGCAGTTAAAAACTAAAACATAAAAGTAAAGAAAAAGAGACAACTCCAAGGGGAGGTGGGTGGGTTTGTGAGAATATACCTCAGAGAATACCTGCTACAGGTAAGTATCTTCGCTTTCTCCGAGGACAAGCAGGCCATTAATTCTCACAATTGGGATATCCCTAGCATCCAGGCTCACCGAAAATAACAAACACTGGTCAATTGGGCCTTGCAACAGCGAGAAGATAACTCAGATTAACATTAAAATATATACAAACTGAGTGAGAGTGCAACCTGGAACAGAATAAAATGGGCCTAGGTGGAGTTGGATTCTAGACCCCAAACAGATTCTACAACACAGTCTGCCCAAACCAACTGTTGCATTGGGTATCCTGCTCAAGGCAGTAATGAGATGTGAATGTGTGGACTGAAGACCACGTCACAGCCTTGCAAATTTCTTCAGTGGAGGATGACTGCAAGTGGGCTGACACAGCCATGGCTCTGATACTGTGAGCCCAGCCTGGGCATAAGTGACCTCATGTGAAAGTGTGCCATAAGAGACATATAAATCGTGGAGGCCCATTTGGCCCAACAACCTGTTGAGAGGCTCAAACCTGAGAAGCCAGTGCAACTAGGACGTCTGCTCTTGGCTCCTGGAGAAAAGTGCAAACCTGCTGCAGATCTAGCAGGGCTCCAATGAATTCCAATCGCTTGGCAGGGAGAAGATGGGACGGGGTAGTTTAGGAGAAACCCTAGTAGTTCCAGCACCTGAATAGTTCTCTGTATGGACTCCCGAGCCCCATCCTCCGATATGTTCTTCATCAGCCAATTGATGAGGTAAGGGAACGCATGCACCCTTAGCCTGTGTAACGACACTGCGACTACTGCTAGGCATTTGGTAAAGATCCAGGGAGCTGTCGCGAGACCAAAGAGCAACACGTGGTACTGGAAATGCCGTGTTCCCAGTGAAACCAAAGATACTTCCAGTGGGCTGGAAGTATCGGGATGTGCGTATGTGTGTCCTTTAAGTCCAGAGATCATAGCCAATCTTTTTCCTGAATCATGGGAAGAAGGGTGCCGGCATGGGGCATCCACCAATCTCTGCTGAACCAAGTCATGCCATGTCAAAAGTGTCATACATGCCCCGGCCAAGAACATACAACATGTCTTCTGCTGCTTGACCAACTGGCATACCGTCTCAGCATGCACCGGCGGGAGAAAGTCAGCCAAGTCTAGCAACTTGCGCACCAAGTCCTGCAAGTACACACTTGTGAAGAGCTAGTAAGATTGTATACGGGAAACGAGCATAGAGGCCTGGAACACCTTCCTCCCAAAAGAGTCCAAGGTCCTAGCTTCTCTGCCTGGGGGCATTGTCTCTAGAACTCCTGCATTGTCTCTAGAACTCCTGACTCTTTTGAGGGCAGATTCCACCACCATGGAATGATGAGCCAACTGGGGC
This sequence comes from Microcaecilia unicolor, assembly GCF_901765095.1. Lineage (NCBI taxonomy): Eukaryota > Metazoa > Chordata > Amphibia > Gymnophiona > Siphonopidae > Microcaecilia > Microcaecilia unicolor. Next base: position 398,272,214 of record NC_044032.1, on the reverse strand, counting down.
TTATCAAATCCAGGTGTGCTGTGGATCTGGTACATAGTGTCAATCTTCTTGGGTAGGACAGGGACCGACACAGGGGACCCCAATTCTGAATGAGAACCTCCTTGAATACCTCATGGAGAGAAACGGTCACAGCATCTTCTAGGAGGAGACTCATAATCCAGGACCTCAAGCATCTTGACCCTGGGTTCGTCCTCCACCTCCAAAGGAAATGGAATGGCATCATCCATTTCCTTCACAAAAGAGGGAAACGAAAGGCTCTCCGGAGGAGATTTTCTCCTTTCAAGTGGAGGGGAGTGTTCAGAGGGGATGCCATAGGATTCATCCTCCGAAACGTAACGTGGCTCCTCCTCCAATTCCCATGAGCACTCCTCATCGGTGTCAGAGCAAACCTCCTCATGGGAGGGCTGAGACTGAGCTTGCCACAACTTAGAACCATATCCTCGAGAAGGGCATCGAGGAGGCAACTCCCACCTCAAATCTGGCAAAGCTTCCTCCACAGACGATGAGAAAGTGCCAGCCCGGGTGGCACGCAACACCAGCGTCACAGGCTGCACCACAGGCTAAGGGCCAAGCGGGGCCACAACAGGAGGAAGGGTAGATGCAAGCACCCCCGATGCACACCATTGCCAAGAGGCCATCCAGCAGCTCAGGGAGCAAGGCCTGGATGCGATCATCAAGGGCAGACACCAGGAAAGGCTGGGGTGTCGGCTCAGAGACAGACTGCAGAACTGCTGGGGTTGAGATGGGTCTTGGCTGCTGGGAGACAGTCATATCGGCACCTCCTGAATAGAGGGATAGCGGTCCTCCCAGCACGACACTTCTTGGGTGCCAAATCCCTCGATGTCCCGGAGCTCCCAGCAGCATGCGTCAAGGACTATCAATGCTGATGCTTCTCTGCCTTTGCCTGAAGCTCTACATCGAGACTCCTCGGTGCCGAGGACAACATCAAATCCTCACGTCACCTTGGGGTCGGGTCCTATGTTGGTAAGTCCTGGGGGCCCTGCACAGCAGTCGGTATTGAGATAGATGGAGATCCCACTCAATGCTCTAGCAACAGCCATACGTATCATGTTCCCAGTGCAGTATTCGATGCCAAGGAATCGGACCTGGCTCCAAAAATTCTCTCGCACTGAGCCTCTCTAACAACCTGAGTCTGCTTCTTCATCCCAAGACAGAGAACACAGTTTGTAGGGCTATGGTCAAGCCCTAAACACTGGAGCCACCAAGAATGGGTGTCTTTGCCAGCAGCGCTTGAAGCAACTGGAAACTTGAGTGGGAAACCTCCGCAGCCAAATCAAACGAAGCAATGGTGCCAGAAAAAAGAAAGGGAAAAACCCGGCTGAAGTCAAGGCCTAAATGCGGCTGTATGATGTGAAAAATAAAGGAAACTTGAAACTGGGGGGAAAAAAAGAACTAAAACTGTAAGGGAAGAGGAAATAAGAGGACATGCAGACAGGCACAGCAAAATACAGCTAAAAAACATGCCGAAAGGCACCAAAAAAGTTCTCTCCAGACTGGACTGAGAAGAGCAGCCACTCCTCATTGCGGTAGAAAAATAACTGCAGTAACCGTGCTCTTGCGGCAGGCACTTGCACAGTGGAGCATGTCTTGTACTCCACAAAGCTCTTGTGAATCTTGTAATAAGTTCCGGACCTGGCAATGTGGACTGTGTTACCCATTTGTGAGAATTATGGCTTACCTGTCCTTGGAGAAAAACTAGTTTCTAAACTGTATAAAACCTTACACCGAATGGTGGAAGGAAAGTTCAAATACATCAAAACGTGGGAGGGGGACATGACTCAAGTTGAAGATTTAGTCAAACATATTCCAACAAACCAATAAAATAGCAGTATCAGCCAAATTTGTGGAAATGATTACATTTCTTTACTGCTGGTACTTGATACCTTGGGTCAGTCCTTGATTGTTATTGGTGGTGTTGTGGAAAGACAGATACTTTTGCATACATGGTGAAACTATATTACAGTTCAGCCTTATTGGACAATGTGTGCTGAGTTGATATAAAAGATGGTGAAGGTCAAATTCCCCCTAGTGTCAAAAATCTTTCAACTGCAACCAGCAAAAATTGAACAGTGCCAGTCGCAGTTTTTGATTGTGACCATCGCTGCATTGTGAGCTGGACAGAGAATGGAGGACCTCGCATCTCATGGCAAATGAGTATTTACTAGAAATTATGGAACAATTATTTCTTAAGCAAGTTTTAACTGTGTTGTAGCATGACAGATTGGAGATATTTGAAAGAATCTGGGCACCATTTGAAAGTTGGGCCCTGAAAAGTGTACCATGCATTGGAGTAAAGTAGCAGCATCATAAGGATTGTGAGTATCTGATTTCAGTATCAAGCTGTTTGATTCTGTTCTCGTTTCTCCTGTTGTAGGGTTCAGCTAGAGTTGAGGTGGGTAGGAGAGAGTGTCTGGGAGGGAGCGGCGGATTGAGAGAAATGGCGGAGGTAGGACTTGATAAATAGGAATGCGGATACTTCAATTAAAAAAAAAAGTTAAAAAAAATAAAATTACAAAAAAGGGACATTTCTGCAAATCCTTGAAAGAATGCACTAAGTTGGTAGCAATGAGAGCACCAGAGTGTGTTGGAGCAGGTATTCAAAGCGGACGCCAAAGGACAATATAGTCCCCTATAGACTAGTCCCCTATGGTCCTGTCCCATATAGACTACTGCAGCGAGATCTATGCCGGTTGCCGGGGCTATATTCTGAAACGGCTTCGGACGGCTCAAAACACGGCTGCAAGACTTATCCTAGGCAAATATCGCTTTGTTCCTGCTCAGCCACTCTGTATTCAACTACACTGGCTCCCTGTCAAAGACCGTATTACATTTAAAATCTGTTCACTTACACAAAAGATAATTTATGGTGAAGCCCCTGAATACATGCTTACTCTAATCGATCTGCCCTCTAGAAATGCCCTGAGATCTGCAAGGACCTACCTCAATCTTCATTACCCCACCTGCAGGCATGTAAAATACAAGACTCTTTATGCTTCGTCCTTCCCCTACATCAGTCCACAATCCTGGAATGTTCTGCCATGACAGCTTAAGGAGCTCATCGACCATCATCAGTTCAAGAAGACCTTAAAAGCCTTCTTATTCGCCAAGGCTTATCCCCCTGGCTACTCCTCTATTTAACCTCTATCTCTTGTTGGCTCTTCACCCCTGTCATTTACCCGTGTCATCCATGTATCTTCCCCTCCTGTCGCATTCTGTTTCTGTGCCATCTCTGTATTGAATTGTATCCTCTTGACTTAATGTAAGCCACATTGCGCCTGCTTATGTGGGAAAATGTGGGGTAAAAATGCACCAAATAAATAAATAAATATGAGTAACAACTGCAGTAGGAAGAGGATAATCCAACAGATCAAGAATATGCAGAATTATACAGAAAGTGAAGCTGCTCACCTTGAATAGTAGTGATAACAGCAATTCACACAGGTGAGTCACATGATTGTGCTCAGCACCAAACATTCTCCAGAGCTTTCTAGAAACAATTAAAAGTATTTATTGCCATGCATGGCAGTTCCTGCACTGTTGTGATTCAGCAACACCACTTAATTCCATGCAACAGGTCTGACTAGTGGGTGAACTCCTTCAAAAAAGAGAGACAAAATGGACTGTGCGACTAACAGTTTCCAGCAATAAGTAACTGCCCTTTTGCTGACATGCAGGTTCACAAGTAGAATTTCCCATCTCAGGGGTTGTCAAACAAAATAGGGAAAAATCCAAGAACCAGAAATGAGGAAAAATATTTATTTAGAAAAAAAAAAAGGAGAAATTAGATCTTACCTGTTAATTTGCTTTCCTTTAGACCAGGGTTGTCCAACCTCGATCCTTGAGGGCTGAAATCCAGTCGGGTTTTCAGGATTTCCCCAATTAATATGCATTTTCCCCAGTAACTTATCCCTAATTCCTTAAACTTTTTAACAAATCTTTATTCATTTATTTCCTTCATTAACATGAATTCACAAATCTGTAAAAACTCCCCTATCCTCACTGCTTCACTCACATTGCATTCATACACACTATATTCTTACTCTAATTATATTCACTGCACAGTGCAAGTAGTACAATCTGTTTGCTTCTGGTTGAAATCAAACCTTTACATAGAAAATACTATCTTTTATTGTGGTCATTGTGTTACCCAATGACCACTTCTATTCATAGAATTGCTCTTATTGTTCATTTTAAAGACCTATAAAACACTCCCACGTCTGCAATAGTCTCTTGAGTTGTTTTAAATCTCCTATGGGTTCTCAATTTCCTCATTCTTTCAAGTTATCTTTCCGGTTCATGAGATTTCCACCAGAGGGCTGCCATTTCTGCCGTCTCGCTTTACTAGTTTTTCAATGCACTTTGTGCTCCTGTCAAGCAGCTCCTCGTTTCTCAATGTCTCCACTCATTTTTCACATTACACTGTGTTCTTTGTAATCAAGCCCAACACAATTGTGTTTCGCTCTAGGTGTCGTCAGGGGCGATGACTGACCAAAAAACATACGGTGAGGATTCCTCTTTTACTTTCTGTCTATCTAAATCTGATAATAAAGCTTTTTATAGCTTCTACATACCTTATCACAATTCAATCTTAACTCTGCTTCTTCAGCTTTGTATAATTTGTATAATTCAGTGAGATAATGGCTATGTCAGGTTGGAACACTAAAACCGGCATGTTAGCAGTTTGAATTTCTGAACCATTGGGAGGTGAAAGATTATTTGGGTCTTCAGCTGAGGGTCCCCAGCTGGAGTGGACTGATATCCAGACTTGACAAAGCTGAAGAAGCAGAGTTAAGACCCCATGCACAAAAGCAGTCCCTACCTTTACCATGGAAATTTTAACGTAAGGTGTGGACCTGCCGGTTCTTCATTATTGCAAGTAGGAGAAGGGGAGAAACAAGGCAGGGAAAATGGAGCACAAAAAAAAATAGTATAACAGCTTACACGCAGCTTCTTTGCATGTATGAAAGCCGTGCCACATATGTTTCTTTTTCAAATTACATTTACTGGCAAGAAATTGGGGGGGGGGGGGGGGGGGGGGGGAGTACTGAAATGTAAAGCATAAAAGTAATGGTGACTTACCAAAAATGCAAGGAAGTTAAGGGTCCATCAAAGAAACAGCGTCTGTGGGACACGGGCTTGGTTCCACCGCCAAATGTTCCTGCTGCTTCCTTCTATTGGCCGGCTGACATCCTAGAACGCCCATCTACCTGAAGATGGACTCTCCTCCTCCCTGCAGGGCTTCCCTGATGACATCACTTTAGAGCTGTGAACTGATTGGTTCCGAACTTCCTGGTGTCCCCCTCCACAGAGAGGGGCTGAACCAATTGGACAGCATCAGCCTGGGATGTCCCGCCCACTCATTACTGGAGGGAGACACCAAGAAGTTCGGATCCAATCAGTTCACAGCTCTAAAGTGATGTCATCAGGGAAGCCCTGCAGGGAGGAGGAGCTGGGACAGCAGCCAGTCAATGATAGTCCATCTTCAGGGAGATGGGCATTCTAGGATGTCGGCCAGCCAATAGAAGGAAGCAGCAGGAACAGCTGGGGGTGGAACCAAGCCCTGATGCTGCTGATTCCTCACAGAAGAACGGGGAGCAGCAGAGCGAGGTTTTTCTCACTTTTTCCCAGCAGCCGGAGGCAGGGAGCTGCAATACAGGTATGCCCATCCAAAAAAATGTATGAGAGCCGTCTGTAACATGCGCAGAGCAGCCATGCATAACGATTGACTGTTCTGTGCATGCTCAGCTCACCGACATGCTTCCCCCATATCGCATGCAAATGAGCTGGGTCGCAAAAGCAACGAGCAGCTCACTTCCATGCGATTTTCTTAGTGAATCCCTCTGTGTTTCTAAATAGGTACATTTTTACTGGTTTCGAAACGCAGACGGATCCTTAACGGGACCTTTGTGCATCTGGCCCTCAGTCTCCCGAAGACACCAGAATAGAGTTTAAACAGTGCTATTACAGAGCAGAAGCACAGCCAGGTATTGACATCTGGGAGAGCAGACCTTTTGTAAAATAGGTGTTGGTGCGAGGCTGCAAGCCCAATTCGCATAGGTATCATTTCATTCAAAATCCATTTTGGGGGAGCAGCTGCTCCCCTTGCAAGCCACCTAACTACGCCTCTGTTACAGAGGGGGTAAGCACCTGTAAACAGCAGGCCAAATTTCATTTGAAAGACAGAGAAAGCGCTCCCTAAGGACCTCACAACACCAAGCAGAGGTCAGGAGAAAGCAAGCAAAATAAATGATCTGTGAAGAGGTGTGTGTTGGAAACAACAGCACCTATGAAAATCAAAGGAGTAAATTCACAATGAATTTCATCTGAGAAGGCACGCACAAAAGCTGAATTCCAAACTGCAGTGTCTCTAAAAACTAAGAGGCAGATGCACTAAACGTTTTTCATCGTTAAATGAGCCCTCGGGGAAGAATTTCCGATCCTTTCCATGCACTAAAGCCTATTTTTCGACGGTAGTAGCAGCTAACGAAAACGGAATGGAGATGAGCAATTAGTGTGAAAACCCCATTGAAACGACATGCACTAACCTTTTCCGATTGCCTTTACGCAGGAAAAAGGCAGGAAAACTAACGAGAGGTCTGGACCTCTCGTTAGGACAGCTCCGTGGCAGGAAAAAGTGTTAAGTGAAAAAATAAACAAACCTACGTAGGTTACTGACGTCAGACAGGGGCGGGCCCAGGAGGAGAAAGACGCTCTATCGCGAAGGCAGATCAGCTGATTCTGCGTTCTTCTTGCCCGTGCAGCGCCTTCGGACAGAGGAGAGAGGCGCTGCACGGGCCCGGTAAGAGGGAGGGGGGCCCGATGGAGAAGGGGAATGGCGGCGACGATCCCCAAAGGGGGCGGGGCACAGACGGAGGATGTCGGGAGGCGGAGCTGAGAGTAGTGAGGAAGGGAGGGGGGCAGGGGCTTCTAGAAGTTTGCTTTTTCGGGGTGGGGGGAGCAGCGGAAAGTGGGGAGCAGCGGGGGGGGGCAAGGCCGTCCGTACAGGACGCTCCTGATGAGCGCCCTTGCCCCCTCCCGATCCTTTTTTTATTTTTATTTTTTTATGTGTTTTCTGAGGTCCTTTGGACCAATCACAGCGCTTTTAGCTCTGCTAATGCGCTGGGATTGGCTCAAAGTTTGTTTATTTTTTCACTTAACACTTTTTCCTGCCACGGAGCTGTCCTAACGAGAGGTCCAGACCGATGTGTATTGTGATTCTTTGATACATTGTACGTTTCACTACCGATCTCAGCATGTGTGACTTTTTTTTTTGGTGCATTTTTCGTTATTTTAAAATCGTTAGGGACTTTAACGATTTAGATTTTTTTACGTTTGGTTGCTGCATCTGCCTCTAAATCCTTAGGTGTTAATCACAACCATACACAAGGCAAAGTTAAACCTGAAACTTTCAATTCTCTCACTCCAAAAAGGAGCTACTGGCCTTTTATTATCTATTCATTTATTTATTTTGAAATGTAACTGCTCCTAAAGCGTTCCATACATTCTGACTGTCAGCGTTCAGAGAGCACTCTAAAAGTCTGATTAAGTTACTCCATATAACTAAAAGATTATATTCTGAAAAACTCCATCTCTTCCTCCCCCACCAAAGTTTCAACCTCATGTGCACAGAGGTGTTGCATATGGCAAAAAGTTTTCCAGTCCAAATATTGCCCAATATTAATATAAATATTAAGGTAAATATGAATATTAATGTCAATATGAATATTAATGAGGTTGATAATATTGATATTGTAATCATCATAATCAGCAGCAGCAGCAGCAGCATAAACTGCATAATCGGGGAGTCCCTATAGCCAGCCCCTCAACATGGCACATTTACAATTTAAAACCAAGCACTACTCGGATGAAAAACCAATACTTCCTTTCTCCGTGTACATCGATATGCTGTACAAGCCACCAATGGCATGTGTACAGCACATGGATGTACACAGCAAGATCAAATGAAAATGCTACCAACAAACCAACCCCCAGACCCCTTCCCTAGGCTAGCAAACACCCTTCCCCTGGTTCTCTTCAGTGTCTCTATTTCATTCACTCAACCAATAGAGCAGAGAGAGCCTGGAGGGGGCAAAGCAACGCAGACAGCAGAGCACACCCTCTAGTCCGCCCACAGACTAGTAAGGGGAGTAGCAACGTGCATGACCCACTTATTTGGCTTGCAACCCACTTTGCAGCACACCACGATGGTGAAAATTTTTCCAACCTATTTGTGGCCAAAAGTAGCCCCAAAATAGCTCATTAATATGAATATTAATAATGTAAATATTAATTATTGCAATTGTAATCAGAAGCATAATCATAGATTATAATCACCATAATCATCAGCATAACCATAATCAGGAGCAGCATAAATCATAACCCTCATAATCAGTCAGCATCATAACCATAATCAGCAGCAGCATAATAATCATAACCCTCATAATCATCACCATAACTAATCCTCATAATCATCATCAGCACATAAAAAAATGGTACCCAACAATAAAGAACAACAGCCTGGATACAGCAGCTCAGATCTGCTTGCTTTGTTTTGGGTGAACAGTTCTCCTCCCTCCCTCCTCCCCCCTCTGTTTCGGAGGAGGGAAAGGGGGAGGAGGGAGGGAATAGCCCTGGACAGTTCTCCTCCCTCCCTCCCTCTTTCTCACTCCTCCCCTCTGTTCCTTAGGGAAGGGGAAGTGCTATGTTTAACTTTTTTTGTTTGTTTTTTTACACCTGCCCCAAGCTGCTGCTCTCCTCCACAGTCCTCCCTACTGGTGCTCTCCCTCCCCTCCTGGAGTCCTCCTGGACTGCTAGGGCCCGGTGGTGGTGGTGGGGGGGGGGGGCCTCTGAGCCCGCCAGTCCCCCTCCTCCAGACAGACCCTCTCCATTCTCCCAGGCAAACCAGTCCCTCAGTCTGCTCTGCTTCTTACTATTAGACCGACACAGTCAGAGACAAATCCTCCAGACCTCTCCGTGTCCCCTGCACTCCTGGCTTAGTGCTCTGCTACCTCTCCCTAGTCCCTCCTTTCCAGGGTCAAGGGGGATTGGGGGGGACTGGGGGGGGGGGGGTTGAGGGCGCTGTTTTTTTAAACAGCAAGCCATCCCTCCTCCCTCTGAGCCCCGACCAAGTCCCCGGGCCCCTCCCCCCCCCCCCCCCTGCTGCTGCTCACCTCATGTGCTCTTTCTATCCAAGTCCACACAAGGTGTCCCCTGCTCTAGACTCCTGCAAGCTCTCATCTCTGCCTCCCTCCACAGTCCCTCCCAGCGGGAAAAATCAGCCAGCCCGTGGCGGCAAAAAAAGGTCCAATATCCCACGACTTTCAAAGAAAACCGTGGCAGTCGCACCAAACCCGCCCAAATTTGCGGCCGAACCACAGAATTGGCAACCTTGATGTAGAGCACTCTAAGCTGAGTGACTGTTAAGTTACCATGGAAATCTGAAAATTCTAGAACTCCATGCACTCACAGGAGTCAAACTCTGCAAAGCTGAATAAAGCAGTGATTAAATATTGGCTACTTCGAGTGTTCTACACAGTTTAAGAAAACAGTAATAAAATACATCTTACCACAGTCAAAGAACAGGTAGCTTTGGAAGGTTTTGAACTATCCTGTCAATAATCAAGTCTGCCACAAGAAAAAAGGAAAACAAACTGTTCTCATGCTTGAAAAGGGCAGAGGTGCACACACCCTCATAGTGACAAAGTACTGATATTTGGGGGGGGGGGGGGGGGGAGGAAAAAATGCCAGAAAACATAGCACAAACTCAACACGGTGTCTTCTAAAGGAGACTTCAACGGTCTGGGTAGGGGGAGGGACGAGATGGAAAAGTCAGAGACCTCTGAATGTACCTCTGCTCTACTTTGCTTTTTTTTAATTGTATTTTTAACAGGATCTAGAGCCAAACAAGGCACACACACACCACGCCCACTCCCCAAATTTAACTGAAGTCCAGGCATACACTGGGTCAGGAGAAAAAGCCCAAAGGCACCTCCAAGTTAACACAGCAGAAATACTGGATCAGAAAAAAAAAAAGGAAGGCCCCTCTCCAAGGCAAATGGAGCTCAAAATAAAACTAGCTCAAAAGAAAGCACCTCCAAAGAAGGAATTGCTCGTTTGAAAACTAGCTACAAAGTCAAGAGCTGCGGAGGAAGGATGGGGGGGGGGGGGGGGGGTCCGAGAACACCGCCAAAAAGCGCCCACCAGCAGCTCAAAGCCTGGGTGCTGCCAAACTGAGCACAAAACAAAGACTGCAGAGCACTGACAAACCAGAGACTCTGTTCTTTCCCCACCCCCACACAGAGCAAGCATGAAGTTCACCTCCTAGACACTCAAGGCCCCTAAATAGTACAAGGGGCTGAGTCACAAGAAGGACCTCCAGAAACAAAAAGAAACCCCTCAGGGACAAGGAACTAAAAGAAATAGGGAGAGAAAGGGGAAGGGACCCAGCTACCCGGGTTTGACACCCCTCCCGGGGCATAATATGACCTCCATGGGCCACAGCCCCAACCAGCAGCCAAGAAGGAGCCCTGGGAAAGAAGCTGAGAAATGAGGAGCCAAAGTGAATTAAAAACACTGCTGCTTGAAGTCCTATAGATGACCCTGAGCAAGACAGAAGCAACCCAGCCTTCAGTTAAGAAGGTTGGAGGGTCCTCCAAGTACAACTACTTAAGAATTTGTGAAGGCTATCACAATGCAGCTACCATGCATAGCAATAAATACTTTTAGGTGTTGAATATTTGGTGCTATGTCAACACAAGACAGAAGAAAGGAGGTGTTAATGCCCCTATACAAGTCGCCGATAAGATATCACTTGAAATATTGTGCTCAGTTTTGGAGGCTGTATCTCGCTAAGCGCATACAAAAACTGGAAGCAGTTCAGAGCAAAATAACAAAAATGGTATGGGGCTTCTGCCACAAGACATAAGACTTGACCTGAATATGTATACCCTAGAGGAAAGGAGGAATACGGATGATATGATACAGGTGTTAAACATTTGAAAAGTATTAATATACAAACATATCTTTTCCAGAGATGGAGAAGCCAGGAAATACTTTTTCACAAAAAGGGTGGTGGATACCTGGAATGCCCTCCTTCGAGAGGTGACGAAGAAGAAAATGGTAATGGAATTAAAAAATGTGTAGGATAAACACAAAAAATTTCTATATGGAACTAAAACTTTGCGGCGTATAGGTGGCAACTACAGTAATTAGGCTGACTTTTATGGTCTATGCCCAATTATAGCTAGACTGATCTGAATGGACTGAAGTATGCTTCAACAGCAACTCCGGCAGTTGAAGAGCAAGACCAGTGCTGGGCATACGTCTATGATCTGTGCCCCAAAAATGGCAAGGGAAGATCAAAATTAAGTATACATCAGTGGCGTAGCCACAGGTGGGCTTGGGTGGGCCAGGGCCCACCCATTTATGGCTCAGGCCCACCCAACAGTAGCACATGTTTAGTGGTAACTGGTGGGAATCCCAAGCTCCGCCAGCTGAAGATTTCCCCCTGATGGTAACAAAAACGCTACTCTCCACGACACCGGCACCTGCTCAGTTTTCAGTGCATGCCTGCTGCCAAGGTGGAAGAAAGCATTTTCTCACCAGCTGAGTTAATTTTTTTTTTTTTTTTTTTTTGGGGGGGGGGGGGGGGGGGGGGGAGAGAACACTTTGTGCCCACCCAAAATCTGTTGTCTGGCTACGCCCCTGGTATTCATAGGTTATATATACTGCATCATATCATATGCTATGTTTACATTAGGGCAGACTGGATAGATCATGCAGGTCTTTATCTGCCATCATCTCTACGTTACAATGTTACTATGTTATCTATTTGTGTGGTAGAAGTCATGAGCTATTTCTGTGGCTCTGTTTCTATTTGTTTGTCCTTGGAGTAAAACCAAAATTATTAAAATTTGCGCATTATATTCTCAAACAGAATCAGTAATAGGATACCTAATAAGGTTGAGTGTGTCCTTTCAACAGATCTTTACTCACCTTGTCAGCTTGCTTCTGCCTCAGACTATCAGGGCTTCCTCCCATGATAGAATAGATACTGATTCGTCCATCAAAAGAGGCAGCTGACAACACAGCTGGGTTTCTTGGGCACCACTGAACATCAAAGCACCACTGAGTATTTGTAGGAAGCTCGTATAGTACCTACCAACAGAAAAATGTAAACAAATATGAGAATGGCCACAAAGAAGAGAGGTGTCAGTACAAACAAAATAAGGACCAGCAATTTTAGGGAATACGCTGGCCTATGACACAGCAGGATGAATTTGAAAATGAAGTTCACTTCTTCATCCTGCCTACAATAATTCTGAAACCTGGAATAAGAAAGTAAACAAATTATTTAAAAACAACAGAATTTAAAACAGCAATATGTGATTTTAGTGTTCAAACCAAAGATTCAAGTAAGCAGATTTGTTGTGGAGAGGAAGTATCTAGGCATTAGTGTAGGTCCTAGAAGGCAGATGTCTCAGAAATATTCCGTTAGCCGAGACTGGACTAAAAGTTTCATCTCCAAAAGGAGTCTTCCAACCCGTTTGGCTAACTACAACAGATGACCTTCAGCATTAAATGCAAAACAAAATACAGAAAAAAAGGGGGCTAAATTCCAATGACCGAATTATAGTACAATTACTCCTTAATTTCAAGATTCAGTATGAAGGTAGTGAAGTAAAATAAATAGCTTATTAATACATTACTGCTTTAAGTAGTACTACTACTACTACACTTTTATGCTTGCTAATGAATATACTTCTGAACCATTAATAGGCAAGTATTATGTCCTGGTTCGTTTAATTGTCCAACTATAGTGATTTACCGGAGGAAACTACTTCAGATGCTCGGCTTTCTATCTTTGGTTTATTCAATATGAATGCCGGGCGAGCTTCCTCATCAGTCAGATAAACCTCCGGATATTCAATCACTATTTTATCAATTACATTTTCTTTTTGATCTGTATCTATGTTAAAAGAGCAATTTCTTAAAGAGTAATTTTTAATACTGAAAGGGAACTTATCTTGAACGTGGTTTGCTCTACAGCGAACCTCCGTTTCACAATTAGCTTCTTCAGGAGACAAACCGATAGCCTTTCGATATCTTGCCCTGTATGCTCTTTCAATGCTTTGTTCACTTTAATATATATATTTAATCTATATATCAGAGTCTGTCATAACATCAAAATTTTCTTTTTTGTGTTCTAACTCTGGTTGGTCTCCGGACTAGCATTACACAATAACCAACATTTTCCAACATACTTCCCAAAACTTCACTGGTTCCCTATCAAAGAACGAATCAACTTCAAGGTCCACACATTAATCCACAATATTATCCACGGTGAATCTCCGGACTATATGCTCAATCTGATTAACCTCCCTACCAGAAACATGTCTGAATCTTCGCAAAATTACCTCAACCTGCATTACCCCAACTGCAAAGGAATCAAGTAGAAGACCTATTATGGATCTAATTTCTCCTTCCTGGGCAGTCAACTCTGGAATGCTCTCCCCAGATATATCCGATCAATCTGCAACTACCTACCCTTCCGAAAAGCACTAAAAACCCATTTATTCAAGCAAGCATATCCAAACGATCCAAATTAATCTTACGAACCATATACCTAACACATACCCCCATGATAACTGGATTTTCAGAAGGCGTTTGACAAAGTGCCGCACGAAAGACTCCTGAAGAAATTGCAGAGTCATGGAATCGGAGGTAGGGTATTATTATGGATTAAGAACTGGTTGAAAGATAGGAAGCAGAGAGTAGGATTGCGTGGCCAGTATTCTCAGTGGAGGAGGGTAGTTAGTGGGGTCCCGCAGGGGTCTGTGCTGGGTCCGTTGCTTTTTAATGTATTTATAAATGACCTAGAGATGGGAATAACTAGTGAGGTAATTAAATTCGCCGATGACACAAAATTATTCAGGGTCGTCAAGTCGCAGGAGGAATGTGAACGATTACAGGAGGACCTTGCGAGACTGGGAGAATGGGCATGCAAGTGGCAGATGAAGTTCAATGTTGACAAGTGCAAAGTGATGCATGTGGGTAAGAGGAACCCGAATTATAGCTACGTCTTGCAAGGTTCCGCGTTAGGAGTTACGGATCAAGAAAGGGATCTGGGTGTCGTCGTCGATGATACGCTGAAACCTTCTGCTCAGTGTGCTGCTACGGCTAGGAAAGCGAATAGAATGTTGGGTGTTATTAGGAAGGGTATGGAGTCCAGGTGTGCGGATGTTATAATGCCGTTGTATCGCTCCATGGTGCGACCGCACCTGGAGTATTGTGTTCAGTACTGGTCTCCGTATCTCAAAAAAGATATAGTAGAATTGGAAAAGGTACAGCGAAGGGCGACGAAAATGATAGTGGGGATGGGACGACTTTCCTATGAAGAGAGGCTGAGAAGGCTAGGGCTTTTCAGCTTGGAGAAGAGACGGCTGAGGGGAGATATGATAGAAGTGTATAAAATAATAAGTGGAATGGATCGGGTGGATGTGAAGCGACTGTTCACGCTATCCAAAAATACTAGGACTAGAGGGCATGAGTTGAAGCTACAGTGTGAAATTTAAAACGAATCGGAGAAAATTTTTCTTCACCCAACGTGTAATTAGACTCTGGAATTCGTTGCCGGAGAACGTGGTACGGGCGGTTAGCTTGACGGAGTTTAAAAAGGGGTTAGATAGATTCCTAAAGGACAAGTCCATAGACTGCTATTAAATGGACTTGGAAAAATTCCGCATTTTTAGGTATAACTTGTCTGGAATGTTTTTACGTTTGGGGAGCGTGCCAGGTGCCCTTGACCTGGATTGGCCACTGTCGGTGACAGGATGCTGGGCTAGATGGACCTTTGGTCTTTCCCAGTATGGCACTACTTATGTACTTATAACGACATTGACCCAAACTTCATCTCCCTCCTTACTCCCCTCTCCGTTGCCTATTTCTACCTACCCATCTCGCCTATTATTCTGGTATACTTTTACCCTCTCTAACAATATTCTGTATTCCATTTACTGTGTAAGCCGCATTGAACCTGCTTTGAGTGGGAAAGCGCAGGGTACAAATGTAATAAATAAATAATAAATATTCCAAGTGCACATTCATAGAAAGTTTTTTTGATTGTTTCATTTATTCATTAGCATCACCATTTTAGGAGAGTCCATAACATGGACATGTTATTTGTAGATTGAAACTGACACAGTTTTTGAAGCAGTGGTTTTTTGTCCTATGGGAGTTTTTTCACTGCTGTTTTTCCACTGACAGTGGAAGTCAGTAATAAGAAGTCCGCGAGGGGGACTGTTCAAAAGTCTATGACTTTCCCTGGACAGTTGAGGCTTCATTTGTTTTATTATATTATAGTATCTCAACGGTGCCTGTTTATGGTGTGCTCCAAATCGTGCTAGCAAAATTGTTTGGATATTGGTATTATTTATACACATTATTGCTTCAAGGCCAACTCCACAAAAGAACAAATAAATGGAAATACTGCACAACACCACAAAGGTTGTTACATACCTCCCCTGTGTTAGGGTTCCAGCACAGGATTCTGGCATCTTTTCCACAGCTGAGGAGTAGTTCAGGGTCTGCCATGCTCCAGGCAATTGTCAGAATACCCCTGCAGGAGACAAATTAGATAAAGTTAACATCTAAAGACCTTGTCTGGACACAATCTAACCACGATGTACCAATCTGTTTCGCATTCAGAAAATTATACATTAAACCAACATTTTACTGTCCATGTCAAAATATTTGTGCAGTTTATAAAACCCACCAAAACAAATAGCTCTAGGGAAATATATGTGTATATGAGGCTGAGAAAAAAGCAGAGACTAGTGGTGCTTGCAGATGATGAATGGTAAGCAGCTGTCATTATTTCCTCTTGGTAACAGGTAAACACATGCGCTCAGCACTGATTACGGTAGTATCGTGTATTTGGGAATATCTGATAGACAAATGAAGAGACTGCAGGTTGTTTAAAATGGTGTAGCACAAATTGGTGGCACTAGATTTGAGAATGCAACACTTTATTTCATGAAACTTCACTGGCTTCCCTGGGGCTAGGATTGAATTTAAACTCTTGTCCTTAATTTTTAAGGCATTATATGATGGGTGCTAGCTACCTTCAGGATTGTATTTGTTTATACCAACCTAGAAGGGCTCTTTGGTCAACTTCAGTGGAAATTTCTATGTTAGATAGAAAATTCCACTGAAGTCTGAATGTTGACTAAAACAGACCTTTAACAGAACTATAATAGGAAAAGTGTCAACTTTGGAATTCATTGCCATTGAACATTACAGTTATTTCAAATTATGTGAGTTTTAGACATGCTGTAAAGACGGTTATTTGAAAGATTTTTTTTTATAACTTAAAATCTTGAGTGTATATTTAATTTGATGTCTATCATTTATTTATTGTCTGTATATTTTTTGTTATAATCCACCTAGAACTATATTTAGTGAACCGGAATACTTATTCTGTATAACAAAATTTTTAAAGTGCTTCTCAGAGCAAGTACATTCTGCTATAACTCTTTACAATATGCAAATGCATGACTGATATGTTGTGAGCAAACAGCAGCATTTTAGCTTCAACTATTAACTTTGATGTTCCATCTTACCTCCTCATCCTCACTTTAAAGCTACCAGTGACCACAATTATAAAAGAAATTTCAACCCAAACCACCCATTTAAAAAAATGTAGTAACTAATGGTCTTTTAAAAAATGCTTCTTAAGAAGCTATTTGTACATTAGCAACTTTCATGACTCCTGAAGTTAAATACGTTAACGCTGCCACAAACCTGCTCTGGCCTACCCTGGGGCTTGGGCAGTTGGCAGTACTACCCATGGCTTTCTGGTCCCTTCTGTGCAGCTACAACAGAACACCAGAGGAAGCCCACCACAGACCACTCAACATTGGAGTGACTGACAAACCTATACCTGTGGAAGAACAGCCTTTACCTGTCTCGCACCATCACTTTGAAAACAAAGGATAACTAATTCTGGACTATTATGCAGCACTGCGCCATACACTGAGTGTGAGTGTCTGTATGTTGTAAAAAGCGCTGCCATATCCCCCATCCATGCTGGCAAGCTGAACATATCAGTTAACTAAAAGTACTGTAAATTACACAGAAAAAAACAGAGCAGTGCAATGTCTAAAGCAGCGGCATTCAGAGCAGTTTTTTTAGAAGCTTTCATGCTACCCCCATCTGTGCCCAAAAAAACAAGATATTAAATAAAACTGCTGGATTTACAGCTGGAATAGTTTTCCAAAGACCTTTTAGTGTGTTTATTTTGTAAAGATTTTATGCAGAAACTATATATCCACACAATGCTGATTTTGAAATATTTTAGGACCATGTCTTTATCCCTCCCTATTTGGGACTAACCACTTGTCTGATACCCTTCTCTAATACTTTATGAAACAGAATTTGTTAATTTACTAAGAGTTCTCAAAGTTTTTCACTGAACCTCACTACTTCGAGCTGGAATTTTGTATGAATGTGCTTCCTGTTCTCTGTATAACACAATAAAAGGCTATAAGTAAAGCAGCATCTCTGTTAGCATGAAGAGATAAAAAAAAAATCAATAAGGGTTAGCATGAGATACAAAAAGTCAATAAGGTAACATTAGAAATGCCAGACGGTAAAAAACGTCACTTTCCTTATTGATTTCCCCCTCATGTAACACATGGAAAAATTATGGCTTACCTGATAATTTTCTTTCCTTTAGACCTTCCAGACAAGCCCAAAACTACTGGGTTGTGCCCATCAACCAGCAGATGTGAAGACAGATTCTAGAATTCTGGGCTTTACTCAAAAAGGGGCACTGTGCAGCCTCAACAATATCTTTCTTCTCGTTAACTGTCATATTCTTTAAAACAAACAAGGCACTCTTAAGCTCAGTTGGGTCAGGAGCTGTCTCACAAACCAATCAGAGGATGCTACGCGAGCTGCATAAATGATAAGAATTGGAACAAAATTCCAAAAATAGAATACTATCTAATAATATTCAACTAGGGAGAGTCTCTGGGCTGGTCTGGTAGACGAAAGGAAAGAAAATTATCAAGTAAGCATTTCTTCTTCCATAGTGTCCTTACCAAAGGAATCCAGAACCTGTGGAATACAGCAAAGCAATCCTTTAGATGGATGGGACTTATAAATTGGTGCCAAAAGAGCTTGGCCTCAAGTATCACCTTCACTGGTGTTCTTGTATGAGACCACTGAACCTTACAAAATATAATACGGATTGTAAGACGCTCATATGTTTCCTTGAGACCTCTAATAGAGTTCTACTTAAGAGGAAGTCCAACTCGAGGTAGATGTTCTGTGAAACACTGCAGAGACTATTCCCACCAAAACACAGGACGACAAAATACCTGTTGCAACTAGGATCACAAGTAGCTTTAAACACTGCCTCATCCTTTGCGAACTGTCCAAGAAGCATTTTGTCAGAAATAACTTTATTGATAAAACTGTGAAGGAAATGTCACCAATAAAGAAATCTACCAAGATTTACTTCTTCCACCTCCTTCATTGTGAAAGGAGAGAAACACAAAATTTCTTTTGTATGGAAGAGGTATTACATCTGGCAGAAGGCTGGGACTCTGGTGTCCACACTGTCTGCTTTTGTAAAGTGGAAGCTGGAATGTCTGTACAAGCAGCCTATAAAGAACAGCAATACTTCTTGAAAAAGACTAAAAGTCTTGAATTCCCCAGAAACTGTCTCCATAGCAAACACAAATTCTCAGGCATCCAGCTAAGAAGTCGGACCACTTTTTTTTTTTTAACTTAGCAAAATTACATGCATAGAGCCAGGAGTTTGCTTAGAAATAAAGATTAACCTGAACAGCTTGAAGAAGTAGGTTCTACGATATCTGAATTCTCTTCTGAGGGGTCCTCCCACCTAGATAGCATTTCAAGCTGATAAACTGCAACAGTTTCTCTATTAGTAGGTACCTAGACCCTGTGAATTTCAGGCTGAAAGGCAGACAGATCAAGGAGGGACAATTGCGCCCTTCAGGGCGCAAACCTCCCCTTCTAACAATAGAGAAACACTCCTTCCTGCAGATGTGAGAAGTTATAGGAAAACCACTTCTTCCACAGTATGTGCTGTAGAATGGAATTTGATTTATTAATTTGTTATACCGCTTTTGACAATTAGTATTAAAGCGGTTTACAACTAAATAATATACAATTTAAATATACATCTTACAATCTAAAAATCAACAAAACTATGTCTACATACAACTCTAAAATATGATAAAACACTTCCTGATCCAAATCTTCAAGATATTACAGAACTCAGAAATCTCCAGACATTTTCAAAAATACAGGTTTTCAAAATTTTATGGAATCCGAAATAACTGGATAAATTGACAGTAGTGGATACAGAGTTCCATAAAGATGGTCCAACGCAACTAAAGGTTCTATTCCTAGTAGAGCTCAGTCTAGCCAATGTCAGTTATGGAGGCTGTAACAAATGGAGCTGAGACGATCGCAGAGTACTGCTGTTCTTGATTCATCAACTTATCTGAAAGATATTTAGGTACCCCAACCAAAACAGCCTTAAAGATCAAGTAAAATGATTTAAATGTGATCCAGTGCAGGTCTCCTAAAATAGGAGTAATATGAACAGATCTTTTTCCATTAGCTACCAAACATGCTGTAGCATTCTGAACTAACTGAAATCGCTTTAAACCAGTTTTATTAAGTCCTTGAAATAAAGAATTACAATAGCGGAGTCTGCTGGTCACAAATGCATAAGTTATCTTGATCAAATTGGATCTGTTCCAAAAAGGTTTGAATTGCCATATCAATCAATCAATAAGATGATTTAACAGAACCAATATGTTTGTCAAATTTCAAGGAGCTATCGCATTTAAATCCCAAAGTGACTATCATCCTTCAATGGAACTGGCCTACCTTGCAGCACTGTTGAATGGTCAGCAGATTTGACTTACGAGATTGGCCACACTGCTGAAGATTTCTCCATATTTAGAACCAAATCATGATAGCTTAACAATTTACACAACAAATCTAATTTACAGTTCAAATCAGTATTCACAGAGATTGATCATCTTGTATAAAAATGAGTATTTGAATAGAAAAGCATAGGAGAGAGAAGTGAACCCTGTAGTACTCTTCTCACCAGTTCCCTTGAAGGGAACAACTCATCATTCCATCGCACAATCTGTGCCTGATTAAGAAAATAAGACTGAAACCATTGTAAAAACAGAACAAATTCCCTTTATGTACAGCAAATTGAGTAGTTTAGAATGAGAAACAGTGTTGAATGCTGCGCTTACATCTAATGATTCCAAGGAGTGTCATAACCCTGATCCCCCATGAGTAAAATATCATCCACCCGAGACAAAAAGGATTTAGTGCTGTGATGTCTATAACCTGATTGGTTCTTGTTCGAAATCTGCCTTTTCTCCACAATATCTTCCAGTTGTTCTAAAACTACTTTTTCAGCACTGATAAGTTTGAATTAGCACAAAAACTAGAATATTTATGTTAAACTTTTTTTTTTTTTTAGAATTGGAGTAATAACAGCTTCTTTTAACTTATCTGGAATGACATCAGTCTTGAGAGAAAGTATGACCAAATATGCCATCAATGGCATCCAAAATTGCTGCAGAAGAATTTAAGCTCTGAAAATATTTACCGTATTTTTCGGACTATAAGACGCACTTTTTTCCCCCAAAATTTGGGAGAAAAATGGGGGGTGCGTCTTATAGTCCGAAGGTAGCGTTTTTGGACCTCCGTTGTGTACTTACAGGATTCCATGTTCCCTGGTGGTCTAGTGACGTCGGGGCAGGAAAGAGCCCCCTCTTTCCTGCCCATCGCGCTGCTCTCCGTGCTTCTCAATGCTTTCTGACGGTCTCGGCGAGATTCAAAATGCATTTTGAATATCGCCGAGACCATCAGAAAGCATTGAGAAGCACGGAGAGCAGCGCGATGGGCAGGAAAGAGGGGGCTCTTTCCTGCCCCGACGTCACTAGACCACCAGGGAACATGGAATCCTGTAAGTACACAACGGAGGTCCAAAACCCGGACAAGACGCACCAGAGCACCTAGGTTTTAGAGGAGGGAAAGAGGAAAATTTTTTTTTTCCTATTTCCCTCCTCTAAAACCTAGGTGCGTCTTATGGTCCGGTGCGTCTTATAGTCCGAAAAATACGGTAGCTACCATTGTATCTGTAACTGACAAATTGTGAGTAGGCCTCACTTGATGTTGCTTGGTTCAATATGAATCAAAACTTATGCTATTTGGTGAAGAACTACCTGCTATTAAATTGGCCACCTTGTTGTAGAAAAATTCAGAAAATCTGAAGGAAGTCAAATGCATATTTTGAACTAATGAACAATGAGAAAATATTAAATTATTTACAACTTTAAACAGATAGTGTGGAATATCATCAACTTTTTAATTTATTTTTTTACAGCTTACCACCTCCGAGTAATAAAATATACTCATCAATTTACAGCTCTTTTTTTAGTTCTTGTGACAGAAGTTTTCACCATTTTCATTCCAACTGGCTCACTTGGCGTCTCAAAAAAGTCTCAAGGAGCAAATCTGCAACTATGCCAAAAAAAATCAAGCCACTGATCCGACTCCTTCCTCCAATTCAAACTCCAACATAGTGGGTAGATGAGCGACTGCTACAGTTCTTAAGTCACTGTCAATTAAATGTTTACACAACCTAGTTATTCTTGTTTTTTTGTGGATTACTTTTTTCACCTCTCTTTGAAGATGCCTCCATCTTAAAAGAAAAATGAATTTAAAAAAATGATCAGACCAAAACACCGGATGTGTCAAAGAGACCCATCCCAAATTTATTTCAGGAGCTTTAGCAGCCCTACTTTCACAAAGCAAGTAATGTGAAATCATGTAGCCCCAGAAGCCATATCTTCATACAGCAATGCTGTGGGGGAAACCATGTAGACTTTTCTTTTCAAATCTTCAGGCAAACTCAAAAAAATCAGCTTCAAGGAGGGAAGAAAATAATACAATAATAGTACTGCTACATAAGACACCTGAAGGGAGTGGCAAGGCAGAAACTAGAGTCTGTGGATAGAGCTCAAATTCAAATACAGATGCTGCTTAAAGGACCAAAAGACAGCAGCCCTTCTCACATTCCAAACTGAGAGCTGCCAATGGATATAGACAGATTACTGAAAATCCTCTTACTATATAATGTTAAAGATCTGGCCAGCTCTAGGCTTCTCTTACAACAGACAAACAGACTGCTATAAATGTGAAGATACATGGACTGCAGCTAACATCTATCTGTTCATTTGGGAGTGTTGCTCCAAAATTTATAAATAAATTAACCTTCTGGGAAAAAATGTATCCTTGAATTTCTAATCTTATTTTCAACTTCATTGGTGCTGCAATGGAACTACGCAAGTATTTTTATCACCCCTATCAAAAAGCTCAAAGCGATTTCCAAATTCAGAATACAATGTCACAATGCAGTAACACCACAGCCAACCCTTAACATAATTAGTTTTTTTTTTTTTTTTTAATGTTTTATCAAAATTTCAAAAATTAATCAAGCAAAAAAGAATACTTGTACAGAAAAGTATGATATGACAACAATATGCAATTATATAATAAAAAAAAGAAAAACGTTATCTGTCAATCATAACTCAAGTCCACATTTTAGATCCAAGATATTAAACAATGGAAATTTTAATTTAAGGAAAACAGTAAAGGCATTTCCTTCATCTGGTGAATCACTAGATTCCTGTTAAATTAAATTAAAGAGACAGCTATTATTGGGATCCCCCAATAATTCGTTTAGTTGACAAAAGAACTGTAAGATATAAGCTTGTAAAAGACATATTTTACCGATTGATTCCCAATGACACATTTACATGGATATCGCAAAAAAAGGTAGCTCCTAGCTGAAGAACACCTGGTTTCATTAACAAAAATTGTTGACGTCTCTTCTGGGTGTCCTTAGAGATATCGGGAAAAATTTGAATTTTCAATCCCAGGAAAGTCTTATCTTTATTTTTAAAAAACATTTTCATCAACCAATTTTATCAGGTGTCAACATTACAGTGGCAAAGTTGACGCCACAACCAATTCAGTATCTGAAGACTCCAGTAAGGCAGAAACATCCAACTCTTGATTATCTTGATCTTGCTGATTAACTATTGATTTAGTAGGTAAATAATATACTTGTGAGAAAGGCGGGATATTTCCTTCAGCCACTCCTAATGTTTCTTTAATATACTTTTTCAACATATCTGAGGGAGAGACTGCAAACTGTTTAGGAAAATTAAGTAATCGGAGATTATTACTCCTAGAGAAGTTCTCAAGAGATTCAGTATTTCTCCTCAAATATGTCAAATCTTTAACATAGTGCTTTGAAGAGTTTGTATATGCTGCAATTCTTTTTCTTGTATCTTATTTTGTTGAGTTAAAGTTTCTAATCCAGTGGCAGTTTCTTTAAATTTCCTTTACAGGAACTTGAGGGCACAATGCTTTACCCAAGTCCACAATTAAACTCCATAGACTATCAAGGGTGAGAGTAGGTTTAGATATAGATAAAGGAAATAAAGTCATTGGTGCCTCGGTTCCCTTGTTAGTAGAAGAATCTTTCTCCATACTTCCAACTACTACCTCCCCCATTATGTCAGATGGAACAGCTTCGACCTCTCCCGACAAAGCTAATAGCTCCTTGCTACTCCGAATTCCTTTGGGTTGACAAGATGCGTCTCATCTCTCTTCTCCTAACCTATCCTTGGTTAGCAGGGTTTGAGACGCCGATAATGGGGAGCTACTGCCTCGTGGTTGTGGGGGATGAGCTCTCATGTCGGGGGTGAGCGAAAGCTGTAGCCCAGGGAGCGTCCCAGGGTCTCCATTCACTCCAAAGCGCTCCAGCAGGCTGCCCTCCGTCATTGCAGGAATCCCAGCCCTTTGAAAATAGGAATCAAGTATGCCGGTACCACAAGGTAAGCTTTGCCACTGAGAGGCAGTGGGAGCGGATCGCCCACTTCTTTTCGGCATCGCGGTCTAGTTCCAGAGGTCACAGAGAGCTGACATGAGCATTAGATGAAGACGGCGGCCACTTGGATATTCAACATATCTCCAATCCAGATATAATGCATTACTCTTGGTCCCACCGCAAAATTAAACCAATTGATCATTGTTTATCAACCCCAGTCAATCAACAGCTTGATTCCAAGTCCAAGGCTTCACAGCTTTCCAGAAATGCAAGTAATCTGATTCCTGTTGTAATGCAAGAGGCAATTTATTTGACCATGTGGGAGTCCCTATTGAAAGAGGCCCTCTCCCATACATATTGCAAGAAGATCAGCGGCCCATCCTACAAAGCTGCTCCTAGGGGCCTATGCTCAAAGTAGGGTGCAGAAGGGCATTACACAAAGCCCATAACACAGAAAGGAATGCAAAGAAATAGCAAAGCAATGCTAAAAAAAAAAAAATCTTGTGCAAATCATATGCATGGTTAATTTGCACTAACTAAAAGCAAGGGGAGGACTGTGCATGGCACATATGCACCAAAGGTTTGCGGTAAGCTTGGCTCTTGTGTGCATACCCAGAAAAACCTGGAAGCGCAAGTATGCATCGGGGCTGTTGTTCTGCACTTATAAATATAAGCCTTTCAAACATCATATGCACTTTAATTTTTTGAAATGCTCATATTTAAGTACAGAAAAACAGGTGCCAATGTTTGCTTTCACTTTTCCTCAGACTCGTGCACATGCTTGGCTCTCATTAGTAGCACTCCAACTTGTGCGGGTTTACGTCTGCTTGCAAAAGCTGACAAAAACCCCAGTGCAATGTGAAAAACAGACAAGAAATCTTCTCTTGTAAACGTTCTATGCTGCCCCTGAACTGGCGGTAAATTTTCAGTATTACAGGCTATCATTTCCTTCAGTGCATTGAGAAAGAACACTAACTGACTTCATAAGCATCAATTTAAATGCATTTCAATATGATTTACAGCAAGGTTTAGCACACACATTAACACCTGGGCTCAAGGCCTTTGAGCATTCTGCACACAAGAACTTGTATGAAAATCAGGCACTAACTGCTTTCTAATTATGGCATTAGCTTTGAGCATCAGCTCCTGCTAATGAGCTACAGCTCAATCTATTTCAGTATGCAAATGCTTTGCTGTTGCACTAAATCTTGTGTCAGCCAATGTGCCCCACTTTAAAGCATCTACTAACAGCTAAGCTTTCCTACCTTTCTCCTAAAGAATATTTGCATAAATTAGCATTTTTACATACTGCAGTCACTTGTTTCTCAAGATAATTACATTTGCTCCTTTTTAAGTTGGTAAAAGAAAACTCAGATATCAGATAAGGGAATCAAGTGGAAAAGAGTGTAAAGAATGTGTTTTAAGCCTGTAAAATATATGTCTGACGTGTATTTCTCCTTTGACCAGCAGATGGTGCACGTTTATGCTTAAAGCTGTTACAGAGCACTGACTTCTCTTTCTTTTATTTGGCACACAAATAATAGGAAGTGCCTGTAGTGATGTAACCATTTTTTATTTGGAGCTCCTTGTGACTCTGGGCAAGTCACTTAACCCTCTATTGCCCCATGTAAGCCGCATTGAGCCTGCCATGAGTGGGAAAGCGCAGGATACAAAGCAATTGTTTCAAAAGAGGTGTGACATGGTCACACCACTTCATCCTACATAAGATCCTAGCTCCAGTATTACAAAGAGATTGCAAGCATTTTAAATTAGTCTTGGAGATACCTGCATACATAATATTACAGTACTCATAGCGCGAGTTAATGTAAACACAGAACAAAGAATGAAGAGAGTCTGTATGCAGGTAATTACTACAACCACCCCCCCAAGGATCACTTATCTCCACTAGTCTACTCAAAATTAAACAGAACGAATTACTTTCCATCAATGTCATTACAATCAAGACTCTACACTGAGGGCAAGATGCATCAAACAAACGTAAAAGAATCTAAAACGTAAAAGTGCTTACCGAATTTGAAAAAACGAAGAATGCACTAAAAACACACCTCAGAAATGTTTGGTACGGTATTCAAAAGTCGGATGCATGAAAGTTTCGCTAATCTGGTGCAATCCCCTGTAGCGGAGTAGGAAATGCATGCGCACAGAAAGCACACGTTATCAGCATTAATCCACAATGTAAAAAAAAAAAAAGGATCAGGAGGGGGCAAAGGCGCTCATCAGGAGCGTCCTTTATGGATGGCCTTGGCCCCCCCCCCACCCGAGGTTGCCGCTGCTCCCCGCTTCCCCAAAATCAAAACTTTAAGCTGCCCCGGCCCCCCCTCCCTTCCTCTCTTCCTTTCTCTATCTCCCCCCAGCTCCGCCTCCCGCCATCCTCCGCGCCCCCCGAGGTCGTTGCCACCACTCCCCCCCTCCACTGGGCCCCCCTCCCTCTTACCGGGCCCGCGCAGCGCCTCTCACTCTGTGTGAAGGCGCTGCACGGGCAAGAACAGCTGATGCCTCTTCGCGGAGTCTTCGAGCGTCCTTCCTTTCCTCCTGGGCCCGCGCCCTGGTCTGACGTAAATAACCTACATAGGACCGGGGCTGCTAAAATTTTGATTTTTCATGCAGGGGGAAGCAGGGAGCAGCAGGGATCTCGGGCGGTGGGGGGGGAGGCCATCCATACAGGACGCTCCTGACGAGTGCCTTTGCCCCCTCTCAATCCTTTTTTTTCCCTTTTATTTTAATGCAGGGGGAGCGGGGAGCAGCAGCGACCTCGGGCGTCAATAAAGGACGCTCCAGACGCACGTTTTTGCCCCTTCGCAATTTTTTTTTTTGTTCTGACATTTAGGTATTTTGACATTTAAGCTAACGAGAGGTACAGACCTCTCGTTAGCTTTCCAGTAGTTTTCCAACGTTAGGGCAAGCGGAAAACTTTAGTGCATCTCATTTCAATAGGGTTTCTACACGAATTGCTCATCTGCATTCCGTTTTCGTTAGCTGCTAGCATTGTCGGAAAATGGCCTTTAATGCATGCCACAGTTAAAAATGTGTTCGTTAAAGGGTCGTTTTGTTTAGTGCATCTGGCCCTGACTCCCCCTTTCACTTTCAGTTTAAGACTCTTCTACTCTCCCATAAGTGATTTACTCTATATAACTCCTCATTACCTCTCCTCTTATCTCTATACACCTCTATGTGAACTTTTAACTGAGCAAACTGGTCATCTGTGTTGTTCCACTACCAGCTCCCAACTCTGTATGTTTCATTTTGCTCACTATGTGCTTTCCCTTTCTGGTCATAGGTAAGAAGGGAGAGGGCAATGAAGACAGGTATGGCTTTCCTCCTCTGTGTGCATCTGAATACAAACTTTTAAGATACAATACCTTGTGTGGTTTTCCATAACACGTATAAGATACAATACCTTGTGTGGTTTTCCATAACACGTAACGGGGATGAAGCAAAGCGAAGATCCCACATCTGTATGACAGGCAGTCGGTCATCCTCTGAGGCAAGGACCAACTGAGTGGCCACGTCAGGATGCCACGCCATTCCAGAGCAGTGCATCTGCAGAGATACTTCAGGTCACATCACACCCTTCTCATGGTCAACAACATTAACCTCCAAATAACTAATTACTGACAATACAGACTGTACTAATTTCACTCAAACTGTTTAGTGCCCAGAAATGTTTCTTCCATTTAAGATTTGTGTCTTGTTTTAAAGATCATCTACACAGTATTTCTCATGATGGGACAGACGTACTGAAGGTGTCAATGAAATAAATATTTAATATATGAACACCCATACAGCCTTACCCATTTAAAGACCCTGTTCATTTTCCATTTTTATAGATACAAATAAAGATAGAACGGAAACTTAAGTTTAATTCATACTTGTATTTGCCTTTTCTTATTTGCAGTTTCTGCTGCCATGCTCCCTCTACCACTCACCTCCAAACTACTAATTCATACCATTTCCCAGAACAATCCCACCCTGCAGTACAGAAACACACCAGATACTAAAGCCACACAGCTTCACTTAGGCAGGAAAGACAAACCTCTTAACTACTGATGACACACGTCTTTATTGTTTGTATGCATAGTTACCCGGTTGCTGTGGTCGCTAACTTTAAGTATAGGCTCATTTTTCCGAAGGTCCCATACAGTAGCACGACCACTGGGACTGGCTGAAGCAAGAATATGCTGAACCTGCCTGTTCCAGCCAATGCAGCTGATGTCTTCCAAGGGCTAAAATAGATTAACATGTAAAATAACATGTAAAATATCAGAGTCACAAGTAACCTTTATTATGGTCAACAAAATGTTTATGTCCAACAGGCTTTACTATTTAACATGAATTCTGCTTGGGGGGGGGGGGGGGGTAGGGAATGTTTATACAGAATCTCATTCTATTATCAAGCTTCCTTTATTAGAGCTATCTTAATCAGAATGTTTGTTAGTCCAGCATCCTAACACTAACCCTACAGCGCTTTATTTTATAGGGTTCCCAAAATAATGCACCTATGTGGACATTTAGAATTAATCACTGATTAAAAAGATTTTCAAGAGTTTTAATCTTCATAAAGACGCTAGCACTTTAACATATTGCTACTGTTACCCTTGGATTTTTCTCAGGAAATTGATTTCCCAACCCATGAGAAGGGACATGTTTTGGATCAAATCTTTGATTTGGGGGTTACTGTACCAGATGGCAACATAAAATAATGCCCACTACTAGAAAAAGGGGAAAAACATAATAGCACAAGTTAAAAAAAAATCATCAAAATATAGAACCTAAGTCAAAAAGCAAAAGAGAAAAAAATTTAAACAAAGGGAAGTATGCTCAAACATATATACACATATTGCATATATACACATAATATATAGTAACATGTACTTCTAGAAATCAAAAGCGAATGCTACATACCTGTAGAAGGTATTCTCCGAGGACAGCAGGCTGATTGTTCTCACTGATGGGTGACGTCCACGGCAGCCCCTCCAATTGGAAACTTCATTAGCAAAGGCCTTTGCTAGTCCTCGCCCGCCCATGCACACTGCGCATGCGCGGCCGTCTTCCCGCCCGAACCGGCTCGTGTTCGTCAGTCCCATATGTAGCAAGACAAAACAAGGGAAGACACATCTCCAAAGGGGAGGCGGGCGGGTTTGTGAGAACAATCAGCCTGCTGTCCTCGGAGAATACCTTCTACAGGTATGTAGCATTCGCTTTCTCCGAGGACAAGCAGGCTGCTTGTTCTCACTGATGGGGTATCCCTAGCCCCCAGGCTCACTCAAAACAACAAACATGGTCAATTGGGCCTCGCAACGGCGAGGACATAACTGAGATTGACCTAACAATTTATTCAACTAACTGAGAGTGTAGCCTGGAACAGAATAAACATGGGCCTAGGGGGGTGGAGTTGGATTCTAAACCCCGAACAGATTCTGAAGCACTGACTGCCCGAACCGACTGTCGCGTCGGGTCCTGCTGCAGGCAGTAATGAGATGTGAATGTGTGGACAGATGACCACGTCACAGCTTTGCAAATCTCTTCAATAGTGGCTGACTTCAAGTGGGCTACCGACGCTGCCATGGCTCTAACATTATGAGCCGTGACATGACCCTCAAGAGCCAGCCCAGCCTGGGCTTAAGTGAAGGAAATGCAATCTGCTAGCCAACTGGATATGGTGCGTTCCCCACAGCCACTCCCCTCCTGTTGGGATCAAAAGAAACAAACAATTGGGCGGACTGTCTGTTGGGCTGTGTCCGCTCCAGATAGAAGGCCAATGCTCTTTTGCAGTCCAATGTGTGCAGCTGACGTTCAGCAGGGCAGGAATGAGGACGGGGAAAGAATGTTGGCAAGACAATTGACTGGTTCAGATGGAACTCCGACACAACCTTTGGCAAGAACTTAGGGTGAGTGCGGAGGACTACTCTGTTATGATGAAATTTGGTGTAAGGGGCCTGGGCTACCAGGGCCTGAAGCTCACTGACTCTACGAGCTGAAGTAACTGCCACCAAGAAAATGACCTTCCAGGTCAAGTACTTCAGATGGCAGGAGTTCAGTGGCTCAAAAGGAGGTTTCATCAGCTGGGTGAGAACGACATTGAGATCCCATGACACTGTAGGAGGCTTGACAGGGGGCTTTGACAAAAGCAAACCTCTCATGAAGCGAACAACTAAAGGCTGTCCTGAGATCGGCTTACCTTCCACACGGTAATGGTATGCACTAATCGTGCTAAGGTGAACCCTTACAGAGTTGGTCTTGAGACCAGACTCAGACAAGTGCAGAAGGTATTCAAGCAGGGTCTGTGTAGGACAAGAGCGAGGATCTAGGGCCTTGCTGTCACACCAGACGGCAAACCTCCTCCACAGAAAGAAGTAACTCCTCTTAGTGGAATCTTTCCTGGAAGCAAGCAAGATGCGGGAGACACCCTCTGACAGACCCAAAGAGGCAAAGTATACGCTCTCAACATCCAGGCCGTGAGAGTCAGAGACTGGAGGTTGGGATGCAGAAGCGCCCCTTCGTCCTGTGTGATGAGGGTCGGAAAACACTCCAATCTCCACGGTTCTTCGGAGGACAACTCCAGAAGAAGAGGGAACCAGATCTGACGCGGCCAAAAAGGAGCAATCAGAATCATGGTGCCTCGGTCTTGCTTGAGTTTCAACAAAGTCTTCCCCACCAGAGGTATGGGAGGATAAGCATACAGCAGACCCTCCCCCCATTCCAGGAGGAAGGCATCCGATGCCAGTCTGCCGTGGGCCTGAAGCCTGGAACAGAACTGAGGGACTTTGTGGTTGGCTCGAGATGCAAAGAGATCTACCAAGGGGGTGCCCCACACCTGGAAGATCTGTCGCACTACTCGGGAATTGAGCGACCACTCGTGAGGTTGCATAATCCTGCTCAGTCTGTCAGCCAGACTGTTGTTTACGCCTGCCAGATATGTGGCTTGGAGCACCATGCCGTGACGGCGAGCCCAGAGCCACATGCTGACGGCTTCCTGACACAGGGGGCGAGATCCGGTGCCCCTCTGATTGTTGATGTAATACATGGCAACCTGGTAGTCTGTCTGAATTTGGATAATTTGGTGGGACAGCCGATCTCTGAAAGCCTTCAGAGCGTTCCAGACCGCTCGTAACTCCAGGAGATTGATCTGCAGATCGCGTTCCTGGAGGGACCAACTTCCCTGGGTGTGAAGCCCATCAACATGAGCTCCCCACCCCAGGAGAGACACATCCGTAGTCAGCACTTTTTGTGGCTGAGGAATTTGGAAAGGAAGTCCCAGAGTCAAATTGGACCAAATCGTCCACCAATACAGGGACTTGAGAAAACTCGTGGACAGGTGGATCACGTCTTCTAGATCCCCAGCAGCCTGAAACCACTGGGAAGCTAGGGTCCATTGAGCAGATCGCATGTGAAGGCGGGCCATGGGAGTCACATGAACTGTGGAGGCCATGCGGCCCAGCAATCTCAACAATCTGCCGAGCTGTGATCTGCTGGGACGCTCGCACCCGCGAGACGAGGGACAACAAGTTGTTGGCTCTCATCTCTGGGAGATAGGCACGAGCCGTCCGAGAATCCAGCAGAGCTCCTATGAATTCGAGTCTCTGTACTGGGAGAAGATGGGACTTTGGATAATTTATCACAAACCCCAGTAGCGCCAGGAGGCGAATAGTCATCTGCATGGACTATAGAGCTCCTGCCTCGGATGTGTTCTTCACCAGCCAATCGTCGAGATATGGGAACACGTGTACCCCCAGCCTGCGAAGTGCCGCTGCTACTACAGCCAAGCATTTCGTGAACACTCTGGGCGCAGAGGCGAGCCCAAAGGGTAGCACACAGTACTGGAAGTGACGTGTGCCCAGGTGAAATCGCAGATACTGTCTGTGAGCTGGCAGTATCGGGATGTGCGTGTAGGCGTCCTTCAAGTCCAGAGAGCATAGCCAATCGTTTTCCTGAATCATGGGGAGAAGGGTGCCCAGGGAAAGCATCCCGAACTTTTCCTTGACCAGATATTTGTTCAGGGCCCTTAGGTCTAGGATGGGACGCATCCCCCCTGTTTTCTTTTCCACAAGGAAGTACCTGGAATAGAATCCCAGCCCTTCTTGCCTGGATGGCACGGGCTCGACCGCATTGGCGCTGAGAAGGGCGGAGAGTTCCTCTGCAAGTACCTGCTTGTGCTGGAAGCTGTAAGACTGAGCTCCCGGTGGACAATTTGGAGGTTTTGAGGCCAAATTGAGGGTGTATCCTTGCCGGACTATTTGAAGAACCCACTAATCGGAGGTTATGAGAGGCCACCTTTGGTGAAAAACTTTCAACCTCCCTCCGACCGGCAGATCGCCCGACACTGACACTTGGATGTCGGCTATGCCCTGCTGGAGCCAGTCAAAAGCTCGTCCCTTGCTTCTGCTGGGGAGCCGAGGGGCCTTGCAGAGGCGCACGCTGCTGACGAGAGCGAGCGCGCTGGGGCTTAGCCTGGGCCGCAGGCTGTCGAGAAGGAGGATTGTACCTACGCTTACCAGAAGAGTAGGGAACAGTCTTCCTTCCCCCATAAAAACGTCTACCTGTGGAGGTAGAAGCTGAAGGCTGCCGGCGGAAGAACTTGTCGAAAGCGGTATCCCGCTGGTGGAGCTGCTCTACCACCTGTTCGACCTTCTCTCCAAAAATATTGTCCGCACGGCAAGGCAAGTCCGCAATCCGCTGCTGGATCCTATTCTCCAGGTCGGAGGCACGCAGCCATGAGAGTCTGCGCATCACCACACCTTGAGCAGCGGGCCCTGGACGCAACATCAAAGGTGTCATACACCCCTCTGGCCAGGAATTTTCTGCACGCCTTCAGCTGCCTGACCACCTCCTGAAATGGCTTGGCTTGCTCAGGAGGGAGCTTATCCACCAAGCCCGCCAACTGCCGCACATTGTTCCGCATATGTATGCTCGTGTAGAGCTGGTAAGACTGAATTTTGGCCACGAGCATAGAGGAATGGTAGGCCTTCCTCCCAAAGGAGTCTAAGGTTCTAGAGTCTTTGCCCGGGGGTGCCGAAGCATGCTCTCTAGAACTCTTAGCCTTCTTTAGGGCCAAATCCACAACTCCAGAGTCGTGAGGCAACTGAGTGCGCATCAGCTCTGGGTCCCCATGGATCCGGTACTGGGACTCGATCTTCTTGGGAATGTGGGGATTACTTAAAGGCTTGGTCCAGTTCGCCAGCAATGTCTTTTTTAGGACATGATGCATGGGTACTGTGGACGCTTCCTTAGGTGGAGAAGGATAGTCCAGGAGCTCAAACATTTCAGCCCTGGGCTCGTCCTCCACAACCACCGGGAAGGGGATAGCCGTAGACATCTCCCGGACAAAGGCCGCAAAAGACAGACTCTCGGGAGGAGAAAGCTGCCTTTCAGGGGAGGGAGTGGGATCAGAAGGAAGGCCATCAGACTCCTCGTCAGAGAAATATCTGATGTCCTCCTCCTCCTCCCACGAGGCCTCACCATCGGTATCAGACACAAGTTCACGAACCTGTGTCTGAAGCCGTGCCCGGCTCGACTCCGTGGAACCACGGCCACGGTGGGAGCGTCGAGAGGTAGACTCCCTTGCCCACACCGGCGAAGCTCCCTCCGTCGAAGTCGTCGGGGAGCCCTCCTGGGAGGCGACCGCAGTCGGTACCGCAAGCGGCACCGATGTCGGAGACCTCACCCCGGGCAAGGGGCCAGCCGGCGCCTCACTCGACGGTACCGGTGGCACAAGCACCCCCGGTACCGGAGGGGAAGGGCGCAACAGCTCTCCCAGGATCTCTGGGAGAACGGCCCGGAGACTCTCGTGCAGGGCGGCTGTGGAGAAAGACATGGAAGCCGATGCAGGAGTCGAAGTCAGAGTCTGTTCCGGGCGTGGAGGCTGTTCCGGGCTGTCCAAGGTGAAGCGCATCGACACCTCCTGAACAGAGGGTGAGCGGTCCTCCCGGTGCCGATGCCTGCTGGGTGTCGACTCCCTCGGCGACCCAGAGCTCTCGGTACCGACACGGGAAGGAGACCGGTGTCGATGCTTGTTTGACTTTTTCAAACGAAGCATGTCACCGGAGCTTCCCGGTACCGGCGAGGAGGACGTAGAATCCAGCCGTCGCTTCCTCGGGGCCGAGCCCGAAGAAGGTCGGTCTCGGGGGGGCTGTACCACAGGAGCCCTCAGGGTAGGTGGAGACCCACCCGAAGGCTCACCGCCACCAGCAGGGGAATGGACAGCCCTCACCTGCACTCCAGACGAAGCACCACTGTCCGACGACATCAGCACTAGTGGAGGTCCCGGTACCACTGACGCCGACGCAGCCTTCCGATGTCTCGGCCTCGACGATGCAGAGGGTCGATGCCTCGATGCAGTCGATACAGTCGCGGCCGAGGGCGGAGGTCTTGACGCTGTCGATGTCGACGCACTCGATACTCCCGGTGCCGACGAAGAGCCCGAGAACAAAACGTTCCACTGGGCCAATCTCGCTACCTGAGTCCTTTTCTGTAAAAGGGCGCAAAGACTACAGGCCTGCGGGCGGTGCCCAGCCCCCAGACACTGAAGACACGACGCGTGCCTATCAGTGAGCGAGATTACCCGGGCGCACTGGGTGCACTTCTTGAAGCCGCTGGGAGACTTCGATGACATGGGCGGAAAAATCACGCCGGCGAAATCAAAACTCGTAATTGCGGTAAGGCACCAAAAAGAGGGGGAGAAAAAAACTCGACCCGAGGCCTCAAACGGGCCTACCCCGAAAACGAAAGAAAACTTATCGGGGCCAAAAACTAGAAATACGGAGAAGGGAAAAAGACCGTAAGGTCCTTCTCCGAAATCCCTTTTTTTTTTTTTTTTTTTTTTTTTTAAGAGCGAAAAAGTCAAAAGACGCGCGAGGGTCAACTTAAGGGGCGCGAACGGCGCAAACACAACCGTACCGAGCGCGGACAAAAGAAGACTGATGAACATGAGCCGGTTCGGGCGGGAAGACAGCCGCGCATTCGCGGTGCGCATGGGCGCGCGAGGACTAGCAAAGGCCTTTGCTAGTGAAGTTTCCGATTGGAGGGGCTGCCGTGGACGTCACCCATCAGTGAGAACAAGCAGTCTGCTTGTCCTCGGAGAAGATGAGATTGGATTTTGAACTTGTGGTTAAGGTCAATTACTCCACTTTGTCATACAAATACCTGTCCTGCTCAGCTCTGTACTTGTAACCATAATTAAAACAGCAAAGGAAATTGACAATTCTATAACATGAGAGCTACATTGTGGCCTCTCGCATGCTCTAAACTTTCACTTACTGCTGCATGACCAACTATGGAAGAACAACAGCTTGAAAGAGGAACCCTACCTAATAATAACAGTGAGTCATAGCATCATTTTGGAGTCTGCCACAAGGGCACATCCACACCTCGCCACCTTATCAGCTCCTGAGACACCATGACCTCTCCTCACCATCAATGACTGCTACTCTCAGGGAGGAATCCATTCTGAAGTCTTTCACAGCGCACATTTAGGACTCACAAAGAGCGCTAAATTAGCTCCAAAAGCTATCACCATGAAATGGCTCACATGGATTTGCTTAGCCCTTTTGAGCATGTCAGGCAGCAACCTACCAGATAACTTAATGCCTAATCCTAGCCACGTAATCTACAATCCGTCTAGAAAACACTGTACTAAGAAACACCCTAGCTGTAATGTCAGATACCTGCTAGACAATGCCAATATATGCCATCAGAACACTACTATGCTTTCAGACCAGAACCAAATGGCTAACATTTGACAGCCTAAAAAAACTTGTTATATTTTGAAATTACCCAAACAAGTCTTTCCTTTGGAACACAAGTCTCAACTCACTCTTGTCCCCGCCATTTATATCAACAGCAGGTCTGTAAAGAACAAGGCTCTCTTACTCAGGGATCTGTTAGAATCTTCAGATCTGGGCTGTTTCTCACAGAAACATGGCTGACAGAAGCAGATAGTCCAATACTGCCTCACATCTATCCACCCGGTTATGGAATAATTCTTCACTGCCCAAGACAGGATAAAAAAAAGACGGCGGACTTGCTCTTATACTTAAGAGTTTCTTCCACACGTCTTTAGTTAATTCTGAGGTTTTCCCTGAACTGGAATATATGCTGTGCAAATTCTGCAATGATTCAAAAGAAGCAAATCAAATTGCCCTATTTCTCATTTACCGTCCTCTGGGAGCTTGGTCCACAGCAGAACCTTGACTTGTAAAATTACTTCCTCTGCCATGTCCCAATTTTCTAAGATTATCTTCCCGGGAGACTTAAACCTACACTTGAAAAACGATGCAGACACCTGGAAAACGATGCGGACACCGAAGTCCACAACTTCAAATTATTGAAGGACTGCGAACTAACTACATTCTCCGAGGGTGCAACTCATGAAAAAGGTCATATGTTAGACTTCATGATTTCCTATCCTAATAGCTTGATCAGTTCATTCAAATGGAAGTCAGTACCATGGTCTGACCACTTTCAACTGGATTTCACCATTGATATCTGTATATCAAGCTTAACCAGGCACAAGTCCTCCAAACTCATCTCCACCAGAGGTAAAATCAACGAGGTCACTTTCTGGTCTGAGCTAACAGATTTCCTCACTATCTCATCTCCTACACATGGTTCGATCAAATCCCACTGGAATACCAAGGTGAAAGCCATACTAGACAAAATTGCTCCATTTACCACTAAAAAGATCAAGACACCCAGAAATTCACCATGGTTTATAGAGGAACTATCCATTCTAAAAAGGGAATGTCGACACCTTGAAAAGCAATGGAGAAAAGAACAAAGATACTACTGATAAATCCAAATGGAAGTCAGCCTTCCGATGCTACAAAAAGAAGGTAGCTGATTCAAAAGGTCAGTACAATAACAGCCTAATAGGTCAAGATGATCTTGACAACAAAACACTTTTCTCCTTAATTAAAAAACTAGCTTCCACTAATGATGATTAATATTCACAGAAAACATGTCCCACTACCCAGACCTAGCTGATCATTTCGCCAATAAGATCCTCCAAATTAGGTCTGAACTATCTAAAGCTACTCCAACAGAGGAAAATAGTTCAACCTGTAGCTCACACTCAATCACCGAAGATCCTACAATCCAAGGACTCAAAACTGGGAATCATTTCAACCACTAACAGCTGAGAATGTAAGATCACTGCTGTTGAACTGCTCCTAAGCCAACTGCTCCCTGGATTAATGCCCAAAATACCTACTCACACCCATCCCTATGGAAGCAGTAAACTGGTCACTTGATGATCTCAATGAGCTGTTAAAAACTGTCTCCCTTCCTCCTGATATAGGCAAAATTGCTCTCACTCTGGGCTAGATGTAACATCACCTGCACACCACCATCCAGTGGCAAGCATACCCATTTTTACTAAAGTATTAGAAACCTACATCAGTAGATAACTCTTCATATCTGGAAATTTTTTCTGTATTACACGGTCACAATTTGGCTTCAGATCGTCATATACTACGGAAACATTGCTGCTAGTTCTAACTACATATGTCAAACAACACCTATGCAAAGGCAACCAAGTAATTCTTCTCCAATTCGCTATATCGGCGGTGTTTGATGCGGTTGACTACACATTGCTACTTGAATGCCTGGACCAGATAGGAATAACAGGGACTGTTAATCAAATGGTTCAGTGAATTCCTTTCAAATCAAAGCTATTGTCAAGCAAAACAACCAAATTTCCAACTACTGGTCTCCTAATTGCGGGGTCCCACAGGGATCTCCCCTCTCACCTATCCTGTTCAATCTCTTTATGTCATCCTTTGCCTCAATACACCTGGGTCTTAATGAACTATTATCCTACGCAGATGACACCCTGCTTCTCTTACCAGTGACAGCATTAAACATAAACTCAGTCTATAGCTAATGGCATGACTGATGTTAGCACCTGGGCTCTGACCAATAAACTGAAACTGAATGCACAAAAAAACAAGGGCCTGTGGTTCTGAAATCAGGGAATTGAGGTCCCATCATCAATATATCTTTGTCCAATGGTGAAAGCTTTAGAGTCAAGTCTGAAACCAAAGTACTAGGTGTTTTGCTTGATTCTTCACTCACCTTCTCTTCCCATATTAACCAGCTATGGAAGAAAACACTATTCAAAATGAGACAACTATGTCTAGTCAGATCATTCTTTGACCAAAAAGCATTTGCACTACTAGTCCAAATGTTAGTCCTACCTCACTTGGATTACTGTAATGTTCTATTTCTCGGTATTAAGTGTCAATATCAGAAAAAACTGCAACTCATACAGACTAGAGCTGCTAGACTAATATACAAATTGAATAGATATACTAGTGTTTCAACTCATCTTAAACTGCACCGGCTTCCCATAGCAGAAAGACTTGGGTTCAAAGCTGCTTGTTTAGTTTTTCAAATCTTACAGGGTTTCACCTCTGAACTGATGACTAAGACCACTTCGCTATGTTTGGACCAGTCTAACAGAATGAAAGAACAACTGATGCTAGCATCACCGTTTCAAAAGACAATTCGAAATCAGAAGATTTTCAGCTCTCTCGTACCTGGACTGGCAAAAAATACACATAAAATTATGATATGCCATACTTTACACACATAACTGTGTACTCTGCCCACACTCTGCCCATGTGTACGCCCACCTTCAAACTATACGCCATTGCATTTAGACACCAGTTTACAGAATAGTGTTTAGATGGAATATGGGTATTTACATGCTTTATGTGCACATATACACACAAAAAAGCTGGTATTGTTGTCATTTTACACACATTCTGGTCCCTAAAATAGGCACACTCTTTTAGAATTACCCTCAGCGCTGGCCCAACTGGTAGGAAAGTCTAGGCAACCATCTGCAGTGGCAGCTTCTTGGGGGCAGCAAAGAGCAGTTCTAGTCAAAGCAGAACAATAGGTTCAGACAGCCACACGTACGCACATACTTTAACCTCTATTTTTATAGAATGTGTGTGTGGTGATCATGATTTTTGAGTTTAATTACCAAAATCCTAGGAGGGTTGCATGGTAGGGACCTGAAAGTGAATTTGGAGGGGGGCAGGGGAGGCTGAAGTTTTGCCCAGGTTGCCCACTACCCTTGCACCCGCTCCGATTACCCTCAGGACATATCCAGCCAAATTTTCAGGATACCCTCACTTAATATGCATGAGATACATCTGCATACAATGGAGGTAGTACAGGTAAACTTGACTCACTGACTGGCTGGTTGAGTCCAGAGAACTGGGTTGAGAACCCAAGCTTTATAGGAATACAGCATTTCCCTGCATCTCCACCAGGATTCTATGATCTTCACAAGGAGAAATTTTTTTCCTTGCCATCTTTGATGGAAATTGGGTGCTCTTATCCGAAAAACTTTCAAGAGATGTTACTTGCCATCTGGTTAAGTCATAACACCATCTTTTTAAAGCAGGTGGAATAACCACTAGATGCCTTTCAGTCATCTCCCATAGTATATCAACTTTGAAATTTCATATAAGATATACACACATACACATATGAACGTAATGTTAAAAAAAAGCAAAACCTTATACAAGCTTGTTTTCTGCACAACTGTCAAAACCTGACCAATTTCAATAAAATTTGGGATACATCATCCTGGATAAATGTACAAGCCCCTACACTCATGCCGGTCACCTCGCATAAATGACACCATCTCCTAGCGCTTTTCATGATATGCTCAGGCACTATTTTGCTTTATACATAAGCAGTTATCATGGTTTTCAGTCAGGAGGATCTGATCCTTACAAAAACATTTGTATCTGGAGAAAGTTATGGTTCTCGTAGACTGGTACAAGAGTTTCCAGAAAAGAGGTGGAAAAGGATAAGCAAAGAATATGTATTGAAGAAAGTGTGAGAAATAGGCTCAACTGATCGCAAGTCAAGAAGCAGCATCACAACAATTGAACTTGTGCTGAACCAAAAGGGTGTACCTAACACAAGTCCATTAAATTAGTCAAGCAACTGATATTTCTCAGTCAGTGTTTCGAATCATCCACAGTGATCTTCACCTACAGTGCCTTAAGTGGAGGCAAGCACAACACCTAACTGAGAACAACTGCATTGTTTGTATAACAGTCCAAGCAACTCCTTCGCAAGTTCCCCCCACATGCTGTTGATTTCATTTGGTTTACAGATGAGAACATTTTCATGGTTGAGCCACCTATCAACACCCAAAACTACCGAATTTTAAGCACAGACTGCAGTGAAGAAGTACAATCTTGCTGCTGATCGTCTTCTGCATACTTGCTCGAAATTCAGCAAATCGGTCATAGTCTCCATTGGCGAGTTCAAAATGGGATACACAGAGCTTTTCTTTGTCAACCCAGGTGCAAAGATTAATGGTGAGTACTATTATGAAGTTTTATCATCACAATAACTGCTACTGGCCATTTGGCATATTGCCGGCAATGTTTACGTTTCAGCAAGACAGTGCACCTGATCATCATGCTTGTCAAACCATCCAGTTGCTGTAAGGAATGACTCTGGATTTCATTTCGTCAGAGTTGTGGCCTCCTAACAGTCCGAACCTTGCTTATTACAGGATTTGGGGTCTTATGCAGCAGAGTGTTTACGAAAAGGTTGATTTTTTGCACCGACAGTGTCTGGCTGAGGTGTAGGTCAACTTGAGTCAGAATGTCACTGATGCTGCAGTGGAAAAATGACTTCGAGTAGTGGGCAGACCAGGGGTGCTGAAATTTTTTTTTTTTTTACAGGTGGTGCATTTCCCCCCCTTTCCCCCCTCCATTCATATCCAGCAATTCTCCTCTCTCCCCTACCCTCCCTTCCCTCTCATCCATGTCCAGCGAATTCTCCTCTCTCCCCTCCCTCTATCCATGTCCAACAAGTCTCATCTCTCCCCTGCCCTCCCTTCCACATCCAGCGATTTCTACTCTCTCCCCTCCCCTCCATGTCCAGTAACTCACCCGCCCCTTTTCAGCCCCCCCTCCTCAGTTCCAGGCCCCCCCTCTCCTCCGAGTTCCAGGCCCCCCTCTCCTCTCCTCCTCCTCTCCTCCAAGTAACAGCCACAGCCACAGCCCGACCTGTTCTCCCACAACAGTCCTCCGTCCTCGCCTTCCTGCCGCCCAGAATTTAAAACTCATCTTACCTCGCTCAGTCCCGGCAGCAGTGAAAGGCGAGCAGGCTCGGCTTCAGTCTTCCCTTCTCTCTCAGCTCTAGTCTCACCCTCGCAGACACAGGAAATGAGGGCGGGACCAGAGAGAGAAGGGAAGGCTGAAGCCGAGCCTGCTCGCCTTTCACTGTTGCCGGGACCCGAGGTAAGATGAGTTTTAAATTCTGGGCGGCAGGAAGGCGAGGACGGAGGACTATTGAGGGAGAAGAGGGCAGGCAGGTCGGGCTGGAACTGGAACTTCTGACGACGGGGAAAATATTGGGGGTGCTCGAGCACCCACAGCATCCACAGAGTCGGCACCTATGGTTGGCACACAGATAGCACGTAAGCCCTTACTGCAGTGGTTCCCAAACCTGTCCTGGGTGAATCTCAGTCAATCATGATTATTCACGAGTTAGATTTGCATGCAATGGAGGCACTGCATGCAAATTCATTGCAGACATCCTGGAAACTTGACTGGCTGGGGTTCCCCCAGGACAGATTTGGGAACCATTGACTTACCACCTACAAAATGGGTGGCAGTAAGTGCACATGTGGTAATAGTTATGCTAATGGCAACATTAGAACACGGCCATTAATACAAACAATAGAAAAATAAGTCATTTTTTTTGGCTGTGGTAAAAATGGCCTTAGTGTGCGGGAAAGACATGCATAAGGACACACTCAGGCCACTTTTTAGAGCAGTTTAGTGAAAGGGCCTCTAACTGTGCAGCCCTAATAAAAATATTAAATAATTATGTAATACAGTTCCAAGATAATATATATTTTTAGTGTGCAGTTAGTGAACTCATATTTGGATGTTACAGCAGGATGCCTGAGCATGTCTCACTTTAGTTTTGTCATCTGTGCGCTAAGCACACAGTAATTGCTTTTTTTAACTTGTTTTTGGAGGGGGCATGTCAGGAGCAGAGAATGGGCACGGATGTTATAATTAGCTAGTGACATGACATCACTGCCGGGCTAACCACGTCCATAACACAGAAGCCCTTAATGCCACCTAAATAGAAGGCGGTTAAATGCTCCTGCATTAGCTAGCATGCATCTGCTTCAAAACAAAAACAAACCCCTAACATATTTAATAAATATGAAAAAGCCCTTCTTGATAGCCACACTAAAAATGTGCCTAGCATGTGGGAAAGTCCCATGTAAGGATGCACTAAGCCCATTTCTTAGCACAACTTAGTAAAAGGGCCCCTAAAATTTTAACATGTTAAAATTTTTAACACAATTAATGACCCCAACAACAACCTTCCTCTCCCTACCAATCACCCGCTCATTCACTCATCTACCAGCCAGGCCCACTGCCACCCCAGGTTTGTATCACTCTCTCCCCCCCTCCCCCAACACCCCACCATTTAGCATTGCCCCTATCTCTCCCCCTTCCCATCCCCCTACATCGTTCTGTCTCCCTTTTCTATCCCCCTCCCTCACTTACATGGTCTGGGGCGT
This sequence comes from Microcaecilia unicolor, assembly GCF_901765095.1. Lineage (NCBI taxonomy): Eukaryota > Metazoa > Chordata > Amphibia > Gymnophiona > Siphonopidae > Microcaecilia > Microcaecilia unicolor. Next base: position 398,229,630 of record NC_044032.1, on the reverse strand, counting down.
ATCTGAGGTTCAGCGGTAAGGGGGGCAGGGGATAAAGTGAGGAGGCACATTATAGCCCCCCCCCCCCCCGGCCGCCGCCGCCTACCCCCCCCCCCCCCCCCCCCGCCATCACCTACCCCCGCCGAGGTCCGCTTCCTCCTGCCTGCCGGTGCCTTTTACTTCAGCTGGCGGGGGACCCAACCCCCGCCAGCCCAGCCGATGTCTTGTTTAAGTTTTCTTCCTCGTGCTGTGCTGTTAAAAGCTGCATCCCTTCCCTTCCAGTTTCGGACGGAGTCTGACGTCGCAGCACGTTGTACGTGCAGGACGTCAACATGCTGCGACGTCAGACTCCGTCCGAAACTGGAAGGGATGCAGCTTTTAACAGCACAGCACAGTACGAGGAAGAACTTAAACAAGACCTCGGCTGGGCTGGCGGGGGTCCCCCGCCAGCTGAAGTAAAAGGCACCGGCAGGCAGGAGGAAGCGGACCTCGGCGGGGGTAGGTGACGGCAGGGGAGGGTTGACGGCGGTAGGGGGGGTCCAGGGTGAAATCTGCGGGGGCCCAGGCCCCTGTGGCCCCACGCAGATACGCCCCTGGTCTGGGTTCTGCAGAGTGGCAGCAGAGGCAACAGCAGCAAACAGAGTACAAACATGGGGACACCGCTGGCTCTGCCAGTCCAATAAATAAGAGCAGCTAGTAATGCACAGATAGGACAACGTGCGCAGCACAAGGAGGTTTGATAAAAGGAGCCGGCATGAGCCCTATCAATTTCATTGTTTTGGGTGTACCATGATGGCAGCAGCTGTATTGGGAAGAATTAAAACCTCTTTGGGTACCGAATGTGAAACTATATAATCAAGCTTGGTTACTGCAACATTCTAGGGGATTGGTTCCTTCACACTCAATTTCATAACCCACTAGACCTAGAATCTGCATTTTATGCTCCCTATAGGTTTACTCTTTGCTACATAACAAACGGGCCCAATTCCATGTGGGTATAAGGCAGAGCACATTGCTTCGTCCGCGGGGGGCTGTGTGGAGTGTGCTTGTTAGGGGTTGGGGGGGGGGGAACCCCCTGATCACAGATCAGATTTTGATACAAGGCAATTTGGCCTTCGAACCAGTACTGGATAAAACCATTTTTGCTTTATGGGAACGCAAAGGCATATTTCTCTTGAAGCACCTGTTGAGTGGGGATGGTGCATTGCTTATGTTTGAGGAGTTATAGGCCCGGGTGGGACCTACCTAAGGTAACAGGTTTGCTTATTATCAGATCAAACACTATATAGCTTTTTTAGATAAAGGGCTTTTATGTCAACTTATGGGGGACCGAATTCAAGGATTCTTTTCAGGAGATATCCACAGAGAGAGTCTCAATTTCAGGCTTCCATAAAGCCCTTACTATATAGGAACCCCAAAAGGATTTTACTGAACTCAGAAACAGGTGGGAGCTAGATTTGGGTACCCGTTGCCCCGTTGGGATATACTACTCACTTTGAAGAGCAATCCAGCCCTCACAACTGATGCCTGCTTGAGGGAACGTTATCATCAAGTTTTGCACAGGGTCTACCTGACTCAATCACAATTGTTCCATATGGATGGAATACAAGATCCCTCTTGCCCTAAATGCGGCCACCCTCATAACTCCTTTTATCACACATTTTGGACATGTCCCAAGGTTCAGCTCTTCTGGGAACGAATTAGGAGATTCATGATCTTAATGTTGGGGAGGGGGCATTAAGTAACGTGGAACAATTCTTACTAGATACAACACAAGCTTTTTGGGATTCTGAAAGGGTAATACTATGTTAATTCATAAAATGAGCTTGGAAGCACATAAATGCATTTTACAATACTGGACCTCAACTTAGCCTCCGGCTTACTGGTGTTGGAGGAACCAATTGAACATGTTGGTGACATGGGAGACTAGAGAAGCAAAAGGCTCACTTAAACGTAACAAGCGTTTCTTGCTGGTCTGGGATCCTTACCTATAAATCCTCCACCCACGAGGTTGGAGTTTGCTCCTTAACAGCTTATAGGCTACTGGCCTTAGCAATTTCGTCTGTAACTGCAGCCCTATCCTTACTGTGGTGAGGGTGGTGGGGGGGGGGGGGTTTGGCATTTTGTCCCATGTTAGTGCCTTGGGGGGTGGGGGGGGGTCATAAGAGTATACACCCTCTGAGGCTGTTTTTGTTTATATGTGGGTGAGGGGGGGAATTTGGAGAATGAAGTATTGGGAGGGAGGGTGGGAGAGAGGGACTTGGTACTCTTACAGTTTTTGTTTTGATGGGTAGACACACCTTGTTATCGACGGTGTTGATATGTTCATTTTGTTTATTTCCAGAACATTGTTCAATAGGGTGGTAGGATGAGGGAGGGGGTTGGTTTATATGTAAAATATGAAATGACTCACAGTTTCATACTTTGGCTGTTACTTTATTTGTTACATAGTAACATAGTAGATGACGGCAGAAAAAGACCTGCACGGTCCATCCAGTCTGCCCAACAAGATAACTCATATGTGCTAATTTTTGTGTATACCCTTCTTTGATTTGTACCTGTGTTCTTCAGGGCACAGATCTATAAGTCTGCCCAGCACTATCCCCGCCTCCCAACCACCGGCTCTGGCACAGACCGTATAAATCTGCCCAGCACTATCCCTGCCTCCCACCACCGGCTCTGGCACAGACCGTATAAGTCTGCCCAGCACTATCCCTGCCTCCCAACCACCAGTCCCGCTTCCCACCACCAGCTCTGGCACAGACCGTATAAGTCTGCCCAGCACTATCCCCGCCTCCCAACCACCAGCCCCGCCTCCCGATCTGGACTAAGCTCCTGAGGATCCATTGTTTGTCCAATAAAAATTGTTTAAACATAAAACCTCTTTGGGTGGAAACCAGCTTCAGCCTTATGACATCATGCCGCCTCCTGTTATCAAACCCCCTTGACCCAACAGGACTGGCAGAAAAGCCAGTGACTAGATAATGCTGGATGAGAGAGAGAGAGAGAGAGAGAATATGCTGCATGGTTTGGGGGTGTGGGGGGGTTAACCTCTCACACAGTCAGGATTAAAATACCAGTGTACCTGAACATAAAACCATTTGCTAGCCAATTTATGCAATTCATCTTGAAATTTAAAAACTTATCGTGACTGAATGTTTAAAATTTCTAATCGACATGCAACCGTAATTTTTATTGATTTATGTTTTGTACCAACATGCGTAGTGAATCAACAGGCCATGCCTGGAACATGACTTTCCTTTGTACAGAAGCCGCTTAACCATGGAGACAGACAGCTAGATCCCCTTTTTGAAATTTGCTTTGCCATTCTAAATGTACGAGTTCCTACAGTTATAACTTGCCCTAGGGAGAAAACTGCACTTATAAGAAATATTCAAATATACGCATATAGTTTATCCCACCAACCCCCATTCAAAAAAATGGCAGGGGCTAAGTATGCAGTTATATTATAGAAAGCCTTCAAAGGAAACTATCTGCATACTTGCCACTATCCCATGGATTCTATATAATACTACTTAAGTTGCGAACACAAATCCAGTTGTATTCTGGATTTGTGCACGCAACTTATTTAACAAGGCAATCAACTCTGATAATTGCCACTTAACAATTATTGACACTAATTGGCACTGATTAGAATTTACACACACAACATATCTATAGTGTGATGCGCATAAATTCTAAGTCGAATAGCTGAAAGAGGGCATGGCCATAAGCGTGGAATAGGCGTGTCATGGGCGTTTATTAAATCTATGCGCATTGATATAGAAATACACTCAATCCACGTCTAATTTAGGCGCCTGCATTAAATCGAGTTTTACTTGGCGTAATTGTTTGCGACTAAATTTAATCACATGGACGGGCACTCGGCATATTCTACAATCCGCACAGAAATTTAGTCTTATTCTAAAAATAATACACCTAAATTTAGGCATATTTTATAGAATATGCTTACGCGTATTTTGTTTCGAAGCAATATATAGAATCTACTCCTATCTGGCTTAAAGAAAATGAACACCTTAATGCATATAGGCAAAATCCTTGATACAATGGGCCCCTGCACTCAGTTTCAGGATGAACAGGGAATCACATTTTACACTGCTACCTCAGTGGCACAGATGTTATAATAAGATGGCATTAAAAATATTTAACAAACTGATTAATCATTTCTTACAGGTTATTCATTGCCATAATTTGGACTAACAGAAAAGTACCTGAGATTTAGCTCCAGGTGTCATTGGTGTAGCAAAGTTGTTTAAGTCCCAAATGTAAATTTCCGATTCGTTAGCACCAGAGGCCACAAGATTAGTCTAAATAAAACAGAAAAAAAATCAAAAATATACAAATTAAAAAGTTAAGCTTCACTGTACCTCTTGAGATTACTTTTAACATTTTACAGCCAGTAACAGTCTACAGAAAACAGACCTCATATAATGCTCCCTCCCCCTCCATACGCTTCAGTCTTCCAAAAATTGCTGCAGCTTAGACATGGATTAGGTCTTTAAAAGATATTCTATAGGGAGGGGGACTAGGAGAGGCCTGAATATTTTCTACAGAATAGCTATCCTGGACTATACTAAACAACATTCAGCATCTAAGCCAGCACAGTGATCCTAATTAGCCAAGGCCTTACCTCATCTACTGTCCGTGCACACCTATACCAGCAAGTCTTTGTGTGCCCAGCTCATCCAATCAGAAAACTGTTCTACATGTGACACAATGTCCTCTATATTGTGCACTCTTGCAAGAAGGCAAAAGAAAAGGGACGAAAAGAAGAAAGACTTTTCTCTGCTGTTAGTAATACGTAACCTATCGTTAAAACAATCCGTAATACCTGAAGACTGGAGGGTGCCAATGTGACACAGATTTTTAAAAAGGGTTCTAGGGGTGATCTGGGAAATTACAGACCAGTAAGCCTGATGTCGATGCTGGGCAAAATAGTGGAAACTATTATAAAGAATAAAATTACAGAATACATAGACAAACGTGGTTTAATGGGACAGAGTCAGAATGGGTTCAGTCAAGGGAAGTCTTGCCTCACCAATTTGCTTAATTTCTTTGAATGTGTGAACAAACATGTGGACAAAGGTGAGCCGGTTGATGTAGTTTATCTAGATTTTCAGAAAGCTTTTGATAAAAGTTCATCGTGAGAGACTCCTGAGAAAATTAAAGAGTAAGAGTTAAGGGATAGGAGGCAACATTCTGTTTTGGATTAGGAATTGGTTACTGGACAGAAAACAAAGGGTAGGGTTAAATGGTCATTTCTCTGAATGGAGGAGGGTAAACAGTGGAGTGCCACTGGGATCGGTGCTATTTAACATTTATCAATGAAATAGAAATCTGAACGAGCAAGGTGATTAAATTTGCAGATGATACAAAACTATTCAAGGTTGTTAAAACACGTGCGGACTGTGAAATATTGCAGGAAGACCTGAGGAAACTGGAAGACTAGGCAACCAAATGGCAGATGAAAATTAATGTGGACAAATGCAAGTTGATGCACACTGGAAAGAATAGTTACCTGATGCTAGGGTCTACCTTGGAGGACGACTCAATTGTGAGAACAAGCAGCCTGCTTGTCCTCGGAGAAATGAGATTACACATTATTGTTGCCATATGGAAAAGAGTGCTTCATATTAATTCATTTTGTTATTCAGTAAAAAGAGTTACCAGAGCAGAATAAAAATTGTATGTTACCCCTACTGCACCAGTCAACTACTGGGTTATGTCCATTGACCACCAGATAGGCAGAAAAAGAAAGTAGTATTTGTAACTTCCTCCTTAAGGGAATCGTGAAGCCATAAAATGTTCAGTATAAGCCATGTAATGGTGCACATGATTATAAATCAGCCAAAAAAAGTGAAGAGGCAACACAAATTGAAGAGCTTATTTCCAAAACGTGCTAAGTCCATTGGACTTGGAGAGTTTTGGAAATAAGCGTGTCAATTGTCCCAAATTAGAAATACCTACACCAACAAAGTAAGCATATACTCTGAAACACAGTTTTCACTGAGTAAGGAGCAGGTGGGGGGAAGAGGGGTTGGTGGTTGGGAGGCTAGGATAGGGGAGGGCAGACTTATACGGTCTGTACCAGAGCCGGTGATGGGAGACGGGAAATACTGCTGGGCAGACTTATACGGTCTGTGCCCTGAAAGACAGGTACAAATTCAAGATATGAGTTTATCTTGGGCAGACTAGATGGACCATGCAGGTCTTTTTCTGCCGTCATCTACTATGTTACTATGTATATGCGAGACTTAGCAGACTGAAGAAGCAATGAAATCTGTCAGAAAAGGAGACAAAAACTCAATCAGGATGGGTTTCTGGACTGGTAGGCCTAAAGGAAAGAAAATTAACAGGTAAGATATAATTTTTTCCTCTTTACTGTCTGTACCATACCAGTCCAGAACTATTACGATGTAGCAAAGACGTGTCTAAAACGAGTGGGACTAGAAGAACAGGAAAAAATACTGCAAGTAGTAAGATGGAGACCATATGCTTAATGCAGAGAAAGAGTAGTACTGAAACTGAAAGAGGAAAACAATCAACTGGAAAGAGTGAGAGGGTGCCAAGAATACTCAATGCCAAGAGAACTCTATTCCAAAAGAGAAAGCTAAATGAAATGCATCTTAGGAACACAGTGGGAAGAAGGAAAAAAAGAAACTCTGCAACTGTATTGGATTGTAAGAGATTCTATAAAGAAATCTTTTCCTTGACAATAAGGGAATAACAGACTGGATAGACAACCACGTGAGACCTCCGGTTCATAATAAAGGCAGTATTAACTGTTAATGCTAATGACCAACAGAGCTATCTACAGAAAATAGCCAATGCAAGAAGCCATACCACCCAGCTGAAATGTACAGTTTGAGGAATATAGGTACATGATGTAATAGTAAAATATAACTGGGAAAAAGTGTGCCATCTAGAGTTGTCAAAGATGTAGAAAAGAACCCAATTGGAGAAGCAATGCACAATAGTGAATCAGAGTGACTGACAATATGAGAGGAAGGAATAAGAAAAACACCCCTGTGGGTGCTGAAGCTATACCAATTGAGCATGATGCAGTAGTCATGCAAACTAATTGGTTGCTATCACTGTGTCACACTGGAGGCTGCCGTAAGAGCAGATAAGGGAATGACCAGAACATTTAAATTCTCAGACATCTCAAAATTACATTACATTCTGGGCTTCTATTCCACATTAACCTTCATAGTTCTATGTGGATTACAAAAAAAGCAGCACCACCAGAAGAGACATCTGGGAATTTACATATTACATATAAAAAGAAAATCACATATTTCTTAAACAAGACGCAGTAGAGGAAGAATAATGAATATTTTACACAAAAGTGTCTAGTAAGCCACTCTACACTATAGATGCAAAGCAGTATTACAGCAAAGCAGTCATCCCCAAACAAGGGAGAAAATGGAGACTGCAACAAGACCAGATGAAACAATTGACAAACTCCAACATCACCTTATGAAGGAACTTAGGGTGCGTGCAAAAAACTATTCTGTTACGATGAAACTTTGTGTAAGTTGGATCAGTTACTAGGGCCTGAAGCTCACTGACTGCCACCAAAAACACAACTTTCCAGGTCAGATACTTCAGATAACAGGAGTTAAGCGGCTCACAAGGAGATTTCATCAGCTGAGTGAGAACAACATTGAGATCCTATGACACAGTGGGACATTTGAAAGGGGGCTTTGTCAACAGCAAACCTGTCATAAAACATACAACTAGAGGCTGTACAGAGATGGACTTACCTCCTATATGGAGATGGTAAGCACTAATTGCACCAAGGTGAAGCCTTACAGAGTTGGTTTTCAAACCATTCTCAAAGATGTGAAGAAGTTATAAAAGCAGTTTTTGTGTAGGACAAGTAAAATAATCTAGGGCCTTGTGACAGAACAGTGTGTTTTAAGACTGTAAAACCACCTTAATTAATTCTTCAAGTGTATTTCTCTAGTTTGGCCAGCAGGTGGTGCATGTTATGTTTTAAGCTGTTAAAAAGAACTGACATTTTCTTCTATAGTTAACACAGATAAAGGAAGTGCTTGCAGTGATGTAAACATCTATTTTCAAATGTTGTTGTTCTGGGCTCTGATTGGCCTGGAGTTTGAAGTTACCCAGGAGTTACTGGCTTTTGCTCCAGTCTTAGCCAGGAAGAAACGAGAGCTGAATGTATTTGCTGAGGCTCAGTGAATAGTTGTATGTACTGATCTTCCCAGATACTAAATAGTTAGTATACAAATGTTTAGTTAGTGTTATAATTGATCCATATTTCAGTTACCTGTTATTGTTTAGCTGATTGCACTTTTTCTGTTTCACTGTTCAAGTTCTGACAATAAACCTTGATTAGTTTGTTGACTCTGCCTGTCTGGACTGATAAAGAATCCTGGTGATTTGTGTGTTGGGTCTTTCTGGGAACTGTGGGAGCACTGGGAGTTTGACCTCCAGTAACCTAGAAATCACTGGGGATAATTTGAGAGCGGGAAACTCGCCCAGAGGTGGTTGAAACCCAGTCAGGGGAAGGAAGGTTCTTGTACAGAGCACAAGAGGCTGTGCTGGGGACAGACCCTCTAAGAGGCATATTTTCAAAGCACTTAGCCTTCCAAAGTTCCATAGAAACCTATGGAACTTTGGAAGGCTAAGTGCTTTGAAAATATGCCTCTATGTGGCCACAGGGTAACTACAGGCGGGTGGCTAGGCATTTTGTGATATCGTCAGGCAGATTTAAGGAAGCAAACTGAGGACCAGGGACTGGAGGTTGGGATGCAAAAGGGATCCCTTATTCTTCGTGATAAGGGTCAGAAAACACTTCAATTTTTATGGTTCTTCTGGCCAATAAGGGATGATTAAATCATAGTTCCTCGATCTTGCTTGAGTTTCAGCAAAGTCTTCTCTATGAGAAGTATTGGAGGATACGCATACAGAGGGATCATTGAAAACTTCTTGATGGGCGGTAATGGTGATGAAGGGGCCATTTGTACTGGTCTTGGTGATGCAACGAGGGCTATTCAAAGGTGAAGTATAAAAACCTCCAGAGTCACTCCTGACTCTTTTTTTCCTCCTCTGTTCTAAAGGAAGCCACAGTAACTCGGTATGGGTCTTTACTAATACGGGAAACCTCACTTGTTTTCTTTTTGTGATTGTAATAAGGCCTAGCCTTTGCAAAGGGATAAATAGCTCCTCATTTGTAGTCTGCCTCATCTCTCTTAAATTTAGAAGTTTTAATCTCTTTAGTGTCAGCCTTAAATTTATCTTTTGGATCGTCATGTTGCAAATTATTGAGTTTAACATCTTATGTCTCATGTAAGGATTTGCTCTTATTTTTAGAAGTCTCTGCTATTAGGATCATCAAATCCAAACTACATTTGTTTAAGATAGAACACCACTTATCAAGAAACTCTTGATCATCTAGGAACATCGTAGGAGCCTTAGTTAGTCTTACACCCATATTCAACACCACATTACACAATGTATTAAAGAAAGTAAAGTCTTATTCTTACTTTTTCTTTTTAGACCAGCTTATGTTTATTTTACAAGATGTATTGCCAAGGGTACATGTGATTGTCAAGTATATGCATCAAGATTTGTTCACTTTTTTTTTTTTTTTTTTTTTTTTTTTTTTTTTAACTATATACATATAATTTCTTCTGTGTTTTAAAGACATACAATATTTTAACCTTGTCCTTCAGTAATCGATCTTAATCTGTACTCTGTTATTATTATTTTTTATTCGATTGTATTCTTTTTATATTACTGTTGTTTATCATTATGTATGATTTTAAGATTGCTTACTTATTTGTCTTCTTATAAATTCGTTTATATTTGTACAGACTCCTGAGGCAGGCACGTGTGTGCCGAAACATGGTACCAATATTACTGTTGTTTATCATTATGTATGATTTTAAGATTCCTTACTTATTTGTCTTCTTATAAATTCGTTTATATTTGTACAGACTCCCGAGGCAGGCACGTGTGTGACAAAACATGGTACCATGTCAAGTACTACTACTACTACTACTATTTAACATTTCTAGAGCGCTACTAGGGTTACGCAGCGCTGTACAATTCAACATAGAAGGACAGTCTCTGCTCAAAGAGCTTACAATCTAAAGGACAAATGTACAGTCAGTCAAGTAGGGGCAGTCAAATTGGGGCAGTTTAGATTTCCTGAAAGGTATAAAGGTTAGGTGCCGAAGACAATATTGAATAGGTGGGCTTTGAGCAAGGACTTGAAGATGGGTAGGGAGGGGGCTTGGCGTAGGGGCTCAGGAAGTTTATTCCAAGCATAGGGTGAGGCGAGGCAGAATGGGCGGAGCCTGGAGTTGGAGGTGGTGGAGAAGGGTACTGAGAAGAGGGATTTGTCCTGTGAGTGGAGGTTTCAGGCGGGTACGTAAGGGCAGATGAGGGTAGAGAGGTAATGAGGGGCTGCAGACTGAGTGCATTTGTAGGTAAGAAGGAGAAGCTTGAACTGTATGCGGTATCTGATCGGAAGTCAGTGAAGTGACCTGAGGAGAGGGGTGATATGAGTATATCGGTTCAGGCGGTATATAAGACGTGCAGCAGAGTTCTGAACGGATTGAAGGGGGGATAGATGGTTAAGTGGGAGGCCAGTGAGGAGTAGGTTGCAGTAGTCAAGGCGAGAGGTAATGACAGCGTGGATGAGAGTTCGGGTTGTGTGCTCAGAGAGGAAAGGGCGAATTTTGCTGATGTTAAAGAGGAAGAAGCGACAAGTCTTGGCTGTCTGCTGGATATGCGCAGAGAAGGAGAGGGAGGAGTCGAAAATGACTCCGAGGTTGCGGGCAGATGAGACAGGGAGGATGAGGATGTTATCAACTGAGATCGAGAGCGGAGGGAGAAGTGGGTTTTGGTGGAAAGACGATAAGCTCGGTCTTGGCCATGTTCAATTTCAGGTGGCGGTTGGACATCCATGCAGCAATGGCGGATAAGCAGTCATCTTAAATAAACATCTTTAATTTCACATTGGGAGTCCTAAGTCTGAAAACAAAGAGTTTGATCCAGTTACCCCTCTTTGTTTTTGGCACTGAGTGTAAAGCCCATCGACAGGAGCTTCCCATCTCAGGTTGGATGGAGCAGTCATCAGTACCTTCTGAGGAGGCGCAATTTGGAATGGCAGTCCCACAAGTCAAATTTGACCAAATTGTCCACCAGAGGAATCCAATTCTGGAGGGACCAGGATGACACCTGCTAGATTCCCAGCTGCCTGAGACTACTGGGAAGCTAGGGTCCACTGGGCCTCTATCGGAGACGAGTGATGAGGGTGACATGCACCGACAAGGCCATGTGGCCTAACAATCTCAACATCTGCCAAGCTGTGATCTGCTTGCTGCTTCAGACTTGAAAGGCGATTGCTACTAAAGCATCTGCTCTCGCCTGAGGTAAAAAAGCCTAAGCTTGCTCTGTATTGAAAAGAGCTCCAATGTACTCCAATTGCAGTACTGGGGGAAGGTGGTATTTAGGATAGTTTATAACGAACCCTAGTAGCCCCCAGTACCCGAATAGCTCTCTGCAATGACTCGTACCCCCTCCTACAATGTGCTCTTCACCAGCCAGTTGTCCAGGTAGGGAAACACAAACTCACAGTCTGCTTGGGAACACTGCAACTACTGTAGTCATTTGGTGAATACCCTGGAAGGGGACGTGAGCCAAAAGGCAGAACACGATACTGGTAGTGGTGTTTCCCTACTCGGAATCTGAGATACTTTCTGTGAAGTATCAATATGTGGGTATAGGCACCCTTCAAGTCCAGAGAGCCTAGCTAATCTTTTTCCTGAATCATGGGAAGAGGGGTGCCCAGGAAAAGCATCCTGAACTTTTCTCTGACCAGTCTGTTCAGGGCCCTTATGGCTAGAATGGGACAGAATCCCCACATTTTCTTGGTCACAAGAAGTACCTGGACTAGAATCCCTTCCCTTCTTCCCCTGGTGGCACAGGTTTGACCTCATTGGCCTGTAGAAGGGTGGAGATTTCCTCTATAAGTACCTGCTTGTGCTGAGAGCTGATGAATGATGCTCTTGGTGGGCAATTTGGTGGTTTCTGATGCCAATGAAGTGCGTAACCGAGACGGACTAATTCAAAAACCCACCAGTCTGAGATTACAAAGGGGTCACCTTTGATGGGAATAAAAACTAAGCCTCCCCCTTAGCGGAAGGTCATCCGGGATAGTTATTTGGACTGCAGCCATGCGCTTCTGGAGCCAGTCAAAAGCTTGTCCCTTGCTTTGAATGGGGAACCGGCTGGGGCTTCTGAGGACAAGACTGACGAGGGTGAAAGCACTGGGACTGGGATGGAAACCTTCGCCTTTGAGAATAGTAGGTTCGTCACCTAGGCCCACTTGAAAATCTCCTAGTTGAGGAGGATGCAGCTGGAGGCTGCCAAGAGAGGGACTGGATGGTGTCGATGCGCTTCTTTATAAGGTCAATGAATGTATCCACCATGTCCCCAAAAAGATTGTCTCCTTAGCAGTAAACTCCCTGCTCCACTGACAACCAGACATCAGCTGAGTCGGGTGCTAGATGAAAGCAACAAGGAGCAGCAGCACAGTCCATCAACCCATCCGCTTAGAGGCAGAGAAATACACTGAATGTTCTATGGCTGCCTACTACCCTTAAAGGGCAAGTCACAAAGAACTACCTTCTTTCTCTGTCTCCATCAGCTAGTCGACAGACATAACTGAATAGTTCAGGATTGGCCTGGTACAGACGATAAAGAATGGTACAAATACTGCTAATCACATAACAAGTAATAAGGTTTCTCAATTTAAGCAGTACATAAATTTTCATAAATAAAAAAAAAAGAGAAACCAAACCTGGAAAAGATTCATATCTAGAGCCCGGACTGGACCAGTGTGCTTGTCTTTCTGGTCTATTACAACTTCGCTCTCTTGATTTACAATTTTAGCTGGATCATAGAGAATCAGGTTTCCATTTTCACCTCCTGCGATGAGGACTCCTGACAAGTTACCATCTGAATCCATTCGATGTGGGCCCCATATCAACTTGTGGTACCTATCAAACAATTACAGAGATCAATTTCATTTACACATCTAAGGAAGAACCTTTCTAGATATTCAGTTCAATACAGGGTTTTTTCAAATAGCAATTAAATGTAGTATATTTAAATCTTAATATCTATAAAGCCACTTTCTCTATCCGTAACAATAATTTTTTATTAAACATGTAAACTATTTTTAAAATTCAACAGATGCTACAATATTAACTCTTAACCACTGCAAAAACCGCATACATGTGTAAATCACTCCTAATTCAACTGTAGAGAAAGTTCAATTCACTTGCAGAGATGCAATGATAGCAGTCCAAATAATGACATAAATTTGGACTGCTATCATTGCATCTCTGTAAGTGAATTAGGCGTCATTTACAAATATGTATGTGGTTTTTGCAGCAGTTAAAAGGGCAGAGTTAATATTGTAGCAGCTGATATTATATTGACTATTAAAAATAATGTACATGTTTAATAAAGAATTATTGTTACAGATACAGAAAACGGTTTTATAGATTGATATCAGTAATAATTACTACTTTATTTAGATTGTGAACCCAGTTTACTTTTTTATTATAATAAATATTTAAATCTTAAGTAAGTCTTTACAGTGCCTAGCATAATTCGGAAAACTCAGCCATAAAATCTGAACAAATAATGCACACATGGATAAAATACTGATTTGGAACTTGTGCTTATCCACATGAATGCAATTCAAAGTTCTGCTTATCCACAGCTATTAAATTTCCATACCACGGTGAACAGTAAGCATCTCCAATAGCACTACAGTCGGACCATATGAGGAAGACTAATTCTGATGTATCAACTATGAAGCTGGTGCATGCTTTTTATTTTAAATTATTTATTTAGAACCATTTACATTTTTACAAGCGGTAAAACAACTTGCTGGAAATACAGAGAAAGTAATATGAGGAATTATTTCAGGCAGGTAATTCTATTCTCTTCCTTAGACCACTAAATAGGGAGAGTGAAACAAGATAAGAAGATCAATTAAACAGTAAACAGACAAAAAAAAATGTGGTATTAACCTGATTATCCCCAGATATTACTCGTCTAATTCATTATTCCACATTGATCATCTGGTTGGCTTCTTCAAGGCCAATATGGTGTATAGTCAAATCATTTCATTGATTTTTGTCCAATATTAGTTAGAAATAATACATTTGATTACATTCTCTCTCTTTTAAAAACTAGAAGTTATTTAACAATACATATACTAAGTCTCTAATTCAAATCCCACTGATTAAAGTAATCCCAGTTTTCACAGGCTTCACTCCTTTTAAAGTAATAATTTGAGGAAATATTTCTGAGGAAACTCTGGGAAAAACAATAATCTTGATATTAATCATCTATAATAATATATTCATTTTATTATTCAAAATTTCTGGTCTATTATCATTTTCAAAATCATAACCACTTCTTGCTCATGTAGAATCATTTGTTATATCAATTTTTTACTCTCAAAGGGTTCAGTTGAATTGTCCACGTAACTCTCTAATAAAATTATACCTGAAACAAAATTATTTACTGCCACCGTTAGGTCCCGAAGGGCCTTCCAGATGGTATTCAATGTAACCTCCACGGGAGTCAAAAACTCCAAGTTCATTTCTCATAGGTGTTTAGGAGTGGTTCCGCCGATTCGGGTTCTGCTGTAAATGTCCTCCGTTTCAGCATATACCTCTAACTCACTCCTCCACTCCTTTGGACATGGTGGTTGAATAATTCAGGAGCGATGGAGTTATTTTTTTCCCAGGTCCAAGAGCATCGACGCTCCTTCGCCGGCGCTAATCAAAAAACTCGCCAACCCTTTCATCTGTGGCCAGTTCGTCGCGCAGCAGTCCCGCACTTGCTGCTCAGGGGATAAAACGCTGGCCATCGGCGGCTGACCGCCAGTTGTCCCCTTCCTCTCAGTTAAGGTAACTGCAATTGCAGAGAGGAAATTTACGTAAAGAAGACGAAACTTCAGAAGGCAGCTGGGCCAATGGGCATACGAACTTCAAGTCACCAGCTTAACACTCTCCCATGGTGCATGCTAACTCATCAGTTGCCAGACCACACAACTACTGTTTGTTATCAATAAACAAAGCTAAACAGCCCTGTGACCCAAAAGAAGTAAGAAAAGTCATGGAGAAAAAGAATTCTCCTGTTTTGAAAGGCAGGACTTTCATACATAAAACTTTACAAGTTCATTCAAGGGGGTGGATATAGAACAACTGAGTCCATATTATTTAACAACATTGGGAAAACAAGTGATAGATTTGTTTAAAGTGGTTGGTTGCTTTAATTGCAGTCACTGTACTACTTGCCAAATAACTGGGGCCAAATGACCTGGCCAACAATAGCTAGTTTGGAGCACAGAGATCGTTCGGGAAGGACTCAAATCTCTGGTTCAGATACAGCTTCCTACATATGAAAAGGGAGAGAAAGACTATGAGGCTCATTTTCAAAGAACTTAAGACTTACACAGTTACATAGTAACTTTATGGAAGTGCTTTTAAAGTATGACTCTGTGTAAAACAGAGGAGTTCAATAAGTGGCTTGAAGCCTGGTCTAAAGAAGATTTTAGATACATAGGAGTAGTAGGATGAGGCAGTACGTGGAAAAATAGAAGCTGTACTGTAATGATAGGCTACATCTTTCTATGACAGGAAAAATGACCATTGGGAATAAATTCAGACAGTTTATTTCTAGACATTTAAACTAGAGGATGGGGGTGACAAAAGGAAGCAAGGAAATTCAGAAAGTCACCCCCAGGAAAAACATGACAGCAGTGAGGAAGGCAACGTTAATATAGAAAACCATCTAAACTCACTTAACACATGAAAAACAATGAGTACAAATGCTCATGGCCTAAGTAGAAAGGTTCAAGATTTGCAAGACCGGATGTCTGAGGAAGACTTGGATATTGCAGCAGAGACATGGTTCAATGATTCCCATGAATGGGATGCGACCATACCAGGCTATAGTCTTTTTAGGAAGAATAGGGAGGGCAGAAAAGGTGAGGAGTGCCACTGTATGTGAAAACTAATATCAGAGTGGCAAAAATGTAGTGAAGCTAGGGAAAGGAAGAACTATATTGATCATCCTGAAAGAGAAGATGGAAAAGGCATAACATGGGTGTTTATAGACCTCCAGCATAATTGGAGAACATGGACAAGGATCTGATCGAAGATATCTATAAATTTGGAATGAAAAGGGATTTGCTGTTGTTGGGAGATTTTGACTTGCCTGTGAATTGGAATGTCCCACCAGCAGAATCAGAAAGAACCAGAGACTCTGTGCCTGCCAAAGTGCTTTTGCTCAAACAAATGTTGGCGGAACCCACAAGGGAAGGGCTGACTGGATCTAGTGCTCACAAAATGGAGGAGGAGTTTTCAGCCTCCAGGTGGGTGCCCCAACTATGCAATAATGATCTTCACATGATATGGTTTGATATAAGAGTAAAAACAGAGTGCAGACGCACAAAACTCAAAGTACTGGATTTTAAACATGCTGATTTTGGGCATATTTCTTTCCTCTAGGGCATACAGAAAGTGTTGTACTTTGTATCCCTTGACATTTTAACAGGGTGGATTAGGATTCCTTGGGGTAGCAGAAATCAACTATTGTTGGAATTGGAAGTGTAGAGGGTGGTGTTGAGGGGGGTTATTATAGCTGCTCGCTGTTCTTATTGTTTTCTATTTGTAATTTATACACAACAGTTGAAAAGCATATTGTTCCTTTTTATACTTTAATAAAAAGATTTAAATATAAAATCATAATTGTTCGAGACTCCATGGAGACGGGGCAGGGACGGGGACAGAACCTGTGGGGATGGGGTGGGGACAGCGAAAGAACCCACGGGAATGGGATGGGGACGGGGCCAAACTTTATCCCAGTGTCATTCTCTATCTAAGATAAGAGATCCTTCGAATGCAAGGAAAACAAATTACGTGTATACAGTTCTGTCTTACAGCCCGTGCTAGAGGCCACTAGTGTCAGACTAGCACCCACTTTTACCCAGCACCCATGATCAGAGGGTGTCTGGCACGAGCGTACAGGAAATTCCACAGAGCTCATTTAAAATATATTTAAACTAGTAAAAAAGGCCCGTTTCTGTTTGAAAGGAAACGGGTGCTAGCAATGTTTTCCTCTGAGTGTGTATGTTTGAGAGAGTGTATGTGAGAGTGACTGTGTGAGAGAGGCTTCTGTTCCTGCTGCTGTGCATTCCCTGTGTTATGCTGATTCGCTGCTCCCTGTATCATGGCTCCGCCCCTCTCCCTTCTACTGGCCAATCTGGTGTGGGTTGTGTGACGTCACTATTATCTACTCCAACTCCAGACCATCTCCAAGGGATCCACGGTTCCAGGCAGCCTCAGAATGTTGGAGGTGAGAATTATTATATAGGATGTAGCTCCCCGGTATTCCGCCCATAGTGCTATGATCTAATGGTGCAAATAGCACCTTAACTCTATGCCAGCTTGAAGTTGGCGTGAAAGTTAAAGCACTTCCTCCCCCCCCCCCCCCATCCATGGGAGGCAGCCTGGGCTGCAAACATCAGTCCTGGGGGTTCTGTGGACCCCAGGACCCTCCAATGACTGAGGCCCTGGTGGCCTATTGCCCCCCCCCCCCCAAGCCCAGGGGGACTGGAGGTCCAGTGGACCTCTAGACCCCCCCCCCCCCCCCCCGACACAAAATGTAATCCCCTGCTAGCCCAGTGGGCTACATACAACCACCCGCCCTGATGGTCTAGCGGCCCCTCTCTCACACACTCTCCCCAAACTATACTTTGCAGTAAGTACTGACGAGGAGGGAATAGCACTCCCTACTCCTTCCAGCGCCATGCCCTGCCCAACCATCCTGGATTACGCTGGGTGGGGCTTACCTACCAGGCACAATCCTCACGCACTTTCCCCTGATGATCAATGCTAATAACGCACCTAAATTTGCATGCTATTAGCATTGATCAATGGAGAGTTAATTCCCCGTGCTGTTCTAGCGCTATTTTTAGGGCGCTACTTCAGAACAGCACAGGGAATTGATCATCGGAGCCTTAGTGTCTGAACTGCTACCAGAGATGAGCCGTTCGGGCCAACAAATAGTGTACATGAAACCATGAAAAGAAGTGAAGGCAAAAACAGTACAAGAAGTCAAGAATCCAAAACAAGAAGCCAAGCTCCAAAGAACAAGAGGTATGAAAACCTATAGATTTGTATGCCTCATACGAAAAAAAAAATTTGTGTCATTCATGGCTTTATTTAGTCCCTATTTTACATGTGAACAAAGAAAACCCTTACCTCTGAGATGAGGAGAACGTGGCACAAGACTTCATATCTAAGGAGGGGTCTGCCAAGTCCAGTTCAAATATCTCCAGAGAGGCATTTGTACTGAAGGTAGCATCCAACTGTTGAGCAGACGTACCTATTCACAATACAAAAAAAAAAAAAAAATGAAGTGGCCCACTGTAAAATTATTTACAATTATAGTATACAGAGGTACGATAGTACATTAAATAAACTTAAGAAACAGCCTGTTCTGTAACAAATTTAAGGCATATTGATGGAGTCTCAGTCAATCAATGAACTTTGTTCAAAAAGGACATTTTCTCATCATGACCATGGAAGAAATCTTTATTGAATAAGACCCACTATATCGTGACCTTTGAGGAGAGAAACTGAATTATCAAAAGGGAGATTTTCTAAAGATTCAGGCACCTAACTTAGAGTTCTATTTACTAAGCCGCACTGTAGGCGTGCTAACTTTTTAGCGTGCGCTAACAATAAAGACATCCATTATACTCCTATGGGTGTCTTTAGCGTTAGCACATGCTAAGTTTTAGTGCACACTAAAAAGTTTGTGCGCCAACAGCACAACTTAATAAACAGAGCCTTTAAGGAGCAGCTTAGTGGTTAGTGCAGTGGACTTTGATCCTGGGGAACTGGGTTCGATTCCCAATGCAGCTCCTTGTGACTCTGGGCAAGTCACCTAACCTTCCACTGCCCCAAGTACAAATTAGTACCTGCATATATGTAAACCGCTTTGAATGTAGTTGGAAAAAAACAAAACAAAAATAGAAAGGCGGTATATCAAGTCCCATTCCCCTCACTTTCCCTTAAGCACCTAGATCTATAACAATTCACTTAATGCAGACCTCCTAGATTTGCATCAAAAGTGGGCAGGATCAGTTCAAGAAGAACAACTTTGAAAGTCAGCTCTCCAAAATTTAGGAGAATTTTGAACTGAAAGACCTACGTCAGATGTATAAAAATTAAGAAACCGGATCAAGCATTCATCTTTCTTTAAAAAATGGCCAGCAACTTCAGCATTTTGAAATGTCTCGACATATCTCATTACCAAGGCCTAATCTGTATGTATTATTTGCTGTGTCAATTTTGGTCAACAGTCCCAGATTATACTCCTTAAAATGTTCTGCTTTGAGGGGTGAGACTGCAGAGAAGGATAGTCACATATTTTTTAAATGATTTAAAATAAAAATAGAGCAAAGCAGAGATTTTAAAGCAGATTTGCTGATGTTATAGTGAGAAACAATAATGCCCAGTGACACATCTCACCTGTAGCCAGGTAAATGGGATGATGGTGAGCAGGACTCCATGCCTGCATAGCAGTGCGCTCTATCTCCTTCAACTTCATCCTACAAAAAAAATAAAAAATGGTTCAGTAATTATAGCAAATAGTGGAAATACTATGCAAGCACATTATAAAATCACATAATAATCATGTAAGGCTGAGCTAGGAAGCGAGCATGGGTGAAGTCGCTCCCAGGGCTTCCTCTAGGTTATTTTCACCCTTAATATTGCTTTGAAACAGCACAAGATCAGAAGACCTTCACTTTTCTTCTATTTAGAATTTTTCCCAAACTTTGGCTGCAAAACCACCCCCGCAAACAGGGAAAAAAAAACCGCAGCACAGAGACCAAGTTGGTAGAATCTGAGTTTGGCCTAGGTGGCTGAGACTGTCTCAGAAGAATGGCTGGTGATTGATCTACTACGGGGGCCACTTACAAGACATTGGGCTCATTTTCAAAGCACTTAGACTTACTAATTTCCATAGGTTACTATGGAACTTTGTAAGTCTAAGTGCTTTGAAAATATGCCTCATTGTGAGCAAGATAGACTCAATGGATGCCAGGATGGAGAATATGGCCTATCAACGATGGATCTTTGATTTAGAAGACCCAGACCACTATGCAAGCATGATTAGAACAGCTCAAGGAAAAGTTGGATGACCTCAAAAACTGTTCTCACCATTGCAATCTACAATTGGTGGGCTTATCTGAGCCTGTCAAGGATGGCAAGCTTCAGGGATTTCTGGAAAACTGGTTAGTGCAAACTTTGCAATTACCATCAATAGTGGGGCCCTTATACATAGAACAGGTGCAATGATTTAGTCGGGTGGAAGATGGTTTCCGCAGGCCCAGAGTGGTTACTTTTAAAATTATTAAGTTATGTTGATAAGGTGGAAATTATGCAAGCCTTCTGAGCAAAAGGACCAGTAAAATATGAAAACTATACAATCTTATGTTTCCAAGACTTTTAGCCAAGGTGGCCACTAGGCGTAAGGAATTTACTACTACATCAAAAAGAAGGAGCACTAACCGGTGGTTATTAATCAAATTTTTAGAACGTGTAGGTGAGGAATGGATCACTAATGAAGACAGGTAGGGTGGCAGGCCAATACGGACCGCATTAAATGCGAGAGTCAGAGTTTTAAATAGAATCTGTTGTTCCAATTGGTAACCATATGGAATAGAAGAGAAACATGATCATAGTGATGAGCAAGGCAGTGGAGTCTAAAAGCTGTATTTTGTAGAGACTGTAGTTTCTTCAGATGAGTATGAGTACGACCTAGGTTAACTATATTACCATAATCTAGTCTAGTGGTCAATAGAGAAAGAATAAGTGAGTGAGTGAAATGTAGGCTGATCAAATACCTCCTAATCGTAGCAGGCAAAGAACAGAAAAACCAGACTTGCACACAGAAGGTATCCGGTGGGGGGGGGGGGGGGGGGGAGGAGGAAGGAAAGCTGGGAATCAAGAATGACACAAAGATAAATGGAAGGAGTCAGTGGGTTGTACTATGGTTCCAAAAAGGGTTAAATGGGATATTTGGGCAGGGTAACTTACCAGTAAGCCAACATGGGGGGTGTGGGGGGGGGAGGAAGAGTACTGAACCCCGAGGAACACCACAGACTAGAGAACGAGAAATGGATGTAGAAGACGAGGTAATGACCTTGTATAAGCAGCCCAAGAGAAAAAGAATCAAACCAAGACAGAACTGTTCCCTTTATACCAATTGAAGAAAGATGGGGAAGCAAGAGGGTGCGATCCACCAAATGCACCGGATAAATCTAGTGAAACAGCTAAGACTACCTTATGATTGTCTAGATGCGAGTCTCTGTACTATAATGTGACCTAAAGACAGATTATTTAGGATGGAGGGGCAAGGATTTTTTGGAAATTGAAGATGTTTGGTAGAAGACATTTTTTTTCCAGAAGTTTTGAGAGTGCGCAAAAATTGGACACTGTTGGTAATTGGCAGGGACTTGAGGATCTCATAAAGGTTTGTTCAGGGTGGAATGGACCAATGCAGTTTTCCACAGGGTAGGGACCTGACCAGACAAGAGATTACTGTTAACCAAAGACAAAAGTTTGGGTGAAAGGTTCAGTTTAATGATTTTTCAGCCAACAAGAGGGGAAAGGATCATGTGGACATGTAGTAGCCCTCATAGAGGACAGTGTTTTTATCAGTGAAAACAAGGTCAGGGGTTGAAATGATAAATTTGGCTGGGAATTACATGGGGAGGATGGTGCAAAAGAGGATATTTATGGGCCTTGTGGGTCCAACATTGGGGAATCAGTGATAGAAGAGGTGGCCATAGACGAGAATTTAAAAGATCTGTAACCTTAGAAGTAAAAGCAGGGAGATAAAGTATCAGCTGAAGGGCTTAAGAGACTCTTGGTAGTATGTGGGGAAGTGGTCAGGCTACGCAAAGTGGAGTACAGCGCATAGAGGGGAAAACATAGCTTATGGGACTCATTTTCAAAGCATTTAAACTTACGAAGTTACATACTAATCTATGGAACATTGTAAGTCTAAGTGCTTTGGAAATGAGCCCCTATGTGTCCCATAAGAAGAAAATGAGAGATCAAGAGATTTTGAGACTACAATGCCAGGTGAGAAAGGACAGGGTGACATTTGGACAGCATCCTAATGCACTAGCAAATCTCCTGGCAACTCAAACAGCATTGAATGAACTTTTACACCAAGGTGCTACCAAATTACTGTTATATTATAAACACCATCTTTTCCTGCATAGGAATAAAAGTGGCAAATTGTTGGCCCATTTAGTGAAGACTGAAAAAAAGTTCTTCAAAATGTTTACAACTTCGGGGCCCCAATGGCAAATAGGGTAACCTCAGACACTGCATAATGCGATATTTAAGCAATATTATGGATCTTTCTATGTGCCACAGGTTGGTGAACCTTTGAATGGAACCTAAGATTTCCGAAAAACAGAGGACACTTTTAATGAGCCCATTTCTGAAGGGGAACTTACCTTAGAATTGCAAAAAGCCCCAGGCCTCATGGTTATCGGCTGAATTTTACAAACTTCTTTCTAATAAAATTGGGGCTCCCTTGTTTAATTTGTTCAATTGCATGGTTCAGTCCAAGGTTTTGACACATTTTATTGAAACCTGGACAAGACCCTTGTTCTCCAGAGACTTATCATCCCATTTCTCTGTCAAATTTTGGCCAATATTTTAGAAAACAGTTTAATGTCAATCGGCTCTACCAGGTTTTACCTAGTTTGGTGGAAGAGTCCCAGGTGGCTTTTGTGTGAGGTCTTTACACCACTAAGAACATATAGAGGCATATTTTCAAAGCACTTTGGGAGGCTAAGTTCCATAGGTTTCTATGGAACTTTGGGAGGCTAAGTGCTTTGAAAATGAGCCTCATGGTCTATTTTGACTTTTTCGGAGGAGGTACACAGGTAGGAAATGTCTTCTCTATTCATTAATTTCGATGCAGAGAAGGCATTCTACCAGGTTATATAGGTTCTTCTTTTTGCAGCAGTACAGCAGGATAGATTTTTTTTTAGGGATGCAGTTGATATGTTATATTCAGAACCTAGGGCCTTGATGTGGGTCAATAGGTTGTACTCAGAGCTATTTCATGTCTATTGGGGCACACACCAGGAATGTCCATTATCACCACTTTTATTTATTTTGGTACTAGATCCATTGATACGAGACACCACAACTTATCCTGATATACAGGGGGTGTCTGTTAAGCACTCAGAGTTTAAAATATCAGATTTGTGGATGATCTTCTTATACATCTTACGTGCCCTCAGGCCTCAGAATTGATGGAGGCTCACAGAATATGAAGACTTTTCTGGATTTAATTTAAACTGCTCCAAATCCCTGGTGCTGGCTTCTTCAGAAGTAGTATAGCATGATGGGTGGAAACTTTTCCTTTGAAATGGGCTGCGAATTCTTTTAAATATTTAAGGGTACTACTTTCAACTCATCTAAATTTGCATAAACTTAATCTCTCTCATTTGCCCAATTCCACCTCTGAGGTGTTAGCTACTTAGAAACACTGTCCTCTGGATTTACATGGTACAATTCATTTTTAATTTCCAAGATGGTTATATATGTTGCAATTGCTACATCTCAAAAACTTAAAAAGAGTTTGAAGCTTTTATACCATATGGTATCCAAATTTTGCTGAGGGGAGAAAAAGCCTAGAAGATACTTTTTGGTACTTGGAAGCAAGGAGGAACGGGATTATTAGATCTTAATAAATACAACCAAGCACGTTTGTGTTGTCATCTTGAGGACTGGTTTCTGGACACCTTAACACCTATGCCAGGTGCCAGGCACGACTTTTGCGGGGCCTTTGGCAAGATATGACCTGGTATTGATTCGGAAAGTTCAGGCCCTCACCCTATTCAGGGAAATGCTTTGTTTCTACAAGGTAACAATAATGGGGCTTTTCCTGTTTGGGAAAAGAAGAGTATTTTTTTTGCTTACAGCATGTTTTGCAATCAAATGGTAACAAAACAAAACAACACAAAGAAGTGTCCCCCTAACCACAAATCACACAAAATACAAAAAAGGGGGTAGACCAAATGTATATCCAAACAGCAGGTTTATTCTCACATTAAAAGAACAAATTTTTTTTTTAAAGACTCGACAGTCCTGCTTTTCAGCGCCTGCCTCAGGAGTCAATGTCAATTATCTCTGTATAAACAAAATAAATAATATAAACATTTTGTATCATTGAATCATAATAAAACATATTATGCAAATAAAAATAAAGTATGAAAAACAAAATGTATTACAAAATATAGAACGTATTACAGAATATTAAAGTTGCACATATCTTCAAAAGATATATATATATAAATCAAACATATAAACGGCAAGTGACCATACTCATTGCAAATGCGCAGAACAGACTTCCCTCTCTGTCCCGCCCTCGCGTCAAGACGTCATGACGTCAGAGGGCGGAACAGAGAGGGAAACTGAGTCGAATTGTCGGACGCCGCCTCTGCCGCCTGGAAAGGAACATCGCGTGAAACAACCTCCACCCCATCCCCGCTGCCGCCCCCCTCCGTATCGGGCCCCCTGCACTGACCTGACAGCGCCTCTCACCTCCGTGTGCAAGCGCTGCAGGCAGCAGCAAAGCGATCTGCTGCTGCCTGTAGCGTTTTCACACGGAGGAGAGAGGCGCTGTCAGGTCAGTGCAGGGGGCCCGGCACGGAGGGGGGAGGGAGCGGCGGCGATGAGGGTAGCTGGACATGGGGGGAGGGCAGGGGGGAGAGGCCATGGTTGCTGGACTTGGGGTGAGAGCAGGGCACAGAGGAGGGTCGCTGGATATGGGGGGGAGGATCGGTGAACGGGGTGAGACCAGGGGAGACAGGAGGGATGCAATACTCGCCCGTTTTTACGGGCTTAACGGCTAGTCAAACATATAAACGGCGAGTGACCGTACTCACTCGCAAATGCGCAGTAGAGACCTTCTCTGCCCCGCCCCCACGTCAATACGTGATGACGGGGGGGGGGGGGGCGGAACACAGAGGGTCTGTACTGCGCATTGCTGAGGGAGGGACACCGCCGTCTAACGCTCCCCCCACCCGAGTCGCCGCTGCCACCCACCTTCTACCTGGTCGGGCCCTCGCTCCACTATTGAAACAGCGAGGGTCCGGGAATGCAGCACTGAGCTCTGCTGAGCTGCCGACATCGCCCTTCCT
This sequence comes from Microcaecilia unicolor, assembly GCF_901765095.1. Taxonomy (NCBI): domain Eukaryota; kingdom Metazoa; phylum Chordata; class Amphibia; order Gymnophiona; family Siphonopidae; genus Microcaecilia; species Microcaecilia unicolor. Next base: position 398,204,318 of record NC_044032.1, on the reverse strand, counting down.
TCTTCTTCTCTGCCTCTGTCCCGCCCTCGACGACGTTACGTCACACGAGGGCGGGACAGGCAGAGAAGAAGAACGAAGGCCGACGTCGGCAGCTCAGCAGAGCTCAGTGCTGCGTTCCCGGACCCCCGCTGTTTCAATAGCGGAGCGAGGGCCCGGCCGGGTGGAAGGTGGGTGGTGACGGCTCGGTGGGGGGGCGCGAACTCGGAGGGGGAGGGGCAGCGGCAAACTCGGCGGTGGGGGCGGGCCTTTCAACCCCCCCTTCCTATAATCAAAGTCTAGTTATATTATAAAATATAAAAGTCATACAAACCTTCAAAATATATATGTATATATAGTGTGTACATTATTAAATATATCATAATAAAGAAACAAAATCAAAAGATAATATAACAACACATGGCCAACTGTAGGGTCACTTATCAATGCAATGTACATAATATACCAGCTGATGATAACACATAAATGGGCTTGAGAATCCAATAATACAGCATCTAATAAGGAATAAGTGAAGAGTAACAACAATTTAATAGATAAACACAATCTCATGACGTGAAGACAGTATCACAAAACAGTTTGAATGTACATATGCATTGATAAGTGACTCTATAGTTGGTCGTTTGTTACATTATCTTTTGATATTTATTATGATATTTAATAGTGTAACCTACATATTAGAAGATATCTACAATTTATGTTTTATAATATATTTTTATATTTATATATATACAACTTTTGAAGATATATGCAACTTTTATGTTCTGTAATTTTTTCACGGAGAGAGTAGTGGATGCTTGGAATGCCCTCCCGCGGGAGGTGGTGGAAATGAAAACGGTAACAGAATTCAAACACGCGTGGGATAAACATAAAGGAATCCTGTTCAGAAGGAATGGATCCTAAGGAGCTTAGCCGAGATTGGGTGGCAGAGCCAGCCAGTGGCGGGAGGCGAGGATAGTGCTGGGCAGACTTATACAGTCTGTGCCAGAGCCAGTGGTGGGAGGCGGGGCTGGTGGTTGGGAGGTGGGGATAGTGCTGGACAGACTTATACGGTCTGTGCCCTGAAGAGGACAGGTACAAATCAAAGTAGGGTATACACAAAAAGTAGCACATATGAGTTTGTCTTGCTGGGCAGACTGGATGGACCATGCAGGTCTTTTTCTGCCGTCATTTACTATGTAATACAGTCTATATTTTTTGTAATATGTTTTTCATACTTTATTTTTATTTGCATATTACAGTGTTTTATTATTTTGTTATGATTAGATACTACTGCTATAAATCATTTCTATAGCGCTACCAGTCGTACACAGTGCTTCACAATTGAACATGAAGAAAATACAGTCCCTGCTCAAAAAGAGCTTACAATCTAAATCAGGACGGACAGATAAGGGTAGGACAGACAGATAAGACACATAGGGAAAAGGGACTATTGAAGAGAGGAAGACAAGATAAGGTTACGAGCAGGTGACAAGTTAGGAATTAAAAGCAGCATCGAACAGGTAGGCCTTTAGCCCGGATTTGAAGGCGGCCAGGGATGGAGCTTGACGTAATGGCTCAGGAAGTCTATTCCAGGCATAAGGTGTGGCGAGATAAAAGGAACGGAGTCTGGAGTTAGCGATGGAGGAGAAATGTTTATACTATTTATGTTATTTATACAGAGATAACTGACATTGACTTCTGAGGCAGGCAAGGTAAGTGCCAAAACAAAGGACTGCGTCAAATCTTTTGATTTTTTTTTATACAAGAATAAGCCTTCTGTTTGGATATACATTTGGTCTACCTCCTACTTCTCTTTGTTTTTTTGCAATCAAATGGTACTAGGTTGCCTTTAGTGGCATGGGGGGGGGGGGGGGGGGGGGGAACCCTGATGCAAGAAAGGGATGTTTTTGCTTATAATCAATTAAAGCATTACCTGCCTATAGGGAAGAAATGCGTGCTAGCTGCTCATCATGAAGAAAAGTTTCAAACTTTTTTTTTTTTATGAAGGTCCAAAGAGACTGACTTTCAGCATCTGAACTACAGAGCCCTTTTAGATATATCTCACCTTAAGAATGTGGAAGCATAGACTACTCATTGGTGCTTGGATTTAAACAGGTCACCTGTCTCTCTGGACCTTCTTAAATTAATTTCACGTATACCGGGATTGGTGGGCAATGCAGATCTATGGAAGTGTCAATTTCATATACTTCATCGGGCATACATTATTCAGGCACAACTATTTCAAACAGGAGGTATAGCATCCCCTCTTTGTCAAAAATGTATGTAAACTCCCAATTCCTTTTTCCATGCTTTTTGGTGGGAGTGCCCCAAGGTGAAATCTTTTTGAAGGGTGATGGTCACCTATTTGGAATACATTTTCGATGCCCCGATTCCGCTGTTGGCAGCAAGCTTTATTTTGGATAGATTTGAGGTGTTTGTGCTGCAAGGTAGGGGGAACCACCCCTAGTATATAAAACAGGTTTGCTGGAGAAAAAAGTGATTTTTACTGTATGGACCAGTGAAAACAGACTACCTTATTGGGGCTGGCATAGTAGACTACATCACTTGATTCTAATGGATAAATATAGGGCTAGGGTGTCTCAAACGGGGAAATAAATTTGATTGTTTGGAACCTTATATCCAAAATCTCTCTCCCAGGGCAAGGCGTTTGGTGCTTAATACTATTTGATGGTGCAGTTAAAGGTGACCAGGAGAGGTATGAGGGCTTTTTTTCTCCACAGTTATTTGGAATCACATCTGACCCACTTGCTTTGTAAGGACTGAGGTAAATATCAGAGTCAAGTCTCCTCTACAGCTGAAGGTATTTTTTGTATATTGGGAGAAGGGTGCTTATTAGGGCATTTCTCTAACTAAATTGGTTATATTTATATGACTCACTTCTCTTTGGAACAGCCAAAACAAAAAAAAAAAGCTTATTTTATTTGTAACCTAGCATCGAGGTGGGGTGGGGGAGAGGAGTTAGGGCAGGTAAGGAAACTAAAAAATACTGAACTCCTAGAGTGTTTGTTAGATTAAATGTACTTTTGTTTTATTCAATATAAATTGTTTTAAAAAGTTGTCTTGTGAGGTGGTAAGGCAGCAAAGAGCATACAGGGAGACTCCAATGTTCAAGATTCTATGAAGGCGGCACTGGGTAGGTAACAGGAATACTTGAGCTTTCTGTTACAAATTACAAGGAAACTTCTTATTGTTTGTGGATTCCTGATGAAAACACTCATGTCGACACATGGCCCATATAAAATCTGTTCCCATGCATTTTTTTTTAATAGAGACTTTTACAGTTTCAACCATTTCTTCTGGGTATATTGTTTGATATATAAAGAATATTTGCGTGGGGAGAAAGTCCCACTACACAAGAGAAATGCAGTTTGACGCTCTTTTGGAAAGGATTTCACATTAAAAGTTAAGACATTTTAATCCTCACTAGTTTATATAAACTCCTAACATAAGCATTTCAGCTTACCTCTGAATTCATTTCAGCGTGATTATTTTAACAAGCATCTCCATTATTCTAAACTAGAAGGTAAACAATGTAAAATGTGTTATGTAAGTTCTTCCATTTTCCTATACATTAAACCCTTTCTTTCATCATCTCTCCTTTGTATCTGTGCATCCAAACAATGCAACATTAATGGCTCTCACTAGGAAGCCTCTCTTAGCAGTAACTTTAAAACAAAGGGCAATGTGACATGTTCCTCATTCTGACATCACTGTATGCAAATCATCAGACTTTATATTTTCTCAATTGTTTTAGTTCACTGTATAATCAAATAAAGTCCTGGATTTTTTATAAAGCAGTAATGGCACAATATAGGTCTATGGTTAAGGGTGTAAAGAAATCATTTTATTCCACAGGCGTTTAGAATCTTTCTATGCATTTGATGGGCTAATCACATGATGTAAATCTGGACTGCAGCAGTATCTGCAGTCATCTATATGTGTATGTAAAGCAGTAATTCAAAAACTGTGTTTTCATGTGACATAGATCTAGTTGGTTGTCTTGACCTCTTGTATAAGCACATGTCCACAGACTCCTGACGCAGAACCTGTCGCCGAAACACGGTCGGTGTTGAGTCAGTTTGAAGACTTGCTCATTAAAGACAACCTGCCTCTCTCGTCAACTCTGCTGTCTGTTCTTTGCTTATTTGCTTTGTGTGGAGTGTGGACTCTTGTTTGTGTTATCTCATTTTCTAAATGAAGAATAAAAAGTACTCTCAACCTCTTTACCCAATTTGAATTCTTAAAGTTTAAAGCATGAGACTGTTGTGCTTTTACCAACAATCATTAATGCTTCATTAACAGAGGATCATCATCATCATCAATTTTCAAACTGATTCACCCAAATCTTCAAATATCCTTCCTCCAACTGTAACATTGTGAGTAGCTATTACCTAATTTCACCCTCTCTCTTGCTAATCGAGCAGGTGTTTCTTTTCAACAATTACAGGACCATATAGAAGTTAACTGTCTTGCACCAATTTGAATTTGGAACTGGATATTGTACAGAATCTCTTGAGTACAACATTAAATCATTGGCAAATGAATTTTGAATATCATAATGTGACAGTGGCTCCTTTTCATATATTTCTGCAGCCTTGATAGTGTGTAGCGTTCAGCTACCAATCCGTATCATGTTATCAAAAAAGGAATAGAGTAGTTTCCTGAGTCACATACTGAATGTGTTTAGGTCTTTCTTATTGGATATGACAATTCAAACTGACTTGATATATGTGGGGGTGACAGAAGGCACCCCCCTATGACAGTGTTTCCCAGCTTCTTCAAGCCAAGTACTCCCTGTTGAAAAATCAACTACCCCCGAGCTCTGAGCAGCAGAGATTTTGAAATGGACATTTTATTGTTAGAACAGTTAACTAACTAGGTAACATACATAACAAATACAGGACTCTGCAACTGGCATACAGACCAAGACATAATTGGCATGATCTGTTATATTTTAGTCTCGCATAAACTGTTTGGCCCCTTGACAGGTGGTGTGTTATTCTTACAAACTGAGAGGTCCTTTTACTAAGCCACAGTAAAACGTGGCCTGCGGTAGTGTAGGCGCGGGTTATGGGCGCGCACAGAATAGGCCTCTCCTCCCCCCCCCCAAAAAAATGGACATGCGGCAAAATCAAAATTACTGCATGTCCATTTTGGATCTCAGACCTTACTGCCAGCCATAGATCTAGCAGTGAAGAATTTGTGCAGTAATGATCTGCACGCGTCCGCTATGCACACCAGAAAATAAAAAATATTTTGTGGACGCGTACCAAAAATGAAATTATCGCAAGAGCCACACAGTAGACGGGCAGTAAGTCCATATTGGTGCGCGTTGAGCGCATGTAGACGCTTACGCAGCTTAGTAAAAGGGACCCTGAGTAAAAATGAACAATGACATTTAGTCAGGGCCTATTTATAAGAACAGGAAAAAATAAAGTTCTCCATAAAAGTTGCCAAAAGTGACCAATCCAGTTTCATCTTTTCTCTGGAAAAATGAAAAAATAAATCTGATTGGTCACTATGGGCAAGTTCTCCACTTTTGCGAAGTACTTTTGTTTTCTTCAGGCCCTAATGAACCAAGGCACCTTTCTATGCACGTACCAAAAAAAATTTAAAAATAAATAGCACATAGTAGTGACATAGAAGCAGAAGCTGTCTTCAGAACATACAAGGAAAGTAACCACAGCCACTTAAATTGAAAGTGTGGACTGTCAAAACATGGTGAAATATAGGCACGCATATTTGCTTTTACAGTTTTAATGGGATCTGGGGTTTTTTTGACAAATAAAAGAACTCAATCTCGGTTTCACTGTACTGGTTTCCACAATCAGGCCACTTTCTTCTCATTTTACATTTGAAAACTATTAGATGAGAGAAAGTGGTTTCACATAAGTACACTGAAGCAAAAGGAAGTAGTTCTGTAAAAGCCATTTTTGTTAGCTGTGGATATTTCTTTTCCTGCACCTGCCACCTCCACAATATTTCCCAGGCCCTTATTTTGCAGTGTTTCAGTGCAGCAGAGGGAAGGACCCAGAGTGGCCAGAGGCAGCAACTGAATAAAAGCAGATTTTGATAAAAGTGTTCCAAAATGATGTTTACACTTCCATACAGGCCTGCAGCCAGTATGGCCTCTCTCTCTTTTACATACATCCCACCTGCCTCAGTCAAACTTCCACTCTCTCTCTCTTACTTCCCATCTGCCCTCAGCCAGTCTGCCCCCCCCCCCCCCCCCCCCCCCCACACACACACACACTGTTACCAGAATACAAGTTATATCACAATGATGTGGTGGAACAAATAGGAGGGGGGAAGAGTGGCACATGTTAAAGAGGGAACTGAATCTAACAGAAAACAGACAGTAGACCAGAGTCCTTACGGATAGAATTCCATGTGTAAAGGAAGAGAATACTGATAAGGCTATACCACTATCTTCCTTACCGGAACAGATACATTATGAAATGTTAATAGAAATTAGGAAAGCAAGGAAATTTAACACACTATAATAATGGGTGACCTCAATTACCTCAAAATTGACTGGATAAATAAAATTGGGAAACGCAAAGTTCCTAGATGAAATAACTGTTTCATGGAGTAGCTGGTTCAGGAATTGACAAGCGGGGAAGTGATTTTAAGATTAAGAATTAGTAGAATGCAGGACTAGCCAAGTGGCCCCAACACTATTACCTCCCGCGCCAACAGTGATCATTACATGATCAGATTTGAGTTAACTGAAGAGAATGCAAAAATTCATCAGCATTTAACTTTTAAAATAGCAACTATGATAAAATGAAAAGGGTTAAAAAAAAAAAAAAGCTAAAAGGAGCAGTTACAGTGGTGGCATTGGGAGCAAATTTTGTTTTGCGATTTCCTTGTTTTTGTAATGTGATGCTTGAGGGTAAACATTTTCAGTTTGTAGATCCAAAACAGTTGAAAGAGTTTATTGATGCAAGAGTTGATGTGAATATAGTAAACCTTCCCTAATTTAGCAGGCTGGGGTCTGAACCAGAGGAAGCATCTAGTGATTATTAATTTTTGTATTTTTTTTTCTTTTTTAATTTCCTTAATCTTGGAATCAAATTTCTTTAACTTGTGGACAAATGGGCTGTAAAGATATATACTTATCATTTTTGTTTCCTAATGTTAAATAATGCCGATTGCATATTCACTTTAAGTGGTGATATATTGGAAAATTTAAATAATTAAATAAAAAAGCTAAAAGGAGCAGTTGCAAAGGTTAGGGGTTAAAGGCCTTCTTTTACAAAGCTTCGCTAGCAATTCCAGCATGCCAAATGAGAATTGAATGGGCTTCTCTCATTTGCCGCACAGGAATCGCTAGCATGGTTTTGTTAAAGAAGCCCTAAGTTAGGCATGGACATGTAAAAATACCATCTTGGAAGACCAGACCGGTTGTATTCTAACATATCAAAAAAGGTGAAAGGCAGGTCAAACAATAGCTGGCATGTTTATAAGGTAAGGTGAGAGAGGATATTAGAGTCAAACAGGCATTCAAAAAATTGAAAAATGATCTGAATGACAGAGAGACAAGAACTCAGAGCAAAATATTTTTTAGGTACATTGGAAGTAGAAAGCCAGTGGAGGAGTCCAGTGGACCATAAGATCATCAAGGATTGAAAGAAGAACTCAGGGACGACAAGGTCATAGCAGAGAGACTGAATTCTTCACTTCAAGTCTTTACTGAGGAGGATTGTAAGGGATATACCTGAGACAGAAGTGATATTTAAGGGTGATGGTAGCAAAGAAATGAAACAGTCTTGGTGAACCTGGAAACCTTTATAAACCAAAACAACAAGAAAAAGAGCAGAAAAATCACCCCGACTGGCTGGTATACACACCAGGATACTGAAATATTTCATTTTTGAGTTTGCATTGTAACCTGGAGGTTTTTAATTACAAAAACATGTGAGTTTTGATAACACAGGAAACTACTCTATCCCTGAAAGTATTGAGTAGTTGTTAGAGGGGGAGGGGACATTGGGGAAAGAACTGGAAGATGTTGATGCACTGGAATTGTTTTCTAGAACACAAAATGTTTATAAGTAGTATTGAATATCACAAGAATATGTGATGTGATATCTTTTTGGATTTTGTAAGAAAGTTGATGCACGGCTCCTGATGAAACATGTAAAGTGAAACGGGTTTGGCCACCGTCGAGCCATAGCTAAGTGCTCAACAACTTTTTATTATATATATAAAAAATACAAAAATAAGAGTATGTTTGAAAATAAAGGAAGATTTGAAATTTTAAATACATCGTGTTGATAATTTGGTTAAGCACATACACTGGACTCTTCACTTGTTGATATTTAATTATTTGCGTTAGAGTCACTGTAGTCTTCCTCTTTTTGCTGCTACTATATGTAGTATTGCGCACGTACTAAAGAAAAACAGTAAGCTTGTAGGGCTGCGTATTATGTTTCAGACTACTGGAAAGAATCTAAAAAATTGAAATTGCAGATCTACTATTGGGAATCTGTAACCTGTCATTAAAATGGTACCTGAAGACTGGAAGTTTGCCAACATAACAATTTTTTTTTTTTTTTTTTTGCAGGGCTCCAGGGTGATCTGGGCATAAATCCATAAGCCTGATGTAAGTGCCAAGCAAAATGGTAGAAACTATTATAAAGAACTACTGAACACAAACATGGCTTAATGGGTTACAGTCAACATGAATTCAGCCAAGGAAAGTCTTGCCTCACCAATTTGCTACATTTTTTTTGAAGGTGTGAACAAACATGTGAATAAAGGTGTGCCAGTTGATGTAGTATATCAAGATTTTCAGAAAGCCTTTGACAATCCATCATGAGAGAGTCCTGAAAAAATTAAAAAGCCATGGGTAAATGGAGGAAGGTGAATAGAGGAGCGTCACAAAGATCTGTAGTGGGATTGGTGCTTGTGAACATATTTATAAATGATCTGGAAATGGGAATGATGACTGAGGTAATCAAACTTGTAGATGACATAAAACTATCCAAAGTTGTTAAATCGTATGCAGACCAAGAAATTGCAGGAGGACCTTGGGATGCTGGAAGACAAGGCATCCAAATGGCAGATGAAATTCACTGTACACAAGTGTAAAGTGGTACACATTAGTAAGAATAACCCAAATTATAGCTATATGATGCTAGGGTCTACACCAGGAGTCACGGTAGAGGAAAGAGATTTAGGTATCATGAAAAAGATGTTGAAATCATTTGCTCAGTGTGGTGCCAGTTAAAAAAAACAGAAAACAATGTTAGGAATTATTAGAAAAGGAATAAAGAATAAAGCAAAGATATTTACCTGTAGCTGGTGTTCCCCAATTATTCTCACATCTGGGTGAGATCATCTGACAGAGCCCAGTGCAGACGCTGACTAGCAAGTGGAAAATTCTAGCAGCGTCCTATCGTGCATGTATTAGTGCCTTTCTGCCCGAGAAGCAAGACCGGGTCCTCCAATCTTTGTTTTTCCACAGAGCTGAGAGGACATGTCCTGTGTTCTCTCCCTCATGCTGCGTTTTTGTCAAAGACTTCTTTGTGCCTTCCCATGCAGATTTTTTTTTGTTTAATTTTTGAAGTCATATTTTGTACTACTCAAAAAAAATACAGTGGAACTGGAAAAGATACAAAGAAGGAAGACCAAAATAATTAGGCGAGTGAACACTACTCATACAAGGAAAGGCTTAGAGATGGCTGAGGGGAAATAGAATAGAAGTCTATAAAATCCTGAATAGAGTGGTAAAGTACACATGAATCGATTTTTATGTTCTTAAGGCTCATGAAACTTTCAAATATGCACCAGTTCCACCTGTTTTCTATACGTAAAATAAGAAAGCCTGATGGGAAAATATTTCCATTTTGGATTACCCAAGAAAAATGTCAAGTTACACAAAATATAATCATAAATATTCAGCTCCTTTTGCTTTATTATGTAGAACAACTATTTCACTCAAAAATACATTCAGATACAAGATACGTATAAAAGAGGCAGGAAAAAGTGGAGAAAATATCAGTCTACCTTGAAGGTAAAGCACTTTCCAGAATCTGGTTCAATCCACAGTCATCACTCAGGTTGATTATTGCAACAGTGTTTTCCTTGGATGTAAATCCCAAGTCCTGAAAAGTCTCCAGACTGCCCAGAACACGGCAGACAGACATATTTGGAAAGTCAAGATTTGAAAGCGCCTCACCGGCTCCCCATCAAAGAGAGTATATACTTCAAAGTCCATACAATTATCCATAAGATCATATCAGGAGAATCCCCCAGTTATATGAACAACCTGATTGACCTCCCAATTAGAAATAGAACATACCTCAATCTACATCTCCCAAACTGCAAAGGTGTCAAGTACAAAACATACTATGCATTCAGTTTCTCCTTTCTGGGTAGTCAACTTTGGAATGCTCTCCCAAGACCCACCCGAGCTAATAACAACTATTTACCTTTCAGGAAAATGTTAAAGTCCCATTTTTTCAAGCAAGTTTACCCTAATGGACCAGCTTAATTCCACCAGATCACCTACGATACTCCTGCTAAGACGTCGACGCATACTCCGACCCCAATGTTATACTCAATCCCTCATCTTCTTCCCTCCATCCTTTACCATTTCCCTCCCATTCTCCTATCATATCCTTGTCTACCTTCCCTATTCTAGTTCATTACATTCTTTTCACGTGTCTTTTGTAATGCCTTTCATAATGTAAGTAGTTATGATCATCACAATTTATAATACTGTTCCTACATTTCCTTGTTTTTACTGTATTCTTTACCATGTAAGATGCTTTCTTTTACTATGTAAGCCGCACTGGACCTGCTGAATGTGGGAAAGAGCGGGGTACAAATGTAATAAATAATAAAAAAAAATAATAATAAAAGCCCACACCACTAACGATTACCAGCAAGTAAACATCAAGGGAAACATCAAGTCAGAAAAACTGCACATTAACATTATAATTTTTTCTTAAATATCAATATTCCATTTTAAAACAAAAGAAAAGATTTTCAGTACTTAGCTTATCCAATAAGTGGTGCATGAAAGTCAAATATATTCAAACTTCCATCACCCTCTGCAGTATAAGTAAAAAAAAAAAAAAAAAAGCCACTTTGAAAATGAGCTAGGCAGCGTTTGGTGGATGCAATAGATTCTCCTGAAGCAGCATAAGCGAAAAAGGGCTGCTACCGAGAACTCCAAAGAGAGACCCCTTATGGCAAGGCAGTCATGACAGAGGGCCCGGCTACCAGCTCCCCCCCTTCACTGTGCCAGTGGGTTTCTTTCCCCTTATTTAAGATACTGCAGAGGGCAATGGAACTTTGAATATATTTGACTTTAAATACACACTTCTTGGATAAACTAAGTACTGAAAATCTTTTCCTTTTTTTCAAAACGAGATATTGATATTTAAGAAGAAATGATAATGTTAAAAAGAAATTATATGTTTAATGTGGTGTTTTTCTGATCGTTGATGTTTCACTTGGGTAGCCTTTTTTTTTTTTTGCTGCTAATTGTTAGTGGTGTGGGCTTTACCTTCAAGGCAGACTGAGGTCTGTTCTCCACCTTTTTCCTGCCTCTTTTATATGTATCTTGTACCTGAATATATTTTTGAGTGAAATAATATGTATAATACAGATTAAAAACTGGTTTAGTCAAAATTCTCAATGGAAAATGGTAAATAATGATGTTCCGCAGGGGTCTGTGATGGGACTGTTGCTTTGTACCATATTTATAAATAAACTGGAAACAGGAATAAAGAGCAAGATCAAATCTGCTAATGACAATGTTGTTTAATCAAAAAAGGACTGAGAATTCAGAAGATTGTACGAGGCTGAGAGGCAGGACACCTAACTGGTAGGTTTAATTTAATATGAGCAAGTTGAAATTGATGGACATAGGGAAATTCAAGATGGCTCACAATAACAAATAACTGAGCATTCCCAGGAACTGATACATCAATTAATTACAAGACTCCAAAACAAATTCCTACTTAGGACCCTGTTTACTAAGCTGTGCTGTAGGTGCGCTAACAATCTGAAATACTTCAGGTGTAAAATTAGATCATAATCTCCATAATGCCCTAAACACTAACAGAGTGTCTTTACTTCAAAGATAAAATAGTTGTCAAATATGCTCTAAAGTGTCAAGAACTCCACCACCAAAATAAAGAACACTTGTCAAAACCCACATGCGGTTGCAAAATATTGTGGTAACAACTAAACTATATTTTCACCTTGTGGATTTCACAACATCAACAAGAGGAAGTAGAGTATTTGAGGAGGAAAAAGCCTCTGTACTTCAGCAGTCTGAATTTATCTTGCTTACAGACTCGCAGAGCAACACTTCTTCACTGGCTAAAAAACCTCCAATCTCATAGTAACATAGTAAATGACAACTGATAAAGACCTGGACACTCCATCCAGTCTGCCCAACAAGAAACTCATTTTACATGGTATGTGATACTTTATATGTATACCCGAGTTTGATCTATCCTTGCCATTCTCAGGGCACAGACCATAGAAGTCTGCCCAGCACTCTTCTTGTACTAAGTTCTGAAGCTCACGTTGAAGCCCCTTCAAATTTACACTCCAGTCCATCCCTATCTATTCAGTCACGATCAGGGCGTAGACTGTAGAAGTCTGCCCAGCACCATTTTTATTTCCCAATTTCTGGCGTCGCCACCTAATCTCCGCTAAGATTCCACAGACCCATTCCTTTGTGTTTATCCCACGCATGTTTGAATTCCATTACCGTTTTCAACTCCACCACCTCCCGCGGGAGGGCATTCCACATATCCACCACCCTCTCCGATAAAAAATACCTTGCAAATATTTGAACGTCTGTATCATGTCACCCCGTTTCGCCTTTCTTCCAAGGTATACATGTATATCTTCAAATATATTCAAAAGATTAAGGGAATAGCACTTATCTTTAGTGTGTCATCTGATTGCCTAAATGGATTCCACTTAATAATCCAAGTGCTGATTACTGCCGGAAACGGCACGCATGGGAGGAAATAAATAAATAATTCATCCAGGCATTATGGGTGCATGCCAAATCTGAACTTTCCGTCAGACATGACTCTAGTATACTCTGAGATGAAGAATACTAAATAATAATAAACCTTCTGTTCTGTGAGAATTTGAAATTTCGTCCATATTCTATCCAGTGTGCAGCAGTGACAGCCAAGCAAGCAAACAGAATGATAGAAATCATTAGGAAAGAACTGGAGAATAAAACAAAGATTATATAATGCTTTTGTATTGCTCCATGGTGCAACCACACTTAAAATTGTGTGGAACTGTCACCATATCTTAAAAAAAAAAAAAAAAGATATGGCTGAATTAGAAAAGGTACAGAGAAGGGTAACTGAAATGATAAAGGGGATGGAACTACTCCCCAATAAGGAAAGGCTAAGGAGGCTACTGCTCTTCAGCTTGAAGAAAGGGGATATGAGAAAGGTCTATAAAATGAGTAAAGTGAAACAGATAAAAGTGAATTGCTTACATAAGTACATAAGTAATGCCACACTGGGAAAAGACCAAAGGTCCATTGAGCCCAGCATCCCGTCCACGACAGCGGCCAATCCAGGCCAAAGGCACCTGGCGAGCTTCCCAAACGTTTACTCTTCCAAAAGTACATGGGGACACGAAATGAATAACTAAGTAGTACATTTAGAATAAATAGGAGAAAGTTATTTCTTTACTCAACATATAATTAAGCTCTAGAATTTGTTGCCAGAGAATGTGGTAAAAATGGTTAGTGTATCCAGGGGTTTAAAAATATACTTTTGACAAGTTCCTGAAAAAAAAAAAGTCTAGGAACCATTAATAACCTGGACTTGAGGCATGAAATCCATTTTCCTCTTGAGATCCTGCCAGGTACTTGTGATCAGGTTTGGCCATTGTTGGAAACAGGATCTTGGGCATGATGTACTTTTGGTTTGCCCCAGTACAGCAAGGCCCATGTACTTATATAACCATAGATTTGATTAAAATCATTAAAACCATCCAGTGGATGGCTTCACGAAAAACAGAGAAGTCATCATCAAGTAAACTGTGAAAAATGAAATGCTATTACGTGCCCTTTCCCTCCTATATCATGAAAATACTTCATCTTTATGATACCCAAAGACCCAGCACTGGATTATGTTGTACACTGCTTTTTATAATAGAAACATACTGAAGTGTATACTTACTTGGGGTACATGACCCTGGTTATAACTTTTCCTGTCTCACTAGTGATTGCTTTAAGAACCCAGAAACCCCACCTTAAAAAGCACAAATTTATCTTTGAATACAAATGTATTTACTTCACATGTCATAAGAGTAGCCATACTGGGTCAGACTAATAGTCCATCCAGAATATCCTGTTTTCCAAACAGTGGCCAAGGCAGGTCAGGTCGCAAGTACCTGGCAGAAACCCAAATCGTGGCAATACTCCATACTACAAATCCCAGGGCAAGCAGTTGCTTCCTACGTGTCTCAATAGCAGACTATGGATATTTCCTCCAGGAATTTGCCCAAACCTTTTTTAAACCCCGCTGTTACCACATCCTCCGTAAAAGAGTTCCAGAGCTTAACTATTCACTGAGTGAAAAAATATTTCCTCCTCATAAAACGAATATTAAGCTTATTTACAGAATTCATATTTCCACAGTAAACCAGCTATTCACCATCATAAAACAAATAACTGAATTCTACCTTGTGACATCAGAACAGGCCTACACAGAGTGAAAGGTCATGTCCACCCTCAGCTTTAGACAATTTTTATGCTGGTCACCATGGAGGTGTATTTTCAAAGCACTTAGACTTACAAAGTTGCATAGCAACCTATGGAACTTTGTAAGTCTAAGTACTTTGAAAATGAGCCCCATAGTCTCCAGTTTTTCTCAGGTGCACTGCAGACCCTAGAATTTCAGACAATATAACCATCTTAGAAAATAAATACTTGCAAATTAGTATTTTTGAAATTGCCTACGTTAAACAGCAGCCAGGGTGCGATTCACCCAAAGACGGTTCATGCAACAGCAATTTCAATCAAGACCAAAGACAGTATAGGGAATTACTCCGTTATTTTCTTCCCCATGGACACAGTAAAGCTTTCCTGAATCAGGCCTTAAATGGACTTTGAACATGCTCATGCTGTTCACATTCAGCAGCCTGACTGACCCAAGTATTCGCCTACGATTGCCTCTCTCTTGCCCCCAAAATAAATGTCAACTACTCATAATCAGGGGGGGGGGGGGGAGAGAGAGAGAGAGAACGTTGCACCACCAAACTCCTTTCACAGCAGTTGGGCCATTATGCCAATAAACCCGGAACCCCCCACCCCACATAATACTAAACCTTTCACACCATGCAAAATGATAGTAAACGGTCAGACAGAACTACCAAATAATGACAAGGCCAGTCTCTCCCTCTCTAAGCTCAGCTGGAGATTCACTCATGAATAATGTTCAATGTAGAGAATGCACAGCGTTCCAGAAAGTGAGAGAGGGAGGGAGTGGAGCCCCGACACAATACTCAGGCCGGGGCCTCGGACTCATCACTTCGTACTGGAGGTCAGGAAGACATTTTTAGTGGGTAAGAGGGCTCCGGTCTGGATGACAAGCTATACTGGAGGCCCCCCAGGGCCACTCCCTCACCTGCTGTTCGCCTTCCCCGGGACCGCTTACAGGCTGAGGACACAGTGGCAGCAGGAGGGTAGCGAGGGCAGAGACACACGCCAGCTTCACTCACGCTCAGTCTCGAGCTCTCTCTCTCTCTCTCTTCCGCACGCACCACAGCAGCAACAGCTACAGACGCCGGTCACTTCCACGTCCCACTACTACAACGTGGCATTCGAAACCCCGCCCCCTTCAGGCGTACTGGCTTCGCATCTTTCGTCGGCCAGGCGCATGCTCCACAAGAAACCTTAGCTTGAGAGGGGGAAAGGGGAAGAGGTCAAGAGGAAGCAATGTTTGACAACTCAAGCCTCGTTTTGCCTCGAGTTGTTTTTTTTATTTTTATTTTTTTTTTGGGGGGGGGGGGGAAGACAAGACTCTCGGGCTGTATGAGAAAGAAGGTATTACAGTAAAAGAAAGGGGTCGTCCCTTATGAACTAGGATGAGAACAGCATTTTGCGTCACATGCCTTTAAAACTGAAAGCACTAGTCTCCTATATAACTATCAGGCACTATCTGTGCGTCTAAGTGGTGTAGGATTTCTTTTATTTGCTGTCAGCTGCTCCGAGAACAGGCCAGTCTGAGAACGTCTCACACGGTATACATTCGGGCTCATTTTCAAAGCACTTAGCCTCCCAAAGTGCTTTGAAAATATGCCTGATTGGCAGCTAAAAGAAAAGCGTCTTCACTTAACCTACTCCTTAGCTCTTTTTCCCAGTCTTATTAGGATGATTACTTCCTGCTTCAACTTGTTGAAGACGTCATAAACCTGCGTCCGTTGATGACCATAGAGTTCGCTCTTAGTCTCCACCAAGGAGGTATCTTATTAAACCTCCTTTCTCCATGTTACTGGTCGTGATACTAGGGAAAAAATGGGCAGGGTGAACAAGGTTTTTTTTTAAGTCTGAGTTCATTTATTCAATTTTTGATTTATTTTTTGCAAATTACAAAAAGAAAGCCATGACAATGGGAATACCTCCTTCTTGCCTTTGGGGAGTGAGAATAGATCCTCCTTCTAACCGAGACGTGCCTAGCGTAGGAGGTGACGCAACTACTGGTGGCCTCGAATATGCCCTATAAGTTGGCGCGCGCGGGCTTTTTTTTCTCTTTCTCTACGTTCCAGGGACAGTGAGGATGTGTTAATTACTGGATGAGCTATGGGTTGTAGGGAGAATGAAATATTTGTTTTTGCTGTATATTTATTGGCTTTTTTTTTTTTTATATATCCCACTGGGACAAATTTTAAATCCATTGGCGCCTTATGATTCCTATGTAATTGTGTGATGGCGATGAGGGTAAGGCTTTGTAAATCCAGGTTTTTCTAGATTTATAAGTTAAGACACTAAAGAGAAGAATGGTGTTATTTGTAGGAGGTTTTTTTCCCCTTGTTACGTCTGATGATGAAAACGTTTTGCTGCTGTTCACATCATGAACATCCGTGATTATTATTTTATTGCTGAGGACTTAATAAAGGGGGAAAAAAAACCCAGTGACTGTTAAGTAAAGCTGTATGCTGCTTTTTATTAACACAAAACCGGGAGTGATTTAAGTGTGAATAATAACTTCGATTTTTTTTTTTCCTTTAACATAGGATAATTTTGTGACAAAAGCCTTCAGACTGAAAATAGGTAAGTTACTCTAAATATGTAAAATCTAGTGTTTCTCCAAGAACCAGAACTAATTCTTACATGTGGGTGATGTTATCTACAGTACCTGGTGCAGAAACACTGCCCAGTGTACTGTTTCTTGCAAACCTCATGGTAGCGCTCACACCACACATGCACAGATGCCTTCCTTCCTGACTCACAAGTGCAAGACCGGTTAGTTTTTCATCCACAGTGAAGAGACTGTATGGGGTTTTTTGTGTCTCATATTTTCATTGTGAATTTTGGCACCTTTCCTTATGGGGTTTAGTTTCTTCTCTGGTTGGGTTTTCTTCCCTTCCTTTTTTTTTTTTTAATCACTTTTGCCCAGTTTTAAGTTTCCTTTCTTTTTTGGAGGGGGAGGGGGCTCACAGGGCCCTCTTAGGCCTGAGCATCAGCAGGGTACTATTCCTTGATTTTTTTTTTTTTTTTTTTTTTTTTGCTGATTTCCCCTGTTTTTGTATCAGAGTAGGTTGATTTAGCCACGCCTGTTTTCCATGTCATCAACGCTTCCCAGTGGCTTTAGCACTATGCTCGGTGCAGTCAGACCATCTGTGGGACTGACACCCGTTCCTGGTGTATCCTGTGTATGGGGCTAGACTATAATTCTACTAACCGCATTCTTTGCGAATGCAAAAAAGGACGCAAATATCCAGAGTGTCTCAAAAAGTCAATTTTTGGACCTAGGTCCTAATTGTCAACACCAGCATCGGGAACAACTGTCCCTATGGCTACTATATCAGACATTGGGAGTGGATATGTATTAAGTAGGTCTCCGCCTGCCTCTGTGCAGGGCCCCTAGGACTGGTTAGCATCGGACTTAACACCAAAAAGATGGGAGGATTTGACGTTCTCGTCTAAGGCCAAGAAGCACAGGTATCGATCTCCCTCGGCACATGGTGCCAGGATCACCGAGAGAGTCATTACCCAGAAGCGTTGGCGCTGGGAGGAGCACTTCCGCTCTATTTTTGCACAGGTTTCCAAGTAGCCAGGACTCAGTACTAGAGTCAGTACCGATAATTCAGCAGGCTGCCTGAACGACACCCCAGCCTTTACCAATGTCGACCCTTGAGCGGATCTGGGCCATGCTGCAAGAGCACTTGGTGGGGCTTTTACAAAAGAGTTCATTAGCATTGGGGGTGTTTGTGCCAGCCATGGCTCTACCATCTGCATCTTGGTGCCATTCCAAACAGATGTGGCGCCTTATTCCTGAGGCAGGCACGGTCTTAGCCCTCCCATGAGGAGGTTTTTATTTTTTCCCTGATCAATCATGGGTGTCTGGTGATATTCCTAGGTACTTCTCAGAGGAGGAGTCCTGTTGTATTCCATCAGGCCTCCCCACCAGAGGAAAGATGGAAATCTCCACCAGAGCATCTCTCTTTCCCAGCTTTTGTGAAGGAGATGGCGGCTGCCATCCCAATTAAGTTGAAGGTGGGAGGATGAGCACAGGGCCAGATGTTCAAGGTCCTGGACTATGACTGTCCACCTACAGAGGCTGTGAGTGTCCCTCTTCATAAGATCTTACATGATGTTCAAGCGAAGAATCGGGAGTTCCTCCATCCCATTCCTCCCAAAGAAAATTGACACTTTATTGGACTTGGAGTTCACCTGGGTTTTAATGAACCGTAGTTGCCTCATCGTGCTCTGGTGATGGAATCCATGATCAAACAGTCCAGAAATTCCAGGGATTTTGCCTCTGTGCCCCCAGGCAGAGAAGCTTGAACCCTGGACTCATTTGGGCATAAGATGTATCAGGCCTCAATGCTCATTTCTTGTGTACAATCATACTATCTCTACATGAGCCTTTACTTGTGGTCCTTGGTACATAGTATGACTGATTATAGCAGATGTTCCCATCTGAGCAGGCAGTCTTTACCAGCAGAAGGCTTGTAAATTTCTGGCTGGGGTGCATATGATATGTTGCATCCAGAATCTCTACACAGTATAGCGATGCGCAGACTCTCATGGCTGCTTCTCTCTGACTTGGACTCAGCGGTCCAGCAGAGATTGGTGGACACCATTTGCCTTAGGGGTAACCTTTTTGGAGGAAGATGGAAGAGGTCACAGACCTCGGATCTCATTAAGAAAGATACTGATACCATCAACACTCTCTCCGGGCAGACGTCTTCTGCTTCCTTCTCTTCTAGAAGGTTTTTGGGCAAGTTGAAGCAAGGTCTCTGAGAGGCGTAGGTACACTCCTCACCCTGTTTAACCCCAGCACACTCGTTCTTGTCAACAGTGTGCTCCAGAGGCTCCCCAGTTAAAGCAAGTGGCAAGTTTTTGACTGGCTCCAGCAGAGCATAGACACAGTAAAAGTATGTGTGCTGGACAACCTTCCCGTTAGAGGGAGGCTAAAGGTTTTTTTTTTGTTGTTGTTTTTTTTCCCCCCAAGAAAGATGGCCCATTATAACCTGTGTCTTGTGGATGCTTCAAATAGTCCATCTCGGTTATGCTCGTCATTGGCAAATGAGACCTCCAGATTGCCCCCAGAGAGCAACCTTTCTCAGCTCTCACAACAGGGAGGTACTTTTAGAGGAACTCTTCCCTTCTGAAGTCTTATGTGGTCAAACCTGTTCCACCAGAAGAGGAAGGGCTGGGATTCTATTTCAAGTACTTCCTTGTTCAAAATGCCTACATGCATATCCTGATCTCAGATTTTGAGTGCAAACACATCACTTCCAGTATTGTGTTCTACCATTGACCTCGCATCAGCTCCCAGGGTTTTCACCAAACGTCTAGCAGTAGTTACAGCATTGCTACGCAGACTGAGCGTCCATGTGTTTTCTTACCTGGCTAGTGAAGGAAGGTGCTCAGGAGTCTATGCAGAGAACTATTTCGGTGCTGGAACTACTAGGCTTCACTTTAAACTAGTAAAAAAGGCCTGTTTCTGTATGAAATGGGCGCTAGGAAGGTTATCCCCCCCCCCCCCCCCCCCCCATTCCTTGCTCTCTCCCTCTGTCCCCTCCATAGTCCCACAGCCCCCTTTCCTCCCCTCTGATTTCCTTTCCAGGCTGTCCTCCCTCCCCTCTCCCACTCCCCTGCAACTCACCACTTTGTCCATAAGTTTCCAGGTGTTCTCTACAGGCCTGATTGGGGGGGTGCTGTTTTCTTTTTCTTTTTTTGTACAGGTGGTGCATCTCTCTCTTCTCCCCCCCCCCCCCCCCGGGTTCCAGGCTCCCCTCTCCTCTGAGTTATTTATATATATATATTTCTCGGCCCTCCCCTACACTGACGTCCCGGCGGCAGCAGTGAAGAGCGAGCAGGTTCGGCGAGTCTGCTGCCTTCCCTGCTCTGACTCTGGTCTCTCCCTTACGGAAACAGGAAATGAGGGCAGGACCAGAGTGTCTGCTGCCTTCCCTTCTCTTTGCTCTGACTCTGGTCCCACCCTTGCGGAAACAGGAAATGAGGGCGGGACCAGAGTCAGAGGGAAGGGAAGGCAGCAGACTCGCTGAGCCTGCTCGCTCTTCACTGCTGCCGCCGGGACCCCGGTAAGAAGGGGAGGGTAGCAGGGGGGGGGGGGGCGACGTGCACGTAGGGACGTCTCTGCCCGCGCCTGCTGTTCTTCAATTGTCAGCTGCTGTTTTTGCTGGTTGCGCGCTTCCCTGTCTCTCACTGGGATCGTAACCACCTCATGAGTCCTGACATCAGGCAAGCAGGGTTCTAGTGCTGGCCAATTACGTCAGCAGGTGGTTATGATCCCAGTGAGACACATTCGAACATTCAAGTAACAAATTATTATATTAGACTACCCCAAGTCTCACCTAATCCCTTTACAACAATTGGAGTATTTTTGCTGTGCCAATGCTCTCTGTGAAACTGCTGTCTGTATTGTTTTTGTCTTCTAGGCTTTTTGCCATGGCTGACATTCCTGCCCGGGCTGCCGCATTTGCAGCAGCACATAAGTCCAACCAGACTTTGCTCCCGGAAGTGACACCGCTGGTATTTCCCTACATATTTACATATCTGCAAAACACAACGAAGAAGCATGAATAAGGAGCGGGTTATGCTCCTGAGGGCGCCCCCATTGACACAGTGAAGACCAGGGCTTAACAGGGGCAGCAACTCTGAGCTTCCTACTTATGGCGCCATCGCAGATACGGCTCTCTGGACCTATCTATTTGCTTCCTTACCTTAAAGGACCGTTCGCAGGTAAGATACTTAACATCTGTTCCACCTATGATTAAGGCTTCGATATCACAAACTGTCCTTCATGTTGCTTTTATTAATGCTCACTCTTTATGGGGAAAACATCTTCTGGTGAAAGATCTTATCGACCTATAAATTAGATATCCTTTACCTTGTGGAAACTTCCTATATAATAATTTGCACCTCTGTCTGGATGCCTGGGTTCATAACACACTTCCCATGGTCCGTCTGGCGATGACATCAGAGGGCGGACCAATGGGAAGGGAAACCAACAGCAGCCAGTGGAGGTGAGTACAGAATTGCCCCCCTACCTCCCCTCTGAGTTCCACACCCCCGTGCCGCTCTCCGAGTGCAAGGACAACCTGTCCTCCAGCAGCCCCTTGCCTTAAGTGCCGGCTGTAGTGTAAAAAATCTTACCTCGGGGTCCGGCGTCAGCATTGAAGGCAAGCGGCACTTCAGACTTTCCTTCGCACGTGTCTCAGCTCTGCCTCTGGTCCCGCCTTTCCGGAAACAGGAAAGCTGAATTATTTTAAATGGAGCCGTCTACAAATGTTTTGCTACTAAAAGAGTTAACTGTAGCAAACTTTGTATAGTAGTACAAGCATTTTGCTTTAATTCTGTTCATGGGAATCAGGCTCTTGACTTGCTAAACTAAGTTTGACTCAAATTTCTTTACCTGTAAATGCAAATATATGCCTCCATGAGCCTGTATTCTTCAGTAGGTGGATTCATAGCTGTCCGTGATTATATTAGGAGCTTTTATGCTGAAAAATCACTTGGGGAAGATTACACTGTACTAATAGAATCTTGTCTTAAGAGAAAAACCTGAAATTTAACATTCTAGCATTCAGTGACAACCCTGCCAGACTAATGGGCAGTTTTGGATCACTGCTTAAACATTTCTTTGTTTGAAAGAAAGGAAGGTTACATAATGCAACCATAAGTGCCCAAAGTCTCGATTATCCAACCTAACTGGCTCCAACCCATTCTCTTGATAAATTAAAAGTTGGATAATATAACAAATAATGGAACCCTTCAAACAATGCAGAAACAAAGGCGGTAAACGTAGGGTCCCAGGTTCAGAAAAGGGGTCTGTTGGATATGTAGGATGGTTGAATCAATAAAGGTCAGATAATTGAGACTGTACTGTAATACTCAAATAGTCAAAAAAAGATATTAAGGGAACCTTGGCATTGTAGGAGGGCCTGTTTGCTAGCACTATTGTCACTTAGTCTTGGTCATCACCTGTGTGACTTCACTTCTGTAGTACACAGAACTGCATATGAAGTAGGAAGATAGAGGTTCAGTAACATACTAGAAATAATACAGTGAAGTCTTGTTAGAGGGCTAAGTATACACAAACTTGATAAGTTTTAAATCAGACATGCTGTTCACATAGTGATGGGATGAGGGCATAAACTCAAAGCTGGGTTTTGTAACCTGTCATGTCTAGTAGTAATAACATTAATGCGCATGACCTTTTGTTTTTAACTTCTCCAGAACTGAAAATGCATTACTAGTATTGATATACTCAAGTAAACCGTCTGGGTAAGTATTACTATGTGCTGACCACCATCACACATGTTCTGTGTCCATTGATCCTAGCTCATTTAGGGGCCCCTAAGGGAGTTAAGCCCTAATGTGTACTTAGCTCATGATATTCATGAAAAACAGTCAAAGGCAGAATGTGTTAAAAACGTTTTGCAGTATTTTGCTTGTTTGCATGTAACTATTTCTTGAAAATAAGTTTTCAGAAGGGGTGGTTAGGGGCAGAGAATGATTGATTGTGGAAGTGTTGATCAACTAGTGCATTCATATTAGTGTACACTAACTGGCTAATGCTGAGTTAACACAGCAGTACTTAACACTTTCTAACTTTTTTGCGAGTCCCACTTAGAACAGTGCTAGAAATGGGCTTAGTTTGTGAAAAAGTCCTATGTTAGAATCACTAAGCCCATTTCTTATTCTCGAGATGTAATGTCCTACCTTCCATAAAATGTCTTTATGAAGTAATGAAGTTCTAGAAGCCAGAGTTCTGTCTGGCAATCCCAGCTGTCATATTAACATCTTTAAAAGTCTGCATGTGTACAGTTGTATATCCTGGTTATAGTTGTAAATTGTTTTTTGGGGGTATTTTTTTTTTTTTCTTGGCTTCAGGTGGTGCTGGCTGAAGTGATTTATTAGAGATCACATGAATCTTCTATCAAATTAATCTACATTTTCAAGTATTGCTGTGTTTGGCGTATATGGTCGACCACCCATACTACTGAGAATAATCAGCAAGATAAGAATTACAGGAAAAGTACTCTCCTGGATCAAGGGATGTCTGACATCCAGAACATACCAAGTCCAAACAAACTCGTATATCTTCACCTTGGAAAGCAGTATGTGGGAGTACCACAAAGATCACCGCTGTCGCCTATATTATTCGACCTAATGATATCACAGGCTCACTCTCTATCCAAACAAGGCCTCAATCCATCTTCTCTACGCAGATGACATCACCCATCTATATTCCCTTGAAACAGAACCCCACATAAATCACCAAGGAGATAATAAACATCATGGAATCCTGGCATCTGCATTCAAATTAAAACTCAATAGAGATAAAACCCAATGTCTCATTCTCTCATCCCAATACAATAATGTTCCCCCCCTCGGCAATTACGCACAGGGTTCATCCCTCCCAATCGCCAACCACTTGAAAATCTTAGGCATAACAATTGACTGCAACCTAACACTAGAAAGCCAATCTAAGAACCAACCAAGAAAATGTTCCACACTATGTGTAAGCTCAAATGTATAAAACCTTACTTTCACAGGGATTCATTCTGCACATGATCCAAGCCACGTAGACTACTGCAAATAGTATTTACATAGGCTGCAAAGGTCAAATCATAAGAAAACTACAGACAGCACAAAAACATGGCTGCCAGGCTCATATTTGGAAAAACTGCTTCAAAGTGCGAACCCCTCCTAAGAAGCTTACATTGGCTTCCTATTAACGCTCACACTAACATTCAAAATATGCACCATAGTCCACAGAATCATCTACAGACTCGCACCAGATTACATGATGGACCTTATCGATCTACCATTAAGAAACTGTGACGAGAACAGCAAGAACCTAGATAACCCTCATACCCCAATTGCAAAGGTAAAATACAAATCTTCACATGCCACCAGCCTCTCGTTTATAGGCACACAACTTTGGAACTCACTACCCAGCGACCTGAAACTCACGAAAACTACCTACAATTCAGAAAAAAAAATCTGAAAACACATCTTTTCAAGAAGGCTTTCCTCCCTGAACTGCCTAATCCCACAGCACCATACATCATGAAAAGTTCAGAAATGGAAACAATATTATTAACCTCTCACAATATGCTAATAATCAACTTAAGCGTTTATTGTACTTCTGTATTATGTACTAGACTTCTACAAATCTAAATTTTGTAACTGCCTTTTTAGCAATATGTGAGCCACATTGAACCTGCCCATACGCTGGGAAAATGTACAATGCAATAAATATTAATATAACAAGTTTAAAAAGTATGGTCTTTTTTACAAAAACAATATTAAACTTTTCTATAAAACGGTGTGGCATAAAAATTGAGCAGAGGAGCCTTATGTGCCATACCATGATGGACCTGTACTGTGGTGAATGTGGGTACACTACCCATCTGTGTGTCTCTAGCAGTTGCGAAGAACAAATTTCCTTGTAAGTGGACATGTCTATCCCTTTACGTTGGTACCGATCTTCTTTATTTAAAAAAAAAAAAACTCCAATTCCTCCTCTTGTTAATTTGTCATCTCACTTTTAAAAACCTCCCAAATGCCTTTCTTGTGGTTTTTTATGTGCCCAGCCCTTCTCAACTGTTAACCAGATTGGGACTAAGTCTGTTTAATCTTTTTTTGTTTAAGATACGTATTGCATAAACTTGCCTGTTCCTACCACCTTTATACATCCCAACCCACAGTCTTATTGACCTATTAAATTATACCTCTATGCACTCCTGCATTCTATCTGAACACTTTACACCCCCCCCCCCCCCCCCCCCGGGGGGGGGGGTAATAAAGCTGTATATCAGCTGCTGTTGTGGTAATGCTGACACAGCCACTTCAAAGTGAACAGGTTGCAGGTGCTGCTGCATTGCCGTACAGCTTTGTAAAAAAAAAAAAAAGGAGGATGAGTATCTTTAGACCCTTGTTTATTTTTGGGCCATAATTTTTAGGGTGACAGGCCTAGACTGTGCTGTATAACTATAGAAGCTCATTTTGAAAGCATAGTCTTACAAAGTTCCATATGTTACTGTGGAATTTTGTACGTACATGATTTGAAAATTAACACCATTTCTGTCCTCAAATTTGCTCACCTTGTTCCCACTTAACAGTAACATAGCTGCTCCACACTGCAGGGACTACTATATTGAATCTCCCTCTATTATGAGGTTTAGAGCTGAGCCTCTCAAAATTGCTTTTAGAAAACCTTGGGAGGGGGGGTACATGCATACAGATGGCAGTATAGTTCTAGTGCTGTGGTTATTCTATTCCTGAGCTTCACTATGCAAAACCTTTTCCATAAGATTTCTTATGAAAATTACCTGCGCTATTACAACTTACAATTGAAAAGAATCTCCCAACTAAGAAATTTTGGGCATATTTGTTTTATACCAGTGAATACATTTCCTAAAGCACAAACAATATCACCTCTCCTAGGCCCCAGGTTCATGTAGCATTTTCTGTCACTGCTGAAGCCACCCCCCCCCCCCCCCCCCATTATGTTGAACACAGTGACTTGATTTCTAGGGTAGATATTACTCCCATTCCTTCCCACATATCTGCCACTTTGACTTTGCAACAACCACACCCTGTAACCTGTAAGAAACAGGCCACTTTAAATGAATAAAGTTCATGCTCTTGCAGCTAGTTGGAAACCAAGGCAGTAGATCCAGGCAGCTCATAGGTATAGCCATTGACCCAACTATTAGCATACCTGAGCACATCTAAGAGCAGCAGTCTTGTGGCCCTCCAGCTCCCCTTGTAATCCACGTCTCAGGAAAAACATGAGCTGAACTGGTTTTTGTTCTACAATTCCTGGTTGTTGGACTGCAACACAAGGTTCGCTTTTCCTTAAAAAATTGGCTTTGTGTTGTACAAGAACATCAAGAGTAGGATGTTCCAGTAGTATCAAATTCATTCATCCTCCCTTGGATTTGACTGTCCAGAAACTGATTAAAGGTTTTGTACAATTTCTGCATTCTGTTAATATAGATGCTTCTTTGAAATTGCTCCCAATAGAGGTGTGAAGGGAGGGATATCTGAAAAGTGAAGTCTCAAAATTTCCTCTACCTTTTCTCTCTACTAAAAAATAATAAAACACTTTCTCTCTTAATCATGCAGGGACAGGTAGTGCCATTTGTATACCAGAGCCTAAGGAGCCTTTTGTCCATTCTGTAAACTTCAGTATAGCCAAAGACTAAAGTGTAATATTGGGGTGGGTAATCCTGTGCATATCAAAGAATGGTAATCTACAAGGTTGTAAAACATTTTTTATTATTCTATTGTAATTGCTTTCATTCTTGATTGATCCTGCTCATAAGGCCACTGTATTAAGGCTCTCCCCCCCTCCCCCAAATTAACAGAGTTAAAAAGTCAAGATATAACTCATTTTGGACAAGACTTTGTCTAATTGTTCATTATTTGGAGTGTAGATGTAGCTAGACAAACTTGCAATGACCAGACTTTTTTTTTTTTTTACAACGTGTCCTGCCCTCTGTGTCCTTCCAGAGCTTGGGGGGGTGGGGGGGTGCAACCACTGAGCTATTGGACAAGCCAAAACAGAAATAGGAATCGCCTAGGCAGGGGGCTTTTATGTGCGGTACTTGAGTGTGTTTTCCTGAATAAAATTCATTTGTCACAGTTCCTTTGTGACTTTTTCTTTTAAGGAGTTCCCTGTATACCCCTGATATTGGTAAGAGTATATGCAGTCATACTGCTCAGTGGCATTGTATCAGTAAAACACTATTGTTTAGTATAGAGCTGTTTGGTTTTAGCAGATCAGCCAGCTTTTTATATATAACTTATTCCCTTATTTATGATCTAGTAGGGCACAGAGCTAGCTTGTGTTTTCTTGACCTTTGCAGGGACAATAGACAAGCTTGCTTAGCCCTAGTAATGGGCCATAAACTTTAACAAGTGTCTGTTTGCTTTAAACAGGCTCTAAACATAACAACAAGACACTCTCAGTGAAGGACAAGTATGAGCAATAAGTATTCAAGGGAGGGAGATTACAAAGGGCAAATGATGGATAATTGGGGAAAAATAACAAAGAAGTAGAATTATGTGAAGGTGGATACCAGCTAAGTAAGAGAGAAAATATAAGGCATTAAGTGATTGGACAAAATTAAGCTTCAGGAATCTACAAGTACATTTTATGGCAGTCAGAGTTTGTTAATCTTCCAGGGAAATACAGAACACCAGAGGTGTATTGTATTTTCCTTATACTTAAATTTAGACTGCTATAAGAATTTAATTTTCTGTAACATTGGGATAAAAGAACTTTTTATTGTAACCCTTAATTGAATACATTGTAGCATTATTATAAGAGAAAAACTGATTGGAGTGTTTTTCCTTCCAGAAGGGCTCTCTTTCTGTCTCTTCTGAAGTTGTACAGCTCCTTCCCCCCCCCCTTTTTTTTTTTTTTGAGAGGCAAGAGGGGGGTACTATACACTATCCTGCAGTCTTTTTAAGACTTGCCACAACTTGACCCATGTATTTCAATGTCTTTAGGGGCACACAATGATAAATACAAAAACCCTTTTAAACCAAACCAGTAAACAACTAGCAGCCAAGGATGCAGATCTAGTTGGCTCACAGAGGCAGCCACAAAAATAATAAGTGCCTCTGTTACCTACTGTGAGCTCTACCTTGGCTTGCTGGGTTGGCACCGCTCTCTGAAAGAACTCAAATATGAAATTCCAGAGCTGCTGTTACTGATCTGTAACCTGTCGTTAAAATCGTCTAGTACTTGAAGATTGGCAGGTGGCCAACGTAATGCCTGTTTTTAAAAAGGGATCCAGGGTGATCTGTTAAGCCTAACATTAGAGCTGGGCAAAGTAGTGGAAACTATTATAAAAAATAAAATCACTGCACACATAGACAAACATGGTTTAATGGGACAGAGTCAACAATGGATTCAGCCAAGGGCAGGCTTGCCTCACTAATTTGCTTAATTTCTTGGAAATTTAAAATGAAACTGTATTATTGTAGACATTTAACAGCACTGTAGAACAATCATATAACAGAAATATGTCAGTACAATACAAATATCATAATAACACAAGACCATTAAAATAACATAGATATGATACAATCTACTATAATAAAACTCACCCTCAACGTTCTGAAGACAAGGTTCTGAAGTCACTCAGTCACTGCCTGAAGGGTTCGTCAGTTCATGGTGGTGAAGCCACAACACTGACCATGTCTCTGCCCCGCCCTCACATGACAGACCAATCAGAAAAAACACCCTCAACGTTCTGAAACACAAAGGACCATCACAACACCATTCCCAGGCAATGCTAGGCAACGTAAGGCGGACCAATCAGAGGAAACTACGTGACAATAAGGGAGGAGCATTCCCCAGCAGAATGGCTCATTATCTGTGCAGCATGGAGAGCATAGAACCACCGCTGGAACAAGAGAAGAATATTCCTGCTGTGGGTATGTGCAAAAATAGACCGGGGGGGGTGGGGAGACATTTTTTAATGCCTAATGCCGGTACTGAAGAGTGCCAGAGGGCCTATAGCACAGACTATATTTGGGATCGCTTGACGTGGAGTCGGAGGAGTCGGAAAACAACGTGCCCCTCACCATCTGGGACGTGGGCGAACAGGACAAGCTGTGGCCCAGCTGGAAGGATTACCCACGACCCAGCCAGCAGCAAACAGCGACCAAGGAAGGGGGAGGAGTGGAAATACGCGGAGTGTGTTTCCCTACTCCTTCCCTGCCTAGGAATCACTGGAGACTGGCTGCCAAACTAACGAAACAACCGCACACCGATGCACCACCTCCAACATTCGAAAGGCAGCCACTCTTTCTTCAACAGAAATGCAAACTAATAATACAAAACAAAGAATACATGGTTTCTCACGCGGCTAAAGGTAACTCCCCACCCCCTTCCTCTTCCCCTTTTGCCGAAGCGGCCAAGGACGTGCCCAACCATGCCCAGCCTCAGGCAAGCTGTCTCCCACCTCGGGGATTCCCCAAGCACCCGGAAAAAGACAGCGCTGATTCCCGCAGCACATAAATGTTCCAGCATTCCCCTGCAGCTGGCCTGAGATGGACCAAACATACCGGATCACCCCCCACGGCCCAGACCGTGTTCTTCTCCCTTCCGCCAACTTAAAACAACCATCCCCGTCCTCAAGCAAGCATCACCCCTCCAGGATGCCCAGAACCCCAGCCCAATGGAAAAAGACGGCGCTGCTTCCAACAGCACATTTCTCTTCCAGCGTTCCCCTACAGCAGCCCTGAAACGGCCAAAAATACCGACAGACCAAGAACGTGCTCCTCTACTTCCGCCCATCTAAAACAACACTGCTGCCTCAGCACAACACAAAAAAAAAAACCTGGAAAAAAAAATCCACCACTCAGCAAAGGCTGACCCCCCTACAACCACATTTACATTTCACCAACAGAAAGACCCCCCCCCCCTCCACAAACGTCCTTGACAGACAAAACCACACACACACAATACAAAACAAACAACCCTCAAAGTAGAGAGCTGCACGGCTTCCGTCCGCGGGAATCCCGCGGGGATGGAGGCAGTTCCTGCGGGTTCCCGTGGGGATGGAAGCATTCTGCGGGGTTACCGCGGGACGGAGGCAGTTCCTGCGGGGTTCCCGCAGGGATGGAACCAGTTCTGTGGGCTTCCCGTGGAAGTGTAAGCTGCACCTGCACCAGCCTCTCATCTACCGAATACCAATTTATTGAGTGCTTTCTCCTCCTCCTCTTCTTCCTTGCTTTAACAGCATAAATGTGGAAAGTCTTCCATTAAGGAGGTGGTAGAGTCACAAATGATGACGGAATTCAAAAAGGCGTGGGATGAACACAGAGGATCTCTAATTAGAAAATGGAAGTTATATAAAGCTAACCTTAAATGGCTGCATGTGTGTGTGTCAAGTGACGCTTAGATGGCGACTCTGGCTGTGATGAACTAGAGCTGATACCTGGCAGACTTGTATGTTCTGTGTCTCATACATGGCAATCTGGTGTAGGATGGGCTGGAAAGGGCTTAGACAGCAACTTCAGTGGCTGGAACATGAGGACAGTGCTGGACAGACTTTTACGGTCTGTGTCCCACAAATGAGAACATGAATAGGCTGGAGTGGGCTTCGATGGCAACTCCAGCAGTTGGAACATAAGGATGGGGCCAGATAGACTCCTGTGGTCTTTGTTCCAGAAACACGAAAGAAAGACCATAATCAAGTATATAATATCACACTCGTTGATTTAATGATGAATTGATCATGAGTGTGACTATTGGGCAGAGTGGATGGACCGTTCAGGTCTATTTGTTGTCACTTACTATGTTACTATTAATCCTCTTTGCTCTCAGGCTGGTGCACAGACCTCAGCTCTGACACAGGCACGAGAATCAGATGTCACCTGACCTACTGGCGCGTGCATGTGGCGGCCTCTCAGCACACAATCCCAGTGAATCAGAGACAAATCTTACATGTGCGCACCAGAGTGTTCCAAGTTCCAACTTCCGGTCCGTCCTTGCCTACAGTGCTGTGGCTCAAATCCAGAAAGGGAGCTGACTGGAACTTTCTTTTATGTACTATTAAATTCTTGTGGGGATGGGTTAAATTCTTGCGGGGACGGGTGGGGACGGGTTGGGATGGTTTAAAGTTTTGCAGGGATGGGTGGGTACGGGTAAGATTCCAGCGGGGATGGGTGGGGACGGGTAAGATTCCAGCAGGGACGGGCGGGGATGGGTAGGATTTCTGTCCCCGTGCAACTCTCTACCTCAAAGCCACACACCAATCCATCCCACTTTGCCAGCACAGCACATCCCATCCCCCAACCAAAAAAAAAAACAAAAAAAAAGATACACATCAACAACCAGAACACACACCCCACACTCACAGACACACACACACACAAAATAACTCTGTGACACATACACACAAAAAAAGCCACATGCTAGCGCCCTTTCATTGGTTTCGGAAACGAGCCTTTTTTACTAGTGTCAGTATAATACCAACACTTAATAGGCACTCAATAGAAAATTCAAATAATATACATATGATAATGCTGTTCTTAACAGTACAATGAAACACCTTACTCTGTAGCTGAGGAGCCAAGTTAAGGTGAGATATATAGATGGGATAAGATGGGTAATAGAAAGTCAATTGGGATAAATACATGGTTGGCTAAGCTGAAGGCAAAATCATAGGCACAGTGAATAGGATATGTGAAACTGTTCTAATAACAGGTGTGCAGCAAACTTAGCCTGGGTGGGGGTGCAGGTGAAATGTCAGTCATATGTATTAAAGGCTTGGGAGAAGAGCTAGTTTTCACTTACTTTATGAAATAAAGATAGTCTTGAGTTAGATGTAGCCCCTCGGAGTAAGATCCAGTGTGCGGGGGCTACTCCTGAAAAGGCTCACTGGCAGGTATCACATTGTGCAATTTCTTTGATGAGAGCACAGAAAAATGATGCTCCTTGAGAGGACCTTAGAGGTCTCAAAACATGTGGGGAAGAGAAGAGCTAACTTAATCTTTAAATACTCTTGATTTTCAAGGTCCTCAGACAAGAAGGGCCAGAGTTTTAAACTTAGCCCTGTAAGGTACTGATAGCCAGTGGTAGTTTTTGCAGAAGAAAGGTATGATATGGTTTTCCCGCTTGCCAGCCTTCTCTGTCATACTGCTGCATTCTGAATTAGTTGGCGTGGTGCAAATTGTTTTTTTATTTGACCAACGTACAGGGCATTACAGTAGCCAGTCATAAGATTATTGTGCCATGAAACCATGCTACTTTCAGGTTAGAATTAGAAGTTCTATTTTACTTTAACCCAGATTTGTACAATTTGACCATTATTGGATCAGAAATTCTTAAAACCTGTTCATTTATCTCCCCCTGTTTACTAAGCCATCCTATGCCACCGCAGCAATGCCGACACAGCCCATTCAAAGTTTGGCTGAAAGTTTAAAGTTCTGATTAAAAATGATTAATGAAAAATTTAAAAAGATTCAAAATAGAGCTGACCATGTGATAATGTCTGCACATCATAGACGGGCCCCTGTTACTAAGGCACGCTGGAGTTTTTAGCGTGAGCTAAAATAAGGACGCACTAAATGCTAGACACACCCATAGGAATATATGGGTGTCTAGCGTTTAGTACACGCTAACGCTAGAGCACCTTTGTAAAAGACATCCAGAGTGACTTCTCTATGTGCAACAAGTTGCTGCTGAAGTCCTGAATAGTGATTGCTGGTACTTATGTGAATATGAGAGATATTCAGATGATATTGATGTGAAATTCTGATACAGAATTTGTTTTTTTTTGCCAATTTATGATTGTTTGCCCCCTGCTGATAAAATGTTGAAGTTGATTCTGGTTCCAATATAGCATCATGTTCTACAATTAAGTTTTGTGGTGCTTTAGAGAATTAATACCTGCAATTGGAAAGTAATCGTAGTCTGTCGAATTATTTAAATATGAGTTCAGACAGTGATCTACACAGTTTTCTAGCCTTGTTTAGAGCACTGTAATTTATTTTTCTTTGGCCTACACTATGGCCAATATCCTAAAAAAAAAAAGTTGGCATACATAGGTTATTTGTAATAGCATTTTTATTTCTTCAGATTTCCTTCATAGTTGTAGAATGTAGTGTTTGTTCTGGTACAATTGGTTTCTGGACAAGGACTGAAAAAGAAACATTTTAGAATTTCACATGTACTTTTCAGAGAATATTCTAGTTGGTTTACCTTTGCAATTACATATCTGTAGATTTTTGTTACTGCTTGATTTGTCTCTTTCTTTTTGCCAGTACAGATGGTCATGTATTTATCTTTATTACTGTTTATACAATTATGTTTTGTTTTATTTATATCTGTTTATATACAATTTCATACATGTTTTTATATATTTACAGACGTTTTCAATACCCCAGATGTAGGCAGGGCACATTGAGTCATTGTCTTTGTTTTAATCAAGTACTTGATTGCCATATGGGTGGTTTGCTATTTCTATTAACCTAGTTTGTCGTGACAGGGTTGGTCTTTGCAATAGTATTTACGTAGGCTGCAAAGATCAAATCATAAGAAACTACAGACAGCACAAAAACATGGCTGCCAGGCTCATATTCGGAAAACATGCTTCAAAATGGCGAAACCCTCCTAAGGAGCTTACATTGGCGTCCTATTAACGCTTGCATAACATTCAAAATATGCACCATAGTCCACAAATCATCTACAGACTCGCACCACAAGATTACATGATGGAACTTATCGATCTACCATTAAGAAACGTGAGACGAGAACAGCAAGAACCTACATAACCCTTCGCTACCCAATTGCAAAGGTATAAAATAAAAATCTTCACATGCCACCAGCCTCTCGTTTATAGGCACACAACTTTGGAACTCACTACCCAGCGACCTGAAACTCACAGAAAACTACCTACAATTCAGAAAAAAATCTGAAAACACATCTTTTCAAGAAGTCTTTCCCCCCTGGATATGCCTAATCCCACACCACCATACATCACGAAAAGTTCAGAATTGGAAAACAATAATATTAACCTCTCTCACAATATGCTAATATATCAACTTAAGCGTTATTGTATTATGTACTAGACTTCTACAAACCCAAATTTTGTAACTGCCTTTTTTAGCAATAGGTAAGCCACATTGAACCTGCCATACGGTGGGAAATGTGGGATACAAATGCAATTAATATTAATATCAATGCAGGTGATTTCATTGGCTTTTTTTTTTTGTGTGTGTAGATACCATAGCATACCTAGACTTGCATCAATTTAAAACCACATGAAAAAAATCACCAGCCAACTAAAAGCCTGTTTTGCATAGTACAGAGAGGTTAGAAATTGATGATGAACATCAAGACTGGATAAATATGTGCAAATATGGCATCAAATGCATATATATTTGCTAGCAATACAGCAGGAGCAGCCATTTCACACAACTATATGTGTATAATGAGAAGTGTTGCCATACTGGGACAGACCAAAGGTCTACCAAGCCCAGTATCCTGTTTCCAAAAGTGGCCAATCCAGGTCTCAAGTATGTGGCAAGATCCCAGAACAGTAAACTGATTTTATGCTGCTTATCATAAGAATAAGTAGTGGATTTCCCTAAGTCCATCTTAATAATGACTTATGGACTTTTCTTTTAGGAAATATCCAAACCTTTTTTTTTTTAAACCCTGCTAACTGCTTTTACCACATTCTCTGGCAAACAAATTCCAGAGTTTAAATATACATTGAGTAAATAAATATTTTCTCTGCTTTGTTTTAAATTTTACTACTTAGTAGTATGGCATTGCTTGGCATCTTCCACATATAGAGGCAATTACACATGGCAAGTACAGATATTCAACACATCCATGTATCAGTGTCAGCAACCAGGGCTGGTCTTAGGCCAAGGCGGCCGCATAGGGCCCTGCGCGGCGCGCCTCAGTCAGCCTCTTCCCAGGGCTGGCGGCAATCCGACAACACGTTATTCTGCCCGCCCTGGCGCCCTCTTCTCCCCCCAACCAACAAGGATCCTTTTTCTTTTAAATTTACCCTCCATCGCCGACTCGCTGGAATCTGACTGAACAGCACAGCAGGCAGCGTTGTTGAAAGTGCTCGTCCCCTCCCAAGTGCCCCCGACATCTCTAGCTGGGACACTGAGAATGAACGATTCAGGAACCTTCTGCGTTCTGCTAGAGACGTCGGGGGCACTTGGGAGGGGACGAGCGCTTTCAGCGACGCTGCCTGCTGTGCTGTTCAGTCAGATTCCAGCAAGTTGGTGATGGAGGGTAAATTAAAAAAAAAAGGATCCTTGTTGATTGGGGGGAGAAGAGGTGGCCACGGCAGGCAGTTGAACATGGGGCGGGAGGGCAAGGGAGAGAGGACCTGGACATGGATGGCAGGGCTCAGGGAGAGAGGGGGATTGCTGGATAGGGATGAATGGAGGGGGCAGGGGAGAGGAGCATGGATGGGAGAGGGCAGGGCTCAGGGAGAGAGGGGAATTGCTGGATATAGGGATGATGAATGGAGGGAGCAGGGGACAGAGAGGAGCATGGATGGGAGGAGGGCAGGGCTCAGGAGAGAGGGGAATTGCTGGATAGGGATGAATGGAGGGGGCAGGGGACAGAGGAGCATGGGAGGGCAGGGCTTGGAGGGAAATTGCTGGATAGGGATGATGAATGGAGGGGGGCAGGGGACAGAGGAGCATGGGAGGGCAGGGCTCAGGGAGAGAGGGGAATTGCTTTATAGGGATGAATGGAGGGGGCAGGGGACAGAGGAGCATGGGAGGGCATGGCTCAGGGAGAGAGAAGAATTGCTGGACATGGAGGGCAGGGGAGAGAGGAGAAATGTTGGGCACGAATGGAGGGAAGGAAGGAAAGACAAAGGAAGGAGATGCACATGGATGGAGGAGTAGGGATAGAGGAGAAATGCTGGACATGGATGTAGGGGAGGGGAGGAAAGTAGATGCACATGGAAGGAGGGGAGTGAGGAGAAATGCTGGATATGCATGGAGGGGAAATTGCTGAATTTAAGGGCTGGATCGGAACACTTTGAAGGCAGATGCTGAAACTCGAGAAAGGATAGGGACAGGGCTACAGATGGTAGACAGGACACATAAGGACACAGGAGGATGGTGGACATGGTGAGAGAAAAAAATATCAAATGGAAAGAAGACACTGCATAAAACAGAAGACACTGGGACCTAAGCAAATAGAAAAACCAAATGATCAGACAACAAAGGTAGAAAAAAGTATTTTATTCAGAATTTATTAATTGGCATATGTCAGCTTTTGGAAATGTGCATCTGTGATATTTTGCATGTAAGTTTCAATTTTTCTAGTATTGCTGCATGCTGAGTCTGACTTCTTAAGGTAACCATTTTGCCTTCATATCTGTTGTGTCCTGTGTTTTTCATGTGTGATCAAGGTGCAGTATCCTGCTAGCGTATAGCATTTGCAGCCCTTTTTGTTCTGTTTTTTTTTTTTACGAGGGTAGTGTATTGGTGTTTTAGAGCCTGGTGTAATGTACAGTGCTGCCTTTCCACTCATAAGGTTGTAGCTCATCCTGTCCTTGGAATTAATGCTGTTATGGTTTGGTAAGGTTATGAGTGTGTTTTTGCACAAGTTTGTGTATAGTGTTTTGCAGTGGAGAGATTGTGTGTCCGCACCTCTGACCCCCCCCCCCCCCCGGGGTTATGAGAATTGGAAACTACTAATTGTAGTGGATGACTGAATAATTTCTGGGGAGGGGGGAGTTTCATGATAGCATTGTGCTTATTATTTCAATCAGCTTTTCTGTACAAGTTAGCTTCATTTGTCTTTGTTTGAAATTTCATAAATAAAAAATGTTATAAAAAATTGATTATCATCATCAATGGGGTGGAGCTGGGGTGGGGGCGGGGCTAGGATGGGGCCCCACCAAATTTGTCTGCATAGGGCCCCGCACTTGCTAAGACCGGCCCTGTCAGCACTATCCCGGATTTTATATAAGGCGCAGTGAGTTACATGTGTTAAATTGAGCAAGTGTTCAATTTACGCACACACCTTAATTGGCTAACAAGCCAGTGATAATTGGCCAATAATTGGTATTAATTGCCAATAATTGGGATAGACATTTTTTTTTAAAGAGTATTCTAAAAAAAAGAGGCACACGTACAGTGGTGGAAATAAGTATTTGATCCCTTGCTGATTTTGTAAGTTTGCCCACTGACAAAGACATGAGCAGCCCATAATTGAAGGGTAGGTTATTGGTAACAGTGAGAGATAGCACATCACAAATTAAATCCGGAAAATCACATTGTGGAAAGTATATGAATTTATTTGCATTCTGCAGAGGGAAATAAGTATTTGATCCCCCACCAACCAGTAAGAGATCTGGCCCCTACAGACCAGGTAGATGCTCCAAATCAACTCGTTACCTGCATGACAGACAGCTGTCGGCAATGGTCACCTGTATGAAAGACACCTGTCCACAGACTCAGTGAATCAGTCAGACTCTAACCTCTACAAAATGGCCAAGAGCAAGGAGCTGTCTAAGGATGTCAGGGACAAGATCATACACCTGCACAAGGCTGGAATGGGCTACAAAACCATCAGTAAGACGCTGGGCGAGAAGGAGACAACTGTTGGTGCCATAGTAAGAAAATGGAAGAAGTACAAAATGACTGTCAATCGACAAAGATCTGGGGCTCCACGCAAAATCTCACCTCGTGGGGTATCCTTGATCATGAGGAAGGTTAGAAATCAGCCTACAACTACAAGGGGGGAACTTGTCAATGATCTCAAGGCAGCTGGGACCACTGTCACCACGAAACCATTGGTAACACATTACGACATAACGGATTGCAATCCTGCAGTGCCCCGCAAGGTCCCCCTGCTCCGGAAGGCACATGTGACGGCCCGTCTGAAGTTTGCCAGTGAACACCTGGATGATGCCGAGAGTGATTGGGAGAAGGTGCTGTGGTCAGAGAGACAAAAAATTGAGCTCTTTGGCATGAACTCAACTCGCCGTGTTTGGAGGAAGAGAAATGCTGCCTATGACCCAAAGAACACCGTCCCCACTGTCAGCATGGAGGTGGAAATGTTATGTTTTGGGGGTGTTTCTCTGCTAAGGGCACAGGACTACTTTACCCGCATCAATGGGAGAATGGATGGGGCCCATGTACCGTACAATTCTGAGTGACAACCTCCTTCCCTCCGCCAGGGCCTTAAAAATGGGTCGTGGCTGGGTCTTCCAGCACGACAATGACCCAAAACATACAGCCAAGCAACAAAGGAGTGGCTCAGGAAGAAGCACATTAGGGTCATGGAGTGGCCTAGCCAGTCACCAGACCTTAATCCCATTGAAAACTTATGGAGGGAGCTGAAGCTGCGAGTTGCCAAGCGACAGCCCAGAACTCTTAATGATTAGAGATGATCTGCAAAGAGGAGTGGACCAAAATTCCTCCTGACATGTGTGCAAACCTCATCATCAACTACAGAAGACGTCTGACCGCTGTGCTTGCCAACAAGGGTTTTGCCACCAAGTATTAGGTCTTGTTTGCCAGAGGGATTAAATACTTATTTCCCTCTGCAGATTGCAAATAAATTCATATACTTTCCACAATGTGATTTTCCGGATTTAATTTGTGATGTGCTATCTCTCACTGTTACCAATAACCTACCCTTCAATTATGGGCTGCTCATGTCTTTGTCAGTGGGCAAACTTACAAAATCAGCAAGGGATCAAATACTTATTTCCACCACTGTAAATCTGATGCCCGTAGCTGAAAAGGAGGCATGACCATGGGAGGAGTGGGGGCGTTCCAAAATTTGCAGTTGTGGTTATAGAATGAAAGAACAAACACATTAAGAAAAGGAGTGACTTTATGATTTTGACTATTTTATAAAACAGACCAATTGTCTTCCGATTTTATAGGAAGGAGCCTTAGTTGCCACATATAGTCCTCATTTTACACTGGAACATATTTGACTCCTGACACAGGCGCTGTGTGCCAAAACACAGCCCCTGTCGGGTCCATTTTGGAGTATTGATTTTTACCACTAAAGAACTGTGTCCAGTCTCTGACTGCTCTTGGTACTTTTTGCTGTACTTTGGACTGTGTTTGTTTTGCACCACACATTAAGACTA
The DNA here is from genome assembly GCF_901765095.1 of Microcaecilia unicolor. Taxonomy (NCBI): domain Eukaryota; kingdom Metazoa; phylum Chordata; class Amphibia; order Gymnophiona; family Siphonopidae; genus Microcaecilia; species Microcaecilia unicolor. The sequence goes on along the minus strand of NC_044032.1, from coordinate 398,164,982 downwards.
AAAAGTTCCACTTTGATCTCAGACCAGAAAACCTTCTCCCACATGATTGCACTGAGGGCCCCTTTTACAAAGCGGTGGTAAGCCCAACGCAAGCTTAATGCTCGCTAAAAAGTACCATTGGGCTAGCACAGCAGCCCGGCAGTTCTTCCCACCACCAGCGCGACATCATATCCAGTGCTACAAAAAATATATTTTTATAGTGCCAGCGCGTACCCGGTGATAATCGGGCAGTGCCACTTGCTGCCCAGTTAACCGTCCGCTTAGTGTGGGAGCCGTCACCTCAGTCGGTGGCGGTAAGGGACCCCCCCCCCAAATGGCCACATGTGGTAATAGGGGGCCTCTGATCGCATCAAAAACACGTGTTAACGCCAACGCAGGCCCCATTTTGCTGCAGTTTGGTATAAGGGGCTCAAAGTGTTTCTTTACACGTACTATAAGTTTGTCATATAGTTGTTTTTGTTTTCAGCAGTGGCTTCTTTCTTGAAGAAAAATGAAAATACAAAAAATCCCCATGGGAAAAATGAATACTATAAAAAATATATATATTAAATAATCCATATGAAGTAAGCTTTGTTAATTGGATATACTCATTATCTACATATTACAGTTTTTTGATACACAGAAGATGTTTGATTATATTTTTTGAACTTTTATAATTAATCCTGGGTGGGCTGTGAGCTGGGTTTTTTTTTTTTTTTTAATTTTCATGTTTCAATTATAGTTCCCTATACAGGGTTTTATCAAAGTTTTCCTCTTTTTGTTTTTGATAACCCTCCCATACAGGCCACATATGTTGAGTAATATTGTGAACAGTCACATTTCCCCCCGTCTTATCTAAAGACTTGTAATTCTTTTAAAGAAATATGTAGAGGTATCCCCTGTATCTCACCTTTTGTAGGTCTGATGCCTGGTTAGGCCTTGAACCATCTTTCCTGAACAATACCATCATGGAATCTGAATGACTTGCTGGAAGCACTGTGGTAGCTGACATCATCCAAGGCAGGAGAGAGGAGATATGATAGAGACGTTTAAATACTTCAGTAGCGTTAACATATAGGAGGTGAGCCTTTTTCAAATGAAGGAAAACTCTGGAATGAGAGGGCATAGGATGAAGTTAAGAGGAAACAGACTTAGGAAGAATCTAAGAAAATACTCTTTCACGGAAAGGGTGGTGGATGCATGGAATAGCCTTCCAGTGAAGGTCATGGAGACGAAGACTGTTGGAATTTAATAAAGCATGGGACAGACACGTGGGATCCCTTAGGAAAAGGAGAAGTTAGTGGTTACTGTGGAGGGGCAGATTGGATGGGCCATTTGGCCCTTATCTAACATCGTGTTTCTATAAGCTACAGAATATTATCACTTACACACGCAACTGCCAATTTTAAAGGCACCAGTATTACACTAGCCTTTGACATGCTGTAAGCACGCATGCCGACTTAAAAATTATTTTGAAATTAATTCAATTAAACATGTTGTCACTAATTTTATTTTAAAGCAAATTGAATGAAAATATGTCTGGGAGAAGTTTAAATAATAAATTAATTCAGCGGGATGGTGGAATAAGGAAGGGGAGGGTTATTATGTTAGTGAGAGTGATGTTTTTTTTCTGACTGGTTGCTAGGACGGGAAAGGTGACGATTGGTTGGTTTTTAAGGGTGGGAAGGGAAGAGTAATAGAATTTCATGAGGAGAATGTTTGGAGGGAGGATGGGGTTTGGGTGTGTGGGAGAAGTTTTTTATGTTTAATTTTAAGCCTACCCATGCCACCCTGAATTTTTTTAGATTGTTGGTTATTTTTCAGTTTGGGTTATTTTGGAATAATTTATATAGGGTAAGGTTGGGGTGTGATGGGATTATGGGGTGGTCGCAGCTGCGGAAAGTAAGGGGAGCAAGTGCCATGAAGTTGTGAATACATTGGCTTGTGTGCGGAACCGCTACAAGCTGGCGGGAGACCTTGACGACACCGCAGGTCTCACTGAAATACATGAAAGAGTATTTGAAAGTTTTGAGTGACAAAGTTGGGGCTAGTTTGTCACCAACTAGCACCAAAAAATTGCTAATTTAATTAAAAGGCACTTGCTGTGTATGAGAAAATAAGTTATGTACTTCTTCATTTATTTGCATTGAAGTTTAAATAAAGCTGTGGCCAAAGATTTTCCACCATAAATGGACAGTGAGTGTTTTTGTTATTGAGTACGGAATGAGGATGTGATTGCCAATGTTATGTCCCAAGGGATATCCAAACACAGAAATGTTCTTCTGTCAGCTTGGTGTTTAGCATATTTAAACCTTTGTTTCAACTCACTTTATAACAAAAAATGGCTTGATTTTCCATCCTGAGTATTCAATTCTGCTCATCTACTGTGTTTCTGTGCTGATGCTCATCGCAACCCCTACCAGACATGTCACTAACCCAGGTCAGTCAGCGACCTGGGTTGCCACGCAACCTAAAAGCGATCTATGAATTGACCAACTTCCGCAAACTACTAAAGACCCATCTCTTTGACAAGATATACCACAAAGATCAACACATGTAAAATTCTCTACTTATACCCAGAATTGTCTTTTAATGTAATCTGCTATACCACTATCATGTATTCCTTTACCCAAAATCCTTCTGTAATACCAAATGTATATTCTCTTCTTATTTCCACTATCCATAATGTATTGTAAGCCACACTGAGCCTGCAAAGAGGTGGGAACATGTGGGATACAAATGCAATAAATAAATAAAAGGACACAACTGGTCTTTATTTAAATTACTATGGGAGTTGTTAGGCAATTTTTTTGGAATATGCTGAGACAGATTTTGTGATGTCTTTTTCATTCTTAATTACTTTTTCAATATTTTTTACAATAGCTTCTTTCACGTTGAAAGTGTAGACTATTAGATCAGTGAAAAACTCTTACTTTATTAAAGTCTGACTTATATTTTTTAGATAGTGGACTATGAAAAATGGCCAAAGATGTGAAGGCTTTTACAAGGCACTGTAATGTTAAGAAAACAGTTGAACAGTTTTTATTCCAGAAACAATTTGAATTACAAAAACCCTGAGCCCATTCCTTAGCTGTTCACGATTTATCGCGGACTGACCTGGGTTAGTGACATGTTTGGTAGGGGTTGCAATGAGCATCAGCACAGAAACACCTTTACATTTACTCCACACATAGTGCAATTGGATCAGCAGATCTGAAAAATTTATAGCATTATCTTATCAGAAATTAAGCTTGAACAAAAATAAAATACTAATTCAAGGATAATGATAGATTTTCCCTTGTCTGAATTCTCTAAAAATAAATCCCATCACTACAAAGCCTTTGAACAGAAAAACTGCACAAAAACTGCTCTATAGAATAGTATAAATGTTTATTTTTCTTCTGATCTGTTTTGTTTATCTTAATTTTTTACAATATAGAAAGTGTATTCTTTGAAGAGGTCTTGTAAATATAAATTTTTATATCTTTCTACTTTCAGATGTAAACAGAATAAGAAAATGAAGTCTTCTCTTAATTCACTTAAAAGAAACTGAATGAACCTGACAATCTTTTTTTTAGCAGTTTGATAAAGAGTTACAGAAGTATTTAAAAAAAAAATCCACATACTGAACGCAGAAAAAGAAGCAGAATACTTGGGTGAGATCACTAAATACAAATTGGAGGAGGGGGTTTGGTGCTAAGGACATTCAATTGCACCTTCAAATTTTCACAAGCAAATTATTTGAGTAGGTCTGTCATACATAATCTATATCTGTTATCCAGGTCTTTCCCTTTCCCTTTCCCAGAACAATGTATAAATACACATCACAAATGGTGCTGTTAGAATAAAACACAGAATATATACAACACACACAACTTCTGTTCCTAGATTAAAGAAAACATATTGCAATTTGTTTTGAAAAATAACTTGATTAGGTATTACTTTATCTACATAAGTCTAATTTACATTTATACAATATCACTACACAAAACAATTCAGTCGCTAAAGGAAAATGATGTGTCCATACCCTGCTGTGCCCTTAAAGTTACTGCATCAACATTATTGTAATTCATAATAGCTTTTGATTTATGATATTAATATACATATACAGCGATGCACAGGCCATCACTGGACAACGTCGGCTTCAGACATGGACTCTGCAGGAAATCTCCATCGTAAAGAACAGAATGTTAACTTCTGAAATCCTGCATCACAACAGCATAGAGGAGGATGTGTCTATATTATATACAGAATATACAAATACACACATATAGTAATCTCTCTTGAAAAAAATAAAATGTTCTGATAATTCTAGAGAACATTAAATTCATCAAATAAAGTTTGATAATAACAACATGGTTTTTCACACAATCTGAAAAGCCCAGCACCCATACACAACGTGAATTATTTATTGAATTATAGAAAATGATTAAGTTTAGAACTTGTAAGTTAAAACTTTGTAAGGAAAAAAGATACTCAATTAAGATCTGGCATAAAGTTTCTATTAAAAGAAAACAAAGACATAGATAAAAGGTAGGCTTAAGGCTTGCATGTGTTGTAAAGTAACTGGTAGCCAATGCTCATTCCAAGTTCCCTCTCCTCAAGTTTCTTGAAATGGATTCTACAAGCAAGACAAAGTTCAGCATTTGAAATGTACTGTGTGTACCTTTTAGTGTTCTGTAGCCTCTAAGTGACTGAACAACTCTGACCTAGCTTCAGGCAGAATTTCCAATATACAAATGGTCTGTTTTAAGACCCACAGAAAACAAGCACTGCCTGTTGGTGTTTGAGTAATTAACCCACTCCTGAACAAACTGAAAGCTTGAAAAAATAAAACCCCCTATGATGGAGACCAAGTGCTAGGAACCACCATGCTGACAACATGGCACAAGTACAACACTTACCTCTCTGCAGCCAAATGAGTGCTGAAAGCTAGGCAAGATCGTTTGTGGTGCTATTGTAACAGCGATGATACCTGTCATATAGTCAAGATCATGATTGATCCTCAAAGGCTAAGAAAGCTGTAAAGAACAGCTTAAGTGAAAATGTTAAGACCACTTGCTCTACATTTAATCCCTCAAACTCAGCTAGTTTTATCCACTTATTCTGCTTTGATTATATAAAAATGCATGTATTATTTTCAAACCACATTGTGGAAAATGAAAGTGTGGATTTCATGAGGCTGCAGCTTATGACAAAAGGACTAAGAGAAATCTTAACAAAATCTAGTTTCCACCTAATCACTGCATACTGCGCAAGTTGAATGTGGAGGTGAGACAAAACTTACCTAACACTGGTACTTTTCCCAGTGCATTTTAGCTAGCTTTCTCTTGCGTCCCTTTGCAAATGACCACATCCTAAGTGTTCCTGCTGGCTGAAGAGTCCTCTATGCTACTCCAAAGGTTTGGGATTTGCACAAAGCTTAATACTTTAAAAAAGCCAATTATAATCAGATGTAGACATTGAAATAAATATTTCCAGAACTAAAAAGGGTTGCTGTCATTAGCTGTTAGCATTAGTGTTTACAACATAAGACACCTCTCTTGTATCAGAGGAGTACTCTCTCTGAAGCATAATGGCACCAGCACTAAAAAAGATACAAGGTTTAGAAAGTATCACTGCCCCAACAGAAGAAAAAACAATCGGTTGTGACCCTCAAAATGCTGACAGAGCAAGCAGCTCAAAGTTTCTAAGGCAGTTTCCTAATGACTCCATTGTTTCCTAATGAACCACCAAAATTGATGAACCACCCATCTCAAGGCATGGTCCTTCATGAAAGCATATTGTAATTTTTTTTTACTAGACTCAAACTGCAAAGCTATCTGAAACTAGCAGAAATAATATACCCAATAACTAAAGATAATAGTCTACTCTGAGTTTCCAGAGGTCAATGAAAATTTTTCATTTTGCTTTGTTTTAAGGCAACTCAACATTGTAATCTTTGCATTAAATGAAAGTGACTGACATTTTAATTGCGTTTCTTTCAAACTCTTGAGCACATAAAACACCAGTTTGCCCAGCAAACCTAACAAGCAAATATAGTGGTGTCCCCTTAAAACAAATTCACAAACTAATTTACATTTTAAAACATGTACAGCATAAAACAGGGGGATCCAGACATTAAAATATTACTTACCTATGGTTATTAAATCCTATATCCCAATGGGATCAACAACCATTATATAAAGCGAAGATACATACCTGTAGCAGGTATTCTCTGAGGAAAGCAGGCTGATTGTTCTCACATGTGGGTCGGCGTCCACGGTGGCCCAGGAAACGGCAAATTTTTCTATAGCAAAATTTAAAAAGTTTTACCAGAGCCTTCCGGTGCGCGAACCGCACATGCGCAGACAACTTCTTGCCCGTCGTATGAGCGTTCCCGCTCAGTTTAATCAAAAAGCAAATAATAAACAACTCCTCCAAAGGGGAGGTAGGTGGGTTTGTGAGAACAATCAGCCTGCTGTCCTCGGAGAATACCTGCTACAGGTAAGTATCTTCGCTTTCTCCGAGGACAAGCAGGCTGCTTGCTCTCATATGTGGGGCATCTCTAGCAACCAGGCTCACTCAAAACAATGAACATTGGTCAATTGGACCTCGCAACAGCGAGAACATAACATAGATTCTCCTGAAACCATAAACAACTAACAGAGTGCAGCCTGGAACATAACAAAAATGGGTTTAGGGGGGTGGAGTTGGATTCTAAACCCCGAACACTACTACTAACTACTACTACTTGACATTTCTAAAGCGCTACCAGGGTTACGCAGCGCTGTACAATTTAACATAGAAGGACAGTCCCTGCTCAAGGAGCTTACAATCTAAAAGACAATCTAAAAGACAGGTGTACAATCTAAAAACAAGTATAGAGTATAGAGTCCGTCTGATAGGAATACTATAATTCACAAAGGTTAGGTGCCGAAAGCAGCATTGAAGAGGTGAGTTTTAAGCAGAGATTTGAAAATGGGTAGGGAGGGGGCTTGGCATAGGGGTTGAGGAAGATTGTTCCAGGCAAAGGATGAGGCAAGGCAGAATGAGCGGAGCCTGGAGTTGGCAGTGGTGGAGAAGGGAACTGAGAGGAGGGATTTGTCCTGTGAGCGGAGGTTACAGGTGGGAACATCAGGGGGAGATGAGGGAAGAGAGGTAGTGAGGAGCCGCAGACCGGGTGCATTTGTAGGTGAGGAGAATCTTGAATTGTATGTGGTATCTGATCGGAAGCCAGTGAAGTGACTTGAGGAGAGGGGTGATGTAAGTGTATCGGTTCTGGCGGAATATTAGATGTGCGGCAGCGTTCTGAAGGATTGAAGGGGGGATAGATGGCTAAGTGGGAGGCCGGTGAGAAGTAAGTTGCAGTAGTCAAGGCGAGAGGTAATGAGAGCGTGGACGAGAGTTCGTGTGGTGTGCTCAGATAGGAAAGGGCGAATTTTGCTGATGTTGAAGAGGAAGAAGCGACAGGTCTTGGAAGTCTGTTGGATATGCGCAGAGAAGGAGAGGGAGGAGTCGAAGATGACTCCGAGGTAGCGTGCAGATGGGACGGGGAGGATGAGGGTGTTATCAACTGAGATGGAGAGTGGAGGAAGAGGAGAGGTGGGTTTAGGTGGAAAGACGAGGAACTCGGTTTTGGACATGTTCAGCTTCAGGTGGCGGTTGGACATCCAGGCAGCAATGTCGGATAAGCAGGCCGATACCTTGACCTGGGTCTCCGCGGTGATGTCTGGTGTGGAGAGATATAGCTGGGTGTCATCAGCATAAAGATTCTGCAGCACAGACTGCCCAAACATACTGTCGCGTCGGGTATCCTGCTGAAGGCAGTGGTGAGATGTGAATGTGTGGACTGAAGACCACGTTGCAGCCTTGCAAATCTCCTCAATGGAGGCTGACTTTAAGTGAGCCACTGACGCAGCCATGGCTCTAACATTGTGAGCCGTGACATTGCCCTCCAGAGTCAGCCCAGCTTGGGCGCAAGTGAAGGAAATGCAATCTGCTAGCCAACTGGAGACTGTGCATTTTCCGATGGCGACTCCCCTCCTGTTGGGATCAAAAGAAACAAACAACTGGGCGGACTGTCTAAAGGGCTTCATCTGCTCCACGTAAAAGGCCAATGCTGAGCCTGCCTCAACACCGAGGAACGACATCCTCGATGGCGATGCCGAGAAGTCGATGCCCGCTTGGACTCCGGCGAAGCTTCCTCCACCGACGTCGAAGGGGAGTTGACCTGGGTGGCAGGCGGCACCGAGGTCGGGGACCTCACCACAGGTGCAGGGCCAGATGCCGCTGCAGCAGATGGTACAGAAGGCGCAAGCACCCCCGACACTGAAGCAGACTGGCACACCAATCCTTCCAGAAGCTCTGGAAGCAGGGCCCCGATGCGCTCATCAAGAGCCGCCGTCGAACAAGGCTGCGGGGTTGGTACAGGAGCCGGTGGCAGAATCTGTTGAGGCTCGGGAACAGGTACTAGGCTTCCAGAAGACCGATGTATCGGCACCCCCTGAACAGAGGGGGAGCAATCATCTTGGCGCCGACGCTTCTCGGGTGCTGATTCCCTCAACGCCCCGGAGCTCCCGGCACAGTGTGTCGAAGGAGAACGATGACGGTGCTTCTTCGCCTTCGCTCGATGCCCGTCATCAAGACTCCTCGGTACCGATGAGGAAGACGTGGAATCCTCACGTCTCCTCGGGACCGGGTCCGCATAACAGGAGGCCTCGAGACATGTGGAGACCCGCTCGACGTCTCACTGCTCCCAGCACGAGTTGGTCGTTCTGCAGCCATTACCTTCGCTCCCGACGTCGATGCGTCCCTCGATGTCAACGCCGCCGACCTCAGTACCAATGTCGATGGACCGGACCAAGCCCCAAAAAGCTTCTCTCTTTGGGCTTCTCGAGACGCTTGGGTCAGTTTCTTCATGTGAAGAAACAGACTGCAAAGCAGGGCTATGGTCGGGCCCAAGGTACTGGATACACCAAGCGTGGGTATCAGTACCCGAGATGGTCCGGTTGCACCAAGTACAACGTTTGAAGCCGCTGGGTGTCTTCGATGACATGGAAGGAAAAACGGCTTCGGCGAAATTAAATGACGCGATCGTGCCAAAAAGTAAAGGGCACAAAAGGGGAAAAACTTGGCCACGCTGAAAAGAAAGAAAACATAGAAAGTGTCAAAAACTAAGAAAAAATACCGTTTTTTTTAAAGAGGAACGAATAACGATAGAAATAAAACAAAAAATATAAAAAGAATCGTCAAGACTCTCTTTCCTGGGCCAGTGAAGCGAACAAGAAAAACCCTCTTCACCTCACCACGGACAAGAAAAAACTGAGCGGGAACGCTCACGCGACGGGCGGGAAGTCTTCCGCACATGCACGGTTCGCGCACCAGAAGGCTCTGGCAAAACTTTTAAAATTTTGCTGTAGAAAAATTTGCCATTTCCTGGGCCGCCAACCCACATGTGAGAACAAGCAGCCTGCTTGTCCTCGGAGAAAGCCCTTTATCGGAACTCTTAAAAGAAGAATGATACAAATTCCTTTATTGTTTCAGAACACTGCATTATGGAATTGGAATCCAGTGATGCAACATATCTGTGGCCAATCAGGTATAGCTCAAGTTTCAAGCAGATGCTTTCACAATGGTTGGTGACACCACAAACCTCCCTCCTCTCCCCCCCCCCCCCCCCCCCCCCCCCCCCGCTTCATGTCCCACCTCCACTAGCCGTTACAGTCAAATCAAGAGCTTGAAATGGGTATGCTAGGACTGAGTTTCACATTTTTTAAAACAAATTGCCTGTTAAATATAGTATAAGCTGTGATGAGTAAAAAATAAAAGCTTTCTTTTCACTGCTTATTCATCTTGGGAGAAAACAATACTTGGAGGAAAATCCATTTTACTGTCTTCTATAGTGTGACTGATTAAATTGCATCGGTCTACAAAAGGGAGAAGACAGTTATTTGCAGCATGTCCCAGTGTGGTTGGAAATGTAAATAACCCTTCAGTGGTTGATTTGGTGGATTTCCAATTAGTATATTCTGTAGCCTTTCTTCACAAATTGGAGAATCCAGCTGACAGAGATAAGAAGGGCCTAATGGCTCATGTAAAGCTCTAGCTTCTCTGGACTGGTAAGCTGAGACAGGGAAGAGATTTCCAGAACTAATTCATGGCTTTGTCAAGCCTGAATTAAAGAAAGCCCTCTAATCGGTCATATCTAAGTAAGACTTCATCTTTTCTGTGCTATTCAGATAAGTGTTCAATTTACATTAATCATGCATCAGAGATCAACTAATTAGTGTTCTCACTAGCCTGCACATGGGCCTCTGATTTCTTTCTAACTGCCTGGTACAACTCCAGCTGGGTAGAAGAGAGTTATATGTCCATATAGGCTCCTGTGGATGTTTCCTGCTCTTTGGGTCTGACTGCAACTGTCAGAAATGCTTTTGTGAAGTCACTGACACTGGATGACAGACATTGATCACATCTGGCTGGCCTGCTAAACCAATGAATTTCACTTCCAGAATTTAAAGCATGTATGTAATGACTCCCAGCATATCTAATTTGTTGCTCTAGCAAAGGTATTTTATATGTTGGTTTTATATACCTCGACCAAGGTGGAAATCTTTAGACATAATTTTCTGAAGATGACCTAAATTCTAGAGTAGATGATATTGTAGTATGAAAACTCTTATGTCTACACAGCTGCTCGCCATGTCGTACACCTTGCACTGCAGTTTTGTGTTTGCATGGAAAAACTAGAGAGCTACAGCACCTTTCAGTACTGTCAGACTCGCACAAAAAAAGCTCAGGCAGAAAACAGGTCTAAAGAATAGACTAAACTATTGCACCTGATTAGATTCAATTTCTTTTTTCCCAAATTGTTTGAAATTATTATCATGGGGAATTAGGAAGCATCTGGTGGGATGAGATCTGTGTGTCTATGGGAGCAAGAAATACGAGCACTTCAAATGCAGAAGTGAACAGGCACCGGGCAAAATAGTATAAATTAGGAGTGAGTTTGTTACATAGATGCCAAAGATGCAGTGAATCTTTGGCATCTATGTGACAAGGTCATGAGTCTGACCCCTGTATGGGCCACCATGACTTAAGGTGGGGTGTTACGATAGTTTGTGGAATTATTAAATAGGTTAGGCTAAGACACACTGGTTTAAAGTTTCTGATTTCTAACTTTAGGGGAATTCAGGTGGAATTAAAGTTAGGACACAAGTGTGACTTTTCAGTTGCGGCTACCTATGCAAGCCTTTCCCATGCTGCGCAACGGACCCACTATACAGCTAAAAAGCTGTTGACGGTGGATGCCATTGGATATAATATTTATCTTTGAGATTCATCATTTTGCCACATGTAAAGCCTTGTAACGTCTTTGAAGCGATGGATACACTGAATCAGATTGTTGGGTGTCGTGATCACACAATCTGATTGGATTAATAACAGTGGTTGGAGCTGATCATTTGAGACAATGATGGACTAAAGATATGCGAGAAATATCTCCTTGTATAAGCTAAAGTATTAACACCATTGTATTCATTTCATACAACGTATATTGCAGAATAGGTGTATTACACATAATTATACTTGGATAGAGTGGTTGAAGATGTGAATGGCATGTGTAAGTGAGTTGCACGGTAGCCTCATATTGGTGGGATGATTTAAATGTGGAACAATAAATAATTAGAAATTAGTAGTGGATTTATTTAAGTATATCACTTACCGTACTCCTATAATAGGGTATATCCCTCTGTTCTTAATGGGATTATCAAGAAGACCCCAGAGGTAGCATTGTACAGATCTTCAACATAGCTCAAGGTATAACACTTCAACCCAGAGGGGAAAGAAAGACACATAAAGGGGACAGATAAGTATAATTAGGGCATGTGCTAATGTGGGTTGCAATGTAGCCTTTCCATCTCTATGCCAAACAATCTCATTCAGTCATTCTATTACTCGGAATCTGTGGGCTTCGGCTTTTGATGTGCTCACATTTCTTCCTCCTACAAACACATGGACTTTATCCTACCAGAAGCATGCTACATTCCACAATGCCCTCTTCAGGAAGTGTCCTGCCATAACATAACTGTTCACTATTTCCTTCAAGTTAATACATTCTCAGGATAGAGAGGCAAAGGCAGCACATAGTGGATCATATATTTTCCCAGTTCATGATCACCAGGACAGGAAAAGCTGTCACTCTCTACTGCTATTTTCTTTTCTGTAACTATGAGAGACTCATAATGAATAGCTCTTTTCTTCCCCTTTGGAATCTAGCTTCCTATGACTAACATATTACCATTAAATCAATTTCCTTAAAAAAAAAATGCTAGTTCTTAAAAACTGTTTTCTCTCTTGCTCTCTTTGTTTTATGGGAACTGAATGATGCTTGCAGTGCATCATCATATACATATTACCTTTCAGCCAGTTTTATTTCTGTAGAGGAAAAAGGAAAAGTGGGGAAGAGTGACCATATGTCTTGTACAGAAAGTTAAAACTCATACAACATCAAAAAAGAAAAAGAAATTCACCACTGGGTATCGTCATACGTAGATTTAACTGCAAAATTTAAAAGAACTGATTGCTTCATAAAATCTCTTCTTGCTTCAGTATTATGTAGCAAGTCCATCTAAAACAAGCGCTAAGTTAACACGGTGAAATATCATCAGATCTTCTGTTAAAAATGGAGCTTCAGTCCTCATAGACTCCTGTCCTGAAGTGTCCCTGTGCTTTGAGTTCCAGGTTTAGCATCACTTAATGTGCAAGAGTTAGCAGGTTAGGGGGCACGGGTCGCTTTTGGCTTTCCCTGCCGAATTAATAACTCTCATAAGACACCGTCCAAATTCCTCCAGTATCATGCGCTCTGCAGCTGCCTTTGATTTTCCGGCTTTCTCAGCTTGCTCTGCCTGCGCCAGGAGGCAGTCACACGTAGCTTCAGCAACTTCCTTGGTGACGAACGTAAATGGCAGCCTGAAATAAAACAGCAAAAATAAAATCAGTTCATAAATTAATAAGGAGAGGCTCCAGGTCTCCTTAGAGGTTTCTTGTTTGGTTCTTCTATTGTAACCTTAGAAGCACTAGAATACTGGTGTAGTGAAGTAAGGCTTGGAGAAATCTAGGAGTAGGGCAAAAAGGATAAATTAGATCTTATCTGCTAATTTTCTTTCCTTGAGGCCCACCAGAGCAGATTCTCGGATCATGTTATCCTGCCAGCAGGTAGAGTCTGAGAAGCACTAACTATGATGTCATCAGTTAAGAACTGTGTGCAGTCCCTTGGCCAGTCAGTATTTAAAGCAGTAGGTATACTTGAAAAGTAGGAACTCCCATCAGAACTCTCAGCAACAGACTGGTCCGATGGGACTCGAAGAAAAAAGAAAATTAGCAGGCAAGATCTAATGTATCCTTCCTTATTGTCCTCTCAATCCAAATACAGACACTTGGGACTTACTAAAACAATGAATGAAGATGCCAGCCTCCTAGCCAAAACTCTGGCTCCCAAGACCGCATTCTTTCTAGCTTGAACATCCAATCAATAATGCCAACCTAAGGAATGCAAGGATGCCCAAGTGGCTGCCTTACAAATGCCAACTGGGGGCACCAAGATTCCAGCTGTTCCCTGGTAAAATGAGCTGTCAACACTTAGTACTGGGTGACCTTTCAGAATGAACTAAATTCAGTAAATGGCACCCAAATTTGGGCACTGAAAAAAATCCAGGTGGAATGCTATTCTATAAATGGCAATTTGAGTTGTATGCTGTTTATAGAAATGGGGAATGGGGGGATGGTACTTTATATACTGCCTTTCTGTGGTTACAATCAAAGCTACTTGCAGGCACATCTCAGAATATTGTGCAATTTTGTGTGCATAAAGTTGCTCGCTATTTATAGAATCTTTCAGAATATGCATTGAAGATACTGCTTCTTTAATTCAACAAGCTATTGTAACTTTAGATGGAACGTCACTATTGTGCGCTCCCCCCAAAAGTACAAACAGCCTGTCTAACTTTCTATATTCAAAGGATGAACCCACTTTATGCAGAAAGGAAGGAATAGATCAAAGAACCACCTTTTCTTCTTCCTGCCAAAAGCTGGGAAGTAATTTTTTTTTGTTGCAGATAAGGGACTGGAAAGAGAAGGTTCTCTTGTGAACAGTTAGATTTCATAACCTGTGAGCAGCTATATCTTTTATAAAGATTGTTTAATTGCATGTTTGAAAAGATTTAATCGTATATAAAAGGTTTAATTTTGACATCGGTGTCCTGTGTTTCCATGTCAATGCCCACAGTCACCCTATGTAATATCCAGGTTCTGAGGCTAATACATTATTTTCCTGCCCACAAGAGCAGAAGGGGGGAGGAGAGGGAGGGATAAGAAGTGCTGCTACTATGCCCTGTCTGATGCCTGTGCCAAACTTTGCTACAGAAGGTTCTCACAGAGGCATCTCACAGTTCAGCTCCCACAGAGGGACCATCACTGTATGATCTATGGGATGGGTCTGTGGAACATAAAAAAATATATTTATTGATAGAAGTTTTTACAGCTGTTGCAATGGGACCTGAACCCGGTTCTGTAGCTTCTGAGGCTGCTGTGCTAACCATTAGGCTACAATGGCAGTTTGAGCTCCAAGTTTTTCATTGAAAGAACCCAAAAGCACTGCATAGTATGACACATCTCTGTGAAGCACCAAAGATGTGCTGTGTCCAGGAAAAGGAACCTACTGTAGAACATACTAACACTCTCTCTAAGTCCTAAATGATAAAATGTAGCAAAACTTGAGCACTGTTCACAACAGACGCAGGAATCGGCGCAGAATGCTACTCTATAAGCAATGCTCCAAGTTCGACACCATTTATAAAATAGTGTGTAGTGCTGAGATCTGTGCCAAACTTTTAGGCACAAGGATTTACAGCAATTCAAATCTGGTGTAAATGTTCATGCCTAAATTAGGCGTAGATCCCCCCCCCCCCCCCCAATTCTATAATACCAAGCATTTCTTTAGTAAACGCTTCTCCCATGTCCACGCCCCTTTTCCAGTTGCACGCTAAGAGATGTATGCGTGCATCTTTATAGAATAGAACATAGCAAGATATGTGTGCAAGATATGTTAATTAGCACCAATAATTGATTGTTAGTGTCCAGTTGGTGCTAATAGACTTGTTATGCAATTCTGCGTGGAAACTGGGTGCATGCCCAAATTTTTACACCATATATAGAATCTGGGGGGTTAGTGCTATTTACTTTAACTGTCCCATCTTATTTTTTAGGCTTCTGACATTTGTACACACAAACTTTAAACTGTGGTTTCTCCTTGCATCTAAAAACTACTTGGAAGTTGTCAGGGATAATTTGCAACTTTTACTCTGCTCGCCCCTTAAACACACTAGGCTTTCTTTCACACTTGCTGAAACCTCTTTATTGGGATTTCCTAAATATCCTGTTTTGATAAGTCTCCTTCAAGGATATCTCACTCCAAATCATTAATTCATGAGCTACTGTTGGCTTCCCCCTCCCCAATTCTAGTTTAAAAGCTGCTCTGTTTCCTCTAAGTCTCCTAAAATCTTTGAAGTGACCTTTGTTAGATGACCCCCTAGCTGAGGACCTACAATGATTTTCTAGTAATTTAAGCACTTTAGACTTGACAAGCTTCTCCAACTCATCTCCAAACAAGAGACCTCCCTCTCACCCCATTTGATGGGTAACTTGCTGAGACACGTTTTAGAAGGATCATCAGCAGACCAATTTCTAAGCCACAAACATGGAAAGCTGACATCACCAAAGTGCCATAGTCTTAGCCAAAGTTCTAAACAAATCATACAAGGTATTTGCCAAGTAAGCTGTTCCCATATCCAAGTGTCATCTGTACTGCCAAGGCTGAAATCTCAAAGACTTGCTTCAACAAGACTCCATTCTATGATCCTGGGGTTCCTTCAATACTCCATCCCCTTCTATTGGGATAGTAGTCTTCTTGGTCACCGCTGAAACTTTCCTTATCTGGAAACAAAACTGGATATAACCTAGGACCTCTTGACATGAATCACTGCATCCAGAACTTCCCATTCCTCATATACTATGTCGTCAACAACTCTATATATAGGAAAAGGTTTAGTAAATTTCCTAATACCAATTAAAAGAGGATCATTTGAAGCCACGCTCTTGTCTGAGTGATCTGTTGAAATCTTAATCACTGATAACACCTGAGAAAATTTGCACTACAGAAGGATCCTCCCTAGGAGGAACCTCCTCTACCTCAGAGAGAACCTCCTGTAAATTATGAGCTTGCTCTGGAACATCAACAAAGTTACCATCCTCCAGAGAATAGGATACGTAGACAAGAATTCAGTGGACCCCAGGCAAAGGAGATTTTCAAAGACCTCCTGTTGCAACCTCTCTTCTCATACAAAAAGTTTCATGCATTAACGAGACAAATTCAGGAGAAAACCCCTGTTCAGCTTCAGAATTCCTGTGTTTGTTTAACTTATCAACTTCAAAAGAAGCTGCATCCGAGGATGATTTGCACAGGTGATTCAATCTGCACAGAAACTACTATAACTGCATCAAAAATGTGGTTCCCACCAAAACTGGCTCTATAAACAGACTGAGAAAATCATCCAGAAGATTCTGAGCCGCAGCAGGAATGCCATATGGAAAAAGTACCGAGGTTTCCCCACTGGCTGGTAAGTTTTTCTGCCCTCTCCTCACACCTCCGACCTCGTTCTGACGCAAATCTTCCCTCACAAACTGCACAATGCTTCAGCGGTTCCGGCTGAGTTGCCATATTAGCTTACTGACTGTGCCGAAAAAGAAACAGAGCTGAATGAACACCATATTGGGGTGGGGTGGGGAAGTAGATAATACAAAAGAATTACACAACAGAACAAAAAAAAATTTCACTCTGTCTCCAACCAAAAAACTAAAACAGTCTTGTTTTCATAGAAAAAGAAATTAGGAAAAAAAATTATACCATACACTAGCTAAAAGCTGTTTTTCTTCTGTGCATTTGTTTGTTGTACAAATACTTAGCTCAGACACTCAAGGTTCCCTTTTTGTAAGGAAAGGGCTAAAGTACACAACTGCTACCCCTTAAATGCCAATGGAAAAAAGGGGGTGCTTAGGGAGGATAGGGGAGGACCTGGAACCTCCAGGTATAACATCTCAAGGCTCCCAGAATAGCCAAGCTCCTCAAACCTGAGCCTCACTCACAAGCTTTTGTCTTTTTATTTTGTTGTTGTTTTAAATGCCAGGAAAAATGAACTTTCCTACAAGACTTGTGAAGAGGCTGAACCAGTTATCTGACCTATCACCTGCTGGAGACTGAGAAATACTGCCTGGCTAAGGACCTGCATAAGGTTCTTACCTGATATCATAGTTCAGTACTTTTCAGTCTCTACCTGCTGGCAGGACAGCATGACTCAAGCATCTGGACTGGTCTGGGAGGACAAATAAGGAATGCCTCATGCTGATAACTAAGTAGATACACCTAACTATAGAGCAATCAAAATGCTTGGATGGGTATTCTTTTCCTCTAGTCTAGTGTTACAGGAAAATGTCATTTTGGTACTACTTAACAGAAACTGAAAAATAAATGTTCAGCAGGTGCTGATCCATAAGGCAACCCACTGATAATCCATTGCATGTTCAGGTAATGTACTGGATCCCTTGCAGGCTGGACGGAAGTCACCATGAAGGATATTTTCTTCACCACTTTTTAGCTGGCAATGGCTGCTGCATTAGTGACGGCAGACTTACTTTTCTCTTTGGGATCAAACATAATGTCTTTGTAGAAAGTCCAACTCCATCTCACTCTGAAGGACAAGAGTCTAACTCAAGGGTTCTCAACCCAGTCCTCAGGGCACACCAAGCCAATCAGGTTTTCAGGATATTCACAATGAATATGCATGAGATAAAACTGCTTGCACTGCCCTCATTATATGCAAATCTCTTATTGTAGACATCTTGAAAAACAGATTGGCTTGATGTGTCCCAAGCACTGGTTTGAGAAACCCTTCTCTAACCATAGTGTCTTGCACCTCTGAACAGAGCATGCTTCAAATCAGATCTGCCTTCCATGCTACATTTTAATGCCAGACCCCGATGTGCAAACAGGAAAAGGGGGGCAAAGGGGATCGGGGAAAGGGGGTAGAGAGTACTGGGGGGGGGGGTAAACGGGGATGTGGGGAGTGGGAGGAGAGGATGGGTGAGGGGGGAACGGGATGACATAACTGTTAGTTGTTGGATAATAATGCCAGACCCCGATACAGCTGCTCAAAGCAGAGCAATATGTACAGTATCTTAGAATGTCCAAAAGAAAGGATGGTACTGGGTGTGAAGTAAAGCAACTTTTACTGTTTTATTAACTTACTTGCCACCTCCACTAGTTAGCGTTGGTGTGGGCCTTGTTAGCAAGTCTGAAATTTGTGACGATAGCTTTGTCTTTGCAGCAGTCTGTTGCTGCACTCTGACTTCTGCTGCATCTGCCAAGTGCATTAATGTCTTCCTTTCAGGACTTTCTTCAAAGTTTTTACATCCAATGCATTTGCATATAGAAGAACACATGATTTTTGCCTGGAAATACAAGTTACAATTTAGTTAAAGGAACAGTTTTGCACTATTTGGTCACACTTTTATTTTTGTTGTTGTTTGTATTAACATGTTAAATATATGCCAACACTAATGGCTTGTTGAGATGGTAAGGATTTGGAAATTTCAAGAAATCAGTTCATATGCGTTCAGAAGAAGCATAACAGCTAGACTATATGGAGCTCACTCTTGTTATTCAAAGCAGAAAATACTGTACATCTTTAGCAATCTCCAAACCAACAAAAACCAAAACATGACAATTAGCTTAAGTTATTGAACCTGGAGAGTTCCCAAAAGTGTAACGACATCTTCACACCTATCCATGTCTTATAACAAACATTGTCCAAGTTTTGATGGAAAGTTTTTAGCATTACAGTCACCATGTCTCTTTTTCTATAATTTCAGAACTGAGTTTAAAATTTTCCTAACACCCCTTGTCCTTTGTTTTAAATTATTTCTTCAAAACAGCATATCACAATACAGTAACACATAATGCAATCTGACACTCAGATATAATTTTATCAACAAAGTACTTTTACTAGAAAAGTGTAACTCGGAAGAAGTGTTCATGAAAACTGGAATTTTACATTTTAACATATCAACCTTAAACACTAAGGCTGCATTTTGATGTAAATGATTAATTGTGATTAATCGTGTGATTAAAAATTATTTATCTCAAAAGTAATTGTGTGATTAAAGACAGGGCATTTCCAGCAGTTCATTGGGGCTGGGGATACAAGGATGGACTGGGGGGACACGCATTTCCTCTTTCCCCGCTCCCCCCCCCCCACACTAGATATCATACATTTGCTGGTGGGGATGCTGAAGCCCTGCCAGTCAAAGAAATCCACTGCAAGAGTGGCCCCCCCTTCCTCCTTGTGCTGCCTCAGGAGAAAGGAAGTCAGAAGGATGCCTCCAGCTGCCAATACTAGCATTCCCGGAACATGCTCAGTTCATGCACAAACTGAGCATGTTTGGGGAATGCAAGCATTGGTGGCTGGAGGCACCCTGCTGACTTCCTCACTCCTGAGACAGTATGAGGAGGAAGGGGATGACTTGGGCAGTGGATTTCTTCGGCTGGCGAGGCTTGAGCTACCTCACCAGCCATTGAACAGGTACTGCAGCTTTGGAGGGGGCCTGAGCCCAAAGGAGGGGGCCCAGGTCTCCAAAGCCTCTACCTCCCCTGTGGATACGCCACTGATTAAAGGCCCAGCATATTCCTTTCTTTCACCTCCAGGTCCAACTCTCTCTTCCTTCCTCCCCTCTCTACCCCTAGAGGTCCATTCTCTCTCTCTCTTCCCTCTCTCCAAACCCCCCTCCAAGTCCAACACCTCTCTTTTTGTTCCTTCCCTCCACCCTCTCCATCCCAGGTCCATTATCTCTCTCCCTCTGTCTGAGCCCAACATCCCTCTGTCTCTTTACTCCCTCCACTTCCCTCCTTCTCTCCCTACTTCTCCCCCCCCCCCCCCCCGAGTCCAAAACCTCTTTTTCTTCCTTCCCTCCACCCCAGGTCCATTATCTCTCTCTCCCTCTCTCTGAGCCCAACATCTCATCCTCTCTCTTCTCCCTCCATTTCGCATCTCTCCCTATTTCCTGCTTCCCCTATGCACTGTCCAGCATCTCTCCCTCCCCTTTTAGCCCTGCCTGTGGTTCTCTCTCCCTCCCACCGAGATTCTCTCTCACTCCCCCTCCCCCGGGACACCCAAGACTCTCTCTCAAACCCCCACCCCCTGTCACCGGCCACCTGCATCTGGCCAAGTTTCTCTCTCAATTCCCTCCCTCCCATGGACCATCAGTGGCTCTCTCTCCCCTCCCCTTCCCATCCCATCCCATCCAGTTTACCTTTTCAGTAAGTCTTCAGTTGTGCAGCAGCAGCCGTACTTTAAAGCTGCCTGCGGCCTGCACCAGACCTTCCCTCTGATCCACCCTGCCCCCCTCTGAAACAACTTTCTGTTTAGGGCGGGTCAGAGGGAAGGCTGGTGCAGGCTGCAGGCAGCTTTTCAGGGCCAAAAACTTATTGAAAACTGAAAAGGTAAATTGGGTGGAGAAAGGAAGGGAGCTGGCGCTCCAGGACGGGAAGGAGAGATGCCAGACCACACAGCAGGGGGAGGTGTGGGAAGGAGGCAGAAGGTTAATTATTAATCGTGATTAAAATTTTTAAATGTTCAAACTGATATTTAGATAACTGTTTTGAAGATTAGTGTTTAACACACAATCCAACACACCATAGGAGCCAACTTATCAAAATGATTGGGGGTGCTGAATTTTTTTTTTTAACAGGTGGTGCATTCCCCCCCCCTTCCCCCTCCATTCATATCCAGCAATTCTCCTCTCTCCCCTCTCATCCATTTCCAGCAAATTCTCCACTCTCCCATGCCCTCCCCTCCCTCCATCCATGTCCAACAAGTCTCATCTCCCCCTGCCCTCCCATCCATGTCCAGTAACTCACCCCAACCACCACCTGCCCCTTTTCAGCCCTCCCCTCTCCTCAGAGTTCCAGGCCCCCCCCCTCTCCTCCGAGTTCCAGGTCCCCCCCATCTCCTCTCCTCCAAGTTCCAGGGCCCCCCCCTCCTCAGAGTTCCAGTCCCTACCCCAGCCCGACCTCTTCTCCCACAACAGTCCTCCGTCCTCACCTTCCTGCCGCTCAGAATTCAAAACTCATCTTACCTCGCTCGGTCCCGGCAGCAGTGAAAGGCAAGCAGGCTCGGCTTCAGCCTTCCCTTCTCTCTCAGCTCTGGTCTTGCCCTCGCGGAAACAGGAAATGAGGGCGGGACCAGAGCTGAGATAGAAGGGAAGGCTGAAGCCGAGCCTGCTTGCCTTTACTGCTGCCGGGACCAGAGGTAAGATGAGTTTTAAATTCTGGGCGGCAGGAAGCGAGGACAGAGGACTATTGAGGGAGAAGAGGGCGGGCAGGTCGGGCTAGAACCGGAACTTCTGACGGCGGGGAAAATATTGGGGGTGCTCGAGCACCCACAGCACCCATGGAGTCGGCGCCTATGCAAGACACCAAATGTAGCTTTGCCATGATCTTATTCATACAGCCCAAGCCAGGTGTTGATTTTGCAGAAAAAGAACATTCTGTGGCAAAATTTCTAAAATTCTCTCTCTCATTTAGATATTTTAATGATTTTGCTTATTAGTGAAAATTTATTCTGCATAATACAAAGAAAAGTTTTTCAACCTTGTTGTGTTTCCGTTCAATTTATTTTATTTTTTCAAGGGAATTGTGGGTGGGGAATTTTAAATATTAGTTTGAAGGAGAACGGAAAAGAACATCTCAGGAACGGAGAGAAGAGAGGAAGAAGGGTCAAGGAATTTTATGTTAGTAGTTGATTTGCATATTTATGATCTTTTTATCACAATTTGTAAAACTGTGTCAAAGCTCGTTACTTTTATTTATTTTTATGTTTTTAAGTAATTTTGATATGTATTATTCATCATCTCTTCTATGATCTTTTGGAATAGACTCCTGATGCAGGCCTAGTCAGCCGAAACACACCTGTATCGAGTCTTGTTCATCATTTAATAAACAGTTTTAATCATCTGGAGTGTCGGCCACTGATTCTTGAGTCATCTTCGTTGTTTTGCTATATACAGTATATTCTTGACGAGATTTGTTTCTTTTACATCGATCTATAAAAACCACCACCACACTATCTCCCTTCAAGAGAAAACCTCCTCAGTCAAAATTCATCTTGTTCCTCAGGTAAATTGGGACTCAACACTGGCATTAAGGTGGAATAAAACAGCTGGGTGAATTGGGTAAAGGGGAATAGTTGGGTGGACTTCAGTGGTGTGCAATGACATTTACAACAGGAGATTCAGTAAATGTGCCTAAGAGAGGCTCGACAGCACCTACAGAGAATCTTCCACCTCCCAAAAACAATAAGGGGGGCTCAGCAAACCCAATATCAAACCTCCCACTCCAGTAAGAACACCAACATAGGCCTCCCACTCCAATGATAAACAAGAGGGGCTTGGTGGCCTCAACATAACAGTTCCCACCACCAGCGGAGGCAGTGGGTCTCACTGACCCAACGAAACACCACCTGTATCCCTTCCCAATCCTCTTTCCCCCTATAAATTGTACTCAACAGCTTCTTCTTCTCCTTCCCTCTTATCCTTTGCACTACCCTTCACTTTTATCACCTATCCCTTCACCACCACTCTTGTCCCTTATCTTGCTTCCATTTACCTCCTTGTGCCCCACTCTTCCATACCCTGCCATATTCCCTCTCTTCCCATTTTGAACCCACCATACACTCCCCTCTCACTTCACTCTTCCCTTCTAATGCTCTAAAACTCCCTCATTCCCCTCCTTTTACCCCACAGTTTCCTCTCTTTCCATCCTGCTTCAACACTAATTCAGCTTGTCTTCTTCTTGGAGTGGAGAAGTAGTCTAATGGTTAGTGCAATGGCATGAGAACCACGGGAACCAGGCTTGATTCCCACTGCAGCTCTGTGTAAGTACCTTATATAATCTGTAAACTATTTTGATTGTAACTGCAGAAAGTTGGTATAACAAATCCCATTCCCCTTTCATCACCCTAAACTCTTTCCTCTGCACTCTCCTTTTGCCCCATTTCTTCTCTCCTACCCAAATTCAGTCTGCACTCACCAATTTGTGCACCACTGCTCCTATCCCTCTCATTTCTCCCCCTTTTGCTCCTTAAAGTCCCCTCTCTCTGCCTCCTGCCCAGGCCAAATAAGGCATTGGATTTAATAGGTGCTTTTTTTCTCCTACCTGCATGGCGATAACCCAACCTCTCTTTATTCCTTTGATGAACTGAGAAGGGGCTGCGGTAGTGGGAATGGGAGTTAATAGGGGAGATATAAAGTTGAAAGAAAAATGCTTCCTCCTGCTGATACCATGGGACTTGATTGCCTAAGGTTGTCAACTTGTTCAAAAACAAAAACTCGCCACCTGCCACTCCCTTACTCCATCCCAAGCTCTGCCCCAGGTCATTCCATGTCAATTCAAACAAAATTTGGAAACTTCCCCACCTCACCCTTTTCATGGAGGCAGTCAAAACCCCATCCCTGGGCTTTGGCTCTGATGAAGTTTGGGACTTTTGAACCTTCTGTTATCTGAAAGAAGCACAAGAACTCTGTCTAGAATGAGAGGAGAAGGAGGATACCTACACCTCTGAAAGTAACAGAACCTCAGATGCCCTCTACTCTGATACCTTCTGAAGAGAAGGTCGGGTCAGAAGTGGGCCTGGAGAGGGTCCATAGTGTGTCCCTTATTGCTGCTTGATTCTCTCCATGCTAGGGCACATCAATGAGCTAGTCTGTGGGTGCCAATCCCCATGGCAGAAGCTCTCAATGCTGTGCCAAAAATATAAGCTGCACAAACTATGTATTTTGTGCACTCCTTCCCTTTGGCTACTAGCAAGCAGAGTTCTTCATCTTTGTCTCAAGGAAGAGAGCCTGTGAACTTCACCACACTTCACATAATGTTCCACAAGTACATGCTCATGAAGAGCTGATAGGATACTATGTGGGAAGGAGAGCATGACATTCTGAAACAGTCTCTTCCCCAAAGACTCCAAAGTCCAAGTCTCCCTCTCAGTGGGCACTGAGGAGTGACTCCTTGATTTCTTGGCCCTTTTGAAAGTGGATTCAACTACCCTGTAATGGTGAGGAAGCTGCTGCTTCTCAAATGCCAGAGCCTTGGGGACTCTGTATAAAGTCAACCTTCTAATTAGTAGGACATACAGATAGGGGGAGTCTCCCACATTCTTGAGGATTCTGGGAATGGATGTTGTCATAGCCTCCGGGAAGGGGGGGGAGGATTTGAGGATTTTGCCCTGGGCTGCTCCTCTGTCTCTAATTGAACGGGGCTGCTTGAGCGATCTGCCATACAATTTCAGTGACAAGAGTTCCTCTGGTGTGGATTTACACCTGGATCTGAAGGGAGGTTACTGGACTCTTCCTCTGCTTTAGACTCATAGAAGTTGTCAGTTGATTGTCTGAGTTTCTGTCTGATTCAGATTACCGACTGTATGGCAAGCCTCCCATGGTATAGAGTCACCGATGTTTCCCAGTGTCTCAGTAAAACCTCCTCTTCCAAAGAACTAGAAATGGATGTTGGTGCAGCTGATCTCAAATCGGAAATCCCTTCCTGAGCCTTAGTATCAAGGTATCTCTTTCAGGCATAGCATGGGTCTCGAGTATCAGCTAGATTGCCTCTGCCCTCGATAATATTCAAGCTGCAGGATTACATCGGGCGATAAAGCGCTCCATTCACTTCTTGAACTTCTGCATGAGCTGTTTCTCGAAGACTGTCATTGACAAAGGCATAAGCATTACAATAGGTGAGACCATGTTATCTTGAATCACGAGGAGTATTGGAACGCGGGTCTCAAATCCATAGAGGCTTTCGCACCCTCTCTGGTGACACTGAGGATAAAAGGTCCTCATGCTGAAGGTGATTCAAAGATGACAAGCTAGGTGCCTTGCTTTGATGGGGAGTGATGTCAAGATGTCTCAGCTCCACCTGATGTCCTGCATCAAGCTTCCTTGGCATCAACAAAGATGAGAATGCTCAGTGTTGAGGGTGATTGAGACACTCGATGTTGATGAATCCCCAGAGTCCAGTGCAGCTCCGAGACCAATGTTGCCAATATCAATCTATGGTCTTTACCACCAAGCAACTTTTCTGTATCATGGGTTTCTCCCTGACATCTGTGAGCAAAGAATACAATCAGGTCGGGTCCTAGGCATTTGTACCAGGATCATCTTTTGAAGTTGCAGCAAAATCAAAAGACTTGGTTGTGACAAAAATATCCTGGTCAGGAGACTGAGGCTTAAAAGTGGCTCACAATGAGCTGACAAAAAACGATCACTGAAAACCTGACAGGAGAACTATCAGGTACTTGTGAAAAAGATAATGCGACAGCTGTTGAGGCAACCACAACAGAAAACAAGTCCAATTGGCTCAACAGAAAAGTGTAACTCAGGAGGTCCTGCATGACAACAGCAGGCAAGAACAGGCATGCCTACATGGTAAGCCTACCTAAAGGCTTCTAGTAAAGTAGCTAGGGCACTGCTTCCATACCAGGCTCCGTGGGTGATGTCACTCACAGGTGAGGATTTACAGTCCTGCTTGTTCTTGGTGAAAAAGGTAGTGGACTAAAGGAAAAGGGTTGGGGGGGATGAGAGGGAGAGCTGGCAAGGAGAAGAGAAAGAGGGAATATGGGATATGGGATGCAGGAAATGATTGGGACAATCATTGGATTCAAGGTTCAGTGATCTAGGGGGACAAACTCTAGGGCCAACAGGGGTTACGGGAATATGGACAGGAATTTGCCTACTCCTACATTTAGGCAAAAGAAATAAAGACTGCTTTCAAATCGGCTTACCTCGTAGCATTCACAGTAATTTTTAAGACATCCTGATCGCTTACAATTACAGCCCTTGCTGTGACGTCGATCTGATTCTCCTTCTTTTCCTTTGCCTATTTTTGGTTTAAAGGCTTCTGGGTTTCTGTCAAGGCATGCCTACCAAAACAAATCCAAGATGTAAATTAAATGACAGACGAGATCACTTCTTTCCCACAGAGAAATGTTTGGCATCAAGTTGTTTCACAAGCTTTCACGTATCAGGTAGTCATAGTTTTCCTTCTAGCATCTTATCAACTCATCAGTTCTACTAGAAATCAATTTCATTATGATTCTTAATGAATACTTGAACTTACCAAGTCATTTATAAATGGCTTGAACCTTTATGGGAATGTGGTTTAGAAAACTAAAATGAGACGAAGCCATATAATTCCCCATCGGCTCAGATTGTTATTTAAAATAAAAATAAAATATAAACTATAAGCCCACATATACAAAGAAATGTACAGATGAAGTAAATGAATACCTCACTGCATTATGAAGCAACAGCAAACTGCACAATACAGAGAGACAACCATTTCCTCTGTCACACTTGTGGCGACACCAGCACTTAAAAATATTTTCTTTTATTCAAAAATGCTAAAACCACTCAGTAGATGCCTCCTTTTCCTTTTCTTCTGAAATTATTAAAATGACCTCAATCTTCCACCTTTCCCCAACCTAAGCAGTAAAGTCAATTCCTGCCAAAAAGCATGTGGGGGATAATTTAATACAGGTCTGGTACACGTAAAGCATGTTTTACACAAAGAAAAGACCTTCTATAAAATTGTGTGGTGGTATATATCTGCTAAATACATAGTCAACAAGTTAGTGTGTACTTCGAGCACCACAGGCTGAATATTGACCCTTGTGTGTGTATGTGTTTTTTGAAATGCCAAATTCTGCGGGCAGATTTTGGACTGGACTTTCAGTACAGGGCCAAATCTGACACTGGTGCTAAATTACCAGTATACTGGAAGCTGTCAGAAGTTATCCTGGTTCAGCCAATATTCAGTATCAGTACACATACAGCTATCCAGGCAAGTCTGGAGAGAATGCTGGAAGCACCATTTCCTCACTGATGTAGAAACGAGTTATTACCAAAGATAAAAACAGGGTGCGTTCATAGAACTACCAGTTATGATAAAATTGTGTGGATGGTTCACAGGTTACCAGTGCTTCAATCTCACTCATCTATCAGAGGTAACAGCTACATAATAGCCATACTGGGTCGGACCAATGGTCCATCTAACCTAGTATCCTGCTTCCAACAGTGGCCAATCCAGGTAACAAGTACCTGGCAGAATCCCAAAGAGTAGCAAGGTTCCATGCAACTGATCTCATGGTTAAGTAGAGTCACAACCACAGGGATGGGGCAGCGGCAGACAAGTCCCTTGGGCTGGCAAAAGGCAGGAACTAAGGCAAGACTAGAACAAGGGCAAACAGGACTAGGCTGGACAAGGCAAGATGGGACTAGACTGAGCAAGGCAGACAAGACAGGAACCAGATCCAGATGAGGAAAGAAAAATCAGAGCAACAGGGCTAGAACTGGAACCCAGGCAAAACAAGGCAAGACACGGAAACTAGGTTACAACTGGGTCCAGACAAGGCAAAGTCAGGCAGGGCGAGAACAGGATCAGGACTAGAGAGCTGCACAGGCATGGAGTTTGCGGGAATCCCGCGGAACCCACAGGATTCCCGCGGGGACGGAAGCAGGTCCTGCGGGGTTCCTGTGGAAGTGTAAGCTGCACTGCATCAGCCTCTCATCTACCGAGTACCTTGAGTGCTGTCTCCTCCTCCTCCTTGCTTTAACAGCACAAATGTGGAAAGTCTTCCGTTAAGGAGGTGATAGAGACACAAATGATGATGGAATTCAAAAAGACTTGGGATGAACACAGAGGATCTCTAATTAGAAAATGGAAGTTATAAAAATCCTAACCTTAAATGGCTGCATGGGTGTGGATGTGTCAAGTGACGCTTAGATGGCGACTCTGGCTGTGATTAACTAGGGCCGATACTGGGCAGACTTGTATGATCTGTCTCTAATATATGGCAGTCTGGTTTAGGATGGGCTCGACAGGGCTTAAACAGCAACTTCAGTGGCTGGAACATAAGGACAGTGCTGGTCAGATTTTTACGGTCTGTATCCCACAAATGAGAAGACGAATAGACTGGAGTGGGCTTCAACGAGAACTCCAGCAGTTGGAATATAAGTATAGGGCCAGATAGACTTCTATGGTCTATGTTCCAGAAACACAAAAGAAAGTATATAATATCACACTCGTTGATTTAATCATGAATTGATAATGAGTGTGACTATTGGGCAGACTGGATGGACCGTTCAGGTCTTTATTTGCTGTCACTTACTATGTTACAATTAATCCTCTTTGCTCCTGGGCTGATGCACAGACCTCAGGTCTGACACCTGACCTACTGGCGCGTGCATGTGGTGACCTCTCAGCACACAGTGCCAGAAATCAGAGACAAATCTTACATGTGCACACCAGAGTGTTCTAAGTTTCAGCTTCTATTCCTTCCTTGCCTACAGTGATGTGGCTCAAATCCAGAGAGAGACTGAGGGAGTTGACCAGAATTTTATTTTATGTGCCATTAAATTCTTGCGGGGGTGGGTGGGGATGGGTTAAATTGTTGTGGGGACGGGTTGTGATGGGTTAAAATTTTGCGGGGATGGGTGAGATTCTAGCAGAGATGGGCGGGGATGGGTAAGATTTCTGTCCCCATGCAACTCTCTAATCAGGACACAACAAGGAGCAACACAAGACAAGGCAAGGCTAGAGAAGACAAGGACTGGATCTGGACAGGGCAACGAAAGCAAGGCAGTGGGGCTAGTACTGGAACCCAGGCAGAACAAGGCAAGACACGGAAACTAGGTTAAAACTGGATCCAGACAGGACCAGGCAAGGCAAAAAGTAAAACAGACTACACAGAAAAACAGTACTAAGGGCACAACAAGGTTGGAAGGAAACAAGGACCAGACACACAGGACTAAACAGGGCAGGAACAAGAGTCCAAGGCAAGGCAAAGTCTGGAAATAAGGCAGGGCCTAGAGCTTGGCAGGAACTCGGCAGGAACCAAGAATAGAGCTTGGCCGGAGCAGGAACAAGGATCAGGAACAAGGCTTCATAGGAACAGGACTCACAGGAACAAGGCCAAAACTGGAGCTGAAACAAGGCTAGAGACCTCACTGCGAAGGTGTCTGAGGGGAGCAGGGGCCGCCTTTAAGTACCCCAGAGGATGGAAGTAGGTCCTCAGTCACCTCCCAGAAAGGCGGCACGTTGCCCCTTTAAGAACAGTTCTTCCATGTGCACGTGAGCCCTAGGAGAGCTGGCAACCTGGAAGCCTCTCGCCATCGGACACCGGAGGCAGCCGCATCACCTGACGTGGGCTCTGCCAGGAAAAAGTGGGTCAGAGGAAAAAGGCAAGGCAGAGCCGTGACAAGTAGTGGTGTTCTCCATGTCTTTCTTAATTGCAGATTATGGACTTTTTCTCCAGGAACTTGTCCAAACATTTTTTTAAATCCAGCAATACTAACTGCTGTTACCACCTCATCTGGCAACAAGTTCCAAATCTTAACTATTCATTCAGTGAAAAAATATTTTCTCCTGTTCATTTAATTTGAAAATCTATTTGTGGCAAAAGTAACCATTAACATACACAACAATGGGGAAATCACAACAGATATTACATGTGTACACTGATTTGAAATCACCAAAAAACTCCAAAAAACCAAAACAAAAACCACCTTTTTGTAGGGTACTCCCCAACTCTAAAGAAAAAGAAAGAGAAGAACTCCCACCCTTCCTTTCTCCTCCTGACACCAAGTCCATGCCCAAACAAAACATAGGTGGAGGCCTGGTCTCTTATGACACCAACCCACTGGTATAAAACCCCTACTTTCCCAACCCTATCCCCGGAGAACTTCAACCACCACATACTCTCCAGTTGCATCATGAAACTTGTTCAACACGTGGCTTCCTGTTCGTTTTAAAAGTATTACCATGCAAATTCATGACAGCAAAAAAGAGAGGGTCCAAAAGTACACAAAACAAAGCAGCAAAAGGGCTGTTTTGTTCTGGGATACGACTAAGGCAGTCCTAAGAGGTGGTATTATAGCATATTGTGGCGTCAGGAGGAGGGCCCGAGATGGAGCCATTGTCCAACTCGAGAGGAAATTAGTGGGTCTCCGTAGATTTGCGAGATGTTCTCAAACCCAGGATTACCATGAACAATTCTTGGCTACTCAAGCAGCGCTTAATGAACTTTTACATCAGAGGGCTAAAAAATCTGCGGTATACTATCAATATCATTTGTATAAGCATGGAGATAAGAGTGGGAGATTATTGGCACACTTGGCGCGCCCACCAGCATCTACCATTTGGGATTTGAAGGGGGAGGATGGTCGTGTGATACATGATACTCCAGGTATTACTGATACCTTCTTAGGGTTTTATAAAGCTTTATACCGAGGAGAACAAGATGGGGGCTTAGACCCGGAAACTTATTTGTCTAGTCTTGACTTACCAACCCTTACGCAGGCCCAAACAGACTCTCTAAATCAACCTACTGAGGAAGATGAGGTGGTGTGGGCCATAAAGCGTAGCTCTCAGTTTAAGGCACCTGGGCCAGACGGATACAGAGCAGAATCTTATAAGCTTTAAGTAGCAGATATTGCCGAACCTCTTATGGCTATGTTCAATGAGTTTATTGCGTCTAAACGACTTGCTCAATTTTTGACATTGGCTCATATCATAGTGCTCCCTAAACCTGGTCGGGATCCCACTTTACCAGGTTCATATAGACCTATCTCACTTTTGTGTTTCAGATTAGCTAGGGTATTACCATCCATCATTGCTTCTCCTCAGGTGGAATTTCTACGGGATAGACATGCAGTTAAAAATATTCGGCAGATCCTGGCCTCTTTGGAAACGGCGAGGATGCAACATGATAACACGCTTCTTAGCTTTGATGCAGAAAAAGCTTTTGATAGAGTAGCCTGGCTGTTTATGTTTAAGGTTCTTGAGATGTATGGCATTCAGGGTAGCTTTTTTGATGCGATATGTGCTTTGTATCATGACCCGAGGGCAGTCATGTTGGTTAATGGCTCTGTATCACAACCTTTTTCCATTGGTAGAGGGACAAGACAGGGTTGCCCACTGTCCCCCACTGCTATTTGTTTTGACTCTTGACCCCCTGATTAAAGAGACTTTAGCCAACCCAGACATTAGAGGGGTACGGGTGGGAAGAAAGGTATTTAAAATTTCAGTTTTTGCGGATGACCTCCTGGTACACTTGACTTCTCCCTTAACTTCACTTCCAACTTTGTTGGAACGTTTTCAGGAATATGGGGAATTCTCAGGGTTTCACTTAAATATGGATAAATTGGAGGCGTTGCCAACTACGCCCTTGGTTTGCGAGGGCTGGGGAGATTCCTTCCCCTTGTCATGGGCGGATGGCCACTTTACTTACTTGGGTATACAGCTGCCGGTTGATCTAGGGGCGTTATACTCTTTAAATATCAAGCGTCTGCTGCATTCTACCGAACAGCAATTGCGGATATGGCAGTCATTACCTTTATCTTTGCATGCACAAGGAGCAGATTTGTCCTCAACAGTGTTTTGTTAAAGCCTATGAGGGCTGCCTGGCATATTTTGCTTCACTACTGGCATTGCTCACCTAATTACACGGATTTCTTACCCCTTATGGGGAATTTGGCCTTCACCCCTGGGATAGACTCTCCAGTAATTCAAAATTGGGGCGTGCAGGGCTATCTTTGTATTGCGGACATGTTGAACACAATGGGCACTCTTAAACCACTTGGTAGTGTTGTGAACACAATACTTCCACACCCAGGGAATTTATATGCATATATACAGGTCACCCACTATGAGTCTTGCCTTCTGAGTAAAGGCTATGAGTTGAATGTGGTAACTCGACTACAGTCTTTTTTTTTACATCAACTCAGGTGACACATGTCTGTGGCTTATTTTCATAAAGCTCTTACTCTGTTGATGCCTGGGAAGACTTAGGTGCCCATTGTGACGAGGTGGATGGTGGAGCTGGGTCATCAGGTAGAGGAGGGGGCACTGCGTGCTATGTTGCGGCTTATCCCAAAGATCGTCTATAATGCTAGATACAGGGAATGCTTGTTTCGGATTTTAACAAGAGCATATGTTTCTCCAAGGCAGGCATTCCATGCTCGGTGTATCGCTTCATTGGAGTGTAAGGCCTGCGGGATATTAGAGAATACCCTCTCTCATGCACTCTGGACATGTCCAAGCATATGAGACTATTGGCATCAGCTGTTTTCATATATAAACACTTTGTTTCCTTTGCCTGTAGATTTTGCCCCCCTGAGTTTTTTTTTTTTTTATCAGGGACAGAACAATATAGGGGCCCTCTGTCCAAAGGACATCAATATTTTCTATAAAAAGCATGTGTGGTGAGTGTGACGTGTATCTTGCAGAAGTGGTATCTATGAAATTTTCCTAATCAGTGGCATTGGCGTAATGTGCTTCAATTGCTATTAACTTGGGAGGCTCGTTCCGCCTGTCTCACAGCAAAGTGGAGAAAATGGTTTGGGAGCCTTATATACGATGCCTTTCCCATCGGGCGCGGAGCCTACTTCTTAATACTCTACCTTTATAGGTATTACTGTGGAAATCTGCCTTTGGGTTCTATATTCCTGTATTATTAGACTGCATACCTTAGGGTGGGGAGGGAGGATGGGAAGGGGGGAGGGAATGGTTTGGGAGATTTTTGTTGTTTATGCAGAAGGGGAGTGTCAGAGGAGTTAGGCCTCTCCTATGTTGGGTTTGTCTGCTTTACAACATAGGTTAGATTGATATTGGGGTTGGAATTATTCTCGTCTTTGCTATATTACCACATACATGAAAGGGGGGATGGGGGGGAGAAACTTAAAAACTTTTGATGACAAGTTCTTCTTTTCAGTCATCAATAAAAATGTTTTATAAATATAAATTGGAAATAACCCAGATTGTCCTTTTATAAAAACTCAGCCAGATTCTGGTAGCTTACACTACAGATTGGCTTCTCTCCTCCTAGGGCCTCACTTTTCCCAGAGTCCTAGAAAACTCACAACTTCAACCACAATGGAGGAGTGAAAAAACTGGACTTTCTTGGATGTAGGTTGCACATTAAGTGAGGTTTGCCACATACAGAACTGTTGACCCTTAAGCAGGCCATGAATAGGAACTGCAACTGTAGCTTTTGGTGCCTCTATGTACTTTAGGAGGCTAAAAACATCACTTGCGGCTCTGTATATTTCCTGTATTGGGACCGGTTCTTTTTGTGCCATCCACTGGACAAATCTGTGATAAGATATATCCTCATACCAAGATTCACTCTTCACTGGAGAAGAGAGGAATCAGACAGAATTCACTATAGAATATTCTTCTGCCTCCTCAAGAAAGCCTGGGTGAACATCTAGATGATTCAAGAATTTCTCTGTTTGAGATATATTTGATCTAGGAGATGGAGATAAGGAAATTAGCAAATGTGCAGGTTCAGGCTCTGAGTCAGCAATTGATAGATGAGGAGAAAATTGTGTATCCTTCTGGGCTGAAGTTACACCTGCTGAGTAAGAAGGTGTTGCACTAGGTTGTCGGTACTGCACATTTGGAAGGTCTTTGCAGTAGCCTTTCACAAATTCATTAAATATATTGCTAGAAGAAATACAGCTGGTCTTGGAGAGGAAATGTAACTGGCAGCTACAGTCATCAGCTACTGTGACTAACACTGGAGTCAAGGAAACAGACTGTTTCATTAAGGTATTAGGAATCATATTGAACTCTAATCTCTCCTTCAAAACATACGTCATCTACTGTTAAGATATGCTTTTTTCATTTAAGATGAATTAGGTCAGTTCGACATCTATTTAGCCAAGCCACATTACACATTCTCATCCATGCATTTGTCATCACACACATAGATTACTGTAAGTGGTTCTGAAGGGTGTCTGTCAGAGAGCGATCAGACAGCTGCAGCTGATACAAAACATTGCTGTTAAACTGCTTTAAAACACCAAAACGTTTGATGATGTGAATCCATTGTTGCAACTTGAACATTGGCTTCTGGTGGAAAATCAAACTGTGTATAATATCTTGTTGCTGATTCATAAGATCCTGTATTTGGGTTCTCCTTCATTTTTGCTTTTTTTTTAAAAATCTGTTACCCTATGTTCTACCAAGGGTCTTGCGCTCCAGCCAACACCACCTGCTAACTATACCTGCTCTTCCAGATGTGTCTTTAAGTACATATTGAACATTGATGTTCAGTGTAGCAGGGCACTTTACAGTACTTTATGCTGAAATCCACCATCCACATTTTGTTGTTTGTTATTGACATATAGTTATTTTTGTGGATGAGTCCCTTATTTTTGGTTTGATTAAAGTGTAGCAGGGCCTACAGAGGGTATTCTTTCTAGGTTTAAAGCTACGTTGACCTATCTATTTCACTCAGCTTTTATTATATTATCAAGGCCTACCTAGGTTAATGAATTGCTTCAATTTAGTGGTGTTTTATGTTTTATATTACTTCTATTAGATTGTAACTTTTTCTTTTCCATATATTATTATTGTATGTAATCCGCTTTGATGGTCTGACACTAAGAAGGCAATCAAATAAACATAACCTTGAACCCTGACTGTTGCACAGAGGCATCCTGTAAGCCAGGTAAACTCTACGCTAGGACAGCACTATTTGCTTTATAGTGCTATAGTGCTATAAAGCTTTTGTGTTGTGTCTGTCATGTCTATGCACTCTGCGCGGCATGTGCGTTGGGAGTTGCTGCACAGAAGAGGAATCCAGCCACCTTGGAAAGGATCGATGAGGCCACCTTCTCTTCAGGCCTGTGCAGGCATTCAGAGGGAAGTTGTGCTGAAGGTTTCAGAACTTCCAAGGAAGCCAATGCCAGTATTAACGATATTTGTTTGTTGTATTTGTATCCCACATTTTCCCACCAATTTGCAGGCTCAAACTGTCTGTCAGGGCAACTAGACTTTTAAAGCCACTTCACTGGGAAGTTGAATGTTGTTCCATAAAAGATTCTCTACGCAAATGCGAAGCGCTGGCAGACTTCTCAGCAGGGCCGCTGAGAGACAGAGCCACCCTCCCACCCTTGGACAGCAGCTGCCACAGACTTTCCCCCACTTGGGCCACCGCTGTCCCCACCCCCTTACCTCCCTCGGTCTGTCACTCTTCTGTTCCTATGTGCAGAGAGCTGGGTTATAGTGTTAATGCAATCACCCGGGTCCCGATACACAGAGGCAACTGCCTACCTACGGAAGCCTTGCCGGTGCCGGGCCCCCCTTGGAGTCCGAGCCCGGGGAACCTTGTCCCCCATCCCTCCCCTCAGCAGCCCTGCTTCTGAGCACAGGAGACCCGTATCATCATCTTTTGTTTGAAGCAGCCTCTTTTCAGCTTCAGAGTGATCATAAAGATGATTAAGTCAGTCTTTCCATACTCAAGAGACAAAAGAGCACAAAGTTTGCATTCTCATTCCTTATCTTAGTAACTAAGTAGATTAAGGACTTGGAGTGAGTGTCGAAGTTCTGGATTTTTAAGCTGTTATTTTTAGCAAGGCCACAGTATAGATTCTGGAGCCATATCAAACTTGTAGAAATAAGAGAAAATAATAAACAATTCAACAGAAAACAACAGTGTAAAAGGTTTTAAACTAAATACAAAAAATTTCTTAGGAGAGCTTTGTTTGGTGTCTGACCAGCAGAGTGGAAAAGATAAAATTAAGTAGCTGAAGAGATTGTAGCGTGCAGGAAAGGCTGAA
This sequence comes from Microcaecilia unicolor, assembly GCF_901765095.1. NCBI lineage: Eukaryota > Metazoa > Chordata > Amphibia > Gymnophiona > Siphonopidae > Microcaecilia > Microcaecilia unicolor. The sequence continues at coordinate 398,129,240 of NC_044032.1, read as the reverse complement.
CATAGTAACATAGTAGATGACGGCAGAAAAAGACCTGAACAGTCCATCCAGTCTGCCCAACAAGACAACTCATGTGTGCTACTTTTGTGTATACCCTACTTTGATTTGTACCTATGCTCTTCAGGGCACAGACCGTATAAGTCTGCCCAGCACTAGCCCCGCCTCCCAACCACCGGCTCTGGCATAGACCGTATAAGTCTGCCCAGCACTATCCCCGCCTCCCACCACTGGCTCTGGCACAGACCGTATAAGTCTGCCCACCGGCTCTGGCACAGACCGTATAAGTCTGCCCAGCGCTATCCCTGCCTCCCAACCTCCAGTCCCGCCTCCCACCACTGGCTCTGGCACAGACCGTATAGGTCTGCCCCGCACTATCCCTGCCTCCCAACCTCCAGCCCCGCCTCCCACTACCGGCTCTGCTATCCAATCTCGGTTAAGCTCCTGAGGATCAGAGCTTGATCAGAGTTTTACATTAAGTTCTGAGCTCTTCTGTTCCAACAACATGCAATAGCATCATTCACAAGTTAAGGATTTTCTGTCACAAATGATATAAAACAGCTACAACAACCGAGTAGAAAGTGGCCAATATAACACCAATTTTTAAAAAGGATTTCTAAGATGATCCAGGAAAATACTGACTGGTGAACCTGACTAGTTTTGGGCAAAGTGGTAAAGAACAAATTTACAGCCACACAGACACTGCTTAGCTGGAATGAACCAGCACGAGTTTAGTTAAGGAATTCTCACCTTACCAATTTATTAGATTTCAAAGTGGTAAACATGTAGATAAAGGTGGGTCAGTTGATGTAGTGTATTTGGATTTTCAAAAGGCATTATTAGACCAAGTCCTTCATGACAGACTCATCAGAAAATGCAAAATCAGAAAATGGAGAACTGCCCTATTATGGATTGATAACTGGTTAAAAGATAGGAAACAGTCAAACTGAATGTTCAGTTTTCCCAAATATAAAAAGACTATTGCAAAGTTTCCCAAGGATCCAAACTGGGTCCTGTGCTGTTTAACATTTATAAAAAAAACTGGAGAAAGGACCAACAAAGTAAGGTGATCAAATCTGCAGATGATATAGAATTATTCAAAGCTGCTAAAATAGTGGAGGATTGAAAGGAACTTGTGAGACAGGAGATGGGACATCTAATAGGCAGAAATAAAATTTAGTGTGGCCTAAAATAAATCTGAATAATAGATACTGCAAAGATGTCTAAAGTGATACACATAGGAAAAACATAACTCCAGTAAAAGATATGCAATGCTGGGTTCTATCTTGGAGTCATTGTGGACAAATATGATGAAATATTCAACCCAGTGTACTGTAGCTACCAATAGAAAAAATAAAAGGCAGCAAACAATGTTAGGGATTATTAAAAAAAAAAGAAATGGAGAACAAAACTAAGAATATCTTTATGCCTCAGTACAGGTCAACAGTACAACCATATCTTGACTATTGTGTGCAGTTTTGGTCACCCCATCTCAGAAATGACACACTGTAGCATAACTAGAAAAGGTTAATAGAAGGGTAACAAAAACAATAAAAGGGATGGAGCATCTCTATTATAAAGAAATGCTAAACAGTTTAGGGCTCTTCAGTTTGGAAAAGAGACAGCTGAGATACGATTTTATAATTTTCTATAATATCCTGAGTGGGATGAACAATTAAATAAAGAATGGTAGTTTAATGTTTGTAAACAGGGGGGAAAAAAGAGGACACTTGAAACTAATGATCAGATTGAAAAAATCAGAGAAAGTATTTTTTCATATAGCACTTAATTAAGCTATGGAGCAAGAAGATATTGACACGGCGACTAACACAGTAGAGTTCAAAAGAGGTTTGGACAAGTCCCTAGAGCTAAAGTCCATTAAAAATTAGCCAGGTAGATTTGGGAAAGTCATTGTTGATCCTTGGAAATGATCTCTTTTTATTTTTGGAATCTGCCGGATACTTGTGACCAGGACCGGCTACTCCTCGAAACAGAATGTTGGGCTACATGGACCTTGATGTGATTCAGCATGGCTTTTCTTACGTTCTTACATGCACCTTGACACAAGAAAACTTGTTAAAGCCAGATCACTGACATTCTGAAGTTGACGAATGTCTATATTCCTCTTCGACATTATTCTTGATTTGTTAATTCCACGTATTTGATTTAAATACTAATGTTAAGTAAGCTTTGATTGTTTGTTCACCAGCTGTTGGTGGAAACCTATATAAAAGTACACACTAAGAAAATCATACACTCATTTCATTTCTACATGCAGCTGAACACTCATAAAAAGTATCTGAGGAACACATGATTTTAAATGTTAGAGAGTGTGAGTCACTTCCCTCTTTATATAACTGCTTTTTCCTTTGTTTTAAAGCTACCTCCAATAAAAGCTATTACAGCCTGCAGAAGAGCAAAACCAGAACAAACATTTTAAAGGTCTAAAACAAGAAAAACATAAAAGCCTGGAGAAAAACCTAGAATAAGCAGGAAAGCACTGGAACTGTTGCTAGAACTTCTTTGAAAGGACAGTGATCACAGCAGCCTTAATACCGATCCCTGTCTTGAGAATTTCAGGTGTCAGCAAACCACATAACAGGTCATTGATTCTTAGTTTAACTACTAGACACGTTGTTCTTAGAGAACTTGCCTTCCATTTTTGCTCACCTTCAGCACCAAAGACAACTCCATGAACATTTCTTGTTTCATCATAACCATTAACTATGGGCTAACTTCGAGATCAACAAGTATATTTTAGAAACCAGTTATTTACCTTTATCGCCTTTTGTCTCTCGTTTTCATGCTCCAAGTTGTTATAACAGTTTGTGCAGTTACAGTTGTTGCAGAACTCCCCATTCGCAAAACAATCACAGTATCTGAAATATTAGGGTCACAGCAGAACTTACAAAGTGACTTAACTGTATTTCTATTTCTTTTTTTATATCTTTATTTATAATTTTGAATTAGAAAACGCAAACATAAGAATTAACCCCCCCCCCCCCCACACACAAATGACAGTGGGTTAACATTGAATATAACAGACAGCATATGTAAACAAGTAACTTATAATTTAAACAAGTAAACATATTTCTATTTCTAAAGTAAAGTTCATGGCTTAAAGCAATCTCTTATTTTTTTAGACCCACCTTTATTGTTTCACAGATTTGTCTATATTTCATGGAAATGCAGCTGTGAATCCCTATGGGGGTCTTTTACTAAAGCTTAGCATGTTATCTGCAGCAGGGCCCATAGGAATAAAATGGGCTCTGCTGCAGATAACTCGAGCTAAGCTTTAGTAAAAGACCCCCTTAGTGAACAGAAGATGGCTTAATCTCTATATGGTACTAAGTTAAAAGCAGCATCTTTCTGTGATATTTAACACTAACACTTAATTACTATTTGCTGATTTTAACAGATTGCATAAAGTGACGAGGGATGCCTACAGTTTTACACACAACTGTATGTTTGACTAAGCTATAGGAGTTAACATGCTCTTAAAACCTTATGTATTATCATATGTTTACATTGTTATATTGGGCCAGTAAAAGGTACCTAGTAAACTACAATAGAAATTATACAGTTTAAGGTGGAGATCCCATTCTTTACTTTCAAGGGGCTATTATAAGCTTACCCTTGGAAATGATCTACTTTTTGGAATCTGCCTGACATTTGTGACCTGGCCAGGTCACTGTTGTTTTTTCTTTTTTTTCCAATTTTTATTTAGAATACCAGCAATAAGCATGTTATACAATTAAAGCAATGATACAATTGTTTGCTGTTTTTATGTCGTCACAGTTCCAATCCCCCCCCCCCCCCAGTAAGAAACCCTCCCCTTCCCTAGCCCAAATTGAATAACAATGCAAGGACTTCAGTTGTGGTGACTAACCAAAAAAGTAAACTGTTATAACAACAAAATCTTTCATATTGAGATATCTCGCCACCGCATATACTGTAGGGTGTCCATATTTTCAGAACTGCAAAAGGTGTCCCCGTTTTTTTTACCTGTGAGCTTAGACATAAGGCAACAATAATCCACCTTGTCGAGGACCTGAGCCACTGATGGTACTGTCGTTTGTTTCCAATGTTTTGCCAACAAAGGCCAGGTCACTACTCTAAACTAGTTTATGCTAGGGAAATCCCAGTTCAAACAAATTACCACAGAGCTGATACAGTTACACTGGTTACCAGTAGAATGTGATATAAGACACTATCAATGATTTTTAAGATTGCCTATTCTTTATTTGTGGTGTTTGTTTCCCATCTGCAACTCTGTGTTTCCTTGTAACTGCTTAGGGCAATCTCATTAAACACGTAACATTGCTGTTAGTAGGATGCCACCAATTTACTTGGATGAGGGCTTCTTCTTGCTTTGGGCCCCCACTGTGGAATACATTACCAATGACTTGAGACTTCCAAAATCTTCAGGATTTTCACTGTAACCTTAAGATTTTCAAACAAGCATTTGGCAGGCATACCCCTGACCGTCTCGGGGGGGGGGGGGGGGGGGTTGCTTATTGCATTCAGCATTTTCTGATGTATGATTGCTGATTTGTGTACTAAGTATAACCTACATAACCTGTATGTTGTACTCTCACAATATGGACACATGATTGTTACTTGCCTTGATCTGTGATGATTTGGTAGGAGATAAAATACTCTAAATAATGTACAATTGCTATTGCTCAGGGTCAGTTAAGTGTTCAGTATGCAGAAGGGAGTACAGTCACAGCAGAATGTCATTTGACTACAAAACATTAGCACTGAGCAAGTGCCCCACTGTGGTTGGTTGAAGGTTCTTTGTTATATAGATTCTTTTATTGTAGGTTGGTTTTCTTTATAGTATCTGAACAAAGACACTGCATGAATTAAAAAAAGAACTCTGTTACAGCAATTCTAATAAATGTATCTTACTTTCCAGTGTAGGCACCTATTATAATATATTATCTGTGTATACTAGAGTAAGCTGTCACCCTTCCCCACCAAACATGAGTCAAAATAAATAGTACATATCAATACATAATACTAACTTACAATTTCAAACACAGAGACTTTGTACAGTTGCATGGTTTTCTGGGTCTGCTTGTAGACTCTGATGAAATTATTCTGGAAACAGAAAAAACACATCATGTCTTCTTCTCTGTAACCTTTTTCTTGCTTTAATAATCTGGAAACCTATTCTATAGTCATCTTTATGCTTCTGCAAGGATCTCACCAGTCCTTTGAACCTAGCATAATTACCTTGAGTATCAGACTGGGAGCTCAACATTTCTACAGTAAATTTTAATTTAGAATGTTATATGGTCACCCCACCAAGCACCTATTAATAGATGGCCTCTAAATTTCACTACCCACTATTCCTACTGTGGATCAATAAAATAAATGTATTAAGAGCATCTCTTTAATAAAGTAAAGATCAATATAAAATGCTTATCATTATCAGCCTCATAATTCCTTTTATTAATTTCATTGACATGTTAAAGAAGCCATCACTGGCATTAAATGATGGTCTTACCTAGTGTGCCTGAATGCAACTCACTTTGAGCTATTACTGAAAAAGGTATGAGCAAAATCCAAATAAATAATAAATTATTTTCTCTATAAGTATACAGAACCTGCACCATCAGTTTGAAACATAATGGCCAGGACATTCAGAAATTTTATACATTTGAATGGTTAAACATTCTTATCTGCTGGCAATGAAGTACCCTGATGACCAAATCCCCTTTCCTCCCAACTGAAAAAAGGGCAACTCTCAGCTTTGAGACTCTCACTTGTGGCAGATTCATCCTGCTGCACAGTGTAGGCAAGAAATTGTGTTTGCCAGGCCTTCACTTCCAGTGGCCCTGCACACCAGAAATGAAAACTTGGTAAGTGCAGTTTGCAGCTAGTAGTGACCCAGGGAAGGAGTACAGCATTCGAGTTAGGGTAGCTGCATGTCTTGCAGCTGGGCTGTGTTTCCTGCTGCCACTCTCTCCTCTGAGCTGCTGAACAGTGAAGCTGCACTTTTTTTTTTTGGGGGGGGGGGGTACAGTAAGCTACAAGTGTGTGGGGGAGAGCGAGAGAGGAGATGCTGGTCTGCAAGGGGAATCTGGGCATGGAGACTCTCAAGGAGATGAGCAAGAGGAGGATGGTGAGTACAGAGGGTAGAAATGTTATAATGAGGAGTGAGTGAAAAAGAAGGGAATAGGAGACCAAGGAAAGGGTGAGACAGGATGAAAGAGAGCTAGCGGGTAGGAGGAGGAGAAGGAAAGTTGATAGGTTAGTGAAATATAGATGGAAGGCTAAAGAGTAAGAGGTTGAAATTTGAATGGGCAAACAAAAAAAAAAAGAAAGAAGAAATTTGTCAGAGCAGACGTAGTGAGGGAATGGAAGAAGATAAGAGGAAAATGGAGAAATAACAAAGGACAGCACCCATTCGAAAGAGAGCAGAGGATAGCCATGAAAGCAGAAAAGAGAAACTAGGACCAACATACTTAGAAAAATTAAATTGCCAGGCAACAAAGATTAAAAAAAAAAGTGTTTTATTTAGAATTTATTAAGTGGAATATCTTAGCTTTGTAAAAAGTGGATCACTGATGTCTTCTGTATTTTGTTCAGTAAAAGAGGAAATGCATTTGTTTTTATTTTCCCCATTTTGTGGTATATGCCTTGTTTGACGTTTTAGGGTTTCCAGTTCAATTTTTATCTTCATATTTCTATTTCTAATTTGTGATCCCTTGTTCTGTATTTGGTGAGGGTTTGTCTGTACTGGCGTTTCAGAGCTCTGTGTTAATATCTGTAGTGTTGTCTATTCTTAGGTAGGGTTCATGTTGTTCAAATCATAGGAATTAGTGCAACCGCTGTATGGCAGGTTTGCTACAAATGTATATTTATTTGGATTTTAATATACCACCTTTTAGTTACTGCAGCAAAGCAGTTTACAAAAACAAGTCAAAGAAACAAGAAAGGAACCCCATAGCCATGATAGGAAAGCGAGAACAATGAGGAAGGCAGAGTTAAGGAAGCTATAGAACTATATGTTGAGTTAGGATTTTTTCAGGGTTTGTATTTCACAGTGTATGTGTGTGGTAACTTCCATGGAGAATGTGCTAGCTTTGATCTGTACCTGTTGCTGGGGGAAGGGGGACATGAGGTTTCTGTAGATGAAGAGCATGTTTACAATTAAAATAAGATCTGCCACACACTGTTAGACCAAAGATCCATGAGGGTCATGTATGTAGTGTCACGTGTGTGAACACTGTCAAGTGTGTCCCAACTGAAAAATGGTTGAGAATTACTGGTCTAGACAGTAATGAGATGTAAACATGTGACTGGAATATTCCTTGAATGGAATTGATGAGACAATTAAGCAATTAACCAACAAACCTCATCCGTCCTGAAAATTGGTTTCTACTTTTTACGTAAACGTAGGGCAGTTAGGAGCTATTTTTACCTCCCAGCCTTATGAACTCTTCTTCGTTTCCATAAATTTGTGATACGACTGTTGCAATGCCGTATATGCAGGTCTCAGAAAAAACAAATTTAAAATGTCTTTAAATGTTACAAAATATAGCTTCCAGGATACTTTGTTGAGCCTCTTGTAGGGACCATGTTACCCCTCTGCTTAAATTGGCTGCCAATTCTGTTCCGGATCTAGTTAAAAGCTGAATAACCTTGCCTCCCACACCACCCCTTAAACTACAGCTTGTTGTCTATGCTCTTTAAATGATCACCAACTTGTTCTCCCACCCCCTTCCCAAGCCAGATGGGAGAAAACTAGGAATAATGCATTCTTTTAATCCCTATTTGTTCCCCCAATTTTAATTCTTCCCGTGGTAGCTCCTCCTCACCATCTCCTGCTCCTCTCCTTTTTCAGTCACTGTACGATTGATGTATATAAGTGGACTTTACTTTCCTGTCATTATGATCGGGAGTTCTTTTTTTTTCATGTTACCTGCTCTGATTTGTGCACAGCATGAGTGGTATAGCAAATGTTTAATAAACAATAAATGACTGCGTCAGTTAGTTGTGATCTCACAATTTTGTAACAGTGGACTATGCCATTAACTAGCCAATGAGATGAAGATATTTTCAGTATTGCAGTTCCCAGCTTATCAGAATCAAGAAATATGAAAAGTTGGGTGGTCTGTCAGAATTCTGCGCCAACCCCCCCCCCCCCCCCCCCCCCCCCCCCCCAACAAAATTCTGTGCAAAAAGTTTGCAACCTCTTTAAAATTCTATGCACAAAATTTGCAAATTCTGCAAGTTTGTCATAATTTAACCAATATTACAGCCCCTCTGTACAGATATCATCCATATTTTTCCTAGCCCCCTCCCAGCACCCATAGCATCCATGTTTTTTTTCTAGCCTCCTCCCTGCACCCATGCATTGCTTCTACTTTTTTTTGCAGCCCCCTCCCTCCACACCCCCCCCCCACACACATATAGCATCCACTTTTTCTTTAAAAGCCCCTCACTCCCTCTGTCTCTCTCTCTCATAAAGACACAAACACACATATAGCATCCACTTTTATTTTTTTTTTTTACAGCTCCCCCTCCCTCCCTCCACTCACCCACAGTATCCACCTTTTTTTTACAGCCCCCTCCCACCCACATACAGCATCCACATTTTTTTTAAATTACAGCTCTCTCCCTGCCTACACCCACATGCCATCAATATTTTTTTTCAGCCTGCCCCTGAACTCACCCGTGAGGTAGGAGCAGAGGAGCTGCATGGGAGTACCTCATTAGGACAGGAAAGAACCCCACTCTTTCCTGTCTGCTGCCGCTGCTCTGAGTCATTGCCACCATTTTTTCCAAATGGCCGAGACTTCCTGCAGCAGTCTCACAAGATTACCGCTTGAAATCTTGGTAGCCATATTGCAAGTGGCAGCAGCAGGCAGGAAAGAGTTGGGCTCTTTCCTGCCCCGGAAGAGGCCACTAGACCACCAGGGTGTACTCAGGTAGGCCCGGGAAGGCCCACCGAGGCTCGGTGGGGGGTTTGGGGGGCAGTGGGGAGGCCAGCCAGCTTCAGAGCGCAGATTGTTCAAAAATGTGGAATTCTGTGCAAATTCTGCACTCTGCAGTCATGCAGAATTCCAGCAGGAGAAATGTTTTATGGTTTGTTGTGTGCAGAATTTGTGCATCTTTCTCAGCATGAGGTCTTGGAAGAAAGTGATAAGCACTATGAATTGATCAATATTAAAAACAGATACCACTTTGGGTAAAAATTTAATCAAACTTGGCATTTATAGCTTGTTTTCCAAGGAAGTTGATGTTCAAAGCAGAGAATTGAAAAGTTTATTTATGTGGGTGGATTTTAAACCGTCATTAAATCCATAAATTCCCATAATATATAAATTCCTTTAAAGTACATAAAAACAATGAAATTAAATAAACCTAACAAATTTTTTAAAAATAAAAACCACAGCAAAGGCAGGAGCAGAGGAATGCACCTCATATTTTAGGGTAACTGCAAAAGGCTACCCTGTTATAGGATTATAGATATGGACAACAGGAGATGAGAGCTCAAGGCTTAATTAACCTACTTGGCTGGATTGTTAATCTGGAATTATTTTAGTTTTGTATGTAAAATTGATATTTGTACTTTATTTTAATTATTGTAAACCGCTTAGGCACTAATGTATTTAGCAGCATATCAAATTATTAAATCCAGTCCAATCCAAGAAAAGTCAGGTATTTCAGTTCCACTGCTTCCAAAGGTTCACAGGGTGATTTCATCAACAGTTTCAAAACCAAATTATAGTCCCATGAGAATGGTCTTTTTTTTTTTTCAACGGAAACTGTCCCAATCTGTGTGTGGTAAGCAGCAATAATACATACATCTCTCTTTATTAAGAAAGCATTTAGACCAGATAATGAAAAATGGAACACCTACTGAAGCAGGTCCCTTGATGGACTGGCAAATGGGTCAAGTTCTTCACGAATACAACACACAGAACATTTTTTTACTTGAAGCTATTTTTCTTACTGGACTGTTTTAAGGCTACTTTCTATTTTCAAGTTCTTGAGAAAGCTGGAGAGATGCTACTAATAAGCATCAATATCCATGCTGTCAGAGCTAGTGGATATTCAAGTGGAAGTCTTTACTTATAATGCAAAACCAATGAAAGTAGACACTGCTAAACAATGTGAGGTCTTTACCAATAGTTGACAAACAAGGCAACCACACTTGGTGAGACTAGAATTGGGCAAGATTATGGAGGCTTTGTCCCATATTTTAAAAAGTCTTATGTATTAATAGACCCAGGAAATAGGCAAAAAGGGAGCTGATATTGTCACTTGTCCTTTTAAAACAGGACAGCAGATTTTTTGTGTTGTCTTCTGATGCAAAAGGTCTAAGCTGTGAACCCCCAACTGTAGGAAGATCTCCTCTCTTCCCTTCTGGTTTAGAGACTATTTAGGAGGATCCAGATAACTAGTGACGCTAACAGGTTTAATGACAAAGATGGCTCCGAAATGCTGTGCCCTTGAAGACATACAATGGCACTGTTTGGAGCAACATTTTCAGGCATCTGGCATTCCTTAGCAGACCACGTGAGTAACCATGAAGGACATTTTCTAGTTGTATTTACATGAGAAGTGGCCTAGTGGCTAGAGCACCAGTCCTGCAATCCAGAGGTGGCCGGTTCAAATCCCACTGCTGCTCCTTGTGATCTTGGGCAAGTCACTTAACCCTCCATTGCCTCAGGTACAAACTTAGATTGTGAGCCCTCCTGAGACAGAGAAATATCAAATGTACTTGAATGTAACTCACCTTGAGCTACTACTGAAAAAGGTGTGAGCAAAATGGAAATAAAAAAAAAAAATGATATAAATCAACTAATCACAATCACCATGAACAGCAGCTTATTAGCTAAATCTAATTCAATTCTGAAAACAGGGAAAGTTTTAGAAGTGAATTCAGTGTATAAAACAACATTTTATGCACTAGAGTAGGTGCTTATAAAATTGCCCCAGATGCATGCATAAAAATATGAATGTAAATGGGCTCTTAGGTCATGCCTACAAGTACATGTAGTGTAATCCTGCGTGTGCTGGTACAGTAGGTATGCTCACTAGCAGAGCATGGGCAGTCACTATTTATGAGCATAATGGCCATGCATTTAATCTAGGCTTGATTTCTGCAGGATCTGAGTTAGTATTTTATTAAAAAAACACTATGGGGATAATTCTTTGTAGATTTCTTAGTTAGTCAACAGGATGATGCACATTAAGCGTGAATTCTATATCGGCAATTGCACGCACAATTGTCATTAAAGAATACTAGAGTAAGTCTGCACTTACGTGCCTAACTTTAGGCATGAGCACTTATGCTAGCTCAATGGCTGGTGTAAATTCTTGTGACTAACTGCCGGCTGTCAGATGTATTAATTGCTAGTATCCTATAACCTGTGTGCACAAATGCTGGGCATGCCCCAACCTGACCATGCCCCTCCCAGGTCCACATCCCCCTTGCCCTTACTCACTTTGGATTTTAAGTGCACACTTTATAGAATATGAATTTAAGGCAGTTATGCATTTAACTGCTCATTAGCGCCAATTAGTACCCATTAACACCAATTATAGTCAATTCACTAATATCAATTAGCAGCTCATTAATCAATTTAAGTGCATAACTGACATTCTATAACTTGTATGTGCAACTTTGCACGCTAAGTGTAAAGTTGTGCATGCAAGCTTATAGAATTAGGTGGTATATGTCTTTATATAAAATAGGGGAAAAACAGGTACCTTCCTGGCCTGGTAACTAGATGCCCTGTTAAAAAAAAAAAAAAAAAGATCCTCATAGAGCCTACTTTTATGAGTACAATTTGGTTGAACAGGTTGTAGGCCTTTAGAGTGTTCCAGATTGCTTGTAGCTTCAGGAGATTGATCTGAAGATTTGCTTCCTCAGCTGACCAAGCACCCTGGGTGTGAAGCCCATCCAATTCTCTTCATAAAGGCGATTAATAAATTCCAATAAATAGAGCTCCCCATCCCAGGTGGGATGCATCCATCATCAGCACCTTCTGGGGTAATTTGGAATGGAAGTCCCACGGTCAAATTGGATCAAATTGTCCACCAGAGGAGGGATTGAACCAACTTTGGTGTTACTCGGATGACACTCATTAGGTTCCCAGAGGCCTGACACCACTGGGAAGCTACAGTGCACTGGGAGGTTCTCATATGCAGATGTTTCAAGGGAGTGACACGCACTGTGGAGGCAATGAGACCTAGCAAACTCAACATCTGCCGAGCTGTGACCCACCAGCTGGCTCGAACCTGAGTGGTGAGTGCAACTAGAGCGTCCGCTCTCGGCACAGGGAGAAAGGCTCACACTTGTTGAGTCTTGAACAGGGTTCAATGAATTCCAATTGCTGAACCGGGAGCAGATGAGACTTGAGGTGGTTTAAAACAAACCCTTACAGTTCCGGCACCCAAACAGTTCTCCGCATGGACTCCTGAGCAGTCCTTTGACTTGTGACTATCTCTAGACACTTGGTGAAAACCCTGGGAGTTGACAGGAGCACGCAATACTGGAAGCAACGCATTCCCACCCGAAACATGAGATACCTCCTGTAGCCTGGAAGTATCGGGATGTGAGTGTAGGCATCCTTTAAGTCTAGAGAGCATAGCCAATATTGAGTCTGAATCATTGAGAGAAGGGTGCCAGAGAAACCATTCTGAACTTTTCTTTGACCAAGTATTTGTTCAGGGCCCTTAGGTGTAGGATGAGATGCATCCCCCCCTTTTTTTCTCTTTGGGACAAGAAAGTACCTGGAATAGAATCCCTTCCCTTCTTCCCATGGTGAACAGGCTTGACCACGTGGGCCTTTAGAAGGGCGGAGAGAGTTCCTTTGCAAGTACTTCCTTGTGCTAAGACCTGAAGGAATATGTTCTCAGAGGGCAATTTGGTGGTCGCTGATGCTAATGAAGGGCATAACCGAGACTGACAATCTGACCCACCAGTCTGAGGTTACAAAGGGACACCTATCTTGGAAAAAAAACTCAGCCTCCCTCCCACTGGTAGGTCATCTGGAATCGTCACTGTTATGGTGGCTATGCTCTGCTGGAGGCAATGTTTTGAATGGGGAGCCAGCTGGGACTTAGCTCATGCTGTTGACGAGAACGAGCACGCTGGGGCTGAGCCTGTTGAGGCTGGTGAGGAAGGAGCTTACCTGTGCTTTTGAGAGTGGTAGGGAGCTCTCTTCGTCTTACCTGAAAAACTCCTGGATGAGGAGGGTGCAGAAGGCATCCAGCAGGAGAGTGTATTGATATCATCAGTATACTTTTTTTTTTATAAGGCAGTCAAAAAACATCCAGTTTTGACTGGGGGCTAGTTGAGCTTTAGCTCACACTGTTGACAAGAATGAGCACGCTGGGGCTGAGCCTGTAGAGACTGGTGAGAGGAAGGCGCGTACCTGTGCTTTTGAGAGTAGTAAGGAGCTCTTGCCCTAAAACTTCCTGCATGAGGAAAGTGCAAGAAGGTGTCCGGCAGGAAAAAGTATCGACAGTATCAGTATACTTTTTTTTAGAAGGTCAGCAATCTCCTCCACCTTCTCTCCAAAAAGAAAGCTATCCTCCCAGCAAATGGCATCCGCCAATCTCTGCTGGACTGTGGGTCTAAGTCAGAGACACACAGCCATGAGAGTCTGCGCATCACTATACTCTGGACAGACATCCTGGATGCCACATCAAAAGCATTGTAAGCACCCCTGGCCAAAACCTTATGACATACCTTCTGCTGCTTGGCTGGCGAAGAGATTCAGACTCTGCCAAATCAGTCATACTGTGCACCAAGTTCTGCAAATAAAGGCTCATATAGAGCTGGTAAGACTGTATTCGGGAGATGAACATAGAGGCCTGATACATCTTCCACCCAAAAGAGACCAGGGTTTGAGCTTCTCTGCCTGGGGGGCACCAAATCAGAGTCCCTAGAACTCCTGGCTCTTTTGAGCATGGATTCCACCACCACCAGGGAATGAGGCAACTGAGGCCTCATCATGACCCAGGGGAACTCTGGATCCAATGCATGGTGTTGATTTTCTTGTGGAGGACAGGGACTGACAGAGGGGACTCCCTGTTCTTCAGTTGAATGTCTCACAAGATCTTGTGAAGCAGGACAATCGCAGCCTCTCTAGGAGGAGAGTCATAGCCCAGGACCTTGAATATCTCTGCCCTGAGCTCATCCTCCATCTCCAAATGTATAGAGATAGCAGCCGCCACCTCTCCTTGACAAAAGCTGGGAAGGAAAGGCTCTCAGGTGGAGACTCTCTCTTTTCCTCAGGTGAAGAGGGGTCAGAAAGGATACCATCTAGGACTCTTCCTCCAAGAAGTACCATGGATACTCCTTAGATGCCCAGGAGTACTTCATGTCAGTATCAGCAAAGAACTCCTGATGGGAGGGTTGAGACCGAGCCTGCCTCGACAGAGAGAAACCATGTTCTTGACTGGAAGGGCGTTGAGGTGTAGGCTTCACCCTAGACTCCTGCGAAGCTCCCTCTGTTGACGTCGAGGGTGTACCAGTAGAGGGAGCTGTAGACACTGGCACAACATGCAGCACCAGCGTCGGAGACCTCACCACAGGCTGAGGGACTTGCAGGGCAGCAAGCAAAGGGAAGGTTGGTACAAGCACCCCAGATTCCAACCCACTCTGTTGGAGAAGCCCTGGCCAGATGCTCCTGAAGCATGGCCCGGATGCACTCATAAAGGGCCGATATTGGGAAAGGCTGGGGATTCGGGCCAGAGACAGCCTGCTGAACCGTCGGGGTCGGTGCGGGTTCCTGGTTCTGGCTGCATGGAGACCCCCAAGTTGGCACCTCCTTGATAGAGGGAGAGCATGCCTCCCAGCGCTGATGCTTCTCGGGGACCGGAACTTTAAGCGCCCGGTGCTCCCGGCACCATGCATCAAGGGGGATCAATGCTTGTGCTTCTTGGCCTTTGTCCAATGCAGAGCATCGACACTCCTCCGTGCCGACAAGGACGTCATTGAATCCCCATGTGCCGTCGGTGTTGGGTCCAATGCTGAATGGTGTCGGGGGCCCTGCACAATGGCTGCTGTCGAGGCAGGTGGAGACCTGCTCGATACATACCAACTCTCAGTGTCAGACACAGGTCTAGCAGCCAAGAGGACCGATGCACCCAATGCCAGAGCAAGCGTCAACTCCAATGCCGTTAATATGGACCAGGATCCAAAATTTTTCTCTCTGAGCCTCTCTGAACAGCCAGGTTCTTTTCTGCATACACAGGCAAAGAAGATAGCTGGAAGGGTATGTTCAGGCCCCAAACACTGGAGACACCAAGAATGGGTGTCCTTTCCAAAGATGATCCGATTGCACCAAGCATAGCGCTTGAAGCCACTGGGAACCTTCAATGACATGGAAGGAAAAACTGTCGTGGCTAAATCAAACGACTTGATGGTAATATCAAAAAGGGGCAAATCAGCAGAAAAAATAATGGGGAAAAATCCCGACCACAGCTCAGGCCTAAGTAGGCCTCTGCAGCACAGAAAAAATAAGAAACTTAAAAGTGGGGAACAAAATCTAAAACTGTAAGAGGAGTAGAAGAAAACCTCCCAAAAAAGAAAAACAAAATACAAAAATAAGCAAAAACTACCCTAAAGGAAGGCACAAACTCGCTTCATGGAAATGAAGACAGACTGCTGGTCCCATGCTCTTGCGGTGGGGCAGGAAGACATTCACACATGTGCAGTGGAGATGATGGTGTGTGCTCTTAAAGTTGTATATGTTGTGAAAACGCTCCGCACCGGGTGACGTGGAAACAGTAAGCCAGAGGGAAAATAGCTATGAGCTAGAAATCAAAGCTGCCACACAAATATATCCCCAAGCTTTTTCAGTTTTACATATTAAAAATAGGGCCACATCACTGTGCTTTCATCAGTATCAAGGCCATGTAATAAGAAAGTTCAAAGAACTATAACAGAGAAATAGAATATGACAACAAGTGGGGACATTTTACTTCCTAGGACAATATCAGAATCCAGCCAATCTCTGGGTTTTCCTTCACGTTTCAGTTCTAGGGATTCTCTGTGCTTATCCCAGACTTTCTAGAATTGTAGCACTACTTTTGCCTGCACCACTTCCACTGCCATTTGGTGCCTTTTCTCAGTAAATAATATTTTGTGGTATTGCTCCAAAGTTCAGCTCCTTGAGGTACCATCTTCTGACCTCTTGCTTTAAAACTTCCTTCAGGATCAAGCACAGGCCCTGCTTTTATTTCTGTTCCAATACTCACCCATTGAATGGTATCCTGGCTTGGGTCTGGATACTAGATGTTCCAGTGAAGCCAGCGCTGCTTGCTATAGGCACATACGTTGACTGCGGCAGCTAACAAAATATAAAGAAAAAACAAATCACAGCACACTTTAATTATGAGAATTTAGTGCATGAAACAAATGTCTTGCAAATAAATAGTTCCACCTTCTGGCCCTGCTACACCTCTGAAAAATGTCCCATTCCATTCAAAAACAGAGGGAAAAATATAAAAATAAGGGATCATACATCACCACTAAGCAAATATCAACCTTTTAATTACTATCCAAGATTGCACTGCAGACACAAAACAAAAGCAGAACAATTTTCTTTTTTTTTTTTTTTTAATTAATCACTACTGGATAAGATTCTCATTAGTTGTAATATAACCTTTTATCTCCACCTCACATTTCAAGTGTAAGCAGGATCTGTCAGCAAATGGCACTGGGAGAAAACAAGACCAAGCAACAGGGGGGAAATCATTTCCAGCCTGAAGCCACTCAGCTGTGCACTGGAAAGGGAAAAATTGAGAAGTAAAAAAGTGAAAGAAATAGAGAGAATAAAAAGGAAGAAAATTAAAGTCAGCAGGAGTAGATAGGATTTTAGTAAGAGATAATGAGAAAGAGTAAAGCAAAGAGAAACAAAGATGGGATTTTAAAGCAAAATAATAAACAGAGAAAACAGAACTGGGATGTAAAGAAATAAAAGGGAAACAATGGAAAACTTTTTATACTATACAAAATCTGAGTATTTCTCACTGCTTTGGAGTCTAACCTTCCACCCTTTTTTCACTGAAAACCTTTTCAGTTTAGTAACGTAGCTGTGACTATGGCTGTTGACAAAATGTTCCCAATTTCAAATGCAAGAATTCCTTCTACTTGGCCAGCCTGGTAGCTCATTGGCACTGCTGTACTCCGCCATTTAGAAGGTCCCTGTTTCAATCCACAAGTTGGTCTTCTACTCCATGGGTAAGCTGGGGTTGCTGCAGAGGCAGAGTTCACAGCCTTCTTTTGGTATGTGTGGGGAAGGGGGTAGGAGGTGGAGGAATGTTTATGTTTACGACAGACTTAGCAGTCAGTGCTCTAGGGTCACACTTAGTGGCCGAGTCCAGGGCCCATGATTAAAGTTCCAGAAAGGGCCTTATTGCATGGCCCCAGTCCAAGAAAATTCACACAAGGTACTCCTTCAAAGATGGTGTGAGTAAGATACTGGTGTTCAGTGCATAGTCTTACCAGCACAGCTTTCTTTCACTAAGTCTCATAAAATTAAATCTACCAGTGCTTAATCATGATTTAATTTGAATTATCAGCATCATTCATATAGCATTACCAGATCCAATCTAATAAAGAGAAGCAGAGAGGCACCAAACCTACAAGCCTTAGCTACTTGCTCTTTGCTACAATATAGTCCCTGGTTTTATTTTCTACCGTCTGTTGCAACCGACCCTGTACTCTACTATCATATAAGTCTTTCCTCTTGCACAAATCCAATCCATAATCTAAGAAACCACATTGTCATGAGAACACCCAACATGGCAACAACTCTTAAGCCCTTCATACTCTAGACAGACTTCCCTAATCTACTGTTTATACAGTATTACAATATATGTTGAATGCTGTATAGAAAACAATGTTGAGAGTTAGCTCCATCTAGTTAGGCCAAAACAGGTATGGGCATTTGGGGAGAAGGTTAATCTCTTTCAAAACTACATGCAACAATAGATGGCCTGAAATTATTTCTGGCAGCAGATCTAATAGGTTTCAAGGGGTAAAGGGAAGAAGGAAAGTTATTTCCAATTGCAATTAAAGAAAAATGAGGCACAAGAAGGTAAAGACTGGTGTCAGACTAGAATCTGGAATTAGAGTCTTAGCCTGGTACACAAGTCGCAGCTTAATGTTGTAATTATTACACCGCTACTCCTCTGTAATATCTGTACTCTACAAATAATATGTAGGACTGATGAATAATTATGTTTAAAAGATAATGACATCTTGGTAAACTTAGAAGCTCCAGTTTTTCACCTTAGCATGACTGGTTTGGCCTTTTATCCTTCCTGGACAGATAAGTGAGGATCAGTCAGAACCAGGTAATAACTGATCAGTTATTCTGTCAAAGGTATCAGCAAATGCTATTTATGTATACTATCATCAAAGGCTAAGATACAAAAGTATCTTAACACATCAAGAAGGCCTGCATACCAATGAACTAGTATTTGGCACCAGAAAACTCTTCTTTGTTTTCTTAGTGACAGCAATGACAGTGGATCGGGAACAGCTAATATTAAATAAACCTCAGCAAAACAGCTAAATGACATAAGCCCTTTAGCTCACAAGATAAGGGAAACGTTTAAACAGAGAAAAGCTTCTTTTTCTCGCCTTGCTAGATCTTCTCCCCTTACCCCTCAATACTATCATACCAGATGTTTCTGGTCTCCTTGCAGGGCAAAGGGCTAGAAGTGAAGGAGTTAGTGTCCTCTTATTAACTGTAGCTTGCAAAAGAGCCTTCTCCCTGGCATCCAAGGGCATCATTTCCACAGTATTCCCAAATCTCAACAACACAGATAGATGTGACAAAACCTTAAAGATTTGGCTGGGGGAACAGTGGCCTGTTCTCTCCTGGCTCTTTTGGGTTTCCAGATCCATTTGGACTGGACTCTGCTATCAGCATTCTATCACAAGCTGTGGTTCCTCCTCATCTCTTCAGTATTTTCACCTCCTCTCAGCTAGTCCATTCATCACAAAACCCATCCTGAGTCAGGGACCACAGACCTCAGTTCTCTCTGGTACCCAGGATGCATACACTCTGAGGGACTGATGTAATAAGCTACAGAAGAGAACTATGTGCCGAGTCCAGCACGTATAAAAAAATATTTTATACCTGATGCGGTAAATAAATTGTATGCAAATGACATACACAAACATGAGAGAGCACACAGATTACGAAAGAAGCACGCCTACATTCCAGAATGCATTAGCTTAAGAATGAATATTTTGATCATAGATCATACTAGGGCCTGAAGAAGCATTGCATGTATACACCTTATTATGCACACATTAAATGTGTGTATTTGGAATGCCAAATGTATATTCTATGCAAAAATATGATTGATATGACATCACATACATTGCTGCAGTCAAGTGCATTGTCCATCATTTCACAGCTGTGGCACCTTCCCCTAAACCTTGCATTTGGTGAAGCTATCAACTCAGCTCCTCACTCTCCAGCTGTTTTGCTTTTCTTTTCTCACTTTGTTCACTATATTGTTCACCCACCCTCTTTAATAAAGCAAGAAAAACAGTTAAGGCTAGCTCATGCTGGCAAAAGAAAAGAAACTGGCACAAAACAGTGAGCTAATGTTTTACTCCTCAGACCATGCAATAAACACTCAGCAATAGAAAAACTGGGCTTAATAGCTAATGCCTTCATTACTATTAGATTTAAATGAATAGTGCACTGTCTAAGCAACTCATTGTGCAAGTTTTCGTATGCATTAAACTCCTCTGCACAGGCTGGCCATAACACAGAAAACTGCACAGAGCCTGCACTAAGCCTCTCACACTTTTTGTAAAATTTGGGACTCCTGAGTGGCAAGAGCTGGGCAGGGTCATAATGTGCTGTGTTACTTTTCTAATCACACTCTCTGCTATAAAGCCATGCATTTATACTCCAGGTACCTGAGTAACATATTGAGCCGGAAGGACTGCATATCCTAAACTTCCTGCCCCAGGTGCTGGTGCCAGAACTGTTCCAGGAGGAAAGTTACTGAGATTTGGCTGAATCTGTGGCAAGGGAGTGGCTGGCATAATAAGTCGCTGTTGTGGCTGGCTTGTAGTCACGATCTGAGAGCTTGTGCCGACTGATTTTGGAGCCACCTGAAAGGAAAATTATGAACATGAAATTCTCATATCAAGCATCATAATATTACTCCAATCATCCTCTGAGGTGTGGAATAATTACTCTGCAAAACTGTGAACTTCACTGAAATTTAAGTGTTACAGGACTTGAAAATGGAAATGCTATCAAAGCCACATCTTTTACATAGCAAACTTACCTGCTTGACAGTCTGAGCTGGGACAATAGGAACTGACATCCGGACTGGTGCTGCATTAACCACCACTGGCTTAGCTATGCAATAGAAACCAAGTTACCCAAATTACACATGTATACATTTACAGTTAAATTGCAAAAAAAGCTAAATTTATAAAGCAGGAGTAAGTAAACAAAAATTTCTCACCCATTTTAACCTCCCCCTTTTTTTTCCTCTAGCACTTGTGCCCCCCACCACCCAATCACATACAATCTAGAAAAGACAGATCTTTCACATTTAGACTTGTGGGTCAAAACATTTTTTTTTAAATATATTTAGCTCTTGGTGAAAGTGCCAGCAACTGCCAGTTATCCTCTACCTTACCTAAAGAACATGGAGAGAATAATTTTAAAAGAGGAAATTGATGCCAAAATCCCCAAACATGCCTGTTTTAAAAAGGTCTATAGTACATACACTCATATATGCAGGTTTGAATGCTGCTGTGGTTTGCTATTAATCAGCGTTCTATACCGGATCAGATTATATTGCTGGATTGGTCATGTCTTTCAGTGGATAGTAAGTCCAGGGTCTTGGGGGTGATTTTAGACTCATCTTTAATGATGGAACCTCAGATTAATGCTGCACTTCAAAACATCTAGGTTTAAATTGAAGCAATTACGTTTAATTTGATATTTATTTTTTCCTCAACATTTCAGAGTATTGGTTTAGGCTGTTATTTTCTCATCTCTGGACTATTGTAATTCACTATATCTAGGCATTTCACAGAAATTTACCAAAGAAGCTAAGGTTGATTTTTAGGAAAAGTAGATTTGATCATATGACCACATTATTTGCTGGCCTTTTCACTGGTTCGACAAACACAGAAAAACAGGAGTCCTCCGCACAGATGACCCAGGTAAACAAGCACAGTAGGGATGACACAAAGGATAATGCAGAGCAGAAATGTCCAATGGACTAAAAAAGTTCACAACAGAAGTTTTATTCACAATAACATGGTCTCAACACAAAATTATGTTTCAGCCCCCAAAGGCCTCTAAATAATACAAAAAAATACATATATAAAAAAAAACTAGCATCTAAACAGAATCACATACATAAAAAGATATAAAACATTAATGTTGACACAGTTAGCAGAGAAAAATTAATAAAAATATAAATATATAAAATGAGCATATAGTAAACATAATTCACATAAAATATATTCTTTTAAATGGCTAAAAAGGTGTGTCTATATAAGGATGAGACAAATATGAATATAATATAGGTAGATCAATAAAAAAAAACAGGTAAGCTACAGACAATAAAAAGCATATGATAATAAAATAAAATGAGATAAAAGACAATTTAAAGGAAGAGTTTCACTGGAACCCACATGGATAGAGGGACCCACAGGTGCATATGGATCACTTTGGTCTAACCCCACAGAAAGGCAGATTACTATATAGACCTAGTTAAAGTACTTTTGTATAAACTACTTACCTCACTTTTTTAGTTCTTTTAGGTGCTTTACCTATGCTACTGAGCTGAATGTTGTACAATCTTTATTCTGTTTTTGTGTCCCATGATTACTGCACAGTAACATTAAGACCTAGATGCCTGTTCAAAGTACTTTAACCATTTCAGATGTAATACTGCAGAAGTCACCCTATGTCTGGCTTTATCATTACTTCTTCACAAATAAGGGTCTTAACACATGTTTTCTTATATGGCAATATAGCTTTTGCCTTCTGCCACCTCTCCCAGGAAGGCTGTTCCATTCATCTACCACTTGTTTTGTGAAGAAATGCCCTTATACTGCTCTATAGGCTTATCCCCATGCCCCCTGGAAGAATGATGTTGTAACTCCTTTATTCTAAAACTATCATTTGTGCTGAAAATACTTGCTTCTTGTTCATTATTTGAAAGTGTATACCTTATTAATTTAAATTCTTATATACTGTAAAGAGAGACAAAAACGGTATATTCAGTATGACGTACAACTTATCTGTCCTCAGAGAAAGCGATGATATTTATCTTTAGCAGGTATTCTCTGAGGACAGCAAGGCCATAAATGCTCACATACCCTCCCACCTCCTCTTGGAGTAGTATTATAGAGCTATTTTACTGTACTGATGGTCCCGAGCTCTTGCAGCAGGTGGGAAGTCAATCACGCAGGCGCAGTGGGAGCACTGCTGTGTGCTCTTAAAGAGTACTATGCTGTAAATGCGTTCCGCAACGGGTACCATGGACGACATCATCTATATGTGAGAATTAATGGCCTGCTGTCCTCGGAGAATACCTGCTACAGGAAGTATCTTTGCTTATTGATGATTGTCCAGGAATAGTTTGAATGGGTCTGTTGGTGGAGGTGTACTTTGTACTTATAAAGGCCTATACTATGCAGTCCCAGTGTTGCTAAATATCTAATATCTAGGTAGTCTATAGACAATAAGAGGTGAAGACTTTTTGTTTTCTGTGGATTATTTAGCAAGCAAGGCCAGGTGGCAAGCAAAGGCCTCTCACCCCTCCCTACCTTCCTCTGGCAGACAATTGAAAGACAATGAGCTGTTTACATGAGTGTGTTTATTAGCCTTTGAGAGACATTTAAGATGCAGATCAAAGCAAAGTTCCAGGTGACAAGAGGGCAGGGCTGACAGAGGAGAAGGGACAGAAATCCTGCAGTCAGGATGGGATAAAAAAAATGCTATTGCAGGGGGGTCATGGGAACTGAGTCCTGAATCCTTTGAAGTGAGACACAGATTGCTTTTATGGAGGATGGAGATGTAACTTTTAAGGAAATGCAATATATATTTTTATGTGAGCAATTGTAAGAAACAAATGGCATATCCTGCATGACGTATGATGTGCTCCTGAGAACCAGTTCTTTGTACTACAGCCTATATAACTGCCTGGTCTGGAAGACAAAGGGGGTTGATGAAAATCTTCCTCAGTCTAGCTCAATAGATTAAGGAATATGCGACCATCTCCATGGCTCCCTTTTCCATGTTTCCTCAATACCCTGTTTCTTATGTACTGGCTGCCCCTAATTTTATTATTTCTTATTTTTCATGATCCTGAGTAAGAATAAAATGTTGGTAAATGTGAGAAGCTTCTCTTGTTTATGGTTGTGTTTGGTACTTTACCCAGCCGGGGGTCTAAGAAATCAGTTGAGGAATTTGTCTGGGAAAGGTGTCGGGTTGCTGGTTCTGAGATCCAACACCTATCGGCCCAAACAGGTCCAAAGACGTAAACTCTAAGGTTTCACCAAAGAATGAACAAAAGAAAAGTCATTTTGTCTATAGAGCAGAAACTTGAAGCTTTAAAAAGGATTTACAAGTGTGAATCCTCCCAAAAAATTGCAACAGAACTAGGAGTCAGGAGAGTAACAGTACTTGAATGGAAAAGGTAACGAAGTGAGCTGGAGAAATGGGCCTCTATGTTTTCACTGGACACTACAAAACTATTTTAAAAAATGCAAATATGAGAAGGTGAGTGAAGCCTTATTCCTGTGGTTCACACAGCAGAGACAAGGGCATACCTACTACTTATCATTTCTATAGCGCTACAAGACGTATGCAGCACTGTACACTTGAACATGAAGAGCCAGTCCCTGCTCAACAGAGCTTACAATCTAATTAGGACAGACAAATAAGACAAATAGGAAAAATAAGAGATAAGGGAATTACTAAGGTGGGAGTGATAAAATACAGGTCCTGAACGAGTAACATAGTAAATGATGGCAGATAAAGACCTGAATGGTGCATCCAGTCTGCCCAACAAGATAAACTCATCTTACATGGTATGTAATACTTATGTATACCAGAGTTTGATTTGTCACTGCCTTTCTCAGGGCACAGACCATAAAGACTTTCCTGTACTAAAAGATCTGAAGCTAATGTCGAAGCCCCTTAAAATTTACACTTCAGCCCATCCATAATTATTCAGTCACCATCAGGGCACAGACCACAGAAGTCCACCCTGCACTGGTTTTCCTCTCTAAATACCGGTGTCGCCACCCAATCTCCGCTAAAATTCTGTAGATCCATTCCTTCTAAACAGAATTCCTTTGTGTTTATCCCATGCATGTTTGAATTCCATTACCGTTTTCATCTCCACCACCTCCCGCGGGAGGGCATTCCACGTATCTACCACCCTCTCCGTGAAAAAGTACTTCCTGACACTACTCCTTAGTCTGCCCCCCTTCAACCTCAATTCATGTCCTCTAGTTCTACCGCCTTCCCATCTCCGGAAAAGGTTCATTTGCGGATTAATACCTTTCAAATATTTGAACGTCTGTATCATGTCAACCCTGTTTCTCCTTTCCTCCAAGGTATACATGCTCAGGTCAGCAAGTCTCTCCTCGTATGGTTTGC
Source organism: Microcaecilia unicolor (assembly GCF_901765095.1). Classification (NCBI taxonomy): domain Eukaryota; kingdom Metazoa; phylum Chordata; class Amphibia; order Gymnophiona; family Siphonopidae; genus Microcaecilia; species Microcaecilia unicolor. The sequence goes on along the minus strand of NC_044032.1, from coordinate 398,104,587 downwards.
AATGCAAATCCCATACCATTTTCGCAGCTTTTCTTTGCACCGCTTCCAGTCTTTTTACATCTTTAGCAAGATACGGCCTCCAAAACTGAACACAATACTCCAAGTGGGGCCTCACCAACGACTTGTACAGGGGCATCAACACCTCCTTTCTTCTGCTGGTTATACCCCCCTCTATGCAGCTTAGAATCCTTCTGGCCACGGCAGTCGCCTTGCCCCATTGTTTCTTCACTTTCATATCCTCCGACACACAACAACCCCAAGGTCTCTCTCCTGAGTCCAGCTTACTAATCTCTCCCCTCCTATTCGGTATCTCTCTTTTGGGTTTCTACACCCCAAATGCTTCACTCTGCACTTCTTGGCACTAAATTTTAACACAGTAATACAGTCCAAAAACCTAAATTCTTTCTTACTTTAATATATTTTTAAATAAGCAAATAGTGCTCAGTGATTGGGCCACCACTCAAACCGATTGGAGTTCTAACATGGGCCAAGCCCATCAAGCCATCATCGCACCAGAAACCTCCTCCCTTACCTCATGAGATTTATTGAAGCAATGCTTTATGACAAGCTTTCAAATGTCTAAAATTACAGTATAAACTGTCATCAATCACTTATCTTATATGGAGATGGCCATAGGTCTCAATGTTCGGTGGCTGCCTTGTGTGATCCGTGAAAAAAGGTGTAGTGAAAAGTGCCTTAATTTTTTTTCATTCTTTTGTAGTTACTTGGCACATGTTAGAACTGCCAGTCGGTTCGAGTGGTGGCCCAGTCACTGAGCACTATTTGCATATTTAAAAAAATATTTAAAAAGTAAGAAAGAATTTAGGTTTCTGGACTGTATTACTGAATTAATCTACTGAGAAATTGAACGATTGTGTATATCCCAGAGTATTTGATAGACTAAATTTTAACTGCCAGACCCTCGACCATTCTTCTAACTTTTGGAGATCCCTTCTCATCGTTTCTACTCCCTCCAGGATATCCACTCTATTGGCTATCTTCGTGCCATCCGCAAAAAGGCAAACCTTTCCTTCCAACCTCTCAGAAATATCTCTCACAAATATATTAAACAAAATGGGCCCCAGCACCGACCCCTGAGGAACCTCACTGCTCACCATCCTTTCCTCTGAGCGGATTCCATTTACCATCACCCTCTGCCAACTGTCGAACCAGTTTTCTATCCAGTTCACCATGTTCGGTCCTAAGTTCAGCCCTTTTTGTAAGGGTGAGGATAAAGGCAGCATCAAAAAAGGCCTATATTGCAAGAGGAAGTCCTGTTTTTTCAAAAGGAATTCAATGAAGGTGACTCTGATTTCACTGCTAGTATCGGGTGGCTTGATTGTTGGAAGAAAAGATATGGAATAAGGCAGATCTACATTGCTGGGAAAAAGCTGTCGGCAAACTCCAAGCAATTTTGTCACATTCAAAATGAAATGTCAGTATCGCCTTGAAAAGGAAGGTGTATCAAGGGACCAGATATACAACTGTGATGAAACCGTGTTAAATTTTAAAATGTTGCCATCAAGAACTCTTGCATCATGGCTTGAGGCCTAAGTTCCAGGTTATAAACGGTAAAGAAAGAGTGACTATTCTGGCTGTAGCAATGCAACTGGTAAACAAATTACCACTGACTTTCAATGGAAAATCGAAAAATCCTAGGGCCTTTAAAAACATGGCTCCCTCTGCACTCCTGGTGACCTATGGGAACCAGAGGTATGCCTAGATGGACAAAGACATTTTCCATAACTGCTTTTTTGAGGAATTTGTCCCATCATTAGAAAACTTCTTGAAAATGATAAACCTGCCTACAAACTGAGAAGTGCTGACAGAGTGCTTTTCCTGCCTCCCAATGTCACATCATTGTATCAGTCAATGGACCAGGGCATACTGGAAACCTTAAAAAAAACATTGCAGTAAGCTTCTTACAACGCTTGTTTGTGAACTGGATGAAGGGAAAAGAATGATTGAAGTTTTAAAGAAAGTGAACATCACAGATGTTATCTACTGGATTGCTCAGTCATGGGATGAAACTGAGCCTCCAAACCTAGAAAAATCATAGTGAAAGTTAATTCTTGATAATGAAAATTAACAACAACATGATACTGAACACGAAGCAGCCGAGGAAGATCTCCGTCCTCTGTTACAGGAAATACAGGGCTGTGAGAATGCTTGTGAGGAAGACATACAAGAATGGATGCAGGCAGACGAGCAAGCACAACTAACTGACAATGATGTGATTGCTCTGGTGAACAGGAATGGAGATGAGGGTGATGAAGACACCTCGAATGAGGCTGAACCTAGAATTGTAAAAATCCGTCATAGTGAAGGTGTCAAGGGAATTGAGGTTGCACTGGCATATGTGGAACAAAAAGAGGAAGTGATAAGCTACTGATGTAATGTTATTGAGACACTGGCGTGACCTTGCAGTGAGGAAGAGAAGTAAAATGAGAAAACAAACGTTAATCAGAAAATTTTACAAAACAATTTTATAGTTTGTTTACCAGTTGCATTGCTACTAGGTATACAGTACAGTACGTACTCTTTCCAATTCTGTTTTTTACAGTTTTGTAGGTCTTATTATACAGTATAATAGTGATTAGAGTACAGTATGTTTTAGTGCTCCAATCATACTGCAGAATGTGCTATAGTGCTTTTAATAAAGAATTTTTGAAAATCGGGAACTCTGCTTTTGTTGATGCATTTTTTAAGGGGTTCTCATTGTTTTCCGTATTATCCGACTTTTCACTTAACCGACACCGGGCCGGTCATGTTTATGTCGAATAATCGAGACTCTACTGTATTAGATTACATTTTTCTTTTTAAAGGTTTTTTTTTTTTTGCTTGATATATTTTATAAATGCAAATTTAAAAAATTAAAATTAAATTTTAAATATTTAAAACCTGAAAATGTAATTCTCACTTAAACATTAGCAACATACCATATAAATCCTGATTCCATGTGCTCTATTACCAGATACCTTTCCATATAACCTTTCCCTAGGAAATATTTCTTTACTGACAGAATCATGGATGCATGAAACAGCCACCCAATAAAGGTGAAGGAGACAAAAACAGTATCTGAAATCAAGAAAGTATGGGATAAACACAGAGGATCTCCAAGAGACAGGAAGAGACTGTAGACCTAAGCAGTTGATGTGCCAAGAACAGAACTAGATAGGCCATACGGTCTTTATTTGCCATCTTTTTCAATGTCTTTCTGTTTCTAATGCAATTAATCTAAAAGAAATAGTAATCTTTACTTTCTTATAAAACATTGAAAGGTTAACCACCTCTCCTTCCTCTTCTTTGGGTCAGGTATACCTAATTATGGCCCAGACACTGCATCTGGTCGAAAGAGATATTTAATCTGATTCAGTATGCTGAATGGGGAACTTCAATCTGACTAAACATTGTTTCATTAGACAGCAACTAGGAGAGGGTACAAATTATATCGTAGTGATAGGGTGAATCGGATTGGTGGAGGGGTAGCATTGTATATTAACGAGAGCCTTGAATCAAATAGATTGAAATTCTGCAGGAAACAAAACACTCCTTGGAATCACTGTGGATTGAAATTCCATGTGCAAAAGGGAAAAGGATAGTGATAGGAGTGTACTACCGTCCGCCTGGCCAGGACGAACAGAGGGATGCGGAAATGTAAAGGAAATCAGGGACGCAAACAAACTGGGCAACACAATAATAATGGGGATTTCAATTACCCGCATATAGACTTGGTTAATGTAACATCTTACACGCAAGGGACATAGATTTCTTGATGAAATCAAGGACAGCTTCATGGAACAGCTAGTTCAGGAGCCGACAGAGAAGGAAAAAATACTAGACTTAGTCCTTAGTGGTGCTCATGATCTAGTGCAGGGGGTAACGGTACGAGGGCCGCGTTGATAACAGTGATCATAATATGATCGGTTTTGATATTGGCATTGAAGGAAGTGAAACTAGGAAATCAAGTACGCTAGCGTTTAACTATAGAAAGGTGATTACGACAAAATGAGAAAAATGGTGAAAAAAAAGACTGAAAGGAGCAGCTCGCAGAGTAAAAAACTTGCATCAGGCGTGGATGCTGTTTAAAAAACACCATCCTGAGGTTCAGGACAATATATTCCACGTATTAGAAAAAAAGGGAAAAAAGACTAAACGTCAGCCGGCGTGCTAAACAGTAAGATAAAGGAAAATCATTAGAGCCAAAAAACATCCTTCAGAAAGTGGAGAAGAGAACCACTGAAAGTAAAAGGATATCATAAGGAATGCCAAGCCAAAATGCAAAGTGGAGATAAGGAGGGCAAAAAAGGACTTTGAGAAGAAATTAGCGTTGGAAGCAAAATACATAGTAAAAATTTTTTTAGATACATTAAAAGCAGGAAACCGGCCAAAGAGTCGGTTGGGGCCGCTGGACGAAAATGGTGTTAAAGGGGCGATCAAGGAGGACAAAGCCGTAGCGGAGAAATTAAATGAATTCTTTGCTTCGGTCTTCACCGAGGAGGATTTGGGGGGGACACCGGTGCCGGAAAGAATATTTGAAGCGGGGGAGTCGGAGAAACTAAACAATTCCTCTGTAACCTTGGAGGATGTAATGGGTCAGTTCAGCAAGCTGAAGAGTAGTAAATCACCGGGACCTGATGGTATTCATCCCAGAGTATTAATAGAACTAAAAAATGAACTTGCGGAGCTACTGTTAGAAATATGCAATCTGTCCCTAAAATCGAGTGTAGTACCGGAAGACTGGAGGGTAGCCAATGTTACTCCGATTTTTAAGAAGGGTTCCAGAGGAGATCCGGGAAATTATAGACCGGTGAGTCTGACGTCGGTGCCGGGCAAGATGGTGGAGGCTATTATTAAGAATAAAATTGCAGAGCATATACAAAAACATGGACTGATGAGACAAAGTCAGCACGGATTTAGTGAAGGGAAGTCTTGCCTCACCAATCTAATGCATTTTTTGAGGGGGGTAAGCAAACATGTGGACATGGGGAGCCGTTGATATTGTATATCTGGATTTTCAGAAGGCGTTTGACAAAGTGCCGCACGAAAGACTCCTGAAGAAATTGCAGAGCCATGGAATCGGAGGTAGGGTATTATTATGGATTAAGAACTGGTTGAAAGATAGGAAGCAGAGAGTAGATTGCGTGGCCAGTATTCTCAGTGGAGGAGGGTAGTTAGTGGGGTCCCGCAGGGGTCTGTGCTGGGTCCGTTGCTTTTTAATGTATTTATAAATGACCTAGAGATGGGAATAACTAGTGAGGTAATTAATTCGCCGATGACACAAAATTATTCAGGGTCGTCAAGTCGCAGGAGGAATGTGAACGATTACAGGAGGACCTTGCGAGACTGGGAGAATGGGCGTGCAAGTGGCAGATGAAGTTCAATGTTGACAAGTGCAAAGTGATGCATGTGGGTAAGAGGAACCCGAATTATAGCTACGTCTTGCAAGGTTCCGCGTTAGGAGTTACGGATCAAGAAAGGGATCTGGGTGTCGTCGTCGATGATACGCTGAAACCTTCTGCTCAGTGTGCTGCTGCGGCTAGGAAAGCGAATAGAATGTTGGGTGTTATTAGGAAGGGTATGGAGTCCAGGTGTGCGGATGTTATAATGCCGTTGTATCGCTCCATGGTGCGACCGCACCTGGAGTATTGTGTTCAGTACTGGTCTCCGTATCTCAAAAAAGATATAGTAGAATTGGAAAAGGTACAGCGAAGGGCGACGAAAATGATAGTGGGGATGGGACGACTTTCCTATGAAGAGAGGCTGAGAAGGCTAGGGCCTTCTCAGCTTGGAGAAGAGACGGCTGAGGGGAGATATGATAGAAGTGTATAAATAATGAGTGGAATGGATCGGGTGGATGTGAAGCGACTGTTCACGCTATCCAAAAATACTAGGACTAGAGGGCATGAGTTGAAGCTACAGTGTGGTAAATTTAAAACGAATCGGAGAAAATTTTTCTTCACCCAACGTGTAATTAGACTCTGGAATTCGTTGCCGGAGAACGTGGTACGGGCGGTTAGCTTGATGGAGTTTAAAAAGGGGTTAGATAGATTCCTAAAGGACAAGTCCATAGACCGCTATTAAATGGACTTGGAAAAATTCCGCATTTTTAGGTATAACTTGTCTGGAATGTTTTTACGTTTGGGGAGCGTGCCAGGTGCCCTTGACCTGGATTGGCCACTGTCGGTGACAGGATGCTGGGCTAGATGGACCTTTGGTCTTTCCCAGTATGGCACTACTTATGTACTTATGTACTTATATAATCAGAAAGAGCCTCAAATTACATCATTCAGCTGGCCTAGGAAAATATGCAAGAACATCAAAGAGAGGCGGAAAAAACAACAGACAGTCCACAGGCAGAAAACAGAACTGGAAAAAAATTATGAAAACAAAGTAGTATGGTAAAAAACTTTAATAATGTATAATTCATTTGCTGGTATAAAAGTCACCTGCCCAATGCGGCCATGTTTTGGCTTGTGAGTGCTTCAGGGGCATATAATATTACCATAATGGGAAAACTCAAATTTAAATTGTCAAAATTTCAAATATTGAGCAATGAAATCTAGTCAATTCCTTTCAGTAGTTTCAAAACTCTATTGAGCAAATGAGCATTCCCTGCATTTGATTTAGGCTAAGAGGTAAGGCAACCAGGAAAACAGTGGGTCCACTGTTTGAATATATTAGGATTTTGCTCTTGAGTCCTGCAGAATATTTTAAAAGATACAATTTTCCTGAGTAATTCAGTAACTAATGGGCATGGCTTGACAGACAGATCATCTTAATTAAGCTCATGGTCATACTCTGAAAGGCCTCTTTCAAGTTACTGTTGGTGCACTTACGCTATATATTGTGATAACTGGATGTTCATCTTATGCCTTTGAGGTCTTAGGAATACATCAAGTCATAGATTCCTCTTGAATTGTTTATTTCCTTGTGACTTCACTATGCTCATCTTAATTTATGTTCAGATACTAAGAATGATGAACATTGACCAACACGCTTTGAGTGCTAGTTAGAAAGGCACAGAACAAATAAATAATGATCCCTCCCCAACCTAATCTTACTTTTTTGTCATCTCATCATAGAGATGGATATGTCAAATCGAAAGTTCTCTCTTATAAAATCATGCTATCTTGCAGCCAGTAACCTGCTGAACTAAAAATGCTCAACTTGTCTTTTTTTTTTTTTTTTTAATTTAATTAGTTCATGTATTTACTCAACACCAAGATCAGATTAAATAAAATCTAGTCACCTGACTCATCTACTTCCACTTTTGTGACCTATAGGAGAACTCCTGTCTCTAAAATCTGATTGAACAGAACTACCCAATGGACCTATCAAAACCTGTGAGCTCCATCTCCTAGGATGTCTCATCTACTTTTAGTTTTGCAATGTCCATGAGAACCCTTTTCTCTCTAATTAGGAGATATTTTGCCATCTATCTCTGGTCCTTCTTCACGGAACAATGAACTAAAATATATATCCATTATTTCTTCAGCACTTTCCACATCACCATTCACACATTCTTTTCATCAGCTTTGTCTTTAATTAGACAGTGCAACACTTCCTTTGATTAAACTACACTGGCTACCAGTTGAGACAAGAACAGGTTTTAAGATGGTATGTTTAAGTTATAAAGCTTTTGAGGGTTCTGTGCTCAAATATCTCACGCATCAACTTTTAAGTCCTGCCCCTAGACCCCACTGTATTAATAATTCAATATTTAACTGTCCAGCTATACGGGCTTTTCATTTTAAAGTTGTCTTATACACTACTTTGGGTTACCTAGAGGCTTTATTATGAAATAATCTTTACTTCTCGTTACTTTGCTTTTTGGAGAAAACTTAAAACGTTCTTATTTGGAAACAGTGGCGTAGCAGTTAGACATAGTATTTTGGGTGGGCCTGAGCCCGAACTGGGAGGGCACACAATCCCCCCTCACTCTGCACTTTTCAACCCTGCACCAGCAACCACAAAAAATAAAATAAATACCTGAGCTGGCGGGGATCCTCAAGCCCTGCCTGTTGAATGGCCTCTGGTGGCCAGAACAAGTGATTGCCCTACTTGCTACAGCCACTGGCGCTTTCCACCCGTTTCCACTGCCCCAGCCTCTGCCCTCCTGAACACACACTGTTTTCACGCCTGCATGAAAACTGAGAATGCGCACAGGGTGGGGGGTTGGTGCGGTGTCAACAGGTTGAAACCATCGATTGTAGCAAGTAGGGAATCACTTGTTCTGGCCACCAGAGGACATCTTCAGCTGGCGAGGCTTGGGGATCCCTGCAGCAATTAGGGTGTCATAATTTTGAGTAGGCATAGGTTCACTTGTGGCTATGCCATTGTTTGGAAAGATCTTGTCTTGATTATAAGCGTATTGTTAGTAATAGTTGTATTTAGATGTATAATTTATTTTTAAATTAGTCTGCGATCCCTTTGGGAATTTTATGATTTCTAATCTGCTTTGGGTCTGTTGTAGGGATTTGGTGGAATATAGACAGAATAGATTAGGTTAGTCTTAGTCCACTCCAATGCTCCCTTCTAAGTGGAGCGCATGAGAAATTGCTCCTACATTTTAGGAGCGTTGCTCACAAACTGTTTTTTGGTGCTATATAAAGAAATGCATTGCTAATACTGGTGCTCAAAATTGTTGGTTAAAACTTGTTGCTCATAAGAAAAAAGATTTGCACACACCAGGCCAATCAGAGAAAACACTGGTTCTCTCTCTGTATTTTTGCCTCTAACATCTTTTGAAAAAGAAGTCTCTGCTGTACTATTTTGGCCATTTTTCTCTTCTTTCCATGTACCTCTGCTGCCCTGACTATGGTCCCTGTATTTTTCAGCCTTCAAAATATTTTTCCCTGTCCTTCCCGTTCTAAGATCCTATATACCTTTTGAATGCTCATCTCTTAGCAGTTACTTTTTTAACCATCATTTCTGAAAACCTCAGTTCAAACGTATTTGCTAAGACACCCTGATTTTCAATAGAGGTTTAGAGGAACACCCATATAACCAGCATTTTAACTAACAACAACAAGAGGACTGACCTTGCTGAAGAGGCTGGGTGTTTGTGCTGGAACTGTGGCTGGCAGACTGACTGGAGGTGTTCGCGGTTGTGGCAGTGACAAGTCGGACATAATGGAATTTACTGCCAGGTACCTGAATCTGCTGAACATTGGGTGCTGTGGCCAGAGGAATGATGGTCTTAAATTGAGGGGCACTCACTCCTCCAACTGTGAGGGTCTGTACAGTGGATTTCACTGCCTGTCGAGAAAAAGCAACAGTTACTGGGACATGAGGACTGCTGGCACAGAATGAACCTGCCTGGACAGTATCTCATGTTTCTGTACATCTAGGCATGTTGTGCTTTGCATAAAGCTTCTGTTTACATGTTACCAAACAAAAGCATCCATATTGTTTTTAGGCTGCTTGTATCTCCTCCTCAAATTAGCATAAACCAGCCATTCTCTACTGGAAGGAGTAAGAGAAACCAAAACTACAAGATAATGAGAAAGGCAATTCTTTATTATTCTTTTTTTTTTTAATTTATAAATTTTATTAAACAACACAATATGACCACACTATACATATGGTACTTCAATTAGAAATGTCTACTAATGCCAAGCTTTCTTTTTTTATTTTTTACCAAGAGTAATTTACAATTACAAATGCTAGTTTCTCATGGGGGGGGGGGGGGGGGGGGTGTGTGCAAGAGACCCAAACATGTGGTCTAACTCTGTATCCCCCCAACGTAATGCTCTGATACAGCGGTTTATATACCCTTTCTGTTAAGCAAGGCCTTAGCACTTATCTTCCTGAGAAATCATTCTGTTTTCTGATCTCACCATCTATCTCCATGTCACTAAATCACACATTCTTCTGTTCATCCCTAATTGCACCTTTCTCAGGCCAGTTTGCACATATGAATGTCTTATCAGATCATAAGTTCTTGGGCCTCACGATTTATGGCCTTTGCCCCTTTTTCTAGGGTGCACAACTACGTTTATAGTGTTTACTTAGGTGCTAGCAGACCATGAGCTCTGATTCAGTAAAGGGGTCAACTAAAAGAGACACTCAAGGCCTGCTTTTACAGGTCTTAACCATGGTTCATATTTCATAACTAGCACTATTATTATTATTACATTTGTATCCCACGCTTTCCCACTTAAAACAGGTTCAATGCGGCTTACATAGTAAAAGGAATACAGAATATTATTAGAGGGTAAAAGTAAAATATATCAGAATAAAAGGCAAGATGAATAGGTAGAAATAGTCAATGGAGAGGGGGAGTGAGGTGGGAGATACAGAAATGATAAATAGTAGTATACAATATGTTAAGTTAGAAAACGGGCATCAGCAGTAGTTAGTAGGCTGTGTCACTGTTTGGGTCAAGGAATTTGGTGCAATCTTTGCAGATACTGTGAAATCCTACCAAACATGCATATAGGTCCCGTTAAATGTGAAAGCAGCCTGTAAGCATACAGATTTCAAATTCTAGCAGCACCACTGCCACAAGACCCTGAAATCTACCTCTTATAGCAGGCAGCTGCATTGAACTTTATGCAGCCTCCAAGACCATGGGAAGTATACACAGAAAAACGTCATTAATCAGACTTTTGGCAATTTTAAATATTGTATTTTGCAAATATTTTCAGAATAGCTACTCTAACAGTTTGCTTCCATCATTTTAGTTACATTTTTATTTATCTATCACAGAAGGTTGTGCATTTCTGATTCTGACATTATGTGAAGTGGCGGCCCACCAAGGGTAAGTACAGTTATACGGCTCTTTGTATAAAGTTGCCCAACCCATGTTTGAGGAAAATCTACCAATCAACTGTAAAGTTACAGACAAGTTAAAGCTGAAAATTAACAGACATCCTCAGTTTTGCCTCTATCTTATTTTATAGCCCTTGATTGTTTCCACCAGTATTAGGTGGAGTTTTTAAATGCCTTCTAATGCCTCATAGTGCTTTCTTCTCTGTTTGCCAGGAGTTTAGCTTATGATTAGATTTGAGTAGCCCTACCGTTTGGAAGTTTTCTTCCGGGATGGGGTGTATAACACTGAGGTTACAAGTGTTGTGTATTAATGGTGTGATCTGGTGCTTGTACAATTACTTTGTGCATTGTGAAGTTTAGCAGGGTTTGCTTGTGGATTATATTTTACACCTGCTTCTTCCGACTAGAGTATATTCTTAAGATCTCTGAACTGAAAATGCTGCCCGAGCATGTAGAACTACAGATAGCATCTGTGAATGGTAAGCCTCAGAAATCTAGAGAGGTAAGAACCGAGGCAATTACTGACTGCAACGTCGCCTTGTGGAAGCCAAAGGAAGGCATTGATTCCCTTGAAATGCAATATGGATACACTAAAGGGGATTTCCAAGCTGAGAATACGTACAGTGGGGGAAATAAGTATTTGACCCTTGCTGATTTTGTAAGTTTGCCCACTGACAAAGACATGAGCAGCCCATATATTGAAGGGTAGGTTATTGGTAACAGTGAGAGATAGCACATCACAAATTAAATCCGGAAAATCACATTGTGGAAAGTATATGAATTTATTTGCATTCTGCAGAGGGAAATAAGTATTTAATCCCTCTGGCAAACAAGACCTAATACTTGGTGGCAAAACCCTTGTTGGCAAGCACAGCGGTCAGACGTCTTCTGTAGTTGATGATGAGGTTTGCACCACATGTCAGGAGGAATTTTGGTCCACTCCTCTTTGCAGATCATCTCTAAATCATTAAGAGTTCTGGGCTGTCGCTTGGCAACTCGCAGCTTCAGCTCCCTCCATAAGTTTTCAATGGGATTAAGGTCTGGTGACTGGCTAGGCCACTCCATGACCCTAATGTGCTTCTTCCTGAGCTACTCCTTTGTTGCCTTGGCTGTATGTTTTGGGTCATTGTCGTGCTGGAAGACCCAGCCACGACCCATTTTTAAGGCCCTGGCGGAGGGAAGGAGGTTGTCACTCAGAATTGTACGGTACATGGCCCCATCCATTCTCCCATTGATGCGGTGAAGTAGTCCTGTGCCCTTAGCAGAGAAACACCCCCAAAACATAACATTTCCACCTCCATGCTTGACAGTGGGGACGGTGTTCTTTGGGTCATAGGCAGCATTTCTCTTCCTCCAAACACGGCGAGTTGAGTTCATGCCAAAGAGCTCAATTTTTGTCTCATCTGACCACAGCACCTTCTCCCAATCACTCTCGGCATCATCCAGGTGTTCACTGGCAAACTTCAGACGGGCCGTCACATGTGCCTTCCGGAGCAGGGGGACCTTGCGGGCACTGCAGGATTGCAATCCGTTATGTCGTAATGTGTTACCAATGGTTTTCGTGGTGACAGTGGTCCCAGCTGCCTTGAGATCATTGACAAGTTCCCCCCTTGTAGTTGTAGGCTGATTTCTAACCTTCCTCATGATCAAGGATACCCCACGAGGTGAGATTTTGCGTGGAGCCCCAGATCTTTGTCGATTGACAGTCATTTTGTACTTCTTCCATTTTCTTACTATGGCACCAACAGTTGTCTCCTTCTCGCCCAGCGTCTTACTGATGGTTTTGTAGCCCATTCCAGCCTTGTGCAGGTGTATGATCTTGTCCCTGACATCCTTAGACAGCTCCTTGCTCTTGGCCATTTTGTAGAGGTTAGAGTCTGACTGATTCACTGAGTCTGTGGACAGGTGTCTTTCATACAGGTGACCATTGCCGACAGCTGTCTGTCATGCAGGTAACGAGTTGATTTGGAGCATCTACCTGGTCTGTAGGGGCCAGATCTCTTACTGGTTGGTAGGGGATCAAATACTTATTTCCCTCTGCAGAATGCAAATAAATTCATATACTTTCCACAATGTGATTTTCCGGATTTAATTTGTGATGTGCTATCTCTCACTGTTACCAATAACCTACCCTTCAATTATGGGCTGCTCATGTCTTTGTCAGTGGGCAAACTTACAAAATCAGCAAGGGATCAAATACTTATTTCCCCCACTGTAGATGCTAAATGCCCTATGGCTTAGTGAGGATTAAAGCTTTTAATGGCAGGGCTGCTTTCTAGACATTACCATAAAATTTTGATTTGTTATGCAGAGATCTTTAGCTCAACCTGAGACAACTTTGTAAGTTTAATAAGAGAGCCAATACACTATGCAAACATATCCTTTAGCAATGCTTAATCAAAATTTCTGTCCTTTCATCATGCACTGTCCAAGCAGTAAAATGAGACATCAATGCATATTTATCTTCTATGGAAGCTAAGTGAAGATTAGCCATTAACAATTCCAATGCTGTGACTTGGTACGTCTTGGCTTTTGTTTAAGAATAAAGCCTGCTTGCTTGTATGCAAAATGAATATAGTTAGTCTGCTATCCAATTTGAAATTGACTTTTTTGTCACTTCACACCAACTTTGTTGGGGTCAAATGAGATAAAAGAGGAGAATAGCGTAAGTGATTATGAATGGAGCTTTTCTGGGGTGGGGTAAACAGCTCATAAATTTTAACAAATAAACTATTATGGAGGCAATATGCATCAAGATAGAGATATGTATTTGTGGATTTGGTTGACATGAGTGCCTAAAAATGTAAAGTACAGTATGGGCAAATTGTTTGTACATACACCTATAAATTAACACATGTATATTGTACAATTGATTTGAGCACACAAAAAAAGCTGAATGCATAAAAGATTAACAAAAACATGGATGTGTAAAAACATGAAAAACACACGTGGAGGAGCATAATCGAACAGGGACACCCATCTCTAAGGGTGCCCATCTCTCTCTAAGGACATCCCGGCGAAGGGGCGGGGAAACTCGTATTATCGAAACAAGATGGGCGTCCATCTTTCGTTTCGATAATACGGTCGGGGATGCCCAAATCTCGACATTTAGGTCGACCTTAGAGATGGCTGACCTCGGTTTTCGCCAATAATGGAAACCGAGGATGACCATCTCAAAAACGTCCAAATCCAAGCCATTTGGTCTTGGGAGGAGCCAGCATTCGTAGTGCACTGGTCCCCCTCACATGCCAGGACACCAACCGGGCACCCTAGGGGGCACTGCAGTGGACTTCAGAAATTGCTCCCAGGTGCATAGCTCCCTTACCTTCGGTGCTGAGCCCCCCAACCCCCCCCCCCCCAAAACCCACTCCTCACAACCATAGCCCTAAGGAGTGAAGGGGGGCACCTACATGTGGGTACACAGTGGGTTTTGAAGGGCTCACATTTACCACCACAAGTGTAACAGGTAGGGGGGATGGGCCTGGGTCCGCCTACCTGAAGTGCACTGCACCCACTAAAACTGCTCCAGGGACCTGCATACTGCTGTCAGGGAGCTGGGTATGACATTTGAGGCTGGCAAAAAAAAAAATATTAATTTTTTTTTTTAGGGTGGGAGGAGGTTGGTGACCACTGGCGGAGTAAGGGGAGGTGATCCCCGATTACCTCCGGTGGTCATCTGGTCAGTTTGGGCACCTTTTTGAGGCTTGGTTGTGGAAAAAAAATGGACAAAGTAAAGTCGACCAAATGCTCGTCAGCGACGCCCTTCTTTTTTCCATTATCGGCCGAGGACGCCCATCTCTTAAGCATGCCCCAGCCCGCCTTCGCTACGCCTCCGATACGCCCCCGTGAAGTTTGGTCGTCCCCACGACGGACTGCAGTTGAGGACGCCCAAAATCGGCTTTCGATTATGCCGATTTGGGCGACCCTGAGAGAAGGACGCCCATCTCCCAATTTGTGTCAAAAGATGAGCGCCCTTCTCTTTCGAAAATGCCCCTGATAGAAATCACAAAAATGTTTGTTTAAAACAGACTAACTGATCATCCTTTTGGTTGTGCACACTCCTACATTAAGTTGAGGTCGTGCTTAATCTATGCTTAGTTATGATTTTGGTTGAAGAGGACATTGATAACTGTCCTATAGTGAAGATCTGCTAGCCCAAGAGTATACTGAGTACAGCAGAGTCTGAAACACTCACTGACTTCTAGAGGAGTTTGGAATATGAAGCAACTGACAACACTGCAAGCTGCTAAGCAAGACAAAAGACAATATATGTTGGGCTTATTAAAGTTTAGGCCCCCAAAAAATGGAAGGAAAAAAAATAAGAAAAAAAACAAACCTATGAGGTTAAATGAAAAGTAATGCCTCCACCTCCATAACTTATCTGAAAGAAGATATTGTAATGAATAAAAGACATCAATAATTAATGAAATTTGCTCTTTTAGTGTTATGTTGCAACAAAATTTCCTTCTTGTACTTCCGAACTCTTCTCAATCATTCTTTCAAAGTTTTCAGGGTTGCAATGTAATGCTTTGAGTGAGCCTTCAATTATCCTTTACAAACTTGTCAATCTTTCTCTCACACAAGTCAGCTATTCCTGGTCCACAATCTTTACATTTTTTGGCCCAGTGACAAAAAGTACTCTTACCAACACACTCATCACCATACACAACCTAACATAGTAGATGACGGCAGAAAAAGACCTGCATGGTCCATCCAGTCTACCCAACAAGATAAACTCATATGTGTATACCTTACCTTGATTTGTACCTGCCTTTTTCAGGGCACAGACCGTACAAGTCTGCCCAGCAGTAATTCC
This sequence comes from Microcaecilia unicolor, assembly GCF_901765095.1. Lineage (NCBI taxonomy): Eukaryota > Metazoa > Chordata > Amphibia > Gymnophiona > Siphonopidae > Microcaecilia > Microcaecilia unicolor. Next base: position 398,088,995 of record NC_044032.1, on the reverse strand, counting down.
CGCCTCCCAACCACCAGTCCCGCCTCCCATCACCAGCTCTGGCACAGACCGTATAAGTCCGCCCTCCACTATCCTCGCCTCCCAACCACCAACCCCTCTTCCCCCACCTGCTCTGCCACTCAATTTTGGCTAAGCTTCTGAGGATCCATTCCTACTGCACAGGATTCCTTTATGCATATCCCACGCATGTTTGAATTCCGTTACCGTTTTCATCTCCACCACCTCCCGCGGGAGGGCATTGCAAGCATCCAACACCCTCTCTGTGAAAAAATACTTCCTGACATCTTTCCTGAGTCTGCCCCCCTTCAATCTCATTTCATGTCCTCTCGTTCTACCGCCTTCCCATCTCCAGAAAAGATTTGTTTGCGGATTAATACCTTTCAAGTATTTGAACGTCTGTATCATATCACCCCTGTTCCTCCTTTCCTCCAGGGTATACATGTTCAGGTCAGCAAGTCTCTGCTCATACGTCCTGGAACGCAAATCCCATACCATTCTCGTAGCTTTTCTTTGCACTGCTTCCATTTTTTTAACATCCTTCGCAAGGTACGGCCTCCAAAACTGAACACAATACTCCAGGTGGGGCCTCACCAACGACTTGTACAGGGGCATCAACACTTCCTTTCTTCTGCTGATCACACCTCTCTCTATACAGCCTAGCAACCTTCTCGCTACGGCCACCGCCTTGTCACATTGTTTCGTCGCCTTCAGATCCTCGGATACTATCACCCCAAGATCCCTCTCCCCCTCAGTACCTATCAGACTCTCACCGCCTAACACATAAGTCTCTCGTGGGTTTCTACTCCCTAAATGCATCACTTTGCATTTCTTCGCATTGAATTTTAATTGCCAAACCTTAGACCATTCTTCTAGCTTCCTCAGATCCTTTTTCATGCTTTCCACTCCCTCCCAGGTGTCCACTTTGTTGCAAATCTTAGTATCATCTGCAAATAGGCAAACTTTACCTTCTAACCCTTCGGCAATGTCACTCACAAATATATTGAACAGAATCGGACCCAGCACCGATCCCTGAGGCACTCCACTACTCACCTTTCCCTCCTACGAGCGAACTCCATTTACCACCACCCTCTGTCGTCTGTCCGTCAACCAGTTCCTAATCCAGTTCACCACTTCGGGACCTATCTTCAGCCCATCTAGTTTATTTAAGAGCCTCCTGTGGGGAACCTGCATGTGGCAGTGAATTTCAATTGGAGGGACTCCTTCAACAGTCAGAAATTCTATCACAGCATGTTGCTTAAATCACACTGAGTGTTCACTACGTGCTTCCATTTCACAAGCAATAGCAAAAAGCCTCTTCAACCGCTCCTTCTCACCACTGAGACAAAAGGTAAGTGATTGAAAGAACAAGTGAACAATTGTGGCACTGTTAGTTATGTCATTGTTGATGAATTATGGAAGTGGAGGAATTTACTTTTCATTTAACCCTCACATTATCACATAGTGAGTAAAGGGGCCAAAAAACTAAATATGTCAATAGTCACACCTACCTACCAGAAGAAAGAGACCGCACTATTAAGGTTTACAAAAAAAAAAAATCAATAAAAGGCAATTTGAAAGTATCACACTGCAAGAGCAGACTCATGTCAAAACAAGCTCTTGATACAGGGATTATTATTATGCACATGTGCCCACTGAACATTTGAGACTGTGAATGCTGAAATGTAGAGAACTCTGAAAGGCCATTATACAAGGCTGCACATGGAAAACAGTGATAAGTATATTGCTAAGTGAAATGATGCTGCTAAGAATACAATGCTAAAGCACTTGATTAACATGAAGCCAACTTAAGGACTACAGAACACCCATTAGTTACCTTATTGGGAGATTCATTGGTGAAATAGCTATTTTATTGCCTGTCTGTTGTACTGATGTTCCAATCACTCCACTTTCAGAGATGGTTATAGCCTTGGGTGGTGTTCCAGGAGTACAATGTGAAAGGACCCTACCTGCAAACAATACATACACAATGTCATCCTTGTTATACACTGCAATGCACAATCAGTTCCTTTATGTGCAAATGTTACTATACATAGACCATATAGCAATGATGACACTACCATCCAATGGCACCTCAGGCACCCTCCAACACAAAAGACCAAAAATTTAAAAGGAAAATCAGAAAAATATGTTGCTTCTACATTGATGTGCCCTGATGTAAAATACAGTTTTGTTCCCGAGTGACACCTCTGAAGGTCTGACATAAAAATGATGAGATATTCTAGAAAGATGTCCTTGGGCGACCCTTTGGACTACAAAATGTGCCTTTGTTTTGACAATTCTTCCTCTATAAAAAGAGAAACATACTAACTGGTATAAGATTTAATAAAACCATGACTAAGCTGCTATTATACAAGAGTACTGACAAAGAAATATTGTATTTATTTTTATTTATTAGGATTTATTTACCGCCTCTTTTTGAAGGAAATCACTTAAGGCGGTGTATAGTAAGACTAGATCAAACATGAGCAATAAGCAATTACAGCAGTAAAAATATTCAAATAACAATATAAAGTATGGCATGGTGTAAGTAGTATACCATGCCATACTTTGTATGTAGTATACTTACAATGCCAACACAATACATAATAGAACATTATAATTGATAGTAAAGGGTAAGGCAAAGTTGTAACATATAGATGGGTAAGAAAGCAGGAAAAATTAGAAAGTAAGGTAGAACGTTACATTACTTTTGACTTTTGCAGATTGTGTTGAGCAAGGCAACCAATATGGAAGAGTTCAAAACACTTTGATACGCTCCTAGAGGAAAAGTCCATAAAATCATTAGCCAGGTAGACTCTAGAAAGCCATCTCTTATCTCTGGAAATTAGCTTTAAGAAACAGATCTACTTCTTGGAATCTAATGGGTACCTGTGACCTGAATTGGCCACTGTCAGAGACAGGATGCTGGGTTTGATGGACCTTGGTCTGAATCAACAGAGCTTTTCTTATGTTCCACACAGGCAGCTCTAGTTACACATTTCTGTGATTTCAACCTTTCTAGATCATTACTGCAACAAAACAATGCCACTTTTGCTTGTTCTCCTACTCTCTCTGTGTCGCACACTCACATGTTCCTTCTAATTCTAAGCATTGTGATGCTACTTGTAATGAATATAGCAGTTTTTGGCCGCTATAAAATGAGATGGCAACATTAATGTCATCATTTTGTTACTTGCAAAAAAAAATGGAATTCAGTCAAAATCAGAAACCAGGTAGGGTTTTTAGGCACTGTATTTAAAAAAGAAAAAGAAAAACTAACACAAAGGGTGAAGAATTTTATTTTTAATACAAAGATTATTTAGCGAATGTCTCTGCCAAGGTACAAGGCAAATAAATAAATCAAAGTACAGCAAAAAATGAATACATATGGATAGTGTATGTGTGTGTGTGTGTGTGTGTGTGTGTGTGTGTGGAGGGGGGGTTCTTTTTAATCTAACAGATGTTCTGTTATGGACAGCAGGATACAAGTCACTGAATGGAGCCCACATAGAAAACCTTCTGGAAGATAAGAGGAAATGACATCACCATACTGCTTAGTCCTGAAGAGCTCCCAAGCCTAAGCACACACAAAAGAATAACACAAAATAGAGGTACGAGGTATCAGTCAACAAGAGTGGAAAGATGAAAATAGCGGATCTTAAAGAATGCATGTACCAGGAGTACGGGCAGGCCTGCAGAGTTTAGCCTGACACTGGTGAGTGAACACGTGGCAGAATGGCACCAAAGGTGGCAGCGCCTCGAACGGTAACCATGAGAGGCAGCAGCTAGGACAGACTTGGAGCAGCAGGATGGAGTAGCTGGATATGCAAATAGACAAGCGCAAATGATTTCAGGAGCTAAAGCGTGATTTATCAGAGCTAAAATTAGAATATACAGAAACTCAAGAGCTATGAACTGATATAAATGAAATAGGCAAGTGAGTGGAAAAGGCAGAAGAGCAGAATAAGACGCTGGTGAATACTGAAGAGAGGGCGACATGCCTGGAGCAAAGGTGGATTAAGGGGACATGATAGAAGACCTGGTGAATAGGTCTTGGTGGCAAATCTTGAGATTTAGAGGCATACCACTGATTTCATAGACTGTCACGAGATAGTACAAAAACTCTCAGTGATGGTACTGGAAGCTGCGGGTGAGTCAATGGAAAGACAGGAAATAAAAATAGATTGAGTACACAGAGCTCTCAGCCCACAATGCAACAACAGACCATGCACTATTACAGCATTCAATTCAATTTAGGTCATATATACTGCTAATATCCCCTGTTTAGGGTTCTGTGTGGTTTACATCGTTATTGGAAACAACAGTTACAATATTATAAGTAGGACATTAGGTGAATAAAATGGATATAAAGCGTTATAAGGTGTGACTGTAATCAGTGTTATATCTGTCAAGACTTTAGAGCTAAAGAGAGGGTTGCAACTAAGGCCAGACCCCTTGGAATGCTAACAAGGGAGACTTGTATGGTGGAAGTTTTCAAGATCTGGAATAAGCTGATATTGCTGTGCATGCTCTGACTAAGAAAAGCCCGATAGGAATCACACCCTTTGCATTTGAACTGAGTTACAAGAGGATTTTGTTCACTCCTGAGTTACCAAGCCTGAGAGTATATTTGATGAGTAACCTAATAAAAAAGGTTTTTTGGGTTTTTTTTTTTTAAACACTCGCACATTGCTGTTTATCTGGGTATGTACAGGGCCCACACCTGCTCAAGCTATCATCTAGTGAAGCTTGAGGAATGGTCTAGAATGTGGCAGCTAAGATTTAATGCTAAAACATGCAGGATCATGAATTTGGGCTACAAAACTCAAGGGAACAGTACAATATCCGGAATGAACTTTTTCTGTGCTCAATAAAAACAATCAAGAGGATCACATCTGATGATCTTAAGATGACCAAACAGGTAGATAAGACAATGGCAAAAGCCAGAAGGATGCTTGGGTACCCAGACTGAGGAATATGACACCAGAAATAAAATGGAGATGAGTCTTTACATGCTATTTACTGGGGTTAGGTTCCTAGAAAACTCCATGAATACCGAACATGCGAATATGGAACCACTGATCCTATAGGGGGAAAAGGGGGGTTAGATTCCTGAGCAACCCTATTAGGCAGCAAAAACCTTCTCTTGACCTACAGATTCCAGCCCATTATTGCCCAGTTTCAAATCTCTACTTTTTCTCCAAGATTTTAGAAAAGATATTCTACACTCAACTATCAACATTTATCGATAAAACTTTAGTACTGCATCCCAAACAAGCCCTACGCCAGTACTGAAACTGTTTTCACTGTCCTAAGTGAAATACATTCACATCTTGACAAACACAATATAGTTTTGGCCATTTCGTTAGATCTATCGTCTGTGTTCGATTTAGTAAATCACTCACTTCTATCACAGCTTGCAACACTTGGATTGGTGGGCTCTGTTATTTCCTGGTTCACTTCTTTTCTCTCAGACCATACTTATCAGGTGGTCATATCTTCTTCTAAAGCTACTCCTCGACCACTAACCTGCAGAGTTCCTCAAGGTTCACCTCTTCTTTTTAACATTTTTCTGAGCCCTCTCGCTGCCCTCATTCAATCATATGGCATATCTTTTCAATTTTACGCTAGATAGTTTATTGCTTTTCCCTACTAATCCACATACTATTTTCATTCAACCTTTGAAAGATTGCCTCTTGGCAATTCAGAAATGGCTTTTTCATCACAGAATTGTGCTAAGTAAGGAAAAAAAACAGTGCTCTGTCGGTTCTCTGGAGGTAACCACAGCTCAACATGAGATCTGAGTTTGTTTGGAACGTCTATCTTTCTGGTTCCGTCCTTCCGCTATTTAGGTGTCATCCTTGACTTCCATTTGACATTTACACCACAGATATCTAATATATGCAAATCTAGTTTCTTTATCCTTAGGCAACTACACTCTGTTAGAAAATACTTTGATCATAATGCATTCCACTCACTTATCCTGTCCTTACTAATCTCGAGAATGGATTACTGTAACATTATCTACCTTGGAGTACCAGGTTACGTGCTCAAACGCCTTCAGTCACTTCAGAATAGTGCATTTAGGGGCCCTTTTATGAAGTGGCAGTAAGCCTAAAAAGGGCTTACCGCTCGCTAAAACGGTAGTACCGCCAGGCTAGCTCCTCAATTTTTGTAGTGCTGGTGAATAGCCAGCAGTAATCAGGCAGTGCTGTGTGATGCCCGGTTACTGCAGGGTTAGCATGGGAGCCCTTACCGCCACCTCAAATCAAATCATATCTCTCCTCTGTTCCAGAAATACCAGTGCCTTCCTATTGGCCAAAGAACTATTCACAAAGTCTTAACTCTCACCTTCAAAGCATTCTTGGCGGGCAGAGAACCACCTGCTTCAAAGACAAAGAATTTCTCAACAGAACAAGAGAATGCATTTGGAAACATCCTCTTCCTTGAAGATATTCCTGACAAAAAGTTTGAAGGTGGGCTGGAAAGGATAGAGGTCCAACACACATTGGCCAGCAGTGTCACGGCCCTAAATGGGAAGATATTTGGCAGCTCATCTTCTGCTCATTTACTTCAATTCTTTGAAGGAGTAAACAAACATGTGGACAAAGGGGAGCCGGTTGATACTGTTTATCTGGATTTTCAAAAGGCGTTTGACAAGGTACCTCATGAAAGGCTACAGAGGAAACTGGAGGGTCATGGGATAGGAGGAAAAAGTCCTATTGTGGATTAAAAACTGGTTTGAAGGATAGGAAACAGAGAGTGGGGTTAAATGGGCAGTATTCACAATGGAGAAGGGTAGTTAATGAGGTTCCTCAGGGGTCTGTGCTAGGACCGCTGCTTTTTAATATATTTATAAATGATTTAGAGATGGGAGTAACTAGCGAGGTAATTAAATTTGCTGATGACACAAAGTTATTCAAAGTCGTTAACTCGCGACAGGATTGTGAAAAATTTCAGAAGGACCTTACGAGACTGGGAGACTGGGCGGCTAAATGGCAGTTGACGTTTAATGTGAGCAAGTGCAAGGTGATGCATGTGGGAAAAAAGAACTCTAATTCTAGCTACGTCATGCAAGGTTCCACGTTAGGCGTTACGGACCAAGAAAGGGATCTGGGTGTCGTAGTCGTCGATAATACACTGAAACCTTCTGCTCAGTGTGCTGCTGCGGCTATGAAAGCGAATAGAATGTTGGGTATTATTAGGAAAGGTATGGAAAACGGGTGTGAGGATGTTATAATGCTGTTGTATCGCTCCATGGTGCGACCGAACCTTGAGGATTGTGTTCAATTCTGGTCGCCGCATCTCAAAAAAGATATAGTAGAATTAGAAAAGGTGCAGCGAAGGGCGACTAAAATGATAGCAGGGATGGGATGACTTCCCTATGAAGAAAGACTAAGGAGGCTAGGGCTTTTCAGCTTGGAGAAGAGACAGCTGAGAGGAGACATGATAGAGGTATATAAAATAATGAGTGGAGTGGAACAGGTGGATGTGAAGCGTCTGTTCACGCTTTCCAAAAATACTAGGACTAGGGGGCATGCGATGAAACTACATTGTAGTAAATTTAAAACAAATCAGAGAAAATGTTTCTTCACCCAACGCATAATTAAACTCTGGAATTCGTTGTCGGAGACCGTGGTGAAGGCGGTTAGCTTAGCATAGTTTTAAAAGGGGTTAGACGGTTTCCTAAAGAACAAGTCCATAAACTGCTACTAAATGGACTTGGGAAAAATCCACAATTCCAGGAATAACATGTATAGAGAATGTTTGTACGTTTGGGAAGCTCGCCAGGTGCCCTTGGCCTGGATTAGCCGCTGTCGTGGACAGAATGCTGGGCTCGATGGACCCTTGGTCTTTTCCCAGTGTGGCATTACTTATGCACAATGGTTGAGAAGGTAACTTGTTTCCTCCATAAGAGCATTAGGAGTGGCTAAAGGCATGGAGGTACAAATCAGTGATCTTGAAGGCATGCTAACGTAGTGCAGTTAAAAAAAAATAGATGTACTGATACAGAAAGACAAAATATCATAGGGACATCAGAAGATTCTGAAAATAGAAACTGCTGTAAAAAAGACAAGGCAAAGGTGCCCCCCTCTCTCTACTTTAGTGTTGGAACCACTGAAAATTCAGAGTGAAATTATATATTCACCAGCCACTGGTGAACATAGATCCATTGGATATTGGCCCCAATGTTCATAATTTGAACACTGTCAACCCCTAGTCTTCCATTCAGAGCAGAAGGACTTTGGAAAACACAATCTCTTACAAAAATAATTCTGAATACAAGGGAGATTCCCCCAAACCTCATCCACCAGAGTCGTGATCTTCTCAGGAATAATCTGGAGTAGTTTAGCAAGATTCAAAGAAAGAAAATTATCGGGTAAGAATTGTGAGGAATATGAGGGTGAAAGGGAAAATGAAGGCACATGGAGTAATGAGGAGGCTCGAGAGGGAGGGAGACTGGGTAGAGAAAGGAAGTAGTCTTTTCCCCTGGGGGATTGGAGAAAAGGAAAAGACTACAATTCCCAGCAGCCCTCAGTAGGTCCCATGGTAGAAACAGGGACTTTAATCCCCAACAGCCCCCAGAGGAGGTCAGGAGAAAAGCAAGTTGGAAAAACCGGTCCCAGAGAGCCAGGATGAGGGAAGGAGTTCTGAACCTGCCCAATCAAGCAAATGGAGAGCAGCTGAGCAATGGGTGTGGGAAGGAACCTATGGACTGGCAAGGGGAAGAAAAGGGGGAGGAACTAGAGCAAGGGGAGCCAATGGAGATTGCTGCTCTGACTAAACTGGAAGGAAAGGAGGTGAAACAGGAGAGGGCTGCTTGGGAGGAGAGCTGGGAAGAAGAAGGGAAAAGGTGGCTATCCCACGAGGGGAGCTGAGAGAACAGGTTTACCATGGAAGGGTCATGTGGGTGATGGTCAGGGTATAATGCTGGCCTGGTTGGGGAGGGACCCTTGCCACTCTCCCTAGGTTGATTTCTTTTGAAAGGGAGAGAGGAGGAGTGGTGGTTTTGGGCATAACTGCTATACATGAACTACTGAGAGTTTGAACCCTTTCTGAACTGCTGCGCTTGGGGAATTGTTTTGCATAACTGCTGACATGAACTGCCCTTTTTGAGCTACTTTGTTTGAAGAATTGCTTTGCATAACTGCTTTATATGAACTGCTGAGATTTTGGAACCTTTTGGGGTTTTTTTGTTTTGTTTTGAATACTATGCTGTTGAATTGCTAAACTTCTTGAGAAATGCTGTGGTGGGAACCACCTTTGGAGGAGCAGTTGACACAAAGGGATTACAATAAAGTATAATGATCTGACCTTGTGGATTGCAGTGTGCTCTTTAGCAGTGGATTACAGCACACAGCTCAGCTAAAGGGCCGAGGGACTCAAGAGTCTCCCAGTGAGTGAGACTTTTCCAAGAGTCTCCGAGTGGTGGAGACCTTACAGAATATATTTCTTCTTCCTTAACTTGCTAGGCCAGTTGAAATGTAAGGCAAGTATCTAGGACACTTAAAATTGGACAGCCCCAAAGCTAACTGACAGTTTCCTCAAAAGTGGAATCTCCCCTGACTTGCAAATCCAATTTGTGGTAAGGATGACCAGGTAGCCACTCTAACGAATGCCTTGATTTCAGTCCAGGAAGCTGGGCTCTTGTCTAACATGCCCAAAGACCTTCTGGAATCTTAAGGCCTTTTAAATATATTAAAGTGTGCTTGTTTTCCAGAATGAATTAGTCACTTAAATATCTGAGTAAGATTTAAACATACAACAAATGAGGTCCATAAGTAACACCTATTTGGGACATCTTCCCCATGTTCAAGAGAAAAGGAGGTAAAAAGGGAGGGATGAGACAAAAAAAAACAACCGATTCACAGGAGAAACCATAGGAATTCCTGCAAAACAAGGCTTGCAACAAGCTGAAAAAACAGCTACCTGATAAACTGTCTTAAGGGAAAGATCCTTCAAAATGGTATGTTTCAATAGGATGAAAGGAGAATTCATAAGTTCAATAAGTAATAGAGATTGGCGCGGGGGGGAGGGCGGAACGGGACGCAGATGATGTCACGAGTCAAGATGGATAGCTGAGATCTTAGCTTCGCATGCCCTGTTACAAAACAACGGGTTATCCCTGACATCTTGCTGATTTTAGTGCATTTGACAGCACACCTGGGAAGTGCAACTAGCACAGAATGTCTTTCGGCTAAAATATCACAGCCACAAAAAACATCTCTCAAGGAATTTGCCTATCAGCCACAAGCACAACCCTCCTCTTCAGTGGTAGCAAAGATGGTGTTAGCGGACGGCTTTCACACTCCCACTAGCAACTGGGCATAGACTCAGTGCAACGAGTTGTGGTGGAAGCACCACTGGAGCCCCTGTACGAATTTTGTGAACTCCTCCATGAAATTAAAACAGATCAGAAGTAGTTCAGGAGGAGCTCTAGCCGCGGATCTCCAGGGAGAGATCAGTGAATTGGGCCGGAGAGTGGAGGACTCCGAAACAAAGCATGTTGAACAACAGAAGGCCATTTCAGCGCTGGAGGCCTCTTTGGCTACTCACCAGATGGATCAGCCTCACATAATGGACAAAGTTGAGGACTTAGAAAACTGGAGCCACTACTCTAATATCAGGATTAGGGAGGTAGCCGAAACTGCAGATTACAATAATTGTGAATTGATTGTTCAGCAAATCGTCTGTATACTTCTCAAGGAAGATGACCGGGTTATCCCGCCTGATCAAATAAAACTGGACAGAGTGCACCGAGTCACTAATTGCCCAAGAGCAAACTTTCCTCGACATATCATTGCTTGTTTTTTCTGATTATAAAACTAAAGAGGCTGTGTTAGGAAAGGCCCACTCTCGAGCACCTATAATCTGGGATACAAACTCTATTGAAGTGTATCAAGATCTGGCAGCATTAACTTTACGACGCAGAAATGAACAGAAACTTTTAACTAAATTTCTGCAAGAAAAAAAGATCTCAAATATCACTGGCAGCACCCGTTTGCACTTGCATTCTATATGGAGGGGAAACTGCATATGTTGAAAACTTGAGGGACACGTGGCTATTGTTTCGCGATGCTGCACCCCTGCCTCCACCATCTCCACCGAGAAATGATCCGCAAGGTGGCGGTGTGCGGTCCTGCTTTGCGCATCCTAAGTGGCAGCAGGTCACTTGGGGCAGGGGAAGGTTGACTTGACAGGAATCAGGGTTGCACCTCCTCTTTGAACAAAGAACAAAGATCTGCAAGAGATTTCTCTTGGTCTCTTTTTGTTCTGTCTTGCTAAGGAAGCTCTACTGCCCCCACTACTTGTGCTGGGGGGTACTTAGAGGCCTCCTTTAATGCTGGTTATAATATTTCTCAAGTTCTGTTTTTGATGTTGTTTCCTAAATATTTGGGATAACCTGTGTAACAACAACTCTTATCGTGGGGCTCCAGATATGCTGTTCATTCTTCCTAATATGTTCATGCCTGAATGGGCATGCATTTCTGTCTTCACTGGCAGGCTTCTAGGGATGGGAAAGGGGGTTTAGCTGGTGGAAAGGGGGTTTAGCTGGTGGAAAGGGGGTTTGGGGAGGGAGGGAGATGGGTGGCATTTAGCAATATCGTCTCCTACAGGGACCTGGGATTTTATTCAAAGGACTGAATATCCCATACAAACATCATCTAATGTTTAAAGAAGCAATGCACTTGGGTGCAGATATGCTTTTTATTCAAGAAACATATCTTCTGGTAAAACATGACATGTATTGACTTGCACAACAAAATATGCAGGTGCACATGGCCTCCAACTGTGTCCATCCTAAAACTGCAAGGGTTGGTATTTTATTAGGTAAGGCACACCAATGGACTATCCGTAAAAGAGTTCTGGACAAAGAGGGCAGGTTCATTCTACTGATATTGGAAGGTCACAAGGCTTGTTATTACCCTTCTTGGCATATATGCTCCTAGAGAAAGCCAGGGGAATTTCTTTGATCATGTCTCTGAAATTCTGGCAAAACATATAGAGGGAACACTGCTAATAGGAGGAGACTTTAAAATCAATCACTCTTAATCCAACCCTAGATAATTCAGCTATAGGGTTCACCTATGCCAGGAAAGATCACGCTTGCTTGCTGTATTTTATTTCTCAATGGGGTTTGCATGATCTGTGGAAGGAGGTACAAGGAGATGAGAGGGATTATACCTTTTATTCTCCTAAACATGACACTTATTCTAGATTAGATATCTGGCTAGGGGACTCATTGATTCGTAAATATATTCATGCAGTTGATATCCACCCCAAGACATAAGTACATAAGCACCGCCATACTGGGAAAAGAACAAGGGTCCATCAAGCCCAGCATCCTGTCTCTGACAGCGGCCAATCCAGGCTTCAAGAACCCGGCATCCCCCCCCCCCCCAAAAAAAAAAAAAAAGTTAATAATGTTCAATGGACTTGCCCCTCAGGAATCTGTCCAAACCCCCTTTAAATTCCGTAAGGCCAGCTGCTGTCACTACATTCTCTGGCAACGAGTTCCAGAGTCCAACTACACACTGAGTAAAGAAAAACTCTCTCGTATTTGTTTTAAATCTGCCACATTCTAGCTTCATCTTGTGTCCCCTGGTTTTGTTGTTATTTGAAAGAGTAAACAAACGCTTTACATCTGTCCGCTCTAATCCGCTCATTATCTTGTAGGCTTCTATCATATCACCCCTCAGCCGCCTTTTCTCCAAGCTGAAGAGCCCTAACCTTCTCAGCCTTTCCTCATAGGGAAGTCGTTCCATTCCCTTTATCATTTTCGTCGCCCTTCTCTGCACCTTCTCTAATTCCTTTATATCTTTTTTGAGATGCGGTGACCAGAATTGGACACAATACTCGAGGTGCGGTTGCACCAAGGAGCGATACAACGGCATTATAACATCCTCGTGTTTGTTTTCCATCCCTTTCCTAATAATACTCAACATTCTGTGCGCTTTCTTAGCCGCTGAGCACACTGAGCAGAAGTTTTTAATGTCTTATCAATGATGACTCCCAGATCCCTTTCTAGGTCCATGACTCCTAACGCGGAACCTTGCATGACATAGCTGTAATTCGGGTTCCACTTACCCACATATATCACTTTGCACTTGTCAACAATGAACTTCATCTGCCACTTGCACGCCCAATCCCCCAGTCTCGCGAGGTCCTCCTGTAATCTTTCACACTCCTCCTGCGACTTGACGACCCTGAATAACTTTGTGTCATCTGCGAATTTAATTACCTCACTAGTTACTCCCATCTCTAGGTCATTTATAAATATGTTAAAAAGCAGCGGTCCCAGCACAGACAGTAATTAGGGCAATAATTATTCCCTGATAAAACTTATTACAAGGTTTCTGCTCAGTCTAGGGGAAATATTATAAAGAAACCTTGTGCTGGTACCCTGCCAGTGTTTTGTTCTTCGCCAAAAAAAAACAAACCAAAGCCACGTCACAGATGAGAATTATATATTATTTATTACAGGTAGAAAAATAGACACTCTGCAATAGCTTATATGCAAAAATATCTCTTACTGATATGCACAAACAAAATATATTGTCTAACTACACTCTGATAATCCTGAGACTACATACAGTAATGATTAGAACAGTACAAATGATATCCTAATGATCCTTATGAAACTTATCACCTCTTATGCAAAATACACATTAGCAGCTTTCCCTGACCAAGAGCTGACATAAACCAGTCGTACTTAGATAAAACCACTGCCTAACCCCAGACCAGGAAATATATCACTGTGATCTTACCATGCTGTCCTGATGACGGCTTCAGATAAGACCAGAGCAGAATCTCCCCAGACGTTATCTTAGCTGTCTGTGTCTTATGTAGTGCAGGTCTTTCTCAGCAAACAACACAGGTTCCAGTCTCTCCTTTGGTTCTCAGAGCCAATAACTCTGCCACAGGTATTTGCACCAGTTATGCAGGTCACAAGGTTGGTGTCATACAGTCTCTAGCTCACCCCGAGCCTTGCTGGATTTCTCAGTTCCTTCACAGGTACCCCTCCAAGGGTTTCCGACAACTTTCTTCTCCCACTCTCCCCACGTTCTTTCCAGACCTCTCTCTGTGATAGCCTGGACCCATTCTCTTCTCATACAGTACAGTGCATGGGTAAGAAGAGTTCTTTGTTTTGTGACCTTGAAGATGGTAACTTCTGGTGCCATGAGTATGACTCCCTTCCCAGCGTCTCAGAGATAGAAGGGGGATGGTTGGAACACAGAATGTCCTTGTCTTCAGCAAGCCTGTCAGTGATTTTCCACAAGCTGAAGCTGGATCTTGCTGACACAGAGATGTTGCAGCAGCCATCTTATTATACCAAGATGTCATAAGCTTGTATAGGCCAAGACCAGCTTAGGCTAGATCACAGGGAAATATCCCTACAGACCCCACTAACTACCCTTCTCCACTGAGAATACTGACCATTCAACCCTACTCTCTGCTTGCTATCTTTCAACCAGTTCTTAATCCATAGTAATACCCTACCTCCGATCCCATGACTCTCCAGTTTCCTCAGGAGTCTTTCATGAGGCACTTTGTCAAACGCCTTTTAAAAATCCAGATACACAATATCCACTGGCTCCCCATTGTCCACATGTTTGTTCACCCCCTCAAAAAAATGCAGTAGATTGGTGAGGCAAGACTTCCCTTCACTAAATCCGTGCTGACTTCGTCTCATCAGCCCATGTTTTTGTATGTGCTCTGTAATTTTATTCTTAATAATAGCCTCTACCATTTTGCCCGGTACCGACGTCAGACTCATCGGTCTATAATTTCCCGGATCTCCTCTGGAACCTTTTTAAAAAAATCGGCGTAACATTGGCTACCCTCCAGTCTTCCGGTACCACACTCGATTTTAGGGATAGATTGCATATTACTAACAGTAGCTCTACAAGTTCATTTTTCAGTTCTATTAATGCTCTGGGATGAATACCATCAGGTCCTGGTGATTTACTACTCTTCAGTTTGCAGAACTGACCCATTACATCCTCCATGTTTACAGAGAATTCATTTAGTTTCTCCGACTCGCCTGCTTCAAATAAGCTTTCCGGCACCGGTGTCCCTCCCAAATCCTCCTCCGATAAGGCTTGGTCTTCCCTGATCGCCCCTTTAACACCATTTTCGTCCAGCGGCCCAACCGATTCTTTAGCCAGCTTCCTGCTTTTAATGTATCTAAAAAAATTTTTACTATGTATTTTCGCTTCTAACGCTAACTTTTTTTCAAAGTCCTTCTTTGCCCTCCTTATCTCCGCTTTGCATTTGGCTTGGCATTCCTTATGTTTCATCATGTTACTCTCAGTCGGTTCTCTTCTCCACTTTCTGAAGGATTGTTTTTTGGTTCTAATGAGTTCCTTTACCTTACTGTTTAGGCACGCTGGCTGATGTTTGGTCTTTTTTCCCCTTTTTCTAATACGCGGAATATATTTGTCCTGTACCTGCTGATCATGCTCCTATCATAGTCCATCTAGTTGTGGATGGAAAAGGGAAAACGTCTATTCCCTGGCGCTTGAATGATGCACTCTTAGATGACCCATTGAACATACAACAGCCTGTAATTTTTGCATTTTAATGATACCCCAGATATGACCCTTTTGACCACCTGGGAATGCTTAAAAAGTAGTAATGTGTGGAAAATTAATCTCTCTACAGGCCCATATTCATAAAGATACTAGACAGAAAGAGAAGGTGCTTAGGGCTGAGATTCCTTTGCTGGAACAACTCTGTAAAGAAGGGCAGGGTTCTCTGGGTCATCATGCAGCACCACATAAGGCTAGATTGGGTCTTTATGACTTAGAACTCCATACCATCAATGAACAATTGAAGTATTCTAAACAGGAGATTGTAAGCTCTTTGAGCAGGGACTGTCTTCTATGTATGGTGTACAGCGCTTCATATGCCTTGTGGCGCTATAGAAATAAGTAGATAGATAGGAGTATTCTGAATTTATTAAGGCGACCAGGCTTTTGGCCCATAAATTAAAGCGAGAGAATACTCATACCTATAATTATAAAATTTCAGATGAAAGAGGCAATGGTGCACACAAGAGGTGGATAATCAGCAGGCCTTTCTGGCATTTCATAAACAGCTTTATACTCCGGAAAGCACACCAACAATGGCAATGATTGATGCTTTTCTCACATAACTCCCATTCCCAGTTTTGGCACCCTCAGAGGTTGCTGCTCTCTTGGCCTCTTTTATGGTTGAGGAGGTGTTATTGAACACCTCCCTACTGGTAAAGCTCTGGGTTCTGATGGCTACTCTAACAAAATTTAACAAAAACTTCAAAGGCCTATTAACTCCGTTACCGATTAAGGTTTATAACTCTATTGATGCAGATACAGTTCTGCCTTACTCCTTGTGATTGGCAGCAGTGATGATTTTACTTAAACCTGATAAGAACTCATACTTTTTCGGTTCCTGTAGACCTGTATTTTTATTTGGCACAGATTATAAAATCTTTACTCATAGATTACAAAAGGTATTGCCCTCTTTAATACATGGCGATCAGGTGGGATTTATACATGGCAGTTAAAGCTTTGATAATACCCAGAGAGCCTTACACCTTATTGCTAGTGCAGAGCATAGTGATGCCCTCTACATTAGTGTCCTTAGATGCGGAGTAGGCCTTTGATAGGGTCTCTTGGCCCTATATGTTAGTGGTTTTACAGAAGATATGTTTATCTGTTGGAATATAAATACTCGAATGAATGAAATTGGCCCTTCTCAGCATCAGATACAGGCATTATGTAAACATTCATTAGCTATGCTTAAACTTGAATGGCTCCTTTACCA
Source organism: Microcaecilia unicolor (assembly GCF_901765095.1). Taxonomy (NCBI): domain Eukaryota; kingdom Metazoa; phylum Chordata; class Amphibia; order Gymnophiona; family Siphonopidae; genus Microcaecilia; species Microcaecilia unicolor. The sequence goes on along the minus strand of NC_044032.1, from coordinate 398,072,186 downwards.
CGCCTTTTGAACTCTTTCAGGATACTCGGCAGGGGTACGCATTCTCTCCTGCTCTTTGCTTTATCCACTGAACCCTTGGCACATTTAATTTGTGCCTCTCCTGATGTCACTGGGATTAGTAGCGGAGGGACTCCATAAGATTATGCTGTTTGCAGACAACATATTTCTGACCTTAACTCGTCCCTCCACCTCCTTACAGGCTGTAGTTGATATATTAGAAACATATGAAGTAGTGTTAGGGTTTAAACTCAAGCTGCAAAGGTCCAAAATCCTAAACCTTACTATGAAGGAGGTGGTTATACAGTCTGCAAAAATCCTTTCCCTTGCGCTGGGCCTCGGGCTGTATACGATACTTAGGGGTCCAACTGACAAACTATTGGGCAGATTTATGAGAAAAACTTTCCTCCCAAATTGTTCACAGAATTGGGCAGGCCTTCAGATATCCTGGGTGGGACAAATCTCAGCCCTTAAAATGATCATGCTCCCTAAACTGTTGTATTTATTTTCAGATATCCCATTATCTATTCTGAAATCCTTTTTTTCAACAGTAAGGAAAAAAGCCAAACGTTGTACCAGCTTTAGATACATGAAGGAACTGGGGTGCCCCACTTTGAGTTATATCATCAAGCAGCATTGTTGCAAATTGTAGCAATCTAGCAACAGGGTACTCACACCCCTTAGACTAAACTAGATCAATATTCCTTGGGAAAGGTTCCCTTGTGGGTTCTTCCCAAGCTTCCCTTACAATGACTGAAAACTCTAGTGGCCAGTGTTGATTGTATGATACGAGCCCCCTTACTGACTTGGGTTAAACTTATATCTCAGATATTTCTGGAAATGGCATCACCACCTTAATACACCAATTCAGTATGCATTTTGTTTTATTCCTGGGGTGACCAATAAAACATATATATTTATTGGGCAGATAGGTCCTTGCGCACCTTGGGACAGGTCTGGACTGAAAGTGAACTTCTTTCCTTTCCCAAATTGCAAGACAAGTATGGGTTGTCCAACGGTGAGTTCTTTTCAATATAGACAACTGAGACACTTCCTACTTCATTGGGCTAAAGAGGAATTACACCTAGCAGAAAACTACCCTAGAACTAGCCCTGAATTCAGGAACGGGGAAAGGAGGTGTCTCTAGACTATACAAAGCATTATTAAAAGATGATAGGCCTGTAATGAAATATATTGCTAAATGGGAAGCATTATTAGCTTGTACCTATGAACCCAAACAATAGGACAAAATCTTTCAGTATCTATTTAAGGTTCCCATTGCCACTCTTATGACTGAAAATGGCTATAAGATTTTTTTTTTTATCATTGGTATTATACTCCAGAGCAATTGTTTAAGATCTATAAAACTGGCTCACCACTATGTTGGGATAACTGTGTGCAGCAAGGCTCATTTTTTCACATTTGTTGGACATTGCTTCAGGAATTTAATACATTCTTGCCAGTTACCTATCCACTGAATGCTGACCATTTGTTGCATCATAGGATTGTGGCTATTCCAAAGGAAATACATACCTTAGTAATATATAGCAGCTAAGAAAGTTTTAGCACAGCTCTGGAAACAATCTGCTTTACCACCTCAAGGCCGTTTTCAAAAAGGTGAACTATTACTGTTTGATGTCCGAACTCACAGCTTACAAATATAACTGAGTTATATCATACCACAAGATATGGGATCTTCATACGACATGGCTAAGCACCTTTATGAACTTCCAAACCCATGACTGCAGTTCTCTTCTGGGAACTATCTAGCATATGGGTGGGTGGGTGGGTGGGGGGTGGGATAAAATTGTTAGACTTTGGTAAATGTTTATAGAATATAAGATGTTACTTTGTTCTATATTAAAACTGTTCTGGCTTACTACTGAATAAATAAAATATATTAAAAAAAAAAATACCAGAGATGGGGGTTGAAACTGGAAACTATAGTTTGAAAAGGTGGATAAATATGTTTAAACTTCATGGCAGAAAATAGGCCACATCTGGGTTGGCAAGTCAAGGGGCTATCCTGGACTCAGAGGCCCTGTAACACAACAGAGCTGCCAGCTAGACCTTTTATTGATGACAACATAAGTTGGAGAACAAAGACAGTGCCAGGCAGACGTCTACAGTCTATGCCCTAAAAATGGCAAGGACAAATCAAGATCAGGTATACATAGTTTACCTAACTGGCAGATCTAAACATATGTAGTAGGCAATCATACGTTACGCTATGAGTTTATTTTGTTGGGCAGATTGGATGGATCGTGCAGGTTTATCTGTCCTCACCTATTATGTTATCACATTTATATATAATAATTTTTTTTGAATAGCATAACATCCACCATCATCGAACATTACAAATCTAAGTTTAACATATAACATTGCTGAACAACCCCTACCTCACCCTTTCATCTCTATACCATCTCCCCCCCCCCCCCCAAAGGTAGTATAATCAGACTTCCAATACACTTAAAATCTTTTCTTTCAACTGTGATACGAGTCACAATAAATGGATTCCAAACCTTCAAAATCTTCACTTTCTTACCACACCTAAGCACATAGCTATTAGTCTTTCCATTTGCAGTACTAGATGCATCTACAGCCGCCATCTGTCCAATACTTGAGGATCTCCCCCAACCCACTTCTGCAGAATACACTTTTTTGCCACCAGACACACTTTCTGAACAAACCCCACCTCTGCCCCCACCCACAAAGAAAGATCATCCATCATCCCAAACAAGCACATTTTACCAGTCTTGCTCATGTGCACCCCTGGCATTCTTGACAAACATCTCACTAATGCCTACCATAAGATTGACACCCAGAGACACAACCAAGTACAATGCACATACATACCTTCACCAGAACCACACTTAGGGCAAATCCCTAGATCAACAACTTTCGCCATGAAGGCCCATTTCGGATGAATACACAAGCGAAGAACATCATAAAAATGCAAATCTCTCCAGACTACACCTTCAACCAAACCATACTCTCCAGGGACATTCACAGAGGAATCAGTATGATCTAACTCAACATTCTGCTCTTTATTCCATCTCTGTACTGTAGCGAAGAAAGGCTCGCTTACCGATTCTTCAACCATCCCCCTGTATATCCATGAAATCTTTCCTCTTTTTGGGTTCCCAAACCAAATATGATCAAAGTCTTCCCTGAACCCTCTCCGGACTCGCTTCCACATAATGATGCACCTGTACATACTCATAAAATAAAATCTCTATTGACCAACCTAAATCCCTAGTTAACAACCATAACGTTTTTAACCACCCTCCATTATACCTCTAACAACTTCCCAACCCGGTGCAAATCCTTCCAATACCATTCTTCAAATACTGGTAAAACATCCTTATCAAAAATCAGTAGATAGGCTATTACAGATGTTCCCTGTTCCAGTTTCCTCCTTCCTCACATCCAAACCTATCTCATCAACATGCTCAACTCCTTCCAAACCAGTTTACTCACTGGCATTGCTGGCAAAGGATAAGCTAAAGAGCAGGGCTCCACAAGTTGTGCCTCAAGAGACACATCTGTTATAAGAACATAAGAATAGCCATATGGATCAGACCAATGGTTCATCTAGCCCAGTATCCTGCTTCCAACTGTGGTCAATCCAGGTCTCAAGTACCTGCCAGAAATCCAATTAGTAGCAACATTCCATGCTACCAATCCTGGGGTAATGCCCATCTCAATAACAGACTATGAACTTTTCCTCGAAGAACGTGTCCAAACCATTTTAAAACCCAGTATGCTAACTGCTATTACCAAATCCTCTGGCAACGAGTTCCAGAGCTTAACTATTCTTTCACTGAAAAAATATTTCCTTCTAATTGTTTTAAAAGTATTTCCACATAATTTCATTGAGAGGCCCCTGGTCTTTGAATTTTTTGAAAGAATGAAAAATCAATTCATTTTTTACCTATTTGACACCACCCCAGGATTTTGTAGACCTAATTCATATACCCCCTCAGTCGTCTTTTCTCTAAGCTGAAAAACCCTAACCTCCTTAGCCTTTCCTCATACGGGAAGAAGTTCCATCCCCTTTATCATTTTGGTTGCTCTTCTTTGAACCTTTTCTAATCCCGTATTATCTTTTTTGAGATATGGCGATCAGAACTGAATGCAATACTCAAGGTGAGGTCACACCATGCAGCGATACAGAGGCATTATAATATACTTAGTCTTATTTTGCATCCCTTTCCTAATAATTCCTAGCATCCTGTTTGCTTTTTTGGCCGCCACCACACACTAGGCAGAAGATTTCAGCGTATTGTCTACAATGACACATAGATCTTTTTCCTGACTCCCAAGGTGAACCCTAGCATCAGGTAACTACGATTCGGATTATTCTTCCCAATGTGCATCACTTTGCATTTGTCCACATTATATTTCATCTTCCATTGGATGCCCAGTCTTCCAGCAATTTTTCACAATTCGCATGTGTTTTGACAACTTTGAATAGTTTTGTTTCATATGCAAATTTAATCACCTCACTCGTTATTCCAATTTCCAGATAATTTATAACTATGTTAAATAGCACCGGTCCCAGTACAGATCCCTGTGGCACTCCGCTATTCACCCTCCTCCATTGAGAAAAATGGCCATTTAACCCTATCCTCTGTTTTCTGTCCAATAAACAATTCCTAATCCACAACAGGATATTGCCTCCTATCCCATTACTCTAATTTTCTCAGAAATCTCTTGCCAGAGAATGTGATAAGGCGGTTAGCTTAGCAGGGTTTTAAAAAGGTCTGGATGGCTTCCTAAAGGAAAAGTCCATAGACCATTATTAAATTGACTTGGGGAAAATCCACTGCTATTTCTGGGATAAGCAGCATAAAATGTATTGAACTTTTTCGGGATCTTGCCAGGTATTTGTGACCTGGATTGGCCACTGTTGGAAACAGGATGCTGGGCTTGATGGACCTTTGGTCTGTCCCAGTGTGGCAATACTTATGTACTTATGCACTCCATTCCACCCAAAAGAATGTGAGCTGCATTTTCTGAGCTACGACCATACTCCTGGGTCCCCCCTGCTTGTTAACATATGCCACCTGCAGTTGCACTGTCTCAGAAAATGCAGACTGCTGCTTTCTGCACTACAGGCTGAATGTGTACCACAGCTAATCTGATAGCTCTGGTCAATAATCTCTTTTTTTGTTTGTTTGCTTTTTTTAAGACCATGAGGCTTCTTTTTCCAAGATCAAAGCCTTGCACCACTTTGTGCCTAACAGTTCTGAAATTTTTTTTACCCCCCCCCCCTCCTCAAAAAAAAAAGGGGGATCAGTGTTTTTGTGCTCAGTCTGTAGATACCTTTCCAAATATTAGCAAAGCTATCCACCTTAGGAAAATGTCATTCCTATAGCTGTGTCCTCAGGATTTGGTTTTAGACAGAATCTTCTTCCTTCCTTTTAAATGTTTAGTCACTTATTCAGGACTAAATTTTTGTTTCCTTTTACCAGGATAACTGGAGTTTTTTCTTCAGGGTAAGAAGGAGACTATATATTTTTATTTATTTTCCACAGTTATAGCTTGCTTATAACCTAGGCAGGTTACAATCAATAACATACATAATTAAAAACAAATATGAAGCCTTCATAAAAACTACATCAATAGCATAAATTCACAACCCACCAGCAGGGTGGGATTGTAGAAGAGTTATGTTGTTGCAGGAATTGAGATAGGAATTTGTGATACTTCAGGAGTCAGACAGCACACACCAGAATGAGAGAGTAATCTTCTTTATTTGCCAGCAAACAAAGCAGGACATCAGTTCTAGCTCTCTTCTCCTCTGTCTCAGCTCTCTGTGTCTTTGTCTCAGCTCTCTGTGTCAGCTCTCTCAGCTCTCTTCTTATGCTGTCTTCTCCTTCTTCTGTCTGTTCCTTCTGTCCTTCTCTTTCTTCTGAGCTCCTTCTGACGTAAACTGCTTCTGCTCCTACTTAAATACTGTTCTATCCAGCCTAGCCTAGCCCAGCCCCCTTACTCTCCAATTGGTTAAGGAATAGATTGGTCACTTTGCCTCAACCAATCATTACTTTAAAAATATCAGTTACATAGGTTCCAGACATCCTAAACTGACCTGTGACCTGGGGCCCCTCAAGCCAGACATTTGGTCTCCAGAACTCTTACATTTCTCATTATGATTGATTTCTCATCTATGGCTTAAACTGGATTCCCTTAGAGACTAAGAGGCCCCATCTAACATTAATTATTCTCATATTCCTAGTCTGATTCATACTAACTGCTAACTGAACTCTGGCATTCATTAAAGGGGTCAAAGGCTAGTCTTACTTAATGGCATACTGCTATACTTTCAGGACTATTCCTACAGTTACCTATAATTAATCAAGGAGAAGAGAGCTGACTAGTTCTGACCTTTTTCACCTTCAGCTTATACATTGAACCAGCTAGGACTGCAGAATAACTCAAAACACATGTTGGCCCCCCTTCACTGTAGCCCTACTCAGAACGTCAGACAGAGAGTTGAACAAACATTCCACACAGAATTATTAATTTACACAGAATACAACATATTCTAAAGTAAGCATTCTTATAAAACATATTCTACCTATCAAGAACTTCTAAATTCTAACTCATTTATATCTAGAATTATTTAGACTCTAACTATTTCCTTCTAAGCAGTGTTCAATTTAATCCTAAACAACTGCCTGCTTACAAAACTATTCAGTAAGCCTAATAATGTACAGATGTTGAGCCAGCTAGCATTGGCAATTCACAAGGGACAGAGTTTCATTTCTCACTGACCTTTCCTAACCCAGCCCGGCAGCTAGAGTCTAATTAACTCCAGCTTGCATTCCTTCATTTGCAGGACTGAAGAGAATTCAAACTTCAAGCTTTTAATATCATTTCTTATATATATATAATTATTTCCATGGCTGCCTCATTCCCCCCTTTGAGACTAAAATCAGCTTATGCAGAGATAAGTCTCACAACTCAGACTCTGGAGATTATAGTGATCCTAACTAGGAATAGACTTATGAACCACCATTACCCTACTTGTTAAGGTCCGACGGCATACTGCCGAAGCACATGAGGCCAGGAAACAAAACAACAACCCTGCTAAAACTAAGACTATTAGGGAAATGAACAAGGGACGTATCCAGGAGGTCAATGACCACCACCAGGAGGTAAGGTCTAATCCTCCTCGGTAATCCTCCACATTAAGGCTGGCCAACTGTAGGACTTTATCCATAGCATGCCTAACTACATGCGTCCTATTTATGACAATAGTACAGCACTCTGAAGAATTTAGCACTGTGCAGAGGCCACCCTGAGCTGCAAAGAGATAGTCAAGGCCCATACGATTATACCTAGAAACTATACTTAATTCATTAATTTGATCCTGCAATGCATTGACTACCACGTTCAGCTCATGAACTAAAACATGGAGTAGGGACTGAAGTCTCCGAGTAGCCATACCTAGTTCAGTAATACCCGCTACCGGGCCTCCAATTGGAATCCAGGCCGTGGCAGAAAGGGCTACAAGTCTCTTTTTAGTCAGAGGATAAGTAGAATTAATATACTGGAGGGCTAATTCAATCGCCTCATCCTCTGTGGCAACGGAGGAGGGTAAGGACAAAGCCTCTCGCTTAGAGCGGTGCGGGGATAGTGGCTTAAGAGGAATAACTTTAGGAAAATAATTCAAGGTTACCAATACACAAAAATCATATGTGGAGGGAAGAATCATGTGGAGGACATTATCACAGAGCCAGTAATGACCAAGGAGAGGGTGAGGAAAGTTCCCAATAAATGTTGGCTCAGGCTGGACAGGGTACTTAGGGTGCCCATAATGCGAGCCCCTATCCCAGGGGGAACGAAGACGAAATGGAGACTTTGCACACCATAAGCGCCAATCCCCAATTGTGACAGGCTGCTCATTTGTTAGTAACTCTTCATACCCCGGGGACTTATGAAAGTAGAAAATAAGCTTGGACACTATAGTCTTCTCAGTGGTACGCTTAGGAGCCAGATAATCACCTGGGTCATAATCTACAGGTATGGTAGCAGGGCACATAGGAGTACCTGGAGAAACTACCCACACGGATTCTCCTTTTTCTGGGAGAACATTAGTATAGTTACAGGGAATGGGAAGAACAGTTGAGATGCTTCTTGTTAAACAAAACACTCCAGAGGCTGGATAGGGAGACGTAAAAACTGGCCTTAGAGAAGAGTCAGAGGAGGAAGTAGCATTATAAAAGGACCACCAAGTATAATCCTGGCTCCAAGGACCTGAACTCGAAAAGTAGGGAGGTATAAGAGCTGGGAGTTGCACAGGGACAGGTACAGCTGGGACATCTGTGGTATAAGGAGAAAATCGGGAACACACAATACAAGGGGAAGTAATCTTTGCCTGGCTAATTAGTTCCTGGACTGAGTGTAACCAAAGGTTGGAGCGAGTTGGGGTATTAGGAACAAGGAGGCAAGGAGTAGAAAACAACAAAAGCATCCAAACTACTAACATTTTCTTTCCTCCTAATCTAAAACAAATACAGCAAACTAATTAAGCAATAATATTTCAACAGTCTGTGCTAATCACAGATTACTCTCATATAGTGTTCTCAGTCTTTGAGTTCTTATACCAGTTGGGATAGACCCTCAACTGACAAGGATCAAGCTTTCAAATTCCAGGAAAGCCAGAATCAGGCAAGAAAGAGTCTCAGTGTGAAGCCGAAGTTCAGCCGCTCCTGCAGTATGCAGTTGACCCTTCTTTTCAGCTAGTAGATTCTTTGGTTCGGGTCAAGCGCAACTTCAATGGCTCCGCTGGATCTCTTTCTGCTCTCCACTGTCTAGGCTCCGTCTGATCCGTGCTGGGCTCAGTCTGGTCAGCAGACTTAATTCGAGACCAATGGACCCATGGAGTTATCCCTGCGACCTTCACAGCTGCAGGGGTAGAAAGCAAAACAGTAAAAGGTCCTTTCCATCGGGGCCCCAAAGGCTGGAGCTTCCAGTCTTTTACCCAAACTCTATCCCCTGGCAGGAAGGAATGTACCTGAGCCTGGAAGGGGACAGGGTTTATTTCTCTCACATAAGACTGAAGCTCAGAAATTATCTTACCCAGGAGGGCTACCTGCTCCTGCACCTGGGCAGACCCTAAAATCCCTATGTCTCCCTTAATTCCCTGTAAAATGGCTGGGGGCTTCCCATACACAATTTCAAAGGGAGAGAGGGCTGTTCCTTTAGTTGGAGTGCATCGGAGGCGAAAGAGGGCTAGTGGCAATGCCTGTGGCCATTTCAATTGGGTTTCCTGACAAATCTTTGCTAGGCTATTTTTCAAGGTTCTGTTTGCCCGCTCAACCTGCCCTGAACTCTGGGGACGATAGGCACAATGCAATTTCCAGGTAATGCGCAATGCGCGGGACAGGGCCTGAAGTGTAGCTTCAACAAAGGCGGGACCATTATCTGAACCTATGGCAAGGGGCAATCCATACCTGGGGATGACATCCCTAAGGAGGGCTCGAGCTACTTCTGTGGCTTTCTCAGTGACTGTAGGATATGCTTCCACCCACCCAGAAAAGGTACAAACCATGACTAAGAGGTATCGGAGCCTACCACTCCTGGGCATTTCTGTGAAGTCTATAACTAGGGACTCAAAGGGTGTTAGTCCTCTAGACTGAACTCCTGGTGGAATACGGGGTCCCTGACGGGCATTATTCTGGGCACAGAGAGTACATCGGGCAGAGGCAGTGGCAACCAGACTATCCAATCCTTCCAGCACCACTACTCGATTGAGTAGGCGGGCTAGTGCTGTTTTCCCTAAGTGTGATAGGTCATGAGCTTGAGACACTACAGGCCAAGCTAGGTGGCGTGGCACCAGAACTCTGGTATCAGGGAGATGTAACCAGCCATCAGGTCTCCTTACTGCACCTTCCTCTTGAGCCCATTTCTCTTCCATTTGGGTATACATAGGTGTCCATTCTTGCAGTCGGATTTGGAACAGGGGGGTCACAGTACTTGCTGGGGGTCCTCGAGCAGCTTCCTTGGCCACCCGATCAGCATGGCGGTTCCCTCGGGCCACTGGAGTATCTACCCTTTGGTGTCCCCTACAGTGAATGACAGCTACCTTCTTGGGGGCCCACACAGCCTCTAGCAGCTGAAGTATTTCAGGTCCATACTTAACAGGTTGGCCTGCAGCATTTATGAGTCCCTTTTCCTTATACAAAGCTCCATGAGCATGTAGAGTTGTGAAGGCATATTTGGAATCAGTATAAATGTTGGTTACCAGTCCTGCTGCTAACTCCAGAGCTCGTATGAGGGCCACAAGTTCTGCTTTCTGGGCTGAAGTTCCTTGGGGCAGGGCTCTTGCTTCTATCACCTTGTCCTCTGTCACCACAGCATAGCCTGCCAATCGCTTGGAGTTCTCCACATAACTGCTTCCATCTGTGAAATAAATTACATCTGGGTCCCTCCATGGAACATCTTTAAGATCTGGTCGACTGGAGTACACTTCATCCATGGTTTGGATACAGTCATGATCCGGTGGTCCCTCAGATGCTGGCAAAAGAGTAGCAGGATTGAATGTAGCCACTGTTTCCAGGTGTATCCGTGGATTCTCACACAAGCTAGCTTGGTACTTAACCATGCGGTTATTTGTAAACCAGTGGTTGCCCTTATACTCCATGAGGGTGAGAACTGCATGGGGGACTTTAACAACCAGTTCTTGCCCCAAGGTCAACTTATCAGCTTCCTGGACCAGTAAGGCTGTTGCTGCAATGGCCCTCATGCAGGCTGGCCATCCTTTAGCCACTCCATCCAGCTGTTTAGACAGGTATGCAACAGGCCTCTGCCAGGATCCCATCATCTGGGTCAGCACACCCAGAGCAACCCCCTGTCGCTCATGGACATACAATGAGAAAGGTTTCTCCACATCAGGAAGGCCTAACGCAGGGGCTTGAAGTAGGGCTTTCTTTATGGCAATGAAGGATTGTTGAGCAGTAGGTCCCCATTCAAATGGTTCCTTTTCACCCCCCTTTGTGGCCTGGTAAAGGGGTTTCGCCATCAATGCAAAATTTGGAATCCAAATTCTGCAGAATCCAGCTGCTCCCAGAAACTCCCTAACTTCCCTTCTGGACTTGGGTTGGGGAATTGCAGCAACTGCTTGCTTCCTACTAACATCCAGTCTCCGACTTCCCTGGGAAATGCAAAAGCCCAGATACTTCACTTCTGACTGACAGAGTTGGGCCTTTGAGCGTGAGACCTTATAGCCTGCATCCAAGAGTAGCTCCAGCAATTCTCTAGTAGCCTCAAAACACTCTTCCTGAGTCACTGCTGCAATCAGGAGGTCATCTACATACTGGAGTAAAACTCGCCTGGAAGGCTCAGATTTAAAAGTCTTAAGGTCTTGCCCTAGGGCTGTCCCAAAAATAGTGGGGGAATTCTTGAACCCCTGTGGCAGGCGAGTCCATGTATACTGAAGCTTCCTTCCTGTTACTGGGTTTTCCCATTGAAAGGCAAAAAGCAGTTGACTGGCGGGGGCCACCCGAATACAAAAGAAGGCATCTTTTAGATCTAGTGTCGTGAAATGAGTAGCTCCAGAAGGTATCAATCCTAGCAGGACATATGGATTAGGCACTACAGGGTGTAATGAGATAGTGGATTTATTGACCACTCGTAAGTCTTGGACTGGCCGGTAGTCCTCAGTCCCTGGCTTCTGAACTGGCAATAGTGGCGTATTCCATGGAGACTGGCAAGGACGAATAATTCCATGGGATAACAGACGATTCAGATGTGCTTGAATCCCTTCCAGAGCCTTTCGGGGAATTGGGTATTGGCGAAGATGGATTGGCCGGGCACTTGGAAGTAAATCTACATGTACAGGAGGAATATTTCGGGCCAACCCTGGGGGATTATCTTCTGCCCATACCCCACTGACCTGAAAGCTGTCTGCCAGGGGTAGGTCAACTTGGCCCTGCGACTGATGCAGCCGCCATTCTTCTTCAAGAGGGCAGCAGAAACTCAATATACCCTTAGGGCTGGAGGTCGGGGGCCGAAAGGAGACTGAAGTCTGGCCATCAGAGTCAAAGGAAATTTGGGCCCTAAGCTTGGACAGCAGGTCTCGACCTAACAAAGGGATTGGACAGTCTGGCATATACAGGAATTCATGAGTGACTATGTGTGAGCCTAATTGGCATCTACGGGTTGTCAGAAAGGGCCTCCGGTTCTGCACCCCCGTGGCTCCCACCACTCGGACAGTTTTTCCAGACACAGGCGCTAATCGCTCCGTCACAACAGAATGTTCAGCTCCTGTATCAATCATGAATGGAATTGAGCGGCTCCCTATAGTTAACTTGACCATAGGTTCCTGGGAGCCCAGTTTGTAGGAACCCGGTCTGTCCTATTCGTCCCATTCTGCCATCTCGGCTATCCCGATGATGTCAGATTCAGCAGGCTCATATCTTCCCTCTCGAACTCGGCCTCGGCTTCCTCGATCTCCTGGTCCCCTTCTCAGTCCCTGGCGCCTCTGGGGGCATTCATCTTTCCAGTGCCCTCTTTCCTTACAATAGGCACACTGATCCCTCTCCAATCTTGGTCTGGGATTCTCCCCCCTTGGCCGGGATTGATTGAAGGAATCTCGGGGCCTGGCTGGTGGTCCGGGGTCCCACTTTGGCTTCCCATTAGCTAGAGGTCGACCTCGGTTAAGGGTGGAATTAGTAATGGCTGCCGCTAAAAGGTCGGCCTTCTTCTGCATCTTCCGGTCAGCCTCTCGGCGCACCTCCTGATCTCTATTAATGAAAACCTTGGTTGCGATCTCAATTAGCTGGGTGGTATTCATCCCTGCGAATCCCTCCTGACGCTGCAACTTCTTCCGGATATCTGGCATACTCTGGGCCACCAATGCGCTATTCACCATTCTCTGGTTTTCTTGGGCTTCAGGGTCAAATGGGGTGTATGTTCTGTAGGCTTCAATTAGTCGCTCTAGAAAGGCCCCAGGGGATTCAGTTGCCCCTTGGAGAATTTCAGAGACCTTTGCCAGATTAATGGGCCTCTTTATGCCTTTCCTCATACCTTCCAGTAAGTCCCGGCAATAGCCAGACAACAGTTCATAGTGCTGCCCATCATTTGGATCCCAATCTGGAGCTGCGCGAGGAAACCGAGCTCTAACCCATCCCTCTGGGTCCTGTATCCCCCCGGGGACACGCTCTCGCGTGATGGCCTCAGCATTTTGCAAAATCTTCCGCCTCTCCTCAGTTGTGAAGAGGGTCAGGAGAAGTTGTTGACAATCAGTCCAGGTTGGGTTATGGGTGGCCATAATGCTAGTCACTAGGTCCACCACTGCCTGAGGCTTTTCAGTATAAGAGGGATAATGCGTCTTCCAATTCAGGAGATCGGTGGTTGTGAAGGGTACATACTGATAGGCCTGTGCCTGTATAACCTGACCCTGATTATTAGGATCCGGTCGAGTGGTAGTTACCTGACGAAGGGGCAGAACTCTCGAGGAGGTGGGAATGGAACCTGAGGTAGAGCTAGGAGCTACCCTCCTATCATGCTCAAAGGTAATTGCAGCGGGTCTAACCCATTCAGTAGAGGTAGGTTGAAATCCTGAGGGATGGGGAGGGGTACTCATAGACTGAGAGGTGGTCACAGGTGAGTCAGTCCATTGAAAGGGATGCCGGGCCCCTGATGAGTGGGTAGGGGTATTAGAGGGAGAGGCTGGGCTGTCGGGAGTTGAGGAGTCAGGGAGTGGAACCCAAAACGGGTCTTCAGAGGTTAACAGGAGAGGATTTGGCACAGAAGGGTAGAGGCCGGGTGAAAAGTCCAACCTAGGGTGTGGCAGGTTTGGCACAGGAGGGGAAGAACTATCCGGAGAAGCCTGTGCTGGAGAAGCTTGGGCTGGACGGCGTGGATCTCTGGGGGTGGCACGGAACCCCAACAATGGGCCATAAGGTGGTGGCTCAAGGTCTGAGGGGTCATCAGAGAGTATGGGTTTCTCGGACAGGGTAGGGGCGGAAGCCACCGATTGGGTGGTAGGCTTCCTAGGGCTCTTTCCCTCTTCTAGTCTAGATTTTCTAATCTTTCTTTGAACACGGCCTAACATGAATTTTACTGGGGATCCCATATAAGTTTTCAACCACGAGGGAGGGTCAGTCACAAGGCTGTCCCAGGAATCTATATAAGGGAGTTGTTCAGAATATTCTGGTCCTCCTACTACTATGCTGTAGACCTTCCGGATTACTTCAATATCTAAGCTGCCACTAGGGGGCCACCCCACTCCCATAGATGGCCACTCAACTTCACACAAGGTTCTTAAAGTACTTGAGCTTAAAGTCTGTCCATAGTCATTAATTAAAAAACCTTTTTTAAAATTTCTAAGCATACAATCTAGGGGGGTAGCAATTTGTCTAGATGATGTCCCACCCATAATGCTTACAGTTACAACACACAAAGAGGGGGGGAATTTTTGAGAATGCAGTAAGGGGTCTGCACTCTCGAGACACTAGGTAGACAGACAACAATCGCTTCCTTCCGTTGCTGACCAATTGAACTCGCGTTAATTGGAAATGCAGCTATAAGAAGTCCGCACTCAGTTAATCATTCACGCATCACACATTCCATACAGAAAATCCCACCCAACAATTTCAAATTTCTCAGATACAGATAAGCTCAAGCGTTTTCGCTTCTAGTCCCCACGACTAGAAGGTACTAGGGCCTTCGCTGAGAATTGATCAGATTCTCCTTCCCTCCTTCTTGAGGGGCTGGTTTTACAACTTCCTAGCTAGGATTACAATACAAAATACAGGATACATACCCGGCGAATGTTCTCCAGTCAGTTGGGTGCTGGGATTAATGCAGGATTTATCCCACCGCTGCCACCAAGAATTGTTGCAGGAATTGAGATAGGAATTTGTGATACTTCAGGAGTCAGACAGCACACACCAGAATGAGAGAGTAATCTTCTTTATTTGCCAGCAAACAAAGCAGGACATCAGTTCTAGCTCTCTTCTCCTCTGTCTCAGCTCTCTGTGTCTTTGTCTCAGCTCTCTGTGTCAGCTCTCTCAGCTCTCTTCTTATGCTGTCTTCTCCTTCTTCTGTCTGTTCCTTCTGTCCTTCTCTTTCTTCTGAGCTCCTTCTGACGTAAACTGCTTCTGCTCCTACTTAAATACTGTTCTATCCAGCCTAGCCTAGCCCAGCCCCCTTACTCTCCAATTGGTTAAGGAATAGATTGGTCACTTTGCCTCAACCAATCATTACTTTAAAAATATCAGTTACATAGGTTCCAGACATCCTAAACTGACCTGTGACCTGGGGCCCCTCAAGCCAGACATTTGGTCTCCAGAACTCTTACATTTCTCATTATGATTGATTTCTCATCTATGGCTTAAACTGGATTCCCTTAGAGACTAAGAGGCCCCATCTAACATTAATTATTCTCATATTCCTAGTCTGATTCATACTAACTGCTAACTGAACTCTGGCATTCATTAAAGGGGTCAAAGGCTAGTCTTACTTAATGGCATACTGCTATACTTTCAGGACTATTCCTACAGTTACCTATAATTAATCAAGGAGAAGAGAGCTGACTAGTTCTGACCTTTTTCACCTTCAGCTTATACATTGAACCAGCTAGGACTGCAGAATAACTCAAAACACATGTTGGCCCCCCTTCACTGTAGCCCTACTCAGAACGTCAGACAGAGAGTTGAACAAACATTCCACACAGAATTATTAATTTACACAGAATACAACATATTCTAAAGTAAGCATTCTTATAAAACATATTCTACCTATCAAGAACTTCTAAATTCTAACTCATTTATATCTAGAATTATTTAGACTCTAACTATTTCCTTCTAAGCAGTGTTCAATTTAATCCTAAACAACTGCCTGCTTACAAAACTATTCAGTAAGCCTAATAATGTACAGATGTTGAGCCAGCTAGCATTGGCAATTCACAAGGGACAGAGTTTCATTTCTCACTGACCTTTCCTAACCCAGCCCGGCAGCTAGAGTCTAATTAACTCCAGCTTGCATTCCTTCATTTGCAGGACTGAAGAGAATTCAAACTTCAAGCTTTTAATATCATTTCTTATATATATATAATTATTTCCATGGCTGCCTCAATGTAATATTGGCCTCTAATTTCCCTCTCTAGGGAGCCAACGTTCAAAACCTAACACCGACATTAGAAGCTATCAGCGCCAGACTAGCATGCTTGATAATGTACGCAAATATTTCATAGTGCTCTAGCGCAGAAATCAACGTGTGCTGCATACCAAAGATGGCCACAAATTGTATTTAAAAGGATGTTAATGAAGTCATTTGGTATTCCCTTCCAATGCTCAGAGAACAGCACAGAAACAAATGCTGCTCGTAACACTGGAAACTTACCATTAGCTCAGGGATGGCATTGAAGGTTTTCAAAAGAGGATTTCTTCACAATTACTCGCTTTAAATTGCCAGTGTTTTGTTGTTGTTTTTTTTTTTTTAAGAAACGTAAGGAAGCCTATGCAGTCTATAAATGTTAAAACTGAGGAACAAATGTGTGCGAGTCTGAGCAAAATAAAGTTCAAGTACACATTGGCACTGTTCTTCTGTGTTTAAATATAAGCCTTTCAAGTGAAAACAACTTTGGAAAACATATATTTAAAGGCACAGAAGTGCTGATGTATGGTTGCAGTTCCGGTCTTGCCTGGGCATGCACACAAGAACTGTGCTTACTGTGAAACTCTTGTGCTCACGCGCCACATTCCATCCCCTTGTTTTCAGTTTCACAGTGCCCATATAATTTGAATACCATTTGCCTTCAGCATTGGAGAGCTAAGTTTCTGCGCTGTTATTGTGCTATTGGCTTTAGCGCCGGACATTTGAGCATCGGACCTTATATACCTAGATATAAACTTGAATATGAATTAGTTTCTTTTTCCTTGAAATTTTGACCTTTGCAAACAAATTGTTTTTGCTACTACTTTTGTTGCCCTTTTTAAATTTCATTTGTAATAAATGAAAATTCTAAAATTAAAAAATAAAAGATTAGAAATTTGGGTGGCATGCCACCAAGATAGACTGTCCATGGCCAAGCATGGGAAAGAAATGCAGAACTCTGTAGAACTATCATATGTGCTCTTGCCCAGAGTACGAGATGCAGAGCCACAGTCATTGAACCTAGAAATTGAAAATAATTCCACACTCTGGAGGCCTGCTGAAAGCAAAAACAGTTGATACGAGTGGCAAGCTGGAAAATTGAGTCATAAAAATATTGCCTGTTGTGGTATCAATCAAGGCTCCTAGATAATTTAGGGATTAAGAGGGAGCCAGCTAGCTCTTTGACATCGAGCCTAAACTCTTGATCAACCTAATCATGGTTCTCCAATTATCCTGTTCAGACTTGGCTAGAATCAGCCATCTTCAAGGTATGGTTGAACACTGGTATCCTCTTCTAAGGAAGAAGACCACTAAATATCTACAGGAAAGGCTCTGATCTGGAAATGATTTCCCAAAGCAGAAAACCACATGCCTGATGGTGATCTCAGTGAAATTTGAAAGTAAGCCTTCAAGAGATGTAGATAAGATAGGAACATCCCCCTTTCTGATTATCACAACAATCAGGGAACTTAAGTTCTTCATGTGAACCAGGGAAACAAAGACATTGGTTGATCCCTTCTGCACTGATGGGATTTACCAAAGCAGATGTATTGGGCAGGGAAAGACAAGACTCCCGAGTGATGCTATGCCAAAATTAGAGCAGACTGTGCCAACATATCTAAACTGTAGCGTTTAACGAAAGAATGGAGCGACGACCAAGTCCCAGCACTGCAATCTCCTTAGGACCTACTACCCAGGCCTCCACCCAGGAAGCAGCCTGATCCCAAGTAGAGTGGGCCTTCAGCCCGAGGCACCAGATGGTTTTTGTAGGTGGACTCGATAGCTTCTTCCTCGCAATGGAGGCCTTAGAGGCTACATAGCCATTCTGAGGCCTATGGAAAAACACAAAGTTAAGTTTATAAAAATGGATTGATGACTAGTACATGCCTCTCTTATTGAATGCCTGGCTCAAAGTTTATAGCCAAATGGATTTGTGCACGTGGTTCTGATGATCCAACAAACATTTTTCTGATCTTACTGACTGCTAATGGGTACATTTATATATATGTTGTAAACTATGCTCCTACTGGCTAAGTCCGTGAAGCCTCCTCACCACCAGCACCGAGCTCTCTGTTTTCCTCTTTATGTGTTTCTTCTTCTTTCTGGGGCCTGTTTTTGGGATTTGCAACCCAGCCCCCTTTTCTTCAACAGCTCCTCGGCTGTTTTAAACCCAGTCCACTTACAGCCAGGGTTCTCTCAGCACAGCTCAATAAAGTCAGGCTGTTTCTAACACAGTCCAATTACAGCCAGGCTTCTCTCAGCACAGTTCAATGGAGCTAGGCTGTTTCAAACACAGTCCAAGTACAGCCAGGCTTCTCTCAGCACAGCTCAATAAAGTCAGGCTGTTTCTAACACAGTCCAATTACAGCCAGGCTTCTCTCAGCACAGTTCAATGGAGCTAGGCTTTGCGTGGGCTCAAAGCCTTGGGTCCCACCCTCTGGGTCAGTCTCTATTCTCCTGACCTCCTCCCGCTTTGACCCAGGCCTCTCCCCTATACCTCCAGTGCTGGCTGAGCCATAGCCAAGAGCTCCATGGGTTCGTCTAAGACCAGCTCAGCCTCCTCTTGCTCCATCGCCTCTGGTTCATTCTCCCCTTCTCCTTCAGTAGCCCAGTCCATTTTCTCCTCCCCCCACCCCTTTTCCAGCTGATTACACTTTTCCTCATTAACTCTGCTAGGCTGCTTTTCCTTCTCCTGCCACCGGTTCCACCACCTCCTCCACCAGGTGGGAGAATCAGCTTTTCCTTTTCCCTGGCGGCCCTCTTCTGGAGCTCCTTGGTTCTGCACCCTACTTCTCCTCCCCCAGAGCTCTCCTGTGGCCTTCTGGGAGTTGTAGTTTCCCATCTTTATGTCCCTTTTGGGCATAACCTGAGCATCCCTAGGGTCTTCCCTCCTACCCTCCGGCTCTCTTTTCTCCGGTGGGTAGCTGGGGTCCCTCTTCCTTTCGGCATATTCCTTACAATGTACATAAAGAAGTTGGGCGTATATGTGAGTGATTTACTGGCCCCCTTCATGTTGGTGAATATAGAGTAGTGCATTGAGGACTATTATTAAAGATAATGACAGCAAATAGCAAATGTAATCAGAGATACTGCACTTCTGCAGAAATACCCAAAATGATGATAAAGCAGTGAGTTTTAAGGACTGGTCAAGGTAGAATAAAGAGAATACACACTACCCCTAAAACTTCTAGGACACCTGACACCCCAAGCACTAAGAAGGAAGCAGTTCAACCTGACAGATGGTAACACATTCTCCCAATCACGAACACAGGATCTAGGAGTAATCGGGGAGCTGCTGTAGACAGAGGCACCACAGCTGATATGGCTAGTGTGTTTCTCCCCTCGGGACGGCAGTGGCAGGAACCTCAGGCAGGTCAGCAGATGGTAGCTCTTCCCAGGTAGATGAGCATGCAGGCAGGACGGGGCCACATATCTTTTAATGAGCCTTCATCATGTGGCCAGCTTGGAGCCAGCCGATAGCAGCTCTCATGTAAACTGCCCAAGGTAATAGCTAGCTAGCTATTAGCTCATGGAAGGGGGTCTTATACCCTTTCCTCCGGTTTTGGTGCCATGCTGACTAGAATAAGTCTGGTGTTTTCAAGTGTTGTGGCTTTGGGGGCCCAAGGACCTGGCTCCTGATGCTGTAGATGTTTTCTTCTTGTCCATGAATGTCCCCGGGATGGTAAACAAAAGTTGTTGTGAACAGTTATTTTGCCTCTGTTAGCCTTGATTTGTCAGCAGTGTTCTTGAGGCCTATTACAGGAACAGTCCTCTACACAGGAACTGACATGGCCTGCTTGGGAGGGTCAAATAAAACAAGCTCTGCTTGTCTCCCATATCCTTGGTTTCTGATATTTTATGAGGCCAACAACTGGTAGGGCCATGGCCCATGTAACCCACCCTGTTCCACAGCGTACAGCAAGAGTCTTCTGTCTCAAAGCAAGGAATGCCTTCTGCTGCATTTGTATCAGCCTTGACAAATTGGGGGAAAAAATTTTGAGTTTTATCTTAACATCAAGTTCATGCCCTATGGATACTACCATTTTTGACAAAACTTTCTAAGATTTTTTTTCTACAATGAAGATATGGGTGCTCCTTCAGTCATTTTTTTGTTTCAGTACATTTTTCATTTGTTCCTCGAGTGTGCATCTCACTTCTCATTTTGATAACTTTATCTGAATTTTCCTGTGAGGTGTGCCATTAGAAGAACTCTGTGTCAACAAGTAAGGAGAGCATTTTGACTTGGAGAGACAAGAACTGCTAAACTCTATCCACATTTGATCTATCTGTTCTAAAAGTAATTGGTCATTATATTGTCCTTGTAGTGCTGATTTAAGTTTTTCTAAAACAATTTATGCACATTTATGTTGACATGTTGTGTTATTTAAAGTGTTCGTGATTTTTAAATGTTAAAAATTTGTATATGTTTTGTGTGAAATATTTATATTTAATACTGTCCCTTATATTATTAGTAACATTATTTGGGGAATTTATATTTTAGATATATCTGACTTTTCATTCCCCCAATGCAGGTGTGAGTCGAACCATGACCATGTCAGGTTTTATGATTTAAATGTATTTAATAAACTGTTCCCAATTTAATATTTGATCTTATTTTCATTATTTCTCATATATTGCCAAACATGTCATTTTGTCTAGTTGCACAAAATATCACATGTAGATTGATGCCTCATTGTTTGGTCCCTCTGGAAAGCCATGCAGAATTTTCTGGGTAAACACAAATGATGTCTCTATTTTTGCAGTTTCAATATATCTATTTTTTAAATTGAAAGCTCCTCCCTCTACTCCGTAGAATGCAAAATACCTTTGGCCAAGAAAGTTGCAAGTGGTTAGCCAGCTTCAGAAACCAACATTTGCCCAGCAGTAAATGCAATGAAGTTGATTCATCTACTTACATTTACTTGCTTACCACTGGGTCTCCTCAGTTCCTACTCAGAACAAAACTGCCACTCTGCTGCTAGTAATCTGAGTCTGCTTTAAACTCAACTGCCCCTTTCAATGGAATTTAAAGGCAAGCCAATATCAACTGATCTTGTTGCCAGATAAAAAATGGATAAACACAGCAGCTTTAGATGCACACACTGTTTGAGCTGGTTTACTGGAACATTCCTACAATGCCGTTGACTGTTTGTTGTAGAATTGATGTATGATTTTTGTAAATTTCTGTAAGCCACATTGGGCCTGCCCTTGGGTGGGGAAATGTGGGATATAAATGCTATAAATAAATAAATGTTTATAAATTATAATCCAGGAAGTAAAGTAGTTAGATGCTTAAACTGTAACATTAACAGACAGCTCTGTAATATGATCTGCTGAAATACTGTTTAGATCCCAGAACAGAGCTGCAGAAGGAGCAGCTGAAGCACATACTCAAGAGTAGTGTTGCCAAGTGCATGCATACTGTGATGGAAGCAGCAACAGCTCGCATCATGGAGAATCTGCAGACTCAGAAAAGGCGCTTCATAGCAGGGCTATATCAGGGGTTCAGAGGGTTTAGATGCATGGTTCTGTCACCAGCCTGCAGGTGGCTCAATCCCAGGGAGAGACTTACTTGGATGAACCTGTGATCTCCTGCCAGGTGGCAGTAGATTCCTTGAGGCCAGGAGGCTGCTTTGATCCATTCATTCTGCCACTTCCCACTGGAGTTAATTTTCTTCCTGTGCCTTTTATATATGAACCTAGTCTTGGTTTGGGCCTCTTTGCCAGAGCTTGGTCTGCACCTTTTCTGCATTACCTAGTGCTTTGGCTTCCTTAGAGTCTTCTCCATGGAAGCCTCCTCCTCCTCAACCTAATAGCAAGGCCCTGCTGGGTACCAGTCTTGATCCTATTTCAAGTACTCTTGGTGAGTTCTTGTATGCTTATGATCCCCATCTTCTTTGCAGGTTTTCCTGATATCTAGAACTCCATTCTGTGCTCTGGGTTTCGGTCAGATAAGGCCTGGCAGCTGCAAGCACCAGAGGGCTCAATTCAAAGGGAAGGCATCCACTAGAGGTAGAAGACCCTATTTAATCTTCACCAGATGGTGTGCCCATTCAGTGGAGGATTAATCTGTGGACCTTGCATGCCTATTGCTGTTCTGAGGTCTTCCCTACAGATGAGAGCCTTCATAGCAGCACAGATACTTGTTGTTCTTGGTAGGGATTGATGACATATAAGGGATGCAGAAAAGACTAAAAATATTGAGATGTGGTGAACACAGTGACAAGGAAGGAAAAGAAAGTGTTTTGTGTTTTAAGCGTTCATGTTTTGAAGATGGAGGTAAAAGAATCTTTTTTTCAGTGGAGGAGTGGCCTAGTGGTTAGGGTGGTGGACTTTGGTCCTGGGGAACTGAGGAACTGAGTTCAATTCCCACTTCAGGCACAGGCAGCTCCTTGTGACTCTGGGCAAGTCACTTAACCCTCCATTGCCCCATGTAAGCCGCATTGAGCCTGCCATGAGTGGGAAAGCGCGGGGTACAAATGTAACAAAAATAAATAAAATAAATATTTGCAGAGGTACCCTTATCAGTTCTCCTGCATCACTCAGTAAAGTTTTCGCTTCTTAAGCAATCATTTTATAAAATTATGATGAACGAGTTTTCAGAGTTTAACCATAATACTAGGTATACTGACAGAATGAGATTCTAACTGAAAAAAAGAGTGTCAGGAAGATTTTTTTCTACATCACCTGAATGCAAAAGTGTTGCATATGCAATTTTTGCATGAAATGAGTGAGACATATATTTCCGGACACTGCTGCAAGATCATCTTGAATTCCAAACTGTTGTTTTGATACTTTGCTTTGTTTGTTTCCCAAAAGCCCATCTTTCTGAAATACTAGAAAGAGAACCTGGGCTTTTGGGAAACAAACAAAGGCACAGCAAAAGGTTCACATGGAACATCAGAGAGCTGTTTCAGTCATGTGCACAGGCAGATCTTTTGGTCTCATTATAACAAGGCAACTTGCAAATCTATAACTAACAGGCACATCTCCATACTAACCACAAGGACAGACCCTATTTATGTCAACAACTAATTATAGCATTTCTGAACACAAAGTACAAAGCACATCTGCAAGTAACTTCACTATGAGTATTTTAAATAGACAGTTGAAGTACATTTCCAGAAATACTACCTGTGAGAACTGATGACACTGCAGTTGTCTGCCCCGTAGTTACTGCTTTGCTGTTTATTGGTTTTGCAATGAACAGTTTGGTGATCATTGGGCCAGATGACGATGCAGGAGTCTTCTTAGCAATCTGAAAGCACAAGAATTGACATTCATAAAAACCAAAACTTTGCTAAGTCCTGGCACAGATCTGACCTTATTGCAGACTTTAATGACTTGTTTCAAAGCTCCCAGGACTTACAAACGAGTGCCCGACATGACCATGTTCCACCAGAAGTACAGGCTGCAAAAGAGGCAATAGAAACGCCCTCTACGATCTCCAGTTCAGCCCTACTTCCCCCTCAGTGTCCTGAAATGTCACTTCCCAATCCGCTACCAAATATGAGCTATGGCTAAACAAGTAGATGTACAGAAGAATACAAATTCACTTTTTAAAAAGGCAAAAGCATATGTATACCACAAGGAAACAAAGGAAAGGGTGAAGATGAACACTGGCTACTCTCCTAGCCTACAAACTACATTTTAAATGCAATTATTCTAAGGTCAAAAAAACAAAAACAAAACAAAGCTGCCAACTGGATCTAGATTCACAGGACAGGGTTGATCAAGTCTTGGGTTTACCCCAGTGCATTCGGGAACTTGTAGTCTTGCTTTTCTTAAGGAATATAATGGGGAAATCAGAACTACAAGTCCCTGCATGCAATGGGGTAAACCCAAGACTGAATTAATCCTGTACTGCAAATCTGAATCCAGCTGGCAGCCTTACCGTAGAACTTTAATTACAATCAAATCTGTGGTAGCCCAGTAGGATGTGGAGGAGCAGCTGGCTGCAACCCAGGCTAGCTAGGGTTCAAAATCACTTTCTCTACAAATGCTTCTTGTGACCTTGGTCAAGTTGTTTAACCTTGCACTGGTTGAGGTACAAACTACTTACTAACCTGTGTTAATGTAAATAAATGTGCTTTAATGCAAGTTTATATGCTTCATTAAATAATGCGTATTAAATCCACAGTTTAGTAAATAAAGCTCTAGATTGGTGAGTTACTACCTATTGTACCTGAAATGTAACTCTCCCTGTGCTCATGTTTGGAAAGGCAGTAACGATCTTAAATCCAAATCCTAATGCTCTGTCAGATAGCACAGCTGTATTTATAAAACAGCATGTTTTGGTTGGAAGTCAATAAAGATACTCCCATTTCAGCATTCATCTGCTCAAATCCCTATTGCATATAAATAGTTCCCCCTGCAAATGCTAGGTTGCCAAGATAACTAGAATTGAAAAATCTCAGTTTAAAAAATTGTCTGGTCTATTATTTATGTTGATGTTATTACTTAGCATTTTGATATGCGATCGCTTGCACTTTTATGGCTGACTTGTTCACCGCTCAGATTCCTTTTTGGATATGAAGCTGTTTATAAATACTTCATTAAATTAAATGGTAAGATAGGACTACCCAAAGTTTGGTTACTGACTAAATAAAGTGAAGCCTGGTCATTAACAACCAAATGAGCAATAAGCAGACATCGTAGAGGATGTGAATAGAGGCAGCAGAACTTAAGCACTGTTACAAGAGCAAACAAATACAGTACAAGTCCACTCTAGCGTACCAAGGGCGGGGTGGGGCAGTCTTTCCTGGGTGCGGGTCTGCCGCACTTGGCCGGTACCTTGCCCCCTCTGATGTCAACTTCCTGTTCTGGGGCAAGGGGCCGGCAGAGCTGACAGCTGCGTGACTGCTCAACATACCCCCTTGCTTGGAGGAGGGGTGTGCGCCTACTCGGGTGGCAACAAAGGTAGATACGGCACTGCAAATCTAAAAATCTGGACTGCTAGTGGATTGGGTCAGTCCGGATTGTCGGATTTTCAGGATTCTCAGGCAGTACTTTTAAAATTGAAATTTAAGAAAGAATAAAGAGATGAACAGGTAAATTTTGTTTATTTATTCACTAAAAAATAGAGAACAGAAAAAACATACAAGGAACCTTAAATATTTTATTATATCATTCAAAAACATAGGTATGTTCCTGTAAAATTTGTTTTTGAATGTTCTTTTTTTTCTGGTTGTAACACCGTCTCTTTCCCCCATCAAGCGTCACCTCATCTCTGTCTGTGCAGCTTAACAAACTGCCAGAGCCCAAAGGTGGCGGCCAAAGAGCCTGAGACCAAAGGAGGGGGCCCAGGCCCCCAAGGCTACACCCTCTCCCTCTCTCCCCCCTGCATCTGTTCTGGTGTTCTCTCACTCCCAGTGTACCTTTTCAGAAGTCTAAGCAAGTCCTCTGTGCTGCAGCGGCAGGCCTTACTCACAGGCTACCTCCGGTCTGCACCAGGCCTTTCCATCTGACCCATCCCACCCCCTCTGATGCAACTTCCTGTTTTTGGACTGGCGAATGTGTCACATAGAAAGGCCCAATGCAGGCTGCAGCATGAAACTCTTGCTTACACTTCTTAAAAGGTACACTGGGGATATGAGGGAGAGTCGCGGGCAGGGCCAGGAGCGGAGGGAGAGATGACGGACT
Source organism: Microcaecilia unicolor (assembly GCF_901765095.1). Taxonomy (NCBI): domain Eukaryota; kingdom Metazoa; phylum Chordata; class Amphibia; order Gymnophiona; family Siphonopidae; genus Microcaecilia; species Microcaecilia unicolor. The sequence continues at coordinate 398,046,434 of NC_044032.1, read as the reverse complement.
GGGAGGGAGGGGGGGGGGAAAGAGGGGTTAAGAGACAAAAAAAAAAGTGTGCATCACTTGTAGTTCGGATTCTTGGGTGGTCCGGATGTCGCACTGTTAAAGGATCCAGATTCTCAGGTGGTCCAGGTTTCTGGCCTTGTACTGTAGAAGAACATGAAAAACACCCAACTGCAGGTTTCCACTTACTACAACCATAAAACATTTTTAGCCAGAGCATATACGGTATGCGTATTTTTGCAAATTAAAAAAAGTTTGTTTTCTACCCATATATTAAAAAAAACCCAAAAAACCCAAGCTATTTCTAATGGCACCCACAAACAGAACCCGGACAGGCAATGAAAAAGCCCTAGTGTGGGCAGGAGGAAGACATGAAAGGCAGTTAACTTCTGTGTCACAAGACAACAATGTTACCTCACCCTGCTCTGTGAGAAAGGGCTAGGTGGTATTTTTCTATTGTTTCTGAACAGCAAGATGAGCATGAAAGAGGGGGGGGGGGGTCTCTCAAGCTCTTAAATTTATCATTTATCAATGAAATATTGCAAGAAAAACAAATTATCGTATAACACATATAATGTGTACAACAACAGTATTTCAGCTGTGACTGTAGTGAGCTGCATAATACTACACTGTCTAAAATACGACTTTCCATTCATTTTTACCTGCTACCTCTTTAAAACACTGTTATGCTAGCATTTCTTATGCAAATACAGATTAACACATAGTTTTTTGGCAGTTCCTTGAAATCCTGAAATTTGCTCTGGATTGTCTCAATTTATAGTCTATTAAAAATTTGCTATACCGCTAATGCTAACTAGCAGGTCTCAGCGGTTTACAATAAATAAAACATAATAAAAAGAAACAGAAAAGAACTACAATTTAGACAGGAAAAACATTATCTTAACAACTAAACATTCTTACAAAAAAGTACAATGTAGGAAAGGGAAAGGTTAAAAGTAAACAGTATCAGTTACAAAAGAACTTCAGGAGCAACTGCAGACAGCCACAGAGAGCCCAATCCCATGGGAACAAACTAAGAAGCATCAAAGGCTTGAGCAAATAGCCAAGCCTTTAACGCAGGTTTGAATGCCTTAAAAGAAGGTTTTGCAGGGCTATGGATGGGAAGGGAATTCCAAAAAGAGGAGGCAGCGAAAAAGAAAGCATGATTTCTGGTAAGTTCTAATTGAGCAAACTTAGGACCCGAGAGAACAAGGCGGTGATCGTTAAGTGAATGAAGTATGCAAACAGGAGACTAAGGAACAGTAAGTGAATCCAGGTAAAGAGGAAGACCCACCATGTTTGCTTTAAAAGTGAGAGTCAGAAGCATGGTCCCTGTGTTGAGCAAGACAAAGTAATCTGATAGATATATTTTGTAAAGATTGAAGTCTTTTTATATTTAAACGAGTACAACCTAAATATATAATGTCACAGTAGTGTGAGAATAAGAGAATGAAAAATATCAACAGTGAACTTAAGTGCTGAGCAAAGTTGTCGGAGAATGAAAACCCCCATTTTGCACACATTAGAGATTTCAGGAGTAAAAGTAAGATGAGGATCTAGAATTACTGCTAAATACCGGAAAGAATCCATAGTTGGGTGTGTGACCCAAGAAGATTTAAAGGAGCTGTGGGGACTGCCAATCCTCCAGTAAACCAACAACCAACTATTTTCTCTTCATTAAGGACTACCCTATGGTTAGTAAGCCAGCTAGAGATAAGGTTCAGACAATCATTTAGCAAACCAAAAGCAGGATTGAAAGGGTTAGTGAGAAAAAGAAGATCATCATCTGCACAGAAGTGGAAAGTTACCCCAGTGGACTGAATAAGAGTGGCAAACAGGCTTAAGAATAAGTTAAAAAGGAGAGGGGAGAGAACAGAACCCTGAGGAACACCATGGTTAAGAGGTTGACTTGGAGCTGTGGAAGAAGAGGTGACAACTGTGCTGGAACGGTTTATTTATTTATTGGGTTATCAAAGAAAGAAGAGAACCAAGAGAGAACAGTTCCAGAAATACCTAATGTTGAGAGACAGTGAATCAAGAGAGAGTGATCAACAAGGTCAAATGCAGATCTAAGGAAACAGCAAGAACTATCAAGTGTTTATCCAACTGAGAATAAATTTCATTCAGCACAGCAGTGAGAACAGTCTCAGTGCTGTGATAGGACCTAAAACCCGATTGTTTTGGGTGAAGGGCCAGAAATTTCTCTGTAAGAAAAAAACTATGTGCTCCAAAATTTTAGAAAGACAGGCGCATTTTTCCATAGTTGAGGAACATAATCAGTAGAAAGACTCAAATTAACCAGAGTTAAAATTTGAGGTAAAAGATCGTTCCTGGACTTGCAACCACGAAGGGAAAGGATCTAAGGTACAATATGTAGATTTCTTATTTTTTGTTAAATCTTTTTATTAACAAGTGTCACAAAGAACAGGCATCCAGCACACATTTTTTCCGTACAGAACAGAAACGACAGAAACAGTTTGTTTATAACAATAAGGCACAAAATTAACTATAATTGTACATGTTTATAAAACCCTGCAGATCGGACCACTTGTGATTTTACATTATGTAAGAAATGAAGTACATGAGACTACCCCCTCCCTTACCCAGCCATCTGCTTCATGTAAGTACACTACTGCTCCAAGAGAGGAGCAAGATGGCTAGTCCAGTGTTGTAGAATTACTTTGTTGGCTATTACTAATGCTAACAGAACAAATTTACAAGAGTAACTGCTTAAGCCCTGAGCAACCAGGTCAACATCCAAGCCCATTAGCAAGACCCCCCCATAGGACCATTCATATGAACCATCCAAAATGTCTTCCAGTATCGCTATGATCTTGGGCTAGAAGTTCTGAAGCACCACAAACTCCAAGAAGAGGTGAACCAGAGAGCCCTGACTCACTCCACATCTATCACACATATCAGACTGCCACAGTCCCATGACTCTGCCCTTACTTCTAGTGATATAGGCATTATGCAAAATTTTAAATTTTATCTCGTGGAGATTCACATTAGGGGTGAACCAGCACTGTGATAGCTCCTTAACCGAAATCTCTAGTCCCAACCGTGCACTCCACTCTGATGCTAGCTGCGTAAAAAAAGGGAAAGTCTATGTTCCTTCCCAACTTTATACCACATAGATAATGAATTGTGGTTGGATGGCGTTTGCATAAAAACCGTATCCAAGGCGGTAAAGGTTGTGTAGGTGCCCTCTGGCCCCCGCAGAGCCTCAAGGTAGTGCCGGAGCTGTAAAAAGGAAAAAAAATATTTGTGTGGTATATTCCAAGCTGACTGGTACTGAGAGAAGGAAGGGCAACGTCCACTACCTAAGGCCACCAATTGCCCCACATACCCCCCCCCTTTAACTCACAACCCGAAAGAAGGCCCATCCTGGCTAGCAGCGAAATCTGGGTTCCGCAAAATCTCCAAGAAGGGAGAAGGTCCCCTTGCGCCCCCCACCTTAGACCTCCACTATTCACATGCAGCTCTCAAAGGCCGCACCAATGGGGACAAATGCATCTTTTTAGTCCTACAATGAAAAGCACTGAACACCAAGACAGAGGGTTGGCAAACTCCCACACACCCTTGGGCGCAAATCTGTATTGACCTGTATGAAGCTCATGTTTCCACCGAAGGGCTGCTGCAACATTAAATAGCCGGAGGTCTGGAAAGTTGACCCCCCCCCCCCCCATTGTGATCCCTTATTAGTTTGTTGTAACCAATTCTGGCTCTGCTCGCCCCCCCCCCCCCCCAAAATGAAGGAAGAAATCCTGCACTCTTGGGCAGATGCATTTCAATTAAAACTTTCCGCAGAAAAAACGCAATGTCTCATACTCACATCTCAATATAACACAAATAAATTCACCACCCTAACCACACCAAACTTCTCCCTCCCCGTGACAGACACTCTGAAAATTCTTGGAGTTACCTTCGATCGAAATCTCACACTTGAAAACCATGTGAAAAATACAACAAAGAAGATGTTCCACTCCATTTGGAAACTAAAAAGAGTAAAACCTTTCTTCCCAAGAAACATTTTTCGGAACCTGGTACAGTCAATGGTGCTAAGTCATCTAGACTACTGTAATGCACTATATGTTGGCTGCAAAGAGCAACTCATCAAGAAACTTCAAACACGCCCAAAACACAGCTGCCAGACTCATATTTGGCAAAACAAATTACGAAAGTGCTAAACCCCTAAGAGAGAAGTTACACTGGCTTCCACTTAAAGAACGTATCACGTTTAAGGTCTGTACACTGGTTCACAAAATCATTCACGGGGATGCTCTGGATTACATGATGGACCTTATTGACTTACCACCCAGAAATGCTAGAGGATCAGCACGTACATTCCTAAATCTTCACTTCCCCAGTTGTAAAGGACTAAAATACAAACTAACACATACATCTAGCTTCTCCTACATGAGTATGCAACTGTGGAATGCACTGCCAAGGGACCAGAAAAAAGTTTTACAATCTAAACAACTTTCGTAAATCACTGAAGACTTATCTCTTCAACAAGGCATACCACAATGACCCAAAATAGGAATTGTAATTCATCACCAATTACGTAAAATCCTAAATGTTTTTTCCCTATGATTACTGTGTAGTTCTTTCTAGTTCAGCTATACTACATGTACTATACCAAGTGCATCTTACTATGAAACGACGTTCGATTATTTCTATCTGCTTAATTTACCAGGTCATCAATGTCCTTAGATAGCACCAATTGCTTCTTTTACTCTGTAAGACGAACCACTATGTTATCCACATATCTATTATATCACCCATGCTCTCTATGTAATCTATTGTACCTTGTTCACTCTGTAATGGCAAATGCCATGAAGGAACATTGTAAGCCTCATGGAGCCTGCAAAAAGGTGGGAAAATGTGGGATACAAATGCAGCAAATAAATAAATAAATCCCTCAATAAAACATAACATCTTTCTGCAGTACCCAAAGTGGCATCATTTGGAGGGGATAAGAGTATCGTAGGGAAGAGCACCATCTTTACCAGCGCAACTCAACCCAGGAAAGAGACGGGGGAGTTCTCGCCAGCGAGCGTACAGAGTTCTGATATTTTCCAATTTTTCCCTCACATTTTTCCTATACATGATATCCATATCCAAGTAGAGATATACTCCCAAATATTTAAGCAATCCTGTGGCCCACATAAACGGGAAATCCAGCAAATGTTTGCAAGCACAGTCTGCAGATTCGGCCAAAGCCTCTGATTTGTCAAAATTAATCTTGAGCCCCGAGAAAGAGGCGAATTGTTGGATAAGACCCACTAAAATAGGGATCCCCTCGGATGCTTTTTCTAGGAATATCAACATGTCATCCGCAAAGATATTGATTTTAAATTCTTGAGGTCCCACTCGAATTCCCACCAGGTCCCCGGCCTGACAAATCTTACCAGCCAATGGTTCTAAAGACAACACAAATAGCATAGGGGACAGTGGGCACCCCTGGCGAGTTCCTCTCTCCAATTCAAACTTATCAGTGAGACACCCATTGATTAAAATTTGCACCAAGAACTCCCCCCATAATACCAAATTTAGGAAGCACCCAAAAAAGATAATCCCACAATATTCTATCGAACGCCTTTTCAGCATTGAGACTAGCAATAATCACATCCCCTGGAAGCTTTCCCTTTGTCTGCATAACCTTCATCGCTCGCAATATATTTATAGACGCATATCTACCTGGTACAAACCCAGTCTGATCTTTATGCACCAAGCAAGGCAGCACTTTGCCCAATCTGGCAGCCAATATACTTGCAAAAACCTTAATGTTCTGATTAATAAAGATATAGGCCGATAAGACCCCAATTGTTCTGCATCCCTACCAGGCTTGGGCAACACAACGATCGTGGCATGAGTGAGGGTTCCCGTGTGTTGATCTGGGCTACAGAGGTCTTGGCACAGGTCCCCAAATAGACCCACCAGCTGAGCACCCAAAATTTTATAGAATTCAGGGCCTAAGACATCCGGCCCCGGTGCCTTTGCCAGTTTTAATTTCTTTACCGCCTGCTGTATTTCCAGGCCTTGTATAGGAGCATTCACGCTTGCCAACTGACCCAACATCAATGCTGGCAGTTGTAAATCTCTAAAGAAACTCCCTCGTTCCTGTGTATCACAAAGGTCAGCATCATACAGTGATTTTTAAAAGTTAAAAAAAGCTTTCTGAATACTTTCCCCTGAGGTAAACAATTGGCCATTTTTGACTTTTATGCTGCATCCTGATGGGCCCTTTGGTTTAACACGTCATTGATATGCTGCTTGAGCTTCCAATACTCATCTCTGGCACCCCCCCTCAGGGCACCAGCTCGCACACCTTTAAGTTGATCAAGTAGCTTAAGTAACTCTCCGTCCCGTTGCTTGCAGACGCGACTCGTGTATTCAATGATTTTCCCCCTCATCACTGCTTTCCCCGCTTCCCACATTATTATGGGGTCTACCTAAATTGATTATCTTTCAAAAAAAAAAAATCACATTCCTCCCCCAGGAACCTACGGAACTCCATATCCTGGTATAGCGTGGGGTTCATTCGCCAACCAGCTGAGCACTGTCCTCTAGGGATACTCAAATCCACCCATACTAAATTATGGTCTGACACCACACCTGCATCTATATTTGTTGCCAGCGCCAAGGATAATAATGATGATATCATCAGAATATAATCTAATCGCGCATGTACCTTATGCACATGAGAGTAAAAAGTGTAGTCCTGGATATCCGGATGCAGTACCATCCACGGGTCCAGCAACCCCAATTCACGAATCAGAAAATTAACGCCTTTCCCATCTGCCCCCTTTGCCCTAGGTTTTGGCGGTTTACAGTCTATCAACGGATCTGCTGTAATATTGAAATCTCCTCCCACCATTAACTTATAATCATTTAGAGGGGCCAGAGTCGCCAGCAGCAAAGAAAAAAAACTTATGGGAATACACGTTTGGAGCATATACTGAGCACAGAGCTACCCAAAACCCCTGGATCTCCCCCAACCATAAAACATACCGCTCCTCAGAGTCCTGTATAACCCTGGGGTGGATGCACTAAAGTCATCAGAGCCATTCCGTACCGAATTCCATAGCGAATCGGTAGGGAATGGCTATGCATCAAGGAAAGGGAATGCAAATGAGCTATTCGTTGTAGCTCACTTGCATTCTCTATTCCATCGTAAAACTGTCGGCCAATCCGCCGGTGAAGCATGCGCAGAGCAGCAAAGCATTATGCTGGCTGCTCTGCGCATGCCAAAAAAAAATCCAAGTGCTCGTCTTTTTTTTTTTTAACAAAACTATTAGTGGGATTTGAACCCACCACCTCTGGATTACAAGACCATAGCCCTAACCACTCGGCCACAACTGTACTTACTTGGATGTCCCTCCCTTACTTCCAGGTCTCTCAGCTAAGTGAAGCACGGCCAAAAATGACGTTTTTATTATTGCGTCGGGGGGGGGGGGGGGGGGGGGGCTGCACAAAATGGACGTTTTTGTTTTTTTTTAACACAAAGCTTTATTTTAAAAAAAATCAAACAGGCTCTGATGCTGCAGGCTCTTTGTTGGCCATTCAACCCCGCAATAATAAAAACGTCCTTTATGGCCGTGGTTCACTCAGCTGAGAGACCTGGAAGTCTCTGAGCCAATCACAGCGTTCCACTTCTGTGGATGCGTTCCACTTGCACAGGGCTTACAACAGATGTTAGACCCAAAGTTTGAGGCAGCCATTTCTCAGTCAGGTCCATTAAAGCAGAATCAGGGACATCTTCTGCAATACCAATAATTCGCAAGTTCTTTCTTCGTCCCCTGTTTTCTTGGTCCTCCATCTTATCTATCAGGGAGCGGACCTGCTCCTCCAGCACTCCGAGTCAGCCTTCCATCGACGCCACCCGGTCTTCTTGCCCAGATACACGTTCCTCGATGTGCTGAATTTTTACCACCTGACTAGCGACATAGTCTTTAACCTCCTCCATACCAGCATTCTTTGCCAACTTGTCATCGAGGAGTTGAGACAAATTCCACATGGAATGAACTACGTCTTCTGAGAGTTCTTCCTGCGAGCAAACATGCGGGGCAGGCAACGCCATTTTTTCAGAGCCTTTTCTCTGCCTGACTTCACAGATTTTGTTGGCATGCCCGAAATATTCGGGCATCTCCTGCCAAAAGTCGCACTTTTCTCCACAAAACAACCAACACCGTCTCTCCGCTATCTCGTGCTCTCACACTGCCAAAAAAAGTTTAAGTAAGTAAGGGAGAGGGGAGCCAAGCTAAAGATGTCCGCTCAGGCTGTTACCATCACGTGATCCCCAATATGTAGATTTCATTTGAGACATCGCTATTGAAAAGGAGTGTAAAGTCTGGGGCTGAAATGAAGACCATGAAGATGAACTACTCACAGCAGGCAATGCTTGTGAAACTGGAGAGAGTGGAGAAGATGGAAAAAATAAATCAACCAAATTCTGAACTGTGGTAGAACAAAACTGGGAAAGAGAATCAGTGCTAGGCATAAAAGAAAGTCCTTTGTCAGCAGAGGGGAAACCAGTCAATTTATGGAAAATAGAAAATACTTCTCTGGTTAAGTTAAGGGCCTTCTTTATACGCTCCACAAAATACTGAGCTTTGGGTTTACGTAATTGGAAATTATAGTCTCTCAGTTTAGCGTTATAGATTAGAAGATCTGATGTTGACTTTGATTTTCTCCAAGCACATTCAACACATATCAAAAAACCAAATCACGAAGGAGTGATATACTCACTCTTCACTATATTTATGTTCAAAACAATCTGAAAGTTTACTAGAGCAAAGTATCTTCAATATCTTTTTAAATAGGAAGGAAAAGCCTCAGATTCATACATACATAATCAGTAAAAGTAGCTTTTAAATTTCAATTATATTTTTAAGAAAAATCTGAAAAATTATGACATTTTGTAATAAACATAGTAGGAAAGTGGAAGGTTTTTCAGCCTATGATGATAAGAAACAGGTTTGACAAGTTTGCACCCGTATGAATCTGAGGCTTTTCCTTCCTATTGAAAAAGATATTGAAGATTATTATCAGTCACACACTTTACAGTACTCTCTAGCTGGTCAGGTTGGAAGACCGAAGGTTCATTAAGCTCAACCTTGTTCCGATTGCCTAACAAGCACCTCTGAAACAAGGCTGTAGATCACGCCTCCATCAAATAACCTACATTACCTCTTCCCTTCCTCACTTTTTGCTCATTTGTGTGACTTACTGTTTTTAAGGGGGCAGAAGACTTCTTCCTTTGGTTCTTTGTGCCTGAACTTTTCCCTGCTCGCCCACTTTCAATGCCTCCACCTGCTGGGTAGTGAGCACAACACATTCATCTGAACTGGTCTCTCTTTCTTTCTCTCACTCCCTTCTAGTCTCTTCCCCTACTCCCAATCTTGTTTCTCTCTCAACCTAGTCTCCTCTCTCCTGCCTAGACACAGCAGCAGTGGTAGAGGAACTGCAGCGAAAACTACCTGTCTCTTCAGCCTTGAAGCAGGTGGTCACTATGGAAAGTATCTTCTACCATAGTCATAAGAACAGCCACACTGGATCAGACAAATGGTCCATCTAGCCCAGCAGCAGTGGCCAATCCAGGTAATAAGTAACTGGCAGAAACCCAGTTAGTAACCATTCCATGTTACCAATCCCAGGGCAAACAGTGGCTTCCCCCATGTCCATCTCAATAACAGACTATAGACTTTTCCTCCAGGAACTTGTCAAAACCATTTTAAACTCATATACACTAACCACCACTACCACATTCTCTAGCAACGAGTTCTAGAGCTTAACTATTCTTTCAGTGAAAAATATTTCCTCTGTTTTAAAAGTATTCCCATGCAATTTCATTGAGTGTCCCCTGATCTTTCTACTTTTTGAAGGAGTGAAAAATCGATTCACCTCCACCCATTCTACACTACTTGGGATTTTGTAGACCTCAATCATACCCCCCCCCCCCCAGCAGTCTTTTTTCCAAGCTGAAGAGCCCTAATCTCTTTAGCCTTTCCCCATATGGGAACAGTTCTATCCTCTCTATCACTTTGGTTGCTCTTCTTTGAACCTTTTCTAATTCCTATATCTTTTTTGAGATATGGTGACCAGAACTGAACACAATACTCAAGCTGTGGTTGCAACAAGGAGCAATATAGAGACATTATAATATTCTTGGTCTTATTTTGCATTTAATAATTCCTAGAATCCTGTTTGCTTTTTTGGTTACCACCGCAAACTGAGCAGAATATTTCACCGTATTGTCTACCATGACACCTAGGTATTTTTCTTGAATGCTGCTTCATAAAGTGGACCCTAGCATCAGATAACTATGATTCGGATTATTCTTCCCAATGTGCATCACTTTGCATTTGTCTTCATTAAATTTCATCTGCCATTTGGCTATCCAATCTTCCAGTTTCCTAAGGTCTTCTTGCAATTTTTCACAATTCGCATGTGTTTTGACAACCTTGAACAGTTTTGTGTTATCTGCAAATGTAATCACCTCACTCATCATTCCAATTTCCAGATCATTTATAAATATGTTGAAAAGCACTAGTCCCAGTACAGATCCCTGCGGCACTCTATTCATCCTCCTCCATTGAGAAAAATGGTCATTTAACCCTACCCTCTGTTTTCTGTCTAATAACCAATTTTCAATCCACAGAACACTGCCTCCTATCCCATGACTCCTTAACCTTCTCAGGAGTCTCTCATGAGGTACTTTGCCAAAAGCTTTCTGAAATTGTAGATATACTACATGTTTATTCACACCTTCAAAGAAATGAAGCATACTGGTGAGGCAAGACCTTCCTTGGCTGAATCCATGCTGACTCTGTCCCATTAATCCATGTTTAAGTGTCCTACATCACAAAGGAACTGAAGTAGGTCCAAGGGAGGACATTTCAGAGGAAAGGGGTCATTACTGCTGCAGACTGGGGGAAAGGGTTCTGGTAATATTCAATTATGGCACCTGCATAGCTAAATGGGATGAATTAAGACGGCTTTTGAATATTGCTGGCACCTTTCTCAACACAGCCCCTTGTACTGCTCCTGACCAGCCCAATTTTTTTAAATGGTCGGTCAGAGCCAATATTCAGCGTCACTACCTAGTTAAGCGCCGATGAATGTCAGCGATTGGGCGGCTGTGAGCAATTTATGTATGCAGGGGGCTATCCTGGCCACTTAAATTGCTTTGAATATTGGGCAGATTATTTTCAAAGCTAGTTATTTGCTGGTAGTGGTATTGCAGAAAACTGGGCAGTGTGTTCACATAGTTCATTATGCTTGTATTATAATCAGTTCCACCCATGATTCTAAAACAGAGCAACATTAGAAAAAAGAAAGAAACATGAAACATTTAACAATGAAACAACTGGGTGTGGTTTACTTCAAAATTTACTTTCCAATTCTGAACAACTTCATCACAGCTTCAAAAGAAATTATCCCTTCACTTCAGATGTCATCATAAGAACATATTTAAAAGTCATGAGTAATGTTAAAGATAACCATTTCTTCCATTAAATAACCTGAAATTAGTTTTCAAAATAGTAGGGGCAATGTAAAACCAACAATAGATTAAATTGTTGCACAGGTTGCAAACAATGTTTGCTGAGCATATTTTCACCTTTACATTCAGTTACATAAATATATATTCATAAGCTTAATTTGACCACGGTAAAAACTTTGCACCTACTCAGCAGATTAAAAATAATCAAATCTAAATTTCAAAATAAGCAGCTCATAGGTCCAGCATATCACAGGAAATAAACATACACACAATATCCTATTACATGGTGATATTTGTTATCTGTTCATTTTCTTTTTTCCCCATTAGAGATTCTTTTACATTTTTTCATCCCATCTGGTGGTTGGAGTAAATGGAGGTTGGAAAGAGGGGGGGGGGGGGGGGGGGAGGAGAACAGGGAAGACAATGCGGCCATTGGTAAATAAGGTATCCTACGTGTTTGTTCTTGGGATAAATGCTCTCTTTCCTATTACAAAAGGGAGTTCTTTTTGTCTCGACTTTATCATTGCTAACGGCCTAGACTTGCATTGCAAATGAAGTGGTATGGAAAATTTAATAAACAATAAACTCTTGACATAGTTTGTTCACCAAACACTGTCTTGATGCTGTAGCCATGCCTGAACCCAAACTGGCAAGGGTACAGGACATCTGAACCTATCAAAAACTCTTACAAACTGCCACAATATACCCTTCCAGGATTTTGCTAAAGAAAGGAAGGGTGATTAAGAATCTGGGTGACTAGGATCAGTTGAATGGCGGAACGCTTAAGAATGTCTAGAACTAAGCCCTGTTCAAGAAATTGATTAATCACTTCACAAAAATATTTTGCAATATTCCCTGCACTATGATCCATCTAAAACAGGTCCAATCTAAGCCATGTTATACAGATACTAGTTACATCACAAGTTTCTGACCTACCTAAGCTCTCCCTTTAAATATGTTTAACTTTGTCCAACCAAAACTGGTTCAAATCCAACGGAAGGACCAGTAGCTCATTTTCCTTAATAGCTGCCTGCATCTTTAACAGAAAATAAAATAATTTGCTTAACTGAATGCAGTTTGTATGTACATAATGCAAAACTGACTTTTTAATTTATTTCTTAGCCTTTGATATTCACACAAAAATAACAAATACGACTCTTGCAACAAACAACTGCTGTTATGTCAGCTTCTTTCAGCCCTTTGCAATACCTTTCTTGCCTTGATTGTCAGCAGTACACCAGAGTGCCTCATGTTTTTGTGAAACTGGTAATCTTTTAAAGAGGGCCCAGAAGATCAAATGATGCAAGGCTGTAGAAGACTCTGCTTGTGGGTCCCAACCTTTCAACTCTCAAGACCAAACTCTTCTTACCTAATCAGGCCATGCTTTTTGGAAGGGAAATGGTTCCAAGTCTTACAGAAACCAGCAATTTGTAGCTGTTGCAGCCAGGTCTGCAAATCTAGCATGCACAGCAAAGGATAAGGTGCAGCATGCCGACCTCAAAATGATGAATGAATGGCACGTGGGGCGGCAGTGAAGAGAGCTCTTTGGTTTGTGCTTCACAAAATAAAATAGATTGAAATAAGTTAAAAACAAAAACTAATCTCTTGTGGGAACACCCCCCCCTGCCCTATGACAGCACAGGAGAACAAAACTCTAATCCCTGCAACCTCCTCCCAAAGTATCTTGTAAAACACTCAACCCATCCCATCAGGGCTCGGTGCCTTAGCTTTAGCCACTCTCTGGTTATTAATTGGTCCTTGCTAAGCCTTGGAAACCCCAGCCTTTGAAAATACTGGTCCCTAATCGAGATATCTCCCTCTTATTTGTATAAAGTTTTGGAAAAACTATCTAAAAACCTAATTAATTTCTAAAACTTTACTGTATTCATCAGCTCCCCCCACAATAACCCTCCATGGCCCTCCCCTTGTATTTCTAGCATAATACACACTTCTTTGATGTTTGGATTAATGTGTTCAAGACTGACTGAACCACTAAGCCATGTTAGATCATATTTTAAGACTGAAGTGTTTTGTCTGATAGTACAGACACTTTTGTTGGCACATTTAGACTACTATAATATTTATGTAGGCTGTACTGTAGCCATTCAGAGGCAGGTTCAAATATTACAAAATACAGCAGCTCGCTTGATCTATAAAGTTCGCAGGTTTGAATGTACCAAACCTTTGATTTTAAATCTTTATTGGTTGCCAACTAAAGCATGATCCATTTTTAAGTTATGCTGCTTGGGTTTAGCCCTGCTATATATTTATATATATACTTATTTAATTTATTGCATTTATACCCCACATTTTCTCATCTATTGGTAGTTTCAATGTGGCTTACAGTTGAATTAGTAGAAAACAGGTTACACATTAGAAGCAGTGTGGTGTGATCCAAATAGCCCAGTCAGAATAGTCCATGTAAGATCAGTTCAAGTATGTGTGTAAGGAGAGGTGGTCTGTTTAACGTTAGGCTAAGTGTTGTCATCTAGGAGGAGTGTTTTGAAGAGGTGTACTTTCAGGTGTTTTCTGAATTGTAGGTAGTAGTTTATGGATTTAAGATTTTTCGATAAGGAGTTTCACATTTTGGAGCAGATGTAAGAGAAGCTTGTTGTGTATGTGTTTTTGTATTTCAGGCTTTGACATCTGCGGAAGTGGAGGGTTAGGTAGGATCCCGTGCTCTTGGTTGAGTTGCATAGTGGAAGGGTAATTAGGTCAGACATGTTGGCTGGTGTGAGGCCAAATATTATTCTACAGGCCAAGGTACAGATCTTGAAGGATATGCTGATTTAATAGGTATCCAGTGTAGGTTTTGGAGCAGAGGTCTTGCGCTTTCAAATCAATTTTATAGATAAATCTAAAAATTGTTAAGTTCAATGCTGGTTTTTTCAACAGTGGCTTTTTATTTATTGCATTTGTACCCCACATTTTCCCACCTATTTGCAGGCTCAATGTGGCTTACATAGATAGTACTGTCAAAGGCGTTTGCCCAGTCGGTTGATAACAAATTCAAGGTTGTATAGTGATCGAATGAGGTATATGTGGAGAGTCGGAAGGGATGAAGGTTGTGTGTTGTCCAGTACGATCATTAGTCATGCTGTGTTGCTTGGTGAAGGGATTTATGTAGGGTCGTTGGGGTAGGCCTTTTTGAAGAGGTTGGTTTTTAGTGATTTCCTGAAGTTCAGGTGGTCATGGATTGTTTTCACAGCTTTTGGGAGTCCATTCCATAGTTGTGCTCTTATGTAGGAGAAGCCGGATGCGCAAGTTGTTTTATATTTCAGTCCTTTGCAGTTTGGGTAGTGTAGGTTTAGGTATGATCTTGATGATCCGACTCTGTTTCTTACTGGTAGATCTATAAGGTCTGTCATGTATCCTGGGACTATGCCATATATAATTTTGTGGACTAGAGTGCAGATTTTGAAGATGATCCCTTCTTGGATTGGGAGCCAATGCAGCTTTTCTCAAAGGGGTTTGGCACTTTCGAAGCGTGTTTTGCTGAATATCAACCTGGCTGCTGTATTTTGGGCGGTCTGGAGTTTTTTTAGTGAGTTGTTCTTTGCATCCCGCGTAGATTCCGTTGCAATAATCTGAATGACTTAGGACAATTGATTGTATTAGGTTTCGAAAGGTTTCCCTTGGGAAGAAAGGTTTTAATCGTTTGAGCTTTCACATTGAATAGAACATTTTTTATTATTACAGAGTTTACTTGGCTCTCAAGAATAAGGTTGCTGTCGAGTGTGACGCCAAGTATTTTCAAGCTGTCTGAGGTAGGGAGAGTGTGTCCTGGGGTATTTATGGTTGTGGGTTTATACTTGTTATGTTGAGAGGAGAGGATGAAGCAGTGTGTTTTTTCAGTGTTCAGCTGGAATGAGTTTGCCCAGGAGTCCATGATGTTCAGGCCATCGTTGATTTTATTGATTATTTCTGTCAAGTCATGTCTGAAGGGGATGTAGATTATAACATCATCTGTGTAAATGAATGGGTTGAGGCCTCGATTAGATAAGGACTGTGCCAGTGGAATCATCATCATGTTGAAGAGTATTGGTGATGGTGGTGATCCTTGAGGTACTCTGCAGACTGCTTTCCACGGTGGTGATATGTTTGAGTTTGATTTTACTTGATAAGTTCTGGTGGTTAGAAAACCTTTGATCCAATTAAGTACATTTCCTTCAATCCTGAAGTGGCCAAGTAGTCTTAGTAGTATGTTGTGGTTTACCATGTCAAATGCGCTCGACATGTCGAACTGGAGGAGGAGTATGCTTACAGCTGTTTTCCACCAGTTTTTTCTTTTCCGCTGGGCTAAAGCCAATGATAGAAACCCTATTGAGGTTTGTTAAAAAAGTCTAGGACTTTCCTCAGGGTGGTTGAAGCTTTTGTTTTTTTAATTTTCAGAAACTGCCCTCCTTGGCTTTCCATTTAAACAATGTATTGAGCAATTTAACACAATTTAAAGTAATTATGGACATCTAACAATAATTAGTTGAACACTCGGAGACAGGTGGACACAAGAGATAGGGACAGTACTAAATAACACCACCATGGCAAGACAGTTTTCAAGGGTGGCGATGTAGAGGAACTGAAAGAAATCTCAGTGAACCTGGAAGATGTACTGAGCTAAATTGACAAGTTAAAGAGTGATAAATCACCTGAGCTAAACTGACAAGTTAAAGAGTGATAAATCACCTGAGCTAAACTGACAAGTTAAAGAGTGATAAATCACCTGGACTGGATGGTATACACCCCAGGGTTCTGAAAGAACTCAAACATGAAATTGCTGATTCGCTTTTAGTGATCTGTAACCTGTCATTAAAGTCGTCCTTAGTTACTGAAGACTGGAGGGTGGCCAATGTCATTGATTTTTAAAAGAATTCCAGGGGTGATCTGGGAAATTACAGATTGGTAAACTTGACTGCAGTGCCAGGTAAAACAGTGAAACTATTATAAAGAATAAAATTATGGAACACGTAGATAAACATGGTTTAATGGAACACAGTTAGCATGGGTTCAGCCAAGGGAAGTCTTGCCTCACCGATTTGCTTTATTTTTTTTGATGGTGTGAATAAACATGTGGATAAAGGTGAGACAGTTGATGTAGTGTATCTAGATTTTCAGAAAGCTTTTGACAAGTTCCTCATGAGAGACTCCTGAGAAAATTAAAAAATCATGGGATAGCAGGCAATGTCCTTCTGTGGATTAGGAATTGGTTCTTGGACAGAAAACAGAGGGTAGGGATAAATGGCCATTTTCCCCAATGGAGAATATAGGGATCTGTATTGGGACTGGTGCTATTTAACACATTTATAAATTATCTAGAAATTGGAACAAGTGAGGTGATAAAATTTGCTGATGACACAAAACTATTCAAAGCTGTCAAAACATATGTGGATTGTGATAAATTGCAGGAAGACCGTAGGAAACTGGAAGACTGGGCATCCAAATGGCAGAAGAAATGTATGTGGACAAATGCAAAGTGATGTACATTGGGAAGAATAATCCAAATCTTATCTAATGCTAGGGTACACCTTAGGATTCAGCACCCAAGAAAAAGATCTAGGTATCATTGTAGACAACATGCTGAAATCTTCTGCTCAGTGTGTGGCGGTGACCAAAAAAGCAAACATGATACTAGGAATAATTAGCAAAATAAGACCAAGAATATTATAATGCCTCTGTATTGCTCCATGGTGCAAACTCACCTTGAGTATAGAGTTCAATTCTGGTAGTCGAATCTCAAAAAAGATATAGCGGAATTAGAAAAGGTTAAAAAAAGAGTGATGAAATGATAAAGGGGATTCAACTCCTCCCATATGAGGAAAGGCTAAAGAGGTTAGACCTCTTCAGTTTGGAAAAGAGACTGCTGAGTTGAGAAATGATTGGAGGTCTACAAAATCCTGAGTGGTGTAGCACAGGTAAAGTGAATTGATTTTTCACTGTTTCAGAAAGTACAAAGACCAAGGGACACTCAATGAAATTACATGGAAATACTTTTAAAACAAATAGGAGGAAATATTTTTCCACTCAAAGAATAGTTAAGCTGTGGAACTCATTGCCGTAGGATGTGGTAACAGCGGTCACCATATCTGGGTTTTAAAAAGGTTTGAACAAGTTCCTGGAGGAAAAGTCCATAGTCTGTTATTGAGATAAACTTAAGGGAAGCAACTGCTTGCCCTGGGATTGGTAGCATGGAATTTTGCTACTATTTGGGTTTCTGTCAGGTACTTGTAACCTGGATTGGCCACTGCTAGAAGCAGATTACTGGGCTAGATGGACCATTGGTCTGACCCAGTATG
Source organism: Microcaecilia unicolor (assembly GCF_901765095.1). Taxonomy (NCBI): domain Eukaryota; kingdom Metazoa; phylum Chordata; class Amphibia; order Gymnophiona; family Siphonopidae; genus Microcaecilia; species Microcaecilia unicolor. Next base: position 398,028,638 of record NC_044032.1, on the reverse strand, counting down.
GCTACTCATGTTCTTATGAGGATCCAAGATGGCAACGCAGTGAGATGCCAGCAATGTTCTGCTCCTGTGCTTGTTTCTGCTTCCTTGTAAGCTGTAGTATCAACTTATCTTTAGTTATGCCTAAAAGGAAGGGGAAGATAGCTGCAGCTGCCCGGCAGTCGTTGGACTCCTCGCTGTGATAGGCAGAAATCACTGACTTCTTGTTGACTCCATTGGGCATATTGGCAGGCTTGCGTGTGAGGGAGAGCTTGGGCTTCAGGGGTGAGATTTCACTCAACTCAGCAGGACCATCCTCTCCACAACTGCTGCAAAATCCTGCCACTTTGGGGTGTCCCCCGTAGATGAAAGCAGCGCTGAGTGGAGGACCCAAGGATATGACACAGATGCCTGACTGTTCACAGCTGGAGCAAGTAGAAGAGGAACTGGCTCAGAGATCTGGAGATGGAGAGGCATGTGGGAGGAGTCCGGGAGAATTTCCACTTCTTTACCATCGATTCCTCCCTTATTGAAGTCCTGCGGAGTTGACACTGGAGTCCATTTGGTCAGCTTTGGAATCGCTCTACATAATATGTGCTGGGACATCTTTCAGTCAACATTCACTCTGGATCAGCAAATGTGAAGAAGGCTTGAAGTTAAATTCAGAAAAGGTATTGCCTTGGAGTTTTAGGTTCAGCAGACCCAAGCCTTACAATCCAGTATGGCTCAGGATAAGCTGATGGTTCATCACACGTTGGAAACTTTTGATAATTATGTGAGATATTTAAATTTGCGTATATTCATTTTTCCTAAACTTGTGACCACTCTCTCAAAGGATCTGTTCTACAGATTCCTAAAGGAGAAACTTAATTACTCTGATTCTGGTTTTCCACCTTTGCATACAATATTTTACCTTCCAGTTCCTAGACTACATTCAAGCTCTCCAGATGCTACTTCTTCATTGGTGGATGTCTCTTTAGGTGGTTTAAATATTACTCAAATTTTGGAAAATAATACCGAAGAAGTGGTTTCCAGATCTATATTACTGGTGACTTTTGTTTTTCTTCAAGATAAAGAGGCCTTGTTGCACCTCTTTTTTAGACTTTCAGATATTATCCTCTTGGGAGGGAAACTTTCTGTTTTTCCTGATACATCAAAATGGACATAAATATGTAGGAAGACATTCTTAGCATATAAGCCTTATGTTTTATCTCTGGGTGCAGTTTCAATTGAGATTTCCCTGTAAATGCTTAATTTTTTTTGGACCAACATGAGTACGTGTTCTATGAACCCTCCCAGTTGCAATTTTTCCTAGAAAGTAAAGGGGTTTCGTTGTCTTCTCCTGTGGCTTCTTAGTCACTTAATAGAACTGTTTCGATTTTGATAGGCCAACTTCACTGCCTATTCTTATTTCATTTTCTTAGTTTAACCAACTTCTTCTGGATTAATGGGTTGGATCTTCTCACATTGTTGTGATCTTATCAATATATGATTAGCTTACATATTTTCTTGGATTACTTTATTAATGGTGATTGTTCGTTAATCATGCTTGATGTGTTTCAAAAATGTTCTTGCTGTAATATTGCAAATGTATTAAAAAAAAAAAAAAAAAAAAAAGATGATGATGTTGTCATCAAGGAAAGAAGAAAATGGTCAAGTCATAGATTTACTAACCAAATTGATCATCATAAGAGTCTCCAATTCCCTTTCCAGGACAAAAATAAGATCCAAATAAAAGCTCCTCTCATGAGCTGGAAACCTAACCCTGCTATGAGAACCAGTAGCATCTATCCCGCTAGCAACCAAACTTATGGAAGGTGTAGTGACGAAACAACTCACTAACCACCTAAATAAACACTCAATCTTGCACGAATCACAATCAGGATTTCGATCGAACAACAGCACAGAAACAGTACTAGCAACCCTAATGAATAAATTTAAACAAACAATTGCAACTGGCAATAACATACTTCTCCTACAATTTGACATGTCCAGTGCCTTCAACATGGTCAACCATGGAATACTACTACATATCCTGGAATACTTTGGAGTTGGAGGTAATGTTCTTAACTGGTTCTTAACCAGGTCATACCAAGTAACAACTAACGCAGCGATATCAGCCCCATGGTTACCTGAATGCGGAGTCCCCCGAGGATCTCCCCTCTCACCAACCCTCTTTAACCTAATGATGATACCACTAGCCAAACTACTAGACAACCAAAACCTTAACCCATACATATATACAGATGATGTCACGATCTATATCCTGTTCAAACAAGACCTAAAAGAAATCGCCAACTAAATCAACCAAAGCTTCCAAATCATGCACTCCTGGGTGGACGCATTTCAGCTAAAACTCAATGCAGAAAAAACACAAATGTCACAGGGGGCGTGTCAAGATGGCGACACGCAGTTGATCGAGGTTCGAGCCTTTCCCGAATCCACACTCTGTTTTAAAAAATATTTTCTTCGATGCCGCATACCAAAAGGAAGGGAGTGGTCCGGGAAAAACCTTCGACAACCCGGACCTCTTCTCCACATCAGGTGTCGATTGAAAGGTTCACCTCGCGAATTCTCACCCAGGACGCTGAGAGGAGCCCGGCTGTCCCCCAGGAGAGGGAAATCCTTGAGGACTTGGGCCTAGATGTTACGCTTTCTCCTCCGGCGCTTCATCCACCGCTCCCTCCGGACGACCGCCAGATTCAGAGAGGATCTCCCGAAACCGAAGTGTTTGCGGTGGAGACCTCACTCGAAGGTGCTGGAAAAGCGGACTCGGAAGGAATGCAAGGCCTTACTGGCCTGGGCAGTGAATGGAAACAATTGAGAGCTGCTCCGGGAACGGTGTCGTTGGAGAACGTGTGGGTAGTTCTCCAACAGTTGGCAGTAACCGTAGAGAAATCCACGAAAGAAATCTCCACGTTAGTGAGTACAATGAATACTTTCTCTGACTCTCTGGCAACTATTAAAACGGAGTTTACAACTCAAACAACAAAGCTTAATCAAGATGTAAGAAAATTACAAGACTTATCCTCTGAAATGATAAAAAATAAAACTATTATGAAAAGAAGGATTGAACAAATAGAAAATTATAATCGGAGACTAAATCTGCGCATTTTAAACTTTCCGAGAGAAATAGGTATATCACCATTGGATGCCTTTAAAAATTATCTGATTGAAGTATTGAAATATTCCTCTGAACTTTTACCTCCGATAAACAAGATTTATTACATACAAAATAAAGACTCTTCAGAAGGAAAAATTTCAAACGATAAACTAAATGTATCTGAATTGCTGGAAGTCTCCTTATCAGAACATTCAGAAAGAATGACTTTATTTGTCCAATTTGTCTTTCAACAGGATGTAGAAGCGTTAAAAAGATTATATTTTCGAAAAATAAATGATTTATTTTATGGTAAAACAGTACGTATATACCAAGATGTTACAAAGCAGACACAGGAAACTAGAAAAATGTTTTTGAGTATGAGAAAGGAAACTTTAGAAATGGGAGCCTCATTCTTTTTGAACTATCCTAGTAAATGTGTCTTGAAATATGAAGGTTTGAAATATATCTTTTTTCAGCCAGAACAGTTAAGAGTTTTTCTTGATTCCAGGAAATTGTCTGCGGTTGCTACCAACTGATTAAGAAGGTGTTAAAGTAGGTGCGAAAATGTGTGTTAAGTCTATCAAACATATAAACGGCGAGTGACCGTACTCACTCGCAAATGCGCAGTAGAGACCTTCTCTGCCCCGCCCCCACGTCAATACGTGATGATGGGGGGGCGGAACACAGAGGGTCTGTATTGCGCATTGCTGAGGGAGGGACACCGCCGTCTAACGCGCCTCTGTCCCGCCCTCGACGACGTTACGTCACACGAGGGCGGGACAGGCAGAGAAGAAGAACGAAGGCCGACGTCGGCAGCTCAGCAGAGCTCAGTGCTGCGTTCCCGGACCCTCGCTGTTTCAATAGCGGAGCGAGGGCCCGGCCGGGAGGAAGGTGGGTGGTGACGGCTCGGTGGGGGGGCGCGAACTCGGAGGGGGAGGGGCAGCGGCGAACTCGGCGGTGGGGGCGGGCCTTTCAACCCCCCCCCCCTTTCCTATAATAGCCCGTTTTTACGGGCTCAAAGTCTAGTTCTGTTATAAATTGTACTTGTTAAATTTCCCTTTTATTCTTAATACACGCCCCCTCCCCCCCTTTTTTTTTTTTTTATTTGTTTATTGTGATTTAAAGAAGACATTTAAATTTGTTACAATGTTTATTATGGATGCTATATTCCTAAGTTTAATTTGGTCTGCTTTTCTTAAGCAAGATTTTCTTGTAATGCAAATATTTGGAAAATATAAATAAAGAATTAAAAAAAAAAAGAAAAAACACAAATGTCTTATACTCACCTCACAACACAAATAAATTCACCACCATAACCACCCCTAACTTTTCCCTCCCCGTCTCAAACAATCTAAAACTTCTGGGAGTCACCATTGACTGAAATCTCACACTTGAAAACCACGAGAAGAATACAACGAAGAAGATGTTTCAATCCATGTGGAAACTCAAAAGAGTAAAACCTTTCTTCTCAAGGGCCATCTTTCACAACCTGATGCAGTCCTTGGTACTAAGTCACGTGGACTACTACAATGTACTCTACGCTGGTTGTAAAGAACAGACCATCAAGAAACTTCAAACGGCCCAGAATACTGCAGCCAGACTCATATTTGGAAAAACAAAATATGAAAGTGCAAAACCCCTAAGAAAGAAATTACACTGGCTCCCACTGAAAGAACGCACCACGTTCAAGATCTGCACGATTGTTCATAAAATCATCTATGGAGATGCCCCGACCTACATGCTAGACCTCGTGGACCTGCCACCCAGAAATGCTAAACGATCTTCCCGCACCTTTCTCAACCTACACTTCCCCAGCTGTAAAGGTGTAAAATGCAAACTAACACACACGACCAGCTTTTCCTATATCAGTATGCAGATATGGGATGCACTACCAATCCACTTGAAAACAATCAATGAACTAAATAACTTCCGCAAAGCTTTGAAAACCTCTCTCTTTAACAAAGCCTACCACGAGAACCCATAATTAACTAGAACTCAACCCCTATACTCCTTGACTCAGAATATCTTACTCTACAACTGCTTGACCAGATCCTCCTGTCTTCATTTATCTCTCTGTAACACCAACTGTATTCTTCTCCCTGTTATGGCGATGCCACAACAGATCTTTGTAAGCCACACTGAGCCTGCAAATAGGTGGGAAAATGTGGGATACAAGTGCAATAAATAAATAAATAAATAAATAAATAAATAATAAATAACCCTAAAACTAACCTGGCTCCAAGAAGTTTACTAGCAACTATCTGAGGTACAGTCCAAATGGATATAAAAATCCCCTAGAATAATCAGTGTCAACTTTCTTAAATCTAAACTCAAAATCTTCATTAACCCTAACAATGTAAAAGCATCCATAGCAGGGCCCTGTACGTCAAAAAGGAAAAGCCCATAAGCTCCAACACACCACCTTCACAATCTTCTTCCAACAACAAAAAAAAACCAAAAATATGGCATCAAAATCTTCCATCACAATAGCCATAACCCCATACCCTTCCTACTCTAGACTGGTAGATGTTTTTTTATAACCCTATGGGCAGACCTAATCAATTACTAAACAATTAGCTTCTAACAATCAGGTTTTAGTAATCATTTATTTAAAATATTTCTAAACTGCACTATTAATCCTAGGCAGTGTACAAAACACACATAAAATCACAATTAAATAAAATATAAAAACTGACACACTAGTCTATCACAATATAAAAAATAGTAAATAACCATACGTAGGTTTTCAACAACAATTAGGTAAAACAAACAAAAAGAAAATCAACAGACCCTTGCTCTTTACCAATTAATTGCTCACATTGACCCACTCCCTGCACCCAATAACTGTTATCAACTATTACCACTACAAGTACATGAAGTTGTACTCTCTAACCTACCACAAACTATGTCCCTACCTCTGCCCCAAAATCACCTCAGCACTGTTTTGCCCATGGCCACTGACCAAAGCTACTATAAACTTAAGGAGCTGGAGTAACCATGGATTTCAGTTAATAATCTAACAACTACCCCAAAGATTACTGTAACAGTCAAACAAATGGTCTCATGAAGGGTCATGTTTTAAAAAGAAATCAGCTAACCTTAATGACATCAACCAGGGGCACAAAGTTCACTGTCTACCAGTTCAATAAATCGCACAGTGCTTGATAAAAAATTTAAATCAGTCACAGACAGTTGGGGATGCACAATCTGGCTAGAAATTAGCTGAGAAACTGACAGACCAGCTAACAGTAGTGGCAGTGTTTTAAGAAGAAAGCAGCTTATTTTTCTCATGTCATCTGGTAAAGAAGCATTGTCTCTTTAAAAGCATCTTTAACATGAAAAACTTTCTGAAGTAGTAAAAAATCAGGAATATTTATACATATTTAGCTTGTACATAATTTTAATTTTTTTATATTAATGTGCTGTACAGCAGTGGTCTTCGTTAATTTTTAAACTGGGGCCATTTGGGGTCCGAAAGGACTGAAGTTAAGCCGGCAAAAATCTTCCTACTTGGGGCCACAGCAGCAACCAATACTTATTGACTTCCATCCCCACCCGAACACCAGGTCTCAGTCACACATGCAGATAAACAGATAAACACTGTTCAAATACAGGACCACAAACAAAACCCTAAGATGCTGAACCCTGCATGCAGTTCAACACTAGCGAAATACAAAGAAATGCATTTCTTCTTGAAAAGTGCCAAATATAAAGACAACAGAAGCCAATTCTCAGTAGTGACATATTTCAAAACCTAAATTGAAAATAAAATAATTTTTCCTACCTTTGATGATTGGTGATTTTATTTTTTGATCATCTTGTTCTCAAGTCTCTGGTTGTACTTCCCTCTGTCATTTGAGGTTTCTTTTCTCTCCTTCACCTTCTGCCCTAAATCCACTTTTGGCACCGATTTTTCACATTCATTTTCTTCCATTTTTCTGCCTCCTAATCCAATCTATCTATTTTTCAGGTTCAGGTTTATTCCATTTGATTAACAGCTTAGGGAAATCCATCAAAGTGGAGTACAATACGCAATATACTATACAGGACACATATGTTTGAAAAGAATTCCAATTGTATAAAATAAAAGCAAAGAGAAAGATGTTGCTGAATCGTCATGCCTCTAAGCCTCCAAGCTCTCACGCATAAACCCACCTGTGCAGAGCAGGCCAACTATATAATCTAATGTAGAATCCATTAACAGTCTACATCAAAAGATTTCTAAAAACAAAAACAAGGGTCTTCAGTAACTTCTTTAAAAAGGGCAGGGATGTTTCCATATATAAAAAAACTAGAGGCTAGTTCCAGAGCATAGGACCTACCACACTAAACATGGAGTTTCAAAACGTGACCAGTGAAACTTGGCAGCCTGAAGATTCTGTGCGGGAGTACGGAAATCAAAAACTGAAACACGAATGAGGGAGAACTGACTGACATGCATAACTTTGTGCACCAAAATCAATACCTTAAATGTTATGCAAAATTTAACTGGTAACCAATGCTCAGCTCGTAATAGGGGGAAATCACATATTCATATTTCTTCACCCTAGAGAGCAGTTTCATGGCGGTGTTCTGAATTAGTTAAGTCGCTTTGCTCCCTTTGGCAGAATCTGAGTGAGTACCAAGGCATGAATAATCATTCGGAGGGCCCCATTTTCCAATAAGCACTGAATTAAACAAGTCTGTTGTAATCTGAAAAAACATTTACTTACTACTGCTGATACATAAGAGCGTAAAGATAAACTTTAATCCAACAGTACGCCCAGCACCTTGATCTTTACTAAATGGAATCTGAACACCACAGATGGATAGGGATGAAAAGCTCACAGACTGCCAGTTCCTACAGAGCAATAAGGCTTTCTTTTTTTAAATATTTAATTGTATCTTATTAATTTGAAACCAGTGAGCCACCTTATAAACATGAGAACTCAATAGGGATAGAGAATGTCACAAGTATCCAAGGATATGATCCCAGTGAGAGACGCGCGTTGAAGAACAGCAGGAGCGGGTACAGACGTCCCTATGTGCACGTCGCCCCCCCCCCCCTGCAAAACCGCCAACCTCCCTCTGCTACCCTCCCCCCTCCTCCCCCTCTTACCGGGGTCCCGGCGGCAGCAGTGAAGAGCCTCACGAGTCTGCTACCTTCCCTTCTCTTCGCTCTCAGCTCTGACTCTGGTCCCGCCCTCATTTCCTATTTCCACAAGGGCAGGACCAGAGTCAGAGCTGAGAGCAAAGAGAAGGGAAGGCAGCAGACTCGCAAGGCTCTTCACTGCTGCCGCCAGGACCCCGGTAAGAGTGGGGGGAGGGGAGGGCTGCGGGTGGAGGCATCGCAAGGACGTGTCTGTGAGACAGAGAGGAGAGGGACTGGAACTCGGGGGAGGGACAGAGGGAAGGAGAAAGAGGGAGGGAGGGAGGGAGGGAGAGAGAGAGAGAGAGAGAGAGAGAGAGAGGGGGAGGGTGGGCCTGGAAATCGGAAGGGAAGAAAGGGGGCCGTGGGACTTGAAGGAGACAGAGGGAGAGAGCGAGGGAGGGAGAGAGGGATAACCTTGCTAGCGCTCGTTTCATTTCATACCAAAACGGGCCTTTTTCACTAGTTTATTAATATTAAAGAAGTTGAGCTTTCTCTGGAAGCTCAAATAAGACTTTAATTTTCATACTTCAGATACATCATGCAAAGAGAGAAATTATTAGAAAGATGTCCAGCATAGCTATTTCTCCCCCTTTTGCAGCAATACCACTGTGTCCTTGTCGCTATGTTCTCCTCCCATCCAGTATCTCTTTCCCCTCCCCCATATCCAATTTCTCCCCCCTTTCCTTCTTCTGCATTCCACGGTAAACAGCACTCCCCCCCCCCGGGTCTGGCATCATTCATTATGGCCCTCCTCCCCGAGTCCGGTGTCTTCACTTTCCTCCCCCCCAGCCCTGTTGTCTGATCTTTTTCTCTTTCCTAGCACCATCCCCACTTCATGGGTCCAGCATCCTTCCAACCCACCTGATTGTTGGAATAATGTATTGTATTTTACATGCATTGCCTGTCACCAATTTTTTCTCTGTGATTACTCTGTGACCTCTGATGTGAATTACCTAGAGAGGTCACACCTATGCAACTTCCTGTGGGGGTTTAGGCACAGCACATGGAGCTCATGGTCTCTCCTAAGCTGAGGATCTATGGTGTGAGCATCCATTACCATCTAAGCACATGGAAAGAGCTGATAATCCAAATGTATAGTATTATGTATATATAAGCCTGTCTGAATATAATCTAACTACAAACTGTGAGTAAACAGATGTTTTGTTACTTCAACTTTAAAGTGACTCAGCAGTGAATTATTCTGGGGTGTATGTGAGAGAGATGAAGAAAAGAAATTAACATTTCTAAAGCTGAAGCTGTGTGTATAAAATCTGCAAATTATTTACTACAAATAATCCAACACTGATGGGTTACAAACTTGATCTTCTTCCCAGCATCGATTCAGGCAGGCACTCTCTGGCCAACCCCAGGGGCGTTCCCTCTGCAGCAACTTCCTGTTGCCGCATGGAAGGAACATGCAACGAGAAGGCCCCTGACATTGGCCAGAGAGAGCCTGCCTGAATCGATACTGTGAAAAAGATCAAGTCTGTAAGACCCCGGACTCAGGGTAGGAGGGAACACCAGCCAGCCAGAATAGCAATGCCAGACTGAGAAAAGGAGAGAGAGAGAGAGGGCAGTGTTCTTCAATGCAAAGCCCACAGCCCGTATCCAGGGGCAAACAAAAAAAAAAAAAGTTAGAAGACTGTGTGGGTTGCCCAAGAGGTCCCCAAGGACTGCCATTGGCTCACGGGCTTTGCATTAAAGAATACTGCTCTACAGAATAATTTAGGCAGTCACTCTTCAATGACATATTTCAGGTAAATCAAGTCAAAGGTTTTGTTTTTTTTAGGGTTTTTTAGCAGATATATATTTAAACTGATATAGATATCTAGATAGATAATTCAGAAATCTTAATAATAAACACATGTAGTGGGATCCAAGATGGCGCCTAGAGTAGATGTGCGCTGCAGCAGCTCCTGAATCGTATCAAGGATCTGGTGAATGGTAGTTACCTCGGACCTATGATGGGGAAGAGGAAAGGGAAGCCCAGTATGCTTATCTCCACGAGCTGGGTGAATCCACCTCCCACGTGCCAGATGACCTTGGAGGAAACGGGAATGCGAGCACCGGGAACTCAGGTTAACGCTTCGAGAGGTACCAGACCATAGCGTTGAGGGAGTGACGTTAAGTCCCCCCCAGACAACAGCACCTCCAAGACCCGGAGGAAATACAGAGGCAGCGGTGCAACGGCATGTTGAGACACCCGGATGTGGTGGAACCCCAGTGGCTGTAGGTGGAGACCCTGTTGCCATGTCGTCACCTGTAGGAGTAACATCACAGACAGGTTTGGTACTACAAACTCTCTTACCTGTGATGGAACAGAGCGAACCCTCCGTGGGAACTGGAGAAATAACGAGACCAGCTGATATTACAATGGAAGTATTATGGGAAGCGATTTAAGGACTAAATACAACTCTACAACAATTCTCAGGTCCTTTGCGGGCTGAAATGGCGGGAATGATACAAGTTCAAAATGAATTGTCTGATAAGGTCGAAGAGCAGAATACTAAGATGGAGGTCTTAGATAATGAGGTAAAATCGTTAAAACTTTCTACATTAGCAATAATAAAAGACAATAACTTCCAAAAGTGTAAGATTGAATACCTGGAGAATCAGACAAGGAGGAATAATTTACGTTTTCTGAATTTCCCCAAATCACCCCTTATTCCTGCATTAGAAATGTTAAAAAAATACTTTGGGGAGATTTTGGGTATACCTCATTCAGTGGCGTAGGAAGGGGGGGGGGGCGGTCCGCCCCGGGTGCACTCCGCTGGGGGGTGTCGGCTCCGCGCTGGTGCACTGCCCTCTCTGCCCCGGAACAGGTTACTTCCTGTTCCGGGACAGAGAGAGCAGTGAACCAGCGCGGAGCGGACACAACCCAGCAACGTGCAGTCGGGGCGGATCGGCCCTCCCGCCCGTCCCTCGCCGCAGGTATGCGCTCTGGGGGGGGGGGGGGGTGCGCAGCGGCGACCCGCCCAGAGTGTCAGCTCCCCTCACTACAGCTCTGACCTCATTAAGGTTTTCTGCCAATAACAAAAGTTCAATATATCACCGGTATCGGAATAAGAAGAACGTCTAATATTCCCCAGCCTGATTTAACAGAATTTCTTGAAAGTTCTATGGAAGTTATAACTGAAAAAGAACAACACTGTTAGTATCATTTGCTCTGGAACCAGATAGAAATAATGTATTTAGACTTACCCTCTTTCTTGGATCTAAAATACAGATTTTTCAAGTGATACTCAGAAAAGAAGAAAAGAAAGAGTTTATGATGTTAAAGGCAAGAGTCCTTCTTTTAGGGGGGACTTTTCTCCTCAAATTATATTTTCTTTGATCCAGGGAATTGTTAGAATTTATTTCCAGTAAAGAATAAGTTGTGCATATCCTTAATCGCTAACGCTATTTTTTCGGCTGCACTAACTTGTGTTCTTTCTACTCATTTGATTATTATTATATTCACTTAAGTATTAAATATAAATATTTCCTAGTTCTTGGATCATATAATTGTGGACTAAATTTAATTGATCTTATTTCTATGTATTATGATTTAATTTACTAGTGATATATTTTCCGTATTGCATAATTTATGTTTATTGCATAAATGCAAAAGTAAAATTCATAAATAAAAAAGTAAAAAAAAAAAGAAACATATGTAGAACAGAGATAAGTACATAGATATTTATGACCAGACAGATGTATAGAAAGATATATAGAGAGATTTATCTCTACAGATGTAAACTTACCTTTAGTTCTATTTGCATAGCTCTCTATATATGTGCATATGAAGATAATATTAAAGTATATACATATGAGTGGCCAACTTATTCACCAAGTTGAGGAAAGGCAGAAAATGTAAGTTTCTGTACATTTTTAAACAACAAAAAAAACAACCTTGCACTCTAAGTTATTTTATATTGGTATATAGCTTGGAACATATGAGCCCAGTAGTTCTCTGTCTCAGAGTTGGGAGTTCAGCCTGTGGACACCTGTACCTTCCATGCCTCCGCTTACCTCCACCACATTTCTATGCCTCCTTTCTCCCACCTACAATCACCTGTTTATATGAACTAACCATATTTTATTTATTTTTTTTAGGCCTACGCATGTGCTACATGCCATTGAATCAATGTTAGCTCATGCTGACCCTAGAGTCAGATGTCCTGAGCTGTGTTCAGTCAGGCGGCTAATTACTGATAGAGAGGCATCCATAGCTGTTATTGTATTGATCCACTGCATTGTCAGTCTTCCTCTTTTGCATGACTTTCAACCTTACCAAGCATGATGTCTCTTTCTAATAATCTCTCTCTTTGCATGATGTGTCTGAAGTATGAAAATTAAAGTCTTATTTGAGCTTCTAGAGAAAGCTTAGGTCTTAAATTCTTTAATATTAATACATTTGTTCTTTGGGCAGTCGATGGTATACGCAGTATTCTTTGCCAGCACCATAATTCCAAGACCTCGATTTTCTTCCTGTCTTGCTTCTTTCACTGTCCAACTTTTGCATCCATATGTTATTGAAAATACAGTGATCAACTACTAATGATAAAAAAGGACCATTTGCTCACAAGAACAGCTGACTACATACAAAAGGAAGAAGCAACATAGGAACAATCAGAATGCAGCTCTGTTTCTTAGTTTTCCTTTTACTACCCCCTCCCCAGTACTGTCCCCTCTGTGTACTTTTACCATGGCACAACATGTATAAAGGCCGCAGCCTAAAAACAAACATCACATTCAGCTGCCTTCTCTATAGACTACAATCAGTCAGTCAAGGAGCAAGGGCCATACCCCTCTCATCCTGCAAACTTGAGCAACTAATACTACCTACTACAGAAAAAAAACGTTTGCCCTATGTTTCTAACAAATATTTAAATCACAACTCTGGTATGCCCTGCCAGAATATTTAAAGTCATCTTATAGAAAGCAGAAAGATAAACCACAGTCATCAAAAGAAATCCTCCACATACCAGTTCATCAGTCACCACCAAGGCAGACTGGAAACTAGTAATTCCTAGGGTTCATGATTACTACAGAGTGAAAGAGATGGAACATACCCAGTAACTTACTATTCCAGGAGCCTCTGCATTCAATCTAAGAGCCCTTAACCAGTTAAACCATGATAAATTCCTTTCCCAGTAATACATCAGCTTTACAAAAGTGCCATGACTAAAGCTCAGAAGAGAACACTGGGTCATTTCAAATTAAAGCAGCATGCACTTTTGGGACAGAGCCAATACTAGCATAGCTACAGTATTCCAAAACAGGATACAGTCAAAACAGGATTCTTATTTCACAGTCTAGGGGACGAGAGTATTAAAAGACTAAGATTAAATACAAAAGCAATGCACTGAGATACCAGACACGCGCACACACACACACAATGGCCTATGGCTGGAAGCCAACATGGGCCTGCCGGTCTATTATCTATACAAACTCACCAACAGCTCTTTCAGTCCCTGTTGAAAATAAACTTCGGTAAGATCACATTCTAAGAATACTGTAGCTTGTTAGCACAGTTTCTGCTGCTTATGAACAGCATTTTATGCATTTGTTTTTGTATCAAGGGTAAATAAACCCAAGCCATTTGTAAAGGAATACAGAGAAAGGAAACAAGTTCATTGAAACAGCAAGCATCCCCCTCTCCTTGGGCTCCTTGCCTTTTCGGAAAACGGTAAAAAGGGGAAGCAGGACAGCATACAGAATACATTCCTTAAGGAGCTCTCCTACAAGAAAGTATGTCTTGGAATGTCCTAGGGCTATTTCTATTCTGAGCATTACTTTCTTTCCAAAGGCTAGCAAACAAAAACTGTCAGCAGGCCAAATAAATAAAAAGGTGCCTGGTTTTGTGTAGTCTGAGCTCCTGATTTCACTTTGCCCAATACAAGAGGCCCAAGTTAAGAAAAAGGATACACTGATACAGTATTACATTAATGGGGCCAGAAAAATGCATTGATTTGTAACATGAACATAACAGAGAGTCTGGGGCCAATACTGTGGCACAGTCCATAGCACTCTACGTTGCAGGTATCCATCCTTTGGGGCTAATTGGGCCTGAGTGTACACCTGAGATGACACATATAGGCCAGAAGGTAAAACAAAAGGTGCCACTACTAAGTTACCTGCTGCCCAGTGAACAGTGTTGAGAGGAAGCATCCCTCCAGCCCTCAGGACCTGAAAGTGATGTGTTCTACTCAGTAACAGTACCTCAATAATCAGCCAGAAAATAAACAGGACTTGACTTACACACTGCAGGTTATACAAAAATATATGATTCAGGCTTTAATCACAAAACACATACTGTTTAGGAAAAGGCTTAATCCATTCCACACATTCAGTCCAGATTTTAGATGCACAGCGATTCTTTCTCCCTCCCATGAGGCACACATTTGAGTATTATTTCAACACAATACTTTGTGTGCTTTGTGGTTCTGCCCTTCAGTATCCATCTATGCTCTGTGTGGTATACATGTGTAGATGGTATGTTTTCTACCCATTCAGATTCTGCCCAGTCTTCAGTTTTCATGAGCGTCTGCAGGCACACCTTGGCTCTCAGACAGGCTTGCCATCCTATTTGATTTTGGGGACCTTAATTCCACTTTGGACAGTGTTCTGTTGGATTTCCAGCTTCCAATGAAATCACAAATTTAAGTTGCGGTTGGGGATGTATTTTTAAAACTATCAGGCTCATTTCCAAAAGAGAAGGACGCCCATCTTTTGACACAAATCGGAAAATGGGCGTCCTTCTCACAGGGTTGCCCAAATCGGCATAATCGAAAGCCGATTTTGAGCATCCCCAACTGCTTTCCGTCGCAGGGATGACCAATGTTCACGGGGGCATGTCGGAGGCGTAGCGAAGGCGGGACTTGAGCATGCCTAACACATGGGCGTCCTCGACCCATAATAGAAAAAAAAGGGCGTCCCTAACAAGCACTTGGACGAACTGACCAGATGACCACCGGAGAGAATGGGGGATCACCTCCCCTTACTCGCACAGTGGTCACTAACCCCCTCCCACCCTCAAAAAACATCTTTAAAAATATTTTGAGCCAGCTTCTATGCCAGCCTCAAATGTCATACTCGGGTCCATCACAGCAGTATGCAGGTCCCTGGACCAGTTTTAGTGGGTGCAGTGCACTTCAGGCGGGCGGACCCAGGCCCATTCCCCCCCCCCAACCACCTGTTACACTTGTGGTGGTAAATGTGAGCCCTCCAAAACCCACCAGAAACCTACTGTACCCATATCTAGGTGCCCCCTTCACCCGTAAGGGCTATGGTAGTGGTGTACAGAGTTGTGGATAGTGGGTTTTGGGGGGCTCAGCACACAAGGTAAGTGAGCTATGTACCTGAGAGCAATTTCTGAAGTTCACTGCAGTGCCCCCTAGGGTGGCCGGTTGGTATCCTGGCATGTCAGGGGGACCAGTGCACTACGAATGCTGGCTCCTCCCACGAACAAAGTGCTTGCATTTGGTTGTTTCTGAGATGGGCATCCTTAGTTTTCATTATTGCCGAAAATCAGAAATGACTAAGTCTAAGGACAACCATCTCTAAGGACGACCTAAATGTCAAGATTTGGGCGTCCCCGACCGTATTATCGAAACGAAAGATGGACGTCCATCTTTCGTTTCGATAATACGGGTTTCCCCGCCCCTCCACCGGGACGTTTTGCGAGGACGTCCCCAGCAAAACATGGGCGTTCCTTTCGATTATGCCCCTCAAAGTCTACTATGCAGGCTTAAAGATCTATTGGAGCTGTTCAATTTTCAGACTTGTAGTACAAGCTATAATTCTTCCTGTTTTTGATTACTGTGATTCTGTTTGCTTCAGATTATCAGCTGCTTCCATTAAGATCCTTCAGCTGGTCCAACATGTGGCTGCACAGTTGCCTTCCATATTAACATATCACACTTTGTTGGCTAACACTGGATCGTCTGCACTTCAGGTTTCTCAGGTCTACGAGACATATGGCAGAGGCGATCCGATATGCTTGCTAAGGTCCTCCCAGCAGGCTCTTCTTGATATTCCCTTGTTTAAAAGGTATGTCTAAGGCAGCCGTTCCCAATGCAGTTCTCAGGGCACATCTAGTCTCACTGGGTTTTCAGGATACCTACAATGAATATGCATGAGATAAAGATATGTATGCACTGCCTCAATTGTATACACATCTAACTCACAAATATTCATTGTGGCTATCCTGAAAACTCGATGGGACTAGGTGTATCCGAGGACTAGGTTGGGAATGGCTAGTCTAAGGTATTGGTTTACACTTTCATTGTTTCTATAGTTCCACAGCTATGGAATGCCCTTCCTCTTGCCTTTTGAGATTGAAGTCACATCTAATTTTAGGAAGTACTTTTCTATGTACTGATGTATTTAAAGTTGTGACTTAAAAACCACATTTTAGCTTATTTTATTACTTTCTTCTTGTATACTTTACAGCTAGGGAATGGGCCCTTTGCAAAGAAATTAAGACAGACCCAATAAAACCATGTTGCCAAAGATAGTGGGGGACAGCAGAGCTCCCCTCAGAGTTCTAGCTGAACAGTGAAGGAAGGGATATGGTGGTATATGTATGAAAACTATGAAGGTGTCTAGGGTACAGAATATGTAGGTGGATATTGAGGGTGTGGATAAAATGTGGGTAGGTATCTGGAACAGGAGTAGATGTGGGCGGTGGGCATAGGAGCCAACTTTTCAAAATTATTGGGGGTGCTAAGCCCAATGGAAATAACCCCTCCCTAGACAAATACAAGAAATTTTTTCAATATTGGGGGTGCTCAAGCACCCACAGAGTCGGCTCCTATGGCGGTGGGCATATGTTGTGTAGAGCAGAAGGTACATGTGGGGTACATGAGGGACAATAAGGGTATATGGGAGGAGGAG
Source organism: Microcaecilia unicolor (assembly GCF_901765095.1). Lineage (NCBI taxonomy): Eukaryota > Metazoa > Chordata > Amphibia > Gymnophiona > Siphonopidae > Microcaecilia > Microcaecilia unicolor. The sequence continues at coordinate 398,011,548 of NC_044032.1, read as the reverse complement.
TGCCTGCTGTGGATAAGATTCTAATGAGTGACTGGGACTTAGTGAGGGTATGGGAATGTGTACACATGAGGTGTCTCAGGCAGAGGTGTCCGAGATGGGTTTGGGTGTATCAGGGAGTCGGTTGATATTGTGTATCTAGATTTTCAAAAGGCGTTTGACAAGATACCTCATGAAAGGCTACAGAGGAAATTGGAGGGTCATGGGATAAGAGGAAATGTCCTATTGTGGATTAAAAACTGGTTGAAGGATAGGAAACAGAGAGTGGGGTTAAATGGGCAGTATTCAAAATGGAGAAGGGTAGTTAGTGGGGTTCCTCAGGTGTCTGTGCTAGGACCGTTGTTTTTTAATATATCTATAAATGATTTAGAGATGGGAGTAACTAGCGAGGTAATTAAATTTGCTGATGACACAAAGTTATTCAAAGTCATTAACTCGTGGCAGGATTGTGAAAAATTACAGAAGGACCTTACAAGACTGGGAGGCTGGGTGGCTAAATGGCAGATGACGTTTAATGTGAGCAAGTGCAAGGTGATGCATGTGGGGAAAAAAGAACCCGCATTATAGCTACGTCATGTAAGGTTCCACATTAGGAGTTATGGACCAAGAAAGGGATCTGGGTGTTGTCGTCGATAATTTTATTTATTTTTGTTACATTTGTACCCCACGCTTTCCCACTCATGGCAGGCTGAAACCTTCTGCTCAGTGTGCTGCTGTGGCTAGGAAAGCGAATAAAATGTTGGGTATTATTAGGAAAGATATGGAAAACAGGTGTGAGGATGTTATAATGCCGTTGTATCGCTCCATGGTGCGACCGCACCTTGAGTATTGTGTTCAATTCTGGTCGCCGCATCTCAAGAAAGATATAGTGGAATTGGAAAAGGTGCAGCGAAGGGCGACTAAAATGATAGCGGGGATGGGACGACTTCCCTGTCAGGAAAGACTAAGGAGGCTAGGGCTTTTCAGCTTGGAGAAGAGACGGCTGAGGGGAGACATGATAGACGCATTTAAATAATGAGTTGAGTGGAACAGGTGGATGTGAAGCGTCTGTTCACGCTTTCCAAAAATACTAGGACTAAGGGGCATGCGATGAAACTACAGTGTAGTAAATTTAAAACAAATCGGAGAAAATATTCTTCACCCAATGCATAATTAAACTCTGGAATTCGTTGCCAGAGAACGTGGTGAAGGCGGTTAGCTTGGCAGAGTTTAAAAAGGGGTTAGACGGTTTCCTAAAAGACAAGTCCATAAACCATTACTAAATGGACTTGGGAAAAATCCACAATTCCAGGAATAGCACGTATAGAATGTTTGTACGTTTGGGAAGCTTGCCAGGTGCCCTTGGCCTGGATTGGCCGCTGTCGTGGACAGGATGCTGGGCTCAATGGGCCCTTGGTCTTTTCCCAGTGTGGCATTACTTATGTAGGGACCAATAAAAACAGGTGTCTACGTGCACCACAGTGTGAGAGTTGGGGGCAGTCTGGTCTACAGAGGTTCCAGGGAAGGTATTGGGGGTATAGTGGAGGGTTCAGAGGAACAGTTTCCCCACCCGTATGACAAATTTAAACCTTTCGGTCTGGAGCACTGGGAGGAGGTTAGCACAGCAGACACAGTAGGTACCTCCAGCATTGTTGCTGCACTGCTTCTGATCCCGTTCAATTCCCCAATGGGACCAGGCAGCAGGAGAAGTGCTTAAGTGCATCATCTTCTGTTACAACAAGATCTCACAGATCATACAATCATACCTGGCTCCATGGCAAAACTTGCACTACTAACTTCCCAGCACACCACCACCAGTACTCCTACTTGCCTTTGAATTCTGAACCATAGTGGCATGTGGTCACATCAGCAGATTGCCCCCAGTTCTTTGCGTAGCTTGCTCAATGGTGGCTATGACACTGATACTTTGTGGGTATGTTTTTGTTCATTTGCACTACCCAGGACCGCCAAGATACCCCAGGGCCCAGCCTCCAAGGGAGGCCCACCCAGCGCCGGCCCAGCCGTTTGGTCTCACACTCGCCACAGTTCCGGGGTATCGCATTAACTCTGCTCTGCCGGCCACAGGTTCTTCCTGCCTACTGTGTGAAGTACTTCCTGTTTCCATAGAGGGTATGCGGCAGGAAGGACCTGTGCAGAACAGCAGAGTTAACGAAGTCCTGGCACACAGAAGCAGTTGACAAGTATTAAGCAAGTAAGCAGGCCTATGTTGGGGGAGAGCGCGGGGGTGGGGGGGGTGTTTGCCCCAAGCCCAGCGTTGTCTCCTAATGTTCATTTGTTACCTGACTAGAATAACTTGATAAGTGGGCTATAAATCAATAATAAAAACAATTCAATATTATTCAACAAATAGTACTTAGGACCACAACAGTTTTGGCAAGCTGGGAACACTGGGTTCCCAGAATGCACATTTAAATCCTTGAAGAGCAATCAGTTCTCTTGAAAGGTAGAGTCACCAGAATATACCAGGTTCTATACAACAGGTGTCCCAACCTACATATCTGAGTCACTCCATACAAAACGCCAGTCTAACCAGGCAGACCCCCAACTCAAGGCTGGCCACAGAACATTTTGCCCCGACATGTTTAAACCACCCTAAGATGTTGTCTACAAAGGGCGAAAATGGCAGAAGATGTCAAGCAGAGAAAAAGACGGGAAAAGAAGTTACAAAGAATAGCACTCAACTGAATACTTAATACTAAAACCAAAAAACTCACTTTATGCCCTGTGTTTCTGGGTTTTGGAAGGAGATTCTCTGGTGATACATAGGCTCTCTCACTGAGCAACTATTAGAAAACAGGATATTTAGGAGACATTTAGTATGAGCATAAATTTAGATAGTTAAAAAAACACAGAGGGAGGCCCACTACCATAGAACTGCCATTAGTGCCTTGAATTCTGCCTACAACAGATGATTCACTCACATACTTAAGTGCCTTTTATTCACTTCCTGGAGCACTGGGTCCCAAATATATTTACTGCTGTCTCAGATCATATTATTTCTGGTCAGAGAACTGTCCCAGCACAGCAATTCCCATTATAGTAAGAGAGTGCTTTTCACACGTTTTATTTTCACATCAAAAATAAGAAACCTACTTACCCTCACAAATCATCTTAGTCCAAGTGCCCTTGCCAAAATACTTACACCACAACGTAAGAAATGTTGAGCAAAATACAGACAACTTAGTGTGATAGGGCACATCAGCTCTATTGGATAGAATTTCTCAATCTGTGTGATGTATAAGCCTCTGCCCTGTCTTTACTGTCCTCCCCCAAACACATGCTCAGTAACAGGTTGCTTTGCACAAGCTTTGTATCATGAAGCAACCCATTACACCAAGATTCACCCACCATTGCTGTAAAGTGTCAACTGACTTCCCCCATTGCCAATATAACTGCAGAAGCTGACTAAAAGGATCCTCCCCCCTTGCTGCTGCTGCCGCTTTCACAAAGCCTCCTCCACAGCTGGCTGACATCAATGGTGCCCTCACCCCTATCCCTTACTGCCTGTGCTACTATCAGAGTCTGAAAACGACCCACCTCCCACCCAGGTGCTTGCTCAAGAAGAGCTACTGTGCAAGACATGTAAAAATGAAGAGTCAAATTGCTCTCTGAACAAATCTCTCTTGTCATCCCCTTTCTCCTCCACCGCTAACTCCAGACTTCGTTCCTTTTATCTTGCGGCATCTTATGCCTGGAACCATCTTCCCGAACCCATACATCTAGCTCCATCTCTACCTGTCTTCAATTCTATGCTGAAGGCTCACCTTTTCACTACTGCCTTTGGCTCCTAACCGCTACTCATTTGCCCTCCTCCCCTTTTCCTCTTTACCCTGTAATTTCCTTGCCCGTAATGTCTTGTCTGTTTGTGTTACCTAGATTGTAAGCTCTTTGAGCAGGGACTGTCTCTCTATGTCAAATGTACAGCGCTGTGTGCGTCTGGTAGCGCTATATAAATGCTATTAGTAGTAGTAGTCAACTTTAAAACTGTTTGTGGAGGGGGAGGGAGAAAATAAAGATTGCCGAGGGATGGGTTGGTGAGGGATAAGTGCTGCCACTGGAGGAGGAGGCCAAAAGGAGAAAAATTATGCCTGCAGGAAAGGTGATGTGGCCAATGGAGGGGCAAGAGAAAAAAAATGGTGTTAGAAAAAGAGCTACCTCTGTTGGGTGAGGAGGAAGTTGAGGAAAAAAATGTGTTCTCTGTTTGGGAGGGTTAGGAAAAAAAATGCCACCAGAGAGATGGGGAAAGAAGAGAGAAAAAGTGCTGTCTGTGGAAGAAAGGGGAGGGGGGAGAAAAATGAAAAGTATTAAGTGAGGAAGGGAAAGAGAAAGGGATGTGGCTACAAGGGACATATTAGCTGGATGTGTGTGTTTGGTGTGGGGGTACAAAGAGAGGAACAGGCTGTGTTCTGACCCCATTTTAATGGAGACAGGGAATCGGGTCGTGCCCTTGAACTACAAATCCCAGTAATCCTGTAGTTCTCTGTAATGTCTTATGATACTCTCTTTCTATTGGCTTGCCTTGTTCTCCGTGCATGCTGGGCTAGTTGCCTCCCCCGGTTTCTCTCTCCATCGGTTCTGTTAGTCTGCAGCATATCTCCTCTGTAAACTGAAACTGCCTGCTGTATTTTGCTGTAGCTTCAAGCTACTGTGACACTATCAGATTTTCCCAGTGTAAAAGTATAAACAGCATCATTACTCAGCATGTTGTTGAATTACTCACAGCTTCTCTCTTGCATGGAGAGAGAGCTGGTGGAGAACAGTTTGCAAGGGAAAAATTCTTGTCCAGCACATTTGAACTGTACATTATTTTTACTTGGTTGATTGGTGGTTCCCAAACTTTTTCAGTTCACGGCACCCTTTGTGTCTGAGCAATATTTTGCAGCCCCCCCCCCCCCCCCCCCCCCAACCACACAGGTCTCTGTCTTTTCCTCTGCACAAATATAACCAGCCCCCCCCCCGCCCAATGACACACTGATTATGATTTATAACAAATTACCACTCTACCTAGGAAAAGTTATTCTGTTATTATACTTCCTCTTTATACATCTGTATGCTGCACGAGCCAGTATGTTTGAAAATATAAGTAAGATTAAATAAAAAATGCTACCAACAAAAGAATAACAACTTGGATGTAGCAGTTCATAGGTTTACTTGCTTTCTTTTGAATGGGAAAGGAAACAGAGACTGACCTATTGGCTTCAACTTTTTGACTTCATCCTGTCTCCTGTTTTCATCCAACCTCCTTAGCAGTCGCCTTTGTGAGTCCCAAAGGCCATCTACTCCCTGTCCCCAGTGGCCGTGACAAAAAAAAAACCCCGCGGGGCAACAGCAGCATTCAGGCATGCGCTGTCGGCCCTGCCCCATTGATGTCAACTTCCAGTTGTGGGGGCAGAGGACCAGAAGAACGGACAGAACATGCTTGAAGGCTGCTGCAGCCCTATGCTTGCTTTTTCTTTTCCTGCTGCCTGCAGTAGTGCTTCAGGTGGGAGGGAGGTCGGGATTTGCCACAGCACACCTGGGTGCCATGGCGCACAGCTTGGGAAACGCTGGATTACAGCATTAAAGAAGATTTGGGTTCAAGATTTGAGTCTTCTCGTTGTGATGTTCTATACTCTGGTTTAAGCTGCATGCTAATCACACCCAGTGAGAAGGCAAAATAGGCTGGCTGTGTCTATTGGGGAGGGGCTGCTGACTGAATATATTCTTGAATATGCTTTACTGTTTTATATATTTACAGCTATTTGATTTTAATATGCATTGCTTTTTTGCTTTTGTAAAACCAGTATATCAAGCTAATAAATGAACTGCAAGTTTAGGAATAATTAAGAATATTTGGAATTGAATCAGGATTTATAGATGAGATCGATCCATTTTCCTATAAACTAATTTTTGGTTTATTATATTTATCTGAAGATTCATTAAGCATTATAAGTTTGTTGTCTTGTTAAGTATTTTATCATGGGCTCTTTTGAAACATATCTGTCTGCTATACCAGCTTCTCTGTGCAGGGCTCTGTAGTCCTGCTGAACTTGTATGAGGTTGAAGCCAGCAGAGCAGGCAGGTCCAGATAAGAAGGGGCTTGTTTTTTTGGGGCACATAAATATTCTCCGTAAGATGCTTGGTGGAGTTGGGGGGGGGGGGAGGGAAGGACCACCAACACCTTTCTTCTGCCATGTCTGCTATAGCTATTTTAGAGTCCAAGAAGTTTGGTTTGACTCCTGGGAACCTGTTTATCCACCTCCTTGGCCATCTCCACTTCTTCTTGGACTGTGCTACTTGTGGAGATTGGTTCTTCTCGTTTCCTTACAGTTGTTATTACCATAAAATAGAAAAGAAACCCAACTAGGGAGAAAAGACCAGAAGCAACTGGGCAATTTTTAGAGCAGTGTTTCTCCAAGTCCAGTCCTGGAGTACCCCCTTGTCAGTCAGGTTTTCAGGATATCCACAATGAATATGCATGAACTTGATTTGCATAAACTGCCTCCATTATATGCAAATCTCTTTCATGCATAGTCATCGTAGAAATCCTGAAAACCTGACTGACAAGGGGTACTCCAGGACTGGATTTAGGAAACACTGGTTAGAGTACTGGCACCTTCTCTGTAGCTGGTCCTGCAGAATGCAACAAATTGCCTTTAGCACTGAAGTCACAACAGTATGCTGTATCTTTTAAATCAATGTTAAGAAATTATTTGTTGAACCAAATTTATAAGCTGTCATGATCTGCCTGTGTTTCATCAATATTTCTACTTTGCTGCATTTGTGTTTGTTAGTTGATTATTATGTGTATGTTATTTTGTTACCCGCTTTGGATAAAGACAGGTTATAAACAATAAAACAAGCATACCTTTTACTCATTAAAATCAGCTCTCTGAAAAGTTCCTATTGTGTAGTCAAATGTATAGATATATAAGTATGCACATTAACAAAGCATCTAGGTTAGGGGGAAAAAACATAGAGTTGTGATGTTCAACATAACGTGCATTATGCCGATTGAAAAAAGTATGCATGGGAAAAAAAAAGGAGGTGCACACACATCCGCAGGTACTATTTTTCTAGGCTTCTTTCGATGTGGTCCACTTCCTAATTCAAATACTGTACTTTTCCTTGCTGACAAAATAGCTATAATTGTGGTCTTTTGAAACTCCCAATTGCCTCTCTGAACAACCCGTGTCTTCACAGCTGTCACAATCATCAAGTGAAGTGGCAACAAGTAAGTAAAGAATTACAGAGCAATTCTTAAATTTTTGGGCTATTGCTTTTACAGTTTCTGATCAGACCCTCTGAAAGGAATTAGAAAGTGCAACATTGAGAAAAACTTGCTTGGAGAAGGTTTCATCAGTAGTCACGTCTGGATCTCAGTGTACCAAAACGAAAATCTACACGTAAAAGGGAAGATGCAGAGTATAGTACAGAGAGAATACAGCTGTCCACCTTAGGAGTCGGCAACCAAGAAAAAGATCTAGGTGTCACTGTAGACAATACACTGAAATCTTGTGCCCAGTGTGCGGCAGCAGTAGCCACAAAAGCAAACAGGATGCTAGGAATTATAAGGAAAGGGATGGTAAATAGACCAAAGATTATTATAATGCCTCTATCAATCCATGGTGCGACCTCACCTTGAGTACTGTGTTCAATTCTGTTCACCGTATCTCAAAAACGATATAGCAGAATTAGAAGAGGTTCAAAGAGTGACCAAAATGATAAAGGGGACGGAACTCCTCTCATGTAAAGAAAGACTAAAGAGGTTAGGGCTCTTCAGCTTGGAAAAGAGCTGACTGAGGGGGGGATATGATTGAGGTCTACAAAATCCTGAGTGATGTAGAATAGGTAAACGTGAATCAATTTTTCCCTCTTTTAAAAAGTACAAAGAACAGGGGACACTCAATGAAATTACACAGAAATAATTTTAAAACAAATAGGAAATGTTTTTCACTCAAAGAATAGTTAAGCTCTGGAACTTGTTGAGGGAGGATAATAGCGGTTATTGTATCTCAGTTTAAAAAAGATTTGGTAAGTTCCTGGAGGAAAAGTTCATAGTCTTCTATTGACAGGGCCGGCTTAGCCTATGGCCCACGGCACTATAGATAAAGGGTGCCAAATGCCTGAGCCTGTGATGTCACTGGTCCTTATAGAGTTTACCTGGCAGCATTGTGTGGAAGAGCTGGAAAACCCTTCATCTCTCTCTGTTTCAGGGCACCTTCCACCATCCACCTTTAAAGGCAGTTTTCCCCTCCCAAACACAGACAGTGTTTCACCTAATCCTACCCACACCAGACCCAAATTCTTCCTTCTGCTGCACCCTGGCCCCTGCTTTGACATTACTTCCCGTTTCCACAGGGAACGGCAGAAGGAAGACACAGGAGTTGATGCAGGTAGCGTTAGGTGAAACGCTGTCTGTATTCAGGAGGGGAGATCTGCCTTTAAAAGGTAGGCTGGGGGGTGAGGATGGCCTGAGGGGAGGGAATGCCAATGGGGGGGGGGGGGGGGGCGCTAAACCAAACGGTGACTCAGGGTGCCACAGTCCCTTGAGCCAGCACTGTCTATTGAGATAGACATGGAGGAAACCACTGCTTACTCTGGGATTGGTAGCATGGAATGTTGCTACTAACTGGGTTTCTGCCAGATACTTGTGACCTGGAGTGGTCACTGTTGGAAGAAGGATATTGGGCTAGACGGACCATTGGTTTGACCCCGTATTGCAATTATGTATAAATACTTGAAAAGTTTTAATATGCAAACAAATCTCTCTCAGAGATGGGAAAGTGGTAAAACTAAAAGGACATGAATTGAGACTGCAGAAAATATTTCAGAAAATATTTTTTCCTGAAGGTGGTGATAGATGCCTGATATATTCTCCAACGGAGATAAAAACACACAAGATAAATACAGATGATCCCTATATAGAAAGAGGATGGAATCAAACCGAAACAAATGACCTTCACACTTTAAATAGGGCATAGAAGGGTATAACCTGCACAGAGTGGCAGTTCATTTAGTATGTTACTATTTTACTTGATGTATGGCTTTTCATGGTTTGGAGATACACACCACCAAGAAAAGAGGGTCTATTTGTGGAGAGAAACTAGCAAATAAAGTGATGGTACCAAGTAAGTTAAACCATCACCCTACTTAACTTTGAAATATCTGTTACTTCAAGTAGTTGCAGGACCAGAATTTGAAGCAAAGAACCTTCTAGATAAATGTATATTATGTAGGAATGAACCTGAAATACTCTCACAGCTCATTGATAAGAATGTTGTGCAAATGTGAAAAGGCACAAGAAATGAAGCAAATCTCATGCTCTGGAAACTGTGTAAACATTAACACTGCTGTGCCAGAAATACACTGGGATCATGACACTGATAAAATTGTGGAGAAAGAAGTTGTAATCACCTGGGGCATTACAAATTTGATGCAAGAAACCAGGCAGCGTGGTAAAACAAGGCATAAGAACGTTTCAATTAGTTCTGCTGGTACCAAAGACTATTTCTAAACTACATGTTGAGAAAGCAAAGATTTTCAAGTACCAAGCAATGTAATGGGATACCAAGAAAGTGTGGTAGAAAGAGGCAGGAATTTTCCCAGTTGTATTGAGCACCACTGGTAATATTAAATTCCCACACACCTTGAAATGTTGCCTATAATAAATGTACCTTATATCCGAATTCCAGGAGATGGCTTTCTCTGGTACAATATAGGTACTGAGACGATATTAGCAGTAAATATGAGACTATGATCATCTCTGATATATCCTGGTTCTGATATAGAAATGAAGTTCATCCTTTAAATTTGAACATGTTGTTAGTGTTCACTGCTGCTGGGAAGAGCTCTTAAAACACCGAGATTTTTATTGACATATTTCAGAGTGGGACTGAAAAAACGGTGTACTTTTCTTTTATAAGCCACCTGCAATGAGTGTTTTTCATGATAAAATATTAATGTAGAAAATATTTAAAATATATGAAATAAATTTATTTTAAATGCACGACTTACTACATTAGCTATTTTTTCTATCCATTTGGGAAAATGGGATCTATTTTCTTCTGTTCACTGACCAGTCATGGACATCCAAAGGGAGTGAATTAGCATCTTGCATTAGATCCTACCATGCTCCCCATACTCTTCTCCTAAATCAAAAAAACAAAAAAAAACTTGTCTAATTAGGTTTTAGGCGTTTTAATACTGTCCATTTTAAAGTACATTTTCTGGCATTTCACATAGACCATTGTCAATTGGGATTCTTTGTTTCATGCAAAAATAGGAAAGATGTGATAGTTATTCTTGGGACAATACAGATTTCTGAACATTCATCAATGCACTGATAGATTACACAGATCATACAGTTCTATGCACAGTGCATTAAGGACACCAGACATAGGCTTATGCCAAAACACAGCATGGTCATGTCAGGTCACATCAATAAACTGGTTCAATAGTTTATCGTTCTCTGGCCATCTCCACCGTTTCTTCTCCTTCCTTTCTGTCAATGCACGAGTGAGGATTGGCTCACACCATTACAGGAATGAAGTTATCAAAAATAAGTGTCCCAGACTCCGTGATCCTCCATCCCTATCCCCACTCTGCAAAATGTCCGTAGTGACCCAGTGGTTCCCATATGGCCCAAGTGTTCCCCCAAAGAACTCCCTCCAACCTCTCAATATTCTCTAGTGGCCAAGAGGACTCCCTCCAAACTCCCCCACCCACCTCATAACACTGCAAGGTAGAAGCAATACCAGCTTGCTCCTAACTCCAGTGTCACCAGTCTTCTAAAATAGTAGTGCCTGACCCCTCATGATAATACTACTAGTGGACAGGCACTGCCATTGTGAAACACTGCTGCACTGGAGACAGGGGTAAGTAGGTATCACTCCTGCCTTCCAATGTTAAGAAGTATGTGTGTTGGGGGGGGGGGGGGGAGGGGGGAAGTAAAAAGATCTGAAAGGGGGAATATTTGTTTGTGGGTGGGAGTCCTGGAGCCCATTTGGGCCACCAGGAATCTTTGGTTATCTCAGGTGATGTGCTACAGCTCACCTCAGATGATCCTCCTGTTCCCAGCTACATCTTTACACCAGTCCTGAGTGGCATAAAGATGCAGTGCTAAAAGTGTAAAAGCCATGCAAGATTTTAGTGTATTTTTTTAAACAACTGAGAGCAATTTTTAGAAATTAACAATCTGCATGTGTTTTGCCACAGATATGCAGTATATCTAATCCATGACCCTTTACCCTGTTTGTGCCACCCTTTAGCGCAGTGGTTATATCCTTATTTTCTCACACAAATATTTCTTACTGAATCAGAAATAAGATTAGCGTGGGGAAATGTAAGCCAGGGTAGCACAGCTCACTACATCATGGCCTTTGTTGTTCAAAAATATTTATATATTGCAAATCAAGATTTCAAGTGACTAACAAACATATGAACACAAACAAAATATAATAACTACAAAGACAACATACATTAAAATGCAAAACTCACAAACATTTATAGGGCATTTGACACTCTAGGTGAACCTTCAGCCATGTGTCTCTCCCCTGCTCCCCAAACAAGGGGTTGCTCAAGCACTCTCCCCTCCGTATGGTGTCCAGCCCCTCCCTCCTCCCCTCCCATCCTGTCTAGCATCTCTCTCTCTCTCTCTCTCTCACCTTCCCTGTATTCTCCCCCCCCCCCCCCTCCCAAGTGTTCAGCCACTTCCATCCCCTTCCATACCACCTCCAGGGTTGCACTGGTGTGGCAGTCATGTTTCTTTAGAACATTCAACATAGCTGGTGCAGGGCCTTCAGCATCTGTGCCTGCCAGGTCTCTGTCCTCTCTGAACTTCCTGTTTCGGAAGGGGAGGGAACCGAGCAGCCTTAAGTCTGCATGGATGTTCAAGGCCCTGTGTTGGCCACAATGAAATCTTCTATAGTTGTCTTCACTGCCATATCAGTGCCACCCCCCAAATTGTGCTGCCCTGAACATTTATGAGGCTAATAAACACTTCAGCCCACTCAAATGAAAATGCCTTTACTCTTTTCCTAAATTTCATAAAGTCCTTCTTGGCCCTCAACTCATAAGGCAGACAGGTGCATCACAAGAACATGCATGGAATGTTTTTTAGCCTTCCGCAAGGCCTTCCACAGTAAGAATCTCTAACGAATCCCAGTTCTCAGATTGTAATGATCTTCTGGAGTCAACACCTTTGCAAACTCTTCCAACGTAAACTGGCAAGACACTATTCAATGTATTACAAACAATCATTAAAACTAATTTCACATTTCTTGTTGCTATAGGTTTATTTGTTGTTGGTGACTGTACAATGTTAGTGTTATGCACTCTGCTGAAGAAACGATTGCAGACAATGCTTTAAACAAAGGTTAAAAACCCCAAAAAACTAATTTCACTTCTTGTGCGGAGGATTCTGAAATAAACTTTAAACTGAGAGTTGCCAAATGCTGTTTGTTTCTTGCAAATAGGATTCTGAAAACTGCTCTGAACTTTACGTAGTAGACTGTTTGCAGAGAGGCTTCTGAGACCCACTTGGAACTGTGGACACTGTGGTGACATCAGTGTAAACTGAGCACCCTAGAATTATTTGTAGATGGAATGTTACGAAAAGTGAAGGACTAATTGCGTTTGTAGAGATTCCTCTCACAGATCATGCTTGAGATTGAAATGAGACTCTAAAGAAATGTGGTTCCTTCATAATGTGGCAGCGGTGGTCCAATAAAAGTTCAGAATAGACAGCCTGGCAAAGCAAATTGATTCCAAGAACGAGTCAAGTAAGGGTATATAAACCATCTTAGGGTCAGATATTGATGGGATAGTATACAGTTGGAGTCCTACTCTGTGAGATAAAGGAGTAGAGCTTATTTCAAAAGTGCTACAAAAAAACAAAAATTCAGTAAGAGTATTTAAGACAAGAAGTCAAGGAACTGTTTGGAGATCCTATATATGGGGGGGGGGAGGGAGAGAAAGAGCCCCATATTCAAAATGATTTATCAGGCAAGAAAGGCTCTGCCTGGTTAAATCGTGCTGAACAGGTGAAAAGGGGATTATTCAGTGGCATTTAACCGGGTAGTGCTGCTGAATATCCCTCCTCTGACCACTGCAGCACAAGTGGAAGTCCTATCTTTGTCTCGTTAGCTATATGGGTATGGTACTAAATATTGGCCTTTCTTATATAATTTCTGGGTACTGCAGATAGACAGCAGCAAAATAGAGGCAGTGCAGACTACACCATCAACAGAAAGTCTTCTCTTGGCTGTCAGTGCAGCAGCAACATCATCAGTTGAACCATAAAATACTCAAACAGTTGTTGCTACACTAATGAGCAGAAATGCAGATCAAGCTGACTAAGCAACTGGTCCAAAAGAATTAGGTGTCAACCAATCAAGTGGAAGGAGCTGATGAGGATGCTGGTGAGACTGAGGTGATTTTCAGCCAGCCACAAGCAGAGGGAGGACTGACTAAAATGTATCAGGATGATGATCCTGAAGCATTTTTACACACTTTTGAAATGGTGGCAGTGGCAAGTGCATGGCCTGGCACCCAAATGGGCTTCAGTGGTGTAGCTAGGACAGAATGGGCCCTAGGTAAAAAAACTGAGGTATGTCCCCTATAACATCATCGCTCCCTATGTGGTGGGGAATCCACATTTTCCAAAGCTAGGATACTAGTTAATAAATTAAGAAAAAAATACTTTGTTTCTATTTTTTTTGTCTGTGCAACAGTAGTCCTAATACCTCTCTCTCCTGCTTTTTTCTGTTTTTATTTTGTTAACTCTCTCCAGGGTCTCTATGTCCACCATCCATCTTTCCTGTATGTCCCTATCCACATTGTCCAGCGTCTCCCATTTGTGTCCATGTCCCTATCCTCCTCCCATGTTCAGCATCTCTCTTCTGTGTCAATATCCCTCCCCTCGTGTCCAGTATTGTCCCTCTGTATCCCTGTCCCTATGCTTGCTCCATGGCCAGCATCTCTCTTCTGTGTCCCTGCTTCTCTCCTCTTCCATTCCTCCTGCACCCCCTACCCTCCAGGGTGTGGTATCTCTCTTTACCTCCCTCTATTGATCCAGCATCTTCACCCTTCTCTCCCCTAGTCCAGTCTCTTTCTCTCTTCCCTCCCAGTTCAGGATCTGCTCCCTCTCCTGCTCCCTGAGCATCTCTCCTGACCTCCATTCCCCCCCCCCCCCACACTTCTCTCTGGCTTCTCCCAGGTGCTGCGGCGGATGGCTGGCAGAGGCAGCCCTGAAAGCTGGCTGTCTCCGAATGACAAAGTCTTTCCTCTGCTTTGTCCCACCTGTCTGATGCAACTTCCTGTGGGCGGAACACAGCAGAGGAAAGGCTCCGCCAGTCATACACAGCCAGCATTGCCAACCTCGCTTATTTCCCCGTGAGCTTAGGCTTTTTATTAACTTGCAGTTTTTATTTCCAATTCACGCCTCCATTTTCTCTTGTGGCATTCTGGTTTGAAATTGTTCTCTCTATAGTTTTTATTGCACTTTTCCTTGCTGATTTGTTCGTCGTGTTATACCCTACTCCCTTTGTTTTATTGTGCTCGGCTGCTCTCACTATAACTCTGCTTTAAACTGTCTTCTTTGTGGAGTCCAGTATCAGCGCCTTTGGCGGAGTGGCCTGGTGGTTAGGGTGGTGGACTTTGGTCCTGGGGAACTGAGTTCGATTCCCGGCACAGGCAGCTCCTTGTGACTCTGGGCAAGTCACTTAACCCTCCATTGCCTGCCGCATTGAGCCTGCCATGAGTGGGAAAGTGTGGGGTACAAATGTAACAAAAATAAAATAAATAAAATAAAGAACAATTAAGATCAAGCCATCCAGTGCTTTCTATTATAACACAACTGCAATCTGTGTATAAATTGAGAACAGTTTGTTTTAATAGAATTTGAGTGTTCTAACAATCTGCAATTTTTGTTTTCTGCATGTAAAAAAAAAAAAAAACAAGACATTGCACCCCTAATTAATGCAGCCAGTGAGCCAGCCAACCCAGCCAAGCTAGTCCAGCCAAGCCAAGCTACCAGCTGTTTATCGTTTTTTAAATCAATGATTTACTATTTCTTTGGGTTAAAAAATGAATTATATTATTATTTCACTATCAGTATTAATATTGTTATTTGTTCAAAGAGACTTACAAAAAGAATCCTCCTTAACGACTTGTTTCCTAATCTATACCAGAACCAACCAAAATTGATCCCTTCTGATTTGATTATTTTATCATATTATCATTATTGAACATTACATTTTTCTTACTCTCACTTGTATGTTATGTATTATCATTTTATTTACCCTACCTACCTGTTATTCTTGTACATTAAATGTAACAATATACTGAACTTCTTACTCTGTTAATGGTGATGCCATTGCTATATAATGTAAGCCATATTGAGCCTGCAAATAGGTGGGAAAATGTGGGATACAAATGCAGCAAATAAATAAATAAATGTGTGTCTTTTAAACTATAGACCTAAGTTGCCTATTTACAATGCTATAGGGAGACGCAGGGAAGAAAATTAAGACTGGGGATGGAGAATGCAGGGATGGTGACACTAAGGACTCATCCTCAGCAGACAGTTGAAGGCGTTAGTAGTTTATGTATTGAATTATCTCTATGGGTGAGTTCCCTGTTTTTTTGTATTAAGAGAATGTTCCTACAAATCAACATCTTTAACGTTGAAAAGAGTGTTTTAGCATATGATTAAACCTCACAGCATGTAAAAAAAAAATCTAGGCTTATTTTTGGGCTTGTTTTTAAGCAAAATGTGCTTATTTTTCCACGACTACCTGGCAACATTGGACACAGCTAGATTTCAGGGCTGCCAGCCATCCGCTGCTGCATCAGGGAGAAGCCAGATCTTTATTTGAATGTTTTGGCTTGGCTGAATTGGGAGGGATGGATTGTTAATTATAAAATATATAGAGGGTAGGGGAGGAATACAGGTAGGAATAGGGGGTATAAAACTGTAAAAGCAACTGATTATGGAATTTTCCATTAATATTTTTGTGTAAGCTTTTATACTTTATTCACTGTACAGCAATTGTGTTGGATGAGTTTTCTTATATTTTGTCATCAATAAAAAACACATTAAAACTAAAGAAATGCTATGCACCACTAGCTGAATATTGCTCCCCATGAAAATTAGATCTGAATGAAGGAACAGGGGACACTGAGCAAAAACCACCAGCTAAATGAAAGAATTAAAATTAACTAGAACTGAAAGGATTCAGCAAACAATCACGTTTCAGAAAAATTAATCAGCCTTGGGAAGAGCAGCATTACAGTACTCCATGCTACATACAGCTTCATATGAACGATATGGAAGCATTCACCATTATTTTCATTTTGACAGTGCTAGCAGATGTACAGATCACTTTCAAGACACATAATAGATACTCCCTTGTTCCTTGGAGCTTACACGCTATGTCAAGAAAGACTGACAAATCATACAAACAAAACAAGCGATGCAAAACTAAACCAGGTGGATTACAGGCAGGTCTTTTTTTCCCCAGTGGGTACTTGGAAATACCAAGTACCAGCATCTTTCCCACTGCCCAGTAAAACTGACCCATGGTCCTCAAGTATTAATGACCCCAGATTCTGCATACCCCAAACACACATATAGAGAGTGCTGCCTATGGAATCAGCAGTATCTTCAGCCAATTCCCACAGAAGACTGTGAAGGCGCATGCTGAAACCAGTCAGAGAACAGCTCAGCCCCTGTAAAATGTGAGAGACATGGGCTGAGTTTTCCAGACAACACCAGAAAAGTTTTGCTTTGGTTTAGTGATTTGACTATGTAGTTTCTTTTTGTGTACGGTTTTGTAGCAAGCTGCTGCGCTTGCTCTCTTTTCCATCAAGAGATGTGTTCTAATGACTGGTATAATATTTGCAATGTTGCCTCTTTATAAATTCTGATTAGTTATCACACCTTTTAAGGGCAACCCTGATTGTAAGTAATGGAGAAATTATGTCCCACCTGATCATTTTCTTTTCCTTTAATCAGCTTCACTGTTCTGCACTGATGGGTGTTATCCCTTCCTACCAGCAGATGGAGGTAGAATAAACTGAATTCTTCCAGTGACATCACCAGTATAAACTGGGGTGCTCCCTGGAACAATTCAGCATGCATCTGCCCAAGCAGCAGAAGGTCCCTTTTGTAACACACTCATGCCCCATCAGCCACTGCAGCTGCAATGATAGGCAAGCTACCCTGCATTTACTAGGATATTGCAATATCACGGGAACCCCGTATTGTTGTCAATCAGAATAATTGTTTGGGGTTTTTTTTTTTTTTGGGGGGGGGGGGGGGGGGGGGGGGGGGGTGGGGGGGGTTGTGAAGAACTGAAAAGGAATTACAGAGCACACCCAGAACTCTGGGATGAGGTCTTCCAAGGGTAAATTGCAGAACAGTGTAACTGACTAAAAAATTATTAGGTAGGACAATTTCCCCCTTGCTTAGCGTCAGCTCCATTATTGTGCACTGATGGGATGTACCGAAGCAGGTTTATTGGGTGAGGAAAGACAAGACCACCTGAATGAGGCTCTCCCAAAGTCTGAGCAAACTCTGGCCAACACATCCAATCTGTAATGCTTGGCAAAGGAATGGTGCAATGACCAAACCACCTCCCTGCAGATCTCCTCAGGAGCCACCATCCGGGCCTCTATCCAAGCAGCAGCCTTAGCCCTACTAAAGTGGCCCTTCAGGCCCTGAGGCATCAGACTCATGCAGATAATAGGCAGACTAAATAGTTGCCATAATTCACCTCGCAAAGCAGGTCATAAAGGCTGCCTAGCAAGGCCCAAGAAAAAAATACTCAGAACTGACAGCTGATCTGAGCTGCCAGCTCCAGCAAACACCGCTGCACCTGCTGGCTGACAAGTCCAGTCAAGAGGCAATCAAGAGGCTCCAGGTCCCCATACTTTTCCCTGGCTCTCTCTGGGAGTGCTGAGGAAATTCCCATGGTATTTTGTCTCAAGCTACACAAAGATATTCTTTTTTTTTTCCCTCAAAAGCTTTATTCCCTAACAGGAGATAAAACTAACCAGGCTAAGTACCAATTGAGGTTTTTTTTTTTTTTTTAAGAAGCCTGGGAGCTGCAAGAGGAGCCCATGAGGAGCACACCCAAACAGGGTACACGAGATAAGAAGGATGGGGGTATAGAGATCTGCAGGACCGAGCTGATGCCTCACACAGTGGCACTGCAAAGTGCAACTGGGGGCTGCCGAGCCAGGCTCCATGCTCAACCAGGTACAGTACTGAGACTTGAACCCTGGGAGCAGCCTCTGCCAGCAGAGCAGGGAGCTAGGCCAGGGACCATAGGAGCACCGTCAGCACGGCCTACCACGTACTAAAGGTAGAGAAAAATACTGTATTGTTCCAGGGAACACTGCAGCTTATACTGGTGAGGTCACTTGAAGAATTCAGTTTTCTCTACCTCCACCTGCTGGTAGGAAGGAACAACATCCATCAGTGTAGAACAATGGAACTGAAGCTAAGAAAGGAACCATTTCTTCTTAAACTAGAAAACATAGCAGATTATCACGGTACAAACAACTTAAATTCAGAGATTATGGAAGGAACAAAGCCTCTTAAGAGGCTATATACAACTATTAGCAGGTAGGATAAAACTCTCTAAAAAAAAAAAAATGAGCGATTAAGAGGAATTCACTTGAGAATAGGGAGAATCTGGAAAAAAAAAATCTAAACTCTGCCACACAATCCAATCTATAAAAGGAGTGAGAGAGTGTCCAGGGCAGTGTTCAGGCAACTCCTGGGGCAGTAGCGTAGCCAGACCTGTTATTTTGGGTCAGCCCACAGTTAAGTTGGGTGGGCCTTTCAAAACTACCCTGCCCCCATCCTGCATCTTGTCCTCTCCTCTGCCCTCGGATCTAGTATTTGCTCCCTGCCCACAGCCTGGCAACTCCCCCCCCCCCCCCCCCCCAGTGTACCTCCGCTCCTTCAGGGGTGGTGACAGCAATGCACACCTGCTGTCTGAGCTGGCCCCCTAGGCAACCCTCTGCTGTGTCCTGCTCTCACTTATGTCACTTCCCATTTCCTCTCTGGAGGTATGTGGCAGAGGGCCGGCGCAGGCAGCGGCCGTGAAGAAGCTGGAGGTATACTGGGAAGAGGGAAGTTCAGAGAGAGGGGGGAGTTGCTGGGCCATAGGCAATGCCAGATCTGAATGTGGAAAAGACGGGAGCTAGGCAGACACTGTGAATCGTCTTGGAGGGGGCACAGGACAATGATGATGTACTATGGAGGTCACAACCCAAAATGCAGGTTCTCTTACGATCCACAGTTTGCACAGCTCTGAGCCAGAGAGAAGCTAAATTGTACCACTGTGCCTCTTCCACTATCCTTTACTAGCTCTCACCCCACTCAGACTTGGAGCTCATAGCAGCGTTAAAACAACTGGAAACCAGAAAGTTAGTCAAGCTCTGTAAGACAACTTGTCACCATAGATTTCAAAACATACATTACCATTCAAGCAAACACTTTTATTAACATTTTTCACTTACCTTAGAAAGTAAGCCTCTTGTTCTTTAGACAGCTCTTTCTTGAACTATCAGAATAACAGAATTAAGCACATTCATGAACACAACTAGCCTCACAGGAGCTCCATGGCTCTGGTTATAATTGCTGTGTGCTCCAGCACAGATAATACAGACTCACATCCCCATTCACTAGGGCTGATTATGACTTGGTGCATGACACAAGGGCTCACCCTGGTTCAAAGAAAGAGGAAAGACAGCTGCTTCAAAACTGACAGCTCTCCAGTCCTCAGGCCAGCAAAGGTCATCTGGGCTACCTTAGCATGCAGTCTGAAGAAGGGGAAGGGGAGGTGGCAGAGACCAGAGACCAGTGAAGTCGGTGGTGTAGCCATTTGATTTATTAAGACTTAATCACCTTTCATCATAAAGAAAGCAAATCAATGTAAAAAAAAAAAAATGAGAACAGGAAAGAAACACCATAATCTAAAAGAACTGAGAATAAGAACAGAGGATAGACAGAGAGGGGAGACCGGAAGACTAGTGGATTCCACGGGAAGCATCTGGGCTCAAGTGGATAGAAAAGGCCTTTTCTTTAAAAAGTGTCTTAAATTTGGGATAGGAGCGTTCTAAACAAATAGAAGCAGAGAGGAAGTTCCTTAATGAAGGGGCGAGCCAAAAAAAGGCACGGGAAACAGGTAAAGTCGAGGTGGGCTTCTTTTAATGAGGGAATGTGGAGGCGGGTGTCATTGAGAGAGTGAAGAGCTCTGAGAGGAGTATAATAAATAAGGGAGGAGGAGAGGTAGGATGGGAGACCTGAATAGTGAACCTTATATGCAAAAATTAGAATTTTGTAGTGTATATGGGAAGAAATTGGTAGCCAACGTAGTTGAGTAAGAAGGGAGGTGATTTAGTCAAACCTAGTAGCATGTAAAAGGATCCGGGCGGCAGGATTCTCAATTGTCTGAAGACACTGGATGGAGTACTGGGGAAGACCTGTGTAAATAATGTTGCAGTAATTGAGACAGGAAATTAAGAGTGCATACAGAAGTGTCTTCTGTGAAGAGATATCTAAATAGGATCTGACAGTTTAAAATTGTCGTAGAGAGTAAAAATAGGCTTGAGCAAAGGAGGCAATTCAGAAAGAGAAAGAAATAGTTCCTGGTCCAGTAAGATACCTGAAATGAAACACCAAAGACGCTGGAGAGAAGAGACTACTAGAGAATTAGACAGTACAGGGGTGGAGCCAGTTATCCAGCAGGCTATGGTTTTCAGATTTAGAACAAAGTCAACTATCAGATAACCAGGATTCAATCGAGGCAAGTGCTGAATTGAGTGTGGTCAGAATACGGTTTACCAGAGGGGCTTTTGGGCACGGGGGGAGAAGGGGGTGCTGCAGAAACCAGATACTGGCACTTCTGTGCATACTCTGTTCATGCAATTGAACTGAGCATGTGTGGAAATGCTGGTGTTGGAGGTTGGAATAACCTGCTTGTGTCCTTGCTCCTCAAGCAGCATGGGTAGGGAATGTCTTTGGCTGGCAGGTGTTAAGCATCCTGCCAGCAAAGTTATGGGAGAGAGGAAAAACGGGACTATGAGGAAATTCTCTCCAGTTCACCCTTAACCCTGCCCCACCCCTGAGTACCTACATAGTGTTTAAAAACTCCTTTATTCTGACCAATTCCTAATAGACTAATTTGTGATTGAAGAGTACTTTTTCTTTTTCAGAGTGATTGCTTTTTATTTATAAGCATTCAGCCTCCTTCTGACTTTTCTGCCAGTCTTACAGCAGTAGTAGGGATTACAGACAGACACTGGAGCATCAATTTCTACGTATATGTTGGATGGGTTGAGGGATTTGTAAAAATGTTTAATAATTACAAGAAAAAGCACATTTTACTTTATCCATTAGAGAAGTTAAATGTTACTCAGATTTCAATCTTGATTAACATTAATCATTTCAAACAAGATCTGACAATACTCCAAGCCAGTCAGAATACTTGTTGAGATAGAATGCCATGTGTTCTTGGGCCAAAATGTAAACTTGAATACTAGAACATTGTTCTATGCTGATGCCATTTGGAACAATTCTAAGTTGCAGATATGAGCATCCTCTCCATCAGTTCCCAAAACACCTATTCTTGTGTCAACAAAAATTAATTCTACATGCACCAGCAGCTACAAGAAAATAGTATATCAAAAGCTGGAGTCCTTCAAGCAATCCATTTTACCTGCACAGTCTTTAGTGGTTGGGCCTGTAGCACAGATGACTTGCCAGCAGTACTGATCAGCTGACCTGGTGTCAGGGATGAAACACCAATGACAGGCTTCACCTCCGATCTCCCTCCAATAGTAACCACCTTTATTTGTTGCGAAGGCAACTTATTCTCACTTGACTGTGTCAGCACTGTGGTCTTTTGAGAGTGGGACAGTTGGTTCTGTGGTAGAGTCAAGACAATTGGCTGGCCAGACTTCCCCAAAGTCGTTACAATCACCTTTTGGCCCTCCTGTTTCACAAGTGGACTGCCAGATTTAAGATCAGATGATTCAGACACTTTATTCAAAATGATCTGATTGGCAGATATAGTCACAGGAATCTGGGCACCAAGTTTCTGGAGGCCACACTGGAAGGCAGTTGCTACAGTAGATGATGTTTCAGGCTTAAAGCCTGTAGAAATTCCTGTAGCTTGGTTAGAGTGATTACTAGCCACGACAACTGGCTCCACGGCAGTTGGAGAATTACTAGTTTGGTTTACTTCAACTATTTCCTCCAAGTCTGTTTCCATAGGAATAGATTCTGCTGCAGGTGATGACACGGTGACTGCCTCAATGCTGTCATCATCCCCCATAGCTATTTCTGTATCCATTATCTCCTCCGGGAGTAAGCTGTTCACCTCTGCTGAAACTACCTCCATCTTAAGTCTTCTGGGAACAGGTCAGGCAAGGCACTGCAACAAAATATGAAAAACAGGCTATCAATTAGCAACTTTTCACAATGAATTTCCTAAAAGGCTTTGTAATAATAATAGCAGAACTTAATTTCCCAAGGCTGTGGCTCTAAAGTAATGAAAATTCAATTACAGTTCCTTCTACACAAAATTACAGAGCATATCCGAGGACATGGATTACTGAGACCGAGTCAGCACAGCTTTTGTGTGGGGAAATCTTGCCTGACCAATTTACTTCAATTCTTTGAAGGAGTAAACAAACATGTGGACAAAGGGGAGCCGGTTGATATTGTATATCTGGATTTTCAAAAGGCATTTGACAAGGTACCTCATGAAAGGCTACAGAGGAAATTGGAGGGTCATGGGATAGGAGGAAATGGCCTATTGTGGATTAAAAACTGGTTGAAGGATAGGAAACAGAGAGTGGGGTTAAATGGGCAGTATTCACAATGGAGAAGGGTAGTTAGTGGGGCTCCTCAGGGGTCTGTGCTAGGACCGCTGTTTTTTAATATATTTATAAATGATTTAGAGATGGGAGTAACTAGCGAGGTAATTAAATTTGCTGACGACACAAAGTTATTCAAAGTCGTTAACTCGTGACAGGATTGTGCTGCTGCGGCTCGGAAAGCGAATAGAATGTTGGGTATTATTAGGAAAGGTATGGAAAACAGGTGTGAGGATGTTATAATGCCGTTACATCGATCCATGGTGCGACCGCACCTTGAGTATTGTGTTCAATTCTGGTCGCCGCATCTCAAGAAAGATATAGTGGAATTGGAAAAGGTGCAGCGAAGGGGCGACTAAAATGATAGCGAGGATGGGACGACTTCCCTATGAAGAAGAGACGGCTGAGGGGAGACATGAGAGGTATATAAAATGAGTGGAGTGGAACAGGTGGATGTGAAGCGTCTGTTCACGCTTTCCAAAAATACTAGGACTAGGGGGCATGCAATGAAACTACAGTGTAGTAAATTTTTCTCCACCCAACGCGTAATTAAACGCTGGAATTCGTTGCTGGAGAACGTGGTGAAGGCGGTTAGCTTGGCAGAGTTTAAAAAGGGGTTAGACGGTTTCCTAAAGGACAAGTCCATAAACCGCTACTAAATGGACCTGGGAAAAATCCACAACATGTATAGAATGTTTGTACGTTTGGGAAGCTTGCCAGGTGCCCTTGGCCTGGATTGGCCGCTGTCGTGGACAGGATGCTGGGCTCGATGGACCCTTGGTCTTTTCCCAGTGTGGCATTACTTATGTACTTATATGTACTATTTTGGGATCTTGTCAGGTACTTGTAACCTGGCTTGGCCACTGCTGGAAACAGGATTCTGGGCTTGATAGACCTTCAGTCTCTCCCAGTATGGCAACACTTATGTACTAACTGTAACACACATCTCCTAAACAAAGTCTCTGGCCATTCTACCAACTCCTCTCTCCCCACAATCATTACCTCTGTTTTGGCCACATTAAAAACAAGACCATTTTCATCCATCCATTGTTTCATCCTTGCCATAAACCCATTCAACTGAAGATTCAAACAATCTCCCTGTGACAATATCGGGAAGAAAAATTGCACGTCATCAACAAACAAACAATAACAGATTTCTAATGACTGAAACACCTTACCTAAGGATGCCAAATATATATTAAATAACAGTGCCAACAGGGCTGACCCCAGTGGCACACCACAATCAACCTCCACTGAAGCTGACACCTGTGAACCACTCTGCACAACCATAGATCTCCCCATTAAACAGGAAGCAAACCATTGAAGCACCTGTCCAGCCATTCCTAAATCCTGTAACTTCTCAAGCATCAAATCCAGATTAACAGAATCAAAAGAACAGGATACATCAAGACAGACCAAACAATAACATGTTACCATCTATATTTCTCTTTATAAAATCCACTGATGAAATCAACAATGTCTCAACACTATATGCACACCTAAACCCATATTGAAAAGGATCTAAGCCACAAGCTTACTCCACAAATTCATCAAGCTGTTTTAAGACTATTTTCTTCAGAATGTTTCCTAAAAAATAAATGGTCAAAATCGGTCAATAATTACACAATTCAGCAGAATCCAGCCCTGCATTCTTCAACAGTAGCTTCACAGTAACCTGTTTACAAAATTGCAGAAAAACACCCTCACACAGAGATTTATTTACAATCCGACAAAAAATGGATGGAAATGGATGGCGCAACCTCATGAGGTAGGGCACATGCACTCCAGTCGAACAAGGGTTATGCAATGACTGTGTAGGTGTAACTGACCACACTATTGTTTCAATCTCTCTATCAGTCACCATTTTAAACACATTCCATCCAGTGGCGTAGCTACGGGTGGGCCTGGCTGGGCACAGGCCCACCCCCATTCTTGCCTAAGGCCCACCCAGTGTAGTAGCCCCCAAAGCACCTCATTGGCGGTGACTCACACCTCTCTTTCTCGCCCTCATGGCAGCTGCCCATCTATCTCTAAACTCCCCACACCCATTTACCTTTGAGCTATAGCCGGCAGCGATTCCTGTAAGCAACTGTGCCAGCCTTGCAGGCTTCCTTCTACCGTGTTTCGCCTTCAATGACATAATTTCCTGTTTCTTCACTGGCAGGGATGCGGTAGAGGGAAGTCTGCAGGGCTGGCATAGGCTGCTTACTGGAATCGCTGCCAGCGATGGATTGAAGGTAGACCGGGGAGAGAGAGAGGAGCAGATGCCGGGGAGGGGGTGGGAACAGAGGAATGGATGCCAGCCGGGGGAGGGGGGGGTGGGGTGGGAGAGGAACAGAGGCTGAGTGAGGAGGGGATGAGAAGCATGACAATAGCATGGGCAGAGGGAAAGTTTAACAAATAAACTGTATGTATGGACAGGTGTGGGTAGGGGGTGGAAAGAGAGGAACAGATGCCAGCCGAGGGGGGGGGGAAGAGGACCAGATGCTGAGCGGGGAAGGGATGAGAAGCATGACAATAGCAGGGGCAGAGGGAAAGTTTAACAAATAAACTGTATGTATGGACAGGTGTGGGGTGGGAAGGGCCCACCCAAACCAACAGGTCTGGCTACGCTCCTGATTCCATTCACCATTCCCTTCTTCTGTCTAACCTGTAATGCCATGGTCTCCTTCAACTTATCTATCTTACTAAATAGAAATCTCACAAACAAGTCGACATCCAGCCCTACAGCAGTTTCCTTAATCTTGTAACCCTGCAACAAAAATTGTACCATTTGAAATAATTCTTTAAGCCTATTTAATCCTCTGTTGAAAGTACTGCTTCTTCACATCCACACACAACCGCATATATTGACGCAACCGAATGCTATACCCATCATAATCATCAACATTTCTGCCATTTTCGCTCTGCTTGTTGCAACTTACGCCTTATCTGCAAAACCTCAGAAGTTTCCCCACAGACATGGACAATAATCACAGAGCAAAATTACTTAACTTGCACCTCTCTTTTTGGGGCAACATTATCTAGGCCTGCTCCAATGTATTCACCCATGACTGTCATTTTTTCTAATGAATCAGAATCTGCAGACTTCAAACTAGAAGACCAATCTGCACATAAATCATTACTTCAAAATGCAGCCCAATCTGAAGTTTCCTCTTGAGTCACACCAATGTTCCTTTTCTTCCCATACAAACATAGTTTATATAGTATAAGAGAATGATCTAGCTATCCTACCGAATAAACCACTGACTCACCTAACAATCCAGCTAACAATCCTGCTGCTAAAAACAACTAAATTAAGAACATGTCCTGCAGAATGAGTAGCCTCATATACAATTTGATGCAGATTGCTTCCAATAAATAATACAAATGTTCTAATGTAATAAAAGCCTCCGTATCTGGAACGGAAAGGACATTAAAATCACCTAACAGACACAATTTTGAAAAGTCAATAGAAAGACTGGATAAACATGTAATAAAAAAAGATCAGTCACCAATAACCACCCCCGGCGGAATATATGCCAAGCAAAAGACAATATCATAATTCTGAACCACCATGCATTCCCCAAATTCATTCACCTCAGCACATACAATTTGAAATTTCAAACTTTCTCTCCAAAAAAATTACAATACCCCCACCACGCTTCCTAGAGCGACATGCTCAATCCCATTTATATCCTACTGGACAATGCAGTCTCACCACTACAGTATAGTTTTCAGAAGCCAAGGACTCAGATACACATAACACATCCAACTTTTCAACACTCAACCATCATAAATTAATACCACCTTCTGCCTACTTTTGTCAACAGCATAGCAATATTAAAATGACCAAATATAAACATAAATACAATAATGAGGTAAACTTGGAAATAGTAAACTAAAACTTAATAGGGCTCACAGGAAACAGTATCAAACAGTATCAGAAATATACATATTTAACAGAACTGTAGACCAACCATATAAGAGAAATATGATAAATTTACTCTCCTCTAAGCATCCATTCACTCTTATCAAACACAGATGTTACCTAGACTTCTCTCTCTTTATATATAATATATAAATTATATATATTATATATATACACAAATTCAAAGAGAGACCATATCAGTGCAAAAATAAATCCTTCCAACAACAACAACAAAAAAAAAACCCCGAAAAATTTTATCTTACCCGATAATTTTCTTTCCTTTAGTAGCAGCAGATGAATCCAGAGACTTGTGGGTTGTGTCTACCAGCAGGTGGCGATAGAGAGCACTGGACTGAACTCTGTCTTATTGGAGTGCTTGCTCCTGCAGATTCAGTATTTCTCATGACAAAGCAGCATCAGAAGCCTACACATAACTCCTACCTCACAGCCTCACAATCCACACATAATTTACCCTATAAGGAAACCCAACCCACACATGACTGTAACCGTAACTACTCCCACCCGGAACTCATCAACCGGCTCAGGGTGGGACTCTGGACTCATCTGCTGTGACTAAAGAATATTATTGGGTAAGATAAAATTTTTCTTAGCAACAGCAGAAGATGAAACCAGAGACTTGTGGGATTATAGCAGAGCAGTACCTAAATAGGGAAGGGAGACGAAAGCCCTGCCACCAGTGCAGACGCGCCACATGTGGCCTGTGCAGCCTTATCCAGTCGATGCTTAACGAAAGAGTGTAACAAAGCCCAAGCAGGCGCCCTACAGATCTCCTCCAGAGCGACACGTCAGAACTCCGCCACAGACTTTACCATTGTCCGCGTAGAATGTGCGTGAAGAGGCTTTGAGGGCGTGTAGCCCACCAGGACATACGCGGAAGCAATAGCCTCCTTCACCCATCTGGCTATCATTGCCTTGGAGGTCACCCCCCCCCCCCCTTGCGCATTCCCGCAAACAGAACAAAAAGATGATCCAACCGCCTGAATTCATTTGTAACAGACAAATACTGCATGAGAACACGCCTCACATCCAAAAGGAGCAAATGATCAAATCTGCAGGATACTACTCCCTCCGAAAGGGAGGCAGAAATGGCTGATTAAGATGAAAGGCCGAGACTACTTTAGGAAGAAAGGAGGACACCGTCCGCACCCTGACCCCCAGTTCCGAGAAACAGAGAAAAGGTTCCAGACACGAAAGAACCTGTAGTTCTGAAATCTGCCACGCCAACGCAAGGGTGACCAGGAACATTGTCTTTAGTGCAAGATTTTTAATTGTGGCATTCTGTAAATGCTCAAAGTGCACCCTCTCAAGGGCCAAGCTGTAAGAACAAAAGGGGAGGGATCTTCCATGACTAGCAGACCCCGACATAGCAGACCTGGCACAGCAGGAAATTGAAGTGGCTGCACCATCAACAGTGTAACCAGATCCGCGTATCACAGCTTCTGAGGCCAATCTGGTGCAACCAAGATTACCACCCCTCGGTGGCTCTGGATGCTCCACAGCATGGCTCTGGAAGATCCGCAGCACTCGCCCCACTATCAGCCACGCAGGAAAGACATAAAGAAGGCCCGACTCACAAACCACAGGGCTTTGGCATTGCATTGTTGCCATGAGAACCATGACTGGTACTCCTCAAGTCCACATTATCAGCCATAACGCAGAGCCGGAGAACTTCCATTCTCTCAGATCCACCACGTGTTAACTTAGGAAGTCTGCCTGAAGATTCAGCACTCCTGCTACGTGGGCTGCTGAGATCCAACTCCGCCCACTGGAACAGCAGATCCGCTTTCCTTGCTAGATCGGGACTGTGAGTGCCCCCTTGGCGGTTGATGTAGGCCACTGCAGTCATGTTGTTGGAGAACACCCATCCACAAGAGTGCTGAACACCAGCAGCATCAGGTGCACTGCCTGGATCTCCACGCAACTGATGGGCCACTGGGCCTCCACCAGAGACCATAGCCCTTGCGCGCACCAAGCCTGACAATGCCCCCCCCCCCCCCCACCTTGATAGACTGGCATCGGTGAGGACTACTGTCCAATTGAGACAAGCTAACGGTATCCCCCAGCTTTGATTGGCCTCCCGCAGCCAGCAGTCCAAACTGGCCTTTGTCATCGGCTGACAAGGAAGCCTCCGCCCGTAATCCTGAGACACTGAGGGCCAATGGCTCAAAATCGAGCGCTGAAGAGAACTCATGTGTGCCCGAGCACACAGTACCACCTCCAGCATCGCCACCATGGATCCAAGCACTTGAACACAGTCCCAGACCCTGGGAGAGGGAACCCTCGTTAAGCGAGTAATCTGTGAGCGCAGCTTTAACTGTCTGTGCATGGGCAAGAATGCCCTGCCTTGCTCTGTGTCGAAACACACTCCGATACTCCAGTGTTTGAGTAGGGGCCAGATGACTCTTGGATGCATTGACCACCCACCCCAGAGATCTCAACAGCTGCAACACCCTCGCTGTTACTCCCATGCTTTCATGCAGAGAGGACGCCTGGATGAGCCAATCATCCAGGTAAGGGTGCATTCTGATGCCTTCCTTCAACGTAGCCGCAGCTACCACTATCATGACCTTGGAGAAGGGGCGAGGAGCTGTGGCAAAGCCAAACGGCAACACCTGAAACTGAAAATGCTGCCCCAGAATCACTGATGGGCCGGCCAGATAGGAATATGCAAGTATGCCTCCTTGAGATCCACAGCCATGAGAAACTCCACCGGCTACACCGCTGCGATCACTGACCGCACAGTTTCCATACAGAAATGCCAAACCTTGAGACACCGGTTGATCCCTTTGAGATCCAGAACTGGCCGGCTGGATCCTTCCTTTTTGGGAACTACATACAAAATAGATGGAATAGCGGCCCTGTCCCTGTTCTTGGAGAGGCACAGGAACAACAGCCCCCAACTGCCGGAGCCGCTGAAGGGTATGTTGCACCTCCATGCACTTGCGGCCTTGGGCGTACGAGGAGATGAAGAAAAAGATCTGCGACGGGACAAGAGAACTCTAATTAGTAGCCTTCTCGAATAAGCTCCAAGCCCACTGGTCTGTAGCGATTTTGGTCCACTCTTTGTAAAAGAGGGATAGTCTCCTCCCAATGGCGGGAAACATGTGGGTCAAGACACCATCATTGGGAAACTCAAGGGGCCGTGGTGGATCTGGCAATCTGCCCACTGGGACACTTGTCCACTTGAAAGGACTGCTTTTGCTGGTAACGAGACCTCTGATTAAAGCTCAATTGACCTGGACAATATTTCCTAGTATCTTGAAAACAAGGCTTCACCTGCCCTGACTTCCTGGAAGACCAAGGTTTGTCCTCCAGATGCCGAGACTTGGAGTCGCCCAAGTCCCTAACCAGCTGCACCACGTCGTTTCCAAATAGCAGTTGGCCCCTGAAGGGCAGCTTCACCAGTCTCTGCTTGGACGCGGTGTCAGCTGCCCAATGGCATAACCACAGTAAGCACTGCGCCACCTGTATACTTTCTGAGAAGAGTTCATGCTGCATTCAGCTCATTTTGTATTTATTGTTGCCTCTTTGTCAGGCAGGTTTGTATCTTTAACTGGTAGCTATACCTTGTTAAAAAGTATTATTTGTATTTTACCTTCCTCTGTCTGTTCAGAGGCATCTGGTATTCTACTATAAACAGATAGAGGTATTTTAGGGAAGACTAAGGAGAAACAATTGAATGATTTGTTGCTCAGTCACCAAACTTGTACTGCTTGTTTTAGTCTTTGTTCACAGGGATTTTACATACTATTGTTGAAAGAAATGGCTATTTCATTCTTAGGACACACATGCACATGTTTAAAACCTTCTTATGGAATCAGGGTTTTATTCACACATGGCCACCCTTTTAATTTTTTATTATATGCACTCCACCGAGACTTTTTTTATTAACTGCAGAAATTAAAAAAAAATCTCTACGGATCATTTAAACAGTATTGCTTGAGACTTTTTTACTTCTGGAATGGCTATGCAATGTTGTGCATTTGTGCACATAAGAATTACTTCTTGCCCTAGGACATTGTTTTGGTAATCCACTTGGATAGCATACATAAGGTTAAGTCCAATTCTGAATTCAAATAGACTGATCTGATCTACCGCCTCTTAGGTCTTTGTCTTTTGTTTGTTTGTATTATCCCTTATATACAATCACTATAGGTGACCATTTTTTAATTTCTTAATTTTGTGGGTAGTACAATCAGTACATAGGAATAGTTTTGGTAATCTACCTAGCATATTTACCAGCAGAAGAAAGGGGGTGTTGATGCCCCTGTATAAGTCGCTGGTGAGGCCCCACCTGGAGTATTGTGTTCAGTTTTGGAGGCCGTATCTTGTTAAGGATGTAAAAAGAATTGAAGCGGTGCAAAGAAAAGCTAAGAGAATGGTATGGGATTTGCGTTACAAAACATATGAGGAGAGACTTTCTGAACTAAACATGTATACTCTGGAGGAAAGGAGAAGCAGGGGTGATATGATACAGACGTTCAAATATTTGAAAGGTATTAATCCGCAAACGAACCTTTTCCAGAGATGGGAAGGTGGTAGAGCAAGAGGACATGAAATGAGATTGAAGGGGGGGCAGACTCAAGAAAAATGTTAGGAAGTATTTTTTCACGGAGAGAGTAGTGGATGCTTGGAATGCTCTCCCGTGGGAGGTGGTGGAAATGAAAACAGTAACGGAATTCAAACATGCGTGGGATAAGCATAAAGGAATCCTGTGCAGAAAGAATGGATCCTCAGGAGCTTAGTCGAGATCGGGAGGTGGGGCTAGTGCTGGGCAGACTTATACGGTCTGTGCCAGAGCCGGTGGTGGGAAGCGGGACTGATGGTTGGGAGGCAAGGATAGTGCTGCGCAGACTTATACGGTCTGTGCCACAGCCGGTGGTGGGAGGAGGGGATAGTGCTGGGCAGACTTATACGGTTTGTGCCCTGAAGAACACAGGTACAAATCAAAGTAGAGTATACACAAAATTAGCACATATGAGTTATCTTGTTGGGCAGACTGGATGGACCGTGCAGGTCTTTTTCTGCCGTCATCTACTATGTTACTATGTATATTACTATGTTTCTCTCCCAAAAACATATTAGTTGTGTATAAACTATAACAAAAGATTTCTTTTCTGCATTCCCCAGTAGGCATGTTAGCTACTTAGATTCTGTCTCATCACCATTTTTAGTACATTGTTACAGCTAAAGTGTACTTTGTTCCACATTCAGTACAGAATTAGAGTCTCTCAGAAAGGTATACTTTTCCTTAAAAATTATATTTACCTGGAGGCTATCTTTGCCCCATCTTGATTGTAGAGACTCGTGTGCTGTATTTCTTGCCTGATCTATGTGAATCTTGTAAAGGTCAGTCAAGGATGCACCTTTGTCTCACTAGGATTGGTACATTTTTACAGCTCAATTTTATTAGATTGGGTTCAAAGCTTATTTCCTATATAGTAGGTTTTCTACAAAGATAACTTTTACATTAACTGTGAGAGTTATTGAAAGGCTCATGCCTGTATCTTCTGTCTACAAGTTGCACACTCTTACAATATATGCATATGTGTTCTGTATCCCAGGAAGAGTGAATCTAGATGAATGTTTAACTTCATAAGTTAAGAATTTTTCTGTACCTTGCATGAACACGTTTTGTGCTGCTCACGAAAAAGGACAGTGCCTTTCTAGGCAACTGCCTAGTTTGCCCTAATTTGTTTACATTGTTTTCCCTTTCACCATATATGAAATAGGTCATTAAATTTCCTATCTGGGACCATTATCTGAATGACCCCCCCCCCCCCTTTTCTCAATTTATTGTTTTAGGTTAATTGAAATGAATTTTCCCCTAACTTGAGTTCCTTGTGTCCTTTATTATTTTAACAAAATTGATGTTTCTATCTAGCATATTTACAGTTTAGATGTTAATTGTGAACAGCTGGAATATTAAACTTTTCTCCCACTCTGTGTCCTTTTTTGTATCAATGGAGAAACAAGGAGTCAACTATTATATCTAGAGACATCGAGGCTCATGACACACGGAAACTCATCTGGCCGCTCTCTCGGCGTCTCATGTGGCGGGGACCGTGAACGTCCAAGCAGATTTTCTCAGTAGTCACACCCTAGATCTGGGAGAATGGGCTCTCCGACAGAAGGCCTTACAAATGAGAGTGGATCAGTGGGGGTTGCCAGTCATGGACCTCTGTTAGCCACTCATCTCAATGTGAAGGTGCCTCGCTTCTTCAGTTGCAGAAAGAATCCGCAAGCGGAAGGAGTGGATGCTCTTCTTCAGCAGTGGCCTTCGGGACTTCTCTAGGAATTTCCTCCATGGCCTCGTCTGAGAAAGCTTATCCAGTGAATCAAGGAGCATAAAGGCCTGGTGGTACTGGTAGCTCCAGATTGGCCTACCAGACCGTGGCAGATCTCATGCATCTTCAAGCCGCTCCTCCCCTTCGGCTTCCGTAGAATCCCGGCCTTCTCGTTCAGGAGCCGATCCTTCATCCAGACCCGTCTCGGTTTTGTCTTATGGCCTGGCACTCGAGTGGGAACGGTTGATGAAGAGGGGTTACTCTTCGAAAATCATTTCCACCATGCTTCGTTCTCATCATCGTTCAACATCTCTGAATTATATCAGGATTTTGCGAACTTTTGAGGCATGGTGCGCTGATCGGGACATTTCTCCTTTGCGGGCCTCCGTTCCGGAGTTGCTGGATTTTTGCAATATGGATTTGATAAGGGCTTGGCTCTTGCTGCCCTTAAGGTTCAAGTCACGGCTTTGTCTTGCTTTTGGGGACTCATTCAGGGCAGGTCCTTGGCTAGCCTTTCAGATGTTTCTTGCTTTTTGAAGGGAGTAGGTCTCCTACGGCCTCGTTCTAGGGCTGTATTTCCAGTGTGGGACCTTAATATGGTTCTATAAGTCTTTACTAGGTCTCCTTTTGAGCCCTTATCTTGTTCCCTTAAGGACTTGACACTGAAGACTGGGTTTTTGGTAGCCATTGCCTCGGCTAGACACTTGTCAGAGTTGCAGGCCTTTTCCTGTAGGTCACCGTTTTTGGAGTTTTCTAAGGAGCGTGGTGTTGCGTCCCATTCCTTCCTTCCTTCCTAAGGTTGTCTCCCACTTTCATGTCTCTCAGTCTGAGGTTTTGCCGGTCTTATGTTCTTCCTCGGTTTCTGATGACCAAAGCAGGCTGCGGACTTGATGTCAGGAGAGTCCTTAAGCACTATCTAAAGGTTACGGAAGAATTCAGGTGTTCGTACCGTCTCTTTCTCCTAATTGGAGGATCCCGTAAGGGGTTACCAGCTTCTAAACCAACCTTATCTAGCGGGCTGAAGGAAATGATAGTGTCTGCTTACCTTCTATCTGGCAAGCAAGTTCTGGATGGAATCAAGGCCCACTCTACTAGGGGGCAGGCGGCCTCTTGGGCAGCAACGTAGTCTTCTTTGCATTCATTCTTGAAGCACTACAGATTGGATGTGCAGTGTCGTCAGGATGCAATTTTTGGGGCAAGGGTTCTCACGGCAGGATTGTTGGGGTCCCTCCCTTAAGAGCACTGCTTTGCTACTTCCCATCAGTCAGTTCCTGGACCGGAGGGACACTAAGGAAGGAGAAATTAGATCTTACTTGCTAATTTGCTTTCCTTTGGTCCCTCTCAATCGGTCCAGGTCCCGCTCATTTCATTGTAAATAGCATGGAAGAATGTGTTCTAGTTGTCCTGGTTCAGTTGGTTACGGGTTTGGTTTGCGAATGGAGCTTCTTTGTGAGGCGTACTTTGTCAAATGTCTCTTTGGTTGAGCAACACGGTGGTGTCGATGTCTCAGCTTGCACATTGTGATTCTCATTTCATGGCTGCTCAGATACCCAGTGGCACAGAAGGAGTTTCTTTCTTCTTCTCCTGCTTTGTTACTTATATACTGAATCTAGGGCTAGATGGCCAGGGCTCTTATTGGCTCTCTAGAGTCGTAGTTCTCAGTCTCCACCTGCTGGAAAGAGTGCATAACCCATTTGTCAGTTCCTGGACTGGTGCGGAGGGACTAAAGGAAAGCAAATTAGCAGGTAAGATCTAATTTCTCCATTTCATCCCATCTTTCCTGGGATTTAGCAGGACCACTATATTCGCTCTGTATAATGGAGGAGGAGAGCGGTTGCCATCCAACAATGCATTCAATAGCTTAACAAAGTATAAGATATTTTCAGGTCTAAAATTTTAAAAAATTTCCCTGGAAGACTGTCCTCCCCTGGTGTTTTTTCTGTGGGCAGATTTTGAATTAACTTTCAGTATTTCTTGCCAAGTTAATTGGACTGTTCAAAATGTCCTTCTCTAAGGGGCCTATCTGGGGAAGCACAGCATCTGCTACATATTGTTTGAGCAGTCATGTGAGCATGAGCTCTAAGGTGTACAACCACTGATAAAATAATAATTATAATTACTGTGCTGTATCTTTATGGGCCACCTTAACTCCCCACCCCCAATCTTTCCTAGTAACGTGGAAACTAATCTAGCATTTTGCTGTTTCATGAGTTGGAATGTCAGGAGTTTTCCAACCCTGTTCCCAGATTCCAAATAATTCTGTTTAGTTTTCTCAATCATATACTCCATTCTAAGCATGTCATCTAAGTCCAACTGGTGCTTTAAAATAAGTTGTTGTTCACATACCCTTTTAGACTGTGATGCCCCATGTTGTCTCTGAAGTGACAGAATTCGCTCCCATCAATGCCTTATGTGCCTGCAAGTGCTCTTGTTTTTTTACATGCTGCAGTCTGGATTAACATGCCTCTCAAATAGGCTTTACCTGTTTCCTACAATGTGCCCACTTCCATCCCTCCATTGTTGTTAACTTCTAAGTACTTTTCCAAATGGTTAACAATTTGTTGCTGCACTTCCAGGTTTAGCAACAAATTGGTGTTTGTTTTCCATCCATCCCCCTTCCCACCTGGAACACTCATGTAACCATTAAATCAAAACAGCGCACTTACATACTCACCTGAAATCACCTAATCCGTTGCACTGACGCCGGAGCTTCTCTGTGCCGCGGCCCACCCCCTTCTGATATAACTTCCTTCTTCCTCAAAGGCGGGCCACAGCAAAGGGACGTTCCAGTGTCAGCGTAGAGGATCAGGCCTCAGGAGAGTAAAGGACTCAGTTTCTTCTTCTCATAGAATTGCACCAGATAAGAGTGTTAGTGGGATATGGATGGGAGAGGAGGGCAGGAGAGAGAGGAGAAATGGATGGATGGGAGGGGAGGATAGGGAGAGGGAAGAACTGCAGGACATGGATGGATGGAGGGGAGGGCAGAGGAGAGGAGAATTGCTAGACATGGATAAATGGATGGAAAGGAGGGCAGAGGAGAGAGGAGAATTGTTGGACGTGGATGGAAAGAGGGGATGGCAGGGGAGAGAGGAGAATTGCTGGATGTGGATGGAGAGGAGAGCAGGGGAGAGAGGAGAATCGCTGGACATGGATGGATGAAGGAGGGGGCAGGGAAGAGAGGAGAATTGCTGGACATGGATGGAGAGGAGAGCAGGGAGAGAGGAGAATTGCTGGACATGGATGGAGAGAAGAGCAGGGAGAGAGGAGAATTGAATGGGCGTAAGCTTTTAGCACATGCTAATCATTAACACGCACTAAAAACGCTACTACGCCTTTGTAAAAGACCCCCTTAGTGATTTGAGATAATCACGTGGGTGTCTTTATTATTACATTTTCAAAAGTTAAAACTCACATGTTTTCTAGGAATAACCATATGAAAAACAAATGCAAATTTAAAACTTACCAAGCTTGACTAATATTATATTTGTTGTTACTAATAAAAATACACAAAATCCAAATCAAAATCAAAATTTTGAAATGGAAAATTTTCCAAGGAGAAATACAGCATAAGAAGTCTTCACAGAAAACCTGCTTTTTCAACATTTTTCACCCCATATCTAGTTATTGCGAGTCAAATAATGATCCTTACCCAGCTACCTGAAGCAGACAGTGAGATGATCCGAGATGATAATTTTCTGTCTGCATTTGAGCCAACTCTGAAGCCGCTGGCCACCTTCACAGACATACTGTGAAAATTGTCAAGATGAAATTTTTACTGTAAAAGATGACACAATGAAGAAAAATTGCTACTTGGAGATCTGACTACAGCTGTGATCTTAAATGAGCCTTCTAACTTTACAAAGAAAAAGTAATTAAACTCTAAAATGCAAAAAAAAAAAAACCTGACTGAGGAAGTATCAGAATACCAAAATCTTTGAGTCACATCACGGTTAAAGAAACAGCCAAACAGCAGCGAATAAAACTGCCAAAGGCTACAAACAGCCTCGTTTTTGAGGAAAACATCATTCATCCATGTGAAACAAAAAATGTAATTAAAGCTAGTTGCAAGAAATGCGAGTGCGGAAACTGCCATGTATATCCAGACGTGTATAACAATTTTAGAAGGCTCTGTAAATAAACCTGAAATGCGCCAACTGACAGTGACATTTACCTGTATGCACAAAGTGATTCTACTTGCCTTCAGAAACTTAGTCAAACTGAACCAGTATGTTAAAGCGCACAAAACCCGTTATACACAGCTCTTCCAATAACTAGTGCTTTTATGTAGAAGGGGTACTATCACACTGTACCACAAAGTAATATAATCTACAGAAGAAGTGGCTCCACAACACAAACTGGATGAACTGTCTCACCCTAATTCACACTGTGAGCAAGTAATGTTTATTACATTTAAAAAAGAAATAAAGAAAAACAAACTTACTTTACCTCAATCCATATCACTGAACCAGCGCTCACATTCAAGTGTATTGGCTCCTTTTCAAATCTGAAGAAAGTAAAAATGCTTTCACAGAGACTGCTGGTATACCTACAAAATTAAAACAAAACAAAGAAAAAAGCTACCTCAGTAATCATTTAAAAGCACTACTGGCGCACATTATGACTTATTATCCATCTTTTTTTAAAGAGGAATCGGATATAAGCAAATTAAAACAAAAATTTATATTTTAATTTATAATTTCTTATATATTGAGGCTCATTTTCAAAGCACTTAGCCTCCCAAAGTTCCATAGAAACCTATGGAACTTAGCCTCCCAAAGTGCTTTGAAAATATGCCTCATAGTCTGCAAGCCCAAAGGCTATCAAAGCAATGTACATTCAGGTACTGTGGGTAATTTCTGTCCATGGAGGGCTAACAATCAAGGGGCCCTTTTACAACACTATGGTTAAAAAAAAAAAAATGGGCTTAGCGTGTCCTAATGTGGGACATTCCCGAGCCCTAAGCAATAAAATAGGGCATTTTCTAGTTACAGATTTGCAGGTCTTACACTCATTTTTCAGTTAGGGCCCTGCTTACTAAGCAGCGCTAAGGGCACGTTAGCGATATTAGCCTGCGCTAAACACTAAGTCACCCATAGGAACATATGTGCAACTCTAGTGTTTAGCCTGCACTAAAAATGCTAGCGCAGCTTAGCAAACAGGGCCCTTAGTATGTAGGGCTTGCAAAATAATAACTCAGGATCACTTATTGTCTCCTATAGAGGAGGTGTGAAGGGCTCCCTCATTAACTCTGTATTATCCACTTAAAGTGCACTAATATGAATGTACTATCTGGATGAAACTTTCATGCTGATTTTCCCCCCATGCCACACCCACTCCAAAAAAATAAATAGCCTGATTAGCAAACACAAACAGGGAAGTTACCACAGGTAAGCCTTTTTCAGTGCACTAAGCGTGAGTTAGGGCTTACCACACCTTAGTAAAAGGGCCTCTAAGTTTGTACCTGAGGCAATTTCAGAACAGTATACATTAAAAACATTGGCATTAAACTGTCATCTGCTTTCTAAGCTGAACATACTTGAAACAGGCATGCCATATGTATGTCAGTACAAAATAATCAGAAAGCAGACTAGATAAAACAGACATTGAAATCAGGATGACCTTGAAGGGATTGAGCGTGGACAGATAGGTCGGGGTGGGGAGTTTGGGAGGAAAAGAACAACAATGTGGGGATAGGTTGGGGAGGAAGAGGGAATGATGGGACTTTCAGTGCTTCTCTAGCTCTTCGTTTGGCCATGAATCCTCTCAGTGAATGCACTACCTGCTACACTCTACAGTTTAGCCTGGCCATTATGTCCATCACCCATCATATTTTCTTTTTACAGACATAGTAATTTGTGCTGAATTGAGTACCTCCAATCATTTTGAAAAAGTTGACTCCTAAACCTTCACCTTCGGAGGTAAGGTATTACTATGGATTAGGAACTGGTTGAAAGTTAGAAAGCAGAGAGTAGGATTGAATGGTCAGTATTCTCAATGGAGATGGGTAGTTAGTGGGGTTCCGCAGGGGTCTGTGCTGGGACCGCTGCTCTTTAACATATTTATAAATGACTTAGAGATGGGAGTAACTAGTGAGGTAATTAAATTTGCAGGTGACACTAAATTATTCAGGGTCGTCAAGTCACAGGAGGAGTGTGAAAGATTACAGGAGGACCTTGCGAGACTGGGGGATTGGGCGTCCAAGTGGCAGATGAAGTTCAATGTTGACAAGTGCAAAGTGATGCATGTGGGTAAGAGGAACCCAAATTACAGCTATGTCATGCAAGGTTCCGCGTTAGGAGTCACAGACCTAGAAAGGGATCTGGGAGTCATCGTTGATAAGACATTAAAAACTTCTGCTCAGTGTGCTGCGGTGGCTAAGAAAGCGCACAGAATGTTGGGTATTATTAGGAAAGGGATGGAAAACAAATACAAGGATGTTATAATGCCATTGTATCGCTCCATGGTGCAACCGCACCTCGAATAGTGTCCCATTCTGGTCACCGCATCTCAAAAAAGATATAAAGGAACTGGAGAAAGTGCAGAGAAGGGCAACGAAAATGATAAAAGGGATGGAATGACTTCCTTTTGAGGAAAGACTGAGAAGGTTAGGGCTCTTCAGCTTGGAGAAAAGGCGGCTGAGGGGTGATATGATAGAAGTCTACAAGATAATGAGCGGAGTAGAACGGACAGATGTGAAGCATTTGTTTACACTTTCAAACAACAACAGAACCAGGGGACATAAGATGAAGCTACAATATGGCAGATTTAAAACAAACAGGAGAAAGTTTTTCTTTACTCAGCAGGTAGTTGTCTGGAACTCGTTGCCAGAAAATGTAGTGACAGCAGCTGACCTTACGGAGTTTAAAGGGGGTTTGGGCAGATTCCTGAGGGAAAAGTCCATTGAACATTATTAAAAATTATTATTATTTTTTTAATGGGTTTTGCCGGGTTCTTGAAGCCTGGATTGGCCGCTGTCGGAGACAGGATGCTGGGCCTGATGGACCCTTGGTCTTTTCTCAGTATGGCGGTGCTTATGTTCTATGCATTTTACCCACTGCCACTCAGCCATGGTTAAGCACAGGATCCCATATGGTAAGCTCCCTCCCCCAATGCACTCAAATATACTGAACCCAGTAGCTTCCCATCACAAACACACTGCACCTGGCAGTCACTCAGTGTAGGCTCAAAACACATCAAATCAGTCATTCATACCCTTGCAGGAACACTCAAAAACACATCCTACACACTTCAGTCACTCTACAGATGTATTCACACACTTACAAACACACTGCACCCACTTCACACACTTCTCGAGTCAGTAAAGGTCCTGAAGCATCTATTTCCAGGCATATGCATTTTGATAATTGGTACGAAGTACTTTCAACTATTTAGAAGTTCTATACCATTATTTATGCAATATGTATAAATATGTCTTGCGTTACAAGACGTACGAGGAGAGACTTTCTGAACTAAACATGTATACTCTGGAGGAAAGGAGAAGCAGGGGTGATATGATACAGACGTTCAAATATTTGAAAGGTATTAATCCGCAAACGAACCTTTTCCGGAGATGGGAAGGTGGTAGAACGAGAGGACATGAAATGAGATTGAAGGGGGGCAGACTCAAGAAAATTGTTAGGAAGTATTTTTTCACGGAGAGAGT
This sequence comes from Microcaecilia unicolor, assembly GCF_901765095.1. Lineage (NCBI taxonomy): Eukaryota > Metazoa > Chordata > Amphibia > Gymnophiona > Siphonopidae > Microcaecilia > Microcaecilia unicolor. Next base: position 397,970,795 of record NC_044032.1, on the reverse strand, counting down.
AGTGGATGCTTGGAATGCTCTCCCGTGGGAGGTGGTGGAAATGAAAACGGTAACGGAATTCAAACATGCGTGGGATAAGCATAAAGGAATCCTGTGCAGAAGGAATGGATCCTCAGGAACTTGTATGGTCTGTGCCAGAGCCGGTGGTGAGAGGCGGGACTGGTGGTTGGGAGGCGGGGATAGCGCTGGGCAGACTTATACGGTCTGTGCCAGAGCTGGTGGTTGGGAGGCGGGGATAGTGCTGGGCAGACTTATACGGTCTGTGCCCTGAAGAACAAAGGTACAAATCAAAGTAGGGTATACACAAAAATTAACACATATGAGTTATCTTGTTGGGCAGACTGGATGGACCGTGCAGGTCTTTTTCTGCTGTCATCTACTATGTTACTATATGTAGCTCACACCTTTCCAGTGGTAATTGTGTAAAAAAATACTTTTGCATAATTTTGCTAAATTAAAATGATTTTTTTCATTGTATAATTTTATTAGGTACATAATTTTGAAATTTGATGCATAATTCTCCAGGGTGTATCTAACATCCGTAGACAATTGGTACAGTAGTATGTTATAAATGAATTAGAATCCTCGCATAGAATGGAACACCATGAGCCCCTTTGGGAACTGCTGAAGCCTTTATTATTACTTATAGACTCTTATTTCTTCTTCTTTTTAAAAATTTTTAAAATTTAGCTGTATTTGTTGAACAAAGTTATGCTTTGTGTTGATTTTGAAATTATATAAATATAAAATTTAAAATTAAAAAAATAAAAATAAAAGCAGCAGCTCCATGGCATACTGCCTTTGGATGTCCTAATTTCCTACTATCAGGCGCAGTAAAGTAATCTACGAGTAGCTGATAACTATCAGTCCTATCTACAGTAAACAAGGGGTTGAATTTATTTATAACTCTGAACATCAAAGACCCCTTCAATATCTAACAATTTCCTGGCCCATTACACCAGTGCTTCTCAACCTTCTCCTGGAGGAACACCATGCTATTAAGATTTTCAGGGATCACCACATGAAAATGCATCATATAGATTTGTATATAATGAATCTCAGCAGCATGCAAATTTACCTCATGCATATTCACTGTGGCAATCCTAAAAACCCAACTGGCTAGGTGTACCTCCAGGAGGGGGTTGAGAAGCACTGTGTTAAACATCCAACAGAAGGAGCAGCAGCAGAGCACGTCTGCTTTCAAAGCATGTTTGCAAAGTTGGGGATTCTGTGTTCTTGCTCACCTTGGGATAAACATATATGGCACTGTTTTATTTAATATTTTCTGGTGAATATGAACAACAACAAAAAAGGTTACACGAGCATCAATCTTCCTCATCTGTGAGTAGGTTTCACCAACAAGGTCAATTAACCTGCCCTATTTATACCATGAAACTTATTTCTGATTTCTTCTTTATCTCCTTGCTAGCAGTTATTTTAAAAAGGTACTGGCACCTAAACAGTACATTTTACCATTACCATATGTACCAGAAAATGCTTCACAAGTTCTCTTGCTCACTCACATGGGTTTTGCTGCCTCTTCTCCTACCACCATTCTGTTTCTCAAGCCTCTCTGCTCTTCATCATCTCATCACCTTCTTCCCCATCATATCTTGATACCTTTTTCCTTGCCCAGCTTCTTTCAATTCCCTCAGGTATATATGACAAGCACAGAGGATCTCTAAGGGACAGGAAGGAATAGTAGATGGTATGGATGGGCAGACTGGATAAGCCACTGATCTTTTCTATTTTTTGAAGCGAGGGCCACACCGGCAAAAAAAAGACTTCAACATGAGACCCAGGAACAGTGTGGGTGAAAGGGGAGAGTAGGGCTCGGCAATGATGTAGCCAAGCCAATTGCTCAGGCATACTTAGAGCAATGTGTGTAAATAAAATAAAGTTTGATGCTCCAGACTCACTGTCATTCATCATCTCTCGTCTCTCCCAACCCACATTTCCCTCAAAACTTTCTTCCCCAATATACAATCTCCCCAACCTTACCCAATCAGTCTCAATTCCTACCAGCTTCCATTATCCTTTCTCCAATCCCTCCAAGCTAGGTCTCTGGTGTCATTCTAAAATGAGCAATGGCAAAGGTAGGAAGAACTAGAGTTCAGACACCAGGAAACTTTGAAAGTAGGCAGGGACAGAGGGGCTACCAGAGGTTGTGGGGCTGTTGTGTGGGAGAATGCTTTGAGTTAGGGGTGGTACTTAATTTAGGGGGGCATCAGAAGTGGAGAATGATTTGGGGGTTGTGGTTCTCAGGAGAAACCCCTTTAAGATGTGGCCTGAGAGCAGTGAGCCAGCTTTGTGGCATGGTGCTCCTTAGAATAACACTGCTTGCAAGATTAATCTGATAGCATGGGAATTAGTTACCTGCAGTACTAAGATAAAGCAGGTTGGTAACTCTCATGGTAAATCAAAGTGCGATAAAAGGCCATCTTAAGGTACCTTGATAACTTCTCCCCTTAAAATATCCTTGTGGCATAAATGTACAGGAGGAGGCAAGTCTCTTGCAACTGAAAAGAAGCTCTGGAAGGAGGGGGGCATAGGATGAAGGTGAAAACGGATAGACTCAGGTGTAATCTACAGAAATACTTCTGAGTGTGGATGCATGGCCTCCCAGAGTAGGTGGTGATGATGAAAACTGTATCTGAATTAAAAAAAGTATGGACCAAGATCATAGGACCTCTAAGGGAGAAAGGGGAGTAGTAAATGGTATTGGTAGGCAGACTAGAATGGCCATATGGTCTTTAACTGCCATTATTTTCTGTTTCTAATTTTTGAAATTAAAAAAATATATATAATACATCATAAAAAACACAAATAATAAAAACAAAAATAGCAAATAATTCAGAACGTTAGCATATTTAGCAAAATTTAAAAAGTTATTTCTGATCTTTTAAGTATTATTGCCCCAATCAGCTATTCCAGATCTTGAAAAAACTTCTGAATCTTCTTGTTAATAATATTTTGGAATCTGATAAAGCGAAGATACTTACCTAGGTATTCTCCGAGGATAGCAAGCTGATTGTTCTCATTGATGGGTGACGTCCACGGCAGCCCTGAGGTCTGGAAATCTTTCTAGCAACAAACGTTTGCTACAGCCTTCGGAAAAACGCGCAGGCGCACGCACTGCACATGCGCGGCCACCTTCCCGTCCATCGCGCGGGTCATCAGTTAGATCAAGAAGCAAAGATGAAAAGAAGGATCAACTCCAAAGGGGAGGAGGGCGGGTTGTGAGAACAATCAGCCTGCTGTCCTCGGAGAATACCTGCTACAGGTAAGTATCTTCGCTTTCTCCAAGGACAAGCAGGCTGCTTGTTCTCACTGATGGGGTATCCCTAGGCCCCAGGCTCACTCAAAACAATAAAGAAAGGTCAATTGGGCCTCGCAACGGCGAGGACGTAACAAGGATTGACCTACGAAGAAAACAACTAACTGAGAGTGCAGCCTGGAACAGAACAAAAATGGGCCTAGGGGGGTGGAGTTGGATCCTAAGTCCCAAACAGATTCTGCAGCACCGACTGCCCAAACCGACTGTCGCGTCGGCTATCCTGCTGAAGGCAGTAATGAGATGTGAATGTGTGGACCGAAGACCACGTCGCAGCCTTGCAAATCTCTTCAATAGTGGCTGACTTCAAGTGGGCCACTGACGCTGCCATGGCTCTAACACTATGAGCCGTGACATGACCCTCAAGAGTCAGCCCAGCCTGGGCATAAGTGAAGGAAATGCAATCTGCTAACCAATTGGAAATGGTGCGTTTCCCCGACAAAGACTCCCTCCTATTGGGATCAAATGATACAAACATTTGAGCGGGCTTGTCTGCTCTAGATAGACTGCCAATGCTCTCTTGCAGTCCAATATGTGCAACTGACGTTCAGCAGGGCGGGTATGGGGTGGGGGAAAAATGTTGGCAAGAAAATTGACTGGTTCAGATGGAACTGACACCACCTTCAGCAAGAATTTAGGGTGAGTGCGGAGGACTACTCTGTTGTGATGAAATTTAGTATAGGGAGCATGGGCTACCAAGGCTTGAAGCTCACTGACTCAAGCTCACTGACTCTACGAGCTGAAGTAACAGCCACCAAGAAAATGACCTTCCAGGTCAAGTACTTCAGATGGCAGGAATTCAGTGGCTCAAAATGAGGCTTCATCAGCTGGGTGAGAACGACGTTGAGATCCCATGACACTGTTGGAGGTTTGACAGGGGGCTTTGACAAAAGCAAACCTCTCATGAAGCGAACAACTAAAGGCTGTCCAGAGATAGGCTGACTTTCTACACGTTGATGGTAAGCGCTAACTGCACTAAGATGAACCCTTACGGAGTTGATTTTGAGACCAGACTCTGATAAATGTAGAAGGTATTCAAGCAGGGTCTGTGTAGGACAACAGCGAGGATCTAGGGCCTTGCTATCACACCAGAAGGCAAACCTCCTCCATTTGAAAGAATAACACCACTTCGTGGAATCTTTCCTGGAAGCGAGCAAAACCCGGGAGACACCCTCGGAGAGACCCAAGGAAGCGAATTCTATGCTCTCAACATCCAGGCTGTGAGAGCCAGAGACTGAAGGTTGGGATGCAGAGATTACTCCTCCTGCCCCTGAAAAAATGTCTACCAGTTGAGGTAAACACTGAAGGCGCCCGATGGGAGAGATTGTCGAGGGCGGTGACCTGCTGGTTGAGCTGTTCTACAACCTGCTCGACCTCGCCAAAAATGTTATCCCCCCGGCAAGGAATGTCCGCAAGCCGCTGCTGGGTCCTACTTTCCAGGTCAGAGGCACGCAGCCATGAGAGTCTGCGCATCACTATACCTTGAGCAGCGGACCTGGGCGCAACATCAAAAGTGTCATAAGCACCCCTGGACAGGAATTTACGACACGCCTTCAGCTGCCTGATCATCTCCTGAAAAGGCCTGGCTTGCTCCACAGGGAGCTTATCCACCAGGTCCGCCAGTTGCTTCACATTGTTCCGCATATGGATGCTCGTGTAGAGCTGGTACGACTGGATCTTGGACACGAGCATGGAGGACTGGTAGGCCTTCCTCCCAAAGGAGTTGAGAGTTCTAGATTCCCGTCCCAGGGGCGCTGAGGCAAAATCTCTAGAACTGCCAGCACTCTTCAGGGCAAAGTACCCAACCATAGAGTCATGAGGTAACTGGGTCCTCATCAACTCAGGTTCTCCATGGACCCTATACTGGGACTCAATCTTCTTAGGGATGGTGGGATTAGTTAAGGGTTTCATCCAGTTCCTCAGCAAAGTTTCCTTGAGAACCTTATGCAAAGGAGCCGTGGACGACTCTTTAGATGGTGAAGGGTAGTCAAGGACCTCAAGCATCTCAGTCCTGGGCTCATCCTCAGTAACCACTGGGACGGGAATGCCCACAGACAGTTCCCGGACAGCGGAGAAAGAAAGACTCTCCGGTGGAGAAAGCTTTCTTTCAGGAGAGGGAGTGGGGTCAGAAGGAAGACCACAAGACTCCTCAGATGAGAAATACCTGGGATCCTCTTCCTCCCCCCCCCCCCCCCACGAGGCCTCCTCCTCGGTATCGGCCAAAAGCTCCCAAACAGCAGTCCAAAACTGGGCCAGTCTCGACTCCGAAGAACGATGTTCTCGATGGTGTCGTCAAGAAGTCAACTCCCTCGCGGCGGCAATGAAGCTCCCCTCCAACGATGTCAACGGGGAGTCGACCTGGGTGGCAGCCGAAGCTGATGCCGCAAGCGGTACCGGTGTCGGGGACCTCACCACAAGCAGGGAGCCAGCCGGCACTTCTGGCAACGGTACCGAGGGCGCAAGCTCCATCGGTACCAGTACAGACTGGCGCATCAACCCTTGCAGGAAACCCGGAAGAACAGCTCAGAGGCGCTCGTCCAGAGTCTCTACCAGAAAAGGCAGGGAAGCCGGTGCAGGAGTCAGAGACAGAATCTGCAAAGGACGAGGAGGCGGTACCGGGCTGTCCTTCGACCGATGCATCAACACCTCCTGAATAGAGGGGGAGTGGTTCTCCTGGCGTCAACGCTTCTCGGGTGCTGATTCTCTCGATGCCCCGGAGCTCCCAGTACCATGTCGAGAAGGAGACCGGTGCGAAGCTTCTTGGCCTTCGCCCGAGGTACGGCATCGGTACCCTTCGGTACCGACGAGGAAGACGTCGAATCCAAACACCTCCTCGGGGTCGGGTCTGAAGATGGGCGGTCCCGATGGGCCTGCGAAGCAGGAGCCTTCGAGACAGGTGGAGACTCACTCGACAGCTCACTACTCCCAGCATGCAGTGGTCTGCGGACAGCCATTACCTGCACTCCCGAGGTCGATGCTTGCTCCAGTGCCGACATCGACACCGCCGAACTCGGTACCTCTGTCGACGTCAAAGTACCAGGCCAAGCTCCAAACAGATGGTCCCGTTAAGCTTGTCTCGCCACTTGTGTCTGCTTCTTGAGACTGAGACACAATTTACAGGCGGCTGGGCGATATTCGGGCCCAAGGCACTGAATACACCAGGCGTATGGATCAGAGCCCGAAATTGCCCGGTTGCAGCGACCGCACTTCTTGAAGCCGCTGGGAATCCTCGATGTCATGGACGGAAAAAATAGCGGCGGTGAAGTCAAAGTTGTCGATGGTGCCAAAAGGAAAGGCACAAAAAAAGGGGGAAAAACCCGAACGGCTGGCCTAAGACGGCTGCAAAACGAAACTTAGCCAGCCCAAAACTAAAAGTTTAAAGGAAACTACTTTTTTTTTTTTTTTAAAGAACGGCTCAATGGAGCCAAAGAAGAAGTAAAGAGAGAAAAAAACGTGAAAAACGCAACAAAAAAAGCGAAGGCTTCTCAGGACGTGCTGAGAGGGATCAAAAACACTGTCACTCTCAATCACAGACAAAAGAAACTGATGTCCCTGTGCGATGGGCAGGAAGGTGGCCGCGCATGCGTGGTGCGCGTGCCCGAAGGCTCTAGCAAACGTTTGTTGCTAGGAAGATTTCCGGAGCTCAGGGCTGCCGTGGACGTCACCCATCAGTGAGAACAAGCAGCCTGCTTGTCCTCAGAGAATCTTAAAACATGTGGACTTTTGGGTTTTCCCTCTGCCATGTCCCGTCCACAGGAAACTGCATCAGAAGAGACAGGATGTGAATTAGGGAAGACCCAGAGGCTGGACAAAGGTAGCCTGTCATGCTGTTGCTGTCGCCATAACCAATTTAACAACAAATTTTACAGGACTGTAAGAGAGTGAAAGAGGTGAGAGGTGGAAATGAGAAGAGGAGAGACCAGACCGGAATGGGGGCAAGGGTAAGGCTTAATGAGGTCAGATGCAGGGTGCTCCTAATTACTAGCACCATGGGCCGGAGCCTCACCTGGTCCAATGTTTAAGTTGGCTCTGGGTAATTTATATTTCCTTCCCTTTAAAAAGTAGAAAAAATGCCGATAATGAGGAAACATTGAATGTTGATATAGAACAGAATGTGAACATAAGAACAGCCATACTGGGTCTGACCAATGGTCTATGTAGCCCAGTATCTTGCTTCCAACAGTGGCTAACTCAGGTCACAAGTACCTGACAGAACACAAAATATTAGCAAGATTCATGCTACTGATCCCAAGGACAAGCAGTGGCTTTCCCCATGTCTATCTCAATAACAGATGTGATGAGCCTCTCTTGTAGCCAAGGGCCCACTCCATATAATATCTGCTCTTCCTGGAGACTCTTTCAGGATGCTGACAACCTTTTTCATCCCATGGAGGCTTTACTATGAGTTCTCTGATTCTCCTTGGTCCAGACTGCGGCCAGTTTACATGTCAGCATATTTCCCCTGGGATACCCTTATGTGCTGAGGCCCCCTTGTGGCTCCTGTGCTGTATCACAAGTTCACCAACAGGACTCACAAGAACTTTGCCTCTAAGAAAGGTTCAGAGACAATTCTCCTCTATAGCAGGCTGTAATCTCAGTCTCAACGTTTAGGCTCCTCTTTAAACTTAGGGTGACTGCTCCTCAGTTATCAGCCCTCCTGCTCTTGACTCCGCCCTTGTGAGGTTCCCTTATTAACAGGTTGCAGTTTCTGTATACTTGTGTCACAACCTCTTGGCACCTTTTCTGGGGAACACAACGTTTTACCATCAGGATTCAGCAGAATATGCAAATTACAGTTCCCTTAGCATTCCTTATTCATGTAAGCAGGGAATTCTTCTTTCAGCAAACAGTTTCTCAAATCACTCGTCAACTGAGCCCACTTAATATGGGACCTGGGTCTCAGTTTAGAACAGCCCCCTCCCCTGGACAGGACTTCCAACTCTCACTTTAACTACCGTCCTGTCCTCCACCTCACGGCTGTTAGTCCAGTTCTTATTTCATTTCCTACAATGTTTCTTCACATTCAAGTTCCAGAACAGTATTATCCTTGTTATCACAATAGCAAGGTAAGTACCTTCTTCTCATTATTCCAATAGCAAGGTGAGTACCTTCTTTGTCTTATTGGGATCCTTCTCCTTCGGGGACCAGGCCCCGGGGTTTCCAGCCCGACTTGATCCGCCTTTTCACTTAGGCATCCTTCCTTCTCCTGCTCCTTGGAAGTCTCCTTTTCTTCTTCCCCAGGCTCCTTTTCCTTGTGGCTTCCTGGAGGTCCCTTTGCCTCCACCAGCTCCTCCCGGAGGTCTCCTACTTTCTCTTCTTGGAGGGTGCTCTTTAAAGGGTGACTAATAATCTTCCATACCTCTTTCGGGTCCCTCCCCCTGGTTCCAGAAAGGTCCACGACCAGAACTCTCTCTAACTTTCCATCTCCTAGAGCAGTGATGGCGAACCTTTCAGAGACAGAGTGCCCAAACAGCAACTCAAAATCTAATTACTCATCGCGAAGTGCCGGTACTCATTATGGGTGGGGTCACCACATATGACTCCACCCCATGATAGCCACACCCCCTTACACCCAGCAGACAGAACCTGGACCGAATTTGAACAATTACCAGAAGAACTCATCTCTAAAACTCTCAAAAAATATGCCAAATCCAACTGCAAACTAGACATATGTCCAAATAGCCTCATGCAAACTGCTCCCCAACATTTCATAATAAACCTAACAAACCACATAAACTACATGCTACAAAATGGACTCTTCCCAAAAGAAAAAGGAAAAATCCTACTCACACCAATTCCTAAAGACACAAAGAAAAACACGAGCGAAATAACCAACTACAGGCCAATTGCATCCATACCACTAATAACCAAGATAACCGAAGGTATGGTAACCAAACAACTCACAAAATATCTAGACAAACATTCAATACTGCATGATGCCCAATCAGGATTCCGTTCGAATCACAGCACAGAAACAGTATTAGTCACCCTTATGACCAAATTCAAACAAATAATTGCAACCGGCAACAATATACTCCTCCTACAATTTGACATGTCCAGCGCCTTCGACATGGTTGACCATGAAATCCTACTACACATACTTGAATACTTTGGCATCGGAGGAAATGTCTTGAATTGGTTCAAGGGGTTCCTAACCCTGCGCTCGTATCAAGTCACATCAAATTCAACCACATCCAAAGCATGGATACCTGAATGTGGAGTCCCACAAGGATCACCTCTCTCTCCAACTATATTCAACCTAATGATGATCCCTTTAGCAAAACTCCTATCAAACCATAACCTCAACCCGTATATATACGCCGATGATGTGACAATATACATCCCATTCAAACAAGACATCAAAGAAATCTCCAGCGAAATCAATAAAAGTCTACACATCATGAACACATGGGCAGACGCATTCCGCCTGAAACTAAACGCAGAAAAAACCCAATGCCTGATACTCACCTCCCAATACAACACAACTGAATTCAACGTGATAAACACACCAAACCTAAAACTTCCAATCTCAGAAACGCTAAAAATCCTTGGAGTGACTATCGACCGCCACCTAACACTCGAAACTCACGCAAACAACATAAGCAAGAAGATGTTCTTCAGCATGTGGAAATTGAAAAGGATTAGACCATTCTTCCCAAGATTCGTCTTCCGCAGCCTAGTGCAATCCCTCGTCCTTAGCCACTTGGATTACTGCAACTCATTATACGCAGGCTGCAAAGAACAAATACTGAGGAAACTTCAAACAGCCCAGAACACAGCAGCCAGGCTCATCTTCGGAAAACCTAAATATGAAAGGGCAAAACCACTACGAGAGAAACTACATTGGCTTCCACTCAAGGACCGCGTTACTTTTAAAACTTGCACACTAGTCCATAAGATCATTTACGGTGAAGCCCCAGCGTACATGTCTGATTTAATAAACCTAACACCTAGAAACGCCAAAAGATCATCCCGAACTCACCTCAACCTTCATTACCCAACCTGCAAGGGCTTGAAGTACAAAACGATACACGCGTCAACCTTTTCCTACAAGAGCACCAAGTCTTGGAATACATTACCACGCAACCTAAGAATGATTAACGAACAAGCCTCCTTCCGTAAACTACTGAAGACACACCTGTTTGAACAAACCTACGGAAAGAGCCAAAACACATAGAGACCACTCACTGTTCACAATGCAATACACATCCACATCTGATCCATCATCCCTTTATCCAGTCAATCATACATTCATCCACGGAACTATGTACACTATATGTCTAGGTGCCTAATAATGCCCTTTTTTCCCATTGTCTCCTTCTAATGTTTCTATGTTGTTGTCCCATTGTTATACTACCAATGATATTCGAATGTCTAGCACAACTCTGTTCAATGTAATCCATAACCTAGTCGTAACAAATGTATTTCTATTATTCAAGTCTTATTGTAAGCCACACTGAGCCCGCAAATAGGTGGGAAAATGTGGGATACAAATGCAACAAATAAATAAATAAATAAACAAACATCATTGAAAATATTATACTAGTATAGGAGAAAAAAATAACATGATTTTCTTTCATTATAAATCATTTCTGTAAGTTATTACAGCTCCAGTATACCCAGTGCAAAATAAGACAGCAGATGTAAATTCTCAAATTGGACATATTCCAAACACTAAAATGAAAATAAAATGATTTTTTTCTACCTTTGTCTTGTGATTTTGTTTTTCTATCCATATTGGTCCTAGTCACTGATTCTGCTGCTATCTGTTCTCTTAACTCTGTTTCCAGGGCTTCCTTTCCATTTATTTCTTTACTTTCCTCCTTTCTTCTTCATTTCTTGCCCTCCATCCATGTCCAGCAACCCTCCTCTCCTCTCCAGCCACAAATGTCCAGTCACCCTCCTCTCCCCTCCAGCCGCCCATGTCCAGCCACCCTCCTCTCCCCCTGCCCTCCCCTCCAGCCACCCTCCTCTCCCCTCCAGCCGCCCATGTCCAGCCACTCTCCCCTCCAGCCACCCTCCTCTCCCCCTGCCCTCCCCTCCAGCCACCCTCCTCTCCACCCTGCCCTCCCAGCGGCAGGCCTCCCTCCCACCCAGCACCAGTCCACCCAGCATCAAGCCTCCCTCTCTCCTACCCAGCACCAGGCCATGCACCCACCCAGCACTCCCACCCAAGCACAAGGCCTTCCACCCAAGCACCCAGGCCTGCCTCCCTCCCACCCACCCAGCACCAGGCCATCCACCCACCCAGCACTCCCACCCAAGCACCAGGCCTCCCACCCACCCAAGCACCAGGCAGGCCTCTCTCCCTCCCACCCAAGCATCAGGCCATGCACCTACCCAGCACTCCCACCCAGCACCAGGCCACCCACCCAGCACCAGGCCATGCACTCACCCAGCACTCCCACCCAAGCACCAGGCCATCCATCCACCCAGCACTCCCACCCAAGCACCAGGACACCCACCCAAGCACCAGGCAGGCCTCTCTCTCTCCCACCCACCCAAGCACCAGGCAGGCCTCTCTCCCTCCCACCCAAGCACCAGGCCATGCACTCACCCAGGACTCCCACCCAAGCACCAGGCCACCCAAGCCTCCTTCCCTCCCACCCAAGCAGCAGCAGCAGCATGCAGGCAGGCCACCCACCCTCCCACCCAAGCACCAGGCCTCGCTCCCTCCCTCCCTCCCACCCAGCGTGCACCAAGGCTCCCACCCACCCAAGCAGCAGCAAGCAGGCAGGCCACCCACCCTCTCACCCAAGCACCAGGCCTCGCTCCCTCCCTCCCACCCAGCATGCACCAAGGCACCCTCCCACCCACCCACCCGGCGTCAAGCATTCCTCCCTCCCTCCCACCGGCACCAGCCCGCCATCCCTCCCTTCCTCCGAACCCCAAGAAATTTAAAAGTCTTCCCTGGTTCAAGTAGGTGGCGTCAGCATCAGCAATAGCAGCGAAAAGCGTGCTGCTGGTTTGGCGCGTCTTCAGCCTTCCGTCTCTCAAGCTCTCTGGTCCTGCCCTAACAGGAAATGAGGGCGGGACCAGAGAGCTTCAGAGACGGAAGGCTGAAGACGCGACGAACCAGCAGCACGCTTTTCGCTGCTACTGCTGATGCTGACGCCGCCTACTCGAACCAGGGAAGACTTTTAAATTTCTTGGGGTTCGGAGGAAGGGAGGGATGGCGGGCTGGTGCCGGTGGGAGGGAGGGAGGAACGCTTGACGCCGGGTGGGTGGGTGGGAGGGCTACGTTTCGGGTGAGGCAATCGGCGGCGTGCGTGCCAACAGAGAGGGCTCCACGTGCCCTCTCTGGCATGCGTGCCATAGGTTCGCCATCACTGTCCTAGAGGGATAGCCTTCCTTCCCCAGCCGGTTTGTCTATTCAAGGGTTCCCTCTACTGAGACTTTCTGGTCACTATAGAAACCTTCTAGTCTGACAGCAACCCCTGTTGGCCTCTTCATGGAAGGGCAGGTCCTATGAGCATCCCCTTGCTGTCCCTTCAGGTCATTACACTAGTGTACCCCTTTCGGGCTTCCTCTAGTGACCAGTTCCTGGCATTTTACAGGCTTTTCACAAGACGAGCACCCACTGGCAGCCTCCTCAGGGTAGAGAATGTCCTGTGATTATCACACACACTATGGACTTTTCCTCCAGAAACTTGTCAAAACCTTCTTTAAACCCAGATACACTAACTGCTGATACCACGTCCTCTGGCAACGAGTTCCAGAGCTTAACTATTTGTTGAGTGAAAAAATATTTCCTCAATATTTCCTATGTGTTGTAAAAGTATTACCATGTAACTTCCTTGAGTGTCCCCTAGTCTTTGTATTTTTCTAAAGAGTAAAAAAAGAATCAATTGTTTACCGGTTCTACATCACTAAGTATTCTGTAGACCTTTATCACATCGCCCCTCAGCTGTCTCTTTTCCAAACTGAAGAGACCTAACCTCTTAAGCCTTTCCTCATATGAGATCAGAAAATGCAATGCGGCTGCCTTGAGATTCATTACTGCCGGCGCATTATGCAGAGAACAGAATTTCTTCAATTACTGTCATTGGCATGCAGTTGTGAAATAACCTAACAGAACCCTTGTGCCTATGTAGCAATGTGACTCAATTTAAGAAGCTTCTCTAAACGCACTTGTTTGTGTCAGTGTTTTATTAAGGCTATAATAATGCAAGGTCTGTTTGGCTTACTTGTTTGTATTGAGAGTTTAAATGAAGAATTGTGATTGCCTGTACATTAGGTGCTGTTTTGGAAGCCATCTAGGTAATTAGGTGGTATACACATTTTTTAAAATAAATGAGAGGAATTCCATCCCCTTAATTATTTTGATTGCCCTTCTTTGAACCTTTTCTAATTTTGCTATATATTTTTTAAGATATGGTGACCAGAACTGCATACAATACTCCAGGTGTAGTCACACCATGGAGCAACACAGAGGCATTATAATATTCTTTGTCTTATTTTCTATCCCTTTCCTAATAATTCCTAGCATCCTGTTTGCTTTCTTGGCCGCCACGTCACACTAGGCAGAAGATTCCAGTGTGTTGTCTACGATGACACCTAGATCTTTTTCTCGGATGCAGGTTCCTAAGATAGATCTTAGCATCAAGTAACTATGATTTGGATTATTCTTCCCAATGTGCATCACCTTGCATTTGTCCACATTAAATCTTATCTGCCATTTGGATGCCCAGTCTTCCAATTTCCTAAGGCCTTCCTACAACTTTTCACAGCCTGCCTGCGTTTTGAAAACTTTGAATAATTTTTGTGTCATCTACAAACTTACGGCCCTCTTTACTAAGCCATACTGTAGGCGCGTAAACTTTTTAGCATGCTCTAATGATAGAGACACCTATACAAACGTAATGGGGTCGCTATCATTAGCACGCACTAAAATGTTTGCACGCCCTGTTTACTAACAGGGCCCTTAATCAACTCACTTGTTGTTCCAATTTCAGATCATTTATAAATATGTCAAATAGCACCGATCCCAGTAAAGATCCCTCCGGCACACCACTATTTACTCTCCTCCATTGAGAAAAATGTCCATTTAACCCTACCTCTGTTTTCTACCCATCAGCCAATTCCTAATCCACAACAGAACATTGCCTCCTATCCCATGAATCTTTAATTTTCTCAGGAGTCTCTCATAAAAATCTAAGTATATACTATTTATTTATTTATTGCATTTGTTTTGATATGTTTATGGTATATGGAATTGAAAATAAAGTTAAAATACAAATGTAAAAGGCCTAACCCCGATACTTATCTGAATTTGCTCTACGATCACCCCCAGGTCTGAGCTTTCACTCATCTCTCCTCACCTTGATTGCCCTATGCAGGGTTGCTTTAGACCCATCTTCTACCTAATGTACACGCTCAAAAGTCCCTGTAATGTCCCGCTTCCTTCTGCCATGAGCTTCCTTTTTAAAACAAAGTTCACAAGAGGAGAGAAGAGAGGTCCTGCAGGGTCTGTTAGCACGTCTACTCACTGTCCTCATGCACCATGAGTAAACACAGCTGTAACCCAGGCAAGAAAAAAAAGCAGAAGAGGCCGGCAGCCAACATATGTACTGGCTTAAAGGTTCTGCCAGTCAAATAACAACCAACTGGCAACTTTCTCCACCTTAGAGTTAATTATTTCATATGTGAGCTTAGAGACAGACCTGGTGCAATTTACAACGCTGCATACGTCTAGTAGCGCTATAGAAATGATGAGTAGTAGTAGTAGTAATTTGGATTGTTAAATAATAGCTTAACATGTAAAGGACCAAAGATGTTAAGTCAATCAATTCCAGGAATTTTAGGCTATTCCTGGAACTCTGATAAACCATCCTCAAGCATTATGGTACCTGTAACACAGACTTCAAATGTTAGAAGCCAGGACTGCAAATATCATGCACTAGGACAGTGGTGTGCTGGTAAATTTTTAACAACAGGCTCTCTCCCTGGTCCACCCCCCCCCCTCCATGTCTACCTCTGCACCCCCCCCCCCCCCCCAAAAAAAAAAAAAAATAATTTGCACAGCTGGCTATACCTGGGGAGAGAGCGTGCTATCAAACAATCCTTACATCCAAATTTACCTTCTTTTAATGTGAACAAAAATCTTTTATCCTCCATCTTTTATGACTGCCTACCTGCTGGATAGTGATGGCACAAGGAGAGCAAGTTTGGTCCAGTGAAGACTAACTCAAAATAACCTGTTCCTTAGATGGGCACTAGTATTACCATATTGAAAATGTGACCATACCATGACTCTGCGGTTATGCTCCACTAATAAGTTAAAAGACTAACTGGATTTCTTGAAAGGATTATATAAACTTAGGATGCAGGACTAGGGACACACACATACAGGTATTTAGCCAATATCATAATTCTTCATGTACAGCCACAAAACAACCTTTTAGGGTGGATAGTGTTCACAATGAGCTCCTTTTATTATAAACTAGATAGAGATAAGAGTTTTCAGTTTTGGCACAGTATAATTTATCACAAGAACAAAATATAAGAAAACCAATGGGCTGCATTAGGGGCTTATGGCCCATTTATGTTTAAACAAAATAAATCTGCATGAAACAAAATATTTATATCATATGGGAAGCTTTCAAATAAATTAAAAAGCTGTCCAATACGTAAAAAAAAAACAACCCAAAACCAAAAACGTTTGACCTCTATCTTTTAAGGCACTACTCCTATCCAATTGAAACAGCTTTAGACTTGCTGCAGATGGACAAATAATAAAGAACGACAAAGTGGATGCAGCATTGCAGCTGCTCATAGGTTTGCTGTATCAACAAGACTCAGTGAATGATTAGATTGAGTCCCCCCCCCCCCCCCCACAGAGAGTGTGGTTAAGAACTGAGACCCACTAATGAAGTATACTGCACTGATATCAGCAAAAGTAGTCCAAGCACAATATAACAGTATGTGATAAAGCTGATATAATGGAACCCCATCTTAATCACTGGAGAAGTATATGAATATATGTGTGAGCACATGTATAAGAAGTTAGATTTGATTTTGCTAGACAATGAAAGCCCTTCTAATGTTTTGTGAAAAATGAATACTTAGAGATGTAGATATTAATAACTTGAAGTACCTCAAATAGGGTTAGAGATTCCAGGGAAGCAGTGTCAACAGTAGATCAAGCAACGAAAAATTGGAATGTAGTAAACTAATCCAACAACAATCCCTCCTTCTGCACAGCAAAGCGTCTCACCTTGCAGATCCTTTTGATCATCTCACTTTTTGGGTCAATAAAGACGAATCTGAACTCATGGAGAGAGAAACTTCTGCAATTTGTAGCAGCTCTAAGTTTCCATCACTTAATCTCAGTAAAGGAGGAGGGCATTATGGATGGCTTAGGAGCTGATCTGGAGCTGGCTGCATCAGCACTGCTTTGGTTTGCATGATGTACACTAAAGGAGATGACAGCTGTGGGGGGGTAGTGAAAACAGAGATTAAACAAATTGGTTTCCTTGCTTACCGTGGTCCCAACGGTGTCCTTTGCCTGCCGCGTCCTGCCTACACGGAAACAGCAAGTTGAATCAGAGTAGGCGGGACATGGCAGCAGAAGGACCCCGACACCGGCATCCTGGCCTAACCACTGCCTGCAGGTCCGGTCCGACGAACTGCGGCTGCGGCGGGGGAAGAGGTTGAAGGAGGGAGGCAGGGAGTGGATGCGGATGCGGGAGGGAAGAAAGTGAAAGTCCAATGCATGGGGCAGTGGGAAGGGCAGCAGCAGGGGAGAGAGAATCAGGAAGTGTTCTGGGGGGCAGGGGACAATGCAATTTGTGAAAAAAAAGCCTTCAAGTCCCTGCTGACAGCACAACAACCGGCTCGCAAAATAGTTCAAAAATTAACAACCGGCTCTGCAGAGCCGGTGCGAGCCGGCTCCAGCACACCACTGCACTAGGACGAAAGTTCAAGAACCAAGGCTATCCAAAAGCAATTTAAACCCTTATTTTTACTTTACCCTTTATGTAGGCAAGTATCTCTATCTTCACAGTGTGGACCCTTTCTAGTGTAGGAGCTACACACTTTCCTTGGCCTCTCTCTTATCTGTAGTGAATTTCTAGCATGTTTTCTTATTATATTTGATTCACTTATAAAGGACCTAGAATAAGCCTCTAAAAGGAAATTATAGGCAAGAAAAAGGCAAATGGATATTCAGAAGAATCTATCTTGCAAGTTACAGAAATGAACTGTGTAGGTCGCCCAATCAGGATTCTACATAGTTATGAGAGTTTGGTCAAAGTAAAAGCTCTATATTCTGCAATATGCAAACACAAATTAACACTGCTTGAAAGAGTGAAGGCTCCTAGGTCTCCCTTCATCTTTTCCCTTTTCTAGAAAGCTTAAACAATTTAAACTTCTCACAAATTTACATGCTGAGTAGATGTCGTCTGAGATGACATCTCATGTAGATCCAATGTTGTTTACAGCAGAGTGGCAATGCTGAACCATTCTGTGTTTCAGAATTCTCAGGACAGTACTAAGGACAAACAAAATAGGACTCCTGCTGAGTAGTCTATTATTAATAAAGAGGAGCCTCAACTTGTTTTCAATCCTAATGAAGCCCAAAGCTGCTTCCTCAAAAGACCACTGCTTGAGTTTGGTATACTCAAGATCATCCAAATATGTCTCCTGCAACATCACCACATTCACCCTTTCTGCTCCTCTAGCGATGGTTCTTTTGTAAAGAGGCAGAAATATTGCAAACTTGCCACATTCCAGGAAACATAACATATTCCTTAAGCATGTAGGTAATCACCACTAGCAGATACCTTCCTGAAGGAGGACCATCTCAGCCTGCGATACCTCTGCATCCAACTGTAACCACATTAATTTAGATGCACCAAAATAAAGGAAAAACTAAGAAAATATACCAGAGTCTGTCATTTTCTTACTTAGTAACAAGAGTCCAAAAACTGAGATATGATTTATTTGGTGGGGGTGGGGTTGTTTGTTTTTATTTTCATGGAATGTAACTGTAGAAATATTACATCACAATGCACAGCTACATATCCCATCTTCTCACGTAGAATCTTTAGAAACAGAGCTGACAAGCTAACAATTTTCTTAGCTTTCAATATTAAACCAAGAGCAGACAGTTAGCTTAGGGAATTCAATTTAAGCGTCACTTCACAGGAGCTCCCAGCAAGCTCCAGACCGTGTCATGTCTACAATGCTTGCTTATGCCTAAACATATGCAGGAAAAAATGAGGAAGTACTGAAACCAGCAGAATATCTTACAACTCCAACTGCAGGATGGTTTTGCAATGGGGAAAAGAGAAATACAAAGCTGAAGGAGTTCAATTAATACAGAGACACTTCAGTTTCTTTTTTTGCAAAGGCCCATAAAAATAAATAGTTATTTTAGGTCCTGCTCTAATTTTCAAGTCTTTCCAGTCAGGATATGATGAAACATCAACAACTACTCACCAATCATGAGATAACCTGTGACAGGTTATTCCTCTGAATCTACAGAATACGGGTCATTCAATGATGCTGAGCTGAGGCCTTGCAGGGCAGCTCTAAGGGTGGCCTCAAAACAATTAAAGTCATATATCCTACAATGTGATGTGTTGTCTCCAGAGTAACACCAGATTTCAGAAATGGCAGGTGAGAAACTGGAACAAACAACTGAATAAAGGGTACATAAAGGAAGAGACATAGGTGCAGGAGGACAAAATGGCAATGGAAAGTGCTTCCCTGATTTTTACGCTGTAAAAGGCTTCAGTTCAAGAGCTACTACTACTTAGCTGACAAAGAACCCCACAGTCCTAACTAAATAAAAGCTACCAAGGATTCAAACCTTGATTATGGAGATAGAAGGACTGGAGGGGTATGGAGACCATTTTTGCCAAGTGGAAGAACATACCTCCCCACCAGGACAACTAAGTAAAAGGTCTTGACACACAATATAGGATTAAAATAAGAAGCTACTTGATAGAATACAGATCATTGGTCTCCCTGACACAATTAAAGACACTGACCTGCAAATAGCTGCAGAGTTCTGGCTGCCAAAATCCTTAGGCTTTGTTCTGTATGAACTGGTGATGTAGGTTGAGCTGGCCCACCAGAGGGAGTTTGCTGAGACCAATTATTGCTTGGATTCTGAACTATGCCAACAAGAAACTTCTTATGCAGAGGTACTGCCAAAAGTAGTTGAAGTGTAATGACGCCAGAACCCTGATATTTCAAGATTTCAGCAGGTACTGGCAAAATAGTGAGCAATGGCCCCATACTACAAGCAACATTTTGAAAGGAGGTGAGATTTTCTCTACAATATCTGGCTTACATGCTCTTTACCTAGCCAAATTGGATCCTCAAAGGCATGTGCCCTAACTCCCTTAAAGCATCCAGGAACAGTAATCTGGGAATATGAGGCCACCATAGCGCAGGAGCTGAGGAGTACAGAGGCCACCAAAGAGTTGACTAGCAGTTGAGGAGATTGGGAGGGGAGGGGGGGGGGTGTCAGTTATTTTTCTTCCACTGAATTGAAGTTTCAGTCAACAGCAATAGGTGTAAGGCTGTTATAAAGCTGGGAGGAAAATGAGAAGGGGACACAGTCTGTAGGGAGATGCTAAAGAAAGACAGCTTGATGAGAGCATTTGGGAGCAATGGAACGGTTTCAGACACTTAAGAGCATTTGTGGCCTGAATGAGGATTAAAGAAGTAGTAGCAGGAGAGGAGTAAGATACATGAGTTTCAAGAGTCCCCATATCAAGAATGTCTGCAAAGCAGAAAAGGAAATGTATATTCTGAGAAGGCGAATTGAGGGCATAAGAATTGAGATATGCTAGTGATTGGAGGAAGGTGGACACAAGAGCTTCTGAGATGAAAGGAGTAATGCTTGTGTAGCAGAACACAACATGTTTGGGACATCAGAGAAAAACCTTGCATGGTGTAGGTTGGATTTGGGGTAATAGTGGGAAAAAGATACAATAGTTATAAATATCAAGCACTAGCCCCAACAACATACTTTTTGACGCAGGAAATTGAAGGTTAGATCTTATAGTATGAATGATACCTGATAAAAGGAGGAATATGTCAGTGGAGAGTAAAAACTGAACAGAAGGATATTAGAAAGCTATAGACAATTAAGGCAAACCCCTTGTAAAACTGTAAATCAGACTATGAGTGCACTCTATGGTAAAAATTGCAACCACAGACATACTACTAATTGATTTTACACAAATGTTTAGTGGGGATGAGGAACATAAATTAGGGATGCAGGTATGGGGCATGAATTTAGGGATGAAAGCCATCCTATGGGTAACAGAATGAAGGAAGGATTTAACTGTAGATAGAAGCTGGGAGGGACAGAGAGATAGGAAAGTGCATGAAACATGGTTGATTGACATTGATTGATTGGAGGAAAGCATGGAAGATGGGGGTGGGAAGTCACAAAGAGCACACCACATTAACAGGGGTGGCTCAGTGGAAATGCTTTCCAGAAGGGCTCAGCTGGGAGAACTTTCTAGAAAAACAAGAGAATGAAATACTATACCATGCGTGTCTTATATTCTGCTATATCTCCATTGGATTCATTGCGAATTACAAAGAAGAGTGCATCTTATTCAGATGGAATTACAAAAATACCAAATTGTTTCAAACTACATTGATTCTAAATCTGTAAATCAATAAAGTCTTCAGTTGTTTTCTAAAAACAAAATAAGACCATATAGATCCAAATTGATATGGAAAATCATTCCAAGTTTTAACCACCAAATACTGGAAAAAGAGAATCTTTTAAAGTTAACATCTTTAAAAGAAGGAAACAAGAGATTAGTATTGATCTCACGGGAAGTACATCTGGTAGATAATAACCTCAAATATTTTGAAAGATTAACAGAATTTTGTCCAGCCAAAGCTTTAAAACCCATACAAATCACTTTAAACAATTTGTAAATTAACCGGAAGCCAGTGCAACTTTCTAAAAAGAGGAGTCACCCTTTCAAATCTACCAACTCTTGCAATCAGTCTTGCAGCCATGTTCTGAAGTAACTGCAGTCTTTGTAACAATTTAGGTGTTAAGCCCCCATAAAATGAGTTACAATAATAAGCATACGGCAGCAAGACCGCCTGTGCTATACGTCAAAAGCTTTTGGCACTTAGGTTTGAACGGATAGCTCTTGACGTAAATCAAAAATTAAATTTCTTAACTACTATATGAGCGTCAAAGGATAATTTCAAATCTAATAAAACACCTACCACTTTAGATTAACAATCTGCAATATTTGTCCAGTAGTCAATTTTAAAACATTTTTAGGCAATGAATCAGTCGCCAAACCAAACTATATTAGTTTTCAGCTTATTTAATTTTAAGAAATTTTTACTGCCCCCCCCCCAAAAAAAAATCTATGAATTTTTTTTTGCTATCATCGATAATGTTTGTTTGTTCAAAAGTTTCTAAAACAGGGCATAAGTAAAAATTTGTAGTCCTACTGAAGATATCCAGGCCCCGGGCGGGCGGTCTCTCTCTCTCTACATATTTATAAATAAAACAACAAAGGGGATAATGAAGACCCCTGAGGTAGAGAATGACAGGGTGACGGGGACCAGCAGTAACTGCGGGGATGGGGACAGAGTGAAGCAGGCGATGCTTTAATTTTTTGGAAAAAACAAGCAAAAGTGCTGGCCACAGCTAGCAAAAATTGATGGGGGGGGGGGGATCGTGTACATCCTGCTCCCAGCACATCTTCTGAGAAGACACTTTCTATTGCAGGAAGGACTGTGGAAGACAGGAGAGTAGACTGAATCCTGAGATTGCTGATGACTTATTATTCATCCACAGATATAAAAAAAAATCATAACAGTGCTTCATAGGGCATACAGAATAGGTTGTATTTTGTACCCCTGGACATTTTAACAGGGTGGATTAGGGTGCCTTCAGGTAGTAGAAGTCAGATATTTGTTGGGATTGGAAGATTAGAGGGGGGTGGGGGTTATTATAGTTGCTCATTGTTATTGTTTTTTTATTTGTGATTTATAAACAGTTGCATAATATATTGTTCCTTTTTATACTTTAATAAAAAAATTTAAATAAAAAAATCGTAAATGTTCGAGGCTTCTTCAGATGAGGACAGCGTCCGTGGGGACGGAGACAGAATCTGCGGGGATGGGGCAGAGATGGATACAGAGCCTGCGGGGCTGAGGCCAGAGACAGAACCCACAGGAATAGGGTGGGGATGGGGTCAAACTTTGTTCCCGTGTCATTCTCTACCCTGAGGGACACCACAACCAGGTTGCCATAAATTAAAAAAAATAAACTCCATTTCTTTGAACCAAATTTGATATTTTATTCAAGAATTCTGAAAAACAATCTAACACTGTTTCTCCAATCCTCAGTTCTGAAAGCCTGTAAAGTAAGAGGGAATGATCAGTGGCATCAAATGCAGTAGAGATGTCAAACTGTAACAATACAACCTGACATCCTCTGCTCAGTATATCCCTCACCTCTGATGTTAAGGAGAGGAATAAGGTTTCTGTACTATGCAATGCACGAAATCCATGCTATTTATAGTTTAAATAATCATTAGAAAAAACAAACAAGCTGAACTGTTGATAAACCAAAAGTTCTAGGAGTTTAGCAACCCACGGGATGCCAGCTACTAATTGGTAATTATCTGCTACTGACAAATTGACACTAGCAGGTTTCAGAATAGGAGTAAGAGCAGAAATACAGGTTTACCTATTCAAGGAGAACATGCCAGACAGCTAATTTAAAGATTACATCTTTGAAAGTAGCTAGTATTCATTCCCCATTTAAGTCAATGGCTGTTATTATATATTTTAAAAAGGCACAGATTAATACTGAGGAGTTCCTCCATTGGTAGAACTAGGGCATCTATTCCTTGAAAGATCAGTTCCCTCCAATGCTCAGCTTTCACCAAGACAGCAGGAAAAGACCTGTCAAAATACCAAATAATGGCCGCGCAAGATAACTCTGGAACTAAGCAATCTCCCTATCAAGCAGTAGCAGTTACTATGTACACTACCCTGCCAACCTTCTCGAGGAATGAAGTGCCTGCAAAACCTCAGACAGGTCCTAGAAGAATAAGGAGCATAGACTGGAAATACTAAGGAATGCCCAGACTTTCTGAAGAAGGAAAGAAACTGGTACCCAATGTTCTCAAGGGCCCAAGCCACCAAAAGAAAGAGAGCCCTGAGGGAGAGGGCGAGAGAGACCATCTAGGCCTCCTAATTTATCCATGAAATGGCTCTGAAGATAAGAGGGGAGATAAAAGAGCACAAAGGAAGAAGAAGCAGAGCGAGAATAAACTACGAGTGAAATCACAAAGAATAAAGAAAGTCACCCGGGAGATAAAAGAGGCGAACACTGTCGCAAAAAGACCACAGTCTCAGAAAGATTCACAAAGAGTCACTCAAGGAGCAAACCAAAAGAAGCCAGCGTGACCACCTGACTGAAAGGGAAAATAAGGTTTTTTCCCCCCAGCCCAAAATACTCACGTATACGTGGTACCACTGAACAGCAGCGGACCAGTCCATGGGTATAGGAGAGATGTCCGAGGGATCCCAAACTAAGACAAAAGCCACAGAAGTAGAGCTTTGACAAGAGCAAGCATCCAAACTAAGTCAACAGAAGAAGATCCCCAGTGTCTGAACAATGGGTCCATCAGCGACAAGGCAGAAGTCATCAAAAGGTTGTACATGACGTAGTCGTCGGCCCTGGAAAGAATTGTGGAGTCGCAGAACTATCGAACTATTGATAGGAAGAACCACTGAATATGGACTAGGATATCAAACCAAAAACATGGGGAAATCCAGGAACTGTGCCTTATCACCCCTCAAGAAAAACCTAGAGGAATCTCTCCGTCTCACAAGAAGACTCAGAGCTCATGGAGACCGCCGATCTCGCCGCTCTGACAGAGGAGAACAGACACACATGGGCCTCCCTGACAAACCAGCACCAACTTCCCGAAGAGGAGGCACCACTCAATGTTGCAAGCGAATCACTTCAACCCTGTAACCACAACTGCCATCCCAGCCTAGCCAAGGTAAGAGACTGGCATCATCGAGAAAAATGAGCTCCAGAAAATTCCCACTGTCAACCAAGAAGCATAACCAAGTAAGGAAGACTGTGTAAGGGCTAGGTGGAACTCCCTCCATCTCGACAACTGATCAGTAGCGATAGAGCTGTCGGAGGGAAAACAGCCGAGATCTCGGGAGCAAAGCCATCATCAGACTCCCAACTCATGGTAAATAATAGATACAGGAAGCCAACCGGCCTACATAGAAAAGGAAAAAATAGCCAACTATTCTGCGAATCCAACAGGAGGAAATCAGCAGAAATGCCTAACACCTTATGCTGGGGAGTTCCCAACTCATTAGGAAGCCACCAGGAAAATTGCAGGAGTCAGAAAATAAAAAAAAGAGAAATGAAAAGAATAGCCGCCAAAAACGTGTCTGACTGAGGGAATGAGAGATGGAACAGTTAGTCTTGGTGCACCATTCCCGCACTGTAGGATCTCAGCTAGACAAGGTTAAACAAAGCAGAGGAAGGATGTAAGAGAAATGCTGAAGATAGCAACCCCTGGTATAGCGGGACGCTATAACCACCATAGGAGATAGTGAGGGCTGCAGGAAGCATGCTGAGAAAAGCACCATCAAGCCTTTGAATAATTTAGAGTGCAAGGATCTCAGAGAGGAAGAATAACAAGAAGGCAGCTAGTTGCTTCAAATGGTGAAAGAAATGAGGTCACCAAGGAGAAATGAGATCACAAAGGAGAAAAGATAAACAAGCGAGAGAAAGGGAATCAAAATCCACTAATGGCAATATACACAAGCTGTGATAGCTAGCAAACTTGTGCGGACACCTGGGAAAAGGATACTGATATACGAAGTATGGAGAGAAACAAAGTAGAAACCATAAGCCCACAAAAAAATGCGTTGGCTCGAAATGACACTTATAAATCCCTTGCAAACAGCTGAGGAAAGACCACTGACACACCAAATATGTAGAGAAACAAACTGTAAACTATGATCTCAGTAGGATCATTTGGATAGAAAACTGTCAATGCAAAATACACATAACAGCAAGTAACAATCATTACAGAAATTCCTTGATGTCTGGAATACTGAAGGAGTAAAAAAAACACATATGGTTCCCCAAGGCTAAAAGAAGGTCCCCCTGAAAAAACATTTTTTTTTAAAGAATGTGAAAGAATAGGAGACTCATCCCCAAACCATCCACTGGGCTACAGGGAACATAACAATTCAACAGATAGTGCTTCGCTACCTAACTCAGGGATGAGAGATAAGTACCTAATGTAGCAGACCAGAGAAAGTAAGGAGATCTTCCAACAGTAAGGATCTTCCAAGAGAGTTGAACCCACAAAGACAGGTGCCCAAACAGTTGTTCTAATTAAAGAGCACAACTCGCTAGTCATACCAAACCAGTCAGACAGCCCTCCGGGAAAAGCCTCCGCATGAGCAAGGCTAGAAGCATGTGCTGAACCGCCAGACGGTACCAGTGCAGCTGCTGGCCACAAACCTGAAAGGCATGAGCAAACAGCAGAACAGATGGGAGAAAAGTAACACAGTCCCAGAGATTATCAGGGTTGGCACACGTCTAGAACCCTAAAATACCAAAGAGAACATAGCACAGCAGATAAAACAGACTGTAAAACCAGACCCTCAATAAATAAACAAGTGTGTAAATTCCAGGAGAATACAAAAGGGAAAGAAACCTGAACCATGTAGAGAAACATTAGATCATGCAATTATATAGAGACCAGAGAAACACTAAATAACTTGTGTCTACATTAGTCTGCTTTCCGCAGGCAAACAAGACACCGTCAACATGTAAACCATACCAGTATAAAACCAATAGGTTATAAGTCCTTGCAGATGTCCAATTCTAGAAAAGAAATATTAGATATTGTCCATGCACCATACAAACTGTAGAGAAGTACAGTTTCCATGCTCCATTTAGATTCCAGAGAAAATAGCATATTGTGTCCTTGCAACACTCAGAATCTAGAGAAATTAATTATTTTATCCTGCATTATACAGAATCTGGTCGTCAGAAAAGAATCCTTACCAGAGATAGTTTTATTTACACTCATATTGTATCAGATTCTGGCAGCTTCGATGCAAGGAAAGGGAAATCACAGGACACAGTACTGAAGCCTCTCGCTCCAGACAAACACAAAACATGGCAGTCTGCACTGTAGCTCACTTCACCATAAAGCAGCTGAAAGAAAAAAAAATAGAAAGAGTCTGTCCCCACATGCTCAAACCGCTCATTCTGCAATGGCTATTCATCATTCAAATTAACAGCACGAAAGGCAGAGGACATCTTCCCCCCTCCAGAAGAAACCTCATAGCACTACCAAAGAGGCCACCAGAATAGCAGACCGATGTCAGAAAGGTCTGTGCTGCTCCGCCACAGCTACAAACAAAATGGCAGTTTCCCGTCAAAAACCCAAGCGGTGTAGAAAGCCGCTGACGCCATACTGAAAACTGGTACTGCTTCGCTAAACCGAAAGTCCTCATGCCTCCACATTTTAAAAACAAATTTCATATTGGCTGTTCCCTGCGGCTCTGAAAACTCCCTTCCCTCTAAGGGGTTCAGGCCAGCAACAGACCACAGTCCACCCTGAGCCCTCAGGTATGCAGGGAAAGCTTGGGGATAGGAGGGAGAAGGGACCCAGCTACCTGAATGTAGCACCCCCAAGGCATTAGAGAACCCCCACGGGCCTCAGCCTCTGTCAGCAGATAACCAAAACAGCGCACAGATGTATAAGAGAAAAAAAAACTTCAAACTTATTAGACTGAGAAATAGGTACATTTACCCGAGCTAACAGAAATTAGAAAACAGAATAGACATTTTGAGACCAAGGGGATCACCACATCTACCGCTTGCTGGAGACTGAGAATACTAAGGTTTCCAGGGGGCTGAGCACAGCTCTTACTGGCTGCCTCAAAATCAGTCTCCACCTGCTGGTAGGCATGTACAACCCATCAGTCATTCTGGGCCAGTCCGGAGGGACACAAAGGAATAGTTTATTCAGACAAGTATCAGTTTTTGCTGAATCACAAAGTTATTTCCTTTTAACTAAAAAGTGAGCAAAGAACGACCTGTAAAGTACAGTTTTAAACTACTATTTTATCCTGTGTCTTGCAATTTCTTCTAGTAGACCTTTTATTTCAAGTAAATTCTGGGTTAGACGGTTTCCTAAAAGACAAGTCCATAAACCACAATTCCAGGAATAACATGCATAGAATGTCTGTACGTTTGGGAAGCTTGCCAGGTGCCCTTGGCCTGGATTGGCCGCTGTCGTGGACAGGATGCTGGGCTCAATGGACCCTTGGTCTTTTCTCAGTGTGGCACTACTTATGTACTTATCACTATTCTCCATTAGGGACAGAAAAGCACCTGCTTCGGCACCTAACCACTACATCTCTATTCAGGAAATCTTGACTGCCACAACTTGACATTTCGTCCTTTAGATTGTAAGCTCCTTCGAGCAGGGACTGTCCTTTTTTGTTAAACTATACAGCGCTGCGTAACCCTAGTAGCGCTCTAGAAATGTTAAGTAGTAGTAACAAGTATGCAATAAACAAACATATTCCAGGCACTGTTAATACATTTTCAGAGTGAGGTTTTGTGTGATCCCCCAGACTAGGCCTCCCAGCACCTGCTGTTACCACTACTAGGAGTTCTATCCGCCCATGACATCAAAATACATTTCTTAACCAACATGGTGGCAACTAATATGAACTTACACTGTGCCTCATTCAGTCCTTGATCCCGCAGATTAACAGCACTTCCCATATCTATCACCAAGACCATTCAAATGCGTATTGCACTGCTTTTTCTATATACTTAAGGGCTCCAGACTACAGTTCCACCAGCCCTAAAGTATTACTTTAATGCCTTGTTAAGAGCAGTACATCAAAGATATAAACATTACCACATTCAAATAAAAGTTTTCATGCTAATTCCTGGGTGCTGAAGACTCTTTATACCTTAGGGCTGCAAGTTAATTGCAGTTAATTCTGCAATGCATTAATTATTAATTGACATTTAAAAAGTTAATTGCATTGCAACGTCTCCTTCAAATATTCCTTCGGCTCTCCTCCAATTCCATCCCGTGTCCTCGGCCAATTTCGCATCTTCCCCACCACCACCATTCAACATCACCCTCCCTGCGCCAATCCACCTTAAAGGTGGTCTTCTGTTGGTCCTCTGACATCACTTCCTACTTCTGCATGTGTGGGACGAGACGGGCCAAAGGGAAAGCTTCAGAGCAGACCGTATGCAGTCTATGTGTAATGCTGCCACTGTCGAGGGACCAACAGAAGGCCACCTTTAAAGGTAGACTGGGAGGGGTTGGGGGGGACGGGACAGATGCTGAACCCTAAGTAGGGGGAGGGGAGCAAGCTGAAGACCCATTAACATAACTGGAAGGGCCACTGGTAGAAGCTATGGCCGAGGCAGTGAGCTCCAGCAGCCATGAGAACAGCTTGGTGCTGCTCATCACCGAGTTTGTGTCACTGCTCATGGGAGTGGAGGTGAAGGAGGTAATGGATCTGGTGAGGGAGGGAAGGAAAGGAAAAGGAGAGATACTGGATCTAGGGGTGGGAGGCAGGAAGATTATCAATCCATTAGGGAAGGGAAATGGGATTTGATATACTGCACTGCTGAGCTTACAATCAAAGACGTTTACAAATTATATATAGGTACTTATTTTGTACCTGGATTAATGGAGGGTTAAGTGACTTATCCAGAATCACGAAGTGCTGTAGTGGGAAATAAGATACCTTTAATTGCGCAATTAATCATGATTAAAAGTTTTAAATTGAAATGCAGCCCTACTAGTAACTAAATGTAAAACATACATAAAAAAATACAATGCCTGTTTCTTCACAGATGCTTTTTAAACCCCTAAAGGCTAGCCAGAATTACCTGGTTATCTTCCCTCAATATAGCCAGCCAGTTTTTCGCCATGGCATGTCTCCAAGTCTGCACAAACTAGACAACTCACATCAGAGTGCCCTTACTGCACAGCTAGAAAGTTTAGGCATACTCACTCACTCCTACTGTCACTGCCACAGGCTCAAACCACAAATACACCACAGTCATGCTGACCAGATCAAGTGGGGGTAATAGTGCTGTGTCAGCTTCTGTAACCCACTGTAAGGAGGAATGGTCATCAAACCATACAGGACAGGCTTGCTGTGGTAACCCATGACCAGGCTACAGTCATTGGTAAATACGGATGGGGGGGGGGGGGGGGTAGGATGGGGAACAGCACTGCAAGAGGGAAGAAGAGTTCTTGGCTCAGAGAAGGGAACAGTTTTATAATGGTTGTGGAACCCCCCTGCAGGGTGCAGTGAGTGGAGGAGCAAGAGAGAAGAGTGCTCCCTGGGGGAATAACTGAGGGTCCTGAAGGGAGTACAAGACTTCCTGTAAACATCAAACTGCCTGCACCTTTCCAAAATCAAAGTTATACTCTGTTTTCTTCACTGTTGCACAATGGGTGGCATTTTTACTAGCCTTTCGCTGAAAAAAAAAAAAAAAGACCAGGGGCACCGTAAAGCATTGTATACCCTCTTATTTGCTATTGCTGTTTGGTTATGCAAATCATGTAAACTAGAGTTCAGACAGCCCTAAGATCTGCCATGGCACTATGGCACAAAAGACATAGTTTTGGGTCTCTTGGACACTACATCTTCACAATATGCCACCTCCATGTACAAGAGAGACAGGGGAGCAGCTGGGTCACCCATGCAACAAAAGGAAATAAGCTTTCCATTCTAATCAACCTGGAGAAACGGGCATAAAACAAAGTCAAAGCTACAGTGACACGCATTCGGCTGCCTTCAAACAAGCCGAGCACCCCGACCTCACACCAATTCGGAGACCGGTCTCCCCTCCCCGTGATCTGCCACCTCTCTCTTCCCCACTCTCCTTGGTCTAGCATGTCACAACCTGTCCTCCCTGTCTGCGATCAGGCACCTCTCCCCGTCAAACTCATACCTGAGGTCGCCCACCAACAGTCCCGCAGCTTTCCTTCTCCGGTGCCCCGTCCCCTATGACACAACTTCACTCTCTCTAAGGCGTCCCGCTTTGCAGGAAACAGGAAGTAACGTCAGAGGAAGGCGGGACACCGGAGAAGGAAGCTGTTGCGGAGGAGCCTGTGGCGGGCGATCTCAAAAACACATTCAGAAAGTAGCGAGCTACAGTTCCTGTGGTGGGGTGTTGCCGTAGGAGCGTGCGAGCCTCTCCGTGGCCACTTACCTACCCAGGGTTCTCCAAGACGTCCAAGCGCGGCTTCCTTCCCCGTTCAATAATTCAGCGCAAACGCACGCACTCTCTTGCCCGGGCTGATGCAGCAAGGCTGACACTGACACATACGCTGTAATGTCCAGCAGCAGCATCACAGGTCACCTGATCTACTCTGGCGCATGCGTATGGTGACGAGGTGCAGCACGTGCAGGTCGCCCGTACGCGCCGGAACAATCAGAAGACGACTTTGGAATGGATGTGTTGCCGAGTTAGAGTGAACCGCGTAGCGTGTGTGTCACTGTTACTCTTGCTGCATCAGGTGCCCGTACAGAGACCTAGTGTGGCTATGTTGAACTACTGAAGCGAGGACTTGGTGGACTTGTTGCACAGTGTTATTGAACTGTGGTTTGCCACCAAAGCAGTAAGTGTTAAGTAGTGCACCGGGAGTTCTATTTATTTATTTTGTTTTAATTCGCGCTGGTTCTACAACTAATGTTAAGCTTAAAACGTAGACTTGGAGGCAGACCCGGGGGGGGGGGGGGCGTTATAGGTAGAATATCAATAGAAATCAAACAAAATAAAACATGGAAAAGAAAATAAGATGATACCTTTTTTATTGGACATAACTTAATACATTTCTTGATGAGCTTTCGAAGGTTGCCCTTCTTCATCAGATCGGAAATAAGCAAATGTGGTAGCTGACAGTGCTTATTTCCGATCTGATGAAGAAGGGCAACCTTCGAAAGCTCATCAAGAAATGTATTAAGTTATGTCCAATAAAAAAGGTATCATCTTATTTTCTTTTCCATGTTTTATTTTGTTTGATTTCTATTGATAACCTTAAGAGTGGACTAACACGGCTACCACACTCCTCTACTTAGGTAGAATATGAAATTAAGCTATTCTGAATATAACTTTTAAGCCAACTAAATAAAAGGTCTACCTTTATGTGCAAGAATGGTGACAACAACGTTACTGTTTATATGGATTGTTCAATTAGAAAGAAAAAGTAGCACTTTATTCTTTTTGTTTTTATTTATGAATGCATATTTCCATGTTTCAAAATAGACTAACAGACAATCACACCATTTATACATGTATATTGTGTAGTGATTTTTTTAAAGTCCGACTTTATTAAAAAAATGTGTGCGTTTTACAAAAAGAAAGCAATAAACGATAACCTATAATAAAAACAGAAAGCCATGACAGTGTGATACAGATGATAATTAGGTAGTGCAGTGTACAAAAGAAGACAAAAGTGACTTTTTCTCCCTGAATTTATGCATTCTATTTGATTTCTTAACCAGGTAGGCTTCAAAATATGCAAGTGTGCACACTAAATTCCACCATTGATCATAATGAACATTGGATAGCTTCTTCCAGGAGTTTAGAACAGTTTTTTAGGCAAGAGAATAGAATCCAGCAGTTAGCTTTCCTATATAATAATTCTTACCACCAACGTTCTAATGTGGGACTGCCTGTGTCCGTGGCTTCTGGAGTTGCTGAGCTAGGCTCCGTAGCCAGGATGACATCACTAATAGCTGATTCGCAGGCAGGGGGAGGAGTAGGGAAACGCGCGTGTTTCCCTACTCCTCCCCCCCCTGCCTGGGAATCAGCTGACAGTGCGCCACTCCCTGCCACTTCAGAGCAAGTGGCAGGGAGCGGCACATCAAAAAACTACAAGCGTGGCACCACAGAACCCCCCCCCCCCCCGGCGCATCACCCAACCCCCCCCCCCCCCCGGCGCATCAAAACCGCTCGCCACCTGCAGATGCCAGTAGCAACACTGTCCGGCCACTGCTGCTTCTCCTGTTGAGCAGCAGCGGCCGCTACAAAAAGAAAAGAATCGATAAATGTTTTTAAACCCAGCCCAAATCATTCACAAATGCCCGCATCTTAAAACGCAGTCTCTGCAGCCGCTCCTCCTCTCGCCTCCACCTCACTGCCCCTGGAGTAAGACCCCGGAGGAGCACAGTGACGTGACAGGCGAGAGGAGGAGCGGCTGCAGAGACTGCGTTGTAAGACTCGGGCATTTGCAAATGATTTGGGCTGGGTTTAAAAACATTTATCGCTTCTTTTCTTTTTGTAGCAGCCGCTGCTGCTGAACAGGAGAAGCAGCAGCGTCCGGACAGCGTTACTACTGGCATCTGCGGGTGGCGATGGGGTTTGATGTGCTTTGGGGGACGGGGGTGTTTGATGTGCCGGGGGGGGGGGATTGGGTGATGTGCCGGGGGAGGGGAGGGTCGCTGGACATGGATGGCTGGAGGCGGGGCAGGGGAGGTGGGGGCTCACACTCACTCACTGTCTCTCACATACACTCTCTCTGATACACTCCCTGTCTATCACACTCTTATCTCTCTGTCACACATACACACAGTCTCTCACACAAACACACTCGCTGTCTCTGTCTCTCTCTCATTCTCTCTATGACACACACACTCCATCTCTCACACACACTCTCTCTCAAACATACACACTCCAAGGAAAACCTTGCTAGTGCCCGTTTCATTTGTGTCAGAAACGGGCCTTTTTACTAGTTTATAACATAATTGGAATGTTATCTGTTCCAACATATACTATGATATGTTTAAACTGAAATTCACAAGTTACAGTTAGGATTCTACCAATAGTATTCCAGATTGAATCCTAATAAGTCTGTAACTGAGATCATAGGAGCCAGCTCTGTGTGGGTGCTTGAGCCACCCCTAATATTGAGAAAATTCCTTGTATATGTCCAGGGAGGGGTTATTTCCACTGGGCTTAGCACCCTCAAAAATTTATTAAAGTTGGCTTCCATGAGTGAGATCATTCTAATATCGAATGTTTTAAGGAACCCAACTGTCTCAAGACCAACATTTTTGAGACAAGGAAGGATTAATAAAATGGAATTTGATAGGGGTCCAAAAAGCTCTGTGCAGTAAGAAAAACATGGATTGAGTAACATTTGCAGATCTAGATGCACCCAAAGTAATATTCCAGAAGCAGTTCCCATCGTTATCTTGCAATGTAAAACAGTTGTCTTCCTGCCAGTCCTTTTTTTAGGCCAGTCATTTTGGTAATTTAAGTGACTGGAGGAGTTTATAAAAGTAAGAAGCCGAATGGCCTATAGCTGTAAACTGTTTACTATAGGTGAGTAGTAAAAGGGTGGCAGCATAGGAGCCGACTCTGTGGGTGCTTGAGCACCCCCAATATTGAGAAAATTCCTTGTATGTGTCCAGGGAAGGATTATTTCCACTGGGCTTAGCACCCCCAATAATTTTGAAAAGTTGGCTCCTATGGGTGGCAGAAAGGCTGGCGCGTGTTATACCGATGCTTTAATAGCATGCAAAACTGAAGCCATTGATGGAAGGCGGTGTCAGGAAGGTTAAATTGGAGTTTTAAGTCAGCTAAGGATTTCCAAAACTGAGAATTATGAAGAGCGCCAGTATCCCAGAGATACCTGCACTGTGCCATTGAGACCATGACACTTTCTTATTACCAATCTAAATATTAGAATTAAACCAAATATAGATTGAGACCATGGGATATCTAAACATTTGTCTAATTCTTTAAGTAGGTTGTAAGTAGCTTTAGCAATAGGATTAGAAACTAAACAAGGGGGTAAAGCCATACCCAGGGTTTTTGACAGAGGATTTAGCTTTTTCTATTTGTAACCATCTTTGAGTAAGAATAGGATTTGAATGCGAACTTAATAACCAAAATATTAATAACCAATTATAAAAGCCTTGCGATAATGTAAAAGGTCAGGAAATCTCCTCCTCCAGCAGATTTGGGAGCCTTTAATTTGGATAATGATATTCTGGGCGGTGAGTGTAGCAGTAGAGAATGACGTGGGGACAAGGTTTTTCCCCGTGTCACTTTCTACTTTGAAGCCTGTTATTGAACTGGACTTATTTATGTTTGATTGATGCAGACAATATTTTTATTTTTTGGAAAAACATGCTGACTACAGCTATCAAAATTTGCATGGGGGATCCTGTACATCCTGCTACCAGCACATCTAATAAGACATCTTCTAATGCAGGAGGGACTGTGGAAGACAAGACAGCTAGAGTGAATCCTGAGATTGTTGCTGACATATTCATCCACAGATTGAAAAATCATATTTCTCCCCTTCAGGGCGTACAGAAAAGGTTGTGTTTTGTACCCCTGCACATTTTAACCGGGTGGATTAGGATTCCTTGGGGTAGTAGAAGTCAGCTATTGTTGAGGTTGGAAGGGTAGAGGGTGGTGGTGGGAGGGTTTATTCTAGTTGCTCATTGTTATTATTGTTTTCTATTTGTAATTTATACACAACAGTTGTACAGCATGTTGTTCCTTTTTATACTTTAATAAAAAGATTTAAATATAAAATCATAATTGTTCGAGGCTTCTGCAAATGAGAACAGATCCCATGGGGATGGGCAGGGACAGGCACAGAGCCTGCAGGGATGGAGACAGGGCCTGCGGGGACTGGGACAAATTTTATCCCCATGTCATTTTCTATGTAGCAATTTAGATGAATAAAACCACTGAATATGAGCATAATTTATAAAATAATAATAGTAACAGTAAAATTAATTTATACAGGCAAAGACAGTTCCAGGTTCTGTTGGCGGTAGTTATTTATGTTCAGATTAAAGTTGGGGGGGTATCTAGGTAAAAAATGGATCCCCTGGATTCTTAGAGTATGACCTTAAAAACAGGTCGCTGTTTTGTTTCGAGGGTTGCTGATGTTTTTAGTATATGTTGCACCCTAGCGCTGACTTGCTCGATCCTTCTCTGACAGGTCTCACCCTCTGAGACACGCTGCTGTCTTCCTATGAGTTTGGCATCCAGCAGAGACTGACTAAGCAGGCCATTGCAGGGAGTTACTGCATACTGAATGTACCTATGGCAGCCAAAACAGCATTGGGTGCCTTGATTCTCAATTTCAGTTGCATTAAGTGCTACTGGGAGAGGGGAACT
Organism: Microcaecilia unicolor; assembly: GCF_901765095.1. NCBI lineage: Eukaryota > Metazoa > Chordata > Amphibia > Gymnophiona > Siphonopidae > Microcaecilia > Microcaecilia unicolor. The sequence continues at coordinate 397,935,252 of NC_044032.1, read as the reverse complement.
GTATTGGCTGGTACAAACATAGAGGGGAGAGAGGAAGCTCCTGCCCATGGGCGGACGTGATAGAGAGAGAGTATAAGCTGGATAAAAATCCACCTCCTTGAAGAAGGAAAGATAGACATTATAAGACCGTTTGGTAGGTGCAGAGGATGAAGATTGATGCTTTATAAATGTTGGGAAGCAGCATAGATACAGGTAGAACTGGAAGAAGAGAAGTGACAAATTACAGAAGGACCTTACGAGACTGGGAGACTGGGCGGCTAGATGGCAGATGACGTTTAATGTGAGCAAGTGCAAGGTGATGCATGTGGGAAAAAAAAACCCGAATTATAGCTACGTCATGCAAGGTTCCACGTTAGAAGTTACGGACCAAGAAAGGGATCTGGGTGTCGTCGATAATACAATGAAACCTTCTGCTCAGTGTGCTGCTGCGGCTCGGAAAGCGAATAGAATTTTGGGTATTATTAGGAAAGGTATGGAAAACAGGTGTGGGGATGTTATAATGCCGTTATATCGCTCCATGGTGCGACCGCACCTTGAGTATTGTGCTCAATTCTGGTCGCCGCATCTCAAGAAAGATATAGTGGAATTGGAAAAGGTGCAGCGAAGGGGGACTAAAATGATAGCGGGGATGGGACGACTTCCCTATGAAGAAAGACTAAGGAGGCTAGGGCTTTTCAGCTTAGAGAAGAGACGGCTGAGGGGAGACATGATAGAGGTATATAAAATATTGAGTGGAGTGGAACAGGTGGATGTAAAGCGTCTGTTCACGCTTTCCAAAAATACTAGGACTAAGTGGCACGCGATGAAACTACAGTGTAGTAAATTTAAAACAAATCGGAGAAACTTTTTCTTCACCCAACGCATAATTAAACTCTGGAATTCGTTGCCAGAGAACGTGGTGAAGGCGGTTTGCTTGGCAGAGTTTAAAAAGGGGTTAGACGGTTTCCTAAAGAACAAGTCCATAAACCACACTAAATTGACTTGGGAAAAATCCACAATTCCAGGAATAACATGTATAGAATGTTTGTACGTTTGGGAAGCTTGCCAGGTGCCCTTGGCCTGGATTGGCTGCTGTCATGGACAGGATGCTGGGCTCGATGGACCTTTGGTCTTTTCCCAGTGTGGCATTACTTATGTACTTAAGTACATGCACATAATAAATATAAACTGCTTTGAATGTACCATAGAAAGGCGGTATATCAAATCCCAATAGCCAAAGCACTGGATCCACTTGGATCCAGCACTCAGAGACACCAAGGGTGGCCCATTCTAGTGCTGGGATGAAGGCCAATGAGTGAGCTTTTTTTGCAGGTCCCAGCCATGTCTAAAACTAGTTCTGGCAGATGCACATTCCTAAATCTGACATTTTCCAATTAATATCAACAATACAAAAAATAGGAATCTAAACAATACTAACAACTTTATCATATACTAAAAATAAAATAGAAAGTCAAATTAAATACTAATTCCAATACACAATTAACAAAATACAAAATAGAAGTTTATTTCAAACTCAAACAATATAACATTACATTAGTTATAAAAAGTGCACTTAAGTATATCCCCCTACAAAATTACAATGATCCATCATACATAATTCTTGAAAAGACTTTTCAATATTGAATCAACATCACCATTAGTTATTCCCACTGTTCAAGATATAAAAATAACAGTTGAGTCAATTCAATTTTTCAAACAATAGAAACAGTTTGATCTTTTCTCAAATATATCCAAATAATTGTTTCCACTCTTTGAAGCCATGATCAGCTTTTAAATTATCTTCTCTCCGTAAGGCTATTTTCCAGTATTTAATTTGACTTTGTATTTTATTTTTAATATTCCAGTCAATAAAATAATAAAATTATTTTTTCTACCTTTGTTGTCATCTGGTCATTTCATTTTTTCTTATTGTGTTGGTCCTAGTCTCTGGTTTCTGCTTTCCTCTTTTCTCTTAACTATCTTGCCAGAGTCGCCTTGTCCATGTGGCGCATCTTTTCTTACCATGTCCACCATCCATCTTCTCTCTGCATCTGTATCAATGTGATCCAGCGTCACCCCTGTCTTCCCGCCATGTTGAGCATTTCCCATCTCTGTGTCCCTCTTGCCCTGTCCAACATAATTATTCTATTCCTCCCCTCCCCCATCTGCCAGCATCTCTCTCTCCATTCCTCCTTGTCTCTCTACCGGCCAGCATCTCTCCCTAACTCTTCCCTCTTTCTGCTCCCCCGGAGTCCAGCAAATATTCCTCTCTCTTCCCTCACTCCTGCTCTGTATCCCCTTTGCAGGACCAGCACCTCTCCCTCTTCCTTCTTTCTCTGCATCTCTCTCCTTTCTTGTCCTTCCCTACCCCTCCCACCAAGTCCAGCAACTCTTTTCCTCTCTTCCTCCACCCCTTCGTTGGATCTCTGTCTTCCCTACCTGACCTGGTCTAGCACCTGTCTCTCTCCTCCCCCCCCCCCCCCCCCCCAATGCAGCACTTCTTTCCCTCTGTCGTACACCACAATCTGGTACTTCTTCTTTTAAGTTCTTCTTTCTTCCATCTGTGCAATGCCGACACCGTCAGCAATAGCAGGCTGCTTCAGCAAGGGCAAGACCCAGCTAAAGGAAGGCCCCCGGGATTGGCTGAAGCAGCCTACTATTGCTGACGGTGTTGGCATTGCACAGATGGAAGTAAGAAGAACTTAAAAGAAGAGGAAAAGTACCGGGTGGCTGGGGGAAGACACCAATGCATGAGATTGGGCCACTTCAGCGTGTGAGCTGGAGAAGTAATCAAATTGCGTGTGTCACACACCGAGGAGTGCATGTGACTTCACTTGTCTGCACTCATCCTCCACCGAAGTGCTGTATCCACCACCCAAGCAGCAATCCTTCTCCGTGGAAGGACTGGATCCTTCCTGATCCAGCACTCATTACTTTGTAAAGTACCATATCCAGCACCCATACTTCTCAGAAGGGATGGACCCTGAATCCAGCACCCATTCTGCTCTGAGAGGCTGAAGCCCCCTGGATCCAGTGCTTATTCTCTTTAAAAGGGCTGCATCCTCCTCAATCCAGCAGTTATTCCCCCCAGAAGGGCTCTATTCACCTGGATCCAGCGCCCGTTCCCCCACCCCTAGAAGGACTGCATCCAGCGCCCGTTCCCCCACCCCGAGAAGGACTGCATCCAGCACCTGTTCTCTCCTCCCCAGAAGGGCTGGATCCACCTAGATCCAGCACCTGTCTCCCACACCCAAAAGGGCTGGATCCAGTACCCAGCCCCCTTCTCCCTGCCCAGAAGGGCTAGATCCAGCACCCGTCTTCCACTCCCCCAAAGGGCTGGATCCAGCGCCCATCTCCCCCCCTCCAAGGTGAGCTGACCCAGTGCCCGTGTCCTCCCCCCCCCGAAGGGCTGCATCCAGCGCCCATCCCTCCCAAAGGGCTGCATCCAGCGCTCATCCCCCCCCCCCCCCGAAGGGCTGCATCCACCTAGATCCAGCACCTGTCTCCCACACCCAAAAGGGCCGGATCCACCTAGATCCAGCGCCTGTCTCCCACACCCAAAAGGGCTGGACCCAGTACCCAGCTCCCCCCCCCCCCCCGCCCAGAAGGACTGAATCTCACCCCTGTCTCCCCCACCCAGAAGGGCTGGATTCTCCAGCCCCCTTCTCCCTGCCCTGAAGGTCTGGATCCAGCACTCATCTCCCCCCTGCGCTACCCTCCCAGAAGGGCTGGATCCAGCGCCCATTCCTCCCCCCCCCCTACCGAAGGGCTGGATTCACATCTCCAGCACCCTGTCTCCCCCACAAAGAGCTGGATCCTGCGTCTTTCGTCCCCTTCCCCCCCCCCCAAAGGGTTGGAGCCATCTGGATCCACTGCCTGGCCCCCTCAAAGGACTGGATCCACGGCCCATTATTCCCCCCCCCCCCCCAAGGGTTGGAAACACCTCAGGAAGTTTGGATCCACATGGATCTAGTATTCATTCTTTTTAGACGGGCTGCATCCATCTGGATCCAGCACCCATTCCCACAAGAAGGGCTGGATCCTCCTTATCCCTCCAAAAGGGCTGGACCAACCCTGATCCAGCACTGATTCCCACCAGAAGGGCAACATGATCCAGCACTTCCTGTGGGGGGGGGGGATCCAGCAGCGAATAATAAGCACAGAGTGGGGGCTCACCGCATTCCAAAAGTAGCAGCGGCAGTTAAAATAAAACAGCTCTGTTTTAAGGTAGTACTGAAAGGGTCGGAGATCCGACTTATCTTCTGGCCTGGTGGCAGGATCCAACTTATTTTATTTTGTCATAGCTGCTGTTCCTCCAGTTTCCTGTAGGATTTTGTTTTCCAGTGGTTCATTCTGGTACAGATGTGTTCTCTTTAAGCAGCTGTATTATGCAATGACTTAATTTTTCTTTCACTTTTCTGTTTTGAATTTTCTTTCTTTTTATATATAGGAGAAATACATGGCAGTGCATAAAAACTGCTTTACAAGTTATCCATAGCAAACAATGTGCTCAAAATGGCTAACATTTGTATGAGACGCCTTCAGAGAAACTATATATAGGCCATGCATTCATTAAATATTTCTATATTTTGATGTAATGAAAAAAGCAGTCAATTAGATTGAACACAAATTAAATATGTGGATTCTCCTTAGGTTCAAATTAATGCAACATTGTTTATTTTTTTTATTTTTGTTACATTTGTACCCCGCATTTTCCCATTTATGGCAGGCTCAATGCAGCTTACATATTATATACAGGTACTTATTTGTACCTGGGGCAATGGAGGGTTAAGTGACTTGCCCAGAGTCACAAGGAGCATTATTCTTCAGGAAGAATTACAATGAACCTTTTAATGTGCAAAATATATTAGAGGTCTGGCAGAGACCCATTTATGAAGTATGTATGCTTCTCAATTAATATTTCCAAATATGCAAAGGCACTTTATTAACTTGGAAATATTAATTGGGAAGCATACATACTTCATAAATGGGTCTCTGCCAGAACCTCTAACGCAGTGGTTCCCAAACTTTCTCGGGTCAAGGCAGCCTTAGTGTATGAGTTATTTTTCCTCGGCGCCCCTAAGTCAAAAGAAATACCATAACAAAGCATAACAGTTCTGCTTATTAAGTACAGTAGTTAGGTCCAAGAAATTAAACTGAAATAAAAATATTATATTCTTAAATAACCATAATGTTGACCATATCCACTGCTGCCAGTAAAATCAGTTCTTCTGCGATGGTGTGAGGCTTTTTACACTTTGCGGCTCTGTATGCCACCTTGTATGATGCTAGCAGAGCAATGCTTGGTATTGATGCTTGTTTAAAAAATGTACATTTTTGTTCTTTCAATTCTTTTAACTTTCTTGTAAAATAATCACAGGATGTACTAGCCATGTTCAGATGTTTGGTCTCTAAGTGGTGTTTTAGTTTACTTGGGATCATGCATTCTGGAGCCAAAATTTTGAGACATACTACACACTGCGGATGCTCCTCATGATTGACATTTACCGAGATAAAACCCAAATCTAGGTAAGTATCATCATATTTCTGATATTTTCATTTCTTCACAACTTTATCACTCGTCTGTGGTTCATCTTCCTTTTCTTCAGTTCTGCGATTCTTGTTCAAAATTTTTTTTCCATGGTGCAGCCTTCTGCTTTCAAAGGTTGTTGCCTGCAGTCAGGGCTGGTGCTGCAGTTTTTTTTTTACATCCAGTGTTGTTGATTTGACATTGCACTCCAGCAACTGCCTTCTGCCTGCACTCGTTCGCCAAGATTGTTGCAGTAATTTTTTACATCCAATGTTGTTGATTGGCGTTGCACTCCAGCAGCAGCCGTCTGCCTGCACCTTTATGGGTTCTGTTAATAAACCAAGAAAGACTCTTCATATTTCTTGAGTGATGTATTTCTCTGAGCCACCATAAATCTTATGAAGCATTTCTCCCTCTGTCACCCCTCTCCCCTTTCTACACAGTATCTCTCTCTCCCCTCCACCCCTATATCTCCTGTTGAATACCCTGCCTTTGCTGATTGCATCTTGTTTCAGTTTGTTATTCATTTTTTTTTTCTTGAGTGTACAACCAAAAATACACACATTCCATACTTGGGTTATGAGGGTCTGAGCGCACTACCTAGGTAAAATGGCAGAAGACGTTGAGGGAGTTCTCACTGGCAATGGATAGCATGGGGCACGATTACCTTTCAGCTAGAAATCTTAAGAGTGAGAGTGTGGAAAGGGCCTAGCCTGGCAGTTGCAGCCGTTATTTACCACTACTAGCTAGATGTTGTGATGCACTTGCTTGAAAAACCCCAGAGTTTGATAGGTCTGCATGTTATTTGGCCTTTTTGAAAATAAGTTCAAATAACATGTTGAACCATCAAACACTGGGTTTTCAAGTAACTGCAGTACAACAGCGACAGCAATTCACACACTCTTCCTGTTCCCCACCACCATATATAGGAGCCCTTTATGTTTATCCCATGCATTTTTGAATTCCATTACTGTTTTCATTTCCACCACCTCCCGCAGGATGGCATTCCACGTATCTACCACCCTCTTAGTGAAAAAGTACTTCCTGACATTATTCCTAAGCTTGCCCCCCCCCCCCTGAAACCTCAATTCATGTCCTCTAGTTCTACCAGTTTCCTGTCTATGGAAAAGGTTTGTTTGAAAATTAATACCTTTCAAATATTTGAACATCTGTATCATCACCTGTGTTTCTCTTTTCCTGCAGAGTACTAATGTTCAGGTCCTCAAATTTTTCCTCATAGATCTTGCAACGCAAACCCCATACCATTTTGGTTGCTTTTCTGAGAATTGTTTCAAGGCTTTTTACATCCTTAGCAAGATACAACCTCTAAAACTGAACATAATACTCCAAGTGGGGTCTCAACAACAACTTGTAGCGTGGCATCAACATCTCCTTTCTTCTACTAATTATATCCCTCTCTATGCAGCCTAGCCTCCTTCTGGCTACGACCACTGCCTTGTCGCATTGTTTCGTCACCTTGAGATCCTCAGACATCATCACCCCAAGGTTCCTCTCCTGAGCTGTGCTTATCAATCTCTCTTCTCCTATCTCGTACATCTCCTTTGGATTTCTGCACCCCAAGTGCATCACTTCACTTTTTGGCATTAAATTTTAGCTCTATATAACACATAGAAACCATTGTACGTTTCTCACTTATCTCTATTTTTAAAATTTTTTTATAATGCTGTGAGCCCCACCCCAAACACATCATGTTTGAATAATAGTAGAAGTGCTCAGTGACATACATATTACTCAGGCGAGTCTACTGGAATGGTAATATGTCTTATTTAGACATCATTGCACTTCTGCCCTCCCTTACCACCTATATCATAAAGTCCATTTAACAATTTAGCTGCCAGACCTTTGACCATGCTTCTAGTTTTTGGAGCTCGCTTTTCATGGTTTCAGCTCCCTCTGGGGTACCCACTGTATTGACTATCTTAGTGCCATCTGCAACTAAGGCAAACATTTCCCTCTAACCCTTCAGCAATGTCTCACAAATATATTAAACAGAATCTGCTCCAGCACCAACCCCTAAGGCACTCCACTACTCACCTTCCTTTCCAAAAACCAAAATATACAAGCATTAAAATGAAATATAAAAAAGAAAATATATAAAACAATATTTAAAACAGTAAATAAAATATAAATAAAATCAGAACTATGAAAATCATAAAAAACATATAAAATATCAAAGGAATAAAAAAACATGATATGAACAATACATACAGGGATGGATCAGTATACCAATTTGTATGGGTATCAGGATACATCAACAATTGCAAGGAACACCATCTATTGTAAAAAGAATGATTACAATTATAAAGAATGAAAACATCAAGAATTAGATATATAAAACTTTAATGCTCATTGTGGAAAAAGTAGAAACATACTATCTGAAAAAGAGGACAAACAAGCCAAGAGAAAGAAAATTTCCTATGGGTGTCTCTAGCGTTAGCGCATGCTAAAAATGCTAATGTGCCTATAGCGCAGCTTAGTAAACAGGGCACCTGTTGTAAGTGCAAGAATAGATACAGATTAACTTTACCAAAAAAGTAGCACTATCAGCTGACAGTGGAGGAAAAAGATATAAGATAAATGTCAAACATTTCAAATGCTAGCTTGGGGAAAATAAAACTACAAAGAAGTGAAAAACACAAGAAAAGGTAAAAGCTCATATTCAAAAGAAACCACACTTGAGGTCTAAACTACAAAGTGAAAACAATAGAAAAAAGTGTAGAACAAACTGCAATAAAACCAAATATAGGAACTAGAAATATGTGTGTGGGAATTTAGAGTGAACTGTAAACGTATATTTTAAACAGGGGCGTAGCTACGGGTGGGCGTGGGTGGGCCCAGGCCCATCCAATCTCAGCTCAGGCCCACCCAGACATCTGGCAGCTCTCCAGTCCTGCCGTGATTGTCCCTACGTTTTTTTTTGTTTTTTTTAGTGCGGGCGCCTGGTGGGTCGAATGGGTCGCTACTGTTGCTCACTGCCGGTACCGCTACTGTTGCAGATTTCCGGTGTGATCTCTGCTCCTGCTTTTTGCCATACTCTTACTCTCCCCCCCCACTGTGCAGCCGACCGCGCCGCAGTGCTGCATGGCGAAATTTGCCGTCTGCGGTCAGTGTCCCGCAGTTCCTGCTGCAGCTGGAACGATCAGCCTTGAGCCTGCCCCCCCCCAGGCCTCAGAACTCCTCCGTGGCACCACAACAACAGCCCACATGGAGGGGAGAACAATAAGCTGGGCTCTCTGAGGCTGCACCTTTACCAAAGCCCAGGTACAAAAATAAAATAATTTTTACTTAAAATGTAAAGTTAGTGTAATGCTGCTAGCTGGTGGTGCCGGTGGGCTTCTGGGTAGGGTGGGCTCTTCACTGCCTAGGGCACTAAATATACCTTTTTTCGCTAGGCAGTGAACAGCCCACCCTCCACCCAAAAACCCACCAAGGAACCACTATGACAAATATACAATCTTTTAAAAATTTTAACCTGCACACTAATAACATTTAATTAATGTTGGTGGGGATACTCTGCAGTGCCCAAGTTAAAACATTTTTTTGTTAAAAGTTTTAAATTTAATGTAGGTGGGTTTCTGGGTTGAGGTGGGCTCTGCAGTGCCCAGCATATATTTTTAAAAAACAGTATATTTAATGCTGATGTTGTTCAGGGTGGGTAGGGAGGAGATGCCAGACATTGGGGTGATGGATAGGGGGTAGGACAGGGCTGATGTTAGGCTACAGGGTTGGAGGGGGTTAGGGTAGGGCTGATGCCTAGCTATGGGATGGATGGTGGGGTAGGGAAGGGCTACAGGGATGGATGAGGGGTAAGATAGAGAAGGGAAGGTCTGATGCTGGGCTACGGGGTTGGGTAGGAAAGGAAAGGAAGGGCAGATGCCAGGCTATGGAGATGGATTGGGGGGGTAGGTATGGGTAAAGCTGATACCAGGCTACGGGGATAGATGGGTGAGAAGGGAAGGGCTGATGCCAGGTTACAGGACAATTTCTAATTTGGTCCTGTAATTGATGAGGTTTGTGCCTTTGTTGTTGGAATTAGTGTTAAGGCTTGCAACATAGGCTCTGAGAAGTCTCTTTGCAGACTGGGAGACTGGGTGTCTAAATGGCAGATGACGTTTAATGTGAACAAGTGCAAAGTGATGCATGTGGGAAAGAGGAACCCAAACTATAACTACGTCATGCAAGGTTCAGCATTGGGAGTCACGGACCGAGAAAGGGATATAGGTGTCGTCATCGATGATACGTTGAAAACTTCTGCTCAATGTGCTGCTGTGGCTAGGAAAACAAATAGAATATTGGATATCATTAGGAAAGGGATGGAAAACAAAAATAAGGATATTATTCTGCTGTTGTATCGCTCCATGGTGCGACCGCACCTCGAGTATGTTGGATTATTTGTAGTAAATAATTAGCAGATTTTATACACACAGCTTCAGCTTTAGAAATGTTAATTTCTTTTCTTCATCTCTCTCACATACACCCCAGAATAATTCACTGCTGAGTCACTTTAAAGTTGAAGTAACAAAACATCTGTTTACTCACAGTTTGTAGTTAGATTATATTCAGACAGGCTTATATAAACATAATACTATACATTTGGATTATCAGCTCTTTCCATGTGCTTAGATGGTAATGGATGCTCACACCATAGATCCTCAGGCTAGGAGAGATCATGAGCTCCATGTGCTGTGCCTAATCACACCCACAGGAAGTTGCATGGGTGTGACCTCTCTAGGTAATTCACATCAGAGGTCACAGAGTAATCACAGAGACAAACATTGCTGACAGACAATGCATGTAAAATACAATACATTATTCCAACAAACCCCTTCTCATGCATAACTGTCATGCAATTATTAATTCATACAAAGTCCAAGCTTTATTCGCAGATTCTCAAAACGTTCTCTGGGTAACGGTTTGGTCATGATGTCAGCTGTCATCTCACTGGTGTGACAATAGTCTAGACTGATGACCCCTTCTTTCGCCAGCTCTTGCACGTTGTGATATTTCGTTGCGATGTGCTTGGTGCGTGACTGAACCTTGTCATTCTGTGACAGTCTGATGCAGCTTTGATTATCTTCCTTTATCTGGATTGGTCTCTGTTCATCTATTCCAAAATCCAGCAAAAGTTTTTCAATCCACATCAGTTCTCTGCATGCTTCTGATACAGCCACATATTCAGCTTCTGTAGAAGACAGACTCACAATACTTTGTTTATGACTGGCCCAAGAAATTTGTACATTTCCATACATAAACACATATCCACTTGTGGATTTATAATCAGAATGATCCCCTGCCCAATCTGAATCACAGTAACATATTAGTTTTGGATTACTATTGGCTGAAATCTTTAATTTACAATCAATGGTACCTTTTAAATACCTTACCATCCTTTTAACTGCAGTCCAATCTGATTTGGTAGGTGAGCTGACCCTTCTGCTCAAAATTCCTACTGCATTTGCTATATCAGCCCTGTATGTGGTAGTCAGATATAAAAGCTTACCTATGGCTGATCTATATTGGATGTTATCTGGTAAAGGTTCTCTTACTGTTTCATCCTTCAGAAAATCAGTGATCATGGGAGTGCTTACAACTTGGGCATCTTGCATACCTAAACTTTCAATAAGCTCATTTATTTTCTGCTTCTGGCTTAGAAGATAAGAACCATCATTTTGTTTCTCAATTTCTATACCAAGATAGTATGACACATTACCAAGTTCTTTTATCTCAACATTCTGGTTTAAATATTTTACAATGTCCTTGTACTCTTGCTCACTTTCGCTTGCAATGAGCAGATCATCAACAAAAGCTAAAATGTATGCATATTGTCCATTTCTGCACCTAGTGTACAAGCATTTATCTGCTTCACCTTGCTTAAATCCTAAATTTGTCAATATTTCATGCAATTTGTCATTCCAACATTTTGCACTTTGCTTTAATCCATAAAGACCTTTGTTTAATTTACACACTAGCTGTCTTTGTTTTGTATTTATGAAACCTGTTGGCTGTTCCATGTACAAGTCTTCAGTTATATCTCCATGAAGAAATGCTGTTTTCACATCAATGTGGTTGACTTGCATGCCTTTTGAGACTGCAATGCTCAGAAGTGTTCTAATTGTCGTGTGTTTCACTACAGGTGCAAACACTTCATCAAAATCTTCTCCATATTTTTGAAGATATCCCTTTGCGACTAATCTGGCTTTATACCTTTCCACTTTTCCTTGTGCATTCCTTTTTAACTTGAATACCCATTTGCATCCTATAGCTTTCTTGCCAGGAGGTAATTTTGTAAGAATCCAAGTATTATTTTTATGCAATGCATCAATTTCTTCTTGTGCAGCTTTACGCCATTCAGCAGCTTCTTCTGCTGGCATTTTCGCAATCTCATCCCATGTTAAGGGCTCTTGAGCTTCTGCTGACTTTGTTAGGTAAGACAGTCTTGGGGGTGGAACACCTTTGTTTTCCCTGGATGAGCGTCTGACAACAGGTTGGTCCGACCTTTCCGCATCCTCTAAATCTGAGAGTCCTTCTCCAATTGATTCCCCTTCTCCAACTGTACTGTCTCCTGCAATGATCCTTTCTGTGTCTGCTTCCTCTGCCTGTTCCTCGTTAGATACAGATGAGTTGCTTTCAGACATCTGCCTTGGTATGGCATTTATATACACTGGCATGTCTATTATGGTTCTAGTTTCATATTCTGGATGATAAGGCTCATCTGGGATAATCCAGCCTTTATCAACCCTTTTGTTTTCATCAAAATATGTAACATGTCTTATGCCAACAATGCCAGTTTTCAGATTCAAAATTCTATATCCTTTGTGTCCTGGAGCATAGCCAACTAAAATGCCCCTTTCTGTTGTGGAATCCAGCTTATGCCTTCTTTGCTTTGGTACATGAGCATATGCTGTACTTCCAAATGTTCTTATGTGTGACAGGTTTGGCTTCCTACCATGCCATGTCTCATGTGGTGTGCGCTCAGCACCTTTAGTTGGCATTCTGTTTTGTAGGTACACTGCTGTGAGAATGGCTTCCCCCCATAGTCTTTTAGGGAGATTGCTATCTGACAGCATACATCTGGTAATTTCCACAAGTGACCTAAATTTTCTCTCTGCAACAGAATTTTGCTCTGGTGTATAAGCTACTGTTGTGATATGCTGAATGCCTTCTTGTTCTAGAAATGTGCGCATGCTTTGTGAAGTGAACTCACCACCATTGTCGGTCTGAAGAACCTTTGGTTTTCTTTCAAATTTATTGCTCACCATGGCTACGTATTTCTTCAGCATGTCTGTGACTTGACTTTTTTCTTTCAGCAAATAGGCCACACAGTATCTAGAGAAATCATCCAAGAATATTAGCACAAATCTGTTATTTCCCAATGATGGGATATTAAACGGTCCACATAAGTCACTGTGTATTAAGTCTAGTACTTTATTACTCCTATTTCCTGTGTATGCAGGAAATGAGGGTCTCACACCTTTTTGAGTAACACAGTCTATGCATTTCTCCATTTTACCAGTATCTGCACTTATTTCAATGCCTGTAGCAAGTTGCTTACTGTAAAGATCCTGGATCACCTTAAAATCACGATGTCCCAGGCGGCGGTGCCAGATTTCCAGACTACATTTACCATCATTCTTCCTTACTTGCGCCATATGTGAGGCTTCACCTGAAATGCTCAGTTTATAAATATCATTATGCATAAAAGCTTCAGCATACACTTCATCATTTTTAGAGATTGTGCACTTACTGTTTTCAAAATGAATCACAAATCCCTTCTTATCTAATGTAGATACACTAAGCATATTGCAAACTGCTTGGGGAATATACAAGACATCACTTACAGGAATTTCTTTAACTTCATTAGACACTTTGCATTTTAAGAATCCAATGCCTTTTGCTTGGATCTTAGCAGTCCCTGCGTTTGCAGTATTAAGAATACCTTCTTCTGGACACATTTCCTGAAAGAAATCCTTACAATTGGTTAAATGGCATGTGCTCCCCGAATCCAAAATCCAAGTACTTTCATTTGAATTATTATTTACCATAGTCAAAGATTTTTCTGCCATTAGAAAGCCCTGGTGTTTATCTTTGTCCTTCATACATTTCCTGGTTTGAAAATTCTTTAGTTCCATTGGCTTAGGTGAGCTAGAGGGGGTGTTTTGTGTTTCCTTACACCATTTAGATACATGTCCCTCCTTTCCACATGAGTAGCAAATCAGCTTGCCCTTGGGTGGAGTTTTCCCATAGCTCCACCTTCCTCTATTCTTTGCCAAGAAATTTGTTTCATTTCTCTCTGACTGTCTTTGAGAACACATCTCCTCAGAATCATTAATTATGCATTCCTGCCTCAATTTTGATGCTGCCTGTTCAAACGATTGCCCTTCAATGGCTTCATTCACAGACCTAAAAACATCAAACTTCTTTGATAGTGAGGTAAAAAGAAATGCTCTTTTCAATGCATCACACATGGGAATTCCAGAAAGTTCTAACTTTTGAAATGAAGACATAAGATGCATAATGTGATCATTACACTTACTTTTATCCCTTAATTTGGTTTCATTCAACTCTGCCAACCAAATTGGTTGCTGTTTTGCATATGTAGTTGCATACATAGTTCTCAGTTTATCTAAAATTTCCTTTGCTGTATCTTTTGCCTCCACCAATATGGCTTGTTTCTCTGAGAGAGCTTCAAAAAACATGCACTTCACATAATAGTTTGCATTGTCCCATTCAGCCATATTTTCAGCTGTTCTGTTTTGGTCTAAACATATGCTTAATTTCTTTGCTTGAAGGAGACATCCGAATCTTAGCTCCCATTGCTTATAATTATGTTCAGTTAACTTAGGCACCTTGAGAGAGTGGAAAAATGGTGAATTTCCTCCCTCAGCCATTTCTTAGCCTTCTGTCTGCTGTTTAGTGTGTGGGGGGAGAGAGAGACAGACTGAATCTTTCTTTTAAAACTTAAGAGAAAAAATTTGGCTTTTTCACTGCCTGGTAATATTTCTCTTTTTCCTTTTTCAATTCCTGGGCTGGGCCCATAACCCTTTTGTTGGATTATTTGTAGTAAATAATTAGCAGATTTTATACACACAGCTTCAGCTTTAGAAATGTTAATTTCTTTTCTTCATCTCTCTCACATACACCCCAGAATAATTCACTGCTGAGTCACTTTAAAGTTGAAGTAACAAAACATCTGTTTACTCACAGTTTGTAGTTAGATTATATTCAGACAGGCTTATATAAACATAATACTATACATTTGGATTATCAGCTCTTTCCATGTGCTTAGATGGTAATGGATGCTCACACCATAGATCCTCAGGCTAGGAGAGATCATGAGCTCCATGTGCTGTGCCTAATCACACCCACAGGAAGTTGCATGGGTGTGACCTCTCTAGGTAATTCACATCAGAGGTCACAGAGTAATCACAGAGACAAACATTGCTGACAGACAATGCATGTAAAATACAATACATTATTCCAACAGAGTATTGTGTTCAATTCTGGTTGCCGCACCTCAAAAAAGACATAGTGGAATTGGAAAAGGTGCAGAGAAGGGCGACAAAGATGATACAGGGGATGGGACGGCTTCCCTATCAGGATAGGCTGAAGAGGCTGGGGCTCTTCAGCTTGGAGAAAAGGCGGCTGAAGGGAGATATGATAGAGGTCTATAAGATAATGAGTGGAATGGAACGGGTCGATGTGGAGCGTCTGTTTACACTTTCCAAAAATACTAGGACAAGGGGGCATGTGATGAAGCTGCAGTGTGGTAAATTTAATTGGAGGAAATGTTTCTTCACTCAACGCGTAGTTAGACTCTGGAATTTGCTGCCGGAAAAGGTTGTTAAGGCAGTTAAGTTAGCAGACTTCAAAAAAGAGTTGGATGGCTTCCTGGAGGAAAAAGCCATAGAATGTTATTGAATGGATGAGGGAACACAGTATTTCTAGGATGGGCGGGACAAATTGCTTGTTCTTTTGGCCGCTGTCGGTGACAGGGTGCTGGGCTTGATGGACCCTTGGTCTGTCCCAGCATGGGGTAAATTAATTGATGTTGAAATAAAAGTAAATTCTGTCAAGAGGACTTTATATTTCCCTCATGTCTTATTTTTAACAACATAAATGATATTTGGGCTCTTTTTTTTGTTGTGCCACAGACTGCAGCGTTCAGTGTTTTGCCTACATGAACATTATAGTTGAGAATAGCTGATGTAGATTGTGAATGTGGGGGTGGCTAAGCTTTAGTAAAAGGGCCACTTTATTATGCTTCTGCTACTTACCTATATACACAATGCCCACCCATATTAGCTCTGGGCCCACCCAAAATGTCAGGTCTGGCTACGCCACTGATTTTAAAAGTAAACTGAGAAAGGATATTAAAATGCAGCAAAAGTGTAAGGGGTGAAATATGAGCTTTTACCTTTTCTCATTGGTCTTTTGTGTTTTTCACTCTGTATAATTTTATTTTCTCCACACTAGTTTTTTTTATACATTTGTAATGTTTGATGACAGCTGATAGTGCTATGTTTTTGGTAACGTTAATCTGTATCTATTCTTGCACTTTGCACTAGGTGTTGACTTGCACTCTTTTTCCCTTTTACACTTTTAAAATATTTCCTCCTCTCTGGCTTGTCTTCTTTTTTTCACATACAGCCCTGTTTCCTAAGGCGCGTTATCATTTTTAGTGTGTGCCACAAGACACACTCATATATTCCTATGGGTGGCTGTAGCATTAGCGTGTGCTAATTTTTAGCACATGCTAAAAACACTAGTGCATCTACAGCATAGCTTAATGAACAGGGCCCTTAGTATGTTCCTACTTTTTTCATAATGAGCATTACAGTTTTGTATGTTTAATTCTTGATGTGTTCAATCTTTATAATTGCAATCATTCTTTTTACAATAGATGGTGTTCCTTGCAGTTTTACCCATACAAATTGGTGTATACTGATTCATCCATGTATGTATTATTCATGGGTTTTTTTTTTAATCCTTTGATAATTTGTATGTTTTTTGATTCTTATAGTTCTGATTTTATTTATATTGTATTTACTGTTTTAAAGATTCTTTTATATTTTATATGTTAAATGATTTAAATAGTAACATAGTAGATGACGGCAGAAAAAAGACCTGCATGGTCCATCCAGTCTGCCCAACAAGATAAACTCATATGTGTATACCTTACCTTGATTTGTACCTGCCTTTTTCAGGGCACAGACCGTACAAGTCTGCCCAGCAGTATTTCCCGCCTCCCAACCACCAGTCCCGCCTCCCATCACCGGCTCTGGCACAGACCGTTTAAGTCTGCCCTCTACTATCCTCGCCTCCCAACCACCAACCTCTCTTCCCCCACCTGCTCCGCCACCCAATTTCGGCTAAGCTTCTGAGGATCCCTTCCTACTGCATAGGATTCCTTTATGCATATCCCACGCATGTTTGAATTCCGTTACCGTTTTCATCTCCACCACCTCCCGCAGGAGGGCATTCCAAGCATCCACCACCCTCTCCGTGAAAAAATACTTCCTGACATCTTTTTTGAGTCTGCCCCCCTTCAATCTCATTTCATGTCCTCTCGTTCTACCGCCTTCCCATCTCCGGAAAAGATTTGTTTGCGGATTAATACCTTTCAAGTATTTGAACGTCTGTATCATATCACCCCTGTTCCTTCTTTCCTCCAGGGTATACATGTTCAGGTCAGCAAGTCTCTGCTCATACGTCTTGGAACGCAAATCCCATACCATTCTCGTAGCTTTTCTTTGCACAGCTTCCATTTTTTTAACATCCTTCGCAAGGTACGGCCTCCAAAACTGAACACAATACTCCAGGTGGGGCCTCACCAATGACTTGTACAGAGGCATCAACACTTCCTTTCTTCTGCTGATCACACCTCTCTCTATACAGCCTAGCAACCTTCTCGCTACGGCCACCACCTTGTCACATTGTTTCGTCGCCTTCAGATCCTCGGATACTATCACCCCAAGATCCCTCTCCCCCTCAGTACCTATCAGACTCTCACCGCCTAACACATAAGTCTCTCATGGGTTTCTACTCCCTAAATGCATCACTTTGCATTTCTTCGCATTGAATTTTAATTGCCAAACCTTAGACCATTCTTCTAGCTTCCTCAGATCCCTTTTTCATGCTTTCCCTCCCGGGTGTCCACTCTGTTGCAAATCTTAGTATCATCCGCAAATAGGCAAACCTTACCTTCTAACCCTTCGGCAATATCACTCACAAATATATTGAACAGAATCGGCCCCAGCACCGATCCCTGAGGCACTCCACTACTCACCTTTCCCTCCTCCGAGCGAACTCCATTTACCACCACCCTCTGTGGTCTGTCCGTCAACCAGTTCCTAATCCAGTTCACCACTTCGGGACCTATCTTCAGCCCATCTAGTTTATTTAAGAGCCTCCTGTGGGGAACCGTGTCAAATGCTTTGCTAAAATCTAAGTAGATTACGTCTATAGCACGTCGATGATTCAATTCTCCAGTTACCCAATCAAAGAATTCAATGAGATTCGTTTGGCACGATTTCCCTCTGGTAAAACCATGTTGTCTCGGATCTTGCAACTTATTGGCTTCCAGGAAATTCACTATCCTTTCCTTCAGCATTGCTTCCATTACTTTTCCAATAACCGAAGTGAGGCTTACCGGCCTGTAGTTTCCAGCTTCTTCCCTATCACCACTTTTGTGAAGAGGGACCACCTCCGCCGTTCTCCAGTCTCTCGGAACCTCTCCCGTCTCCAACGATTTATTAAACAAATCTTTAAGAGGACCTGCCAGAACCTCTCTGAGCTCCCTCAATATTCTGGGGTGGATCCCGTCCGGTCCCATGGCTTTGTCCACCTTTAGCTTTCCAAGTTGTTGATACACACTCTCTTCCATGAACGGTGCTGTATCCACTCCATTCTCAGGTGTACTTTTGCCAGTCCCTCGCGGTCCTTCTCCAGGATTTTCTTCAGTGAAAACAGAACAAAAGTATCTATTTAGCAAATTGGCTTTTTCTTCATCATTATCTACATAGTGGTTCTCTGTATCTTTTAGTCTCACAATTCCCTTTTTAGTCATTCTTCTTTCACTAATATACCTGAAGAAATTTTTGTCACCCCTCCTTACATTTCTAGCCATTTGTTCTTCCGCTTGCGCCTTCGCCAGACGTACCTCTCTCTTGGCTTCTTTCAGTTTCATCCGGTATTCCTCCCCGTGTTCCTCTTCTTGAGATTTTCTATATTTCTGGAACGCCAACTCTTTAGCCTTTATTTTCTCAGCCACTTGCTTGGAGAACCATATCGGTTTCCTTTTTCTCTTGCTTTTATTTACTCTCCTTACATAAAGGTCTGTGGCCCTATTTATTACTTCTTTCAGCCTGGACCACTGCCCTTCCACTTCATGTACGTCCTCCCAGCCCATCATCTCCTTCCTCAGGTATTCCCCCATTTTACTAAAGTCAGCACGCTTGAAATCCAGGACTTTGACTTTAGAGTGGCCGCCCTCCACTTCAGCCGTCATATCAAACCAAACCGTTTGATGGTCACTGCTTCCCAGGTGTGGACCCACTCGGACATTTGACACACTATCCCCATTTGTGAGTACCAGATCCAGCATCGCTCCCTTCCTCGTGGGTTCCGTCACCATCTGTCTGAGCAGAGCACTTTGGAAAGCATCCACGATCTCTCTACTTCTTTCCGATTTGGCAGACGGAACCTTCCAATCTACATCCGGCAGATTGAAATCTTCCATCAACAGAACCTCTTTTTTCTTTCCTAATTTTTGAATATCTGCGATCAGATCTTTATCTAGTTCCTCTAATTGTGTCGGGGGTCTGTAGACAACACCCACGTGGACAGAGGTTCTGTCATCTCTTTTTAAGGTGATCCATATCTCTTCTTTCTTTCCCCAGGTCCCTGTCATTTCAGTCACCGTGATATCATTCCTCACATACAGAGCTACTCCTCCACCTTTACGACCCTCTCTATCCTTCCTAAATAGATTATAGCCTGGTATGCTTGCATCCCATTCGTGGGAACCGTTGAGCCACGTCTCTGTGATTGCAACAACATCTAAGTCTGCTTTCAACATCAGGGCTTGAAGGTCGTGAACTTTATTGCTTAGACTACGAGCATTTGTGGCCATCGCTTTCCATCTATATTTCCTGTTATGTGTTCCAACATTAGTGATTTGGGGGGTGTGTTTTTACTTTGGGTACCTTTGTGTCTTTTTGTTCCAACTTTATTGCTTTTTCCTCTGCGTCAGTTCTATTTTCAGGGGCATCACAGTATTGTAATGGAGCAAAAGAATTCTCTAGTGGCAACACTTGTGCGGGTGGATGCTTCTGTGTCACCTGACGAAGTCTGCCTGAGCCTACTGTGAACCATCTGTTCTTATGTGGTTTTATTCTTTGAGGCAGTGGTGAGAAGTTATTTTTCTGTGTAGTTCTAGAAGGTGCTTGAATTGCATACAAATCTTGTATTACTTTACTGAGCTCTTGTTGTAAACTAGATAGCTGAAGACAGATAGGACAAGCTTTAAGTCTCCAGATGATTGGCCTTAATGATTTTCATAGTAGTTCTGATTTTATATTTTATTTACTGTTTTAAAGATTTTTTTTTATATTTCATTTCAATGCTTGTATATTTTTTTTTGTAAAGTGATTTATGATGTTATTTTTGTTAATTACAGAAGACTCCTGAAGCAGGTGCCTTCCGCACTGAAACACAGGACTGCATCAAGTCATATTTGAGGTGTTCATTGTAGTATTTTGATTTGTTAATAAATATACCAGAGTCGGAACTTCAGTGGTCACTCCACCATTTCTTTTTCAAAAGGAGTATCTTCTGCTTTTTTTTTTCTCAACATTGGACTCGACACAGAGGGTGCATATGGGTTCAAAATCATCCTCATCGGCACCAAAGCACCACCATACTGAGCGTTGGGGGAAGCCCAAGCAGCATAAGCATTGATCCTCTTCAATGCACAGTGCTGTGAGCACTTTGGCATCAGCATTGCTAGTACCCAAGGGCCAGCACCAGGAGGAGCACTCCCACGCTTTCGTAGACGTAGTGTGCAAGTCTCCAAGCAGCCAGATTCCCAGTTCTGGTTCGGCACTGATTCCTTCTCAGGCTACCTCTGTCCCAGCTCCCCTGCCTTTGCTGATGTCTTCCTTTAATGAGTGGTACCGAGCCATGCTCAGAAGCTGGCGCAGATACTGCAGTTGCACTCCGCTCAGGCAGCGATGGCGCTTGCTCCAACTGCAGATCAGCCCCAAATGCTTCCTGATACTAAAGATGCCCATGGGAATATATTGGCATCTTTAGCTTTTAGCACACGCCTATTTTAGCTCACACTAGTAAAAGACCCCCCCCCCCCCCCCCCCCCAAGTGATATAACGATGAATTTTGTAAAATGTTTTCTCCCAATGCATGTGTCATGAGATGCATGTATATTTGCCATGGCTTTTCCTGTATTTTACAAAAGGCTCTGCATTCAGTGAGCCTTTTATAAAATATCTTGTGAATTTTGAATGCCTCGCCTTGGATGCTCCTTTTTCAATTTAAACACTCTACAAAACTGGGGGTTACTTTTAGGCAAAACAGCTTCTAAACTTTACAAACATCTCCATAAGAACTCTACTCCCATGAAAACACTATAAAAAACATCTGGGCTATAGATACTAACTGTTCTTTGTGAAATGATCAATGGTCTCTATTCTGGACTAAGGTCAACAGACCCTTAACATCTGTGTCTATTTTACAGTAGAAGTCCAAACATCCAGACTGCACAGGGATTGGATCAGTCTGGATTTTTGTTTTTTTCCCAAATTCTCAAGCACTGTGCACTCTCCCTCCACTCCCAGGCTCCCCCCCCCCCCCCAAATCCTCCCCTATGGCTATTCTGGTATTTTCCCTCACTCCCAGCCCCTGGCTTGCTCCCTTTCTAACCTGAAGTCTTCACAGTACAGTACCAGTGGCAACTTTACTCACTGGCTGCCTTCTGCATGCACCGGGGCCCTTCCTCTCTAACCCATACACAGAAAGGGTGGTATGGGTTAGAGAAGAAGGACCCAGTGCATGCTGGAGGTAGCCAGTGAGTAAGGCTTCAGGACTTAAGCTTAGAAAGGGAGCAAGTGGGCAGGGCCGGGACTGGTATTGGTGGGGGGGGGGGGGGGGGGGATCATGCGGGTAGGGTGGTGGAGGCGTAGCCATGGGAGGGGCCTTGGGGTACCCAGTAAGGTTGGTACTGTGAAACTTCAGGTTAGAAAGGGAGCATGCGGGGAGGAAGGTGGAGGTGTAACCACAGGGGGGGGGGGGGGGCTAGGAGTGAAGGGAAAGCACACAGGGCTGGATGAGAAGCGGTATTGTGGTGGTTGTGGGGGGGGGGGGGGGGGGGGGTCAGGGGAAGGGAGAGTCTGGATTTCCAGCATCTGAATTTCCAGACTTTACTGTAAAATGTATTTCATTTTGCAGAAATCCTTCTGGACACCAGCTAAACAAAACAGAATAAATAATACTTATTCTAACCAATGCTAGTCTTGCAGTATGTCTATAAGTATAATGGATTCAATTGAAATCAGTAGAGGTGGTCTCTAGAATGGGGGCTTCTTAATAGTATTCAGAAAAAAGGGCCCAGTGCCAGTATAAACATTTCTTCTTAAGTTTTAATACTTTATTACAAATCCTTCTAGAAGTATCACAGACTGACAAGGCCATGTTTTGTATCTGCTTCAGGAACAGTCCTAAAATGCAATACGCACATTTAACTTCTCTAACATTTAGAAATAATTGAAATACAAATTCTTAAAGCTTTCAGACATATTCCAACCACTCACATCAAACCATGATTCTCATATGTCTTAGTCACAATGCTCTCAAAATGGCGCTGGCATGAGACCGCTAACATTTATAGGATCTGCTGATTATTTGGACCAATGAAAACACTTATAACAGTGATCCCCAATCTAGTTCCATGTTCAAACCCACTGGAAAACTAAATCCACCATTGCTCCTCGTAATTTAATAATGAATTAATGTCATCACTCTCCCAGCCCACCGTAATCTTGTCCACTATTCACCTTTTAAAATCAGTGACTCCATGCTTTTTGATGTTGAACATAATCTAATCTCTTATAGGTCAACATTTCCCAGAGATTAGATTACGTTCATCATCAAAATGACCATGATATGTATGGCCATGTTAGGTGTGACCAGTGTCAATGATAAGAACATAAGAGTAGTCATACTGGAGCAGATCAATGGTCCATCTAGTCCAATATTCTGTTTTCCAAACAGTGGCCAAGCCAGGTCACAAGTGCTACCACTATTGAAGGTTTAGAGTGGAAAATTCCAACTAGTGACCAGAGATTGTTGGCATGCCATAATACCTCTTGCGGATTCTGGTAACATCATATATGTAATACAATGTCCTGGTGAGCTGGGGTGTTCCAGCCAAGCTGTCAAATTAAGACTGAATGAGCGCTAGTCTAAGATTAAAAATGTTGTGATGGCAGCTCAGTTGTTGCCCACTGGCTTGACAAAAAGCATGGAGTCATTGATTTTAAATGGCGAATATTGGACAAGATAACTGTGGGCTGGGAGGGTGGTGATATTAATGCTTCATTAAATTACAAGGAGCAATGGTAGATTTTCAGATTACACACTGTTTGTCCAGCAGGTTTGAACATGGAACTAGATTGGGGATCGCTATTGTGTTTTGATTGGTCCAAATAATCAGCTGATCCTATAAGTGTTAGTGTTCTCACACCAGCGCCATTTTAAGAGCATTGTGACTAAGAAATGAGAATCATGGCTTGATGTGAGTTCTTGGAATATGTTGAAAGCTTTTTTTTATTGTACTATAGTAAGAATTTGTATTTCAATTATTTTTTGTAAATTTTAGAGAACTTAAGTGTGTGTATTGCATTTTAGGACCGTCCCTGAAGCAGATACAAAACATGGCCTTATCAGTCATGCTGTGATACTTCCAAGAGGATTTATATAAACTATTTAAAATTTAAGAAGAAATGTATATACTAGCCCTTGGCCCTTTTTTCTGAATATTATAAGTACAATAGAACACAAAATTTACACTTGCACTAACAGACTTTTTTAGTTAGCAGTATGGGAAAGTCACTTCCAGACTGTCTTATAAAATCATTGTGTTTCGCTCTGTTTAACTGATCATCTTTCTCCAGAAAATAAGAGCTTTTGTAACATCTTAATGTCTATAGCTCTAAGAACAATCTTTTCTGAATGGAAAAATAATAGTAAAGTAAGCATTCAAGTCTGGTGAAATTCTATACGTTTAATGTATAAATATGAATCTTACTTGGCTGAAAAAAAATCATATTACTAAACACATAAAAATCAGGGAACCTTTCAAGATATTTTGTCAACTATCCAGCTTATAATTGAACGAGAAAAACGCCCAAGTTCCGACCTAAATCGGGAGATGGACGTTTATCTCACAAAAATGAATAACGCGGTATAATCGAAAGCCGAACTTGGACGTTTTCAACTGCACTCCATCGCGGAAGCGTACAAAGTTGACGGGGGTGTGTCGGAGGCGTGGTGAAGGCGGGACTGGGGCATGGTTATCACCCGAACAGAGATGGGCGCCTTTCGCCGATAATGGAAAAAAAAGTATGCTTTTGTAGCTAGAATTTAGGGCACTTTTCCTGGACCCTGTTTTTTCACGAATAAGGCCCCAAAAAGTGCCCTAAATGACCAGATTACCACCAGAGGGAATCGGGGATGACCTCCCCTGACTCCCCCAGTGGTCACTAACCCCCTCCCACCACAAAAAAATAATGTTTCACAACTTTTTATTTTCACCATCAAATGTCATACCTGGCAGCAGTATGCAGGTCCCTGGAGCAGTTGTTAGGGGGTGCAGTGGACTTCAGGCAGGTGGACCCAGGCCCATCCCCCCTACCTGTTACAATTGTGCTGCTTAATGCTTATTAGTCGCCCAAACCCACTGTACCCACATGTAGGTGCCCCCCCCTTCACCCCTTAGGGCTATAGTAATGGTGTAGACTTGTGGGCAGTGGGTTTTGAGGGGGATTTGGGGGGGCTCAACACACAAGGGAAGGGTGCTATGCACCTGGGAGCTCTTTTACTTTTTTTTTTGTTTTTGTAAAAGTGCCCCCTAGGGTGCCCGGTTGGTGTCCTGGCATGTGAGGGGACCAGTGCACTACGAATCCTGGCCCCTCCCACGAACAAATGCCTTAGATTTATTCGTTTTTGAGCTAGGCGCTTTCATTTTCCATTATCGCTGAAAAACAAACGCCCAGCTCACAAATTGTCGAATAAAACATGGACGCCTATTTTTTGCAAAAATACGGTTCGGTCCGCCCCTTCACGGACCCGTTCTTGGAGATAAACGCCCATGGAGATAGACGTTTTTGTTCGATTATGCCCCTCTATATGTTCTTATGTATACAGTCTAATATTTCTCTGAATGATGTATACCAGATGTTGAATGTTTATAGTTATATTTTCTGTTTGTAGAAAACAATGTCACTAAAAACTGGTTTGAACTTTAAAAACTGGGCTTTAAGAGGGCAATTTTATAACAAAGCACCTAGAAGAAAGGTGGCACCTACTTTTCTTTATAAAATACTAGCCGTTGAGCCCATAAAAACGGGCTGGTATAGAGGTTTTCCTCCCCCCGCGGTCACCACCGCTCCCCTCCCCCCCGCGAAGTCGCCACCGCTCCCCCCCCCCTCGAAGTCGTCGCCGCCACCCCTCCACCTGGTCCGGGCCCCTCTTCACTTCTGAATTTACAGATCCATTCGCCGAACGCAGCAATGCACATCAGCTGAGCTGCCCCTTCCTTCTCTGCCTGTGTGTCCCGCCCTCGCTGACGTTACGTCACAGGAGGGCGGGGCCACAGGCAAAGAAGGAAGGGCTCACTGCAGCTCAGCTGATGTGCGTTGCTGCATTCGGCGAATGGATCTGTAAGATCAGAAGGGAAGAGAGGGCCCGGGCCGGGTGGAGGGGTGGCGGCGGCGACTCCGAGTGGGGGGGAGCGGTAGCAACCTCGGCGGCGCAGTTTCCCTCTCTGTCCCACCCCCGTCATCACGTATTGACGCGGGGGCGGGACAGAGAGGGAAGTCTCTACTGCGCATTTGCGAGTGAGTACGGTCACTCGCCGTTTATATGTTTGACTAGTTTAATTGTGCACTCTTCCCAAACTCCACCCCCTCTGCATACCAGCATAGTACACACCATCATGTCATGGTGAATTCTTTTTAACTAGCTGGTATTCTGTGAGGTGTCATTCATGCACAGATGTTGGCACATCTGCATTTAAAGCAAAGGTACTTCAGTGCGGATCTTCGACCCACTTGTGAGAAGGATACAGCCTGCTTGTCCTCGGAGAAATGATTATTATACCCCAAGCGGGCAAGTACTTATACCACTTAAAATATGCATCCCCTGTACAGAATGTATGCCCAAAATGAACCAGTTTAACTGAACATGTTCAATAAATTGCACTGCTTGCATACACATACAAAAATCCAGCAAGTATGTCTTTATTTGTTTTCCACAGCTTGATCTGACACTTCTTTGTTGAAAGGAAAGAATTTAAAGATGAGCAAGTCAAAAATCTACATTTTTTACATCAATTTATCCTAATCAAACAAAATATGTGGCACAGCTTCTTTGGGCAGAAAAACCTCTTTTACCATGACTTTTCTTCCAAATGAAAAATAAACTAAACATAATCAAAGATCACAATTTAATCGATCTACACGTTTGTACAAGGCAGCTGATACATAAGAAGCCCCAGAACATAGCTTCCTTCCTACTTCGATCCACGATTCCCTCTATTAAAATTTTATTTGCCCATTTTCCCCCACCAATTTTCTGTCTATTTTGCTACATGAAACAGAGCGGGCAATGACCCATAGAAGTGTAGTTTATCTGCATATAGCATCAGTAAATTAAGAAACCTCCCCCAGGATAAACAAGTGTTGCAAATCATATCCTTTGACAGTTCATTCTTAACAATTCAATTTGACAGTAATATAATGAAAAACAAGTAAAACCTGTTAAGTAAATTATCCCAACCCCTCACATTTGGAAAAGGCATTCTACAGGAGAGCGCTCTGTACAGGACAAACTGACACTGTCTGATGGCAAAAGCCAAGATAGATACATAATAGACAAGTGTAAATTCTATGATCAACTTTTTTTGGACTCATGGCAAAGTCAATACTGAATGGGTGGCTCATGATTTAAAGAACACCTATACAAAAAAAAGTGTCTTACAATAAATTCAAACATAGTATCTGCCTCTGCTGAGAGGGCCCTTCTATAGCAGGGGAGGGAGAGGGGGTACTGGCTAACAAGCAGATGCAGCCCTTTGCTCCCTATGAGCAGCTTCCTATAGAAGATACTTTTTTCACAATATTTAAATTTCTCCTATCACAATTTACTTTAATCTCAGTGGTGACAAATTGTATTCAAGGCAGTCTAGGTCTGTGGTATTCAATAACAGTCATCCAGGTATGCAGACAGGTCAGGTTTTCAGGATATTCCTAATGAATAAGCAAAATTCAACTTACACACACACTGTATGCAAATCTCTCATATACTTATTCATTACGGGTATCTCAAAAGCCCCAACTGTTTGTGGCACTTAATGACTCCAGACGATCAGGAACAGGCTTGATCAGGCCAGGTTTTATCCTGCTGACCTAAGGGCTTGTAGTTCCTTACAAATTCTCTGAAGCAAGTAGAATTTCTGGTCCATAGATGTAGCAGGACCAAATCAGGAAAGGCTCATTGTAGCCCAGGCAATACAGAGCTCTCTCGTAAGTTTACAAAATTTTCTTCAATAACCTTAACACCATCAACTTTATTACAGAATCCATTCATTGTAAATATGAAGATTTATTTCTGCCTTGAAAAAAAAACCACAACAAAATCAAATCTGCCAAAACCAGAATGGAAGATGTCAAAAGTATTTTTTTTAGAATGGAATAGCGTGAGATAAATTTGTATGCAGTACCCTCCACTGTATGCATATCTGTCTCATGCATATTGTGAATGTACAAAAAGTGGGAGTACGACCAAGGAAATCAGACACTGGAAGACGTACTTAAATAAAAATTTATTAAAGATTTGAAGACTCGACACGTCGTGTTTCGGCCGTCAGGCCTGCATCAGGAGTCTGCTGTGCAGAGTACTGCGGAGCAATGACGATGGATGTACACTAAAAACTTTTCAGCAATCTCTTACATGGAAAATTGCTATGAAGTGATGGGGTTAAATCCTCAAAACTGGCTTGGTAGTCTTGAAAAAGACTGTTTAAAGAAAATTCGTCAGTTTTGAGGATTTAACCCCATCACTTCATAGCAATTTTCCATGTAAGAGATTGCTGAAAAGTTTTTAGTGTACATCCATCGTCATTGCTCCGCAGTACTCTGCACAGCAGACTCCTGATGCAGGCCTGACGGCCGAAACACGACGTGTCGAGTCTTCAAATCTTTAATAAATTTTTATTTAAGTACGTCTTCCAGTGTCTGGTTTCCTTGGTCGTACTCCCACTTTTTGTACATTGTTGTTTCTATCGTGGGGTGCTTGAGTTTTCCACCTTTTGGTGGATCTTTCCTCTCATGCATATTGTGGACATCCTGAAACCCTGACTGGCTGGGTATGTTGCGAAAACTGACTTGAGGGCCTCTGTTCTAGGGTAAGATATATGAAAGCTAGCATCACGAAGGCCAAGGAAGGAGCACGTGTGCAATGCTCCTGCCTCATTTAAGATACAGGGTCTGCAGAGGCTTGGGCAAGGGGTCACAAGGTTGGAGGGGGGGGGGCACTAGCCACAGGGAGGATTTTTTTTTTAAAGTCGGGCTGGGTACCAAGGAATATTTTGGATGTACACTACACAGGGTATTATTTTAAAAATATTGGGAGAGATGGAGGGTGGTCAGGTCAAGCAGGTGGGATGTAAGATTGTGAGACTCCTACTTGGGGCAAATGCAGTCCACCAGTTTTATTTATTTATTTTTTTAAATTTTTCACTCTTCCTGTCAGTGTCCTATCCAATCACCAGACACATTCAGAAAGGGTGGCCTATATGAACTGTGGAATACTGCCGTGATTTTAAAATGTCAGTAATTTGCATGCTTAATCCTTATAGCATGCTGCTGTATTTTTGATGCACTTATTGCCTGGTAGAGCCTATTGTAATGTTTTCTGCATCAGCCCCAGTGTCGGGAGGTTCTTTGAGACTGTCATTCAGAAGTAGGCAAACCAGGAGGCAGACACGAAACTATACTGGCCTCCTCCTATCATTGTAAAGGAGTTATTACACAGATGCCTCTGTGCTTAGTGGGAAATTCTGCCTGGTTTAAAAATGGCAGGAGACAGGGAATTATACCAGGCAGAAAAGATGCAAATAGGGCCTTATCTACATCAGACATGGGGAGGGGTTATTTTGGACAAACATATAGCGAATGCTACATACCTGTAGAAGGTATTCTCCGAGGACAGCAGGCTGATTGTTCTCACTGATGGGTGACGTCCACGGCAGCCCCTCCAATCGGAAACTTCACTAGCAAAGTCCTTTGCTAGCCCTCGCGCGCCCGCGCGCACCGCGCATGCGCGGCCGTCTTCCCGCCCGAAACCGGCTCGAGCCGGCCAGTCCAGTATGTAGCAAGACAATACAGTTCAAGGGAAGACACAACTCCAAAGGGGAGGCGGGCGGGTTTGTGAGAACAATCAGCCTGCTGTCCTCGGAGAATACCTTCTACAGGTATGTAGCATTCGCTTTCTCCGAGGACAAGCAGGCTGCTTGTTCTCACTGATGGGGTATCCCTAGCCCCCAGGCTCACTCAAAACAACAACATTGGTCAATTGGGCCTCGCAACGGCGAGGACATAACTGAGATTGACCTAAAAAATTTACCAACTAACTGAGAGTGTAGCCTGGAACAGAACAAACAGGGCCCTCGGGGGGTGGAGTTGGATCCTAAAGCCCAAACAGGTTCTGAAGAACTGACTGCCCGAACCGACTGTCACGTCGGGTATCCTGCTGCAGGCAGTAATGAGATGTGAATGTGTGGACAGATGACCACGTCGCAGCTTTGCAAATTTCCTCCATGGTGGCTGACTTCAAGTGGGCTACCGACGCTGCCATGGCTCTAACATTATGAGCCGTGACATGACCCTCAAGAGCCAGCCCAGCCTGGGCGTAAGTGAAGGAAATGCAATCTGCTAGCCAATTGGATATGGTGCGTTTCCCTACAGCCACTCCCCTCTTGTTGGGATCAAAAGAAACAAACAATTGGGCGGACTGTCTGTGGGGCTGTGTCCGCTCCAGATAGAAGGCCAATGCTCTCTTGCAGTCCAATGTGTGCAGCTGACGTTCAGCAGGGCAGGAATGAGGACGGGGAAAGAATGTTGGCAAGACAATTGACTGGTTCAGATGGAACTCCGACACAACCTTTGGCAGAAACTTAGGGTGAGTGCGGAGGACTACTCTGTTGTGATGAAATTTGGTGTAAGGGGCCTGGGCTACCAGGGCCTGAAGCTCACTGACTCTACGAGCCGAGGTAACTGCCACCAAGAAAATGACCTTCCAGGTCAAGTACTTCGGATGGCAGGAATTCAGTGGCTCGAAAGGAGGTTTCATCAGCTGGGTGAGAACGACATTGAGATCCCATGACACTGTAGGAGGCTTGACAGGGGGCTTTGACAAAAGCAAACCTCTCATGAAGCGAACAACTAAAGGCTGTCCTGAGATCGGCTTACCTTCCACTTGGTAATGGTATGCACTGATTGCACTAAGGTGAACCCTTACGGAGTTGGTCTTCAGACCAGACTCAGACAAGTGGAGAAGGTATTCAAGCAGGGTCTGTGTAGGGCAAGAGCGAGGATCTAGGGCCTTGCTGTCACACCAGACGGCAAACCTCCTCCAATGAAAGAAGTAACTTCTCTTAGTGGAGTCTTTCCTGGAAGCAAGCAAGATGCGGGAGACACCCTCTGGCAGACCCAAAGAGGCAAAGTCTACGCCCTCAACATCCAGGCCGTGAGAGCCAGGGACTGGAGGTTGGGATGCAGAAGAGCCCCTTCGTCCTGCGTGATGAGGGTCGGAAAACACTCCAATCTCCACGGTTCTTCGGAGGATAACTCCAGAAGAAGAGGGAACCAGATCTGACGCGGCCAAAAGGGAGCAATCAGAATCATGGTGCCTCGGTCTTGCTTGAGTTTCAACAAAGTCTTCCCCACCAGAGGAATGGGAGGATAAGCATACAGCAGACCTTCCCCCCAATCCAGGAGGAAGGCATCCGACGC
This sequence comes from Microcaecilia unicolor, assembly GCF_901765095.1. NCBI lineage: Eukaryota > Metazoa > Chordata > Amphibia > Gymnophiona > Siphonopidae > Microcaecilia > Microcaecilia unicolor. Next base: position 397,904,418 of record NC_044032.1, on the reverse strand, counting down.
CAGTCTGCCGTGGGCCTGAAGCCTGGAACAGAACTGAGGGACCTTGTGGTTCACCTGAGATGCGAAGAGATCCACCAGGGGGGTGCCCCACGCCTGGAAGATCTGTCGCACCACACGGGAATTGAGCGACCACTCGTGAGGTTGCATAATCCTGCTCAACCTGTCGGCCAGACTGTTGTTTACGCCTGCCAGATATGTGGCTTGGAGCACCATGCCTTGACGGCGAGCCCAAAGCCACATGCTGACGGCTTCCTGACACAGGGGGCGAGATCCGGTGCCCCCCTGCTTGTTGACATAGTACATGGCAACCTGATTGTCTGTCTGAATTTGGATAATTTGGTGGGACAGCCGATCTCTGAAAGCCTTCAGAGCGTTCCAGATCGCTCGCAACTCCAGAAGATTGATCTGTAGATCGCTTTCTTGGAGGGACCACCTTCCTTGGGTGTGAAGCCCATCGACATGAGCTCCCCATCCCAGGAGAGACGCATCCGTGGTCAGCACTTTTTGAGGCTGAGGAATTTGGAAGGGACGTCCCAGAGTCAAATTGGAGCAAATCGTCCACCAATACAGGGATTCGAGAAATCTCGTGGACAGGTGGATCACGTCTTCTAGACCCCCGGCGGCCTGATACCACTGGGAGGCTAGGGTCCATTGAGCAGATCTCATGTGAAGGCGGGCCATGGGAGTCACATGAACTGTGGAAGCCATGTGGCCCAGCAATCTCAACATCTGCCGAGCTGTGATCTGCTGGGACGCTCGCACCCGCGAGACGAGGGACAACAAGTTGTTGGCCCTCGCCTCTGGGAGATAGGCGCGAGCCGTCCGAGAATCCAGCAGGGCTCCGATGAATTCGAGTTTCTGCACTGGGAGAAGATGGGACTTTGGGTAATTTATCACAAACCCCAGTAGCTCCAGGAGGCGAATAGTCATCTGCATGGACTGCAGGGCTCCTGCCTCGGATGTGTTCTTCACCAGCCAATCGTCGAGATATGGGAACACGTGCACCCCCAGCCTGCGAAGCGCCGCTGCTACCACAGCTAGGCACTTTGTGAACACCCTGGGCGCAGAGGCGAGCCCAAAGGGTAGCACACAGTACTGGAAGTGGCGTGCGCCCAGCTGAAATCGCAGATACTGTCTGTGAGCTGGCAGTATCGGGATGTGTGTGTAGGCATCCTTCAAGTCCAGAGAGCATAGCCAATCGTTTTGCTGAATCATGGGGAGAAGGGTGCCCAGGGAAAGCATCCTGAACTTTTCTTTTACGAGATATTTGTTCAGGGCCCTTAGGTCTAGGATGGGACGCATCCCCCCTGTTTTCTTTTCCACAAGGAAGTACCTGGAATAGAATCCCAGCCCTTCTTGCCCGGATGGCACGGGCTCGACCGCATTGGCGCTGAGAAGGGCGGAGAGTTCCTCTGCAAGTACCTGCTTGTGCTGGAAGCTGTAGGACTGAGCTCCCGGTGGACAATTTGGAGGTTGAGAGGCCAAATTGAGGGTGTATCCTTGCCGGACTATTTGGAGAACCCACTGATCGGAGGTTATAAGAGGCCACCTTTGGTGAAAAGCTTTCAACCTCCCTCCGACAGGCAGGTCGCCCGGCACTGACACTTGGATGTCGGCTATGCTCTGCTGGAGCCAGTCAAAAGCTCGCCCCTTGCTTTTGCTGGGGAGCCGCGGGGCCTTGCTGATTCGCACGCTGCTGACGAGAGCGAGCGCGCTGGGGCTTAGCCTGGGCCGCAGGCTGTCGGGAAGGAGGATTGTACCTACGCTTGCCAGAAGTATAGGGAACAGTCTTCCTTCCCCCGAAAAATCGTCTACCTGTAGAGGTAGAAGCTGAAGGCTGCCGGCGGGCGAACTTGTCGAATGCGGTGTCCCGCTGGTGGAGAGACTCTACCACCTGCTCGACTTTTTCGCCAAAAATGTTATCCGCCCGGCAAGGCAAGTCCGTAATCCGCTGCTGGACTCTATTCTCCAGGTCGGCGGCACGCAGCCATGAGAGCCTGCGCATCACCACACCTTGAGCAGCGGCCCTGGACGCAACATCAAAAGTGTCATAAACTCCTCTGGCCAGGAATTTTCTGCACGCCTTCAGCTGCCTGACCACCTCCTGAAAAGGCTTGGCTTGCTCAGGGGGAAGAGCATCAACCAAGCCCGCCAACTGCCGCACATTATTCCGCATGTGTATGCTCGTGTAGAGCTGGTAAGACTGGATCTTGGACACGAGCATAGAGGAATGGTAGGCCTTCCTCCCAAAGGAGTCTAAGGTTCTAGCGTCCTTGCCCGGGGGCGCCGAAGCATGTTCCCTAGAACTCTTAGCCTTCTTTAGGGCCAAATCCACAACTCCAGAGTCATGAGGCAACTGAGTGCGCATCAGCTCTGGGTCCCCATGGATCCGGTACTGGGACTCGATCTTCTTGGGAATGTGGGGATTAGTTAATGGTTTGGTCCAGTTCGCAAGCAATGTCTTCTTCAGGACATGGTGCAAGGGAACAGTGGACGCTTCCTTAGGTGGAGAAGGATAGTCCAGGAGCTCAAACATTTCAGCCCTGGGCTCGTCCTCCACAACCACCGGGAAGGGGATGGCCGTAGACATCTCCCGGACAAAGGAGGCAAAAGACAGACTCTCGGGAGGAGAAAGCTGTCTCTCAGGAGAGGGAGTGGGATCAGACGGAAGACCCCCAGACTCCTCGTCAGAGAAATATCTGGGATCTTCCTCTTCCTCCCACGAGGCCTCACCCTCGGTGTCAGACACAAGTTCACGGACCTGTGTCTGCAACCTCGCCCTGCTCGACTCCGTGGAACCCTGTCCACGATGGGGGCGTCGAGAGGTAGACTCCCTCGCCCGCATCGGCGAAGCTCCCTCCGCCGACGTAGTCGGGGAGCCTTCCTGGGAGGTGGCCGCGGTCGGTACCGCACGCGGTACCGACGTCGGGGACCTCAACCTGGGCGATGGGCCAGCCGGCGCCACGCTCGACGGTACCGGTGGCGCAAGCACCGCCGGTACCGGAGGGGTAGGGCGCAACAGCTCTCCCAGAATCTCTGGGAGAACGGCCCGGAGGCTCTCGTTTAGAGCGGCTGTAGAGAAAGGCTGAGAGGTCGATGCAGGCGTCGACGTCAGTACCTGTTCCGGGCGTGGAGGCTGTTCCGGGCTGTCCAGAGCGGAGCGCATCGACACCTCCTGAACAGAGGGTGAGCGGTCCTCTCGGTGCCGATGCCTGCTGGGTGCCGAATCCCTCGGCGACCCAGAGCTCTCGGTGCCGACACGGGGAGGAGACCGGTGTCGATGCTTCTTCGATTTCTTCCGAAGCATGTCACCGGAGCTCCCCGGCACCGACGAGGAGGACGTCGAATCCACCCGTCGCTTCCTCGGGGCCGAGACTGAAGAAGGTCGATCTCGGGGGGGCTGTACCGCAGGAGCCCTCAGGGTAGGCGGAGACCCACCCGAGGGCTCACCGCCACCAGCAGGGGAATGGACAGCCCTCACCTGCACTCCACCCGATGCACCACCGTCCGACGACATCAGCAGACGAGGTCCTGGTACCACCGACGTCGATGCAGCTATCCGATGTCTCGGCGCCGATGCAGAGGCCCGATGCCTCGATGCACTCGATGCAGGGGCGGCCGAGAAAGATGGTCTGGACGCTGACGACGTCGATGCACTCGAAGATCCCGGTGCCGATGCCGACGAAGAGCCCGAGAACAACACGTTCCACTGGGCTAGTCTCGCTACCTGAGTCCGCCTTTGAAGCAGGGAACACAGACTGCAGTTCTGAGGGCGGTGCTCGGCCCCCAGACACTGAAGACACGACGAGTGTCGATCAGTGAGCGAGATAACCCGGGCGCACTGGGTGCACTTCTTGAAGCCGCTGGAAGGCTTCGATGTCATGGGCGGAAAAATCACGCCGGCGAAATCAAAAGCCGAAATGGCGAAATTCGAAGCACCAAATTTAGAGGGAGAAAAATCTCGACCGAGGCCGAAAAAAGGCCTACCCCGACGACGAAAGAAAACTTACCGGGGCAAAAAAGCTGGAAGTACGGGGAGGATTTACACGAAACCCGGCGGGGGGTTTGCGGAGCACTTCCCGACTAGGACAAAGCTTTCCCGAAGGAAAAAAACACGTTCAAACAAATTGGACGCGCGAGGTCGACTTTCCGGGGCTCGACACGGCGAAAACACGACCGTACCGAGTGCGGACAAAAGAAGACTGGCCGGCTCGAGCCGGTTTCGGGCGGGAAGACGGCCGCGCATGCGCGGTGCGCGCGGGCGCGCGAGGGCTAGCAAAGGACTTTGCTAGTGAAGTTTCCGATTGGAGGGGCTGCCGTGGACGTCACCCATCAGTGAGAACAAGCAGCCTGCTTGTCCTCGGAGAAAAATATATAAACTCTAAAATTCAAAATAAACAGCAATTCATTCATTTCAGGAAAAGTGCAATGGATAGAAGGCTTGCAAAAAATGGTTAACTAGTGTTTTTTGGGGGGGCGGGGGGAGAAAGAGCATTTAATCAAATAATACACATGAATGATTACTACAGTACAGGAGTCAACATAAAGGAGGAATAAAAATAAACATACATTGTACAGAATACAGCACAGGGCAAACAAAAATAAATACTATTCTTTCAAATTAGATTTGGTCAATAAAGCAACAATAAATACATCTATGAATAACATTTATATAAAGACACTCATAATACCTTATGAAAGATCACCCCTACATTATTAACAATCATGCCAACTGATTTGGACCCATAATTTCAAGAGACCACTTTTCTGCCTTGGTGGACTAAACAGGCTTTGTTCTACTGGTTGAAAATAAATTTATTATTTGAAATTTAGTGCATTAAACTACAAGCTGTGTAGTCAGATTTATTCACATAAAAATGAATGCTCACACAAAACTTAAGGGATATCGGCCACCGTAACATCTTATCCTCTGCACTGATTTCTGTGAGACACAAAGCAGTCGAGTGTGTGAAGTGGAAATTGGCAAAGAACATATTAAGCTTTTTACTCTTAGAATAAACTGCCTGGGACTGGGCCAGATTCAAGAAGAGATGAGTTAAGCAAAACTTCTTTCAATTCAAGAAACATACGAACATCAAAAACACAGTCAAGCATCGCACAGTGTTCTTGTCAGTAGAAATTGAGAATTTTCTCTTTTCCTTCTTTGAACCTTTGGTTATGCACAAAATAAAACAATTTGCTAAAATCTGTCCTTTCAGTAATTTTTGTTGTATTAGTTGGAGGGGGGCTCCTTATTTTTCTGTTGTGGCAAAGGTTCCAGATTTAAATTCACTGTAATGGAAATCTAGAGAGATGATTACTTAAAGTCTTAACAGTCCTTTTATTATTTAAAAAGCTAAGGCTCTAAGCATCCTATTATTTGTCTCTCTTCCAGGATAAGAGACTTGATATAACCTTTACTGTGTAATGTTGCATGTAAAAGATTTTAGAAGGTTAATTCCATATACTACACTTTCCCCCTGAAGTTGTTTTTTTTTTTTTTTCATTTCAATGTCAGTTTTTTTGCGTTTGGGATTTAGAATTTGTAGCAAAATAAAAAGTGAATCTGTACAATATTTTAGAAACTGTAATGGCAATAGGCAATACATTTTACACAATTACACTCCAATGTTCACAAATCTTACAGATGTAATTTAACAAGTGTAAGTGAATTTTCTTGTTCACTTCTCTTAGATTCTTCTATTATTCACGTGTAGACAGTAACTCTCCTTCTTTGTAACTGACTTGCTGAACGCCTGTCCATTGCATGGGGATAAAGTTGCAGCACAGCTGCACTACAGTGGTTCCTGCAAATAGACCTGCCCAGGATTTCTCCAGTGAATAGTCATTAGGCATATCCACATCCATTTGAAATGAACTCATTTGCATAGTTTGGTTTCTTGGAAAACCAGACTTGTCTGTTGCCCTTGCAGATTGGTATTGTGTACCTTTCACCTAACGTTTTTGTTGATATATCACAAGCCTGAATGTGTCAAGCAAAACCAGTCCTGTTAATCTCCAAATTGCCTCAGTTATCTGCACAGTAAGAGGAAAAGGCACAAGGGAAGATGGCAGTGGGCTTTCACTAAAAAAATAAAACATTATGCCATAGGGTGTTATGCAGCTTAGGCATTACTAGGTAAATGTATCTCTTTATTTTTGGCAATTAATTTCCTCCTATAGTTATTTAGGTGCTTTCATTTCATTTTAGGTGCATGATGGAAATTCCACTATGCTGAACTTTTTTTTTTCTACAAAGCACATGTTGATGTCTCTAGAATTAGCAGAAAATAGAGAGTGAACAAAGATCTCTCAGAAAACAGTGTCAATACAGAAAGAATAAATAAATAAAGGGGCCAGTGCCCACCTTCATCAAAAGTTTTAAAAAATCTACTTAAAACTCTTACACCCTAAACTCAGTGACGCTGCAAACCTTACTAGGCAGTTCATACACTTATGGTTTCAGGAGCTGATAAGCACTTTCCTCCACACATGTTAACAAATTAGCCATGTTATTTTAGTCACACTTACGGAGGACTGCATTTAAGGTTTAAGCAAATGTATTTAGCATTAACATAAATGAAGACTGTGCATACTGATATGCAAATTCCCAATACCACTAACAAAAATTGTATATATATTTTTTTTAATATGTGGCAGGACGGTGGAAGAAGTGCAAGAGTCTGAAATACAAATACTTGAAGGCCTCTGTAAAAGTTTGCATCAGACTAACTGCCAAGTTAACTGCTACCCAAAAGAAGCAAAAAAAAAAAAAAGCAGCACTTTGGTTTACTGAAGTGAGGCAGGGTCTGGCTTTTCACTTCCATCCATCAGAACATTCTGGAATTTGCCCTTGAGTTCAACACAAAATCAAAATAGGACACCAGGCTATAATGGAAACGGATGAAAGAAACCTAAAACTAAATGTAGGCAATTTGGTGTGGATCTGCCTCATCTAAATGCTCTGTGTTTAATGGTGGCTTTTAGAAATGCACACTACTTCATCTCCACCTCTGTTTGCTTCAGACGCCAATTCCTAGAGATACACATATATGCTGGCCTAAGACTGCAGCCTGCAAGCCCATGACTGTGATTTTCTTAGCACACTGCCCCCCCCCCCCCCTCCCAGCCCCAAGAAAATAATTATTCAGTAATTTCCTGAGCTATAGTCTTGCTAATTATCTTACTGATGTCTTTTCTTTCATTCCCTCCTGGTACATCTATTTCCTGAATTAATTTATCAGTTGTTTATATTTTAATATTTGTTAAACCAGCTGCCTGCAGCTTGTCTAGTTTACTCCTGTGGCTCAAGATTACTTTATCAACTTTCTTTTCTTCTACTTGGCCCCCTTTCTCCTGAGTGAAGAGCTGAAAAATCATAGTTTATTTTGGTCTGTAGAGAGGCACTGGACTTTAACTCACAGAATCCATCTGCAACAGTAAATGAGCTTACGCTCCCAGGTGAGTTTCAAAACGTCATTACATGGGCCCACTGTGTTGTAAAACATCCAGGGTCAGTGTGAAGAGCTTCAGATTTGGAGTTTAGTGTAAAGACGTTATACCCTATCATAATTTCTTACTGGGAATCAATCAAAAGCAAACCTAAAAAGGTTCGGAACACAGGTTTTAAAGAATGAAACTGCAAGAAAAAGCAAGCGTAAGGCAAGAAATTGAGGCGTTTCAGGATTTATATTAATATATGGGGGTTGACAACAGGAAAATTTGGGCCCTGAGGGTCCAAAAATTACCTCTCAGGAGCAACAGGCTTAGCCTGTGACTTAAGACACAGAAATCTTGTATCTGCTTGATCTGAAATCCATGAATTCCTATTTTCCCCATCATAATCCTGAAGTGCAGCTCATATCTATTAATATGGTTTTGACCTTAAAAGTAAACAAGGTCACCCTGCTCATTCATATGCAGAACAGTTTCCCATGGATCACAGATTGTGGCAGGACAAAGACAGTTATTTTCAAAATTATGAAATTGATCGACATGTCCATCATTGATATCCCTGAGTTGTATGTTTAATGGCTTGTAAAAGAAGGGAATCTGGCAGGTAAAGTGCCAAGGAAACTGGACTGCTAGATGCCCCTTCCCTCTCCCTGTCTGTGTTATGACCTATAATATCCTAAGCATCAAACTTGCACAGGGAACCAAGAAAAGAAATTTTGTCCAAAACTCTGACATACTGTTATTCTTCACTAGACATACCAACCACAGCTTTGCTGAGCATTAGAGTGGTCATTAAATAGTGGCAGCTTAGCAACTAAGCATTGTTTTAGATTTTAAATAGAGTAATTTAGGACTTCTAAATAAATAAGGAAGAAAAATTGCATAATTTCAACTATGGAAACTACTAGTGTGTTTATCAGCCCGGTGTCCTTATCACCACTTATTTATCTTTTTTGTTATAACTTATAAATAGGGGCCAGGCATTTAATAAGTACAAGTTATTTACAACCCCATTCTTGTGCAAAACTCTACAGTTTGAAACATGAGTGTTAGTTATCCCTAGTTAACATGTATGCTAGGAACTCAACAGTACCTCCTGACATTTCTTATGGTACCAGGAATATTTCCTGGGAACAAAAATACGTAAAAATGTATTATAACTATGAAATAACTTTGCCTATATTTATTTTGCATCTAGGATAAGTAATAAGCCAATGAACAGATCAGACTTTATATTACTTTTTAAAAACTTCTTGTTTAGCCTGGGATATCTTGGGCCACGTTCTCATGATAAGATGTATGGTTAGTTGGCTTTATGGTGAAGAAAAGCACTTAGTCACACCTTGTTTTCTTTCAGTACAGTTTGGCTGAATGGCAGCTGTATTGCGCTTCTGCATCCACACAGTTGTTCTTGGTTTTGCAACTTGAATTTTTGTAGCCAAGACTGTGTATCAGAGGTTACAGAAAATCCACAAAGTACAAGGTGCTACTACAGCTTTCCTTTACAACATTGCACATTTTTTTTAAAACAGAAATCCTGTGATGTGCATCCACTTACTACACTCATATCTTCAGCCATCTTGATTATAGGTGAATAGCCCAAAGCACATGAGACTGATTTCCCATCTGCTCACTGGAAAGGTCTCAGAACTTTAGCTCAAACCCTTTACACACTTCTATCCATAAAGGAAAAAAAAAAAAAAAAAAGATACATACATTGAGAGTTTAAACCCCCCCCCCCCCGCAAATGTATTCCTCTGAGGTTGTGCTTCCCCTGAATATTTAAATAAGAGGCAGATTATAACAAGCAAATGGTATACACACTAATAGCCCTATACTGCTCATGAGAAGACAGAGTATGAAAGGAGGCATGACAGCAGAAACTTTCTGCCCCTACAAGACCTCAGGCAGCAAGATCCAAGCTCTCAAGAGATCATTTTCATGCAAAACCTTGCACTGATGAAATCTTAGAACTTTCTGGAAAGCTCAGCCTGCAAACCTTTCACGCTCTACTCATCTTGGCATAATGGCATACTGTCACTTTGGATGGTGTGTGAAAGGTTTGCAGCCTGAGCTATCCAGAAAGTTCCTGTTTCTCAGAAACTTTTTGAAGGCAACAATTGTTGGAAGGTGAAACCTTTCAATCGATAAGACTTCAAGCCATTCCACATTCTGTACAAACGAAACTCATTTCAATGTGGTCCATGTGAATACATACAGATTCATATGTACATGCCCAATTCATTTTAAAACATCTACAATCTGGAGTTTCTATTTGTAGTTAAGAAATAAGTGCTAGCTGTGAAGGCCAATACTAAGGCACGCTCGTTTGGATACAATGGATTTATGGTCACACACACCATTTCAGTGAGAAAAACAGATGTAAAATTAATTCGTAGACAAAAGTGCACAGGATTCATGAAAAAGTATCGTAAGCTCATAATGCAAAAGCTAGTGTTATTTAAAAATATATTAGAGCAAAGGAGATTTTCTTAGAGATAAAAACAGAAGGTATGTCTAGTCCCTTTAGTCCAGGAGATTATGAACCACTACAAGCACACTGTCATGAAGACAGATCTGGAATATTTCCCCACTGGATCCACAATACTTTACATTCCAGCTATAATAAAATAATAACGCCCTAGGACTCATTCTTTTAAATATATATGGTAAATTGGACACTGTGGCAAAGGACTAGACGGAAGAGACAAACTGCATGAGGATGGGCAAGTCTACAAGCAACCAAGGTCATTATTTGGTTCTTTTAAAGGGTATGTGGGAGAGGGAAGGTAGGGGGTTTACATAAATCAGCACAATTCCTAAATTAAAGCAGTGGTGGCTGAAATAGACTTGCAGTACCAAAAGGGCAGTAGTAGCAATTCATTCACCTGGACTACAATACTTGCTTTCTAATGAAGTAGTGTACTGCTGGAAAAGCAGAGCAAGGCTGACCACAGAGAAACTGAGTCTGCTTCACCCACTTAATGTTTAACTTAATGCTGTTTGGCGATACATCCTCCCCCGATAGAAAAAAAAAAGCCCTCCAGAAGAGATATGTCATGTTCAGCATCATCCTCTTGTTTTCCAGATCGTGCATCTGCTAGAGTTTCTGAGATGAGAAATTTTTAGATTTTGATTCTTTTTAAGGTACTTTCTATTCTTATAGGCCCATTTTTGTTACATCCTGCTGGTTACTGATTATATTTGAAATGTCTGAAGACCATCTGTACACTGAACCGATGAAGACAGCAATTGCACTTGTCCTAAAGAAAGGCATCATCAACTCTGAAGCCTTCCCACTTCACCTCTATCACGTTATCTGCCAACATTCAAAGGGAACAAAATGTCAAAACAGCTTCTGGTGGAAACAGAGCACTTTCCTCAACAACGTCCTTCCACTGACAACTCATTTGTGTCCAATGATCGTGCTTGCCAGCGTTTCTGGGGGCTCCAAAGTGCAAAAGCGTTCTGAAGGTAATAACCTTTAAGCACCATTCACAGCGTGCTTGCTTCCAGTCTCAGCCAGTGTAAACCCTGTCTAGTATAGCGTACTAGTTCAGTCATACTGCTGTTCAGTGCCAGAGGACACACAACTGTGCTGAGCTCCACAAAGAATTCTATGGGAAAGAAAGAAAGAAAGAAAAAAAAAGACAAAATGTTAAGTTCATGTTGTCAAAACTCAATGAAATGTCTGAATGCCTACTGCATATTAAAACTGTCCTCTAATTAAAACAGTTCAACTTACTAGTACTACTACTACTTATCACTTCTATAGCGCTACAAGGCATATTTTTTATTTTTGTTATATTTGTACCCCGCGCTTTCCCACTCATGGCAGGCTCAATGCAGCTTACATGGGGCAATGGAGGGTTAAGTGACTTGCCCAGAGTCACAAGGAGCTGTCTGTGCCTGAGGTGGGAATTGAACTCAGTTCCCCAGAACCAAAGTCCACCACCCTAACCACTAGGCCACTCCTCCACACGCAGCGCTGAACACCATACATGAAAAGACAGTCCCTGCTCAAAGAGCTCACAATCTAAATAGGACAAACAGAACAACTAAGAGGTAAGGGAATTAAAGAGGTGGGGATAAAACGGTTAGGAGTCAAAAGCAGCATTAAAGAGGTGGGCTTTTAGCCTGGATTTGAAAACGGCCAAAGATGGGGCTAGACGTACAAGCTTGGGAAGTCTATTCCAGGCATGAGGTGCAGTGAGATAAAAGGAACAGAGTCTGGAATTAGCAGTAGAGGAGAAGGGGACAGACAAGAGAGATTTATCCACAGAACGGAGTACCCGACGGGGGGGGGGGCGTAAGGAGAGACAAGAGTGGAGAGGTACTGGGGAGCGGTAGAGTGAATGCACTTATAGGTCAGTAAGAGAAGTTTGAATTGAATGCGGAAACGGATAGGGAGCTAGTGAAGTGACTTGAGGAGAGGGCTAATGTGAGCATAGCGACTGGCGAAAAATGAGCCACGCAGCAGAGTTTTGGACTGATTGAAGAGAAGAGAGATGGCTAAGTGGGAGGCCGGTGAGAAGCAGCAACAGTCTAGGCGAGAGGTGATAAGAGTGTGGATAACTTGGTCAATAATTTTTCTGTATACGTTAAAACTATTTATTGTAGTGGTATAACTGTACTGAGTAAACCCATATACTATTAGCCTACAAACAGAACCGATTGACAAAGGATTTAATTTTCGTGGTCATTTAATTTTCTTTAAAACCTCTGGAATTAGTAAAATTAGATCAGAAAGGGCAGTTTGGTGGGATGTATGAATTACTTTTACTATTTTTCTGCCCTTTTATTACCATTCTTATCTCTTATATTTGTATCTATTTTTTAAAAACCCACAAAAAAGAAATTTGCACTACTTCCTTGCAGCGTTACAGAAGCATAATGATCAAACACAATTTGATGTTAAAACCTGAAGAGATTTTGTGACTGTTTGTATAGGGTATGATACATACCTGTAGCAGTTGTTCTCCGAGGACAGCAGGCTGATTGTTCTCACGACTGGGTGACGTCCGCGGCAGCCCCCACCAACCGGAAATAAGCTTCGCGGGACGGTCGACACGCAGGGCACGCCCACCGCGCATGCGCGGCCGTCTTCCCGCCCGTGCGCGACCGCTCCCGCCAGTTGAATGACTAGCAAAAAATATGAAATACACAACTCCAAAGGGGAGGAGGGAGGGAAGGTGAGAACAATCAGCCTGCTGTCCTCGGAGAACAACTGCTACAGGTATGTATCATACCCTTTCTCCGAGGACAAGCAGGCTGCTTGTTCTCACGACTGGGGTATCCCTAGCTCTCAGGCTCACTCAAAACAAGAACCCAGGTCAATTGAACCTCGCAACGGCGAGAGAACAACAGAAATTGACCTACGAAGAACAACTAACTGAGAGTGCAGCCTGACCAGAATAAATTCGGGTCCTGGAGGGTGGAGTTGGATTTACACCCCAAACAGATTCTGCAGCACCGACTGCCCGAACCGACTGTCGCGTCGGGTATCCTGCTGGAGGCAGTAATGTGATGTGAATGTGTGGACAGATGACCACGTCGCAGCCTTGCAAATCTCTTCAATAGTGGCTGACTTCAAGTGGGCCACTGACGCTGCCATGGCTCTAACACTATGAGCCGTGACATGACCCTCAAGAGTCAGCCCAGCCTGGGCGTAAGTGAAGGAAATGCAATCTGCTAGCCAATTGGAGATGGTGCGTTTCCCGACAGCGACCCCTAGCCTGTTAGGGTCGAAAGAAACAAACAATTGGGCGGACTGTCTGTGGGGCTGTGTCCGCTCCAAGTAGAAGGCCAATGCTCTCTTGCAGTCCAATGTGTGCAACTGACGTTCAGCAGGGCGGGTATGCGGCCTGGGGAAGAATGTTGGCAAGACAATTGACTGGTTAAGATGGAACTCCGACACCACCTTCGGCAGGAACTATGGGTGGGTGCGGAGCACTACTCTGTTGTGATGAAATTTGGTATATGGAGCATGAGCTACTAGGGCTTGAAGCTCACTGACCCTACGAGCTGAAGTAACTGCCACCAAGAAAATGACCTTCCAGGTCAAGAACTTCAGATGGCAGGTATTCAGTGGCTCAAAAGGAGGTTTCATCAGCTGGGTGAGGACGACGTTGAGATCCCATGACACAACAGGAGGCTTGATAGGGGGCTTTGACAAAAGCAAGCCTCTCATGAATCGAACGACTAAAGGCTCTCCAGAGATGGCTTTTCCTTCCACACGATAATGGTAAGCACTAATCGCACTAAGGTGATTCCTTACTGAGTTGGTCTTGAGGCCAGACTCTGATAAGTGCAGAAGGTATTCAAGCAGGTTCTGTGCAGGGCAAGAACGAGGTTCTAGGGCCATGCTCTCACACCACACGACAAACCTCCTCCACTTGAAAAAGTAACTCTTTTTAGTGGAATCCTTCCTAGAGGCAAGCAAGACCCGGGAGACACCCTCAGACAGACCCAACGCAGTGAAGTCTACGCCCTCAACATCCAGGCCGTGAGAGCCAGAGACTGGAGGTTGGGGTGCAGCAACGCTCCGTCGTTCTGCGAAATGAGAGTCGGAAAACACTCCAATCTCCACGGTTCTTCGGAGGACAACTCCAGAAGAAGAGGGAACCAGATCTGACGGGGCCAAAAGGGCGCGATCAGAATCATGGTGCCGCGGTCTTGCTTGAGCTTCAGTAAGGTCTTCCCCACCAAAGGTATGGGAGGATAAGCATACAGGAGGCCGGTCCCCCAATGGAGGAGAAAGGCATCCGACGCTAGCCTGCCGTGTGCCTGAAGTCTGGAACAGAACAGAGGCAGCTTGTGGTTGGTCTGAGAGGCGAAAAGGTCCACCGAGGGGGTGCCCCACGCTCGGAAGATCTTGCGTACCACTCTGGCATGGAGCGACCACTCGTGCGGTTGCATGACTCTGCTCAGTCTGTCGGCCAGACTGTTGTTTACGCCTGCCAGGTACGTGGCTTGGAGGAGCATGCCGAACCGACACGCCCAACGCCACATCCCGACGGCCTCCTGGCACAGGGGGCGAGATCCGGTGCCCCCCTGCTTGTTGACGTAATACATTGCAACCTGATTGTCTGTCCGAATTTGGATAATTTGACAGGACAGCCGATCTCTGAAAGCCTTCAGTGCGTTCCAGATCGCTCGGAGCTCCAGGAGGTTGATCTGCAGATCCTTTTCCTGGAGGGACCACAGACCCTGAGTGTGGAGCCCATCGACATGGGCTCCCCACCCCAGGCGAGATGCATCCGTCGTCAGCACTTTCGTGGGCTGCGGAATTTGGAATGGACGTCCCAGGGTCAAATTGGTCCGGATGGTCCACCAGAGCAGTGAAGTGCGGCAACTGGTGGAGAGGCGGATGACATCTTCTAGATTCCCGGTGGCTTGAAACCACTGGGAAGCTAGGGTCCATTGAGCAGATCTCATGTGAAGACGAGCCATGGGAGTCACATGAACTGTGGAGGCCATATGACCCAGAAGTCTCAACATCTGCCGAGCTGTGATCTGCTGAGACGCTCTGGTCTGCGAAGCCAGGGCCAAGAGATTGGTAGCCCTCGCTTCGGGAAGGTAGGCCTGAGCCGTCTGGGTATTCAGCAGCGCTCCTATGAATTCCAGAGACTGAGTAGGCTGGAGATGGGACTTTGGGTAATTGATCACAAACCCCAGCAGCTCCAGAAGTTGAATAGTGCACTGCATGGACCGGAGGGCTCCTGCCTCCGAGGTGCTCTTGACCAGCCAATCGTCGAGATATGGGAACACATGCACTCCCAGCTTGCGTAGATACGCCGCCACCACCACGAGGCACTTTGTAAACACTCGTGGGGCAGAGGCGAGCCCAAAGGGCAGCACACAATACTGAAAGTGCCGTGCGCCCAGGCGGAATCTGAGATACTGTCTGTGAGCTGGCAGTATCGGGATGTGAGTGTATGCGTCCTTTAAATCCAGGGAACATAGCCAATTGTTTTTCTGAATCATTGGCAGAAGGGTGCCCAAGGAAAGCATCCTGAACTTTTCTTTGACCAGGAATTTGTTCAGGCCTCTCAGGTCTAGGATGGGACGCATCCCCCCTGTTTTCTTTTCCACAAGGAAGTACCTGGAATAGAATCCCTGCCCTTCCTGCCCGGGTGGTACGGGCTCGACCGCATTGGCGCTGAGAAGGGCGGAGAGTTCCTCTGCAAGTACCTGCTTGTGAAGGGAGCTGAAAGACTGAGCTCCCGAAGGACAATTTGGAGGCAGGGAGGCCAAATTCAGGGCGTATCCGCACCGCACTATTTGGAGAACCCACTGGTCGGAGGTTATGAGAGGCCACCTTTGGTGAAAAAATTTTAACCTCCCTCCGACCGGCAGATCGTCCGGTACGGACACTTGTAGGGCGGCTATGTTCCCGTGGATCCAGTCAAAAGCCCGTCCCCGGCTTTTGCTGTGGAGGCGCAGGGGGCTGCTTAGGCGCACGCTGTTGACGAGAACGAGCGCGCTGGGGCTGTCCCTGTGCCTGGCGAGGCCTTCGGGCCGGCTGGTTGTACCTACGCTTTGCAAAAGAATAGGGTGCAGCCTGCCGTGCCCGGGAAAAACGCCCACCCGTGGGGGCGGGTGCTGAAGGCGCCCGGTGGGAGAGCTTGTCGAGAGCGGTTTCCCGCTGATGCAGTTGGTCCACCATCTGCTCGACCTTCTCACCGAAAATGTTATCCCCCCGGCAAGGGACGTCAGCCAGTCTCTGCTGGGTGCGGTTGTCCAGGTCAGAGGCACGCAGCCATGAGAGCCTGCGCATCACTATACCTTGGGCCGCAGCACGAGATGCCACGTCACAGGTGTCAAAAATCCCCCTGGACAGGAACTTTCTGCACGCCTTCAGCTGCCTGACCACCTCCTGATAAGGCCTGGACTGCTCCGGCGGGAGCTTATCGACCAGGTCCGCCAGCTGTTGCACATTGGTCCGCATGTGGATGCTCATATAGAGCAGGTAAGATTGGATGCGGGTCACGAGCATGGAGGATTGGTAGGCCTTCCTCCCAAATGAGTCCAGAGTGCGAGACTCCCGCCCCGGGGGCGCCGAGGCGGTATCCCTCGAACTCCGTGCCCTCTTGAGAGCAGAATCCACGACCGCTGAGTCATGGGGCAACTGGGGCCGCATGAGCTCTGGGTCAGAGTGGATCCTGTACTGGGACTCTGCTTTCTTGGGAATGGTGGGATTAGTTAGTGGTCGCACCCAGTTCCGGAGCAGCGTCTCCTTCAGGACATTGTGCAGCGGTACCGTGGAGGACTCTCTAGGTGGTGATGGATAGTCGAGGACCTCGAGCATCTCGGCCCTCGGCTCTTCCACAGAGACCACGGGAAAGGGAATGCTTATAGACATATCCCGCACAAAGGAGGCAAAGGAGAGACTCTCAGGAGGTGAGAGCTTCCTCTCCGGTGACGGCGTGGGGTCCGAGGGAAGGCCCGTAGACTCCTCTGAGGAGAAATATCTCGGGTCCTCCTCTTCCCCCCACGAGTCCTCATCCTCGGTATCGGACATTAGCTCATGTAGCTGCGTCCGGTACCGGGCCCGGCTCGACGTCGAGGCACCGAGGTCTCGGTGTCGTCGAGCGGTGGACTCCCGCGCCGGCGGGGACGGAGCTCCCTCCATCGACGTCGACGGGGACTCCACCTGCGTGGCTGTCGAGACCGGCACCGCAAGCGGCGGCGGTGTCGACTGCCCCGGCGCCGGGCTAGAGCTCGCCGGCGCCACAGTCATCGGCGCCGAGGGCGCAAGCACCCCCGGCGCCGGCACAGCCTGGCGCATCAGCCCTTCCAGGATCCCCGGAAGGATGGCTCTGAGGCACTCGTCCAGGCCCGCTGCCGGGAAAGGCGGTGGGGCCGGTAAGGGTGTCGGTGCCGGAAGCTGCTGGGGGCCAGGAGACGGCACCGAGGTGCCGGAACCCCGACGCGTCGGTACCTCCACCACCGACGGAGATCTCTCCTCTCTGCGATGACGCTTCGGCGTCGACTCCTCTTCAGGGTGCACCGAGGGCTCCCGGTGACGGCGCTTCTTGTCTTTTTTCCGGTGCACGTCACCGGTGCCGGAGGGCATGGAGGAGGAGGAGGTCGATCCCCCTCGGTCTCGGGGTACCGGGTCCGACAGGGTTCGGTCCCGTGGCTCACGAGTTGAGGGAGTGACCGGGGCCGACTGCCCACGCGGTCTCTCTACCCCACTCTCGCCGGCGGACCGGCGGGCCGACGGGACCTGTTCTCCTGGGGTCGCTGCCATCGGTGCCGATGTCTCGGGCATCGATACCGGTACCGAAGAACCGGTCTTCGATACCGATGCCGTCGAGGTCGACGTCGAGGGGCCGGCGCAAGTTCCAAAAAGACGGTCCCGCAGAACTTGCCTCGCAACCTGAGTCCGTTTCCGGAGACCGAGACACAAAACGCACGACTTGAGATTGTGCTCCGGCCCGAGGCACTGGAGGCACCAAGCGTGGGTGTCGGTCTGCGAGATCGGCCGGCCGCAGCGACCACACTTTTTAAAACCACTCGGGACCTTCGAGGACATCGACGGAAAAATCGCGTCGGCGAAGTCAAAGTCGGCAATGGTGGCTAAAATCACACCACGAAAACTGAAACCGACCGAGCGGCCACTAGGCCGCAACGAGGCGGCCCCGCTAGAAAGCGAGGGAAAAGAAGGAGCGCGTGCTCCACACGCGCAAAATTCTTTTTTTTTTTTTTTTTTTATTTAATAAAATAGAAAGAAGAAGAGGCCGAACAGGCCAAAAGCGACGATCCGCGTAAACGCGGTCGAAAAAATCCGGCGGCTGAAACGAGAGAGAGGGGAAAACACAACTCTCTCAGTCGCGGAAAAAAAGTAACTGGCGGGAGCGGTCGCGCACGGGCGGGAAGACGGCCGCGCATGCGCGGTGGGCGTGCCCTGCGTGTCGACCGTCCCGCGAAGCTTATTTCCGGTTGGTGGGGGCTGCCGCGGACGTCACCCAGTCGTGAGAACAAGCAGCCTGCTTGTCCTCGGAGAACATGAGTGACAGAAATCCCTTAAGCATGATAGTAGTTTTTCTGCAGAACAACAAAAAATGATGGTCAATTCAATTTACATGATTGCCACTTATAACTAGATTTCTATCACTGTACCTCTAAATTTAGAGGGTCATATGGTCACACATTGATGAAATTGGAGGCTGTATTGGTAATCCACAGGGTGCCGCATTTACAACCCTAAATAGCAGTGGTATGACTAAACTGGGCTTTGAAGAAGGCTGAGGGTCCTGAATCGAGGGACCGTGATTACCAAAAGTGATGGGCAGACCAGATATTTATTAGAGAAGGGGGATTAGATGATTGTTTCTATAAAATCATTACATAAACTAAGCTGAAGATGGAAAGGGGTAAAATGGCCTAGCAGTGGCGGGTGGCAGCCATTACTATAACAGATTTTAAGCATGCTAAGGATGGATATAGAGGGCAGTGGCAGGGAAAGGGGCTAAGAGATCAGGTAAAAGATATGGGGTGAGTTTGTGTTCAGGTGATGAGATACATACACTTCAGGTAGACTGGCTAGGTCATTTTGCTGTTTATCTGCTGCCATTCACCATGAGGGTAACTTTATAAGCCTTCTACTGTGTGTAAAATTTTATATGTGCATACAAGTATGTGCTGCCAATATGTACGCAATAGCAGCAAAGGTGACAATAGAGTCCAAAAACAAGTGGTGTGGTGCAAAAACTTTATTGTTGGGACACACAACACGAATTCCATTTTGGCCGTAAGGCCTGTTATCAGGAGTCTACAAACAAAACATACAAATGTATATCAATACAAAATTAAAATCTTATACAGCAACAAAATACTCATAAAACAAAGATAGCATGAAAAAGTACACACGGTAAGGATTATAAAAGTAAAATAATTAAGGAATGATTATGATAAGACTTTAAAAATAACAGTACATATACTGTTATATTTTGTTCCCTTTATTTCTATATCATTTTATGTGTTACCTATATGAGAGCATACCTTTTAATTTGTTCATTTTATCTATATGTGAGAATATTTACACAGTGTCAGTGGTGCACATTGATAAAGGTACTCACTGACATTACTATATCAATTCATGTGTCATTTTTACAAATACATCTTTTATTGTGAGAGAATTTTAATACTGCATCATTTGGAGCACATTTGTAGTCTCTCTCATTCACTATAGGGTCCTTTTACCAAGCTGTGGGAAAAACGGTCCAGCAGGGGCCATTTTTACTGCAGCGGTTAAAAAGCCCCAAAACCAAAATGTCCCTGCAGTAAGAAAACTTATCGTGTGGCCATGTGGCAGAGAGCTCTTACCACCACCCGAGGTGGTGATAAGGGCTCCCATGGTAACCTGGCAGTAACCAGGCAACACACGGCGATGCCTGATTATCGTCGGGTTGCTACCACACTAACCATTTCTGGGGATTTCCTCCCCTCCCCCCCCCTGAAAATAGCAGGCACTCGACCAGGAATTGCCACTGGTGGCCGCATTGGGCTGGTGGTAGTCCCGGAATAGCGAGTGGTAAGCCCACGATGGGCTTACCGTTGCTCTGTAAAAGGGCCTCTATAGTTATTCTGTCCTATACAATCAGGAAGCATAATGGTGTTAACAGGCACATGCACTTTAGGCAAGGTTAGGCACCTCTCTTACTCCTTTTAGTTGTATACTTCAGGCTGCAATCCACCTATTTTTCTTTCTCTTCATTTTTATTTTTTAACACCTTATGGCATTCTTAGTTGATTATGTTTATCATTAACAAGCTCATGGTATCTTAGTCTTTCATTTTTTTTTTGTTGTTCTTTTCTTTCTTTCTTTCTAATTCAGTTTTCTAGAGGTATTATAACTTTTAGGACCATAGTTATTTCTGCAACGCTGGCATATAAGTCCGTTCTTTGCAAGTGGCGATCTAACTCATTTATTTTCTATCAATTCATTGTCTATATCAGTTCCTTGCACTTGGAATAATTATGGTTTTCTTTGCATTGCCGTCACCTACACCTCTGTAGTAGTGCTCTGGGGCAGCGCTATGGATTTTGCCACGTTTTTCTGATATAGCTTTGATTTTGCTGCATTGTTGTATTACCATTAGATATTTTTAAACCATTAATCAGTTGAATTTTAGCTGGGATAGGGTGATCTGTTTTGAACCATTTTTTTAATGCCAAATGACATCACTTCCTCTATATCTCACAAGCTACAGACAGCAGAGCTCCTTTTCTGCCAACTGTTTGACAGCATCATATTAGTTGTAAGCAAATTTTCTTCTTAAAATCTAGCAGTGCTATTTCTCTAATACACAGTCATTAAAATACATAATGTTATTTTCCCATAATTTACATGCAGATGCTGATGTTTGGAATTTCTGATTTGAAAAGTTTTTTCTGTGAATAGCACTGGTTAGTTCAGACGGCCATTATTAATATATATCTTGATCGCCATTCACTATACAAATTTCTTCGCTCTGATTTGCCAGTGGTCATGGGTATTAATCTACTGCTTTTTTTTTTAAATCACTTTCGGAGGTAGTTTGTTGTATCTTTATAGTTTACATGCTATGCCTTTTCCCACGCATGACCACCTGAAGTTAAGCATTTTTTGGACATTCACTATCCTAGAAACCATCGGTACTTCTTTCAAAAGATTTTTAATATGCCACAGTCTATTTGCTCTTGCACATCACGTAATATATTACTACATCATCATCTTTTTTTCCTAATCAAATCATTCCTAAACCACCCAAATACACCAAAGAACACCTCTCACATGACCTTATCTAACACCTTTCCATCTTATTCCTCTTTCACCTCAGCTCATGATCAACTGTCTGTATAAAACATGTAATGACGTTCTCATATCCATACTCTGTAAGCCACATTGAGCCTGCAAAAAGGTGGGAAAATGTGGGGTACAAATACAATAAATAAATAAATAGATATTTTTTTCAAATGCCAGCGTTTTTCTCTTTCCCCCCTTTCTCCAAAAGATTGATATTTGTGGTTTTTTTTTCTATTGCTCTTTTTAATTTTGATTTCCTTTTTATTTTCATCTTTCTTTTAGTGTGCCATATATTGTTCTCTTCTTTTTCACAGTGCCAAAACTAACACTGTCCTTAGCGAGTTTACTACTGTAGCTGCTATTTAGGTAGACGTTTGGTACAAATATGTTAACCATATTTTTTCTGCCTTTCTTAGAGTTTCAACTTTTATATTCAGTTATACTAGGGTAGCATGATTTGGTTCTCATTTTAATATAAGGGTATTATCCAATGTTTTATCTTATGTTCTTCTGCACTCCAGCTATTACGTTTTTGATATTACATGTTATTTTTTTATGCACCGTTATTTTTAAGGTCTTATCATAATCATTCCTTAATTATTTTACTTTATTTCATAATCTTTACAGTGTATACCTTTTTAGACATGTCACTATCCTTATTTCCAAGATTAATAATCTTTTTTCATGATATATTTATTGTTTTTTTTAAGTATTTTATTGCTGTATGAGATTTTATTTTTGTACTGATATACATTTGTATGTTTCTTTTTGTTTGTAGACTCCTGATGCAGGGAAAAACAATCCGTAACAAGTTTTTACACCACATACTTGTTTTGGGACTGCCACCTTTGCTGTTGTTGTTTTCTTTAGATGTCTGTTCTTGTGTGTGTGATTGCTAATATGTAGGACATACCTTTATGTGGTATAAGTATAGGTGTTTCCGAATGCAGAGGCTGGGCAGAAGTGGTGTGGAGTAAAGTTGCAAGATACACGTGCATGTGATTAAATATGAATGTATCAGTACAAAGTTAAATATAAAAGTTACGGCTGCCTCAGAACAGGTCTGATGGTGTAGGAGCTTTCAGGGAGGTAATTTTATAATGGCATATAGATGCAAAGTATGTAACTATGTGCCTTCACAGTCTATGTGGACTTTTACAAACTATGCTCTGTTATTATTATATTACATTGCGCTTCTGCTACATGTTTTGATTTGATAAAAGGTTAAAATAGGTCTTACCTGCTTACTCTTTGAGTTCCTCCTGGCTAGTCCAGAAGTTTGGGAATATGCTCTCCCACTAGCAAGCAAAGACTGAGAACTACTGATTTGTGACATTCTATATAGCATTCTGTGCAGCCTAGCAACAGCCAGTATTTTCTTAAGAGGGCAGAGATCTAACTACCCATAAACAGTAGGAGAAACCCAACAACAGATATATTGTAAACATTTGTAGTCTCAATGGAACTACGAACAGAGAGAAGTGAACATTCAACTTTCCTTAAAACACATATCTGCATAGCTATTTACAACTGACACATGGGCGTGCGTTCTGGACTGGTCTGGAGGGACTCAAAGAACAAAAAAAATCAGGTAAGATCTAATTTAACCTTATCCTTCCAGATTGATCCAGACATTTGGGACATACCAAAGCAATATTCAAGGGTAGGAACTACTGCCACTCACTGACAACACACAGGTTCCAAAAACAGCGCCCTGCCTTATCTGCAACATCTAGCCTGTCATGTTCAAGAAGGGGATGCAACAACCACCAAGTGGTTGCCTTGCAAATCTCTTGAGGCATAATTAGCCTGTGTTCTGACCAAGACAATGCTTGACTTCAGGTTGAATAAGCCTTGAGAACTTAGGGAACTGTTCTGCGTAACAAAATGTGCACTGAAGCAATTGCCTCCATAATTCAGCACACAACAGTAGCCTTTGAGATTGCTTTGCTTTTTCTGGGTCCACCAAAAGCACAAAAAGTCTGACTTCCCAAACTTGCTGGTCTTTGACAAACAATGCAGCATCTGTACACCAATTCTGAAAAATCCACCAGACCCTCACATACGCTGAGCATATATAGGATTTCTTGGAACACAATAAGATGGCTAGAGGAACAACCTAGCTTGAGGAGCCTAACCCTCTCAATAGCCAAGCCGTAAGACAAAATGGAGACACATCCTGCACTGGAATCAGCTCCTGCACCAACAGCAGCCTGTAGCTGACAAGAGGAAAAGGACACCCTACTAGCAGTCTCATGAGATCTCTGTACCATGGTCTCCACAGCCAGTCTGGTACTACAGGCCTCACTAGATCCTGATGTCTCCCGATTCTCTGAAAGACCACAGAAGAAAACACATACAGAAGACATGACAATGGTCAAAGTTGCACCAGATACTCTATGCCTTCGGAATACTGTATTCCGATCTCTCCTGTTACTGAAAAACCTGGAAGCTTTTATGTTCTAGAAGGTGGCCATAAGATCCATGATTGGACGCCCCCAACATACTACTGTGCTGTTCTCTAAACAGAAATATTTGGGGTGGCAAAGGGGGGAGGGGAGGGCAAGCCAAGATCAAAATGACATTTCTGCATATCATACCTTTCTTCCCCTCAATTTAAATTAGCAGTATTTATTTATTTGTTACATTTGTATCCCACCTTTTCCCACTTAGTAGTAGGCTCAAAGTGGCTTACATAGTTCTGGAGAGGTGGTTACAGACTCCGGTGTGAACACATACAGTGTTTGGGTACTGTTACAGTAACAAATATCAGTAAATAGGTTGGGGTTGTTCATCACAATCAAAATGCTAGGCAGGGATCATGTGTCGGGTTGAGTACTGTCCGTTTCCTGATTAAATTGCCATATTACATTATTCAGTATTTATGTCAGATCTGTGGGGTATGCCTTCTTGAAAAGGTGAGTCTTTAGGTTTTTTCGGAATTCAAGATGATTGTTCGTGGATTTCAGGTGTTTTGGTAGTGTATTCCAGAGCTGTGTGCATATGTAGGAGAAACTTGATGCGTATGTTGATTTATACTTCAGGTTTTTACAACTTGGGAAGTGAAGAGAAGTACGTTCTAGCTGATTCAATTGTGTTTCTAATTGGTAAGTCGATTAGTTCAGTCATATAGCTCGGAGATAGACCATGCATTATTCTGTGAACAAAGGTACAAATCATGAAAGTGATACGTTCCTTAATTGGCAGCCAGTGTAGTTTTTCACGGAGGAGTTTTGCACTTTCAAATTTAGATTTTCCATAGATAAGCCTGGCTGCTGTATTCTGAGCAGTCTGTAGTTTCCTTAGGATTTGTCCTTTACAACCTGCATATATTCCACTGCAATAATCGACATGTGTTTGAATCATGTTGTGAAACATTTCCTTCGGGAAGAATTGTTTTACTCGTTTGAGTTTCCACATTGTGTGGAACATTTTCTTTGTAATGGCAGTGGCTTGGTTCTTTAGCGTTAGGTTGCTGTCAATAATAATGCCAAGGATTTTCAGGTTATTTGAGATTGGAAGAGTGTGTTCCGGGGTGTGTATGGCTGTGGGGTGGTTTGTGAAATGTTGGGATGAAAGAATGAGGCAGTGTGTTTTTTCTTTGTTTTGTTTTAGTTTGAATGTCATTGCCCAGGAATCCATTATGCTTAGGCTGTTTTTTTATCACACTAGTGATTTCTAAAGGGTTCGATTTGAAAGGTATGTATATTGTGACATCATCCATTGGGGGGG
The DNA here is from genome assembly GCF_901765095.1 of Microcaecilia unicolor. Classification (NCBI taxonomy): domain Eukaryota; kingdom Metazoa; phylum Chordata; class Amphibia; order Gymnophiona; family Siphonopidae; genus Microcaecilia; species Microcaecilia unicolor. The sequence continues at coordinate 397,879,436 of NC_044032.1, read as the reverse complement.
GGGGGGGGGTTGCAGTCTTATCTAAAGGAGGCATAAGGTTTGCCTAGGGTGCCTAAGACCCTTGCTCTGACCCTAGGTCTTTTTCTACTGTCAAGTGAAGTGGCAGTAACCTAGTGGTTAGAGTACTGAGCAGGTGTACTAGACAGGGATGCCTTTTGTCTCCTCTCCTGTTTGCCTTAGTTTATTTATTGGGATTTTTTAACTGCCTTTATGAAGAGATTCACCCAGACGGTGTACAGAAGGTACAATTTAACATAAAACTTACAATTTTCTACTGATTACTTTAATTAATCAATGCTTTATCAATTGTTTCAAGAGCTGGCTAGTACTACAATTGCCAGTGAACACGCTGTCCCTTTAAAAATCCCATAATGGGTGTTCCTATTTAAACACCTTGACTTGGCATGTTACATTACAGCGCCATTTTGAAATGTAGAATCTACAAATGAAAGTAAGTGAACCAGCAGATAGCTGTTGGATTTTAACATTTAGCTACGTTTAAGCTTATAAATTACTCCACTGTTCAAGGAGTCTTCTATACGTTTTTCTTTTTGCTGCACTCAAAATCTCAAAGAATTTTTGAGTCCAGCAGTTCTTCTCAATTGCTCGCCTGCTCCCTCTCTGAGTATTGATCAAGTTGGCCATTTTAAATGCAATGCCTGTGCTATGTGTGATGTTATGCTCAAGACCAAAGAATTTCTCAATCCAGTGGACCATAAGATTTACCATCATCGAGTTAACACTTCCTGCAATTCTGATTATGTTGTCTACTGTTTGCTCTTTCCTTGCGATTTAGTTTATGTCGGTCAAACTTCACACAAATTATCAACATGGTTGACCGAACATAAGAGTTCTGTTTGCACCAATAAGCCCGGTCTCCCTTTAGTTTCTCATTGTGTTCAACAGTCATGCTTTTCAAGATTTGAGATGTCTTGTCCTGCAATATGTACCCCCCTTTTCCGGAGGAGGTGATTGTCAAAGAGCTTTACTTCAGTCAGAACAGAGATGGATCTTTAAATTGCAGTCGTTTCAACCAAAGGGGCTAAATTCACGTCTGCACTGGTGCCATTTTTTCTAAGACTTGACTTTTTTATTCATGTTGCCCATTTGATTGGCTACACCACTGACAGCGTCTGATGTCCCTTTTTTGTTAAATAGCAGCCATTTTGGAAATTGTTGTGGATGTGCAGGTTTCTATGACCTTTTGCATGTAATACTGTACATTAATGTGGATCTTGCTTGGTTGTTGTATGATGAAACTGTTCTTATTATTTACTTATGTCTTTCAGATTCTTTTTTTGTCTTCTGGGACCCTGAAGCAGTTTTTACGAAATGCTGGCCAACTTGGCCTGGAGGCATGTCTGCATCTTGAAATTTCCACCAGATGCGCTTTGGGTGCTTCATTCTTGCCATGAGATAAGTGATTTTTCTTTGAGAACTGACATTATGCATAGTCTGTATTTTGATTGAAGTCACTCTCTTGTTGGGGAGGTTTTTCCGATGATGAAATAAGGTCTTTTTTTGACTGATATAGCTCTGTATAACATTGTTTCAAGCTACTTTGAGGCTTTTCCTTTCCTGTTTTCTTTATAAGTTTGCTATATTAGTTTCACTTTTATTTGCCATAACAATAATAGGGCACGGACCAATTGTCAATCATGATGGTACCCTTGAAATGAAGGTCACCTCTGATAGAAAATCATATGTAAGATGTATCTGCATTCAGGTCTATGTGAGTGTTCAGAAGGTGGCTGCACTATGGGTCTGAAAACCTCCAAAGAACAATGCACAAGATTAGCATGGACTGGTGATTATCTTGGGCAACTGGACTTTTGAAACCACTGTGCCAGGAGGTTCAGGATGGTTCCATTGATGATTCTCTACTCAAATGCACAGAACTAACTGATTTTTGCACAAGGCAGACACTTTTCTGGTCTTTTTTTTTTTTAGCTTCATAGTAGATGCTAAAGCAATTTAGTTAATCTATATGGGTTTCAGGAAAACATGCAAACACAATGTTTGCATTCTCTCACATAAGACATTATACACATCCAGTGTGTGTCAAAGTTCTGAACTCTTCTGCCATACTATGAAGAGGGTCTAAATCATGACTTTGGCAACATTAATCTTTTTTTTTTTCTTTTTAAGAGAGAATAAAGGTAAGTTTGACAAAGATCATCATCAAAAAAAAAAAGAGAGAAGAAGGAATTCTTGAAAAAAATTGAAGAAAATTATCCAAAAAGCTTTGTTTAATGTCTGTTTGGCTGAATGAAAAAAATAAATAAATAAAGCATTAAGGAGAGTGCGGCACATGGGAAGGGCCATGCATGCTCAGATCTTTACACTAAGTTATAAGCTGTTCTGCCCAATGACGTGCCTTCTCAATCCTGCTTGTCTGCGGAAAAATAGTACACCAGTATATGTACACCATGTATATTTAAGTTCCTAGCTTAGAGAGCTGACCTAGAGGCACTGGCCTGTACCAATTTACTTTTTTTACGTACACAAACACTGCAGAACCATGGTGAATATCATCAAATCAAAGCAGCATTTTAGCATGTTTTAACATGGTTGGTTGTTGACCTTTACTTTCACATATTTAGGGAAACTAACATATTAATCACACTACTTTATTTAATATACCCCATCAAAAGTCAATTAGGCTGAAAAGCAATCCCTATGGCATGTGCTCCATTGAAAAGTCATTTGTGTTGCTGAAAAAACCTACTCTAAACCTAGCCTACAGTGGGACAGCTATCCAAGAAAACGGATATGGAGCTTGCTGTACAGATAAGCCGCTTTAACAGTCTTCAAATTACTTTGTTGCTGGATCTGCTCCTCAGAACATACCTTATACACAGACATAGTATAGTACCACCTCACCTTTATTGTTCTTGGCCAGTAACTCCGCATGTTCCCAGATATTGTAAGCATGTAGAAAATACGATGTGATGTTGACGTACGAAGAAGCTATATGGTGGATCATCTGGGGGATACTGACTGATGAGTTGCTGTTGCTGCCGCCACTGCTGCTGCTGCTGACATTCGAGCTTGGCTGAGAACCTCCAGAGCTGGCAGGAGACGGCATAGGAGAGAGAGGGGAAGGTGTTCCTGTGCTTCTAAACAAGAGAGTTTAGTTCAGTTTATTTTATTATTTATATCCTGCACTGAAATCACTTATATGGAATAGAGGTGCCTATACATAAACAAACTACACCTTCAGGACCAAGGAAAACAAGGGAAGAACTTCAGGAGTGTTCCAGTTGTCAGGCAGGATTTCTGCGTTAAGTGAAAGGAGAAGTGGATAGAAAAGTTCCAGGTAAACTAGTTTCTTTTATTCAACTAGACAAAAGGGGAAAATGCCCTTGTAAGTCAAGGCTAATGACTAGTGAAACTGACCAGGAACATAATACATACACAGAATAGGTGAGGATTAGGTGCTAGGGATGTGCATTCATTAACGCATTTGATTCATTAGCATTTCCATTAGTGTGCATTATAATAAACAAACTGTGCATGCAAAAATCAATTGAATTAAATATTGTTAACAGCTTTATATTTACATAAAAAGTTTGAAACAAACTGTAAAACTGTCTGACATCAGGGGAAAAGTCCAAAAAATGAACCAAAAATAAAATTGTTTTCTGTGCACATTCCTATTAGGTACTTTACAAATTAAGAATGGTGATTTGAAATGAGATCTGCAATAAGACTTTGATGCTTTTAAATGCATTATTCACAGAGGAAGTCAGGTAGTGCATGTAAAGATGAATGAATGAATGTAAAGATGAATTGCAAGGTCACCAAATTCTACATATGCCTTGCCACATTCATCCTTGCAAACCAATGAAAGGGGTGAAAGTTAGAAAAAAAAAAAAGAGACAAGACAGGCCAATGTAGAAAGCTGCACTGTAGAGATGTGCACCCATGACTGACAATGCAGCTTCTACTGCAAAATTTAAAAAAAATTACCGTGGCAAATGCAGTAATAATAAGTATGCAAGTAATCCACAGCTCATAGTGAAATGGCCTTCCTATCAGTGTGAGAGTGGTAAGAGCAGAACCCGAGAAAATTACTGCCACATCTGAGGTAGTGTAGAAGAGTTAGCCTGCACTCTGCACTGGGGCAGAGAAGCCTATAAGCAGGGCCCAGATTCATCTCCCCCATCTGCCCCCCTCCCCAAGATGACCATTGATCATTTGATCACCCACTCCCTGATCTGATCACATCCCAAAGATCTACTGATCTCCCCCCAAAAACATCCTCAGTATTCTAGCAGACCCACCTTCCCAACCCCCAACCCCCTTGGTTCAAACATTTAAAAAATTTCCCTAGTATCTTCTGGCAACCCTGACCCCCAAATAAATATCCCTGGTTTCTAGCAGCCCCCTCCTCTGGGCCTCCTGGTCCTCCCGCAACATATCTTCAAGAAGAAGGAATACTGCTCACTCGCACCTGCCTTCACACCGCACTGTTAGAAAATGGTGGCGACTGACCTTGCACACAGTGCATCCTGGGATGCACTGAATGGAGTCAGTCAAAAGAGAGGAAAAGTCACAAAAAACCTTTCCCACAAGATGAGCCATTAAGAAATCTCAAAACTAAGAATCCGATTCTCTAGCCAAGTGGGTGATTTGATTGTGTGATGCTATAACCATGTAAAAAAAAACATAACTGAAAAGTAGGTTTTAATATATGCCTTGCTACCATTTTCTAGTGTTCTGAAACAAGATCTGCTGGAACAGAATAGTCAAATGTCTTATTACCTTGCAACACACGGAGAAGGTGCTTGTGCTGCTCTGGAAGAATTCTGTGGCAGAAAGATACAACATATGTTACACTAGTTTAGACATCACTGTTTTAGCATCACCTGCATTTTTCACTACAGTAAATTAAAAAGCTATCTATATGTATATTTTATACACACACAAAATAGCTTACCTTGAAGTGTTCACTGAGGGAGCGGGAATGCTTTATTGCCGTATCTTTTTTGTGACGAAACATTGCCATGTACAGCACAGCCTGGCAGCGCATGCTAGGAATGAGAACACAGAGTTATCTGCACAACCAAGCCTGAGAGAAGATTTCTTTCCACACCCCATGTAAACCTACAGAATAGGTGAGGGTCTCAAGACGCATACATGGCCCCTTCCACCCTGAGGCCTGCCATCCAGCACACATCAGACTACATTCCTAGTGGAGTTTAACTTAAGTACAGCTTACTAGATTTACAAGTGTGCTAGCGTGTCATTTACTGCAGGTCCAATTTTAATGTTTAACATTTTTATTGATGACCAAGAACCAAACATAATATTTACAACAGTAACAAATATAATTGCCTGTCATCAACACTGTTTACAATTTTCATCTCCACCCCATCCCACCCACCCAGTAAATGGCAGAACGGTAACAGAGAAAGCATATATAAAGAGCTCCCCCCCCCCCCCTCAACCCCCATTCCTTCCTCTCCCAAATCCCCACCAGGTCAGTTTTATGTCTTTCAAGAATTAAAGACTTTTACATTTTGATATCCTCTTTGAGTCTACCGCACTTCTTTAGTTGTGCTGGTCAAACTTCCATGAGTAGATCCACACTCTCCCACCGACTACGATAAACATGAAGACAGTCTGTGTCTTGTACCCCCTTCCACACCGCTATATGGAAGCTCATCCTCCATAGCACCAGTACTGTCCAAGGAAGAAAAATATTCTCAGCCTCCCTTTGTCTCCAAGGACCCTAGACCCACACAGGGCTTACTCACATAGTATTCAAAATCATACTACATCCCCTGGGAGACAATGTTTGCAGATATGGGCCTCAAATTTGTAAATATCAGTTTTTGCATTTAGGTGAGTCCCTAGCATCTTGAGCCTCCAGTACCGCCAGGAGATGAATTTGATTTCTACAGTGCCAAAAGTTAGGTGGTTCATGAGAGGCCCAGTACTACAGGATATTTTTTTGCGCATCCAAGCAGAACTTTCTTAGAAGTAAACTCGCCTGTCCGGAGAAACCTATAAAAACCCCAGTCTATCCAGGAGTACCTGATCAATAGAACCAATGTCCCCTCTACCCAGCACAGAAGAGGAGTAGTCCACCAGGTCATTCCAAAAGCTCTGCACCAAAGGACACCTCCAAAGAGCACGTATATAAGAACTACCTTCGGAGGTGCACTTCATGCAGAGAGGCAAAAGTGCTCCTCCCACATGATACAACTGCGTTTGGGCACAATATCATCTGCAAATGCTGCTAATTTAAACTGGTGGGGACCCAATCTCACTCCCTGGACATCTGGTGAATTCTGTATATCTCTAAGAAGAGGATCCAGATTTAAAATAAATAATAGGGGGGGCAAGGGGCACCCCTGCCTTCTGCCCCTCAAAATTGGAAGGCAGTCAGGCTCCAACACATTGACCAGGAGCTTTGCACAAGGTGAGGCCTTCACTGCTGACACAATCTACCTGTGAACCCATACGCCTGAAAGGTTGCAAAAAAAAAAAAAAAAAATTCCCAATTCACGCATTCAAAGGCCTTTTCAGCATCAAAGCTGATCAATAAGGAGGGAATATCCTGGTTACTGCGGTGTTCCAGGGAGACCAAAATCCTCTGGAGATTTTTAGCTATCGTGCGTCCCTTTACAAAGCCCACCTGGGAACCATGGATCAGATGCAGCAGAACGCACGCCAGCCTGTTTGCTAGAACTTTAGCAAGAATTTTGAGCTCCGAATTCAAAAGAAATATTGGTCTATATGAGCCGGGGAGTTGTGGGTCTCTTCCCGGTTTCAGGAGTAATAAAACCTGTGCTGTATTTAACTCAGTTGGAATTGCCTCAGCATCTACCATAGCATTAAAGACATTTACCAGGGAAGGCACCACCTCTTCACTCAATAGCTTATAAAACTCCATTCTAAAACCATCCTTCCCAGGGACCTTCAAAGAGGGGCTCTGCTGAACCACCGTTAGGACTTCATCACAATGAATAGGGGAGTTCAATTTTTCCAGACCTGTAGCCTTTAAGGAGGGCAAAACTTGATTTGCTAAGTATAGGTGACTAGGCAGCCCCTCTTCAGGTGAAGCGGCATAAAGTTGTCGATAGCAACGCTGAAAAACCTGGCATATCTCCGCATCAGAATGGACCGTTTCCCCCATCTCCGATTGTAGTAACAGGATCTCTTTAACTGTTCCTCCCTCGTCCTTCATCCCACCTGTCCAATCCCCCCTCCCACCAAACCCCTTCCTCCCAACCCCTTCCCAAGTGCCCCCAGAACTTCCAATGTGCCCTGTAGTAAGGGTAGTCACTAAAGACTCCTACCCCACTCAAAACCAAATGTCAAAGATATTACCTTAATCCCCAGGCCTCCTCTACTAGCTAGCCCATTACAGCCTATCATCACATTGGTTAAGCAAAGCAAAAAAAAAAAAAAAGCGGTGGGAACAAGAAGAGGGGAGACGTTTTGTGAAGTCATTTCCAGCACATCAACCAGCCGGACTGGAAAAAAAAAATCTCCAGCAGATCAAGCCGCAAGAAAACAACCTCATGTCCTCAAAGCTGCTAGTCCAATTCCATAGTAAGTTCCTCCAGAACATGGCAGAGATGTGAAGTCAGTTCCAACGAACCAAACCACTGGAACCGAAAGACATATCCAGTTGACCAAACTTCAAGAAAGGGCCTCAGTTCCTCATGTCTGCCGATCTGGTTCCACGGCAGGATCCCCCAAAGACTTGGCGCCAAGATTGAGGCTGTTTAGAAAAAGCTATGCACTGTCCAGAGAGTCAAAAAAAACGGTGTGCAGTTTAGGTGTTGCACCCACAAACGTGCCAGATACAGCAGAGCAAAGCAAATGTGGTGGTCAAACAGCTTAGAACCGATAGACCGAAAACTATGCCTTTTCATGGCCACATTCACTGAGTAGTCCTGAAAGCATAATATTTTCTTCCCATTGTGAGTGCTTTTCCCTTATGCATCGCTTGCAGAATGGCCGTTTTATGAGCAAAGTTAAGCAGCTTAGCAGTTACCACTATGGGCCGGCCATTTGCCAGCTTCTGGGACCCCAATCTGTGAGCTCCCTCCACCCTCAGGGGGCCATGATGTGCGAGGAGTTCTAATTCTCTGGGTAGCCATGCTTCCAGGAAGCCAATTAGTTCCCCATCGTTAACAGATGCCAGGAAGCCTACGAAATCTTAAATTGCTTCTCTGGGAGCGATTTTCCAAATCTTCCAATTTATCATGGCATTCCTCCAGAGCTTTCTTCAGCCGGTCGTGGGAGTCCTCCAGTGTTTTAGTGCAGTCCTCCAGCTCCCCAGTATGATGTTGATAGCTGGCAAATTCACACCCCAGTTACTCCAGTGTCCCATGGACTTTCCCCAACTTCTCCTCTAGTGGTTGAAAACACTTGTCCAGCATTGCCTCCATAACTGTAGCCACCTCTGCAGCCACTTCTGAGACCCATGGCTGCGAGGCACCACCATTTTGTCTTCAGGCACCCTCATGTGTGGCATGTCTCGGCGAGCAGTCTTAGTCCCCATAACAGAGCGACAATCACGGAGGAACCAGGGACATGGGATACCCGAAGGTAACAATTTGAAGGTGAAAAGGGATATGATATCTGAGAAACGGCAGGGTTTAATAAGCAGGACGTCAGGACAGACAAGTTCAGAGTCCTCTCTCCAACATGGTGTCACGTGACTCTGCAGGTCCCATTTTAATGCAATGGGACCTATTGATTAGCAACATGCATAAAGAAACAAGTAATAATTCTGCAAAATAAAGCCACCCAGAACTACTGTTTAACCTCTCACTTAAATGCAAAGTTCAGAAATGACAAAGTGACTGAAATGAACCACTTCACAGAGATTTCTAGCAAATTTATATAACTCACTTTTATTCCCAAATGGATTTGTAAATTATTTCTGCCTTTACTGAATAAAAGTGGCTACGCTTTCAACACGCTGTATGCAAAATATAAAACCATTGGGTATTTCAGAGTCTATGTGAGATTGAAAATTTAAACCCCCTCCCCCAGCACAGAAAACAACTCACCATAAAACTGCAAATATTTTTTCTGCTGTAGATGCTGATGAATCAGTGAAGTTTTTCAACTTCATAGCAAACCTGTAAGCATAGAACAGCCACAACTGCAATGTCAGCAAATTAACCATGTAAAAAAAAAAAAAAAAAATCTTATTTCATGAGAAAATGTCAGATCTGTTCTCTAAACCAATATTGCATTCAAACTTTGTTGCAATGGCCAGGTAGGGCACTAACACATCTACACATTCACTTATCAAGAATGAAGGTCACCATGTTAGTCCACTTTTAAAGGTAATAAATAGAAATAAAACATAGAAAAGAAGATGATACCTTTTTTTACTGGACTAAATACATTTTTTGATTAGCTTTCGAAGGTAACCCATCTTTTCTGATCTGAAGAAGAGTTCAGATCAGAAAAGATGGGTTACCTTTGAAAGCTGATCAAAAATGTATTACGTTAGTCCAATAAAGATCATATCATCGCCTTATTTTCTTTTCTATGTTTTGTTTTACTTCTATTTATTACCTAAGAATCAAGGGAAAACTTTAGGTGGGAAGGGGACATTTGAACAAATAAGACCTACAAATCTCTGGGGCAGAAATTACAGTTAAGTTCTGAGGCATGAGCTGAGATTAAGAACCCATACAACATGGGAGATAGAGGGAATTAATATCCTACAACCTAAAGCCATTGAGAGACACAATGTTATGACCACTGCACAAGGAGGAAGATTAAACCTCCTTGAGTATTGCGTTCAGTTCTGGTCACTGTAGCTCAAAAAAGATATAGCAGAATTAGATAAGGTTCAAAGAAGAGAGACCAAACTGATAAAGGGGATGAGAGATGGATGAGGGAAGATATGACTGAGGTCTACAAAATGCTGAGTGGTGTAGAATGAGTAGAAGTAAATTGATTTTTTACTCATTCCAAAAATACAAAGACTAGGGGACACTCGAGGTTACATTAAAATACTTTAAAAACAAATAAGAGGAAATATTTTTTTCATTCAATGAAAAGTTAAGCTCTTTAACTCTTTGCCAGAGGATGTAGTAACAGTGGTTAGCGTATCTGGGTTTAAAAAAGGTTTGGACAAATCCCTGGAGGAAAAGTCCATAGTCTGCTACTGAGACAGACATGGGGAAGCCACTGCTTGCCCTGAGATTTGTAATATGGAATGTTGCTGCTAATTGGGTTTCTGCCAGGTACTTCTGACCTGGCTTGGCCACTGTTAGGAAAACAGGACAATGGGCTAGATGGACCATTGGTCTGACCCAGTATGGCTACTCTTATGTTCTGCGTATAGATAGATAGATCACACACATATACACACACAGGGCTATGGTGGGAAAAAATCGATACTGAAAAAGCACTATTCTATAAACTGTGCTTAAAGTTAGATACAGTTTATAGAATAGCAGTTACACCCAGGGATCGCACATAAATTTAGACACCATTTGTACCAATGAAAACATGGTGCAAATGCCCGCACCTGAATTTATACACTGAGCCCCCAAATTCTAGAATTCTGCATGTAGCTCAAAACCATGCCCCCGATTCACCCCGAAACGCCCATGACCCTCCCATTTCCATGTCACCTTTTTTTACCACACGTAAAATGTAGGAACTAATTAAATATAATTAGTGCCAATAACTGCTTGTTAAAAAGCCAATTATTGCTACTAATTAGCCCATTATGTAATTAAATGGCATGGGCACAAATTTGCACATGCAATATTTATAGAATTCGGGGGTTACTCTATATATTATATTAAATAGAGACTACTATAAAAATACTGTGGTACTCATAAAATAGTTCTTGTAAACATTCTGAATTAAAAAAAATATTAACAATATCTGTTGAAAGAAAACCAAAAAGGTCATTTTGTATAAGATAATGATAACTTCATATATGGCTAGCAGATATTTAAAGAGATATGCTTACAGGGCTATTAAAAGTTGACGTGAAAGCAGAAGAACAAACCCTCACGGTCAACAACACAAACACAGCAAAGGTGACTAAGAACAATAGCCAGACGATGTGAAAGAATCAAACGTTTATTATACTCCAAGACTCAACATAAGCCGTGTTTCGGCCTAGTAGGCCTGCATCAAGAGTCTTAAGAGGATGTGAATAAAAAGATCCATTTGGTATTAAAAGTTTAAACGTTTGAAAATGCACTGTAGGAAAATTAAAACCACGGTGTCAGCCAGTCCTGCTAGCATCCAGCAGAACGCTGGTCCGATACCTAAAGTGAATGTGAAAGATTTGCATGCAGTGGAGGTAGACCATGCAACTCTCTTTGATGAATATTCATTATGGATATCCTGAATACCTGACTAGTTGGGATGCCTCCAGGACCAGGTTTGGAAACCACTGCCTTAGATGATGAGGGAGTGAATTCCAGAGAGCAAGTGCCAAAAAAAGAAAGACGATCTCTAAACATGCTCTTGATAGCGCAGGAATTACAATGCAATTCTGGTTTTGAGATCTTAGGGCATGTAGCGGATGATATGGCATAGAGAATGACACGGGGACCCACGGTAACCGCAGGGATGGGGACGGGGACGGGGTAGGGACGGAGACAGATCCCACGGGGATGGGGACAAACTTTGTCCCCGAGTCACTTTCTACTTTGAAACCTGTTAATGAACTGGACTGCTATTTATGTTTGATGCAGACAACAATATTTTTATTTTTTGGAAAAACAAGCAAACATGCTGGCCACAGCTAGCAAAATTTGCATGGAGGATCGTGTACATCTTGCTACCAGCACATCTTCTGAAAAGGCATCTTCTATCGCAGGAAGGACTGTGGAAGACAGGGGAGCTAGACTGAATCCTGAGACTACTGATGACTTATTCATCCACAGATTAAAAAATCATAACAGTGCTTCATAAGGCATATTTCTCCCCTCTAAGGCATACAGAACGGGTTGTATTTTGTACCCCTGGACATTTTAATAGGGCAGATTAGTATTCCTTGGAGTAGTAGAAGTCAGCTATTGTTGGAAGGGTAGGTGGTGGTGGGTTATTATAGCTGCCTGTTATTACTGTTTTGTTTGTAATTTATACATAACAGTTGCAAAGCATAATGTTCCTTTTTATACTTTAATAAAAAGATTTAAATATAAACTCAAGTGTTTGAGGCTTCTGCAGATGAAAATAGGCCCACGGGGGATTAGGCGGGGACGGGGTGGGGAAGGGGACGGAGACAGGGCCTGCGGGGACGAGGACAAATTTTGTCCAAGTGTCATTCTCTAATACGGAATTAATAAACTGGCCAACTTTTGTGGTGTGCTCAAATGGAATGCTGTGTACGTGATGACTAGCTATTTATATTTAGCACGAAAAGTACAGAGCTTCTCTCAAGAATGGTGTAATACAATCAAATCGTCTGACACCTGATATAATTTTTATAGCTAGATTTTGAAGCTCATTTATAGTGTATTTTGGCAATTCATTAAAGCGTTACCATAATATAGTGTACTTAAGATCAAAGCATGAACTAATTGTTGTAAAGACAGTTTGTCTAAATATGGGTGAAAAGCTCTAATAGATCACAGTGCTGCAAAACAAGATTTAACAAGTAAAGCAATATGGGGTTCAAAACACAACCTGGAATCTAGAGTAACTCCTACTATTTTTAATGATTGCTCTAAAGAAAAGTAATGTTCTAACAGACATGGGGCTATATTTGGTACAGGAAAGAATCCAGTTAACCAAACAGGTTTACGCCTTGTTGGATTCAACTTCAAACAATGTTTGGACAACTAAATTAAATTTTGCTCAATCTAGAATTAAAAGATGTAAATCAGGCCCCCTATAGTGGGGCTGATGCTTCATTTTGGTACTCTGGAATTCAACTGATAGTTGATACCAACAACTATATTGACTGAATGCAGATAAACTCCTGGCTCTTGCAGAAATACTTGGACAGTTGGGCTCACTTCCCCCTCTCTCTGAGTGGTGGAATCAGTCTTTTTCACAAACGTTAAGGCTCATTTTCAAAGCACTTAGACTTACAAAGTACCATAGTAACGAATAAGTGCTTTGAAAATGAGCCCCGTTGCTTCCTAAATGGTTGTATGTTATGCAACTTCTATCCATAAAATTTCTTTAAAAAGATCCAATTCATTTTCAAAGAATGTTATCCAAATTTTGTTGGGGAAGAAAGCAGCCCAAGATGCCGCTGAAAATGCTTCAGGGAGCTTGGCAGTGGGGAGGTTCGGGAATCCCTGATCCTAAACTGAGTGTAGGTATACAATGGATTTGAGCAACCATAAGAGTCAAGGTTTGCCTGCCCAGAGCAGACTTTAACCGTCTTGATTATACTTTTAGATTGTTGTACTTCAAGGAGAGGGGTATAAGGGTAGGAATATTGTGATCTGCTAAGGGAGTTTGCACTCACTGAGTCCAAGAGATTCCGAAGGCGATTTCAGTGACAGTTTACAAGGAAAAATCTTTGATTCAGACACTGAATATACCTGCATTTCTCTAGTTTCAACTACATACATCCTATTTTAAGTGACTCCTGAGGAAGGCCCATGTGGGCCGAAACACGGCTCGTGTCGAGTCCTGGATGTTCAGTAAAGCACACGTTTTTACATCACTTGCTGTCCCCACCTTCCTTTCGTCACCCTTGTTGTGACTGCTTAGTAGCTATACAACACTAATTGGTTTGTGGAAAGACCAAGTTTGAGTCTGCCACGCCCCTTCGAAAGAAACTACATTGGCTACCTGTCAAAGATCGTATCAGCTTTAAACTCTGCTCTCTAGTTCACCAAATCCTTTATGGTGAAGTACCTGGCTATATGATAGATCTCATCACCCTACCGCTTCGGAATATGTTCCGACTCTCCCGTTCATATCTTACCCTTCACTATCCAAACTGCAAAGGAATCAAGTCCACGTATGCTACCTCCTTCTCTTTCATTAGCACTCAGTTTTGAAATTCTTTACCGAAGACCATCAAAACCATCACATGTCATCTAACTTTCCGGAAAGCACTGAAGACCATGTTATTCAAAAGTGCCTACCCTGTGGACTCTTCCAGTGTCTCCACTGCTGGAAGCACACCGATTTAGACACATTTGGACATATCCCCCTTCACTCAAAGCTTCCCTTCTCCTTCCATCCATTCCTATTCTTCCCCATTATCTCTTGTAGGTTTGCTGTATTAGCTTCATTTTACTGCATTGGCGCCTGCCTCTGTGGTGCATTGTAAGTCACATTGAGCCTGACACTGTTGGGAAACTATGGGGTACAAATGAGATAAATAAATAAATAATATTAAGATATTGTTTTAGCTCCCTGCCAGTCATTGTGCTTGGCATAATGAGAGGACAGAAAGGGTATGTGAAAGGAAAATTCCTCATATATTTTGGAGAGTGAGTTTCACATTCATTCAGCAGAGTGGACTAAACAAAACTGAAGACCTCTGCATTCAGGAACAGATGCGCATGCTCAGCAATTTTCTCTAGTTCTGAGATGGTTGTTGTTTCTGGCACAGTACAATGATATCAACCCCCACACCCGTGTGTCTGATTCAATCCTGATGGCAACCGAGAACAAAAACATGAGCTGTAATGACACTGAAGAATGAGAACACAACACTGAAATCAACAATTCTTTTGGCACTCACTTGATGAGATCAACAGTCTCTGCAAAGATGGTATAAGCTGGCTTCGGAGTCACTGTGTCGGACTCCATTGCAATTCCACCCTGAATAAAGTACAAGGCAGCATCTAGGTAGTGAAATGCTTTTGAAATCTTCTCCTGCTGTTAACAACAAAAATATATGTTTAGTACAAAAGGGTAAATTAGTTCTTACATAATTCGAGTCATTCCAGACCAGTCCAGATGCTTGGGTTTATGCTGCCCTGCCAGCAGGTGGAGACTGAGAACTACTGAGCTACGATGTTATCACTTAAGATATGCAACCTCCTGGCCAGTCAGTATTTATCACAAAGCAGAAGAGCAAAGACCATTAAAAGGAAAAATACTCCCCTAGGAACTAATGAACCACTCAAGAAAGAACCACTAATCCTATAAAATAATTTGCACCTCCGTCTGGCTGCCTGGGTTCGTAACACCTTTAAGAGGCTGACGTCAGCCAGCCTCCAGGGTTAAAGGAAAGGGGAGGGGAAGTAAGTTTTGGTTTCTGAAGTTGAACAAGCAAAGGGGAGGAGGGGAAGATAGGTTTAACAGAGCTGTTCCTATAATAGTGATACTGAGAGCAAAGCTTTGATGGTGTCAGCATGGTTCGTTCCTGCTGTCAGCTACTGTATGAGGCACACACACACTCTCTCACACACTCACTCACTCTCTCTCACTATCACACACACACAGTCTCTCTCTCTCTCTCACACACAATTACACACTCACACACTCTCTCTCCTAACGGTTCCCTTAAAAACATAATTGCCATTACATGATAACCTTGCTAGCGCCCGTTTCATTTGTTTGAGAAATGGGTCTTTTTTACTAGTAAAGGATAAAGCCCTCCAGACTAAAGACCCAACAGGAATATGAAACTAGCCAAAATTGAAATCTTGATCCTCCAGGAGATTAAAAAACAAACTGATGCTAAGAGCAACTGGTAGGTTATGGACTGGTCTGGATGGACTCAAGGAAAGAAAATTAGCATGTAATAACTTTAAGAATTTGTCCTGTCTTGTTGTCCCACCAGACCAGTCCAAACACTTGGGATGTACCAAAGCAGTACTTACACTATGGCTCCAAGGGCTGCAGTACTGAACATGTAATCTGTATTGACAGTCAAAAGAACAAAGATTTTCATGTTGCTGCTTTACAGATTTCATGAGTTGGAACCAAGAAGTGCTCTATCCAAGAAACAGACTGACCCCTTGTAGAGTAATCTTTCTAAACTTCTGGAACTTGATGATCACAGATAATATGTACAGCAGCAATAGCTTCTTTAACCTACCAAGCGACTGTCGCTTTTGATGCTACTTCTCTTTTATGGGCTCCACTAAAAAGAATAAAGAACTTATTTGATTTATTACCTTTTGTGCAAGGCAACTGCACTACCCTCATTTTTAAGATCCTGGAAAACAAGTAAAGAGAGTCAGGTGGAAAGATTGGAACCGGTCTAAGCACAACCTTTCCTTATTAAAGATCAAAAAGGTTCTCTACAGAGTAAGGCCTGTAATTCTGAAATTTGCCTAGAACAACAAACAGCTTAAAAAAAAAATCTTAAGGGTGATAGCTTTTAAGGTTGTGTAATCCAGAGATTCAAAAGGAGGAAGAATTAAGGTAAACAAGACCAAATTTAAATCCTAGGGAGAAAACAAGGACAACACAGTGGATTGATAAGCTTATCCCTGCAGAAAAAAGTACCACCTCTGGATGAGAAGCCAAGCTCTTTCCCTTCACTTGTCCTCTAAACAGGACAAAGCATCTAGCTGCATTTCAATGAGGTGAACACCAGCCCCTTGTCCAAACCATTTTGCAAGAAATCCAAAATATCTGTAACTGAAGAATGTAGAGGAAAAATACACTCTGGGCAAGTCACTTAACCCTCCATTGCCCCTGGTACAAATAAGTACCTGAATATGCTATGTAAACTGCTTTGAATGTAGTTGCAAAAACCACAGGAAGACGGTATATCAAGTCCCATTTCCTTTCCTTAATAAGGTAGACACCCTCTTAATATCCAAGCTGTCACGATAGGAGATCCAAGATGGCCGCATAGTGAGTCACTGCTTCAGACATGCCCAGACTCTCTCCAAACAAATGTTGTGAAGGAGCTCCGAAGCCCCTGCGATATGGGGAAAAGGAGAGGCAAAGTGCGGGCTACTCCCTCTACCCCCACCTGGACCTACCTCTTGCAGCAACCGACATTGGAGCAGTTTGGGATGACGACTGGTCCCAGACATGCCTCCTCCCGCTATCGGTGCCAACACTCCTGAGTTAGCCAGCAGTGTAGACGGGGTTTCTCTGAGCCCCGTCCAGTGTGCGGCTCCCCCACAGCCAAGAGGGGCAGAAGCGGAGACAGGTCCTGCAACTTGGACTCCAGACAGGGATACGAACATGCAGGGAGGGAACCTGCCCACACCGACAGAAACACTGAGGACTGGCTTGGTGGAAGAACGAATCTCCTTACAAACTATGCCTTCACAGATTGTGAGTACGCTGAACCAGATTCTAAGCGCTCCCCCTCCTGCTTCTTTTTTGGGGTCCTTGGTTAAACCTGACATAGTCACAATGGAGTCACTCTGGGATTTGACTTTTACATTACATTCCTCCTTGAAACAAATAACAGTTAAAAATACTGCTGAAATTAAGATATTGTCTGAAGCAGTCCTTTTTCAGGCACAGAAAACTGCCCAACAAACCTCTGAGGTAAAACAATTAGGGGAAAAATTACAAACATTGGAAACCTTGGGACAAGTCTCAATTAGGGATAGAAATTTTACCTTACGTTGCTTAGAATACCTGGAGAATCAATCTAGAAAACTTAATTTGAGACTAATTAATTTTCCTTGATCCCCCCTTAATATAACCAATTGATATGGTAAAGAAATATTTGGTTGAAATATTAGGGATGCCAAGTGACTCACTGCCTTCTATAGTTCGGGCACAATATCTACAAAGTAATACAAAATTGGATGGTGGAACTTTTCAACCATAAATAGGAGACAGTATGAATCTAATATCATTTTTAGAATCCTCATTGGAAGTTATCACTCAGAGAATTACTGTGGTGGTCTCTTTTGTCCTGGAGATGGACCGAGATGCTGTCCTGAAACGTTCATGGACTCCATGTTCTTAGGATCTAAAATAAGAATTTACCCTGATCTCTCTAGAAAAACTCAGAAAAGGCGCAGAGCTTTTTTGGCCGTGCGCCCGAGGACTTTAACCCTTGGGGCTAATTTTGTACTAAAATTTCCTTGTATTTGTCGAATATTGTTTCAATCTAAGCAATTTCAATTCTTTGATCCTAAACAGAGGAATTTTTGTTAGCGAAAGAGGAGGTTAATGTAACTGTTAACTAACAGATAGCACACTGTATGATAGGCTTGAGGAGGCATGATGGGTAGCAGTAACTAATTACTATTTTTTTTTTTAATTATTATTTGAATTTTTTCTTTTCTTGGATCAAAATTGCCTAAGTATAATGGTTGAAAGTAAAATATTCATTTCCACTTAATTGATAAAATAGATGAATGATTTAAGTTATTTTTTAAATTTCTCAATCATCCCTTTTTGAGTTGTATAATGTATAAATGAATAAAAATTAAAAAAAAAAATATCCAAGCTGTACAGACAAAACACACACTCCGTTATGCTGATCAGGCCTTGAACTAAGAGATGCTCCATGCTTGCAGAGACAGAGGATCTTTTACTTTCAGATGTACCATGCCCCTGTACCAGGGTTAGAAGCCAACCAAAATAGGTGGTTTTGATTGACTGCCTTTCTCCACCTGAAAAAGGATAGAACCTTTGCATTTTGGTGCCATCATGTCCATGACTGGATAATCCCTAACAGTGTACCACTTCCAGGAAAGTATCCTCTGATAGACTCAATTCTCCTGGATCTATGGAATTCTTGATGAGGTAATCTACCCAGATATTTTGGGTCCTAGCCACAAGTGCTGCTGAGATGTCTTCCAGATTCTCCTCTGCCCAATCCATCAACATCTACACCTCTTCTGCCACTTGCAGACTTTTTGTTCCTCTGTTTGTTGATATAGGCTATTGCCATTGTGCTGTTGCACAGAATTCTTACTGCTTTGGAAGTAGCTAATGAAACTCCAGGAGAGTTAAATAGTTCTTTCATGCTTCCAAACAGTTGATTGACAACTGAGTTTCCTTCAAGGACTATTTACGTTATGCCCATTTGTCGAGACAATGTGTCCGCCAACCTGCGAGGCTTGCATCTATAATCAGAAGGATCCAATTTGAGCTCTGCAAACTCTTTCCTTTGAACAGATTGTTGTTGTCGAGACTCAGCCTGACCCTCCAGTGTGACTGGTAGTACAAGATGGGAGACCATTGAGAGAGAAGAGATCTCTGTAAAGGTCTCATGTGTATCCTGGCCCTTAGAACTAACTCTAAGGTCAAAACCATCAATTCCAACTGAAGGCAGAGCCAAACCGCTGGTTTGGAAAAGAATGAGGAGGTTTTGATCAGAGATTGTAGCTTTTCCCTTCTCACAATGGGAAGAGACACTGCCTTGGACGGCATCTAACTTTGCCCCCAAACAGTCCAACATTTGGGGCAGAATAGATTGCCCCTGAAGAAACTGACAACCCATCCCAACTCTTGTAAGAAAGTGAAATAGTCATTAAGCAAGTGGTGCACTTCTTATGACTTTACTTTTATTAACTTGTCATTTAAGTAAAGGTAGACCAAATTCCCTATTTGTGTAAGCCAGCCGCTGCCCCATCATCTTTGTCAACATATGAGGCGCTGTGTCCAGTCTGCAAAGGAAACTGCAGCATGCCATAGTGAAAGCACACCAGCACCCCTACATGGAGGCTAGTGTGACACAGAAAACCAACAGAGTCTAAAAGAAAAGCCTTTTCAGAGCAGCCCTCCCCCCCCCCTCAGGTAAACCGCAATGGGTAAATAAAAGA
Source organism: Microcaecilia unicolor (assembly GCF_901765095.1). Classification (NCBI taxonomy): domain Eukaryota; kingdom Metazoa; phylum Chordata; class Amphibia; order Gymnophiona; family Siphonopidae; genus Microcaecilia; species Microcaecilia unicolor. Next base: position 397,859,805 of record NC_044032.1, on the reverse strand, counting down.
AAAAAACAGCACTGATAGAGGTAACTGCTGGTCAAACTGTCTGTCGAGCAGCAATTAAGATCAAGCACTCGAGGTTTTTCACCCATGGAAATAGTCTGAGGCACAAGAACCTAACCCCTTAAGGGGTTGGTTGGGGAGGAGGGGGAGGGACCTGCCCCTCCCCCTCCAGGTGTTACACCTCTAAAATCTTTTTTCTTTTCCTCAAAGAAAGCCAGGCCTGTTTTTTTTTTTTTAATATGATTAATAAAATCTACCAGAGATTGCACAGGAATCCTACCACCTGTTAGACTGAGAAATACTGACCTACCAGGGGGTTGCACAGGGTTCTTAAGTGATAATATCATAGCTCAATAGTTCTCAGTCTTCACCTGCTAGCAGGATAGCACAAACTCAAGTGTCTGGACTGGTCTGGTGAGGCAATAAGGAAATATCAATTGAAAAAAATATATAAAAAGCAACAAGTATCTAATAAACAATCACATATGCAAAATGTTGTCCATATACTGAACCTTTTATACCTATATAGTTACTGCAAAAAAAGAGACAAGTGCTAATTTCAACACAGAGATATGAAATGTCCAAAAAGGTGTCTACGTTATAAAGGCAACATGGGGGTCTACGTTCCTTTATTTAAAAAAAAGGCACCCAGAACGAGCCTTAATAGCGTACAAGTGCAGCCACATACATTCACACTTTCTCCAGAACTGGTGTAAAAGTATCTGTGTACTTGTATATTTTATTAAATATGTATGCATATTGCAACTTTGCCTCTGCTACACTCAAACTATGCCCTGGAAGCACCTACGCACAACATTGGCATAAATGCATGCTGTCCTGTTGCTGCATGTACTTATACCACAGCACAATTTTTTAGAAGACCTTTTCTGCAAGTAAAACTGGTTTTACATGCAGTAAAACTATCTCTAAAAATGCATACAGGCAATGTGCATATAATATATAGCAGCCTGTTGGCATACGTACTTACATGTGAGTATTCACTCACACAATTTTATAACAGCTCGTTTCCACACCTGAAACATGCTTTACACTTCAATGGAGTTCATCAAATTCCTAGTATAGCAGAGAGAGGGAGCAAAGTACAAACAAAAAACCAAAGAGCAAAACAAAAAAGTACCAGGAGCCTTCAAAAAAAGGGCACAGAACCTTTAATCATATACGTTGGTGAAACAATCCTTTTTCTGTTCATCAAATTCCTACCTTTATGAACAACCATTTTTCATTATGGCACAGGTAGTATCCATTCCTGTTTTTATGTGAGAAGGTATGGAGGTGGATCTTAGAAAGAAATGTAAATCAGAACTGAGATTTCTACGTTGGGATATATCCACTAATATTTTAGAACATAGAGCCTGTTCTAAAATACAAGGAGAAATGGACATTTATGCACCAGAAGCATTTAGAGCTATAAACATCTAACCGACCAGGGGAATCAAAACCTGCATATAAATGTTTATGTGCTGAGAAACATTTCTTGTTCTTATGAAGGGCTGCCGAGAGACACAGCCAGACCCAGGGCAGGACCTCCCCCCCCCCCCCCCCCCACTTAGGTCACCTCCCCCCGTCCCTTACCTTCCTGTGTCGGTTCCTCCTTCTGCCTGTCATCTTCTGTTCTTGGGACCCGGGTTATCGTGTTAACACAATCACCTGGGTCCCGGCACACAGGAGCAAGAGACAGACAGACCTGGTAGCAGGCAGGCAGAAAAAAAAGGCTCTGCTCCCTTGAAACACTGCCGGTGCCGGCCCCACCCCCTTGGAGGACGGATCCAAGGAATCTTGCTTCCCCCCCCCCCCCCCCCCCCCCCCCAAAATTCTTTGGCGGCCCTTTACTTATGTGGTTGAACATAAATGCTTAGGTTAGCCATTTTAGAAACAAATGTTTATTTTTCCTAAGCTGTCAAAGTCTGAAATTTCTGGTTGGTTTTACAATTGGGGAGGGGAGGGGAACGAAGATCAACAACTAGGGGATTAAGATGGCAACCTCCCCTTATCCTTTCACTGAAGTACTGCTCGCTAGGAGTACTTCTTGTTTTGAAACCAAGATATATCCGTTAGCAGGTGTAAATCCCAAGGTCCACCAGGGAACATGCATTAATTTTTTTTTTTTGGCTTGCCCTAATTCTGTCCAAAACATGCCCACACAACCACCCCTTGCCATATACACAATTTCAGTTTTAGATGTGTATATTCTAGAGTTGTAAAATTGGAACTTAAGATGTTTCAAGGATTCTTACATGATTTAGTGTTTATTTACCCTTGGGGACCTGTTTTGAGCTCCACATTAGGGACTGAAGATCCCTATGATGCAGCCTTATAAGGACTATATGCTGTTGGCTAGGTGGAGTGTTTGTCCAAATTATATTTTTGAAATTTCAACCCTGAAGCAGGCACTAGGTGCCGAAACATGTTGGGCTGATGGACTAATATAAATGTATTTTGGACTTAGTATTTCACTCACTATAAGGTTGTTTTTGATTATTTAAAAGGATTTTAAGGAACAGCTATTGGCTCATTATTGCTGCTTTGTTTTTGCCATACAATTGAATTGCAGCAGCTGGACCTCTTGTTTTTTTTTATGCTTTGCCCTAATCCTGCCCAAAACATGTCCAAACACCCCCTTGCCATATGCACAATTTCAGGTTTAGATGTGTATAACCTGGCTTTCTAAAATTGGAACTTAAGACATTTATGCAATGTGAAAGCTTAACTGCCAGTTTATGCAATCTAAAGTGCAAACAGTACTTCTAAAATAAGCACCATAATGTGTTTGGGGGTAGAGATGAGGAGGAAGCACAGAATTTAAGACTATGTTCTGTCTTTTGGTTTCTGCCTAGTTTGTTTTATTTTCTTCAAGTACTAGATGATATACTGGCCTCTGCTGTAGAAAGCAGCTCATGGTTTAGTTCCAAGGCATTGTGGGCAGGTTCTGTAATAATCTGCCCAGAATGTGTTATAAAGTAGAAAGCCAAAATCATTTTACAAAACAAAAAATGTGCTGGCCCAATGGCTTAGGTCTTCTATTCCACAGGTCGCCCAGGGATGGAGATGCTTTGGAGGTAGTGTTTCCAGTCACAAATTGGGGGAAAGGAATAGGCACTGTTCCAGTCATGGTGCCAATAGTGACATCTGAGGCCTAACTGAGGCCTGTAATAGTAGGGTTCTCAAAGAAGTCCCAGTGCATAGGCCTAGCTGAGGAATGATGTTGGCAAGACTAGACTAGGTGTGATGGCAGAGGATAGGAAGAACTCCCTTAGTGGTTGCACATAAAGATTAATGGCATCAGATCGTAGCCCAGGTTCCAATTAAGCAGGAAAAAGCTGAAGAAAACTGCTAAGCTCTGTACCTGTGCCTTCTGTATTATATAAAAATCAACATTTTCTTTTGCATCAATCTACCTGTTAACTTATTTGCCTACTTAACTATTTATCTACTTATCTATTTATTTATCTATTTAGATTTAGCTCATGGCAAGTCACATTCAGGTACACTAGGTATTTCTCTGTCCTCTGAGGGCTTAACATCAAAGTCTATACCTGAGGCAATGAAGGGTTAAGTGACTTCCCCAAGATCACAAGGAGCAGCAATGGGATTTGAACCTGTCTTCCCTGGCAGTCAGCCAGGTGTTCTAACCACTAGGCTAATACGCCTTTTTAATGAGAATACCTGTCATGCAAATGGCAAGCATGCCATTCCCTGGTTATTCACATTACAGTTTTCATTGTCAATGGGAATACAATGCTCTTACCTTCTTTCAAGCTACTGCCAAAAAAGAAACGCTTAATTAAATTACAGGATTGTATCTCATTTGCTTTTCTGGCATAGCAATGAAATGCAACTGGTTATAAAATTGTTTGATAAATAGGGTTGCCACCTGGCTCCAGGTTCTCAGGACAGGCTGATCTGGGGGCAGACTCTGATCCTGGGGGGTTTGATACCCACTGCAGCTCCTTGTGACTCTAGGCAAGTCACTTAACCTTCCACTGCCCCAGGTACAAATAAGTACCTGTATGTACTATGTGCAAAAACCACAGAAAGGTGGTAATCAAATCACTTTCCATATAGAAGCAGATCAATTCAGGTAGTCACATCTATCAAAAGACAAGATGTGACAGCAGTAAAGAAAGCAATGTAAACAATCATCCTAGCAATTCACTTCTTAGCAACACAGTAGAAGGTAAGACTAAGCAAAAACTATACAGAAGATGAGACTGCCACTGAAATGTAGCTGGAAAGCAATGGCCACAATCACAATCTAAGCAACAAAGTTCATGATCTGCAAGCTCTGATGGTAGAGACAGATTTAGATGAACTCGCTATCACAGAGACAAAGTTCAATGAACTCCCATGAATAGCACGCAAACATAATGGGCTATAATCTATTTAGGAAGGCTAGGGATGATCAAAAAGTTGGAGTAATAGATCTATATGTGAGAAACAATATCAAAGCAACTGAAATGAATGGAGATAAGCTTAACCAGCAGAAGAAAGAAGGTGTTGATGCTCCTGTACAAGTTGTTGGTGAGGCCCCCACCTCAAGTACTGTGTTCGGTTTTGGAGGCTATGTCTTGCTAAGGATGTAAAAAAAAACTTGAAGCAGTCCAGAGGAAGGTGACAAAATTGTATGGGGCTTGCACCAAAAGATGAATGAGAAGAGACTGAAGACCTGAATATGTATACCATTGAGGACAGAAGGGACAGAGGAGATATGACAGACATTTAAATACTTGAAAGGTATTAATATAGGAACAAATCCTTTCCAGAGAAGGGGAAACAGTAAAACTAGAGGACATGAATTGAGGTTGCGAGGTGTAGACTTGGGAGTAACATTGGGAAATTCTTCTTCTTAGAGAAGGTGATCAGTGCCTGAAATGCCTTCGCGAGGGAGGCAGTAGAGACAAAAACAGTGGCGGAATTCAAAAAGGTGTGGGAAGAACACAGAGGATCTCTAATTAGGAAATGGATGGCATAAAAAAACCTCCAAAACTTAAATGGCTGCATGTGCGTGGATGTGCTGAGTTTCGCTGACAAGAACTAAGGCCAGTGCTGGGCAAACATGTACTGTCTGTGTTCCGTATATGGCAATCCAGTTTAGAATGGCCTGGAAGGGGCTTTGACAGCAACTTCAGAAGCTGGAACATGAGGACAGTGCCAGGAAGACTTTTACGGTTTGTCCCACAAATGACAATGGATAGGCTGGAGTAGGCTTTGACTGTAACTCCGGTAGCTTGAACTTAAGGACAGTGCTGGGCAGACCTCTAAGGTCTATGTCCCAGAAATGCCAAAAAAGACCATGATCAACTATTTTATATCATATTCATTGTTGGTTTAATCCTGAACTGATAATGAGAGTGACTGCTGGGCAGACTGGATGGACCATTCAGGTTTTTATCTGCTGTCATTTACTATGTTACTGTACAGCATGCATAGACTTGTTAGTTTTGCTTTTCTTAGGGAATGCAATAAAGAAATCAAAATTACAAGTACCTGTATGCAAGAGGGAAAATCATGCCTTGATCAGCCCTGTCTTGGTAATCTGGAGCCAGTTGGCAACTGTTTGAATGATAAACTCTTGGGGTCAAGTTTGGAGTCACATTGAACATGTGACTAAATGTGTGGCAGTTCACAACTGTGCTGGAAATGGCAATCTGATATACTTAGGACTCAGGAATTCCTGACACTCACTGCTGATGCTGGCGTTTGGTTGCGACAACAGGGTGCCCACTCACACACACTCTTTTTGTAATTACTTGTTATTATGGGTGGGGGGGTTTCTTTAACACATTCTCCACTGATACTCCATAAATATACTATAGTCATGGAATGGTTAAGCTGCAAAGGAAAGACACAGCAAGTTTCTGCATGTAACATGAGAGTCCTTATATTCACTGCAAGAACTTAATCATCATTCTTATTCAGAGTAAAAAAAGAATCTCGGGGTGGGGGACACCTGCAGTTTTGTATAAATCTGACCACTGAATTATAAGATACTTGGAACACATCCACACAAAAAAAATCTCATACATTTAAAACCAGGTTTGAAGAAACATAAAAACAAAAAAACCCACACCTCTCAATGGCACATCCAATGATCAATTACTGCTGTTTCTTCCTTTTTCAATTATATCATTACCACATAGTCCTTTCACACTAGTAAGCAATTATCTGAGGCCTAGTCTGAAGAAACAATCCATACAATGGTGCCAACTTTGCTTCTTCCAGCACACTTCTACCAAAAACAAAACTGTCAGAGGGAGTGCACAGGAGCCCCCAAGGATGCCATTGTTTAAAGAACTATATTTATTTTTTAAGTTAGAAAAGTATCCTTACAGAGTTTTTTTTTCTATTCTAAGACAAAAGAAAAAACAAAGGTCAGAGAAGATTCACTACCATTTAAGTCTAATTCAGCTAGAAAATACAAGCACCTTAGAAGTGTAACAGAACTGTATCCTGCTCAGGGTCTGCTTTTCTCAACTGACAACCACCTTTTCCTGTGAATAGATGGTTAAAACATTTTCTCTATTCCACATCTTCAATAGACATCAGAATACTCAACTGAGATTAAAATGACAGGGTTTTGTCCTGTGGCTCCCAACAAATTCCTATGCAATTACCTATCCTGTCCCAGTGAGGCCATCAGAGCTCAGCCATGATCACAGTGGCAACGCACTCAATTCTAGACAGTGATGACCTGTTCTAGTGTAGTCTGGAATGCTTCCCCTCTCTCTATTAAGACAGAACCATCTACCAAACCTCTAAAAAAAAAACAACCTCAAGACTCACATGTTTACTCAGATCTTTCAACAAAAATTATTCCTCTTGACCTTTCCCTGTAACTTTTACAGTGCATTTCATCCCCTTCTTGTACTTTCCTTCTCTTTTGTTCCTTATCCCCTTAAATATTGTATATTTTACCTTTTGTTTCCCTCTTCCATTTTGCCTGTTTGTCTTCTTGTTTTATTTAAATTTTAAAAGATATAGTAAACTGCTTAAATATTTTATGATGACTCTGCGGTATATCAAAATAAACTTGAAACTTTCACAGTTAACACTACCACAGCAACCCCTGCCAGCAAAACAAGAAGTAGAAAGATAATAGTCTCCATCCATTAACAGTATTAAAAAAGTCTCTTGGGCATGGCACATAAAGTCAGGGTAAAAGAGACACATAACACAAGAAAGTACAGTAAAGTCTCAATTACCTGACATAAATGGGACTGACCCATTGTTGGATAATAACAGTAAACCCTCAAATAACCACAAGGTAGACACACCAGTCCTTATTAATGTTTATTGAAAGCACATCAGGAGACTCGACACAGCAGCTGTGTTTCAGCGCTCAAGGCGCCTCTCAGGAGTCTGCAAAATGATGTGTACAGATATGTTTCTACATGAACTATTCAAAGTACACTTAAGGACGATCTCGCATTTAATCACAAAGAACACAAGAGATCGTGTCCATAAGTGTACTTTGAATAGTTCGTTTGTGTAGAAACATATCCATACACATCATTTTGCAGACTCCTGAGGCAGGTGCCTTGAGCACCGAAACACAGTTGCTGTGTTGAGTCTCCTGACATGCTTTCAATAAACATTAATAAGGACTGGTGTGTCTCCCTTGTGGTTTTTTAGAAGTGCCATTTCTTCACCCTAGTCCTTGGTTTGTATTGCTACGATTGTAGGGATTGGTGTGCCTCCACTTTTTATGGTTGTTTTGCCAACCCCCTCAAATAGTGCATAGACAATGGCTGTAAAAACAGGGTCCTGGGTCATAATGGTGCTGTTTTGGTGTAAAAGCAAGGTCCCGGGTCTGAAAAAAATTCTCAGGTGTGAAACTTCCCTCTGTGCTATGCCGGAAAATGGGAAGAGACACGATGATGTCACCGGGAGGGGGGTCTGTTGGATATGCCAGATGGTCAGATAATCGAGACTGTACTGTATAAAACACATTTTCCTTATTTTTAATAATTTGTAGCGTTGGGTTTAGACCTCACCATTCCATCAGCTTTGTGTTTCACTTTCTTGGCCTCTATCAAATAATGCTCCACTGGATATAGTCTGGAAAAAAAAAAAGATGCATTAAAAATATCCTTCTCAGACATATTCATACAACAGCAGCAGCAGAGTACTATTTACAGATACTTTTTTAGAAAGAATGCTTACTCGTCATCAAACCTGAGCTGATGTCTTGTTGGCTTGTGGTTACCATTTGGCAAAGAAGGCACTGGGAAAGGCTTTGTGTTATTTTCTATCCTTCCCTGAAAATTATATAAGACAAGACTGTGTTTCACTACTACAACCAATATAATTGTTCTTTATGCTACTAGAACACAATTCCTATATAATAATTATCATCATATTTTTTTATTTTTATTTACATTTACAATATAAACCAAGCATCCACCTGTACAGAAAAAGGAAAAATACATTTGAAATGAGGGCAGACCAAGCCAATAAAGTGGAACAAATTAAAAAAAAGCTGCTAAACAACATCAAGCTCTAATACAGAAGACAATTCCTATTATGTAGGATCTTCTACTCCATGTATAAGAGAAGAGGTCCTATCACCTCTATCCACAATTCCTCTAGAAAAAACAAAAGCAGAGAGCTGTTTCCCCTAAACTAGAAGAGGAACCAGGCCTGCACTGCTCCCAGCCAACGGCACTTCAACAACCACCCCAATCTCGCTACTCCTGGGCTGGGCAATCCTTGTGGCTCCACGGTCTCCTTGGATGCCACTCCGATGGTTCTCCCTTGCACTTCAAAGGATAAAATACCTCCCGGTATCTCCTTTTCTGCAGGGATTCCCTGAGCCAAAGATGGCAATTGAGGTGGGGGATCAGTCTGTTCTGGACTCAACGAGTGTTCCGCCCCAAGGAACTCCTTCGGGCCTTCTGTCTCCGGAAAAGACACCAACGGGGCAGCACCAGAAACAACTTCTCCTGTATCCAAAAGCTGCACAAATCGATCCATCGTCAAAGAGGGAGGTTTAAGTTAGAGGGCTCAGAGGGAAAAACCTTTGGCTTTCCTTTCCTCTTTACTATCAGTAGGGAAATAATCAGAAAGAATCCAGAGCACTGGAACACAGCTCACATTGCAGTGGCCATCTTGCCCCCCCCCCCCCCCCCCCCCCATCAAAAGTGACATTTTATTGCAGTGGAGACCAACAACATTAAAATGCAGCATCCCAAATGCATTCTTCATGAGGAAGTGATATGGACATTTTAGGAAGTATAATTTTCTGTTTGCTAGTGCACAGTTTTCTCCATCATTTCACTACTGTGCGCAGGTCTTCTGTGGTTAATATTTTAATTTTATTTCCACTTAATATATCGCTTTATGGTCTATACTGGGTTTCAAAGCGGTTTACAATGCAATAAAAGAAAAGGGAAGAAACGGAGAAGAGAAAGAAAAGAAAAAAACCACACACACAACTAGTTGCTATCTGGACCAAGAATGGATGAGATTTGAGCAATCTCTTAAATGCAGAGTGTTGATTGGTTCCTCATGTGAAGTGGGAGGTCATTCCACAGTTTTGGGTTAATAAAGCAGAAGGCAGTAAAGTACAAAGAAGCGAGATGAAGTTCTGAGGCAGCCAAAGAAGACTGTGATCAGTGGAACAAAGGAATCGGAAGGGAGTGTAGGGGATGAGAAGTTTATCGAGATAAGCAAGAAAAGAGGGTGGGCGCAATTTGTAAACCAAAGTAAGAAGTTTAAAAGTGACAAGTGCAGTAACTGGAAGCAACGTTTGAGCTTAAGCAGAGGCATAACAGCATAACATGGGCAAAACTGTGTGCATTGTAGAGCATCTTGACTGATGTAGATTGACTGAGTGGAAGGAGCTTAAAAGATTGAAGGGGAATGCTGGCATAAAGAGTTACAATAATTGATGTGAGATATGACTAGGGCCAAAATAAGCAAAGAAAGGAAATTGGAAGAAAGAGACATACTGAACAAATACAGTGGAGCGAAAAGAACAATGCCCAAATAACTGTTGATTAGTGGTTTGAAAGTGAGTTTAAAGATAACGCCTAAAATCTTAATGTAATCTTTAAAAAGTAAAGATTGATTCTCAATGAGCCAGGGAGAAGGGATAGTTCATTGCGAGGAGAGAAAGCAGACAGATTCACATTTTGTAGCATTAAGAAAAAGGAGATTTATTTTAAGCCAGGTTAAGACTCTAGTCAGACATTCAAGGAGAACGATGGAGTGGGACAGGTCAGTGATGCGACAGAGAATCTAAATGCCTTCTGCATATCAGAATGCTGTACACCCATGGTCTTGTATGAGGAGGGAGCACACTATGGCATGTTTCCAAATGGTGGGAACCAGCCCCTCAGAAAGACTTCAAGAAGAGGGATGGGGGTGAAGAATCATTTGGGTTGAAAGCCTGTTAACTAAGGCAGTAGGCCAGGAATCAGCACCGTCCACCTCCCGGCCCACAAGACGTACCAATCCCCAGCCCTGGCTGACCCCTTGCACCCGATACCTTCGCTCCTGCGCCCGTTCGGCTGAACGCCTCTGGAGGAAATCTCGCACCCTTACTGACTTCATTCACTTCAAATTCATGCTATCCTCCTTCCAATCCTCCCTATTCCTCGCTAAGCAGGACTATTATATCCAATTGACCAATTCCCTTAGCTCTAACCCTCGTCGTCTATTCGCCACCCTCAACTCCCTCCTCAAAGTGCCCTCTGCTCCCACCCCCCCTTCACTCTCTCCTCAAGGTCCAGAAGATCAACCTCGAATTCACCACTACTCCCTCTCCTTCTCTTCAGCCTATATCTCACTCTCTCATCCAACCTACCCAGGCCTCCTTCTCCTCCTTTCCTGCTATCACCGAAGAGGAAATCGCCCATCTCCTCTCCTCCTCGAAAGCCACCACTTGTTCCTCTGACCCCATCCCCACTAACCTACTCAACACCATCACTCCTACCATCACCCCCACCATCTGTCATATACTTAACCTCTCTCTCTCCACTGCATCTGTCCCGGACACCTTCAAGCATGCTGTGGTCACTCCACTCCTCAAAAAACCATCACTTGACCCTACCTGTCCCTCCAACTACCGCCCCATTTCCCTCCTACCCTTCCTCTCCAAGATACTTGAACGCGCCGTTCACAGCCGCTGTATTGATTTTCTCTCCTCTCATGCCATCCTCGATCCGCTCCAATCCGGCTTTCGCCCCCTACACTCAACAGAAACGGCACTATCTAAAGTCTGCAATGACCTATTCCTCGCCAAATCCAAAGGTCACTACTCCATCCTCATCCTCCTCGACCTCTCCGCCGCTTTTGACACTGTCAATCACAACCTACTTCTTGACACACTGTCCTCCCTTGGGTTCCAGGGCTCTGTCCTCTCCTGGTTCTCCTCTTATCTCTCCCATCGTACCTTCAGAGTACACTCTCATGGTTCATCCTCCTCCCCTATCCCGCTCTCTGTTGGAGTTCCTCAGGGATCTGTCCTTGGGCCCCTTCTTTTTTCAATCTACACCTCTTCCTTAGGCTCCCTGATTTCTTCTCATGGTTTCCACTATCATCTTTATGCCGACGACACCCAGCTTTATCTCTCCACACCAGAAATCACTGCGGATACCCAGGCCAAAGTCTCGGCCTGCTTATCCGACATTGCTGCCTGGATGTCCAACCGCCACCTGAAACTGAATATGTCTAAGACTGAACTTATTGTCTTCCCACCCAAACCCACTTCCCCTCTCCCTTCACTCTCTATCTCAGTTGAGAACACCCTCATCGTCCCCGTCTCATCTGCCGCAACCTCGGTGTCATCTTTGACTCCTCCCTCTCCTTTTCTGCGCACATCCAGCAGATAGCCAAGACCTGTCGCTTCTTCCTCTATAACATCAGCAAAATTCGCCCCTTCCTCTCCGAGCACACCACCCGAACTCTCATCCACTCTCTCATTACCTCTCGCCTTGACTACTGCAACCTACTCCTGACCGGCCTCCCACGTAGCCATCTACTCCCCCTTCAGTCCATCCAGAACTCTGCCGCACGTCTTATCTTCCGCCTTAACCGATATACTCATATCACCCCTCTCCTCAAGTCACTTCACTGGCTCCCAATCAGATACCGCATACAGTTCAAGCTTCTCTTACTCACCTACAAATGCACTCGATCTGCGGCCCCTCCGTACCTCTCTACCCTCATCTCCCCTTACGTCCCTACCCGTAACCTCCGCTCTCAAGACAAATCCCTCCTTTCAGTACCCTTCTCCACCACCTCCAACTCCAGGCTCCGTCCCTTCTATCTCGCCTCACCCCATGCCTGGAACACACTCCCTGAGCCCATACGCCGTGCCCCCTCCCTACCCATCTTCAAATCAATGCTCAAAGCCCACCTCTTCAATGTCGCCTTCGGCTCCTAATCACTACACCACTTCTCAGGAAACTTATCTACCCCAACTTGACATTTCGTCCATTAGATTGTAAGCTCTTCCGAGCAGGGACCGTCCTTAATTGTTAATTTGTACAGCACTGCGTAACCCTAGTAGCGCTCTAGAAATGTTAAGTAGTAGTAGTAGTGATTAGCATCCACACACCCCTGATCACATCACAACCCCCTCTCTCATGAGGAAATCTCTCCCTGATCAAAACCCCTATGATATGGGGCCCCCCTAACCAATCACAACCCTTGCCCCCTATGAGGAACATTTATTATCTGATGAAAACCCTCCTCCTCTTCCCAATATGAACCTCTACCTCCTCTAAGGACCCCAATCCCAGTGGCCTACCAGTCCATACCTAGTAGTCCAGTGGGTCCCTTTGGACAGGAGCAATCCCAGTTGCTCCTGCCCTTGCCAGTCCTGTCCCTAAAAACAGCACCCCCTAGCTACTGCAGGCAACTTATGTCAAGTTTGCAGGACGGGGGGGGGGGGGGGGGGGGGAGGGAGAGGAGGAACAGAAGGCTTAAGAATTGGACCACGGCAGGTACTGACAATAACATCCTTTACTGCTGGCGCTCTCAGCCAGTGCCTCACCTGGTCCTGCAAATTATAGCAAAGTTTCTTGACAGCAAGAGGTGTATGTATATACACATACACATCTTTGAAAAAATCTCCATTTCTCAAGGTTTAAATTACTAGAAAATGAAGGAGCGCGCACAGGAACGTGATCGTCAGGAAAGCATTAACTTGGGCAACTGAGCAATACACAAATTTTTCATGGTCCAACAAGATACATGAAATAGCTTGTCCTCAAATGAATGTATAAGTGACACAGGAATTGAAAAGCATCACAAAAACTCACCACACAGACAGCCATCACTTACTTTGTGGCTATTTGAGTGTCCTGGATGTTTCCCCTCCACTTTCCTATGTTTGAAGGATGAAGCATGCTCATTATTACTCTTGTTTGTGGCAGTGCTGGTTGCGGATGTCACGCTGCTTCCGCTGCTCTGTTTCTTTTGTGCCATCTTAGCAGGATCCTGAGAGCTCTGCATCAGAGATGAACGTGGTGGCAGCAGTTCCTTCTTCGAATTAGCAGAGGAAGATTTGGAAACCCTAGCAGAAGGCAAGACTTGCATTTCAAAATTATTTTCCTTTTTAAAAATATGTAGCTAGCTTTTTTAAATTATATAAAGATTTTTTGCCCTAATTACCAAATTTGTACATCTAAGTACTTTGAGATGAATTACAATCAAATAATCCATTACAACCCAGAAGTTTAGGGACTTTCTGAAATTCTAGAACATACGCCCATAACAAGAAGGCAAAAGGTGAAGGATGTTCAGGGTTGCTGCCCCTGAAGAACATTTACACAAAGAGTTCCATTGCTCTGCAAACTAACACACCAAAGAGCTGCTGGTAAAAACAACTGACAGTGATAATTAATTTATTGAATAATGTTAGTGGCTTATCTGAAGTCAATCAACTTCAGATAAGCTACTAACAGGGCTTTCATTTTGTACATGAGACATATTTTGCAAGGATAGCGAAGATACTTACCTGTAGCAGGTACTCTCCAAGGACAGCAGGCTTTACATTCTCATAACCACAGATATGGAATGGGTTACCCCCCAGCCCTAAAAACTATGGACAATCTAAGCAACTTTCGCAAATCTCTGAAGACACATCTCTTCAATAGAGCCTACAAAAAGAACCCTTAAAGACACAAATCACCTCCTAAACTATCCTACCTAACACCATCTTCTCTAATTCCTCATCCATCTTCTGCTTACTTTTGATTGTATCCAATATCCTGTCATGACTTTGTCATAACAACACTCTGTAAGCCACATTGAGCCTGCAAATAGGTGGGAAAATGTGGGGTACAAATGCAATAAATAATAATAATAATAAGTGGGTGACGCTGATCCGCGTCACCTGATCCGGTATTTACCAAGCTAAAAGAGAGCTTTGTGGAGTGACAGCTTTGTTTCACCTCGCATGCACAAGTGCCTTCCCGCGTGTCGTGCAAACGCAGTCTCCTCAGTTTAATACTATAGCAAAAAAAAAAAATAAAAAGTAAAAATAACAAAGGAGACAATGCCAAGGGGAGGTGGGAGGGATTGTGAAAATATAAAGACTTGCTGTCCTCGGAGAATACCTGCTACAGGTAAGTATCTTCGCTTTCTCTGAAGACAAGCAGGCTTCTATATTCTCACAAGTAGGGAATCCCTAGCATCCAGGCTCACCAAAAACAACAAAACATTAGTCAATTGGGCCTCGCAACGGCAAGGACATAACACACATTAATCTGAAACTATATACAATCTAAATGAGTGCACAGCCTTGAACAGAATAAAACGGGCCTAGGAGGGTGGAGGATTCTAGACCCCAAACAGATTCTGCAACACTGCCCGAACTGACTGTCGTGTTGGGTATCCTGCTCAAGTCAGTAGTGTGATATGAATGTGTGGACTCAAGACCACGTCGCAGCCTTGCAAATTTCTTCAATGGAGGCAGGCCTCAAGTGGGCTACTGACGCAGCTAGGGCTCTGACATTATGAGCCGTGACATGACCCTCCAATACAAGTCCAGCCTGGGCACAAGTGAAGGAAATGCAACCCTAGTAGCTCGAGCACCCACATAGTCATCCGCATGGACTCCTGAGCTCCGTCCAGAGAGGTGCTCTTCACCAGCCCATCGTCGAATATGGAAACATATGGACTCCCAGTCTGCGTATCAAAGCTGCAACTACTGCTAGACATTTGGTGAAAACCCTGGGAGCTGAAGCGAGGCCAAAAAGCAACACGCGGTACTGAAATCAAAGATACTTCCGGTGGGCTGGAAGTATTGGGATGTGAGTATATACATCCTTTAAGTCCAGAGAGCATAGCCAATCGTTTTTCTGAATCATGGGGAGAAGGGTGCCCAGGGAAACCATCCTGAACTTTTCTCGGACTAGGAATTTGTTTAAGGCCCTTAGGTCTAGGATGGGACGCAACCCCCCCTGTTTTCTTCTGCACAAGGAAGTACCTGGAATAGAATCCCTGCCCTTCTCCCCCTGGTAGAACGGGCTCAACCACATGGGCCTTCAGAAGGGCGGAGAGTTCATCTGCAAGTACCTGCCTGTGCTGACAGTTGAATGAATGAGCTCTTGGTGGGCAATTTGGAGGTTTGAGATGCTAATTGTCGGAGGTTATAAGAGGCCACCTTTGGTGAAAAAATTTTAATCTCCCCCCGACTGGCAAGTCGTCCGGGACAAAAACTTTTACTGCGGCTATGCTCTGCTGGAGCCAGTCAAAAGCTTGTTCCTTGATTTGCCTGGGAAGCAGCAGGGGCCGTAGGCACACGCTGTTGACATGAACGAGAACGCTGGAGTTGAGCAGACGGCGCCCGGCGGGAGACAGAAGAGATGGTATCAGTGTGTTTTTTGATTTGGTCAGCGACTTCCTCATCCTTTGCTCCAAAAAGGTTGTCCCCCTGGCAAGGGGCATCTGCCAAACTCTGCTAAACAGAATATTCCAAGTCAGAAACATGCAGCCATGAGACTCTGCACATTGCTATACTTTGAGCAGAGTATCCTGGCCAAGAACTTTTGACACACCTTCTGTTGCTTGACCAACTGGCAAAAAAGGCTCAGTCTGCTCCGGAGGGAGGGTATCAACCAAGTCTGACAGCTGAAATACCGAGTTTCGCAAGTATACACTTGTGAAGAGCTGGTAAGATTATATATAGGAAATGAACATTGAAGCCTGGTACATCTTCCTCCCAAAAGAATCCAGTGTTCTAGCTTCTCTACCTAGGGGCACCGAGGCATAGTCCCTGGAACTCCTGGCTCTTTGAGAGTGGACTCCACCACCATGGAATTGTGAGGCAACCAAGGCGATCAAAGCCAGGCGCATTGCAAAGCCAATACTGGGTGTCAACCCTTGGGCATGACAGGGACCGACAGAGGGAACTCCTGGTTCCTGACAAGGTCTTCCCTGAGTACCTTAAGGAGAAGTGCAGTCACAGCCTCCTTAGGAGGAGATGTATAGTCCAGGACCTCAAGCATCTTGGCCTTGGACTTATCCTCCACAAAGGAAATGGGCTCCACAAAGCTCTCATTTAGCTTGGTAAATACCGGACCGGGTGATGAGGATTGGCGTCATCCACTTGTGAGAAAACAGAAGCCTGCTTGTCCTTGGAGAATATATGATGTACATGTCCATCAGTGCATTGTTTCTAGCAAGAAAGGTGCCAGTACTCAAATGCTAGGCCACCCTTCAGGGGTGGGGTGATCACTGAGGGGACTTACCCCACAATAGCCAGGTCCCCTGCAACCGGTCACAGAATCTATGACAAGGCAGAATTGGTGTGTGGAGCCTGAGCTTTTTCATTAAAACTTGGGGTTCATGGGTCAATTTTAGCAGACAATGGAAAAGGTGCCGGTACTCAGTACCCCCAAGTACCCCCTCAAAAAAAGCCCTGATGTCCATAATCAAGTTGTATATTTTAATCCACTAGTATGGCTGCTGTGTGATTGGGAATGTTGTTGAGCAGACAGGTACTTTATATGGTTTTAATCAGGGGCGTAGCTACATGGGGCCACGGGGCCTGGGTCCCCGTAGATATGGCCCTGTACCCCACTGCCGACGACCCTCTCGACCCCTCCTTCCGCCGTCGCCTACCTTTGCTGGCGGGGGACCCCAACCCCTGCCAGCCGAGGTCCTCTTCTTCCTTCATTCTGTTTCTGACGTCCTGCAAGGCTTTGTTCTGTTTCTGTGAGTCTGACGTCCTGCACGTACAACGTGCAGGACATCAGACTCAGAAACAGAACGAAGGAAAAAGAGGACCTCGGCTGGCGGGGGTTGGGGTCCCCCGCCAGCAAAGGTAGGTGACAGTGACGGCGAGAGAGGGTTGGCAGCGGGAAGGGGGGGGGGTCGAGAGGGTTGTCGGCAAGGGGGGGGGGGGTCAAAGTTGTTAGTGGTGGCGGCGGCGGCGGCGACGGGGGGGGGGGGTCGGCAATGGCAGGGGGGGGGAAATGGCACATTTTAGCCCCCTCACCTCGGGCTCTGGACCCCCCTCCCGCCAAAGTCTGGCTAAGCCCCTGGTTGTAATTGGTAAAAATTAATTATAAAAAGTAGTTATGGACGTTATTGAAGAATTTTTTTTTTTTAATTTGAAAGAAGTCTTTATTGTTCAATGAAACATAACGTAACATAACATACATTGCACAAACAGCAAATAAATGCTATTCTATGGTAAGTACAAAAAAAAAAAAAAAATCTTATAAGAGTTTCTCCACTGTGGTGATTATCAGTTTCATCATTCAAGTATTAACATCACGTAACTTCAACTTTTGTCATTTATACCATTTTTTCCCCCCTTTCCCTTTCCCCCCCCCCTAACAATCCCCCCCCCCCCCCCCCAACTACCCACCCTCCCTCTAGAAGGACACGGCTAACCATTAACAAGCATATTACATTCGGGTAATCATCATGCTAAACTGATAAATCTTCAGAGGGGACACTGTTCCAAACCAGTTTCCATTTTCCCATCTGATTTTTGCGCTCAGCCATCAATCTCTCCATTTCACTTACGTACCTCAGTTTGCGAAGCCATTTTGTTATTGGGGGCACCCCCTCCCTTCGCCAGTGTGAGGCTACAACCACTCTTGCCGTTCCCACTACATGTTTCGCCAGAGTCTGTTTACATGCTGTTAGGCCTGCAATCCGGGCAGAGAACAAAAACACCTCTGGAACCCATGGAATTGTACCTCCCAACCATTTCTGCATCCTAAAGTGGATCGCTCTCCAAAATGCACGGATTTTGATGCAGCCCCACCATATGTGTCCCATTGTGCCCCTGTGTCCACAGCTCCGCCAGCACATACCCGAGGAAGACGGAAATATCCTCTGTAAACGAGCAGGGGTAAGGTACCACCTGTATAATACTTTCACTGCGTTCTCCTGCAGGGGTACATGTGTCGACACTCTCACCACGTTTCTTTCTATTCTCTCCCACTCAGGTTCCTCCAGGCACCTACCCAGTTCCCTTTCCCATCTATTCCTGTGCTCCTGCCTACAAATTGTCTGTTGACTTATGATATGGTATAGGTGACTGATCAGGCCTCGAGAGGTTGCAAACTTCTCGCACATTTCCTCCAGCCCCAGCGTTTGACGCTTCATCACTTCTCGCACCGCTTTAGTCCGGAGAAAATGCGCCAATTGACGATAGGCAAATTCACCTCCCTCTACCCCTGGGTATCTCTCCTTCAAGGCCTGAAAAGACAGCAGTGTGTCTCCATCAAACATTTGACCCCAATTTCTCACCCCTATCTCGTACCATTTAGTAAATACCCCCCTGGTGGTTCCCGGCAGGAATAGGGGATTATAGGCTATGGGAGTGTTACGAGTCAATATGCACTGTCTCTTTGGGAATAAGCTGTCCCAATAATAAAGTGTTGTAGTTATCGATGGGCAGGCTCGCTCCTCCAGAATTCTGAAAGATTTTGGTAACCACATAATGGCATTCAGTGGTTTCTCACCCAGGGAGTGTTGTTCTATATGCACCCATTGACGGTCAGGATAGTCCTGATGCCATTCGAGTGCCGCTTTCCCTTGTGCTGCTCTATAGTACCAGGCAAGATTGGGCACACCCAGCCCCCCCCATCTCCGCTCTTTGTATAAAAGGGACCTCGCCAGCCTAGGGTGCTTTCCGGCCCAGACGAACCGCACCATTTTATCTTGTAGAGAAGCTATAAATCGCCTGGGCATCATCACAGGCAGCACCTGGAAAAGATATAGTAGGCGGGGAAGTATGTTCATTTTGAGAATAGCTATTCGCCCAAACCAGGATATTCCCAAGTCTCCCCAGCGCTCTAGGTCCTCTGCAATAGTTTTACCCATACCCTTATAGTTGGCATTAAAAAGTTCCGAGTAGTCCCCAGTTAAATTGACTCCTAAGTACTTGATTTGTTTGTGTGCCCATCGGAATGGAAAGGAGATCTTTAGGGTGTCCACCACTTCCTCAGGAAGCGTCACGTTCAGGGCCTCTGATTTGGCCATGTTTACTTTAAACCCCGATACAGCAGAGTATTCCGCCATTATACTCTCAAGATGTGGGAAGGTGGTTAGAGGCCGTGTTATCAGCATCAGTACATCGTCAGCGAATAAGGCTATTTTATGGGTTCTATCTGCTATTCTGACTCCTGATATATTAGGATCCGAGCGCACTCGAGCAGCAAAAGGCTCCATCACCATAGCAAACAATAAGGGTGACAGAGGGCACCCCTGTCTGGTACCTCTGTACAGCGTAAACATCTCGGAGTTTCCACCATTGACCCGGACACAGGCCCTTGGGGACTCATAAAAAGCCTGAATCCACCTCCTAAACTGCATTCCAAACCCCATAGTTCCCAATACCTTATGCAGAAAGGGCCAGTGAACCCGGTCAAAGGCTTTCTCCGCGTCAAGGCTTAAAATACAGAGCGGCTTCTGATTTCGCTTAGCTAGGTATATGATGTCCACCACTCTTCTAATATTGTCCATCGCTTTCCTGTATGAAACAAAGCCTGTCTGGTCAGGGTGGATAAGCACTGGGAGAATAGGAGCCAGCCGGTTTGCCAGCACCTTGGCCAGTATTTTTACGTCTGCATTTAAGACCGATATAGGGCGATAGGATCCACATTCGCATTTATCTTTTCCTGATTTAGGTATTACTGCTATCCATGCCTCCATCATAGATTTCGGAAGAGGCCCCCCTCTCCCCACCTGATTAAACACGTCTGCCAATAGGGGCGCTAGTTCTGGGGCGAATTTCTTGTAGAATTCGTTGGGCAAACCATCCAACCCAGGTGATTTACTTGATGGCAGGCTACGAATAGCCTCCTGAATTTCCTTAGGGGTTACCGGTTCATCTAAGAGAGCCTGCTGATGTTGATTCAAAGAGGACAGCTCACTGCCTTGCAAGTATTGGTCTACCAAGTCCAGGGGAGGGTTAATTTCTTGGGCATACAGGTCTTGGTAGAATTCCCTGAACCGCTTACGTATGTGTTCAGATTTATCTAAGTCCCTCCCACCTACTTCACATATCCTTAAGATAGTCCGTTCGGCTTTTTGCCGACGCATTCTAATAGCTAGGAGGCGCCCCGCCTTATTGGCAAATTCATACGAGCTCACTCTTGTCTTTGCCTGTAACAAGCCAAGTTGTTCTGAATAGATAGAGTCGAGTAGTTCGCGCTGTGCAATAAGCTCCCGCAGAACTCGTGCCGACCCGCTAACCTTATGTTGAGCCTCTAACCGGCTAATGCTCTCTGTACATCTCACTATCTGTGCCTTACGGATCTTGGATTGTTTGCTAGCCAACTGCAGGAAATAACCCCGAGACACCGCCTTCAGAGCGTCCCACACCGTGCTAAGTGGGGGCCCTGATTCCAGGTTAAACTCAAGATATTCTTGTAACATTTTTTTATAGCCTTCCACCGCTTCCCCTTCCTGCAGTAAACCCACATTTAGTGACCATCTTTTGTCCTTATGCTCTGCTCTAATGTTTGGCAAGGTTACCCACACTGGGGCATGATCCGAAATGGTCATGCTACCTATCCCCGCTGCAGGTCCCCACTCCATTAACGTGACATCTAGAAAAATATAGTCGATACGGGAGTAGGATTTGTGGACTGGTGAATAAAATGTGTAGTCTCGCTCTCTCTGATGTTTCGTCCTCCACAAGTCTAGTGAACCTAGTGAGGATACTAGAGATCTCAATGCCTCTGAATCTTTCTGTCCCTCAACTCTAGGGACTCCTGTACGATCTAATTTCGAGTCCATCACAGCGTTGAAATCCCCACCAATGATAAGGGTACCCCGTACAAAAGTGGCCAGAGAATTTTTAACTCTCTCAAAGAAGCGTGCCTGCCCATTATTTGGTGCATATATAGATACAATTGTTAGGTCCACTTGGGCAATTCTAATATGTAGGAATATATAGCGTCCCCCCGGGTCCCTCTTTACTTTAAGCACCTGTGCCCCTACTGCTTCATGGATTAAAATCGCTACTCCCCCCTTTTTAGATTCTGTTGCTGAGGCGTGGTACACCATTGGATACTCTGAATGGGAGAGAAGTCTTTCATGTCTACCCCTCAAATGTGTTTCCTGCAGGAGAGCCACGTGTGGTCTAAGCTGTTTCAGTTCTTTATAAAACTTCTGTCGTTTCTGAGGCATATTAAGCCCCTTTACATTATACGATATTATCTTTAAGTCTGTGCCCATCTTTGGTTAATTAATCAGGATTAACCTGCAATATCTTTCCATGACCCCTCTGTATCACGTCAGCTTTGTTCTCAGCCCTGTCCTTCCCTTCCCCTTCCAGAATCCCCGTCTCCCACCCGCACCCTCCCCTGATACCCCCCTTCCCCCCATCCCAGACATTCTCACCACTTGAGAGGCCTATGACCCTCAGGTGGGATTCGAGGAAGTTACCCAGCTCCCACACAGTCCCCGGCTCCAAGTCCAGCCCCCCCCTCCACACTTAACAGATCTAAACAATCCCTATTTCCCCTTCCTCCCCCGCCTTGAACCCCCATTCAGCTCCCTTATACTTTAGTATACATCATATTCATATCGTTACCAATTCATTTCTGCTTATAAGTCTTAAGGATATGGCTAGATGCCTGACCATCCCAGGTCTCACCATCTACATGTCGAAATCCACATCCACTGCAGTCCTCCACTCTCCAGATCTTTAGAAACACAGTCTCTGATTTCCCCTCGAGCCTATGCAGCCCAGTTCAGCGATTTTGCTTGCTTCTCTTGGATGATTCTGGAACCCTTTGCCATCGTTGAAGCTTTGCCCTTGTGGCGGGCGCCACCGCTCCAGGAGGGGCTTTTGCAGGCACAAGTTCCGCATCGTGCAAGGTCTCCCATGCCTCCTGTAGGTTTTGCACCCGATGCTTAACGCCCTTCAGTGTAAAGTTCAGAGAGAAGGGAAATCCCCATCTGTACTGTATCTGATGTTTGTTAAGGATCTCCAGCGCTGGTCTCATCTGCCTTCTTAACTGGAGGGTGTATTGTGACAGGTCTTGATAAACCTGGATCTGGGCTCCTCCATATTCCAAAGTCTTGTTCTTTCTGGCCGCTGCCAACACCCTTTCCTTGGTCTCATACTTATGGAACTTCACAATGATATCTCGTGACTGTTGTTCTTTTCGCGCCCCAAGTGCTCTGTGTGCTCTGTCCAATTCGTATCGGGGCCCTCCGTCCTCCGGGCCTAGCAAGGTGGAACATAGCGTTTGCACTATTTCTGCTACATTTTCAATTTCACCGCCCTCAGGGACGCCACGAAAGCGAAGATTATTCCGCCGTCCCCGATTCTCAATATCATCTAATTTATACTCCAGGTGCGCATTTTTATGTTCCATCTCTTGTAACAGAGTTGCATGTTTATGTAAAGTTTCGGCGTGTTCATCTATCTTTAGTTCTGCCTCCTCCATTCGGCCCCCCAGCTCCCTAAGGTCGACGCTGAGTGTGTCCATCCGCTCCAATATTTCATCTTTGGATTGTTTTATCTCCATCTGTATGTTGGACAGAAACTTGCGGAGTTCGCCAGTCATACCTTTTTTTGGTGGAGGGGCTCGCGCTTCAGATAGGGAAAGCGCCGAGTCCGAATCCGACGGGGAGGCGCGCTCAGGAGATTCGCGGTGTTTTGCGGCCTTGCCTGCCATGCTTTTCTCCGCTTTTTCCGCTTCTTTTTTTCGCGTAGAAACGGTTTTGCTCATGTTGTCAGCTGTTTAGAGGAGGAATCCACTAGCTTTTGCTGTGTCTTTCTCCCTTTAGATCGCTTTTTTCCCCTAATATGCAGTGGAGGGTGAGGGAGCCAAGAAGCTAGGCGACCATGCTTCCCTGTGACGTCACTTCCTCCCCAGTCTTGAAGAATTTTTTTTTAAGGATCATATGTTGTCCCATGTATTAGCAGCTTCATTTTTTTTTATTTACCTGACTTGGGTCCTAGCATTATTCACTAAATTGATTTGTATTGTCAGTTGTTTTTTACCTGAAGAATGTTTTAGCAGTTGTCAGAGGATATTAAGGAAACTGAAAACATAGTAACATAGTAGATGACGGCAGATAAAGACCTGTACAGTCTATCCAGTATGCTGAACAAAATAAACTGATAGAAAAAGGTATGATGTGATACTACATACGTATACTTGATCTTGATTTGCCCTTAAATGACACAACAGTAGCATCAATCCAAGAAAGAAGAGTGGGCAAGAGTTCATCCAAACAAGATTTTATTGGAAACAAGACCCAACCTGGTCAAGTTTCGGACAGATCCTTTAATTCCACAGCAAGGATCAAAATGGTACATCAATCTCCTACAGCGTCAACCTGACACAGGCCATGTTTTGGCACACAGTGCCTGCCTCAGGGATCGTTGGATATGTGGTTTCTAATGATAAAGAGCCAGTAGGAAAGCTTAGGTTCATCAATAAAGAGGAATTTGTCCTAGCATAGCTGAAGCCGAATAGGGCCAGCTGTTTTTTTGGCATTTTCACTGAAGAACTGTTCACGCAAGAATCGAAGAGCCTGCTTTAAACCTCATTGATTTAGTTTGGAAACCTGTGTGACCCCTGATGAAGGTTTGAAGCTTGACCAGGTCAGGTCTTGTTTCCAATAAAATCTTGTTTGGATGAACTGTTGCCCACTCTTTCCCTGGATCGCTGCTGCTTTTGTGTCATTTGCTTCTATTATGCAGTGGGTTGGGCTGTCTCCTGTTGGTTTTCGTCTTGATTTGTCCTTGTCATTTTCAGGGCATAGACCGTAAAAGTCTGCCCAACACTGTCCTTGTTCTCCAAAGTTGTCATCAAATCCCCACTCTAGCCCATCCAGACCTATCCAGCCATGATCAGGACATAGACCATAGAAGTCTGCCTGGCACTGGCCTATCTGTCTAGCTACTATCAGGGCACAGATCATAGAAGTCTGCCCAGCACTGGCCTTGTTTTCCAGCTACTGAAGCTGAATCTATCCAGCCACGATCAGGGCACAGACTGTAGAAGTCTGCACAGCACTGGCTTTGCTTCCCAATTACTGGTGATGTTATCTATCACTGCTAAACTTCTTTGAATCCATGCCTTCTAAACAGGATTCCTTTGTGTTTATCCCACGCATTTTTGAGTTCTGGTACCGTTTTCATCTCCACCACCTCCCAAGGGAAGGCATTCCAGATATTTACCACCCTCTCTGTGAAAAAGTACTACCTGATATTATTCCTAAGTTGGCCCCCCTGCAACCTCAACTCATGTCCTCTAGTTCTACCACCTTACCGTCTCTGGAGAAGGTTTGTTTAATACTTTGAATGTCTGTATCATATCACTCTTCTCTCTTCTTTTCTCCAGAGTATACATATGTTCAAGGTCCTCGAGTCTCTCCTCATTTATCTTCTGATGCAAAACACCATACCATTTTTGTCACTTTTCTCTGAAAAGCTTCAAGTCTTTTTACGTCCTTAGCAAGATACGGCCTCCAAAACTGAACACAATACTCTGTGGGGCCACACTAATGACTTGTACAGGGGCATCAACAACTCTTTTCTTCTGCTGGTTATACCCTTCTCTATGCAGCCTAGCATCCTTCTGGCCATGGCAAAACCTTGTCACAGTTTTGCCATCTTGAGATCCTCAGACACCATCACCCCAAGGTCCCTCCTCTTGAGCTGTGCTTATTAATCTCTCTCCTCATATCTGGTACCTCTCGTTTGGATTTCTGAACCTCATGTATATCACTCTGCACTTCTTGGTATTGAATTTGAACTAACAGACCTTTGACCATTCTTCTAGTTTTTGGAGATCTGTTCTCATGGTTTTTACTCCCTCTGGGATATCCACTCTATTGGCTATCTTACTGTCATCCGCAAAATGGCAAACTTTTCCTTCTAACCCTTCACCAATATCGCTCACAAACATATTTATTTATTTAACAAACAGAATTGGCACCAGTACTCACCCCTGAGGTACTTCACTGTTCACCTTTCTTTCCACTAAGCAGATTCCATTTACCACCACACTCTGTTGCCTGTCGTTCAACCAGTTTCCAATCCAGTTCACCACTTTGGGCAGGGCTGGTGCAACCCAGTAAGCGCAGTAAGCATGGCAGGAGGGCGCCGACCTCTGGAGGCTGACACAAGCCATGCTTACCATCGCCAGGAGGCTCACAGTTCCTGCAGGCAGCTCTTGGTCCTCATTTGCCTGCCCTCTTCTCCCACAACAGCCCTCCTTTCCTTCCTGCCGCCCTGCGTTTCTAACTTTTATTTTACCTCAAGTCGCAGCAGTGGCGGCAGCAGCGAAAGTAGCAAGCTTGCCTCCAAACTTCCCTTCCCTCTGTGTCCCACCCTCCTCTGATGTAATTTCCTGTTTCCACAAGGGCAGGACACTAAGAGGGAAGGGAAGGCTGGAGGCGAGCCTGCTGCTTTCACTGCCACCGCTGCTGCGATATGAGGTAAAATAAAAATTTTAAACGCAGGGCAGCAGGAAGGAAAGGAGGGCTGTTGTGGGAAGCTGAGGGCGGGCAGGTGAGGGCTGGGGTTGGAACTGGAACCTGGGGGCTGAAAAAGGGGGGGCTGGGACGAGTCACTGGACATGGATGGGAGGGGAGGGCAGAGGAGCATCGCTGGACAAAGACTGCAAACATAAGACTAGCCAAGTATCCTGCTTCCAACAGTGGCCATGCTACCGATCTCAGGGCAAGCAGTAGCTTCCCCCATGTCCATCTCAATAGTATATAGACTTTTCTTCCAGGAACTTGTCCAAGCCTTTTTAAAACCCAGATACACTAACCATTGAAACCACATTCTCTGATGAGTTCCAGAGTTTAACTATTCGTTGATTTAAAAAATATTTCCTCCTATTCATTTAAAAAGTATTTCCAGATAACTTCATTGAATGTCCCCTAGTCTTTGTATTTTTTTTGAGAGTTTAAAAAAAGAAAGAAAAAAGGATTCACTTTTACTCAGTTCTACACCACTCAAGATTTTGTAGACCTCAATCATATTTCCCCCTCAGCCGTCTCTTTTCCAAGTTGAAGAGCCCTAACCTCTTTAGTCTAGGAGAGGGGCTCCATCCCCTTTATCATTCTGGTCGACCTTCTTTTAAAATTTTCTAATTCTACCATATCTTTTTTGAGATACGGTGACCAGAAATGTACACAATACTCAAGGTGTAGTCGTACAATAGAGCAATGCAGAGGCATTATATTATTCTTCATCTTATTTTCCATACCTTTCCTAATCATTCCTAGCATCCTGTTTACTTTTTTAGCCACTGCTGCACACTGGGCAGATTTCAGCATATTGTCTACAATAACACCTAGATCTTTTTCTTGAGAGCTGATTCCTAATGTGGACCCTAGCATCAAGTAATTATGATTCAGATTATTCTTCCCAATGTGAATCACTTTACATTTGTCCACATTAAATTTCATCTGCCATTTGGATGTTCAGTCTTCCAATTTCCTAAGGTCTTCCTGCAATTTTTCACATTCCGCATGTAACAACTTTGAATAGTTTTGTCACATCTGAAAATTTAATCATCTCTCTTGTCATTTGTATTTCCAGATCATTTATAAATATGTTAAATAGCACCGGTCCCAGTACAGATCCTTGCAACACTCCACTGATCAACCCAAAATAGCCAAAATGGGGTAATAACAACAAATATAGGAAGTTCAAAGAACTTCTTAACAGATTTGAGCTTTCTCAATTACAAAAAGGAGTTTACCACCACCTTGTTGACATAAATCCAGGAAACTACTAGAGTGGCTATTCTGAAAATATTTGCGCAATACAGTATTTAAAATTGCCAAAACTCTACTCAATGACATTTGCTGTGTCTACTTCCCTTGGTCTTGTAGGCCACATAAGATTCAATGACAGGCTGCAAGTTGCTCACCCCTGGTCTAATGAAAGTAGTTTCATGTTGTGAAGGGTCGCATATATTTTTCAAGGCTCTTAGAGAGCTAGGGAGATTATTTTCAACCAGAACAATGCTGCCAAGCAATTATTTAGCTACTGGGCTAAATTAGTTTGAAAAGTCACCTAAGAATTAGAGGGGTCCTTTTACTAAACTGCCCAAATCTGTGCATGCTAACCACACACTAAAAATATATATATTTTTGAAGGAGGTGTGTTTGGGGGGGGGGGGGATGGAGAGTGACCATTCCTGCTCTAACCAGTTGGTGCAACTACATTACCATACAATAACTGGGTAGTGCATGGATACTGCATGAGCCCTTACCACCTAAAAATTGCGTGGCGGTAAGTGTACACATTGTAATGATTCACAATGGCTGCACGCTAATGGCATCATTAATACAAAAAAAAAAATAGAAAAATGTCATTTTTATGGCTGTGGTAAAAATGGCCTTAGTGCGTGGGAAAGAAGTGCATAAGGGCACACTAAGGCCACTGTTTACCATAGCTTAGTAAAAGGATCCCTTAAGCCTCCAATCTCCCACAATGAGCCTTCACAGTCTCTAGTCTCTCTGAAAATGTTCAAAATACTCTCCTAAACCTCTGTCACACGTTTTATTTAGCTTTTAAAAATCACAGTAATACATGCTCAGTAATGATGTGGCTTAACCTATTCACCAAATCACCAGGAATCCCTGGCTGAGATGGTATTCCTTTCCCGACTGCTGTCAGGATCATTAGAAAGGTGTATGGTGCCAGAATACTGCATATATTATTTTCAAGTTGGCTCTGCAGTTTCTTGCATTCCCTAATTATATAGATTTATGTTTTTTGCCACAAATTTATTTTCTCTTACCAGTTTCTCCTTATGTACATAAGAATGGGCACTTATATCTGTGCTACAACTCAACTCCATCATGAATTTTAACAAAGCACTAATTCTTTAGCTTAAATATTGCATGGTTATTTTATTAATTGAACTTCAATAAAAATGGAAGCAGAGAAGATGACAGCAGATAAAGACCATATGGCCAATCCAGTCTGCCCATCCTTACCGACTATTAAACTCTGTAATCTATTCTTCTCTCTGTGATCCTAGGTGCTTGTCCTATGATTTCTTGAATTCAGATACAGTCTTTCCATAAAGACATATTTCTCTACATTACTGCCAAGTCCATTTTAATAATGGTCTGTGGACTTTTCCTTTAGGAAGCCATCCAAACTTTTTTTTAAACCCAACTAAGCTAACTGCTTTTATTACAATCTCTGGCAATGAATTTCAGAGTTTAATTACACATTGAGTGATTCGTTTTAAATTTACTACTTTGTAGCTTCATTGCATGCCCCCAAGCCCTAGTATTTTTGGGTCCTAGTATTTTTGGAAAGAGTAAAACAAGCGATTCACATCTACCTGTTCCACTCCACTTATTGTTTTATAGAACTCTATCATACCTCTCCTCAGTGGTCTCTTCTCCAAACTGAAGAACCCTAGCTACTTTAGCCTTGCCTCTTAGGAAAGTCATCCCACCCCTTTATCATTTTTGTCACCCTTCTCTGTACCTTTTCTAATTCCACTATATCTTTTTTGAGATGTGGTGACCAGAACTGAACACAATATTCAAGGTACGGTTGCACCATGTAGCGATACAAAGGCATTATAACGTCCTCATTTTTGTTTTCCATTCCTTTCCTAATAATACCTAACATTCTATTTGCTTTCTTAGCCGCCTTTCACTTTTTTCCCTATGATCCCTTGTTCCAGAGGTTTCTTACAATTGAGAGGTCTGGCACCAATATTCTTTTAAAATTAAAATAATGTCCATTCATTCACACTGCAAGTCATAAATATATATTACAGTATCAGTTAAAGATATCTAGCTCCTTTACAGGAAAGAGGGAAGAGACAAGGAAAAGAAGAGCATCTGTGAGCTCCACTAATTTTGCTGCATCCTCATTTACATTTACTGATGCACATATTAGACAGGAAACAAGTGTCTAAACATGTTGGAGACTCCAGAAAAAAGCATAGCAGGGCTTTCGACATTCATTTCAAAGGGCCCCACAGGATAGCCTGGTTTTCTGGATGTGCCAAACAACATTCTATAATCATTTGCACACACCTGTGATCAAGATTATGTTAGTTTGCATACTCTGATTAACCAGAATGTCGGACTAGTCTATTATCTTTTGAGGACCTGGCTTAAAGAGTCCTGTTGAAAAGGGGCTGAAATAGCTTCAGACACCAGATAATTGCAAGACAAACGAAGGAAGTGGAAAATAAAAGCAAAGATGTGTGTGTGTGGGGGGGGGGGGGGGGGGGGGGGGGAATCCCCAGAGAAGAAATGTAAAGAGTAAAAGGAAACAATAATAATATACCAAGAAGAGAGACAAAGAAGGGACAGCCGCCAAATTACTCCAAAACCCAGCACTTACTTGATTCTGCTTGATTCCTTGTGACTTGAAGATGAGGATTTTGTTTCACTCTCTAATTTTACTTTTTTGCTTTCAACCTGTTTCTCATGTTCTTCCCCCTATTGTTATGATAATCAAACATTTACAAATGAGACCTTGAAAGACAAATGCATATGTACTTGAACTTTATATCTTTAAACAAAATTAAACACAATTGCAAAAATATCTACAAAGACAAAAGCATATGCCAGAACTTATCCAGTTCATATCCTTTTGATACATAAAAACATAGGATAAGCTATGCTGAGTTAAAACAATGTCCATCATGCCCAGAATCCTGTCTCCAACATTGGCCAGTCTGGGGTACATGTACCGGCTAATCCAAAAAGGGGGAGAAAAAAAAGGTGAAGAAGGGGAGAAAACAAATAGAAAATGCAGCCCCTTTTTTCTGTCTTCTGAGCATTTATGGGGGTGCACTGCATTTCAGGTTCTCTTTTCTTCGTCCCACAATGCATGGCTGTATTGTCTATTAACAATTACTCTGGATATATGGCAGGTGTCTTCCATTCCCTCCCCTACATACACATTTTTAGCGTATCTTAATATACATTTTTTCTCAGAGCACTAACCTTAACACATAATATACTACATATAACAAGAGAATGACACCTCTACCTATTCCTGGTCATACTGCATCAGGCCACGAACAGGCTCAGCACTTGGCACAGGCACTAGAATGCACAGGTGAACATCTCCACAATGTAGAAAACAAAAAAGCTAAGTGTTGTTGCACCACTTCAGCCAAAACCTACTGATGGTAAATAGTTTACATGATTTCCAGAAATCCATTCTCAAAAGGCAGGCCTCTGGGCAAATCCCATCCTGTGAAATTCACATAGCGTATTTCTCCGTTCAACCAAAAGGGCTCCACACAGACACTACATGCTGTTCTGATCTTCCCAAAGTCTTCCAGCCTATATTTTATGTCTATCTTTACCATTCTGATCATATTGTGAAATGGGCATATAAGATAGTTGTCTTTAAAAATATGGTAAACTCAAGTAGTTACAAAAATGCATGACCATCCTATCTGAGCTGAACAAGAAATTGCCCATCGTAAATCACTAGATGACACAGAACCAAGGCTACTTGCTCACGAAGAACAGAGTTCTCCCACTTGAGCCAAAGCTCAATGGGAAGCAATTTTATAAAGCCATCTCCTATGTAAAACATGTTTTACATGCAGAAAAAAAGCAAGGTACTCACCTGTACCAGGTGTTCTCTGTGGACAGTAGAATACACCACCTCACAACATGGATGATGGCACAGTTGCCCGAGACTTGTTTAGCAGAGTTCCTATGAATTCCAGGTGTTGAGACAGGCTGAGAGGAGACATGGGGTAGTTTATAATCAACCCTACCACACCAGCACCTGAATGGTTGTGTGCACTGATCTTTCTTCCCCTTCCTGACATGTGCTCCTCACTAGCCAATCATCTAACTAAGAAACATGTGCACCCTCTATCTGCATAGATAAGTGGATATGACCGCAAGGCATTTTGTAAATACACAAGGTGCTGACGTGAAGCCAAAAGGTAGTATACAGAACTGGAAGTGGTGTTTCCCTATGACATATCTGAGATACACCCTATCTCAGACACAGGAGATAAGTTTCATTTTATTTTGATATACTGTACAATAAGTAGCATTTTGTAGGTGATTTACAATGTTAAAATTGAAATCATCAGATGTGGAAAGAAACTACAATAAAATAATAGAATGTAAGCATCACAAGTCCACAGAACACTGCCAGATGCCTTCTTGCAGATACGGAATAGATATTTCTTCACAGCCCTTAGGTCTAGAATGGGACAAAATCTTCCCATCTTCTTTATGACCAGGAACTATCTGTAATAAAATCCTTGCTATCTTTCCTCTGGTTGAATAGATTCTATTGTACTGGCTTCTAAACAGTGTTCTTTTTTTTTAAGTATTTTCTGATGCTGAGAGTTTGATCATGATCTTCAGTAGGCAATCTGGAGGTGAGCCAAAAAGATAAAGACTGTATCCTACCTGGACGATTTTTAGAACCCATCAATCTGATGTTAATATCGGCCGGCACTTTATCAAAATGCCGAGCTTCCTTCTGGGAGCCTGTCCAGGTTGGACCCACAAATTCTGGACTATGTTTTCTTCAAAACCCCATCCTGAGTTTGGTTGTGAAGTCAATTGGTACTTTTGGACCCTCTGTTCTCTATGTCATGCCTTGCCTGGGATGAGAGGGAAGGAGAAGAATGCCTATGCCCGTGGGGTATAGTAGGATCTCTGCTGCCCTCCTCTCTGATCTTTGAAGTCTTTAGAGCATTCTGATACCTCCTAGAAGAGGCAGTTGGGTCTGAAGTGGGCTTGGGGAGGGTTCTATGAATGTCATTGTGCTGCTTAATAGTGAAACAACCTATTCCATCTTATCTATGAAGAGACTCTCTTTACAGCATTGCACAGCATGTGTCACAAAGCCCCTAACACTTCAGGGAGGCAGTTTCAGTACGTGCCTTCCTTGCCTTGGAGAACAGGTCTGGTTACTGGCCCTTCAGTACGAAGGACAAGGCTTTGCCTCTAATAAAAAAAGTATCAAAGACAGTCTGCACATACAGATCCTTTTACCATTAGTAGTCCATATTCACAGTAACCTAATCACTCAGTGAATTCACCCCACCACTGGTCAAACAGCTGCTTCACCAAATTCTACACTACTCCTTTTATGAGACTGAATGATATTGTTCTGCGCTTCTGAGACTCCTTCTGAAAGAAGAAAAACTGGAAAATAGCAAAGCGTTCCTTGATTATGCAAATTAGGTCTTGGTCTCTCTCAGACTGTTGACATATGCAAATGAGCTTTCCTTTAGAAAGCTCTGGGGGGTTTTCTATTTCATTCTTTCCTTAAAACAGCGTCCAAAATACAAGACTGACTCCTTCTGAGTAACAGGAGCTCAGTCTAACAAGCCTTCTCACCTTGGATAGGACAAAACTCAACATGAGTTCAACATCTTATCTTCCACCCCTTGCTGCTCTTCTTAGTTCAAAAGTTAAAAACTCCATGGTTCAATAAATTAAAGGTATATACCCTTCACAGTTTCCTTTTCTGTTCATCCTTGGTTCTTCTGGCCACCATTCCTCCTAAGGGCCTCCTTAGTCTAGCCTTCAAGTATCATGGCTGTGGGTGCCTCCTTTCTTCCTCCACCCTTCTAGCATTATCTGCCTCTTGGAAGATATTTTCAAGGGAACCCAAGGTTATCAACCCCTCCCTTCTTCTTAGCTCACAACCTATCCAAAGGTCTGACTCGTTACTTCCCCAATTAGGATACTTGCTTTGCTCCTCTCCAGTCTTTCCTAATATGGGCAGAGCTGCTTCCCTGCCCCCCACCCTTCTGGGCTACATCTCTCAATTCTCAGCTTGGGCTAACCAATTCTTAAAGGATCCATGATGTATTTGCTCTTGAGAAATGCACTATGGGACTCATATGTTTGCATTTCTTAAAAAGGGAATGAATCCCTTTTCCTGCCATGAAAGATTCTATACATGTCATATATATCAGCAAGCTTTTCTTGCAATTCATATTTTAGGTCTGAAGCTCAGATTCAGCAAGTCTCTGGGTGCCAATCTTTACTGCAGAAGTTCTTGATGCCGTATTGAAAATATATGTTGCACGGGCCATGTATTTTCCATAATTCTTCCCTTTGGCTATTGGTGAGCAGGGTTCTTCAGCCTTCTTTTTAGGGGCAAATGTTGGCCAATTCTGCCACACTGCACAGTCTCATAAGAGCATGCTTATAAAAAGTTGGTAAGATGCTATGCAGGACATTAGCATAATATTATAAAACTGTTATCTCTGAAAAGACTCCAGTGACTGAGATTCCCTCCCTGAGGGAACTTTGTACATCAAATAAACCTTTTTAGCAGAATGTACCGGGAGGAGGGGCGGTGAATGGGCACTGCCCCTTTAAATATGAAAGCATGAGCCATTTCCTCTATACAAAACTGATGAACTATTCTGGTGGAAACTTTCTTCTCTCATGGGGTGGGGAGGGATCTGATGGTAAACCAGATGAGCCCTCTTTAGAAAGAAGCTCTGATTCGTAGATTTCCAGGAGTGCTCAGATTTAGTCTCAGAGAAATACACTAAAGCCAGTCTGAGTCTCTGCCTATCTCAATGTACTGACCTTGGCATCAGGTCTTGGGTATATGCGTTTAGACATCGAAGATCTGCAATGCACCAGTGAAGCTTCCTTCCCAGATAGACTACATATAGACAAAGAAACCTTTTGAGGTCTTGGTGCCAATGGTTCACTAGCAGGCAGTGCATGGGTCTCGAGGATTGGCTGGACAGCCTCTTGCCTTAGCACTGATGAAGCTGAAGCTGCAATATCACATCAAGTAAAGAAGCCTTCCCCCCGCTCTTCAAATTCATGAGCTTCTCTTTGAAGGCTGCCATCAACAAAGGCACGGGAAAATAAATTACATATTACTAACAATAGTTCCGCAAGTTCATTTTTCAATTCTATCAGTACTCGGGGATGAATACCATCCGGTCCAGGAGATTTGCTACTCTTTACTTTGTCGAATTGCGCCATTACATCCTCTAGGTTTACAGAGATTTCATTCAGTTTCTGGCACCAGTACCTCTCCCAAATTTTCCTCAGTGAAGACTGAAGCAAAGAATTCATTTAATCTCTCCGCTATGGCTTTGTCTTCCCTGATTGCCCCTTTTACCCCTTGGTCATCTAGCGGTACAACCGATTTTTTTTGCCGGCTTCTTGCTTTTAATATACCTAAAAAAAAAATTTAATTGTGTGTTTTCGCCTCCAACGCAATCTTTTTTTCAAACTCTCTCTTTGCTTTCCTTATCAGCGCTTTGCATTTGACTTGCCATTCCTGATGCTGTTTCTTATTACTTTTGGTCGGTTCCTTGTTCCATTTTCTGAAGGATTTTCTTTTAGCTGTAATAGCTTCCTTCACCTCACTTTTTAACCATGCTGGCTGTCGTTTGGTTAATACATGGAATATATTTGGCCTGGGCGTCCAGGATGGTATTTTTGAACAGCATCCAAGCCTGATGTAAATTTTTGACCTTCGCAGTTGCTCCTCTTAGGTTTTTTTTCACCGTTCTTCTTATTTTATCATAGTCTCCTTTTTGAAAGTTAAATGCTAATGTATTGGATTTCTTGTATGTACTTACTCCAAAGCCAATATCAAATCTGATCATATTATGATCACTGTTATCAAGCGGCCCCAGCACCATTACCTCCTGCACCAGATCATGTGCTCCACTAAGGACTAGGTTTCAGCTGATGCATGGTGATAACACCCACTTATTGGACTCTGGACTTAAGTGTACCAGATTCCAGAGGCAGCCACGGCCTGTAGACGAGAGCTATCGCTACATTAAATTGAGCTAGATGGAAACAGGGTTTTAAAAAAGGGGCAGACTGGGAGGGATTAAAAGCCCAAGTTGAATGAAGACTCATAGCACATCATTGCCCAGCAAAGTCCTACAAATAAGCTGAGGGCCCAGATGGACAAAACTGTTGGACCAAGAAAAAAAAAAAAAAACTGAAAAAAGGTGCTACAACAAAACTCCAAATCCATTTCAAGGAAGAGACACTACCTTTCATCTATAGCTTGTTTACAGACAAGTGTAAAAATGGGATGTTTGGGGGCATTTGTGTGCCTATTTCCTCATTAAAATATATATATTTGTTACATTTTTAATCATTCCACAGTCCTCATTTTTTCTTGAGACCAATCTGTAATTGCCCTATTGAGACAATCAGTTTTTCCTAAATATTTGAAGTGTAGGAAGAACAGAGATTACATTGAAAGCTATTTTCTGTCATCCTTAAACATTTGCAAAGGGCAGAGAACTGACATATGTATACAGGGCATGTTAATTTCACAAAGCAAATTTAATCATTGAAACTGCATGTCTGACATAATTAATAAATCCAAACTGCATATTTAATTCTGCCCTTTCTAAACAGAAAGCAAACTACCTGGTATAAATATTACCTCTTAACTGCAAGGTAATGAGAAAGCATGCAGCTGCAGAGTTTTCTTTTTTTTCTTAATAAATACAATGCAAATTTCATTCTTAACCTTCCTGTTTTTGGTTACAGAGCCATGAGTCGTCATTAACTACTCAATTATTCTTCTCCTATTTTATAACCCAATTCATTCAGTTTAGTCATTTCAGTAACAATCCTGGATCAACACCATGCATCTGGACTGTGTCCAGAACCTGTAATAATAAGCCTTATTTTCAGCCACTAGGTGTCACTAGAAACTCTCCTCTTCCAGGAACACTGGCTAGGAACATTGCCTCCACAACATCGAATCCCAGCTGGCCCTGGGGGAATAGAACACCTGAACCAGAAATCAAACACTGTCACTAAATGACCAGGACAGACCAATACGTTTTAACAACAAAAAATACATGGTAACTAACTCACTCAGGGTAGCACTGACAGGAGTTTGAAACATGTAACCAGAAGTATGAGTTACCATGGCTTCAATCTTAGTTATCTGTCTATTCATGAATCTCTCAAGCATTCAAAATTTAACTATCTTAAAAAATACAAATGAAAGATTGCCTCTGGGGCTCAGTGGCAAGTACAATGTATACTATCATATAGGAGACCCAATTTTTATCATTGGGTCAGGCTCTGGCGCTCTGGACCAGCCATGACAAGGGATGCCGTGGAAGCAATAGAAAGGGAAAGGAGTCTTGAACAGTATGCACATCAACATGGGGCCCAGATATCAGAGGACCATATTAATGTCTATATGCGAATGCCAGGAGCCTAAGAAATAAGATGGGGGAGTTAGAATATATTGCACTAAATGAAAAATTAGATATAATAGGCATCTCTGAGACCTGGTGGAAGGAGGATAACCAGTGGGACACTGTCATACCGGGGTACAAATTATATCGTAGTGATAGGGTGAATCGGATTGGTGGAGGGGTAGCATTGTATATTAACAAGAGCCTTGAATCAAATAGATTGAAAATTCTGCAGGAAACAAAACACTCCTTGGAATCACTGTGGATTGAAATTCCATGTGCAAAGGGGAAAAGGATAGTGATAGGAGTGTACTACCGTCCGCCTGGCCAGGACGAACAGACGGATGCGGAAATGTTAAAGGAAATCAGGGACGCAAACAAACTGGGCAACACAATAATAATGGGGGATTTCAATTACCCGCATATAGACTGGGTTAATGTAACATCTGTACACGCAAGGGACATAAGATTTCTTGATGAAATCAAGGACAGCTTCATGGAACAGCTAGTTCAGGAGCCGACAAGAGAAGGAAAAATACTAGACTTAGTCCTTAGTGGTGCTCATGATCTAGTGCAGGGGGTAACGATACGAGGGCCGCTTGATAACAGTGATCATAATATGATCGGTTTTGATATTGGCATTGAAGGAAGTGAAACTAGGAAATCAAGTACGCTAGCGTTTAACTATAGAAAAGGTGATTACGACAAAATGAGAAAAATGGTGAAAAAAAGACTGAAAGGAGCAGCTCGCAGAGTAAAAAACTTGCGTCAGGCGTGGATGCTGTTTAAAAACACCATCCTGGAGGTTCAGGACAAATATATTCCACGTATTAGAAAAAAGGGAAAAAAGACTAAACGTCAGCCGGCGTGGCTAAACAGTAAGATAAAGGAAGTCATTAGAGCCAAAAAACAATCCTTCAGAAAGTGGAGAAGAGAACCAACTGAAAGTAACAGGATAGATCATAAGGAATGCCAAGCCAAATGCAAAGCGGAGATAAGGAGGGCAAAAAAGGACTTTGAGAAGAAATTAGCGTTGGAAGCAAAAATACATAGTAAAAATTTTTTTTAGATACATTAAAAGCAGGAAACCGGCCAAAGAGTCGGTTGGGCCGCTGGACGAAAATGGTGTTAAAGGGGCGATCAAGGAGGACAAAGCCGTAGCGGAGAAATTAAATGAATTCTTTGCTTCGGTCTTCACCGAGGAGGATTTGGGGGGGACACCGGTGCTGGAAAGAATATTTGAAGCGGGGGAGTCGGAGAAACTAAACAAATTCTCTGTAACCTTGGAGGATGTAATGGGTCAGTTCAGCAAGCTGAAGAGTAGTAAATCACCGGGACCTGATGGTATTCATCCCAGAGTATTAATAGAACTAAAAAATGAACTTGCGGAGCTACTGTTAGAAATATGCAATCTGTCCCTAAAATCGAGTGTAGTACCGGAAGACTGGAGGGTAGCCAATGTTACTCCGATTTTTAAGAAGGGTTCCAGAGGAGATCCGGGAAATTATAGACCGGTGAGTCTGACGTCGGTGCCGGGCAAGATGGTGGAGGCTATTATTAAGAATAAAATTGCAGAGCATATACAAAAACATGGACTGATGAGACAAAGTCAGCACGGATTTAGTGAAGGGAAGTCTTGCCTCACCAATCTAATGCATTTTTTTGAGGGGGTAAGCAAACATGTGGACAATGGGGAGCCGGTTGATATTGTATATCTGGATTTTCAGAAGGCGTTTGACAAAGTGCCGCACGAAAGACTCCTGAAGAAATTGCAGAGTCATGGAATCGGAGGTAGGGTATTATTATGGATTAAGAACTGGTTGAAAGATAGGAAGCAGAGAGTAGGATTGCGTGGCCAGTATTCTCAGTGGAGGAGGGTAGTTAGTGGGGTCCCGCAGGGGTCTGTGCTGGGTCCGTTGCTTTTTAATGTATTTATAAATGACCTAGAGATGGGAATAACTAGTGAGGTAATTAAATTCGCCGATGACACAAAATTATTCAGGGTCGTCAAGTCGCAGGAGGAATGTGAACGATTACAGGAGGACCTTGCGAGACTGGGAGAATGGGCGTGCAAGTGGCAGATGAAGTTCAATGTTGACAAGTGCAAAGTGATGCATGTGGGTAAGAGGAACCCGAATTATAGCTACGTCTTGCAAGGTTCCGCGTTAGGAGTTACGGATCAAGAAAGGGATCTGGGTGTCGTCGTCGATGATACGCTGAAACCTTCTGCTCAGTGTGCTGCTGCGGCTAGGAAAGCGAATAGAATGTTGGGTGTTATTAAGAAGGGTATGGAGTCCAGGTGTGCGGATGTTATAATGCCGTTGTATCGCTCCATGGTGCGACCGCACCTGGAGTATTGTGTTCAGTACTGGTCTCCGTATCTCAAAAAAGATATAGTAGAATTGGAAAAGGTACAGCGAAGGGCGACGAAAATGATAGTGGGGATGGGACGACTTTCCTATGAAGAGAGGCTGAGAAGGCTAGGGCTTTTCAGCTTGGAGAAGAGACGGCTGAGGGGAGATATGATAGAAGTGTATAAAATAATGAGTGGAATGGATCGGGTGGATGTGAAGCGACTGTTCACGCTATCCAAAAATACTAGGACTAGAGGGCATGAGTTGAAGCTACAGTGTGGTAAATTTAAAATGAATCGGAGAAAATTTTTCTTCACCCAACGTGTAATTAGACTCTGGAATTCATTGCCGGAGAACGTGGTACGGGCGGTTAGCTTGACGGAGTTTAAAAAGGGGTTAGATAGATTCCTAAAGGACAAGTCCATAGACCGCTATTAAATGGACTGGAAAAATTCCTCATTTTTAGGTACAACTTGTCTGGAATGTTTTTACGTTTGGGGAGCGTGCCAGGTGCCCTTGACCTGGATTGGCCACTGTCGGTGACAGGATGCTGGGCTAGATGGACCTTTGGTCTTTCCCAGTATGGCACTACTTATGTACTTATGTACTTATGTACTTATTACTCCAATAACACCCAACTTAGTTATCTTCATCAATACTTTGTAATTCCAACTACTAGGTAAGCCGCATTGAACCTGCTTTGAGTGGGAAAATGCGGGGTACAAATGTAATAATAAAATAAAAATAATACATTCATATTTTACTGTCCTGACCTAAACATATCCCTCCTCTCAGGAAACAGCCTTTTCAGTCTGGATAAAAAAAAACCACATATTATGAGACTTGTGCTTATATTTAGGTGTTCTGAAAAGGGCATTTTTTTCAGACAGGCCAAGTTATCCAGGCTAGCAAACTCGGCAACACAATAATAATGGGTGATTTCAATTACCACTAATTATTCACAATTTTCTACTATAGAAAACCCTGTATTG
Organism: Microcaecilia unicolor; assembly: GCF_901765095.1. Classification (NCBI taxonomy): domain Eukaryota; kingdom Metazoa; phylum Chordata; class Amphibia; order Gymnophiona; family Siphonopidae; genus Microcaecilia; species Microcaecilia unicolor. The sequence goes on along the minus strand of NC_044032.1, from coordinate 397,819,842 downwards.
CAGGTGCCAATGCACATGTATATATGAAAAAATACGTGGAGAAAAAAAGACTTCAGAGTCCTCAGGAATAATTCTCTTTACAATGATATTTTTCAAAACAAGAGAACTCCTTACTACAATCATTAGTCTTCACAAAAAAAACTCCACTCTTCTTATTCACAAAATACTAGTGCATGCACTTCAAACAATACAAAAGGTAGAGGCTGTTTCTCACGCCACAAAGCCGGTGAACCACTTCTAAATTATAACTTAGCTTGTATCTTCTGTATATCCATTCTTTTCCAAAATGTCTGCTACTGAAACGCCCAACAGGAGAACCCTGTTTCGCCACCACCGGGCTATTTCAAGGGCTAATATTTTTTCGGCTGAGGGGAGATATGATAGAAGTGTATAAAATAATGAGTGGAATGGATCGGGTGGATGTGAAGCGACTGTTCACGCTATCCAAAAATACTAGGACTAGAGGGCATGAGTTGAAGCTACAGTGTGGTAAATTTAAAATGAATCGGAGAAAATTTTTCTTCACCCAACGTGTAATTAGACTCTGGAATTCATTGCCGGAGAACGTGGTACGGGCGGTTAGCTTGACGGAGTTTAAAAAGGGGTTAGATAGATTCCTAAATGACAAGTCCATAGACCGCTATTAAATGGACTTGGAAAAATTCCGCATTTTTAGGTATAACTTGTCTGGAATGTTTTTACGTTGGGGGAGCGTGCCAGGTGCCCTTGACCTGGATTGGCCACTGTCGGTGACAGGATGCTGGGCTAGATGGACCTTTGGTCTTTCCCAGTATGGCACTACTTATGTACTTATGTACTTATGTAATCAGGCTGCATAGAACTGTGGTCTGTGGCCTCTGGACAAGAACAGTTAGCAATGATTGGGCTGAGCTGGAATGGAAATATAAAATAGGAGATAAAACCCAAGCAGTGGCGTACCAAGGGGGGGGCGGTGGGGGCGGTCCGCCCCGGGTGCCAGTGGGTGGGGGGTGCTCCGCTCCCGCCGCCTCCCGTGGCCGTTCCCGCGGTGCCGCACATTAAAAAAAACGGTGAAGCAGCGTCGCAGGCAGTGCCTCGTGCCCTGCTTGTAAAAAAAAAATCAAATCTCCTTCCCCTCCTCGTCTTGACGTCGACTCGGGCCTTCCAATCAATTTGATTGGAAGGCCCGAGTCGACGTCAAGATGTCAAGACGAGAAGGAAGGAGATTTGATTTTTTTTTACAAGCAGGGCACGAGGCGCTGCCTGCGACGCTGCTTGCCGGTTTTAACAGGACTGAGGTGGGGAAGGAGAGGGGCGAAAGGGACTCGGGTGGGGGTGTTCAGAGGGGAGAAGGGGACTGGGGTGGGGGTCTCAGACAGGGGAGGGGAGAAGGGGACTGGGGTGGGGATCTTAGAGGGGAGAAGGGAAGGGGACTGGGGTGGGGATCTCAGACAGGGGAGGGGAGAAGGGGACTGGGGTGGGGATCTCAGAGGAGAGAAGGGGTCTGGGGTGGGGATCTCAGAGGGGAAAAGGGAAGGGGAGGGGAGAAGGGGACTGGGATGGGGGTGTTCAGAGGAGAGAAGGGGACTGGGGTGGGGGTCTCAGACAGGGGAGGGGAGAAGGGGACTGTGGTGGGGGTCTCAGACAGGAGAAGGGGACTGGGGTGGGGGTGTTCAGAGGGGAGAAGGGGGCTGGAACTGGGGGCTGAAAAAAGGGGCAGAGAGAGAGAGAGAGGGGACAGATCCTAGATGGAAGGGGGAGCGAGAGGGAGGGCAGACCCTGGATGAATGGGAGAGGGAGGGCAAATGGTGGATTGAAGGGGCAGAGAGAAAGGGCAGGCAGTGGATGGAAGGGACGGCAGAGAGGGCAGACACTGGATGGCAGAGAGAGAGAGAGTGAAGACAGATGCTGGATGGAAGGAAGACGGTGAAAAGAAGATGAGGAAAGCAGAAACCAGAGACAACAAACTGTAAATAAAATATATTTTTTTATTTTTTTTGCTTTAGGATAAAGTATTGTAGATGTGTTAAATGTTTATAATAGAACATGTAAATAAGGTAATCTTTTTATTGGACTCATTTTAATACATTTTGACTAACTTTCGGAGAACAAAACCCCCTTCCTCAGGTCAGGATAGGATACTGTAACAGCACTATACTGTACTGACCCGAGGACGGAGGTTTTGGCCTCTGAAAGCTAAATGTATTAGTCCAATAAAATGGTATTATTTTACTTTCTATATTTGTTTTATTTCTATTTGTTAATTTGTAAAGTGGTGATTGGTACTTGTTAGGTTTTTTTTTTTCAAATTTACATCTGCTGTCTTTATATTTTGCACAGTACTAGGGGACAGTTTCTGTTGTGTTGCATTGTATGCAGAGTCTGGCATTGGGGATTCAGTTTAATTTTTGTCTAAATAGAAAGTGTATGATTACTTATTCTATAGTGGATTAGGGTGTATCTGTGTTTGTGAAAAAGACATGGCTTTCAGTTGGCATTGACTGTGCAGGATCTACGATCTGTACTATTCTGTCTGGTTTCGTTTTACAATAGGTGAATTGATGTTCTAGTGCTCACTGTAGTGTTTAAGATTCTTTCCTTTTCCTTGTGTGACTCGTAGAAATGACTGCTTATGGTATGGTAGAATTGCTCTATAGGTCCTGAGTGTTTTGTATTCTCGGCATGCCTAGTACTGGATTTTGGGGGGGGGGGGGGGGGGGGTTAAAAAATGACCGGCCCCGGGTGTCAACTACCCTAGGTACGCCACTGAACCCAAGGTAATTATTAATGAAGGTCTTTGCCACTTAAGACTATTAGAGGCCAGTTCTGAATGAGCTGGAAGACCAAACTTTACATTCACTTTTCCCATGTGGGGACTGATAAAAGGGTTGAAAATCCTTAAGAGCACCAGAGTTGGGCCAAGGCAGCCTCCTAGAGAAAGACACACGTTTGCATGCTGCTAGGTTTTTTCGTTGATTAACTGTTCTGTGTCTTTCTACCCTTTCATATGTAGGAGGAAGGGAAAAATCCAGATGCAGCCACCACTTCATCTTTGGAGGGCTGCTTACTTGACAACAATCCACGAGCTGCTGTGTGATTTTGTTAACACACCACTGGAGAGAATGCCCACCAATGCAGAGTGCAGGGAACCTCTCTGAGTTGGGCTCAGGAAGATCTTTTAAGCTCAGCAATCAGTCCTTTTCCTCCCTGCAGCATGCTTCAACCCTTACTGAGGTGGACTCACAGGCGAACTGGATTGGTGTGCCTCTTAAACAAGCCAGTGGTGGAACAGCAGGATAAGAGACTGTTTGACCCAAGATATCTTCTGCATTAGGGCAGACTGAACCATCACAGAAATAATAATAAGGTATAACTAACCAGCGCCTTGGGTGTTTCAAAGAGAGGGGGGTTTGTTGTGAGCTGAATATTTTCCCCCAATGTACTAAAGGCTCTCTCTTTAATCACAAACGTTTAAATCACCTCTGGCGAGACCTTCTAATGTTACACTAGATAGGTTTGACAGGCAGAGGCTATAATTACCTTGAATATACACAGTGCATTTTGTCCAGCAAAAAAGGTGCCGGTACTCAAATGCCAGGCCACCCTTCAGGGGTGGAGTGATCATTGAGGGACCCACCCTACAATAGACAGGACCCCTGCAACCAGTCATAGAATCTATGACAAGGTAGAATTTGTATGTAGAACCTGAGCTCTTTCATTAAAATACGAGAACCATGTGTCAAATTTAGCAGACAGTGGAAAAGGTGCTGGTACTCAGTACCCCCTCAAAAAAGGCCTGAATATACATTTGAGAATTCAAGCTAAGGAGGAAGAACATCAATCAAAACCCGGGAGGAGGACAGTAGGTTAGAAGCAACCCAAAACCTCCTGGTGCAAGATAAAGGGGTTATTGGAAGGAAGATTTAGAACTTGAAGAATGCTTCTAGATCTCTCAAACGTACCCCCATTCAAAGTGAATGGGTTGTGTCAATATTACCGCATTGGCAGCCACCAGCACAGCTTTGTAAACAGGGGCCTTAGACTGTTAAATTTTCCTAAAATACAATTGTTATCAATAGTTATTCTCCAGAAGTATATAAAATACATTTTGAAAATTCCAGAGAACCTCTATTTAGTAAGATCTATTATATACCATCAAGAAGAGAAGAAGGACAAGAGAAAGAGGAAGAATTCACTGTGGATCGGTTGGTAGACAGTCTGGATATCATAGCGTTTTTGAAGAGGTCAGAAGTGGAAGATCTACAGAGGGGAACCTTGTTAGTGACTTTTGTATGCCCCCAAGGACTAGGATCAAACCCTTCACTTGGTTCTTTAGTTATAGTAATACTTATATTTATAGGAGAAAAAATGTGGATGTATCCCTACTTCTGTAAAGTAATCAGGAATGAAGGAATTCCTTTTTTTGCATTACGCTTTGAGGCCTTGGCTCTTGGGGCCCCTTTGTTCTATGTCAAATTTGTAAATACTTTCTTAGTTTAAATAAAATTAAATATATTTTCTTTGGACCATCTCAACTAAAGCTTTTCTTGGACTTTAATAGTTTGTTGGCTGAAACATCTACACCTGTTTGGCACGATTTACCAAAAGTAATGAATCTCATTGAATTCTTTGAATGGGTGACCGGAGAATTGAATCAGGAACGTGCTATAGATGTAATCTACTTAGATTTCAGCGAAGCTTTACACACACAGTTCCCCACAGGAGGCTCTTGAATAAACTTGACAGGCCAAAGATAGGACCCGATGTGGTGAACTGGATTAGGAACTGGTTGACGGACAGACACCAGAGGGTGGTGGTAAATGGAATTTGATCAGATGAGGGAAAGGTGAGTAGTGGAATGCCTCAGGGATCGGTGCTGGGGCCGATTCTGTTCAATATATTTGTAAGTGACATTGCCGAAGGGTTAGAAGGTAAAGTTTGCCTTTTTGCGGATGACGCCAAGATTTGTAACAGAGTGGACACCCAAGAGGGAGTGGAAAACATGAAAAAGGATCTGCAGAACAATGGTCTAATGTTTGGCAATTAAAATTCAAAGCGAAGAAATGCAATGTGATGCACTTAGGGAGTAGAAATCCATGGGAGACGTATGTGTTAGGCGGTGAGAGTCTGATATGTGCAGACAGGGAGAGGGATCTTGGGGTGATAGCATCTGATGATCTGAAGGCGACGAAACAGTGTGACAAGGCGGTAGCCATAGCCAGAAGGTTGCTAGGCTGTATATACAGAGGTGTGACCAGCAGAAGAAAGGAGGTGTTGATGCCCCTCTACAAGTCGCTGGTGAGGCCCCACCTAGAGTATTATGTTCAGTTTTGGAGGCCATATCTTGCTAAGGATGTAAAAAAAATTGAAGCGGTGCAAAGAAAAGCTACAAAAATGGTATGGGATTTGTGTTTGAAAAATTTCCAGACCGCACAAAACACAGCGGCTAGACTAATCCTGGGAAAATCACGTTTTGAGCATGCTCAACCTCTGCGTTTCCTTCTCCACTGGTTGCCCGTGAGGGAACGTATCTCTTTCAAAATTTGCTCCCTAACTCATAAAATCATTTACGGACAAGCTCCAGAATATATGCTTCGCCTTATCGACCTCTCACCCAGAAACGCAGTAGCCACCTCGAGGTCGTATCTCAACCTGCACTTCCCAAATTGCAGAGGCGTCAAATACAAGAAGATCTTCACTTCATCTTTCCAATACTCCTGTGTCAAGAATTGGAATGTTTTGCCGAAATACCTAAAACTGCAAATGGACCACCAACTGTTCAAGAGGCTGCTGAAAACCCACCTATTTGGATTGGTCTACTCCCCTCACACTCTTACCGCTCAATAGTCCCACTTAACCCTAAACTGTTATGCCCCCTCTTTCCCTTCCTTGCCTAATTTATGTCTCTTACCATTTCTCTTATTGTATTGTCTTTTTTTTTTTACTTATCCTATGTTAGCCACATTGTGCCTGCATGCGTGGGAAAATGTGGGGTAGAAATGTACTATAAATAAATAAATAAATAAATAAATAAAACGTATGAGAGACTTGCTGACCTGAACATGTATACCCTGGAGGAAAGGAGAAACAGGGGTGATATGACAGACATTCAAATATTCGAAAGGTATTAATCCGCAAACGAACCTGTTCCGGAGATGGGAAAGCAGTAGAACTAGAGGACATGAAATGAGGTTGAAGGGGGGCAGACTCACGAAAAATATCAGGAAGTGTTTTTTCACGGAGAGAGTGGTGGATACTTGGAATGCCCTCCCACGGGAGGTGGTGAAGATGAAAACGGTAACGGAATTCAAAAATGCGTGGGATAAACATAAAGGAATCCTGTTCAGAAGGAATGGATCCTCAGAAGCTTAGTGGAAATTGGGTGGCAGCACTAGTGGTTGGGAGGCAGGGCTAGAACTAGGCAGACTTCTATGGTCTGTGCCTTGAAAATGGTAGATACAAATCAAGGTCAGGTATACATATAAAGTAGCGCATCTGAGTTTATCTTGTTGGGCAGACTGGATGGACCGTACAGGTCTTTTTCTGCCGTTATCTACTATGTTATTATGTTACTGTGATTTAAGTATCAAGAATCTCATTTTGTATAGCTAAATGGTCTCTGTAGGTTATAGTTCTTTTTACAGTTTTCTAGGTTGGTAAGTTTATGAGTACTTAAGGCCCCTGGTACTGTGATCTGACATAACTCTGTATTTCTTGTTAAATATTAGGACTGCACATCCATTAAAAGATTTTAATTGCTTGATTAATCACAACTAAAATGTTTAATTGCAAGATTAATAATGCATAAACTGGCCAATAGTAATTTTTTCCAGTACACCGCCACAGTAATCCTGATCACGTGCGAAGTTAACTCACTCCCATCATACAACACTCCTGTCTCTCTCCCACCCCCATCCAGCATCGCTCCATCTCGGCTCTTCTACTGAGCCTGCTGCTTCACTAGGTCCATCCCTACACCCCTTCCCTTGCACTCCGCTCCATGGATAAATCCTTCTTATCTGTTCCCTTCTCCACTACTGCCAACTCCAGACTTCGCACCTTTTGTCTCGCTGCACCCTACGCCTGGAATAAACTTCCTGAGCCCCTACGTCTTGCCCCATCCTTGGCCACCTTTAAATCTAGACTGAAAGCCCACCTCTTTAACATTGCTTTTGACTTGTAACCACTCGCCTCCACCTACCCTCCTCTCTTCCTTCCCATTCACATTAACTGATTTGATTTGCTTACTTTATTTATTTTTTGTCTATTAGATTGTAATCTTTGAGCAGGGACCGTCTTTCTTCTATGTTTGTGCAGCGCTGCGTATGCTTTGTAGCGCTATAGAAATGCAAAATAGTAGTAGTAGTAGTAGGTCTGCCCGCTGGCAGTGGAAGCAACAGGAAATAGAAGACAGGCACAGCAGCACTGCCAGATCTGCTGGTTTCACCCTTCTGAAATAGAAGTTGGATCAGAAGGGGCACAACAAAACAGCAGTAACTCCCAGAATTGAAAACTATAAAACCTGTTACACCAAGCCCTAGACCACATGCTTGTCACAAGGTATTGTAATGTAAGGATTGCCTCCATATACTTGATATGATGTGGGTTGAGTAGGAAGGGGATGGGGGAGGGGGATTATTTCCTGAGTGTCTGGTGGGTGGATTTTAGTCTGGGATTATTCTATGCTGGCAGGTTTTGGGGAGATTGCTCTCCATTAAAGGACAGGGAGGTGTATTGCAGGATAAATATAAAAATTTATGTATTTACTTATTAGGATTTATTTACCACCTTTTAGAAGAAATTCACTCAAGGCAAAGTACAGCAAGAATGATAGGCAACAGTCAATTTCAGGAAAAACAAATAGTAATATTATGGCATAGTATGCTACTTACAATTTGATAGAATAAACTTTTATATTCAAATATTTAATTGTATTATCATTGGGTTTAGAATATTAGCAGTAAAAAATTATTTACATTTGAATACCCTGCTTCATCTGCAAGATAGATTATAGGCATTTAGAATGTTTTCCTTGTTATTTCATAATAAATTCTTTACTTCGTTTCAAAAGAAACACCAAGCAATTATACTTATGAAAAATAAAATACAATACCAAAGAAGTAACGTTTCTAAAGCCTACCTCAAAGACAGCACATGGTTTAAACCAAGAAAATATAAAGAAATTAAATAATTTATCAGTATCTCTTAAGAATGCTTACATAATACCCTTAATTAACTAATCTTGCCTAGGGTCTAGCTGATGCTGACTGACAAAAAGGTTTCTACCTGACTAGGTTCAAGGAAAACAATTAGTAATTTTGACAGGTAATCATACATTTGCATGGGAACTTAAAAAAAAAACCAAAACAGTAGCTCCTGAAGCAAGACTTTGAAGCTTCAAATCTAGAAATTTCTTATGTTTCAACTGTGTGGCTCGTGCCATATCCATAAACATCCTAAGCTTCTGACCACAATATGTTCCGTCACAATATATTGTTATTTGAATATAAGGTCACTAGGAAAAAAGTTAGATATATCTAACAGATTTTATTGGGAACAAATCAATAGAGACAGGGAATGTTCCTTATTCTCTTACACAGACAATATTTGTTTTTTGTTCCAATCAAGTGTGCAGATTATTGTGTACATTTCATCTACAGACCAATGATATATCATTGGATGTCTTCACATAAACTGAAAATCAACCTGGAAGAACTAAATTATCATGGTTTAGAGAGGGGATTTGGCAACACAGGGACTGGTATTAGCAGGAGCTGAAGTTGAATTCTGAGTTTATATAGACTCTAGGCCCGTGCTCATCAATCTTTTGGCAGCTGCAACTTCAATTCATGCAGCCAACAAAAGCATGTGACCCTAAAAGGCGCAGGAAAACAACATTCTATAAAGCATCCATCCAGGTCTCAACCTCAAATGTGGGTTTGGTTGTAATCCACAGTTTGAGAAACTCTGCTCTTGACTGACCCTGCACACAGGACGTCAGACGCACGCACACAAACAGACTGCAACTTGATCAGCTCATTCGTCCACACCGCGCGGCCGAGAAGAGGACTTTGTGTGGTGGGGGTTGGGGTTCCCCACCAGCACAGGTACGTGTTGGTGGCAGGAAGGGTGGCTCAAGAGGGTCGCGGCAGGGGGGTCTGGAAATCGGAGGGAGGGGAGGGTGTGGAAATCGGAGGGAGGGAGGGAGGTAGATGGGGTCTGGAACTCGTGGGGGGGTGGGGGGGAGAGTGGATCAGCTGTGAGGGTTTTTTTTTCCTCGGGTTCGCATCATAATGGGTCCAGTGACGTCAGCCAGGGCTTCAGAGCCTAGCAGACCAAGAAGTCACGGACACAGGCAGCAAGATAGAACGTTGGAGGTGAGAATTATTATATAGGATTTCCTGGGAGCTCTGATCTCCTCACATTCTTTTCAGTACCAACTTTACACTGACAAGGCAAAATTAATTCTTACCTGATAATTTTCTGTCCATTAGTCCCAACAGATCAATCCAGAGACTTGTGGGGTTGTGTCCCTCTACCAGCAGGAGGAGATAGAACCTCCAAGGTTTTCTATATGTGGACCTGTGCAGCCAGCTGAACCTCAGTATGAACGATACCAAAGCAGTGAAATGGAAACAATAGAAAACTCTCCTGACATTGTCAGACCAATTGCCCAACATACTTCCACCACTTCTATATTTATTTATTTTATTTTTTAATCAAACAAAGGAACATTCAGAACAACAGAACCCGGAAAATACTAACCAACCGCAACAAAACCTCAGACAGTAAACCCAGTGAGGGGGGGGGGGGGGGGGCCTCTGGATTGATCTGTTGGGACTAATGGAAAGAAAATTATCAGGTAAGAATTAATTTTTCCTTCCATGGCGTCCCACAGATCAATCAAGAGACTTGTGGGATGTACCCAAGCAGTCCTCAAGTAGGGCGGACACCCCCAACCCGGCAGAAATCACTGACGAGCCAAACACTGCATCTTGACGAGCTGCCACATCCACCCGATAATGACGAGTGAATGTATTGATCGAAGCTCATGTAACTGCCCTGCAGATATCTTCAAGAGAAACCAAATGGGACTCTGCATAGGAGGAAGCTTGAGCTCGCATAGAGTGAGCACAAACTTGCAAAGGGGCTTGCTTGCCCAATGCCACGTATGCCGAAGAGAAGGTCTCCTGCAACCAACGGGCTATGGTGTCCTTGGAAGCCATATGACCCTTCTTACTGCCTCCAAAAAGGACGAAGAGATGGTCAGAAAGACGAAATTCATTCATCACCTCCAAATACCTGAGAAAAGCCCATCTCACGTCGAGGCAGAAAAGAGCCTGGAATTGCTCAGGGTAATCTTCTTGGCGGAAGGCCGGCAAATGCAGGGACTGCCCCAAGTGGAAACAAGAAACCACCTTGGGCAAAAACGAAGGAACTGTCCTAATCAATACCCTCGCCTCCGTAAAATGCAGGAAGGGGTCTCTGCAAGAAAGGGCCTGCAACTCTGAAATTCTCCCAGCGGAAGTAATGACTACCAGGAAAATCGCCTTCAAGATCCTTAATCGTAATCCCCGATAAGGGTTCGAAATGAGGACGCTGAAGCGCTTTGAGAATTAGATTAAGATTCCAGCATGGCAGAACTGGCACGTGAGGAGGGCGCAAACGATTTATGCCCCTCAAGAAACGAACCATATCTGGGTGGGAGGCGAGGATGACCCCTGAAGCTGGCCTCTAAAACATGCCAGAGCTGCCACCTGCACCTTAAGAGAACTCAACCAGAGTGATTTTTGTACAGCCTCCTGAAGAAACACGAGGATAACTGATACTGAAGCCGAAGCCGCTGAAAATCCTGAACTCGCACACCACGAATCGAAGGTACGCCACACCCTAGCATAAGCTATTGAGGTGGATCTTTTCCGAGCCTACAGCATCGTAGCGATAACCGCGTCCGGATACCCTTTTCTTCTCAACCTCGCCCTTTCAAGGAGCAGGCCGTAAGATCAAAGGGGGAGGGATCCTCCATCATGACTGGCCCCTGCAGCAAGAGACCGTCCTGCACCGGTAGCAGAAAAGGACAATCCAACAGAAGCCTGATCACATCTGTGTACCAGGATCATCTGGGCCAATTCGGGGCCACTAGGATCACTCAACCGGGATGACCGGCAATGCGAGTCAGTAACCTGCCCACCATTGGCCACGGGGGAAAGGCATAGAGCAGGCCCCTGGGCCAAGGTTGAAGAAGGGCATCGATGCCTTCTGAGCCCAGCTCTCGTCCCCTGCTGAAGAAACGGGGAACCTTCGCATTGAATGCAGTGGCCATTAAGTCCATCTCTGGCATCTCCCAACGGACAGTTATCTGATCGAAGACCAGAGGGGAGAGCGTCCACTCCCCCGGCTCCAACTGGTGGCGACTGAGAAATTCCGCTTGCACATTCTTTGACTCTGCTATATGAGCCACTGTCAAGAAAGAGAGATGAGTCTCTGCCCAACGGCAGATCAGAGCCGCCTCATGTGCTAGGGGTGCCCCCCTGATGGTTTACGTAGGCGACCGCCGTCACACTGTCCGAAAGAACTCGAACTGGGCAACTGCAGAGAAGAGACAGAAACTCCAAGGGCCATACGAATCCCCTGTAACTCCAAGCGGTTGATGGATCACGACATCTCCGTCGAAGTCCAAACACCCTGGGCCATCTGTTGCAGGCAATAAGCCCCCCAGCCAGAGAGTGACACATCAGTGGTCACTATCTTCCAGTCCGGGGTTGCCAGAGAAATGCCCGACACCAGATTCTTTTGAATTAAACACCAGTGCATGATTGTGTGAAGACGGCCCGAACATGGCGCCCGAACCTCGTAATCCTCAGAGAGCGGAGACCAACGGCTCAGAAGGTGCCACTTGAGGGGGCACATGTGAGCTCTGGCCCACTTTACCACGTCCAAGGTGGAGGCCATGGAACCTAGAACTTGTACATAGTCCCAAGCCCGCGGGTTCGGAGTTTGAAACAGCGCTCGTAACTGAGCCTGTAACCGCTGTGATCGAGCTGAAGAAAGAGAAGCTATCCCTGATCAGGTATCGAAGCACACCCCCAAGTATTCCAGCGTTTGGGACGGTGTTAGGCTGCACTTCGGGAAGTTGATCACCCAACCAAGTGACTGAAGCAACCTGACCACTTTGTCGTTTGCCCGCTGACTCTCCTTGAAAGAAGACGCCTGCACAAGCCAGTCATTTAGATAGGGATGCACCTGAATCCCTTCCTTCCTGAGATAGGCCGCCACTACTACCAGGACCTTGGAAAAGGTCCGAGGCGCTGTGGCTAGACTGAAGGGCATCGCTTTGAATTGAAAATGACCGAGCACTGCAAAGCGAAGAAAGTGCCTGTGGGGAGGCCAGATTGGAATGTGTAAATAGGCCTCTTTGAGATTGAGAGGGGTCAAAAACTCCCCTGGCTGTACCGCTGCGATCACCAATCGGAGGGTTTCCATGCGGAAAAGACGAACCCATAAGGACCTGTTGACGCACTTGAGATATAAGGCGGGTCGCCAAAAACCGCCCTTTTTTAGCACCACAAAATAAATGCAGTATTGATCGCACCCTCTTTCTGCTGAGGGTACAGGCTGGAAGGCACCCAGCCATTGTAAGTTGAGGAGGGTGTCGAACAGCCTGCACCTTGGCGGGACATTTGCAAGGAGATTCCAGAAAAAAAGTCAACTATCGGATGAGCCAATTCTAACTTGTAGCCGTCTCTGATAACCTACAAGACCTAGTCGTCAGATGTTACCCTGGTTCACTCCACCAAGAATAGGGACAGTCTGCGCCCAATAACTGGCTGGATACGGACCAGGGCCCCACCATTGGGCAGACCTGGCTGCGGGCTGGTTTCTGTTACTGGCATGGAAGGCCCGCCTGTCACCTCGAAAGGGCTGAGGCCTCTGAGAAGACTTTGCTCTTTGAAAAGAGGCCCCGCGACCTGGACGGTAATGCTAAGTATCCCTAAACTTAGGTCCAATCCCAACGGTCGTACAAACTTGGACCTGTCCTCTGGGAGGCACTGGCCCTTAGAGTCACTGAGGTCCTTCACAATCTGATCTAAGTCTGTCCCAAACAAAAGCTTTCCCCTAAAAGGAAGCCTTGCTAAACGTGACTTAGAGGCCACGTCTGCAGCCCAATGCCACAACCACAGCCAGCGACGCGCGGTGACCGCTAGGGAACCTCCTTCGCCGAAGACCTCAAAAGATCATAAAGAAGATCCACAAGAAAGGCTAAACCGGACTCCAAGGCCAGCAAAACATCCACAACATCTTCCGGAGAGGAGGCTTTCTGTATCCACGATAAGCATGCCCGCGCCACAAACTAAGGCCTGCAGGGAAAGGGCCGCTATTTCAAAGGACAGCTTCAAGCAAGTCTCCAACTTACAATCCTGAGGGTCCTTGAGCGCCATGCTACCCTCCACAGGGAGAGTGGTTTTCTTAGTGACCGCTGTGATTACGGAATCCACCGTAGGGACCTTCAACAAGTCTAAGTCAGGAGCAGGTAGCGCGTAAAGACGCGACATAACTCCAAGCAACCTTAAGCCCACTGTCCGGCATATCCCACTGCACTGAAATAAGGATCTTAATGGCCTCATGCACGTGAAAGGAACGAGGTGGGCATTTGGTGCCAGACATAATAGAGGGCACCGGACCTGTTCCCCCTGACGATTCAGGGGGGAAATGGTCAAAACCTCAAAAGCCCTAACAATCAGGGAGGGAAGCTCTTCCCTGCGAAAAAGGCGGGCAGCCGTCAGATCATCCCCTCCTCAGAGGGCAGGGTGATCTCATCTGCCAAATCCAAAGATTCTGAGGGAGAGCCCGGAGACAAAACCCGGCCATCTATGTCAGACAGCTCCTCAGGATCCAAAATCGTCACCTGGGGACGTTTTGGCAGGAAAGACTGAGAGGCTGCAGCAACCGAAGTTTGCTGAGAAAGAGAAGGGGCTGCCTGAAGAGAAGCTCCTGACTTCCTCAAAAGAAAGGCATTGTGCATTAATAAAACAAAATCCAGGGAAAAAGGAACTGAAAGGGACTCTCCTGTTCCCTGTACATCGCTTCCCTCCATCGGAGCCTGTGCCACAGAAGCGCGCTACAGCTCTTGTCTATCAACCGCCACATGCAGAGCGGGTCACGCCTGAGACGAAAAAATGGCGCCCGCCAATGCAAACTGCGCTAACTGCCCCAAGAAAACCGCCGAAACTATCCCCTGCGCTTCCGACTCACCGGACGCCTGAGGGGAACCCCCATCGCGCTGAACACCTGCTGCGGGCTGACAGCAGCAGGACTCACACTCCCCCGATGCTGCTCTCCGGCCCCCACACCGGGAGCAGCGCTTAGCCGTCTCAGAAGGCACTGACATGCTCCACAAACACCTGCCCCAAAACTGACTTGGCAGAACATCTAGTTCCTCCATATGATTAAACAAAAACAAAGTCTCTTACTTTTTTTTTTTTTTTTTTAGTTTTTTTAGTCAAGAGAGAAAGGAAACACCCAATCAGGCCAACAGCCCCGGGCAACGGAGGAAAGGTAGGGGGGAGACCGGGAGGGACCTGGCACCACCAGGTGTACACCACAAGCTGCAAACAGCCACTCAACCCCTGTCTGTGCTAAACTAGGCCCAAAGGACACCAGTAGCCAAGATCAAACCAGAGCTGCACAGAGATGTCCCTCCACCTGCTAGATAGAGAGAATACTGAGGTTCAGCTGGCTGCACAGGTCCACATATAGCAAACCTCGGAGGTTCTCTCTATCTCCACCTGCTGGTAGAGGGACACAACCCCACAAGTCTCTGGATTGATCTGTGGGACGCCATGGAAACCCCAGATCTACCTCTTCACACCAGAAATCCAGGTCCAGGTCTCAGCCTGCTTGTCTGATATTGCTCCTGGTTGTCTCACGGCCTAAACCCACCTCTCCTCTTCCTCCATTCTCTACTTCTATGGATGACATTCTAATCCTATGTCTCCTCAGCTTGTAACACTGGGATCATCTTTGACACCTCTTTCTCCACACATATCAAACAGACTGCTAAAACCTGTAGTTTCTCTCTCTAAGATCACTAAAATCCATCCCTTCCTTTCTGAGCACACTACCCAAACTGTTATTCACATTTTCATCACCTTACACTTAGACTACTAGGTCTTCTACCAGACCATCTCTCTCCCCTTCAATCTGTTCAAAATTCTGTTACAAGATCAATCCTCCGCCAGTCGTTACACTCACATAACCCCCTTTCTTCATGTTACTTCATGTCCCTATCTGTTTCTGTACATAGTTCAAACTCCTCTTACCAACTTACAAGTGCATTCATTCAGCAGGTCCTCAGTATCTCTCCACCACTCCCCAGGAACATTTTCACCTGGTAAGTCGCTCTTATCAGCTCCCTTCACCGCCACTGCTAAATTCAAACTCCATTCCTTTTATACTACTGCACCATATGCCTGAAATACACTTCCTGAATTATTACGCAATGCTCCAACCTCTGGCTCCATTCAAAGCCCACCTTTTTGAGGCTTCTTTTAACTCTGAACCTCTTATTCACCTATTCAGTACCCATGTTTGTTATAATCACTCCCATAATAAATAACCCCTTATTCCTTTGTCTGTCTTAAATAGACTGTAAGCCCCATGAAGCAGGGACCGTCTCTTACATGTTTTGTGAACAGCCCTACATGTCTAATAACACTATAGAAATTAGTAGTAGCATGGCTGCTCCAGAAATTCTTTAACTGAATTAGCAGCCGCTCCACTGATCTTATACTGGGGGTTTTTTAAATTGAGTTTTAATTTTTTTTTCTTTTTCTCTTTTTTCTCTCTTTGTAATCTACTCTGAGCTTGAAATAAATTGATGTGGAATATAAACAATTGAAACACTGATACACTGCCTACTGGAAAAACAGAACAAGTCAGACTGCTAAAGATCCCTACATAAAAATTAAGCTCAAGTAAATTACCTCAGTTCTGTCATACATGAAGAACACAGACATACAATTTACCCAACGTGTAATTTGCTGACTCCAGGTTTACAGAACTGGTTGATCCAGTCCTTTTTTTTTTTTAATCCAGCTGCACAGAATGATAGTTCTGATTTCCCTATGAGAAAGTCCACAAATGCAAGGAGGTAAACCAAGGCCTGGATTAACTTATCCTGAAAATATGGAGCCTGACAGAAACCCCATCTTCAAATGAGAACTCAACCTAAAGAAACCAAGCTCTGTATGTAGTGCAACACTGAAAAAGGGAACAGAAATGTGTTTCCTCCTATACTGTGCAAAATACAGCCACCAGAGATGCACGTTTGCAAAGCTGATATATTCCAATCAGTAAATTTTAAATAAAATATTTTTCTGGGCATCTATTTTTTCTAAATCACACTGGTTATGGTCTTTTTTTCTGCATTCAGTGCCTTCTCTTTCTTTCAGGGTCTCCTTCCCATTTGTTTCTTTTATCTCCTGTCTGCTTAATTTCCTCATCTATATCTCTGTACGACTTTGATCTCTTTCTTCTTCTCCCACTCATCTCTTCCCTAGTCCATTCATTCTCCATTCACTCCTTCCCCAGTCTTTCATATCTTCATGTTTTTCTCCTCTCTCATCTCCAGTTTCCACGCTCTGCACTAGTTCCCTTCCCAAGTCTCTCTCCTCATCCGCTTTCTTCTGCCTGTTATCCTATTACCAGTTCAAGCCCCCTCCCTGTTGCTCACCCTCTGACCTGGTTCCAGTCCATTTTAATGCCATTTTGGGTCTTCTCGCCCTCTCCATATCCCCCTTAATATTCTATCCTATCCTCCCTATCTTAGAGTCTCACTCTTCCTAGCCCTCCACCACTGTTACCAGACTGGCTCCAAGCAAGGGAAAAACTGAACTAGACCCATGTAGATATCCCTCTTCCTGCTGACCCTTCCTCCCAAATCATTCTCTGAAAAGCAAGCACCTTTCCCATAACCTGTTTTCAAATGATTAGTGGTGGTAGGGGATGGAGCTGGGCCTGGTGATTCTGGTAAGACTGATGATGAAGGTAGGGAATGTTAGTAGGTTTTGGTGATATTAACAGTCCCCTGGTGGTCTTAGTCAAGCATTTCTCTCAGTAGCTCAGCTCCTGCAGCTGGTAGGAGGAATGGCACTTTAATAATGCATCATTTTTCTCTTTCTTGTGGGATTGATCTTGCAGTCTGAACTGCAAGATCCCATAATCCTGTGAGATTGGCCCCCATATGGCAGAGGAAATGGCTATGCTATTTAAAGTCACAGGGGCTGAGCTGCTGAGAGAAATGCTGGGGTAGGGCCACAAGGAAGTGTAATTTAAAATTGCTGTTTGCTGCCCCCCCCCCCCCACACACACACATTACAACGCTTTAGGCAGTTGCCTAGTTTGCTTAATGGAAGTGCTGGCCCTGCAATCCAAGCATGAAGGAAGTGAATGAAAGATTTATGTTCTTAAATTA
This sequence comes from Microcaecilia unicolor, assembly GCF_901765095.1. Classification (NCBI taxonomy): domain Eukaryota; kingdom Metazoa; phylum Chordata; class Amphibia; order Gymnophiona; family Siphonopidae; genus Microcaecilia; species Microcaecilia unicolor. The sequence goes on along the minus strand of NC_044032.1, from coordinate 397,802,390 downwards.
CTAAGGTAACCGGTTTATAGATGCTTGTGAAAAGACAGATGAATAGAATGTAGCTGAGTTCATTGTAAGCAATAGCTTCTCCTGGATCAACATAAGACAAATCCAAACATGCTACACACAAGCTTTTGAGATCATATAAGTTCCTCCTTCAGATTTCCTCACAACTGAAGGAAATCACTACCTCTGGACTATTCTTTTGCTGGTGTACAAACTGGTATCAAACCTGACAATGTATACAGATGCCCTAAAACCAATATATAGCAACCAGAACATTGAAATAAAATTGAAATCTGAAGCTAAGAGTAAACCAAAATAAAATGTGGAAAGAACTACACAAGGTAAAACAGCCTATTTTATGAAGCACAATTGTTAGTTTGCTCTCACCTTCCTCTTTTTGTGAGGTTTGTTGGCAGTCTCCGTTCCTTTATTCTCCGACTCGTGCTTTTTCTTACTGGAATCCTCATTGCTCTTCACCTTTTTAGGACAATACCCTTTCTTTGATTGTTTTGGAACCCTTGAAAGAAGTGACAGCTCTATTTTGACAACAAGTGAACGAGGAAGCCGATTTTCCCTTAGTAGTGACACAGACCTGCTATCCTTGGTGAGTAATGGCACACTCTTCCTATGGAAGTCCTCAGCAGTAGACTTACTGCTTGTAGTCCTAATTTTGGATAAGCTCTGGCTGTGAATTAGAGGACTTGGGGAGTGTTCTGCATGGCTGAGGGCCACATGGCCCTTCTCATGTTCAGTATCCTTGGCTATCTGATGAGAGCTCTTGTGCTTTTTCTTTTCAAGGGGTAGAAGGGGTAGAGACTCTGGCGGTTTTTGATCCTTCTTGTCACTAGATTTTGGCTTTCCTTTCGTTTTCACTTTTGGCTTTTCTCTTGAAGGCTGTTCTTTAGCACTGTATGGATCAGGTTGGCTTTCTATTTTCAGTCCACCTTTTGGCTCCTCTTTCAGTGAAGTCTGTCCAGATTTTCTGGGCTGCTTTTTACCAACAGTTTGCCTTGGCAGAGCTCCATCACAATGTGGTGGAGACTTCTGACAACTCCTTTTGCTCTCATGCCCCTCCTGTGAAGTCCTTGGTGCTGAAGTCCTTGGTGCTTTGTTAGAAAGTTTTGGATAAGACTCCTTAGTGTCTAAAGGTTCATGAGAGCAACTGCTGTCCTTTCCATGGCCTTTGCTCTCCTGGTGCGTCTGTTGTTCCTGAACCAAATCACTTTGGACATCCACTGGAGCTGTTGGTTGGCTGACCTTGTTCAACCAGCTGCCCAGCTGCCATTTGTTCGCTGTAGGTGGATCAGGCTGAACAAAAACAAAAAACAATAATCAACTTCAAAATACTTTTCTGGAGCTGGCATTCAGAACATCTGCAAGAAATACATCATCCCATGAAACCTGAAAGATCATCAGTCCCAACAGGGAGATCAGCTTCCTATTTCACTCTCAGAAGTATGAAACATGGACACCCAGGCTATGTGGCTGCTATTTTTTTTGTTTGTTTTAGCAACTCAGCTATGCTACCAGCCTCCACCACTTTCTCTGATATCAAATTCAAAATTCAACTCCTCAAGTATACTATGACTTATTGAGATCTTGTTCTACACCACTCATGACTTTGCAAACCTTCCCCAGAATTTTTCTCAGTCTTTACAGAGAAGCTCTTCACTGCTATTGTCTTTCTTCCTAAGTGAGTTGGACCTACATTCATCATTTTTTGTTGCCCTTCTCTGCACTTTTTCTAGTACAGCTAAATCCTTTATGAAGTGCGACTGTCAGAACTGCATTTTATTTTCTAATCTGTTCCAAATAATTCCTAAAATTCTATTTCCTTTTTTTAAGCTGCTGCCACATAAGTTGGTAATTTCAATGTGTTTTCCCACAAAGACTCCAAGGGGTATATTTACTAAGATGCGTTAGCATTTCTAACGCATCTTTAAATTTCAGGCATGTTAAACACTAACGTGCCTATACATTTCTATGGGCGCATTAACATTTAACACGCATTAAAAATGCTAATGCGCCCATAGTGCACCCTTAGTAAACACAGGCGCAAGATTGTTTTTAAAGAGGTATTTTATTAAGCTGCAGTAGCATTTTTAGCATTATTAAAGAATGAAAGGACCTTTTTGCTCGCAACTCGTTGAGTAACCACTTCACTAAGTGATTGGAAATCTTTCACATTTCATAAGGAAGAAGTTCGGTTGTTGTACACAGTATTCACTGCACAACTGAAAATATTTGACCCATGACGCAGGCGCTGTGCACTGAAACACAGCCCGTGTTGGGTCCATCTTGGAAAATTGATGGGGCCATACTGAACTAAGGTTTCTGATGTTATAGTGGGTGATCATTTGGCATCCAGTGATCACCAGATAGTGTGGTTTAATATTAAGAAAGATGCGGAGAGGGTTCAATTCAAAAGTGAAGGTTTTAGACTTCAAAAAAACTAACTTTATTCAGATGGTGGATTACCTCAAGGAATTGCTGTCTGGATGGGAGCATCTGGAAGAAGCTGGAAAGCAACAGGCAAAACTGAAAGGAGGTATTGTAAGGGCAACAAACCTTTTTGTGAGGAAAGTAAATAAAAGTAAGAGGAAAAGGAGGCCACTTTGGTTCTCACATGTAGTAGCTGAAAAGGTAAGGAATAAGAGGTTAGCTGTTATAAACTACGAGAGCAGAAAGAGGAAGACAAGTGACAATATCTGGAAAAGCTTTGAGAAGATGGAAAAGTAGTCAGGAAAGCAAAGATACAAATGGAAGAAAAAATAGCCAATATGGTAAAATGGGGTACAAGACATTTTTTGGATATGTTAGTGACAGGAAAAGTGCAAAAGTGGCATTGTGAGACTCAAAGGTGAAGGGGAGGAATATGTAGACGCTGATAAAGATAAGGTGGAATTGATTAACAAATATTTCTGTTCTATGTTCACAGCTGAAGGGCTGGGAGCAGGACTGCAAAGGACAAACACAAATAGGAATAGAGGAGTGGTAGAACCGTGGTGAAGGAATTTAGGGAAGTTCTAGCAGCTCCGCTAGCTGACCTTCTCAATGCTTCTCTAGAGTCAGGAGTGGTCCCTGAGGACTAGAGAAGAGCACAGATGTGGTCCTTCTCCACAAAAACGGAAGTAAGGAAGAGGTTGGGAACTACATGTATGGGATAAACAAAGGAATCCTCCTCAGAAGGAAGGGATCCCCGGAAGCTTAGCCAGCGGTGGGAGGCAGGGCTGATGGTTGGGAGGTGGGGATAGTGCTGGGCAGACTTATACTGTCTGTGCCAGAGCCGGTGGTGGGTGGCGGGGCAGGTGGTTGAGAGGCGGGGATAGTGCTGGGCAGACTTATACAGTCTGTGCCCTGAAAAAGACAGGCATAAATCAAGGTAAGGTATACACAAAAAAAAATGGTACATGCCGGTAAGTCTGACTTCTATGGTAAGTAAATTAATGGAAATGCTTTTAAAACAGAGAATAGTAAAGTTTTTGGAATCCAATGGGTTACAAGGCTTGAGGCAACATGGTTTCACTACAGGCAGGTCTTGTCAGACAAATCTGTAATTACTTTGACTTGGTGACCAGAGAGTTGGATCAAGGGAGGTCGATTTTAGCAAAGCCTTTGACATGTTTCCACATAGATGATTAATAAATAAATAAATAAATAATGCCCTCAGTATGGGCCCTAAAGTGAGTGACTGGATTAGAAACTGGTTGAGTGGAAGATGACAGTGGTGAAAGGCGCTCATTCTGAGGATAAGGATGTTACCAGTGGTGTGCCATAAGGTTCAATTCTTGACCAGCTTCTTTTTAAATTTTTGTAAGCAATATTGCTAAAGGTTTGTCTGGTAAGGTTTGCCTCTTTGCAAATTATACCAAAATCTGAAATAGGGTAGACACTCCTGATGGTGTGAATAACATGAGGAAGTACTTAATGAAGCTAGAGGAATGGTCTGGAATTTGGCAGCTTACATTTAATGCAGGGTCATGCATTTGGGCTGCATAAATCCAAGGAAACAGTACAATTTAGGGGGAGAGGGGGGAAGAACTTTTGTGCACGAAGAGAAGCAGGACTTAGGTGTGATCGTATGTGGTGATCTTAAGGTGGCCAAACAGGTAGAAAAGGCGACGGCAAAAGCTAGCATGCTTGGGTGAATACGGAGAGGAATTTCCAGTAGAAAAAAAGGAGGTGATGCCCCTATATAAGACTCTGATGAGACCTCATTTAGAATATTGTGTACAATTCTGGAGACCGCACCTTCAAAAAGATATAAACAGGATGGAGCCAGTCTAGAGGGCAGCTACTAAAATGGTAAGTGGTCTTCGTCAAAGCACTCAAGTATCAAAATGCAACTCTTACACCACCCTAACACCTCCGTCTCTAATTCCTCATACAACTTCTGCTTAATACTGATTGTATACAAGATCCTGTTATGACTATGTCATAACTACACTCTGTAAGCCACACTGAGCCTGCAAATAGGTGGGATAATGTGGGGTACAAATGCAATAAATAATAATAATAATATGGGGATAGACTTAAGATCTCAATATGTATTCTTTGGAAGAAAAGTGGGAGAGGGGAGATATGACAGAGACATTTAAACACCTATGCGGCATAAACGCTAGGAGGCAAGTCTCTCATTGAAAGGAAGCTCTAGAACGGGGGGCCTAGGATGAAGGTGAAAGGGGACAGACTCAGAAATAACCTGAGGAAATACTTCTTCAAGAAAAGGGTGGTGAATTAATGGAACAGCCTCCCGGTGGATGTGGAGGAGACAAAAACAGTACCTGAATTCAAAAGAGCTTCAGACAAATACATAGGATCTCTAAGGGAGTGTGATAGGAAGGGTAGATAGCATGAATGGGCAGTCTGGATAGGCTATATGGTCTTTATCTGCCTATATTTTTCTGTTTCTATTTAAAATATTCTAAGACAGGGGTGTCCAACCTCAGTCGCCACAATCCAGTTGGATTTTCAGGATTTCCCCAATTAATGTATATGAGATCTATTTGCATACAATAGCTCCATTGTATGCAAATATATCTTATACATATTCACTGTGGAAATCCTGAAAACCTGACCTGGTGAGGGCAGAGGGTGGACACCCCTGTTCTAAGATGTACTATGGCTTCAACTACAGATAGATTGTAGACTAATTTATTCCCACATCATCACAGTTCCTTTTGGAACATTTAAGGACTACAAAAAAAGAACATCTAATCAGTTCTTGATCTGAGTTTATTAGCAGCCTGTTTATTGAGTCAAATGGAAGAAGTTGCATTTGTCAGTAGAATGTACAATCCTTACTTCAAGCAGGGTGCAAAGTGAACAGGTACAGAAACAGCTACTGTGCAGCTGGTCAGCCTAGCAACCAGCAAGAGAGAGCATAGTATCACAAGCCACACCTTCACCGCAGGCAAGTCACCAAGCTAAAAAGCACACCTCAGGTGTAGATGTCCTTAGGGGTTCGTGCACCTCACTCTCACTGGAGCTGCTCTCGCTGTCGGAACCTGAAGAGCTGTCCGAGTCACTGGTGCTGTCCGAATCTGCACTCACGGAATGTGCTGAAGCCACGCTGTCAGGCTGAGATTGAGGGGCGCTACAGGGTGGCAAGACAACTGTATTAGAAAGCAATATCTTTCCCCCCCCTTCTCTTTGCAGAAAGACAAAAAACAGGCAAAAAGAAAAAAAAAAACAGAAAATAGAAAAAGTACACCTAGGACAGGGGTTCTTAACTAGTGATGCCTGTGTGCTCCTATTTGAACTGTTTAATTCCTTTCTTTGGTTTATTTTCTTCTATTTTTTCCCCTTAGGGTAAGGAAAGGCAAGTTCCGAGACTACCTATTAGGGTCAACTCCTATTGTCTGCAGCCCAACGGATAAGCTTGACATCAGCTGCAGGACTCTAATCAAGAGCTAGACAACACAGTCTGAGCGATAGGACTCCTGCCTGATGATGCCGATATCTATGCAGCAACAGTTTGAAGAATCTAATGTGTGCTGTCAGGAGATGTACCAGCTTGAAGATGCTTACTAGGAAGATGGAGGAGTAGAGGCCGAGGAGGTAACAGGCTGCTAGCTACAGAGCTGGGGAACAGAGAGGTACTTATTGTGTTAGAAGTGAATCACAGGTCAACACATATACTTCAGTTACCACAAGGACTTAAAGTCCACCATCTCTTCCTTACAGGGAGAAGGTGGTATGAGGTTCCCTGCCCTTGGTAGAAACATCACTTTGGTTTGCAGGACATTTAGAAGCTGCTTATGCTTATCAGAACCAAGTCTGTCCTCCAGGTTATTGGAATATGAAAAAAGGATAGAAGGTTGGAAAATTAGTCACCTGTATTGGGGACACACGTAAGTAAGAGGCCACAGGATCTACATTTATGATGGCAAAGTCAGCGGAAAGCGTTGGGCCACACAGCACCAACAACTAGAAGGCTGGGGAAGAGCCAGAGATTGGTTTGTTTGGCACATTCAACTAAAAAAGTATTCTGCTGCCCTGTATAAAATACAGTCTCTCTCTCTCCATTTAAAATTGGATGTTTTGGACATAGAATTTGCTCCAGGAATTTTCAACTTTTCAAAGACTGATGTCATCATAGTGGGAGCTCCTTAGAATGCATCTTAGAGCCATTTTGAAGATCTCCAAAACTGAGATTATTAATGCATTTTGATTTATACTTCCAGACAGCAATATGTGAAAAACATGTAATGGTGTGAAAACACTATATTGATTTACCTGCTTGAAATCACAATGAAAGATGTACATTTCATGAGCTGTGAGTTAAGAATGTTGGCTTTACATTTTCAGCTACTTGATCCTCTAGTCTGCTATAATAATAATAAAATTTCTATTCCGGAGTCAACCTTGCGGTTCTACGCTAACTACAAAACCAAGAAGCTGGACAGTCACCAGGAAATACAAAACTAAACAAACCTACAACAAACTTTAAAAAAAAAGTATAGCTAAAAATACATGTCAGACAAATCTTACATTGCTATTATGTTGGGAAACACCATGGAGAGTCCTTTTGAAGAGGAAACATATTCACAGTAGCTCACAGCTGCCTCAGGGGAGGAGCTGAGACAGCCCACTTTGCACTCAAGTTTACTTCCTAGTTCCTACTGCCATTGTTACCACAAGTAGTACAATACTGAAAGCTTTAAAAAAGCCCACAGAACTAGTGGACAAACTCATTAACATTTTAAGCAGTTACATATATAGAAAGAATTCCCAAGGACACACTGTAAAAATGTTAAGAACACTACAATCATTCAGTGACTTTCCATCCCCATCCAATTCAGGAAGCAGAATTCCCAACTCAGATATCAGACCTGTGACCTTTCATCTTTAGGATGTATGTAATTTAGGGCCCTGTTATACGCGCGTTAACATCTTTAACATGCATTAACCGTGTAGGCACCTATAATATCCCTATAGGCACCTACATGGTTAACGCACGCGCTGATTTTAGGCGCATTAAAAACGCTAATGCGCCTTAGTAAACAGGGCCCTTAGTTTAATCTGGCTTTTGTATTCCACATCAATGTATATTTTAAAAAAGGCAGCATAGTCAACAAAAAATGTAGGACCCTATTTAATAAGGTGCATTAGCATTTTTAACGCGCTACAATTAGTGTGCGCGCTGTGTAGACGCCTATATGAATATTGTAGGCACATACATGGTTAATGCACATTAAAAATGCTAATGTGCCTATAATGAACCTATAACGCAGCTTAGTAAATACGGCCCTTAGTTTTAAAAATACACAAGTACATATAAAATACATAATTGGGGCAATTCTGTAAGTGGATGTCTCTTTTTAGGTGCCCTAAAGCCACATAAAAGTCTATGCTATAACGGCATCTGTGCATCCAGATTCCTTTATACAATACTAGAACACGGCTTTGGTGCGCCTTACACTTAGGCATGTACAGTTACACCAGCCATAGACATAACTGGGTGCACCTAAATGCTTCAATGGTGCACATAAATTATAGCATGCTATAAAAGATGTGCATAGCAGGGAAGCATACCTGCCTTGCATTTGCACGTACATCCATATGGAATAGAGATTACATGTGTAAGCGTACATTTTTTGTGCATTAAGATGTGCAAAGGAGCATGAAATCTTGAGCGCCTTGTTATAGAATTGCCTTTAATATACAGAGTCCTCCGCCAGTCCGCCCTTGCCTTCCTGCGTGCCGCCCAGAATTTTAAAAGTCATCTTACCTCGGAGTCCCGGCGGCAGCAGTGAAAGGTGAGCAGGCTCGGCGCGCTTCAGCCTTCCCTTCTCTCTCAGCTCTGGTCCCGCCCTTGCAGAAAGAGGAAATGAGGGCGGGACCAGAGCTGAGAGAGAAGGGAAGGCTGAAGCGCGCTGAGCCTACTCACCTTTCACTGCTGCCGCCGGGACTCCGAGGTAAGATGACTTTTAAAATTCTGGGCGGCACGCAGGAAGGCAAGGGCGGACTGGCGGAGGACTGTTGAGGGAGAAGAGGGTGGGCACCAGGCGAAAATATTGGGGGTGCTTGAGCACCCACGGACTCGGCACCTATGAACAGAATGCTTTTTTGCTTGCTTTGTTCCTAATGCTGCTTTGGCTTTCAGTCAGTGCATGATTTACAACATGATAAAACTCCCTTCTCTCCCTCCAAGCCTTGTTCCGCAGCTACTTTTCTTCATCCTACCTACATCTGCAACTAAATCATCAGACCACAACCTTTGCCTTCCCTGCTCAGCCATAAAGCTTCTTTCACATATTACTGCTCCAACCATTTTCTTGCAGCCTGTCTAAACTGTCATGAAACATGATGTTCACTTCCCCCAATCCACTCCCTATCATGCACAGGACAAGGAACAGTGGCCCACCTTTATATGGGCTTCTTGTGTAGTAATTCCAAAAGGAAGAACAAAATTCTGGTTTTACTTGTTGTGGCCCTTTATCCTCTCTATGTCTCTGCCCATCTCTCTGCTTTTCTGTCTCTTCCAATATGTTGATTTTTCTGTCTTCCCTTGCTTCTCATTTTGCTTGTATCTTGCAGATCTTCTACATGTATACAGATCTTGAACATGTATACCTTGGAGGAAAGGAGAACCTTGGCTGACCCCTTGCATCCGCCACCTTCGCTCCTGCACCCGATCCGCTGAACACCTCTGGAGGAAATCTTGTACCCATTCAGACTTCCTTCACTACAAATTCATGCTATCCTCCTTCCAGTCCTCCCTATTCCTTGCAAAACAGGACTACTACACCCAATTGACCAATTCTCTCAGCTCCAACCCTCGTCGTCTCTTCACCACCCTTAACTTCCTCCTCAAAGTGCCCCCCGCTCCCACTCCCCCTTCACTCTCTCCTCAATCACTGGCTGACTACTTCCGCGACAAGGTACAAAAGATCAACCTTGAATTCACTACCAAGCCACCTCCTCCTCAGCCTGTAGCCCTATCCAACAACCAACCAACCATGGCCTCTTTCTCCTCCTTTCCTGAGATCACCGAGGATGAAACCTCCTGCCTTCTTTCCTCCTCGAAATGCACCACCTGTTCCTCCGATCCCATCCCCACCAACCTACTTAACACCATCTCCAATACTATCACCCCCTCCATCTGTCGCATCATTAACCTTTCTCTCTCCACTGCAACTGTCCCTGACACCTTCAAGCACGCAGTAGTCACACCTCTCCTAAAAAAACCATCACTTGACCCTACCAGCCCCTCCAACTACCGCCCCATCTCTCTCCTCCCCTTCCTCTCCAAAATACTTGAACGCGCCGTTCACAGTCGCTGCCTTGATTTTCTCTCCTCTCATGCCATCCTAGATCCACTTCAATCCGGCTTTCGCCCTCTACACTCGACAGAAACAGCACTCTCTAAAGTCTGCAACGACCTGCTCCTCGTCAAATCCAGAGGCCACTATTCCATCCTCATCCTGGTCGATCTATCCGCTGCGTTTGACACTGTCAATCATGATTTACTTCTTACCACATTGTCCTCTTTTGGGTTCCAAGGCTCTGTCCTCTCCTGGTTCTCCTCTTATCTCTCCCACCGCACCTTCAGAGTACACTCTCATGGATCTTCCTCCACCCCCATCCCACTATCTGTTGGAGTTCCCCAGGGATCTGTCCTTGGACCCCTTCTCTTCTCAATCTACACCTCCTCCCTAGGCTCAGTGATCTCATCTCATGGTTTTCAGTATCATCTTTATGCTGACGACACCCAGCTATATCTCGCCACACCAGACATCACCGCGGAGACCCAGGCCAAGGTATTGGCCTGCTTATCCGACATTGCTGCCTGGATATCCAACCGCCACCTGAAGCTGAACATGTCCAAAACCGAGCTCCTCGTCTTTCCACCTAAACCCACCTCTCCTCTTCCTCCACTCTCCATCTCAGTTGATAACACCCTCATCCTCCCCGTCCCATCTGCCCGCAACCTCGGAGTCATCTTCGACTCCTCCATCTCCTTCTCTGCGCATATCCAACAGACTGCCAAGACCTGTCGCTTCTTCCTCTTCAACATCAGCAAAATTCGCCCTTTCCTATCTGAGCACACCACACGAACTCTCGTCCACGCTCTCATTACCTCTCGCCTTGACTACTGCAACCTACTCCTCACCGGTCTCCCACTTAGCCATCTATCCCCCCCCCCTTCAATCCGTTCAGAACGCTGCCGCACGTCTTATATTCCGCCAGAACCGATATACTCACACCACCCCTCTCCTCAAGTCACTTCACTGGCTTCCGATCAGATACCACATACAATTCAAACTTCTCCTCCTTACCTACAAATGCACCCGGTCTGCGGCTCCTCACTACCTTTCTACCCTCATCTCCCCCTATGTCCCCGCCCATAACCTCCGCTCACAGGACAAATCCCTCCTTTCAGTTCCCTTCTCCACCACTGCCAACTCCAGGCTCTGCTCATTCTGCCTTGCCTCACCCTTTGCCTGGAACAATCTTCCTCAACCCCTAAGCCAAGCTCCCTCCCTACCCATTTTCAAATCTCTGCTTAAAACTCACCTCTTCAATGTTGCGTTCAGCACCTAACCTTTCGTGAAATATAATATTCCCTATCAGACGGACTCCACACTTGTCTTTAGATTGTACACCTGTCTTTTAGATTGTAAGCTCCTTGAGCAGGGACTGTCCTTCCATGTTAAATTGTACAGCGCTGCGTAACCCTAGTAGCGCTTTAGAAATGTTAAGTAGTAGTAGTAGTAGTAGTAGAAACAGGGGTGACACGATACAGACGTTCAAATATTTGAAAGGTATTAATCCGCAAACGAACCTTTTCCGGAGACAGGAAGGTGGTAGAACTAGAGGATACGAATTGAGGTTGGAGGGGGGCAGACTCAGCAGTAATGTCAGGAAGTATTTTTTCACGGAAAGGTTGATAGATACATGGAATGACCTCCCGCGGGAGGTGGTGGAGATGAAAACGATAATGGAATTCAAACATGAGTGGGATAAGCACAAAGGAATCCTGTGTAGAAGGAATAGATCTACGGAATCTTAGCGGAGATTGGGTGACGATGCCGGTAATTGGAGAGTAAAACCAATGCTGGGCGGACTTCTTCGGTCTGCGCCCTGATCGTGGCTGAATAGATATGGATGGGCTGGAGTGTAAATTTTAAGGGGCTTCGACATTAGCTTCAGAACTTTAGTACAGGAACAGTGCTGGGCAGACTTTTACGGTCTGTGCCCTGAGAAAGGCAGGGACAAATCAAACTCGGGTATAAATTTAAAGTAGCACATACCACGTAAAATGAGTTTATCTTGTTGAGCAGACTGGATGGACCGTTCAGGTCTTTATCTGCCGTCATTTAGTATGTTACTATGTTCTATCCTACCACCCAGTATCTCATATGGATGTGTGTTAATGTCTTCCTTCTCTCATTGCTTTCTCTGCTCTTCTCTTCTCTCTTCCTTCCTTTTATCTCTGATCTCTCTATCCCCTCAGTCCCTCTGTGTCTCTGCTCTTCTCTATCAACTCTCCCTGTGTCTTTTTGTTCTTCCTCTTTCTTCTGTGTCTGATCCAAGAAAATATTTATTTTGGTGTTTTTCTTTATTCCTTCCCTTCCTGCACATCTTTCCAGTTGTGTCTGGTTTTTCTTCTCCTTTCCATTCTGCTGTGCTTCTCCTCTTTTCTTTCCTTTACAGCCCTTCTCTCAGACTAACTTTTTCTTTGCATGCAGGGTAAAGCAACTTCCAGGTAGCTTTTTTAATAGGACATCAAGACAGGCTGGTATTTTGGCTCTGAAAATGGAGGGATCAACAAAACAAAAAGGGGGGGGGGGGAACGACACACACACACAGCAGGTATATGCATTCCCTCTTCTGATTCCATTTCCTGCCAGCTCCCCAGTTCCACACAAATATGCTCCAATGCAAATCCTTCTCTGGCTCAAGCACACTAATGGAACAGAACCCACAATTACAGCTATAACAAAAGCCCCGTCTTCAATCTCCTTAGCAAGGGCAATTAATTTTTTCTCTGTTTCCCCTTCTCCTTCAGTTTTAGCCCTTCTTTCATTTCAATTGGAAGAGATCTCTACTGGGGGGGGGGGGGGGGGGAGGGGGCTATGATGACATAAGCCTTCATTGACAATTACTCATTACTGTTTACATGTTCGTACTCTCCTTCTTTCTGTCTAGGCCCAATGAACTAAGTAACAGTCCACAGTGCAATCTGGAACCTAAGCACCTGTGTCTGCCTACCACTGTGGATAATGCCATCATGCAATGGTTGAGCCCCATCTACCTTTTCTGGTTGTCAATGTTTTGAACTTAGGAAAGAATGGAAATGTACAGGAGAGGTAGGGTGCAATTAAGACCATCTTCCTTCACAAAACAAAACAGTGCTCCTCACATAAACATGAACTCCTGCTGAGAAAACTGGAGAACAGTTTAAAACAAAGGCAAGGCCACCACTAAGATGTAGTTTTTAAACATACATAGTACCTGGTTGGAGCAGATGAAGGTGGTGGTTTTTCAGGGACCTATGCATTTAGAAGGGGGGGAAAAAAGAAGAGATAATTGCTTCCTTACAAATAGCCAATGACCAACAATCCTAGAGATTTATTAAAGCATATTGCTTAGGTAGCAGAAGGTCTCTTAAGGCAGTGACAATTGCTACTTTTCCATCCTTTGGTCACTAATTTGAAAGACAGAGCACTGCTTGCTATATCTCTTTACTAAAGATCAAGAAAAATGCCTGTCTTCTTAGTGGTATCAGAGAACACAAAAAACGTGTCTTTACAATATACAGTGGCAGTCTCATGTTAAGCGCACAAAATCTTCATGGCACACTAAAACATAGCAAGTGTAGTATAACTCTCTTTTTTGCACATTTTAATTTAAATTACATGTTTATTATTAGAATATATGAAAAAATGTGAAGACCACAGGATCTTTGCCCATACAATCCATATTAACAGAAAGCTGCATATGCAAAAATTAACTGGGGAGGGGGTACCCCACTACTTTTTGGCACCATGGTTTGTAGGGCCACGTTTAGGCTGGCACACGTACTAGTGTAAAAAAATAGACATTGACAACATGTGTCCTCTACACTTTCAGAGCAGCCAGTCTAATTATGGATATAGAAATGTTCCATGAGGAGAGTTCCATACCTCCCCCCTCCCCCTCCAGCTGCCAATCACACTACATGACTTTACGTAGATCTATGCAGCAGGATCACACAGAAGGTCCCTCTAGCTGTGGGGTCATCCATGGCTCCACTTTTAACATATCTCAAGCCTATTCTGATAGTCTGGACAACTTCTGGACAGGTTTCCACATTACATAGTGTTTTTCATGTATGTTTGTAATGCAGTTAACACACCACAAGTGCTAAGATTTTAAGTTTATGAATGCCTAAAAACTGACCTGATCGTCATCACTGTCATCGCTGACCACCAGGTCATATTCAACCGTTCTGAAATAGAAGAAAAACCAGAATGGTTAGCTTCAGATCACACTACAACTACCACTGGATGCTTCCCAGAGCGTTTTATGCTACAAAACCAAGTTGACCTACAGGTACAGACAAAACAACTTACCAATGGGTAGAGAATTAAATTCTTATGGATCAAGTTGGTTCTGCACAGGTTTTCATTAATATTGATCCTTAGGGCCTAAAGATTTTTCTCATGACCACAACACGTGTGTGGGGGGGGAGAGGGACTGGATTTTATATGCACATTTAGTTAAATAAGGTTGAACTAGATGGACTTGATTTTCTGTCAAATGGTGAGGACAGTTATGCTTCTTACCTCACAGATACATTTTTATAACAAGGTTCAATATCCAAACAGCTCACATAGTTGTAACTAAATCATGCCACTTTTAGTATATGGAGTTTTTGCTCATTTTCAAAGAGAAAGCATTCCATACTTGTTCATGCTATATTGTATAGGTGGTCACACCAAACAAAGTAGCTTGCATACTTGTGAAAATGTCAATGTACAGAACCCATTTTCCTCCCCTGACCTAATCATGCCATCAGGAATACCTTCTTCCAGTCCAGCTAAAACTACAAATCTTTATTTTAAAAAAGATTACAGACCACCTATATAACAATCCGTCACTAGATTATTTGTTCAAAATTGTCCACAGTTATTCATAAAATCATAAATACACCATATTCAATAAAACAAAAGAAAAACAAAGCTTCAGCAACCTCGATTTCCACTGCCCATCCCTCATGGTAACAAATCAGACCCTCTCCTCCCAACAATCCATCGACTTGGACCAATACCTTCATCCCTGGGTGGAAGCCCACGCATACCTTCAGCAGTTTTCAGATAGGGCTATATACATGCTTTAATCCATTTTCACATGGCTAGATTGTTTTGAAAATTAGTGCTTCACATTGTCAAGCAAAGGACCTTGTTTTGATTCCCAGGTCTGTAGGGACAAAACATGTAGCACTACAATCAAGCACTATTCTGATTTTATGAACCTGGCTTTTCACAGCCTTAGGGCATGTCAGCTTGTTCTTGTAATAGGCCTCAAGCACATTGCTGACACATCAAGGCTAACAGAGGCAAAACAACTGTTCACAACAACTTTTGTTTACTGTGCTGGGGACCTTCATGGACAAGAAGAAAACATCTAAGGAATAAAGAGCCAGGTCCTTGGGCCCCCAAAACCACAACATTGGCAAACCTCAGACTGTCATTCTAGTCAGCATGGCACCAAACCAGATGAAAACATATAAGATCCCCTTTCATAAGCTAATAGCTAGCTGGTTGTTATCTTGGGCAGTTCACGTGAGAGCTGCTATCAGCCAGCCCAAGCCAGCCACATGATGAAGGCTCGTTAAAGATACATGACCCCTCCTGCCTGCATGCTCACCTGCCTGGGTAAAGCCACCATCTGCTGACCAGCCTGAGTTCTCTACTGCTGCCTTACCTGATCGTGAGGTGAAGCCAACTTGCCAGCCTCTGTTTCAGCTCCTGACTAGTGTTCGTGAGTGTTATCTGTCAGGGTAAACTGCTTTCTTCTTAGTGCATGGGGTGTCAGATGTCCTATAAGCTTTGGACTTGGGATAGTGTGCATTATCTTTGCCTTGACAGGTATATGAAATCATTGTTCTACCATCATTTTGGGTATTTCTGCCTACGTGCAGTGTCTCTGATTACATTTGCTATTAGCTGCCATTATCTCTCTTCTTCTATATATATAAAACTCACCCTCAACGTTCTATTCTCTGACGTCACTGAAGCCAAGGTTCGTAAGTTCGTGGTGCTGAAGCCACGAAAATCACCCAGTCTCTGGGCCCTGCCCTCGTGTCAAACGTTATGACGTTGAGGGCGGAGCAATTCAGTCACACATCGACGGCGAGCACGGCGGCGCAATGGCGTCAGTGACGACGAAGGTGCGTTGGTTGGGTGGATGGAAGGGGGGCACAGGAAAGCCTTGCTAGCGCCCGTTTCATTGGCTCCAGAAACGGGCCTTTTTTACTAGTCTCTAATAAAACAGCTTTTCTATTTTTCTAATACCTAAGCCTTGTGTCCTTTTCTCTCAATGTTTATAATTTAGACTGTTCTGAATTTGGACTGCATGAGTGGGAAGTTTGTGATCTAATCCCAGAATGCTAAATTACCATTATTTGTCATATTTGCAGTTCCCTCTCTTTGCCGGTCCTTTAACGAGGCACAGTGATTGTATTTAGTCCCCACAGGTCAATCAGGTTAAGGAAGCTGCCACAAAGTAACTATCCAATGGGGGGTATTCTTCTACGATTCCATGTCTAAGAATTATTCAGTGACGTCACAATCCTTCAAATGTTGCATCTACAATACTCAACAACTTACTGAAACAATCACTGATTTACAATCAGCCCCTGAATGTAAATCACACTGAAGGATATAAAGATTCAGTCTACCATTAAGTAATTTAAAGCTAGATCTCAAAAGGTCTTAAACGCCATAATTAATACTTTTAATTCCACTAGCAAAAGAATCATCTTGAAAGAACTTGAGCTATTTTGACAAGAAGAATGAGCAAAACCTGCACCATCCCCCTGTGCAAAGTTGGTAGACACATATCCTTAAATGATGCACTGTTGTTGCTGCAAAAGGGGATTCCACCGAGTCAAGAGGTGTGAAAATGTATGCAATAAAGCATTTTTTGGTTTCTTATTCTTAAATAGTTTGAGATACTTCCCTAAGTGTAATAAAATCAAATATAAAACTATCCATAATGCTGGATTTTCATACCAACGTACAACCAAATGGAACTCTTTACCCAAGCAACTCCGTAAAATTGAATACCTCTCATTTCGAAAACTGTTGAAAACCCATCTGTTGAGATCGATCACCAACAAATGATTTGGTTAACCTTCAAAAATTATACCTGCTTAATCTGCAACTACACCTGTATTTACACTCTATTCTTGTTAGTCTCACTCACACAAGGAGTGACACGGGCTGCACATACTGCAGTAGGACATGTTTATCTACTCCTACCCTAGCTGAGATAATATTTAACCATCTCTCTGACCTCATGTGCAACTTTCTTTAAATTAGTCACCTTAGTTTCTAACTCCTCTTACTCTCTTACCTATCTATATCTATCTTTGCTTATACCCTACACTGTCAATTAAAATGTTCTATTACGTATTGTGTTGACATTGTAAGTATTGCCATTTGAATATTTTTACTGCTGTAACTGTCTATTGCTCATATTTGATTTATTCTTATTGTACACCGCCTTGAGTGAATTCCTTTCAAAGGGCAGTAAATAAATCCTAATAAAAGTATTATTATTATAAACATGTTATATGTCCTTGATTATAAGTTATGTGATACTAGAAATTTGTAGTTACATCGCTACTTGTTAAATGTAATCAGAACGGTTTTTCAGTTACACATTTGTTACTTGTAAGCCACATTGAACTTGAATTTTTATTTGAGATAATGTGGGATATAAATAAATAAAATATTTCTATAATTGCTTTCAGGTTGAAAGAGTAGAGTAATAAACTCCTACTGTAATGTATTTTCAATTGTATGTTTTGGACAGCAGAATAAGGATATATTCCAGGGTGTGAACACTTTTACAAAACTCTGTATGTTATGTTCTATTTATACACTGTTTTCCTTATAATATAAATGCCAACATTTCTCTTAAGCTCTACTTTGTAAATATCTATGTAACTCATCACAGCTTATATTAGCAAGGGGGTAAACACATGAGTTAGATAGATTATGGGTGGGAATCAAAATTACATGCATAACTCATAGAATACTTTAAGTTATGTGCATATCTGCAACATTTAGGTGTTAACACGTACACCAGCGCTGTGCTGGCACAAGTGCTGACATCTAACATTTAAGCACGTATTTAAGCAGTCAGGTTAGTATTCTATAAAAAGGAATGTAGGTGCCTATCAGGCTTATTTTCAAAAGAGAGAGACTCCAATATTTCGACCCAAATCAGGAGATGGGCACCCTTCTCCCGTGGGCGCCCAAATCGGTATAATCGAAAGCCGATTTTGGGCACCTCCAACTGCAGTCTGTCGCGGGAATGAACAAAGTTGACAGGGGGAGTGTCAGAGGCGTGGTGAAGGCGGGACTGGGGCGTGTTTATCGGGCGAGGAGAGATGGGCGCTCTCGGCCGATAATCGAAAAAAGAAAGCCGGCAGTAGCGAGAATTTGGGCTGTTTTGGACCCTTTTTTTTTCACGAACAAGTCCCCAAAAAGTGCCCCAACTGCCCAGATGACCACCTGAGGGCATCGGGGATGACTTCCCCTGACTCCCCCAGTGGCCACTAACCCTCTCCCACCAAAAAAAAAAAGAACTTTAAAAACTTTTTTTTCCAGCCTGTATGCCAGCCTCAAATGTCATACCCAGCTCCATGACAGCAGTATGCAGTTCCCTGGAGCAGTTGTTAGTGGGTGCAGTGCACTTCAGGCAGGTGGACCCAGGCCCACCCCCCCCCTACCTGTTACACTTGTGGTGGTAAATGGGAGCCCTCCAACCCCCCCCCCCCGCAAAACCCACATGCCCCCCCTTCACCCATAAGTGCTATGGTACTGGTGTAGAGTTGTGGGGAGTGGGTTTTGGGGGGCTCAGCACCCAAGGGAAGGGAGCTATGGACTTGGGAGGTATTTTACTGTTTTGTTTTTTTTTTACTTTTTACAAGTGCCCCCTAGGGTGCCCGGCTGGTGTCCTGGCATGTGAGGGGGACCAGTGCACTACGAATCCTGGCCCCTCCCACGACCAAATGCCTTGGATGTGTTCGTTTTTTAACTGGGAGGCTTCAGTTTCCATTATCACTGAAAACCGATACCGCCCATCTCAAATCCGCCCAAATCCGATGCATTTGCCCGGCACCAACCGTATTATTAAAACAAAAGATGGACGCCCATCTTTTTGGAAAATACGATCTGTCCCGCCCCTTCGCGTACCCGTCCTCGGAGATAGTCGCCCATGGAGATGGGCGTTTGCGTTCGATTATGCCCCTCCATGTTAGTTTATAGAATAGGCTCCTATCGGTGCCCTGTTACAGAACTGCCCTGATCATATTTGAAAATGGGCCAGATTGGACTGTGGGTTACAGAGAAATGAACCCCTATAGAAATGGACCACCACTGCATTTATATGGGAGAGGCAGTTCCAGCAGCTGAAGCATGGAAAGACTGATGCACTGAAACAACACAGTTAGGAAATTTTGCATTTCAAAACTGCCCCTCCCCTCTTCTGTCTTTTCCTCTTCACAAACACACAAAGGCACATGCACACACATACACAGGATTACACATGCATGCATATGCACAGGGGGTAGGAAATAATTTAATATGATATGCTCTGCATACTTTTCCCACCATACCCCTTTGTCTCCCCACCCTGTTACCTCCACATTCTTAGTGGTGAAGCACAATTATCTGTAACCTTGAAACAATAGCACCATGTTGTTAAACTATAAAATCCATCCTATGAAACCTAATGGTTAGATATGTTTTCACACTTAGTTTCTTGTTGTTATGTTTTACAAACTAATGGAATGTTTGGTAATGGCTCCATTCAATCATAAATCATCCTTCTTCACATCAGGGACAAAATCAGAGGTATAGCACATAAAAATATATGTAAATAAACACAATATAAGTTTGCTCTTCTGCTCTGTATCTCATCATTCAGAGCATTTCAGGCCTCTTTTGTACAATCTGGGGCTTGCCCTAAGTGTCTATATGATACTACAATTTTAAATCATATGTTTTGGTCTTGCCCTAAGATTGCACATTTTTGGTCTCACTTGCCTATCCTCTATTTCTCTGCAACGGGGTCGACATATTTCTCCGACACCCTTGGTGGTTTTTTTAGGTGTTTCAATCTTCTCTGCCTTCACCACTGGGATTACAGCATTTTCTTCAGAGAGCCATTTTAATATGGAAAAAAATTATTTTGCTGTGCTGGCGTGAACAGTCACCACCAGCAATGGCAATGTGGCAAACCCGCATGATAGATTTCCTAAATGTTTTGAAGAGACTAATAGACGATTCACCACTGGAGACGTGAGTCCAACAGTCTTTATTATATCTACTTTTGCCTTCTGTGATTCGTCATCGTAGAGAACTTTTCCTGTTCTATATTTTGGATTCTAAATGTTTTGAAACCAAGGACATATCCTCGATGAAAGACGAGAGATTCCAGAGGACCTGAGAACATTTTTGGGCACACAGCAGAATCCTCAATCAGCCATAAACTTATTGGACTACACTGTGTTATTGAACTTTTTTTTTTTTTTTTTAACAGTAATGACCACATCACATCTAGGGGGGAGGTAAAGGAAGGGTGGGGTTGTGGGAGGGTGTGGATAAGGGGAAGATATCGCTTTGAAAATGCTCGCTTTTGACAATTCTTCTTTGTGTCAAGCTTGTTGCTTTATTGTGTTAACTATGTTTCATCTTGACTATGTTTTGTTAATAAAGAAGATTTTTAAACATAAAAAATATATGTACATGTGTACACATACAAAGAGGGGTTGGAAAGAATTCCATGAGCTATGCTCTCCTTGCTTTTCCTCTTGTGCCATGAACCTGTGCATGCTTCTATCTAAAGTGTTGGACAGAGTATGGGGGGGCCACTATAATCAGCTTGTAATCACTTTGATTCCACACCCCCCTCCCCACTAGTGTTTAGCTCTAAACACAGATCCAGAACAGAAAACATGTTCTCTATCCCTTTTCAAATAATCTCCAAGATCCATTTCCTTTAATTTTGGCTAAAAGTTTCAACATATTGTCCACAATGACTCCATGCTATTTTCCTCAGGTGGTGACTTCAAACTCCATACCCAATATTTCCTACCTGTAGTTGGGATCATTCTTCCCTGTGGGCATTACTGGCAACCTAAGAGGGCCCAATATTCAAAACGATTTAACCAGCAGACCACCGGTTAAATTGCGTTGAGTGAGTCAGGAGGCAGTGCTGCTGAATATCCCATCTGACAATATCCGGTGTTGCTGCCTGCATAACTTGTCAAGTAAGACCGTTAAACAGCAGTCCAATCTTTACCCAGTTTGTTATGTAGGTATGGCACAGAATATCAGCGCTACCTGCATAACTTCTGGGTACCAATGCTGACCCAGATATTCAGTGCCAGTACCCAGACATGTCCTGGTACTGGATATCAAGCGTTTATAAAAATACAGACTGCTGCCAGCTCAATATTGATCAGAGACTGTTCATCTATTTATGATAACCCTCTGAGGACACGAACGATGGACCCTTGTTTTTAGAGACGTAGAAGGGAAAATGCACATAACCTGTTTTGGTGTGGTCGATGCTTAGACAAGTTAAATACACTGGGTGGGGGATTGGAATACTGGATGTTGCCATTGCTTTGTGGACAGGGTCAAGCCCCTAGGTCGGACTGGAACATGAAAAAAAATAAAACCCTAATTAACCATTAAAAGAACTCATTTATGATGGAAATTATGAAAAAAAAAAAAAGAGACATAAAATGTCAGAAAACAAGTAAAACCTGCTGAAATATCAGGAGAACTCTGTTTCCCTGTCTGTTCAGCAAAGCAGAAAAAAACCTAAAGCAAAGCATAGAAGCTGTGTGGATTGCTGTGCACAGAAGGTTTGCACATGCTAAGAACTTTACACAAAGCTCTGAGCTCTGGGAGAGATGTCCCATCCTGGTGATGATCAATGACATCACCACCATCTTTTGTGCCTGATTCAGTCCTGTTGCAAACAGAAAATCATTGGAAAGAAAGGCGGTCCAAAACTACACAGTCAAAAATATTTTTCTTTACAGATAGAGAAATTTCATTAAACTAAACATATATTTTCAACAAAAATATTAAAAAAACTTTTAAACAAGGCAATGGATTGTCTTAACAGTTTTGAATTATCATGAGGAACTTCATCTTGGTTGTTGAGATGTCCAACCTTGACATTACTTGTGGACTTATCAAATCTTAGCTCGAGTTATCTGCAGGAGGGCCCATAGGAATAAAATGGACACTGCTGCAGATAACTTGAGCTAAGCTTTAGTAAACAATCCCCCCAAGCTAGGTAGTGCACATTATATAATAAGACATTTGCAATTAATGTGAAATAAATCTATGATACAAAACGTTTTAAGAAATGAGGGCTTTTCATATGTCTTTTTGGCTGCAGTACATAGGTAACTTATAAACACAACCTTTTCCCTCCTTTTTTCTTGTTTTTAAAGCACTTTCTCAAAAAATAAGCATACATTTAATGAGATTGTTCTATTTGAAAATAATTTGTTTTTGATTTCTGTGTCATTTTTTGGACCCCTTTCTTTTCAATTATGTTTTTAAGCCCTATAATGCAGGAAAAACTGTGCTATCAGTTATCAAATGTATCATTTCCCCATTCCATTCCAGTCTGATTTTTCTCACAAAAAAAATGCAGATTTGTTATAGCCATCTCAAATACTACTTGCCTCTAAAGTGCGCAAGCACACATGAACTCTAGAAGGAGGCAAGAAATTAGAGACTTGCTTTTTCTACCATTAGCATTAACCATTCTTGAAAGCAAGCAATCAAGATATACCTCTGTACTGAACTTAACAGCAGATCAAGGACATTACATTTTGGCCAACTAGTTACATAACTTTTACTGGATACCTGAATTCACCTTCTGTTGAAATCATTTTCCTTATGTCTCTTCCTTAAAGTCTCTGTCAATGATATGAAACTGTAATAACACATGACTCTTCCAGCAAACACTGCTTGCAAAAATCCTTTAGGCTAACAAGGAGACGTGTTTCAGGATCACATAATTGTAAACTCCTTAGGCTGTTCACCTGATGCTTTTACCCTGCTGATAACAGGAACCCCTATATTAATTATTTTTCCAAGTACAGATTCCGTAATGCATTTTTGTTCTTATCTAAACAAAATAGGAAACTTTTTGTCCTCATGTCAGTGCCTAGCTGAATAATACTTCCATGCTCTCTGATGCCCCCTCGCAAACAATTTAATTCAATTCTGGCATTTATAATCCTCTTAACCATCAAGTTCAAGGCAGAAGACAATTGCACATTATAAGCAGGTACTTTCTCTGTCCCTAGAGGGTTCAAAATCTCGGTTTTTGTTCCTGAGGCAATGGAGACAAAACACTTTATAAGAACATAAGAACTGCTGTACTGGGTCAGACTGAAGGTCCACATCAAGTCCAGTACCTTGTTTCCAACAGTGGCATTCAGGTCACAAGTACCTGACAAGATCCCAAAGGAGTAAAACAGATTTTATTAGTGGATTTTTCCAAGTCCACCTTGATAATGGCTTATGGACTTTTCTTGTAGTAACTTGTCCAAACATGTTGGTTTTTTAAAAACCCTAAGGTAACTTGCTTTTACCGCATTCTCTGGCAACGAATTTCAGAGTTTAATTACATGTTGAGTGAAAAAATATTTTCTCCAATTTGTTTTAAATTTACTACTTAGTAGCTTCATTGTGTGCCCTTAGTCCTTGTATTTTTGGAAATAATAAACAAGCGATTCACATCTACCCAATCCACTCAGTATTTTATAGACCACATTAGGCCATTTTTCCTGCGCTTAATGCAGCTTAGTAAAAGGGCCTCTATGTTGGGTACCTAAGGGGCCCTTCTACTAAGCTGCATTAGGCGCTGTGCACCTAAAAAATATTTTTATATTTTTTTTTTGAAAGGAGGGGGGGGGGGGGGGTTCAGATGGAGGAGAGTGAGTGTTCCTGCACTAACCAGTTAGCAGATATACATTACCATTTTAGCCTTCTATATTCAATTTTTCAACAGATGATTTTTTTTTATAAATTACTATCTTGGATTTTACACATAAAATGGAACCAAATTACATGTAATGCAATTTTACTATCTTTTTAAGCATGCTTCAGCTCAGGTGATACCTCCTATTGTTGAGCGTCAGCCTGTCTGTTAATCCATCTACAAAGCTATGCTTACAGATGAACAAACGTATGTACAGAATTATGTTGGGCAATGTGTTTTACATAGATGCTTCTCAACCCAGTCTTCGGGGCACACCCAACCAGTCGGGTTTTCATTATATCTACAATATACATGAGATGGAAAAATTATGTTTTACCTGATAATTTTCTTTCCTTTAAATCACAACAGATGAGTCCAAATTTTGGGTTATGTCTGTCCACCAGCAGGTGGAGATAGAGGGCAACAAACTGAACTCTGTTATATAGGAAGCTCACCAGACAAGCAAGCCTGAATTTCACTATCAATGAAGTAACATAAGGGTTACAACAAACTTACTTCTCCTTCCTCATAAAGCTTTTGTAGACACTATCCAATGAACCCTAACAAGAACTAGGACACACACATCTAAACCAGACAGGGTGAAATTTCTGGACTCATCTGGCGCAGGGTGTCGTAGGGACAGAGGCCAGGAGGAAGGTGTTGAGGAAAGGGAGTTACAGTCGGGAGTCTCGCGATGGTGAGAGAGAGGAGCCGCGGCGCTAGAAGACGAAGTGAGCAGTGCCGCTAAAGATGAAGACAGTGCAGTAGATAAGTTATTTAGTTAGGGGAAGGGCGAAGGCAGGGATGGACGAGGACCCACGGAGCAGAACACCCCCCCCCCATTGATTGCACCTGGGGCGGTCTGCCCCTACTGCCCCGCCCTCGGTACGCCACTGATTCTGTCTAGTAACTCCTTTTTATTGTAAATCCCTGTGTTGCCTATAATGAGGCTAAGCGTGCAGTATATCAAGTGGCATAAATAAATAAATAATCTGCTTGCACAACCCAGCTAAGACATGGCTTAGCCGCATAAAAACTACATGCAGTGGCTTGCTGGTACAACGCAGCAACCTAAAAGGAGAGCTTAAGAGGTTTTCAATTTTCTATCCTGCATATCCTTGAGAGAAATGCTACCCTACATAAGTACATAAGTAATGCCATACTGGGAAAAGACCAAGGGTCCATCGAGCCCAGCATCTTGTCCACAACAGCGGCCAATCCAGGCCAAGGGCACCTGGCAAGCTTCCCAAACGTACAAACATTCTATACATGTTATTCCTCGGATTTTGGATTTTTCCAAGTCCGTTTAGTAGCGGTTTATGGACTTGTCCTTTAGGAAACCGTCCAACCCCTTTTTAAACTCTGCTAAGCTAACCGCCTTCACCACATTTTCCGGCAATGAATTCCAGAGTTTAATTACACGTTGGGTGAAGAAAAATTTTCTCCGATTTGTTTTAAGTTTACTACACTGTAGTTTAATCGCATGCCCCCTAGTCCTAGTATTTTTGGAAAGTGTGAACAGACGCTTCACATCCACCTGGCCCACTCCACTCATTATTTTATATACCTCTATCATGTCTCCCCTCAGCCGTCTCTTCTCCAAGCTGAATAGCCCTAGCCTCCTTAGTCTTTCATAGGGAAGTCGTCCCATCCCCGCTATCATTTTAGTCGCCCTTCGCTGCACGACCCTGCACGACCTTCAACCAGCAGAGTAGCCTTCTTGGGACAGCCGCCACTAAGGCATCCGGCTTAGGCAGCTGTAACTTTGCCGGTTCATCTGTGGAGGTGAGATACAAGCTCGACATAGTTCAGGCCACCTTCAAAATAGAATCAGGAGTGTCCCGCTGTGCTGTATAAGCTCCTCCATTGCCTCAAACAGGAAAGGATTTAGGAGGCTTCTTAGTACTAGCCATCATTGGGAAAGCAGAAGCAAGGCACGAAATATTAAGGACTTCACGAGCTTTAGTAATATAGTAATAAAAAAGGCAGGTAACTCGTACTTATCGAACACCATGACAACAGACGGGTCCATCAGCTTCATCCTAAGGAAGCTCACCTTCCTCTAAAACCTCTTGGTTTACAGATTAAGAAGAAACCACAGAAAAACCCCCTTTGGACCTTGGAGGGGAAGGAGGAGAACCAGGGTCTACCTCTGCCTGGCTTTCCATATGCTTCCTCTTAGCTGCTAAGTCAGATATTAAACGCTGAGAAGGGGAGGAGAGGTTCCTCCACAGGGAGAGCTCTGTGTAACAATTACATAAATTCAGGAGAAAATGGAATCTGAGATTCCAAGGGAACACCTGCAGAAACAGCTTTCCTGCTGGGCACCCAAACCCGGACCAGCTACATGGTTATCCAAGATGGTCACCATTAACCCGTGGCTGAACTCTGCAGGTGAGGGTTGCCTGAAGAGCATCCCCCAGCAAAGGGAGCAAGCTGATCTGCTGGCAATTCTGAGAAGCTCAACGGTCCCAAAGGCAGGAAACAGTTCACAAAGAGCCCTGAAACCAGTCTTCGCACTGCACAGCAAGAGCAGCTTTTAACTGTTTCAGTCGCCATATAAAAAACAAATGTACAATAAAACCGCAGCACAGCAAGGGACTCAGGAATTTAAAGTGGTACTCCTTGAGGAAGCCTTACTGCTGTCTTCCAGCTCTTTTATTTTTTTTAAGTGAGGAAGCAGCAGCCACTGTAGAAGGAGAAGAGACCTGTCTCTATCAGGTGTACCCTAAGTAGGCACAGGCACTACTAGCCTAACACCCCCAGGCTCAAATGAACCCGGAAACCCAGAACAGGAGCAGGTTCACAAATGAGAGCAGATATTGCTGGGAGACCACCCATCACCTGCTGGAAATAGAGTAATACTTACTGACTTGTCTGCTGGCCATGCTATATATTCAGTTTGTTGCTCTCTATATCCACTTGCTGGTAGACATTGCCCACAATTTATGGACTCATCTGTTGCTGATGAAATGGAAATACTTGCTTACGAAGAAGGCAATACATATAAATCTCTCTCATATATTCATTGTGGATATCCTGAAAACCTGTCTGGTTGGGTATGTCTGGAAGACTGGGTTGAGAAGTACTGCTCTTCACACCAACAGTGAAAAGAAGAGACCCCTCTCTCCAACTGAATGTTCTGTAGAACATGTGCCTAGCATTTGGGCAGGTGGAAAACCTGACCTGCCTCCCAAATCAGAGCTTACCATTGGAGCAGATAGGAAGGGCATGCCCATCTGACAAACAAGAGTGAGAGGACCATCAGCAGCACTAAAATTACAGCAGGCAGGCAGCTCCAGCTGAACAAGAGCAAACCACAGCACTGTTTATCACTGGGAAGGTTGGACCTACTTGTCTAACAAGACAGAAGTCCTATGGAAATGCAGAAATTGTAGCAGGAAGGGCAATGAGGCTTGCCTGCTGAAGAGGGAGAGAACTGAAGCACTGAAATCACAGCAGGAAGGACAGCTTTCCCACCTGCTAAGGTAGTGAGGCAGCCATGCATTTTCTGAAGTCAAGGCAGGCAGGGAAGCTGGACCACCTGCCGAAGTGGGAAGCTGCAGAAGAAGTGTGTATTGCTTTGGAGGGGGAGGGGAGGAGGTTGGGTCTACCCACAAAAAAAAAAAAAAAAAAAAGAGGGGCTGCCCCTGCCACTAAACCACCTGCTATTGTTTGAATTATCTCTTTTCTCTCCACCTCCAAATGCACTCATAGTTCTTTGCATGGCCGAATTTAGTAGAAGGGAGTTCTGGTTGCCTTCAGAGGAGATCCTCAGCTGGCGGATCCCCACCAGCTACACCAAGGGTCAGGACTGGTGTTAGCCATGCTGAGGCCCAGGGCAGAAAATAAAGAAGTTTTCCCCCGCTCATTCCCTCTCCTCCCTTCCAATCTCCCCATCTGCCATTAAAATCACACCAACAGACCCTCACCAAATGCAGAACAAAGGATCACAAATTAGACATGAAAATATGTAGACAAAAACTGAACTGGGAACCTTGGCATGTACTACAACACTGAAGAAATAAAAAAAGAAATGCATTTCCTTTTCTACTGAACACAGTGAAAAAAAAAAACATCCAGTATGCACATTTTCCAAAGCTAACATTCAAAACAAAATGCTTTTTCTACCCTTGTTGTCTGGACATTTTAATATTCTATCACGCTGGTTCCAGTTTCTCTTTCCCACTTTCCTGTGTCTCCTACTAATTCTCCTTCATGCATCTGCTGTCTATTTGTCTTTTCTCCCCTCTGGTTCCATTTCCTTATTACACATGCCTCTGACATATTGATCTTTCCATTTTAGTTCTTTCCTCTTTTTTTCTCTTCTAATCTCTGTCCACTCAAATTTCACCCTCTAACCCTTTTCCTTCTTTTTACTTTTCAGATACCAATCAAATTTCCATCACCTTCTTTCACCCACTAGCATTTCTGTTCCCATCTCACTCCTTTCCCAGCCTTCCATCTTCAATTTACTACTACTATTTAACATTTCCAAAGCGCTACCAGGGTTACGCAGCGCTGTACAATTTAACAAAGGAGGACAGTCCCTGCTCAAAGGAGCTTACAATCTAAAGGACAAAAAAGGACAAAAAGTGCAGTCAATCAACATTAATATATTTCTACCCCCTATAATCACTATCCTCTCATTCATTTTCTTGCCCCCCACCCCCTCCCACATGGTTTCTACCATTCCCAGTGTCTCTCTCTCCACCCTTCTATACCAGCATCTGATCCTTCATTCTCCCCTCCCCACCCTCATAGCCCGACATTTCCCTGTCCCTTCCACTCCGCTCCCACCATCTTTCTGTCGCTTCTTTCTTCTCTCCTGCCCCTCCCCATGGTCCACCATTTCCCTCTCTTACCTCCCACCCAACATATCTCCCTCTTTCTCCCCTCCCCGTCTTGTGCAACATCTCTCCTTCCCTCTCCTCCACCCCCATGTCCAACATATCTCCCTCTCTCTTCCCTCCTCCTCTACCATTGTCCACCATTTCTCTCTTTCTGCCTTGCACCCTAACATTTCTCCCTCCCACCCCACCACACCCACCATGTTCAACATTTCCCCCTCATCTCACCCTCCCCTCCACTGCCATGTCCAACATTTTCCCTCTTTCATCTCTCCCTCCCTCCCCTCCACTGCCATGTCCAACGTTTTTTCCTCTCCCTCGTCCTTCACCACTCCTGTGCAGCCTCTCCCACCCATGTCAAGCAATTTTCCCTCTCTCTTCTCCCCATGCAGCATATCACCTTTCCCCTGCATGTCCAACAATTATTTCTCCACCCCACCTAGCATTGCCCCATTGTACTCCCCCACAACAGTGCTCCTATCTACCCGACACTCTCCCCCACAAGCAACCCACCGGCATGCTGCAGGTTTTGTTCCCTTCCTCGTTTGCCATCACTGGTGGGCTGTGGTTTTAATTCTACAACAAAGCTGCGCAGGACCAGGACATTCTGCATGCTGCGGCTGCTTCCTTCGGACCGGCCCCACATTCTCAGATAACACTTCCTCTTTCGGAGGAGGCGAGGATGGCCTGTAGGAAGCGGCTGCTGCGTGCAAAGAGTCCTGGTCCTGCATGACTTTGCTGTAGAATAAAAAATACAGCCCAGCAGTGCTAGTAAGCGAAGGAGGGAACAAAACTTGTAGCATGCTGGCTGGGGGTGGGAGCAATACCAGTGAAGCAGCAGCAAATTGATAAAGCCACCTCTCCAAGCTTTATATTCTGGGCACCTATGGAGTTCACTGTTATGGGCTGGGTGGGCCCGAGCCCACCTGTGGTTACTCTCCTGTTTTCAAGTGTCAGACTTACTATTTTCTGCCAGAGATGTACCCACTTTTTGTATCTGCAACACCAGCTCAGTTTTTGTAAAGTGAGCTCTTATTTATTTGCTATAATTATAGCCTGCCTATTATACATCTAAGTGGGTTACAAAAAACATACACATACAAACAAAATCATGACATGTCTGTGCTCACACCACATTGCTTACTAACTCTCGTACACAGGCGCAATCAAATGTACAACTCCAGCATAGATTAAACACTTTTTTTTTTAATTGAGAAAGCCTGAGCAAATAGAAAAGCTTGCTTTTATAACTTGCGGCTGAAAAGTCATGTCCCTTGCAAGCCTTGAAAATGCTATTCTGTGAAAATCTATCTGGCAATATTCAACGTAGAGGCTAGCTTACCCTTGTTTTTCTCAAACACAACTGTCCTGATTTCCAGAAAGATTTTGACCTCTCCCAAATTACACATCTTAAAATGCAGTGTAAATATTCCTCTAACAAAGCCCTTGGGCTCCAAGCATAAGGTAAGCAATACCACCGCCTAATTAAGTGAAATGCTGAATTTACCTTAAAAATGTGAAGTACAGAACTTTCCTTAAGATTACTTTTTTTTCTTTGTTTTTTTTTTATGACATCTAAAAGGTCTTACCATCAGTACTTGAATAAGTCTTAAAATGTTATTCTTCCCAAACAATAAGGTGCTCTCACAATCACACTGGATTGGTGTGGTTTTAACCTTTATGCCACTTTAGTGCAGTTAACTGCTCAGCTAGTCTACTTGTGAATTCATCTTTTCTACTACAGGAGAACTTTATAAAGAGATGAAGCTTCTCTCTGCCCATCTGACAACCCTTGGGGGCCCTCATCTAGGGATTCCTTTCCCCTTCCATTTTTTTTTCTCCTAAATACAGTGTTATAAAATGGGTTATATGCAAACTTCCTTTTGTGCAATCCTTTGCTGGACAGCTACTGAAGAATTTCCCACGATTCTTATTTCCACCACATTCATGTACACTTTTCTCCCTTCTTGAGATCAGTAATTGAGCTGCAAATTCTAATACAGGAGCTCCCCAGGCAAGTAAACTCACATATGTAGGATACATACCCAGTTATTTTCTTTCAATTAAAGATCCTGTCCTTAAATTTTCTCCAAGCCCACCAAGTCAGAGACTAAACAACTTGGCAACTACTACTACTTAACACTTCTAAAGCGCTACTAGATGCACGCAGCGCTGTACACCTGAACATGAAGAGACAGTCCCTGCTCGACAGAGCTTACAATCTAATTAGGACAGACAAACAGGACAAACAAGAGATAAGGGAATATTAAGGTGAGGATGATAAAATAAGGGTTCTGAACAAGTGAATAAGGGTTAGGAGTTAAAAGCAGCATCAAAAAGGTGGGTTTTTAGCTTAGATTTTAAAACGGCCAGAGATGGAGCTTGACGTACCGGCTCAGGAAGTCTATTCCAGGCATATGGTGCAGCAAGATAAAAGGAACGGAGTCTGGAGTTATTTCCGCTTCTTTAGCAGCTGATGCTGTAATTCTCTAAAGGCATTTAGTGATCCGGTCCACAAATTCTAAAAGGCTTAGGCATTGTTCTATAGCCACTGCTGTTCCAGATCTTTTGTATATGACTTCCTCTAGCTGTATCACCACATTGTCCTGTAGAGGCCAACCAAATTTCAGTTTCAGCACTGAAATCAGTTTTCAACCAAAAATGCCAGTGTGGTTTCAGCTGAAACTGAAACTCTCCCCCTACCCGCCACTCCCGCACTCGAGCCACTCGACCACCCGCACGCCCTCCTTGGCCTACCTTAAGAAGCTTTTGTGAATATCCTGACCTGCCCATACCCCTTCTTTTGCATGCAATACAATTTAGGCACCCACTGATACAGAATACCACATAGCCAGATTGGTGCCCAAATCAATTAGTGCCAATTAAATGCTTGTTAGCTCCAATAATTAAATTGGAGCCAATTAACTAATTATGGGTGTTGATCTGGGATCTGTGCCCAAATTTGGACAACCTTTATAGAATCCGGGGGACAGAGTTCACAGTGGTACATGTTGCTTTTTTGATACAATAGCAGTTACTGCATCAGTGCAGCTAAGCTCAGAAAAAAGCAAATGGGTCGATGCTCAGAACTCCGGTGCTATAGTGAACGGCACCCGGGAATAGTGCAGAACAGTTCAGAAAAATAGCTCCCCGATGCTCAACACTAATTGCATGCAAATAATATGCATACTGTGAGACTGAAAGTAAGGGAAGGAACATGGCCCGTTTTACTGTTTTGGGATCTTGCCTAATACTTGGACCTGGATTGGCATTGCTGGAAACAGGATTCTGGGCTTGATGGACTTTCAGTCCGTCCCAGTATGGCAACGCTTGTTCTTAGTTTTGTAGTAAGTGTGGCTCTGGGTATATATCCTACATGTGGCAGGCAAACCCAGAAGTGAAGCACACATTGGTGATGTTCCTCTACACCTTTAAATATAAGCCTTTAAAAAACAAAAAGTTTGCACTGAAGGCTTATATATTAGAGCAGAAAACAAGTGCCAATGCATGCTTTCATTTTTATCTTTGCTTGGACTCGCACATGTGTGTTTCTCACTCCTAGAGCTTAGATGCTTCCAGGGGCTTTCCTTACGCTTCCAAATCCAATCAAAACTAACAGATTTTTAAAGAGAAAATCATGGGAAATTCTCTCTTCAAACACCCTAATGCCAGCTGTTTTCAGAGCATTGTGAAGGGAACAGGAAATGATCTCATTAACATCCGTTTGACTATATTTAAATACTATTTGCGCTAATCTTTGGTGCGTAAGTTGTTTCCCGAGGTACAACCCTCTGAGCACTGTGCACAGATTTACACCAGTGCTTGTCCAATGCTAATCAGCTCTAGCACCGGCATTTGGTTTTGAGCATTGGCCAGTAAGATTGTAACTTAAACAGTCGTACTCAAGAATAAAAGCTAGCTGGAAAAACCTGTATATACTTGAATATGTGAGTGCATGCTATGCACAGTAGAGTACCACAAATTTAGGGAGTCTTTTACAAAGGCGCAGTAGCATTTTTAGAGCACACTAAATGCTAGAGATGCCCACAGGAATGGGTGTCTCTACAGGCTTATTTTTTTTAGTGTGCACTAAAAACGCTAGCACTCCTTTGTAAAAGGCCCACTTTAGCACACATTTACTGGGATGTCAACCTCCAGCTGGCATAAATGCTGCTTGTTTCCAGCCACTAGGCTTCTGAAGAAGAAGGTACTGTGTAAGTAATCTTGACTTTCAAAGGTGTGTGGATGTTATAATGCCGTTGTATCGCTCCATGGTGCGACCGCACCTGGAGTATTGTGTTCAGTACTGGTCTCCGTATCTCAAAAAAGATATAGTAGAATTGGAAAAGGTACAGCGAAGGGCGACGAAAATGATAGTGGGGATGGGACGACTTTCCTATGAAGAGAGGCTGAGAAGGCTAGGGCTTTTCAGCTTGGAGAAGAGACGGCTGAGGGGAGATATGATAGAAGTGTATAAAATAATGAGTGGAATGGATCGGGTGGATGTGAAGCGACTGTTCACGCTATCCAAAAATACTAGGACTAGAGGGCATGAGTTGAAGCTACAGTGTGGTAAATTTAAAACGAATCGGAGAAAATTTTTCTTCACCCAACGTGTAATTAGACTCTGGAATTCGTTGCCGGAGAACGTGGTACGGGCGGTTAGCTTGACGGAGTTTAAAAAGGGGTTAGATAGATTCCTAAAGGCCAAGTCCATAGACCGCTATTAAATGGACTTGGAAAAATTCCGCATTTTTAGGTATAACTTGTCTGGAATGTTTTTACGTTTGGGGAGCGTGCCAGGTGCCCTTGACCTGGATTGGCCACTGTCGGTGACAGGATGCTGGGCTAGATGGACCTTTGGTCTTTCCCAGTATGGCACTACTTATGTATGTAAAGTGCAACATGCATGTTCAGAGGCACAGAGTGTTCACTAAATACATGTAAAACCACAAAATAAAAGAAACCCAAAATAAGGGGAAATATTTTTCAGTGATTCTTAAAACCCATTGTCATTGATAAGCACACTTCTCAACACTGCTTTATGCCATACAGCCAGAATTAGGGTTTTTATAGCCTAGTATAGCATTTTAGGTCTCTACGGGCTTCTTTTACAAAGCCACTCTAGCAATTCCCGCACGGCAAATGAGAGGAAGCCCACATGAATTGTGAATAGGCTTCCTCTCATTTGCTGCACCAAGAATGGGTTGTGTGGCTTTGTAAAAGAAGCCCTTAGTGAATTCAATACAACTGAAATGCCTAGGATCCAACACAGGGGGAAACATTTTGTCTTGTGTTAGCCCCTTCTATGTATTCCCTGCTTCTCTTTTACAGATTGGATTCTGTCTCACCAACCCATTTCTTGTAGCTTTACTCAAATCAGATTAAACAGTCCCCTGGAGTGAACTACATCTAATTATCCTGAGGATCAATGACACCTCTGTGGGTGAACATTTTTTAGAATCTGGGCACTGCACCAATGACATGGTCAAATACAAGGTAACTTTAAAACAATTCAGGAATGTAAGATCTTTGAAGTTAAAATGATGAAACATTTTGACACCCACTTGACAGGATCTAGGTTTCCTATCACATTATAAACCATAAAATTATACTGCTTTGTCACCTTCAGATTACACAATGACCTCTCCCTCTGTTTCCCGCTCCTCCCACTACCCCATCTTTCCCTCAAAACTGTCACTAGAATGCTTTTCATGTTATATATATATATATATATATATATATATATATATATATATATACACACATACATACTTTGATGTCGTCATCTTTTGCTCATACCTGACCTGAAGAAGGTTCTGCCTTTGAAAGCTAGCAAAAAATGTGTTAATTTAGCCTAATTAAAAAAAGGTATCACTGTACTTTCCTTTTTTCCTTTTATTTTTAATTAATACCTTTGAAGTGAACAAACACAGCAACCACAGCACTTTATCTGAGATCAATATCTAAATACACATCCACTACAAAGAGAAGCAGATGATTTATTTGCTTCTCTTCAAGCCTGATGTTCAGGGACCCTGTTTTAACAGAACCACTGAATATGCAGACCTAAAAATTTTAAATACGAGTATAGACATAAAGGTAGCACAAACTTTCAGAGATGGCCTTAGGATACTGCCTAGCCTACTGGATATCTCTCTTATACAGACTCTTAAGTGGTTTCAATCCTTGCAATTTTACTTAAAGTTGTCCCACCTATAATTAATTCTACCAAGCCTATTGTTAGTCCAAGTACTGCCAAACAGATGACAAGGTTGCTGCCAGGATGAGCCACAACAAGGTAGGGTGGGGTTCCCCACCGTTGATGTAACCAGTCTGCCAGGGTGGCTGCACAGAGGCTTCATATTGGCACGATGTATGTGCAAACTGCCCTCTGAAGAGGAACATTGGTGCTGTACATGCCAACACACTGGGCAATTGCCCACCTGTTCAGATATTTGTTGCATTTGTATCCCACGTTTTCCCACCTATTTGCAGGCTCAATGTTGCTTACATAGTACCGTGATGGCGAGCGCCAATTCCAGTATAAGAAATACAGAGTGGTAGTTGATTTAAAGTACATGAGTTACAGAATGAATTAAGTGGTTAAAAGGAGCAATTAAGTGTCCTAGTTTGGTAAAAGTTTTGTTGTGTTGCATGATTCGGGTATTTAGGTTGGATCGTTTTGGTATGCTTTCTTGAATAAATTGGTCTTTAATACTTTCCAAAAGATTGTTATGTCATGCATTGATTTCAAGACGTTTGGTAATGCATGCCATAGTTGTGTGCTTATATAGGAGAAGCTGGTTGAGTATGTTGATTTGTATTTTAGTCCTTTGCAGCTTGGGTAGTGGAGGTTTAGGTACGTGCGTGCTGAACTTTTTGAGTTTCTGGTTGGTAGATCTACTAGGTCTGCCATGTAGGTCGGAGTCTCGCCGTGGATAATTTTGTGGACCAGGGTGCAGATTTTGAATGCAATTCATTCTTTATGAGCCAATGTAGTTTTTCACTTAGGGGTTTAGTGCTTTCATATTTCGTTTTTCCAAATATGAGTCTGGCTGCGGTGTTTTGGGCAGTTTGAAGTTTCCTCTTAATTTGTTCTTTGCATCTAGCGCAGATTGCATTGCAGTAGTCTAGGTGACTTAGCACCAGTGATTGTACCAATCTGTAGAATATTTCCCTTGGAAAGAAAGGTTTTATTTGTTTAAGATGACTCTGAACTCCACCTATAATCTCTCTTGTTTACTTGTACCTAATGTCTTTATTCAAGTTTGAACACAAGAAGTCCAACATATTCACATACCCCCAATAAAGTGCTTAAACATATGGACCCCATCCACCCCCCCCCCCCCCCACACCAGTTCAAACAAACTTCAAACTCCACCAACCCAGCCTCCAATTCTCTCCAGTTTTCCCAAATTACTTGTCTTTCCCCACTAGTGGCTCCCACACCTCCCCCATCCGCTCCGTCTTCACACTCACTGATAGAAATTCTTTATCCGTTACAAAAAATATCTTCTTCCACCACTTACTCATCCCTAGCAGCTCAGGACTCCTCCAAATAGAGAGCAATATCCTATATCCAAATATCCTTCTTCTAGCTAAAACAACCCCCTCAAATCTATTGCAATCTATTGGACATCCTATAGCCCCTCTCAAGACCTTATAATGTTGTCTCACAATGGTAATAGATAAAGATTTCTTATATAAAAGGGAATTTCAGAAAAAAAGCACACTGGGATGCATTTAAAAAATTGCTTCTGCCTTTTCTATTTCCTTAGAAATATCTGGAAATATAGAGATTCATAAATTATGGAATATCTTTTAATGATTCCGAAAGTACATTTTCATAAATCATTCGCGATCTGCTACTTATGCAAATTGTACTAATAAAGTAGCTGGTGTTATAGTATCAGCTATCAATGTCTCCAGCATTGTTGTAATATCACCAGCCTCAAAGTCTAAATTGTCTGCTCCCGGTGATTAAGACTGAAGATCTTCTTTTGGAGACACATAGGGAATTGCAAGAAGCTCAGTCAAATATTTATGGAACATTTCCCTTGGAGAATCATTGAAGAAAGGGGAAACGTCAACAATCCAAGATTTCCACTTTTTACGACATTTTCCAGATCAGTGTAGTATGCAGTTGCCTAATCTAAAAGAGGCCTGTTGTAATTCCAATGCCTGGGCCTCCACTTTGGATTGAACACCCTGCATTTGCTGGGTCAAACAATTCAGGTGTGGAATAAAGATGTTGGCAGGCCACAATAGCCTCCCACAATACATCCAAGGTGCCCACTGTAAATCTAACTTGAAATATCAAAGGAAAATTTAAATTCCCACATAGGGTGTCAGTGACAGTACCTGATTTACACAAAGGAGAAGATTCCTGTCACAATTCCTGGCCTTGGGCCATCTCCCCCTCCTCAGACACCTTCCCATTTTGCTCTTCAAATCACCTAAAAGTTCTTTAGTACTAGACATACTAGACACACTGCACCACTCTTAGTACTTCCACACTTGCAGCTGGCCCTCTAATCTCGACAATCTTCATAGAGGGATCTTGGCGCTTAGGGCTACAGTGGAGGGTCTCGCAAACCTAGGCCTAAGATAACATCATACCCCAATGAAGTCATCTGTGTTTCCCATGTTGCGAACGGCCTCAAGCGACGGTGCCCATAAGAACTAATGCCTGTGCCTCAACTCTGGCCAAATGATAATCCATCAGGCCTTTCACAGAAATGTGCTTCCTTGAGCAGTAAAAGCCGAGCCACACTCGGTCAAATTGCAGCCACCATCTTGACATGCCCCATCTATTTGTTTAAATTAAATTTTTTAAACATACATATGAACATTTTTTTTCACAAGCTCTAAGCGTCTTAACATGCATTAATTTGCAGGTTAACATGCTTTAATTGATTTAGCATGAACTAATTTTTTTAAAGTATTGTTCTGTCTGGGAAAGTTCATTTATTTATCAGAGTACTAAGATTTGGAAAGATATCTCAGTTCACATTTGGAAAATCCCTTCTTACATCTCTTTTCACAAGGCACTTAAAACCTACTGATTCTCTAGACAATGACAGTAGTGTAGAAGAGTTTATGGTAGTGAACAGCTGTTTATATTTATCTTTCTATTTGTACATCAAGAATTGTAAATTCCTCCTAATGTGAAGATGCTCTTTTTGTTATCTGCTTCGCATTCTGTTGGATAATGGCAGAATATAAGTGGCATAATAAAATACAATACTATCCAAATGCACATCCCAAAAATGCATGTGCCCTTTACTTTCCCTGATATTGAGGGAGCTCAGAGAGATTCTGGCGGGTCCTCTTAAAGATTTAATAAATCCTTGGAGACGGGAGAGGTTCCTTGGGAGTGGAGAACGGCGGATGTGGTCCCTCTTCACAAAAGTGGTGATAGGGAAGAAGCTGGAAACTAAAGGCTGGTAAGCCTCACTTCGGTTATTGGAAAAGTAATGGAAGCGATGCTGAAGGAAAGGATAGTGAATTTCCTGGAAGCCACTAAGTTGCAAGATCCGAGAGAACATGGTTTTACCAAAGGTAAATCGTGCCAAACGAATCTCATTGAATTCTTTGACTGGGTGACCGGAGAATTGAATCATGGATGTGCTATAGACATAATCTACTTAGATTTCAGCAAAGCTTTTGACATGGTTCCCCACAGGAGGCTCTTGAATAAACTAGACAGGCTGAAGATAGGACCCAACATGGTGAACTGGATTAGGAACTGGTTGACTGACAGACAACAGAGGGTGGTGGTAAATGGAATTTGATCGGATGAGGGAAAGGTGAGCAGTGGAGTGCCTCAATCGGTGCTGGGGCCGATTCTGTTCAATATATTTGTGAGTGACATTGACGAAGGGTTAGAAGGTAAAGTTTGCCTTTTTGCGGATGATACTAACATTTGTAACAGAGTGGACACCTGGGAGGGAGTGGAAAACATGAAAAAGGATCTGCGGAAGCTAGAAGAATGGTCTAAGGTTTGGCAATTAAAATTCAATGCGAAGAAATGCAAAGTGATGCACTTAGGGAGTAGAAATCCACTGGAGACGTATGTGTTAGGTGGGGAGAGTCTGATAGGTACCGACGGGGAGAGGGATCTTGGGGTGATAGTATCTGAGGATCTGAAGGCGACGAAACAGTGTGACAAGGCGGTGGCCATAAGTAGAAGGTTGCTAGGCTGTATAGAGAGAGGTGTGACCAGCAGAAGAAAGGTGTTGATGCCCCTGTATAAGTCGTTGGTGAGGCCCCACCTGGAGTACTGTGTTCAGTTTTGGAGGCTGTATCTTGCTAAGGATGTAAAAAGAATTGAAGCGGTGCAAAGAAAAGCTATGAGAATGGTATGGGATTTACGTTACAAGATGTATGAGGAGAGACTTGCTGACCTGAACATGTATACCCTGGAGGAAATGATAAACAGGGGTGATATGATACAGAAGTTCAAATATTTGAAAGGTATTAATCCGCAAACGAACCTTTTCCGTAGATGAGAAGGCGGTAGGACATGAAATGAGATTGAAGGGGGGCAGACTCAAGAAAAATGTCAGGAAGTATTTTTTCACGGAGAGAGTGGTGGATACTTGGAATGCCCTCCCGCGGGAGGTGGTGGAGATGAAAACGGTAACGGAATTAAAAAATGCGTGGGATAAACATAAAGGAATCCTGTTTTGAAGGAATGGATCCTCAGAAGCTTAGCGGAGTTTGGGTGGCAGAGCCAGTAGGGGGAGGCAGGGCAAACTTCTACAGTCTGTGCCCTGAAAATGGCAGATACAAATCAAAGTCAGGTATACACATAAAGCAGCACATATGAGTTTATCTTGTTGGGCAGACTGGATGGACCGTGCCGTCATCTACTATGTTACTATCAAGCTCATTTTCAAAGCACTTAGCCTCCCAAAGTTCCATAGAAACCTATGGAACTTAGCCTCCCAAAGTGCTTTGAAAATATGCCTCCATGTGACATCCACGCCCCTAGAATGCTTCCTTACATCTAAAACCTGAACATACTTTTAGCTGTTCCAAAAAGGGCAAGTGGCTCTGAAAACTGACCTTGAAATTAAATGTTTGGATGTAAATATAAAGGAGCAACTAGAAAACAATGTTGCCTAGTGCTAGATATAAAAGACTATTATCTGTCTTCTGTACAATAGTGCATATACACAGAGAAAATTGGGACTTTTGACAAAGGAGCTCTGGATTCCTTATGCTTAGCTCTAATCACCACACTGCTTTCTTTAATCACACCCCTCCCCCCAACATCTAACACCAAGAAAGGTGCTAGACCTTGAGATAAGTGTGGTGATTTCAAAAGACATTGCAACCACTGAGCTCAGAAAGATCACTGTTTAAACTAGACCATAATTAAATCAAATAGGACACAAATGTAATGACTCAAAAATGTCCCTATTCAAAAACTAAAAACCAAACCCATTAGCTTTGTTGTTTTGGTCAGTTTAAACTTGCACCTGGAACTTTCATCTCAAAAAATAAAAACAGATAAACCCCTGGTGGTTCAGTGGGACCCCTGGCCAGGGCTGCCCCTCCCAAGGACTACACCAGTGGCCCCCCAACCTCCACATACCTTTTGAAGGAGGAGGAGGGGCGTCAAGATGGAGTGAAGGAGTCCTACTCCCTCCTGCTGGGCACATCATCAAAATGGCAGCACCCTACCCTATGCATCCTGGAATGCACTGGGCGGGGGTCTCTTATATGGCAGTTAGGTCCTGCCCAGTGGATCCCAGGATACACCAGGCAGGGCACTGCCATTTTTATGACACACCCAGCAGGAGGGAGTAGGACTCCTTTCCTCCTCCTTATTCTAAAGGTATGAGGGGATTGGGAGACCATTGCTAGGCCACCGGGGTAGTCCTCAGGGAGGTGGGTCTGGACCACCAGGATTTTATCTATTTACAGGGGTGGGGGGTCTGGGGTCCAATGGACCATCAGGGCCTTTGGTATTTGCAGGGGTGAGGGTTTAGGGTCGATCGGACCACCAGGGCCTTTGGTATTTGTGGGGGTGGTTTTTTTTTTTCTAGATAGAGAATGGGGGAAAAGCTTTCTGGGCATGTGCTTAAGAGCTGTGCTTAACACTCAACTCTTGAGTGCATGTAACAGACACTTTCCTCCCACTGAACTCCCTAATGCTCAACGCTATGAGCGTGCTTATATTTATATCTCATTAGCACTGAGCATTAATCATTTGTTGTTCTGTGCTGTTCCAGTGCTATTTCTTTGGCGCTGTTAAGTACAGCACCTGAGTTTTGAGCTTTTGCCTGAAAATGCTGAAGTTGGTGTAGAACACACAATTTTCTACACACAAAAGAGTACCATTACCTACAATAGCTTTCCACAGGGTTTGGAACACTTCCAAGACAGGCATAAATATTCTGAGTTAAAAACCCACCAAACTCTGATTCAGTAGAAAATAACCCATTCTTCTACTCCTGGGATGTATGGTGCTCAACATTATTGCTAGTAGTATTTGGGGAAAAAAAGAAAAACAGGGCTGGCGGAACGCGGTAAGCAGGGTATGCACAGCAGAGGGGCACCAGAAACTGCCAATGCTTTGCTTACCCATTGCGCTCCACTGGCCGCTGCCGCCACACACTACAGCCCTCCCAAGTCCTACTTTTCAGGGCCCCGCCCTGATGGTGTAGTGGCCTCTGCGGCTGCAGGAAAGAATCCCACTCTTTCCTGCCCGCTGTCACTATGTCTCTGCTCTGCTCTTCTGCACCACCGCCATGTTTTAAAAATGACTGCCGAGGCTTTCAGCAGCAGTCTCACAAGACTGCCGTGGGAAGTCTCGGCAGCCATTTTGAAAGCATGAGTAGCGCTGGGCACAATGGCGACAGTGGGCCGGAAAGAGTGGGATTCTTTCTTGCCCCTAAAGAAGCACCTAAACCCTTCAAGGTAGGACCGGGGAGGGCTTTAGTGTGTGGGAGGGTGGAGGCAACTGTGGCGCTGGGGGGGGGGGGAGTAGTATACAGGAGGGGGCGGCAGTGGCAACTGAGGGGGTGGGGGAGGGTTGTAGTGTGCAGGAGGGGCGGCAGGCAGGTTTTGGCACAGTATAAGTCCCACTCATCTCAAGGACAAAATATAAGAAACCAATGGACTGAATTTTGGGGCTTATAGCCCATTTAGTTATGTTTAAACAAATGAGAGATCTGCATGAAAGAAAATATTTATTTTTATTATTTTGATTTATGAAAATCACTTGTCCCTGAAACATGCCCATAACAGAATAACCCATTTGTACAAAAGAGATGAGGTGAACATGTGATTCCATGTGTCCTAATTAAAGGAGAGTTTAATTTTAATTGAATTTCACAAGTATATTCCTTCTCAAGGCAGATTACAGCAGTTACAATGAACCCATCAGTAAACAGGATATACTCAGTGAAATCTGACCAAGTATTATTGTATTGTATAGAACAGTGTAGACAAATGAGCACAAAATACAGACTATTTATTAGTGCTGTTTTTACCAGCTACAATAATTTTTAAAGCAGTTTTAGTGATATTCATTTTATTTCATGATATTT
Organism: Microcaecilia unicolor; assembly: GCF_901765095.1. Taxonomy (NCBI): domain Eukaryota; kingdom Metazoa; phylum Chordata; class Amphibia; order Gymnophiona; family Siphonopidae; genus Microcaecilia; species Microcaecilia unicolor. Next base: position 397,760,233 of record NC_044032.1, on the reverse strand, counting down.
ATATCTATATATGGGAAGTTTTCAAATAAATTAAATATCTGTCAAACAAGTAAGAAAAATTTTTAAAAAAAAACTTTTGATCTCCACCTTTTAAGGCACTCGGCTGAAAAAGGGGCAGGGTAGAAGGGGGAGAGATAAGAGAGAAAGGAAATGCTCGACCGGGGAGGGAGGGCATTGATAGTTTGCAGGTGGTGCCAGAAACTCTAGCATTGGCCCTGTTCTGACTTGCTGGTCCTCGGTCACAAATCTCTCTGGCTCAGGGTCTACTGGGGCCCTGCTACCTGAGGATCCCCTTATTAAGGGACCTTAACTTGAGAAGCCAAAGTCTTCAGATTAATATATATATATATATTTCCATTTATTTCTGCAGAAGTAAATAAACTTTTGGTTCACTTCTAAGGCTGACAACAAAAATCAGCACTCAGAGATGAAATTTTTAAAAAAGAGCTTTAAGTTTAGAACACCTTCAAGATGATGTAATAAGGTGTGTGTTCCAATTGTGCATTGTGTTTCAGTGTACAGTTTCCTAATGCACATTTTTTTAAACTTCTAATGCAATAAAATTAACAGCATGCAAATTACTGTAGTATTAAACAATATGAGCAGAGAAATGTCGATTATGATCCAAAGCAGTTGCATGCCTTTATAGACTTGAAGATCTTGAAACGAGTCCACTCAAACTATTTGAGATTCGAGCTTTGAAGTTTGATGGGGATTTTCTCTCATGTTATAGCCTTTCTAGTTTGAAATAATTAGATATTTTCCATCTCTCTTTACTTTCCTTCCTCTACCCCCCCCCCCCCCCCCCACCAAGTAGTGGTCTAAGAACGTTATATATATATATATATATATATATATACACACACATAGAAAACAAACTCTGTACACAACTGTGGTAACATGCAGTTTTCTGCATTACATGGAAGTATCTCCTTTCTCCCTTCTTGTCACTACATGAACTAGGTAAATTGAACCAGGACTGGCTCATTCACTGACAAGAAAGGGGGGGGGGAGGGAAGATGCCCAGTGGCACACTGCAGCAGTGTCTGCTTCCTTTCCTCAGCATTTGTTTTTGTTTTTAATGCCATGGTACTTTGCATTTCATTTGTTTTATTCAGTGACTGCCTTAAGAAATTATTAATTATCAGCACACAGTTCTAACTCACTGCTTTTATATCAAGCCTCTAAGCCTGCTACCAATGAAGTTACCCACTACTACGTTTATATTCACTTGATTGCAAGCTGAGACAAAAGAATGACAATTAAGCAAGCAACTCATAAATGATAAAGGCACCTGTAGTTAAAAGCCAGCTAACTCCAACTTTGACATCCACATTTCTTCCTTCTTTTCCTCACAACAAAAAGCCCATTCAAATAGCTCATCTAAAAACATACCCAGTTACTTACCCCTGAGAACTAGACAAACTCTTTGAAGTTGTGTCACACTGCTCTGTACATAAAAAATAAAAAGAGAGGAGAGGAGGTTGGACTTTGCTTCTTAAGAGAGGTTAAGTGTTAAAATGTTTTGTATTTTTTTCTGCAACTTAGCAGATAGTATAGTCACCAAGATACCCTTTTAACACTCAGATTTAACACCCCCCCCCCCCCCCAAAAAAAAAAAAATTCATTTACACCCCCTACTGGAGACCTCAGTGAACTGAGGGGTTGCCGCTATGCTGAGGATCACCAGGACCTCACTGCAGACTACAAAACAGAGAAGCCGAGCCTTGGTCTTTGAGGGCCTCAGACAGCTCTGGTTCTCAATTAATCTGATCATCAGACAGACATAATGCAAATACATTCAATGAAGATTTATTATGGACCTTCTGAAAACTAGACCTTTCATAGCCCTGGAAGGTGCCCCTCTGTTGTAAGGCATTACCACATCACTGAATACAGAAAGAAGACAGAGACAAAATTTCAGCGATAGTATAGTAAAAATCTACGTATTACCAAACCCTCCTAACATAAACCAAGCTAAAAATAGGAAAATATCAGAGCAATAAACCAAAACAGACAGACCAAAGAACAAGCAGTAAAACCCAAGAAAGCAATATGGCTAAGAAACAGAAGGGGTCTTTTACTAAAGCTTAGTTTGTGTTATCTGCAGCAGGGCCCATTTTATTCCTATGGGCCCTGCTGCAGATAACTCAAGCAAAGCTTTAGTAAAAGACCACCAGTTTGGTATGCTGGAAAATTCAGATACCAAATTTAAACTGCTTTTTGCTAAATATGCCAAGAAAAAAGGAAAGAGAGAAGTTTACACAATACATGCCCAATGTGCAGTTTATTTTATTACATTTAAGACAAAGAAATGGTGACAAAGGGAACTAATTAGGATTCATGCATCTCTCACAAACCAAACTGTAACTTACTCTGGTTTTGGGTAACAGATGAAATGTGCTGGGAATCCTAAAAAGAATCAAAAAAATATATATACAGATTTCAGCTGCAATGGAAACCTAAATACTCGTATAAGTTCAAGTACAGGCATTCTTTGCTTGTTTAAATCAGAAGTGGTGACATTCCCTTTGTATCTCCCTCATTTTATACATTTGGAGGGTAATTTTATAAACAAGGCACTTAATTTTATGCACTGAATATGTGCTTAAGTTAAGGGTCGATGCATTTTCTATGTAAGCCACACTGAGCCTGCAAATAGGTGAGGGAATGTGGGATACAAATGCAATAAATAATAATAATAATTTTCTGCAACAAACATGTCTACTTCTTGGCGATATTGTAATTTTTTTATTTTCTATTTTATTTTAGTACACATTGGGCCCCTTTTACCAAGCAGCAGCAAAAGGGGACCTACGCTGGCCTTGGCCCATGTTTTTCACACACACCGAGGCCCCCTTTAACCACATCAGGTAAAAGGGAAGTCTCTCTTTTCAGGGGGGGGGGAGCCCTTACTGTCACCCACCGAGGTGGCAGTAAGGTCTCCTGCGCTAACCCAGCGGTAAGTGGGCAGCGTGCGGCACTACCCGATTACCGTCAGGTACACTCCGGCGATACAAAAATACACTAGGGGTGGGAAGTACCGCAAGGTTGCTGCGGTAGCCCGGTGGTACTTCCTGTTTAGCGAGCGGTAAGACCGTATTGGGCTTCCTGCCGCTTAGTAAAAAGGGCTCACTGTAAATTGCTCAGAAAGTTTACTAATTCGGTAGTATAGCAAATTTAGAGGAAACTTGTAAAGGAGACACATGCCAATACTTTCACTTTGAAAATTACCTCACAGAAAGTAAACACAGATATTTACACCCGTTATTCAGTCTGCACGAATGTCCTGGCTTATTTTACATATATATCCATAAAGTATGCATGCAAATATTAACCCTTCACCAATCCCACTTCCAGAATGTCTTTTGCTTAAGGGGTCCTTTTTCTAAACAGTTTTAGGCCCGTAACACATGGGAAAATGAGCTACTGTGCACTAACCATATCTAAAAAAAAAATCTTTTAGAGGAGGCAACCTATGGGCGGAGAAAGGTGCGGGAGCATTAATCAGTTGGTGTATTTGGATCGCCGCACGCTAACCCCCAGATTCTATAAACGATGTCTAAAAGTTGCGCACGCAAATCTGCACACATATCCGATTTGTGCGTGCAACTTAACTGTTTAACAATCTAAGCAGTGCCAATAAGTGGTCAATAACAAGCAATTATTGTCACAAACTGGCACTAATTAGAATTTTAAGCACGCAACTTTCTAAGCGTATTCTGTAAAGTGGTCCACATGAATTCTAATGCACGGATTACAAAAGGCAGCGTGGTCATGGGAGGGGCATGGGCAGCTCATGGGTGTTCCTGAAAATTATGTGCACTAGTTCACAATATGCCCGATCCATGCTGAATAAGACGTGGGCATTTACACCAGGTTTTAGTTTGCATAAATGCCTGCATCTAAATTTTTGTCATGGGATGGCTGCTACGCGTATTCTATAAAACGTGCCTAGCTTTAGTCAAGGTGTATAGAATATCTCTAACTGTGAGGGGGGGTGGGATGCGTTTTCGGCACCAATTCTTTTGGTGCCATTTATAAAATCTGGCCCCTAACTAAAGCAGAGTTAACACAGGAGCGCACAATGTCTCCTAAATATGAGGCAGCAAGTGCTCCTGTGTAACTTTTCACAGTTAACGCGTGCTCCATGGTACGACCGCACCTTGAGTATTGTGTTCAATTCTGGTCGCCGCATCTCAAGAAAGATATAGTAGAATTGGAAGAGGTGCAGCGAAGGGCGACTAAAATGATAGTGGGGATGGGACGACTTCCCTATGAAGAAAGACTAAGGAGGCTAGAGCTTTTCAGTTTGGAGAAGAGCCAGCTGAGGGGAGACATGATAGAGGTATATAAAATAATGAGTGGAGTGGAACAGGTGGATGTGAAGCGTCTATTCACGCTTTCCAAAAATACTAGGACTAGGTGGCATGCGATGAAACTACAGTGCAGTAAATTTAAAACAAATCTGAGAAAAGTTTTCTTCTCCCAAAGCATAATTAAACTCTGGAATTCGTTGCCGGAGAACGTGGTGAAGGCGGTTAGCTTGGCAGAGTTTAAAAAGGGGTTAGACAGTTTCCTAAAGGACAAGTCCATAAACCACTACTAAATGGACTTGGGAAAAATCCACAATTCCAGGAATAACATGTATAGAATATTTGTACGTTTGGGACACTTGCCAGGTGCCCTTGGCTTGGATTGGCCGCTATCGTGGACAGGATGCTGGGCTCAATGGACCCTTGGTCTTTTCCCAGTGTGGCATTACTTATGTACTTATGCTAATGTGAACATTAGCACGTGACCAGAAAAAAATTATTAAAAAAAAAGAAAGCCTTAAATTGTGAAATGTTAAAACTGAGTTTAGCATGAAGGAAAATCCCATGTTAGAATGCATTAAAGCTCAGATTTCAGCACGCTTTAGTAAAAGGGCCCCTTAGTTTGAGTAAACATATTGGGGGGGGGGGGGCAATTTTACAAGCCCCTAATTTAGGCACATCAGACACCTTCTTACCTAGGAAAATGCTTTGTAAAGTTACCCTCTTAACTGTTGGGACACTCTACATTTTCCCCTCTTATTTCAACTACAGCAACAAAAACATGACTGGGAATAGCAAACATCCTTGAGTACCCGCAATGGCTAGCAGCACACACTGTCCAGAGGAGGTTAACATGTTATCAGGGGTGGACTGACAGTGATCTGGGCCCTTGGGCCCCTAACCACATCAAAAGCGATGAAATTACATGGAAGCTAGGGGAAAGTGGGCTCCCTACTGTTGTGGGTCCTTGGGCACTGCTGTATTGTTTCAATGGTCAGTCCACCCCTACGTGTTACACACACTTGATTTAAGGTACCATGTTAAGCACAGATTGGCCTGCTATGCAGCAGAGACAAGACAGCAGGGGCGTAGCTACAGGGGGCCAGGGCCCCTGCAAATTTCACCCGGGCCCCTGGTTTGGCTGGCGGGGGTCCCCAACCCCCACCAGCCGAAGCCTTCTTCAGCGCGGTCTCTGGCGCAGCCGCGTTTGCTGCCTGCCTCCTGCTCTTCTTTTTTCTTGCTCCTCCTGTGCACAGGAAGAGCAAGAAGAAAGAAGAGCAGGGGGGCAGGCAGCAAACGCAGTTGCGCCGGAGACAGCGCTGAAGGCTTCAGCTGGCGAGGGGTGGGACCCCCGCCAGCAAAGGTATTTGGTTGTGAGGGGGTGGGGTGGGACGAGGCAAGGCGGTAGGGCGAGGCTGTGGGGGTGGACAAGGCGGCGAGGCATGGCAGTGGGAGGGGGGGTGGGGGGCGGGGCGGCACTCAAAATGTGCCCCCAACCTCAGGCTCTGGCCCCCTCCCTCTGTGAGATCTGGCTACGCCCCTGCACAACAGCTTGCATTTCATCAGGAAAAGACAAAGATCACGAAATTAATTAAAAACTATGCTGACCTTGAGCGGTTTAATACTAGAAGGGTAAGCTGAGAATTCAAAGAACAAACAGCAATAAAATGGCAATAATAAAGCCTACCATGTACCTTTGTGGGAAAGGGAAATTTGGAAGGCTCAGCTGTACTAGGCGTGTGGATGGCTGTCAAGGGAGGAGGCCATGAATGGGTCATTTCCTAAGAACAATTAACAAAAAAAAAAATTCAGATAGAAAAAAAGGTGCCACACAATTTTTTTTTCCTTTACAGAATGGAATGCCATAAAACCATGCAACAGCTACTAAAGATGTCCCAGCTTTTTAATAGTTCTTTAAACCTGAATAAGCCACTCATGCTCAGAATAAAAAGTCACAAAGGGTCCAAAAATCCTGCAGATTTTATAAACTTGTGGCTTCTCATCAACTGATACTTCTTTTTTTTTTTTTGTTTGTTTTGTTTCAAATGATAGCAGTGTTATTCAGTCTTCAACCAGGAACAGCTTTTTCCACAATAAAGACTGCCCATAAAGTCGCTGCAATGAAATCAGCATTTCACTTACTCTTACACAGGGCTTCCCAAACTGTAGGCCACAGAGTTTAACATTGTGACTTGGGCAGGCTGTAAACAGTAACATCATCAGCTCCTTGTGTTTCCTGAGGCAGGGATAATAGGGTCAGGGCTGCAGAGAGTTTAAATGCTGCTCTTACATCTAACCCACAGCAGTGGAACAGTGTGTATATCTGTATGTCAGTGTCACTTTTTTTTTTTTTTTTTTTTTACTACATTCATATGTAAAATATGAAGTCTGAGTTTTGAGTAAGTACAGTCTTTCCTTGGCTGAGAGTGAGTGCCTGAACAGCAAGGTTGAACTAGGGTGGGGTGACCAGGGCTTATGCCCCAGGTATCATACTTTTAAATGATGCTTTGGCACAGACGTGCAGGGAGGGGAGGGCAAATTGGAACTTGCATTTTTTACAGCATGCCCCAGGTAATGAATTAGCTGGTACACTACTGCTGTATGATTGAAGGTGAGGTGGGGTGAAGTACTGCTACCTGATCCAGTTTGAGACCAAGCTTTATGGATTCTATCCAAACTGAAACTATATATATATATATATATATATATATATATATATATATATATACTAGTAAAAAAGCCCCGTTTCTGATGCAAATGAAACGGGAGCTAGCAATGTTTTCTTCTGTGTGCATGTGGGAGTGTGTGTGTCCCTGCCCTCTGGCCTCTCTCCCCTCCCCCCTCTGAGTCCTTCACTGTTACAGAGCCAGCGATTTGATTTCGTGCTCTGCTGTTTTCCGTCACTGACTGTGTTACAGAGAGGGCGGGGCAGACACTCATAGGGAAACCGGATATCTCGCCCCCTTCACACTTCCGGCTGGAGGCTTCATAGAACGTTGGTGTTGCTTTTTATATAGATATATATATATAGATATATATATATATACTGTATGTCTGTATGTATTTGTATCTAAATCAAACATATAAATGGCAAGAGGCTTACTCACTCGCAAATACGCAGTAGAGACCCTCTCTGTCCCGCCCCCACGTCAATACGTGATGACGAGGGCGAGACAGAGAGGGAACCTGCGCACCTGCGAGTGAGGGAACCACTGTCGCCACCGCCCCCCCCCCAGGGTTGCCGCTACCGCTCCCCCCACCCACCCGGAGTCGCCGCCGCCACCCACCCTCCACCCGGCCCGGGTACCTGGCTTCACTATTCAAACCACCGGAAAGCAGCACACAGCTCATCTGAGCTGCTGTTGGCCTTCCTTACCTGCCTGTGTCCCGCCCTCGCTGACGTTATGTCACACGAGGGCGGAACACACGCAGAGAAGAAGGAAGGCCGACGGCAGCTCAGATGAGCTGTGTGCTGCGTTCCGGCGGTTTGAATAGTAAAGCCAGGTACCCAGCCCGAGTGGAGGGGTGGTGGAGGGGACACCGGGGGGGGGGGCGGCAGCAGCGACTCCGGGGGGGAGGGGCGGCGGCGGCGGTGATTCCGGGGGGGAGGGGTGGCGGCGACCTATCTGGGGGGGCCTTTCAACCCCCCCCTTCCTTCCTTTACTAGCCCGTTTTTACGGGCTCAACGGCTAGTATATACATATACAGTATATATACGTTCACACACACATATGTACAATTAAAACAGGTAAGACATTTCCAGTCTCACTGCACTAGCTAAAAAACAACTGTTAATTTACATCAGTTTGAATTGCTAGATCATTCTAAATTCTCTTAGCATCTTTCTGTGCTCCTGGTGTGCCTCTTACTGCAGTGTAAGGGTGAGCTACGGAAGGCAGAGGAGTGGGATTTTCATCAGAGACCACCATGCTATGAACAGCAGAATGGGGTGGGCCACTGGGGCCATGGCCCCACCAATATTTTGACCAACACAGTATGAGTACATGCAGAGCTTGCAGGTGCAGCCATAGATTGCCCCCTTCAAATAAAAAAAAGGTGTTCTGCTGCCCCTGCACCAGGCTAATACTACTACTACTATTTAACATTTCTATAGCGCTACAAGGCTTACGCAGCGTTACAGCCACTCCTTCTCTTCTACAAAGTAGGGCAAGAGAAGTGCTGGCATCATGTACCTTACACATACCATCTCACCTGCCAGCCTGCAGTTGCTCAAGCAAGGTTGCAAAATGTTGCACCCTTCTAAAAGTTATTAGCATACAGGTAAAGCAGCTGGCTTCCATATTTCAGTATTGCAGCACCCTTTCGCAGCAATGGTAGAAGAGAATGTAGTACATAAACCTAATTCATCCAAGAAATGCAAGTTTGCTCACCTTCAAAATTTCTTCAACACAATGGACTTCATTGGAGAAGGTTTGCTGTAAAAACAAAAATAGTGATTATTTTTAAAAATTAGGATACCTGAAAGCTGATGTCTTATCTGGCTGAAAAAGAATAAAGCAGCAGGAAGTACCAACGTCAGGGTTAGCAATAAGCATAAACATCTCCACAACCCAAACACTCAAAATTATTGTGCATCAATAAAAAAGGTTACACAACCTTGTATTTGGCAACACAACTGATCTTTGCCAATTCAAGTTACCAATAATTTAAACGCAGTGAAGTTGGTAGTCCTGTTGGAAGTATAATTTGATAACCTATATGCCTTCTAAAATTACCCCACCACAAAATAGGCACACACATTTATATAGTCTCTGAGGCCTGTGCATGTATGTGATAAGAATAAGCACATATCTGCATATTTTATGAAACATGCAAGTAAATGCCAGCTCTTCCCCTGCGCCATACATTTTCTGCTTCCAGAACACCCACACAGCGATAAGCAGGGATTAAAAATTTGGTTCATTTTTGGGTTACACACATTTTTTTCCACCAATTTTTTGTGCATCTTTTCTCTCTGCTTCTAGCAGTTAAAAAATTTACACCATGCATATGAAATTGTACGAGACACTAACAAATAGACATCCCTAATACTTTTTATACATTTAAACCCACATGCCATTTCATGAGAGACCACTTGACCGAGCCAAATGCTGCTCCACAAAGCTCAAGTTCTTCATAAAAAGTTACCCCCTATTGGGGGGGGGGGGGGGGAGGTAATTCATTAACAGTGCAGCAATATATAGGAACCTGATTGGTGCACATACTATAAAGCAACAGTCCTCAAATCCAATCCTCAAGGACCGCAACCTAGCCTGGTCTTCAGGATTTCCATAACGAATATGTATGAGATCTATCTTCATTCATCGCTTCCATTGCATGCAAATAGATCTCATACATATTCATTGCGTAAATCCTGAAACCCAGACTGGGATGTGGACTGAGTACGAATTGAAAACCCCTGCTATAAAGGAAAGCAGGTGCCTACTTTCCTTTAAAGAATACTAGAGTAAACGGGTAGATATGTGCATATGCACTTAAGTGTGAGCACTTATGCCTGCAAAAGAGCTGGCTAAGTGTGTGCACCTATGTTCCACAGATATGAACATAACATAATATTCTATGGGCCCTGTTTACTAAGCCATGTTAGAGATGCATGAGCGTTATTAGGGCTCGCTACCCATGTAGATGCCCATAATATTCCTACAGGCATCTACACAGTTAGCAGGCGCTAATTTTTAGTACACACGAAAAACACTAGCGCACCTTAGTCAACAGAGCCCTAAAGCTAGGCCTGTAACTCTGAGCTCCAGCCCTGCTCTGCTCATCTGCATGCTACATGTTAAGTAAGATATATGGAAAGTTAAAATCACACTGGCCGATATTCAGCCCATAGGAGGCAGACTAGTTAAGTGCCAAAATCAGCACCAAGCACAGATATTCAATGCCCAGGCCATTTCCAGTGACCGACATTGAATATCCGAGTTTTTTGTGGCCGGCTTAAAATTAACTACCTAAGTTCATATTTAGCGCTGGTCGGTTAAATTCATACTGGCCAAAGATAGGACTGCTATTTAGATGGTACGATTTAGGGAGGGAGGTTAGAGGAGGCACCAAATTTTTTGGAAAAAAAACTGGGGGGGGGGGAGGGGGGAGAGGGAAAGGCTTGAAGGTTGCATTTATTTTTACAAATTAATGTACTAGATGAGGGGGAGGAAGAAGGCATATTTAAAGCATCCCAAAATATCTTCAACTTGCATGCCTCTCCAATATTTCCTTTAAAATAATCCCGATCTCCAATTTCATTTTAGCCCTTTTAAGTCATGTTCATTCTTCACCTACATATTTAAGTGAAAATTAGGTTTACCAGAGTATAATCCAACAATCCTGTTGAATAAATCTCAGTTTTGCTCATTCTGACATCATGTTTCAGAGATCAGATAAAATATCTATCCCAGAGAAGGATTTATATCTACTTGAAGAGAAGATGAAGTCCTGCTCTGTCAGATAGTACAATAATTCAAATATCATGCATAACTTTAAGAAAACACTGTGAATTATACTACCTCATATTATATACATCTGATTTGCTTAGCGTAATGTAATATGTCATTGAAAATTTTCCCAAAATACTATTCTGTCCACTGAACATTCTTGAATGTTTTGCTTATTGTTTCCAGGGTCAGTGTCATTAGGACCATAATATGATAACAAGAAGAAAGGCCTCCCCTTCTATTTTAGTATATATTGCTACCCATCCAACCTATCCATCAGTATAATCATCAAGCAACTTGGAGTCAAGACATATCCTGTTTTTAAAACTCTCTGCACCAGCTCTGCCCTCCCTCCCTACACCATAATTGCTCACTCATCCACATTAAAGCTTTAGTGTCATCTTCCTGTTTAAATGGACACATACAAGGTAATAGGCCAGAGTACCTAAAGAACAGATCACCCTCTACATACCTCCAAGGTCACAAGGTCCTCCTACCAAATATCCCTAACCACACCCTCTCCAAAGGACACCACACAATATGGCACCCATCAACAAGATTTTTCCAGAGTAGCCCCCACACTCCCTGAAAGTCTCTACTCAACTCAAGACTCTGTACTTCAGGAAGCAGGTAAAAGCTTAGATCTTCTACCAAGCCTTTAATGGATGAAGCAACTAATTTGCTAGGCTCTTGCACACAAGGACTAACACTGGCTGCACATACTGTAGCAGGCAGTGGGGTGTGTGTGTGTGTGTGGGGGGGGGGGGGGGTTGGGATCTGAGCCTCCCCCCCAGTTTGGGTTCAGGACACCCCAAAGTCTGCTGGTATGGCTAGCGGGAGTCCCCAAGTCCTGCCAGCAGAAGCTTTCCTACAGCGATATTCGCCACTGCTCTGCCTGCCCTACTTCCCCCTCTTGTGGAAGGCTTCTGCTAGCGGACCTTGGGGACCCTCATCAGCCCAGGTATGTGGGTTGCGGTGGGGCAGAGAGCAGTGGGGAGGCACAGCAAAATGCACCCCCCCCCCCCCAAAAAAAAATCGAGGTCTGGCTACACCTCTGGTAGAAGGACTTGTTTATCCACTCCTACCCCAGCTGTGATCATATTTATGACTTCAAGTGCAACTTTGTCCCCTTATTATCTAACTCCTGTTACTCTGACTATATGGTCCACCTCCATTTACTCCGTGCTAGTAAGATGTTTTATTGGATACTATGTTGGCATTTTATGTAGCATACTATAGCATGCTACAATACCATGCTGTATGAATATATTTGCTGCTATAATTTTCTATCATCTATGGCCAGATTGATCATCTTGTACATCGCTTTGGCTGAATTTTTCCAAGAAGATGGTAAATAAATCCTAATAAATAAATTCTATAAAGTACATGCCTAATTTGTATGTGCCAAAATTCCACTTAAGCCCTATACTGTAAGTACATACATATCTTACATAGTACAGGTAAGCATACAAAAGGGTGAAGTCTAAGGATGGCCTGTACTAGGCACCCAGTTTTTGAATTATCCCCATTGAGGAGGTGGCCTACTGATTAACGCAAAGGCTGACAAACCAAGGAACCAAAGCAGAAGTAGAGGATGACACGATGACCTGGCTTAATGCTGATCTGTGAATTGTCCACAGTGTGTTACTATCCGCACTGCAGCACTGTGGAGGCTGCTGCTTTTATTGGCTTTGTATTTTGCACCAGACATCGCTCTTAGTGTCCTAAGTTGTGAATAGTGACCCCCCGAGGTAGGCGGCTGTGTCTGCCGAAACACGACCAATGCCGGGTCCTCTTGTTTTGGTGCTTTAATAAATCCGCTTTGAACTACATCTCCCTGGTGGATTTGGTCATCGTGTCATCCTCTACTCCTGCTTTGGCTTCTGTGTTTGGACTTTGGTAGAGGGTGTCTCCCTGCTTCTGCTTTGGACATTCTTGAGAATGAAGAAAGCCAGGGTTCAGGTCCTACTTCTGACACCACCACTCTCTGTGGACAAGTCACAATCTCCCACTGTTTCTCACACCGGCTATAAGATCTTCAAGGAAAGGACATGTTGAACACTTATCACATGTATATATCCAGTAGCGCTATGAACATGTTAAGTACTAGTGCTGCAATTTTATAAAAACGTTTGCTGCATGTATAGCATGTTTCACATGAAGAAAATGGCTTATAAAATTCAGCAGGTATGTATCTACTTAGAGGTATGTGTGCTCATAAAGGATTATGTGTATTTTTTTTTTTTTTTTACACAATCTGAGAACAAGACGTCCTAGGAATGTAGCTTTGGGGAAACTGAGGTGGACCTAATCTATTCAGATTCTTTTACACCGCTAAATTCCCACAGGGTCTGAAGCAATTTACAATAAAATACATTTACAATACAGTCACATTATAGCAATTACAATCACAGGCAAAATTAAAGAAGTTACAATCGTATATACAGTATGCACACATATTTACACCTGCCTTCAAACTACTTGGAGATGTAACAGGAGTTTATTTATAAACGTGCACAGGGCCCTCTGTTGCCTTTATAAAACAACTAGTAAAAAAGGCCCCTTTCAGACAGAAATGAAACGGGTGCTAGCAAGGTTTTCCTTGGAGTGTGTATGTTTGACAGAGTGTATGTTAGAGTGAGTATGTGTGAGAGCGAGAGTGAATGTGTGTGTGCTCCTCGGAAGAAAAAAAAATGTCTGTGTGCTTGGTTTTGAGTGTATGGGAATGACGGCTGTGTTGGGGAGTGGAAACAGAGATTAACCAATGGGCTTCCTTGCTCGTGTGTAGTAATCGTCGTGCACCATGGCCGGAGTCGGAGAGGAGAGGGAGGGCGGTGGAACGGTGAGCGAGCGGCTGCGGGAGGGTGGGTGAGGGGGACTGTGGGCAGGGGGACAGGGTCCTGCGCCGATGTTGGTTTGTTTTGAGTGTATGGGATACCTGTCTTCGCACAGCTTCGGTCGCGTGTCTCTCTCCTCCTGGGCCCGCCCCTGTCTGACGTCGGTAACCTACGTAGGTTACTGACGTCAGACAGGGGCGGGCGCAGGAGGAGAGAGACGCGCGACCGAAGCTGTGCGAAGACAGGCATCAGCTTTTCTTCTTGCCCGTGCAGCGCCTTCGGACAGAGGAGAGAGGCGCTGCACGGGCCCGGTAAGAGGGAGGGGGGCCCGATGGAGGAGGGGAATGGAGGCGACGACCCCAAGAGGGGGCGGGGCACAGGGCGGAGGATGTCGGGAGGCGGAGCTGAGGGGAGACAGAGTAGTGAGGAAGGGAGGGGGGCCGGGGCTGCTAAAGGTACGTTTGCTTTTTAATAATCCCTTTTGGTTCTTTTGAAGAAATCACAAGCCCGTAAGAAGCCAACTTTTTTTTTCTTAGGATCAATAGACTTTTCACGGTAGCTTGTTTCAGAAAGTAATGCAAAAAGACCCCCAGCAGGGATTTAATGCGCGCATACCAGAGATGTCACAGAGCCATCCGCACACACTCTCATGTAAGAATTAGTAGGAAGACTTGAAGAGGAATTGCTAATAGTGTTGGCCAGACCTAATATCTGGAGATTCTTCTTCGGCAATGCACAAAACTTGGAGATCCCTAGAGCCTAAAAACCTGTATTTTTCATACGGTCTCAGCAAGCTGCCTGCACAAGGCTTCGCGGGTTAACGCCGCAGATTTTATTTTATTTTTGTAAGGAGCGCAGCAGAAGTTGATCAGGTGCTGAGGTGACCTGGGGGAGGGGGAGGGGGTTGTTCTGTCCACTAGTCTCTGTTCATTTTAATGTCGAACGAAATATGATAAAAAAAGCCTGAACTCGCGAACTTCTCTGAGGTTGGAGCTCGCATGCAATATTTTTCACCAGTGCCTCTAGTCTTATATAATAATGTCGGGAGACGGAGCTGAAGGGAGACAGCGTAGTGAGGAAGGGAGGGGGGCCGGGGCTGTGCGAAAACAGGGTTGAAAGATCTTGCAAAGAGTGGCATGAAGTTCTGGGGACCATTCTTCCTCCTGCCCCTGGATTTATTGCCATGAAAAATGTTCTCTGTTGCTGATCGAGAGACAAATGATGAAGCCTTTATTTTTTCTCCTTCTAAGCAACGTGTGTTTTGTTTGCAGTCTGAGGACGGGGATGCATGCCTAGAAAAAAAATATTTTTGAACTCCTTGGGGCTTTGTAGAGGCTTCTGTTTATGGATTGTGCCTTTCAGTTTCCTTTTGACTAATCACAGCGCTATTAGCTCTGCTAATGCGCTGGGATTGGCTCACAGTTTGTTTGTTTTTTAACTTTACTATTTTTCCTGGCACAGAGCTGTCCTAACGAGAGGTCCAGACCTCTCGTTAGATTTCCTGCCTTTTTCCTGCATAAAGGCAATCGGAAAAGGTTAGTGCATCTCGTTTCAATGGGGTTTTCATACTAATTGGTCATCTCCATTCCGTTTTCGTTAGCTGCTGGCTTCCTCGGTAAATGCCCTTTGATGCATGCAACGGATCAAATTTTCCTCGTTGGAGGGTCATTAAAGGCTCATTAAGCTTTAGTGCATCTGCCTCTAGGTCTAGAATTTTTCCTTCTCTCGTCAGCTCCTGTACCAGCTGCTCCATAAAGTTGTCCTTGATTTCATCAAGGAATTTTACCTCCCTAGCGTGCCCCGATGTTACATTTATCTAGTCAATATCGGGGTAATTGAAATCACCCATTATTATCGTGTTGCCCAGTTTGTTTGCATCCCTAATTTCCTTTACCATTTCTGCATCCGTCTGTTCACCCTGGACAGGCGGACGGTAGTGTTCTGTCCTCCGACAGCCTCGAACTAGTTTATAACGTGATCCTAAAATGTGTGTAATGCTTTTACTGTTATTCTCAGTTCTAAGGACTCTCATTGCTGCACTTTCTCACTGCAAAGATACGTGAGCAATGCACTGTGGGTAATGTAGTTCACAGGCAGTGCAACCACACTTGCTTGGCTGTGTAAGAACTGTTACCACTGGTTGTGAGGCTGCCCAGACCTCCTCCCTCTCTCTGCCAAGCTTGGCTCTTTTGTCTTCCTGCTATCATTTCCTGGTCATTCTCACTATCTCTGTCCTGGGAGGTCAGCCAGGTATGACCTTTCCCCCCAATCGAGAGCCGTCCTCTAGGGCCACCCCTTGCTACCCAATGCAGGCTCTGTCCCCATTGGTCTCTATCTGCTCCTCCCTGAGCCTGTGTGAAGCCTCAACACCTCTTTGTCCTTTCAGCCATGAGGCATTCCAACACCAACTAGCCAGAGACATGGAGCATGGATCATCTCATTCCAGACAGCTCTGTCCTGCTGAAACTCCCTGTAACGAACCTGGTTTTTTTTTTTACCTTCAAGATATCTCCTCCCTAATGAGATATCGCACATTCCAGTCACCTAGCTTTGAACCATTTCTACCTGTTCAACTATCCTTCCCCCCCTCTCTTCAGATCTTCACCCCCAACAGCTCTCAGATTAAGGAGTCTCTGTGTCCTGAAGCAGCACCTCAGAACATCTATCTGTGAGTAAATTATCTGTGATTTATTCAATAAAAGAGACTTCATAAAAATAATAGAGACTTCGGGTGATTGGTGTGCCAAGGTTATACTCCAAGATATTGGGGCCTTAAGTCACCAAGCCTCAAGAGTCTTGATAGGTAGTACACTCCTATCACTATCCTTTTCCCCTTTACACATGGAATTTCAATCCACAGTGATTTCAAGAAGTGTTTTCTTTTCTGCAGAATTTTCAATCTATTTGATTCAAGGCTCTCGTTAATATACAATGCTACCCCTCCACCAATTCAATCCACCCTATTACGATATAATTTGTACCCCGGTATGATCTGCAAGGCTTCATTCTGTGAGTAGGACGTCCTGCACGTCAGAAACAGAAGGAATAGGAAGCCTTTTGCGAGGAAGACCTCAGCGGGCAGGGGGTTGGGGTCCCCACCAGCAAAGGTAGGCGGTTTGGCGGCGGGGGGGGGGGGGGGGGGGGTCGACAATGGCTGGCAGGCGGGGGTGGCAGCAATGGGGGGCGGCGGCACGGGGGGGGGGGGCTAAAATGTGCCCCCTCACCTCGGGCTCTGGACCCCCCTCCCGCCGAAGTCTGACTACGCCCCTGATTCTAACCCTCCCATCTTATTTCTTAGGCTCCTGGCATTCGAATATAGACATTTCAAACTATGTTTGTTGTTCCTATTTACATCATGCTTAGTACTTGACAGTATTAATTTGCAATCTTTTGTCTGATTTTTATTTTTATTTAAGGAACCTGATCTACTACGGTCTCTTTTGCAACCTCACTATAAGGATACCCTATCTTCCCTGTTTTGGTGATATATTTGAAAGATACCTTATCCCGAACCATGCACTTTTGAGCGACTGTCGGCCTTCCCCCCATTTCTAGTATAAAAGCTGCTCTATCACCTTTTTAAATGCCAATGCCAGCAGCCTGGTCCCACCCTGGTTAAGGTGGAGCCCATCCTTTCGGAATAGGCTCCCCCCCTTCAACAGAATGTTGCCCAGTTCCTAACAAATCTAAAACCCTTCTCCCTGCACCATCGTCTCCATCCATGCATTGAGACTCCGGAGCTCTGCCTGTCTCTTGGGCCCTGCGCGTGGAACGGGTAGCATTTCAGAATGTACTTATGTACAAAAATATCACCGACACCTAAACGCATGTGCTTATGCAGAGCTCTATGGCTGGTGTAATTGCTTGTGACTCATTTCTGTGTGTGTATTTTCACTGTTACACTACCATTCTAGAAAGAAAAGTAGGTGTCTATGAAGCCCTCCCCTCCATGTCCAGCAATTCTCCCCCTGCCCTCCCATCCCATCCATGTCCAGCGATTCTCCCCTCCCCTCCATGTCTGGTGACTCGCCCCAGCCCCCACCTGCCCCCCTTTTAAACACCCACGTTCCAGTTCAACCGCAGCCCTCACCTGCCCGCCCTCTTCTCCCACAACAGCCCTCCTTTCCTTCCTGCCACCGTTCCTTTAAAACATTTATTTTACCTGAAGTCGCAGCGGCATCAGTGAAAGCGGCAGGCTCAGCTCGCCTCCAACCTTCCCTTTCCTTCTTTCTCAGTGTCCCGCTCCCTCTGTAATTTCCTCTTTCCGCGAGGGTGGGACACAGAGGGAAGGGGAGGCTGGATGCAAGCTGATTACGTATACGTCATTTGCATACGGTTACGAACCCAGCCAGCCATCCAGGGAGGCAGACTGACCAATTATTATATAGAGATACCCCATACTGTAGTGCCTTTATAAAACACATATAAAATAGAGACATTCTGAGAATTATTTTTACCATTTTTTTAAATGAGTGCCTGTAAAATTACTCCTTTGATTTACCGTAATTTTCTTTACAGTGTTTTGAAACTTAATTTGGTACCTGCAATTATTACAAAATATTGTCACAGGTTGAATACTCATTAAGTATGATCACGTATCTTCTCTTCTAGCTGCTCAACATTAACTCCCAGTGTCTTTCAGTATTCATCTCAAGTTATTAGTTACTACAGAGTCCTTCAATCACTAATACGACTGACTAGATTAGAAACTGGTTAACTGGAAAGCAACGAAGGATAGAGGTAAATAAAGTTCACTCTGAAGAAAGGGGTGTTACCAGTAGTGTGCCACAAGGAGGGTTCTTGGTCCAGTTCTTTAGCATTTTTGTAAGTGATATTGTGGAAGGGCTGTTTGGTAAAGTGTGCCTCTTTGTGGATGACACCAAAATATGTAACAGAGAAGATACCCCTGATGGTGTGGATAACATGAGGTGGGATCTAGCAAAGCTTGAAGAATGGTCTAAAATTTGGCAGCTAATATTTAATGCAAAAAAAAAAAAAACCACAGGATTGTGCACTTCGGATGCTAAGATCCAAGGGAGTGGTACAGTATAGGGGGTGAAATACTGCTGTGCACAAAAAAAGTGAGACTTGGGGGTGCAATCACAGTGCTCATTTTCAAAGCTCGTACACTTAAAACGTTACATAGCAATCTATGTAACTTTTTAAGTCTATGTGCTTTGAAAATGGGTCTCTATATCTGATAATCTTAAGGTGACAAGGTGACAAAACGAGTAGAAAAGGTGACGGCAAAAGCCAGAAGGATGTTTAGGTGCACAGGATGAGGAATGGTCAGCATAAAAAAGGTGGTGATAGTTCCAATCTATAAGTCTCTGGGGGAGACCTCATTTACAGTACTGTGTACAGATCTGGACACTGCGTCTTCAAAAAGATATAAACAAAATGGAATCTGTTCAGAAGGCAACTACTTTGTCAGTACTGCTTAATTCCCTTTAAATGCATGCTGCTGCTACTACGAGCCCATATAAACCATGGTATCCGGCATCCTATACACAGATTCTCTCCCGATTTCAGGACACATAAACAGCATTATGCATGGTTGTACCCACTTTGCTGCTCTGCTCAGTAAGATTTGCGCGCTCTGTAGGTTCTCATATTAGAATAGTAAACACGTCAGTAAAAGCACTCCCCACCCCTTGAAGAAAAAGCAGACCACAGAGTGGCCTACTTTTCTTACAGATTAACAGTATTTACTGAAGAGATGAAAATAAACTGACCTTCTGGAACAACTCTCCTCCCTCGGTAAACACGCACCCATTTATGATATGCTTCTTTTACTGTGTTTGCTTCCCTAATTTTTAAATGATCTCCCTGGAACAGTCCTTTCCGCTTATTCTTGTTATTTCACTATGTATGCAGGGATGCTAAAATCTTGGGTGCTAGAACCTGCTGTTAGGCGGCTGACCGTCTCTGCTACACACATAGCTTAAAAACCTGCATCAAAAAGCACATATTGCCTCAGGTACAAACCAAGATTGTGACAGAGAAATATCCAGAGTACCTGAATGTAACTCACCTTGAGCTACTACTGAAAAAGGTGTGAACAAAATGGAAATTAAAAAGAAAATAAAATAAAAACTAAAGTAAACTTAGGAGGGGGGGGGGGGGGGGGAAACAGGCCTAGAAATAATGACATGACAAATAAGGAAACTAGGGAGCTAGGTAATAAGTTTTGTTTGTTGTACATTACTCCTTTATAAGAATGTTTACATTTCCTGTATGTCTTGAATCTATCCATCTCAGCAGCAAAGCTCTTTTCTAAGAATGGTAACACAAGCTAACTCCTGCTCATTCCCTCTCTCTAGGCTCTTTCTTGTGCTGGAAATTAGCCTCATGCCTGCCCAGCATTTAATAAGTACATGCATCTGTTTCAATCAACATTTCCCACGCCATATCATGTCATTTTCTTCAAACCCCCAGAAACTTCAGGGTTTTTTTCCTGTGTCATAAATAATGCACATTCTTTAAAAAAAAAAAAAAAAAACCACTCATTCTTTATGACATAGTCCAAAATGGGAAAAAACCAAAATAAATAAAAGGAAATGTATTTATTTATTGGGATTTATTAGCTGCCTTTATGAAGAGATTCACCCAAAGCGGTGCACAGCAGGTATAGTTTTAAATAAAACTTACGTTATTTATTTATTAGCATTTATTTACCGCTTTTTTGAAGGAATTCACTCAAGGCGGTGTACAGTAAGAATAGATCAAACATGAGCAATAGGCAATTACAGCAGTAAAAATATTCCAACAACAATACAAAGTATGGCATGGTATACTACTTACAATGTCAACACACTACATAATAGAGCATTATAATTGATAGCGAAGGGTAAAGCAAAGAAGTAAAATATAAGTAGGTAAGAAAGTAGGAAGAGTTAATTAGAAAGTAAGGTGATTGATTTAAAGAAAGTTGCATGTGAGGTCAGAAAGATGGTTAAATATTATCTCAGCTAGGGTAGGAGTGGATAAACATGTCCCGCTGCAGTTTGTGCAGCCCGAGTCAATCCTTGTGTGTGTGAGTGAGACTAACAAGATAGTTACTTCTTCCATTAAAGGCTTGGTTGAAGAGCCAAGCTTTCACCTGTTTCCTGAAGTAGAAATAGTCTTGTGTTAAGCGGAGCCTTTCAGGCAGTGCATTCCAGATTGTGGGGGCTACTCTGGAGAAGGCTCACTTGTGGGTATCACATCATGCAATGTCTTTTGGAGAGGGTGTTTAGTGAAAGTCCTTGGGAGGACCATAGTGTCCTTGGCCCTGTGTGGAGGATCATCCTATTTTTCAGGTACTCAGGGCCATTTCCTTTCAGGACATATTAATGTTAACAGCATAACAATAGTAAAATAACCAAGAACAAACATAATGAGGTAAACTTGAAAACAGTACATTAAAACCTTATAATAGAACTATTGTGAAACTTTAAAGTTAATAAATATAAATAAAAGAAAAAAAAAAAAGAAAATAAGATGAAACCTTTTTAAACAAGGAGGCCAAAACCACCTTCTTCAGGTCAGGACAGTATACTGTTTTTCAGTGGTGTGCTGGAGCCGGCTCGCACAAGCCGGTTATTGACGGAGCCAGGTAGTGAACAAATATCTGGGGGAGGGGGGTTCTCCTCCTCTCTCCCTCGGCCCCCACCCACCCATGAGTCCAGCATACCTCAGCTTCATCATTCCCCCTCACCGCCGTCTGTCAAACATTACTGTTCCAGTAGCGCTAGTGGTAGCACACTGTGGCCAACCCAGAGCCTTTTCTCTGCCAGATCCCACCCACACGTAAACAGGAAGTTGCATCAGCGGGGCAGTACACAGCAGAGACAAGCCTCCAGGTCAGCCAGGCAGTGTGTTACCGCTCGAGCTGCTGGAACAGTAAGGATTGAAGGATGGCTGGTGAAGGAATGGAAGCTGAGAGGTATGAACTTGCAGAGGAGTGGGAGGGAGATGATGCTGTGTTTGGTTGAGAAGAGGAGGCAGTATGAAGTTAAAAAAAAAAAGTTGAAGCTAATTAGGTTTGTGTTTCCCCTTTCTGCGCAGCTGTCTTCACCGTTAAACTCAAAACGAAAGCAAGCAAACTTATGAGCTGTTGCGTCTACGTTATCGTTCTTTATTGTTGGTAGCTTTTTTATTTAATCTCACCTATATTTTCAAGCATGCCAGCTTTTGCAGCATACAGATGTACACAGAGGTCAGAGGAAGTATAGTAATGGAATAACTTTTCTTAGATAAAGTAGTAATTTGTTATAAATCATAATCAGTATGTCATTTAGAGGGGCTAGTTATAGGGACACCCTAGCATGTGCTATATTTGTGCAGAGATTTTTTTTCTCCTGGTAAAGGGCCATTAAAACAGATATGTTATAAGAATCAGGTGCTCAACATTCAGAGTTTCTATCTATTTATTTAGTTATTTATTTATAACATTTAAATCCCACATTAAAAATTAATTAGGTTGAAACCTGGGAGCATTAAACAATTGTTTTTCCTTTACCTAGATCAAAAGATGGTTTGTGGGAGATTATTTCTTTTGTTTTGTTGGAACGCAGTGGTATATTATTATAGAAAAGCACTTAATATTGTTTATTACTACTATTTAAAAGAAAGAGATTGAATAGGGCAAAGCTACCTTTATGCAGAAATCCAGAATCAGTCTAAATGTGCCAACAATTTCCAGTTCTCTAGTATATATTTATTTCTTCTTCAAGCCTGTTTGGTTGTAGAAGGCATGTTTTTTGTGGGACGGGGGGGGGGGGGGGGGGGTTAATCTTTGTCTCCTGGATGTGTGTTTATATATAGATGAGTCCTGGGAATAATGACGGTTAAGGGAAAACAGCAATATAACAGCTGGAGCTGAATTATATTTATGTTCCCACAAAGTTAATTATTTTCAGTGGAAATTAAAATGTTGGCTGCCTGCTATGTGAATATTCCATCACTCTTATTATTGCTATCAAGTATTAAATAATTAGGGCATATGCCATAAAACATAGATTGTTTATATTAATTTATCTAGACCTTACATGCACATGGTATTGCTTGATATACCCATAGGCAAAACCTAAAGGTGGTTAAACAATTTGGTATAAACTGTGTTGTTTATGACCTTACTTGTTTTGTACTCCTTTTGGTCCTACTGATCTGTACATCTGTTGTGTTATTTTGTTGTGGAAACAGTCAAGTGGGCTTAAAGGAAGGGAGGGGAATACGGGAGGGCAAGGGTCTGACTTTGGTCTGACCCAGTATGGCTACTAAAGGTTCTTGGGGTTGCATGGCCGTATGGAACTTACAGTAAACAATATTGTATATTTTAATATTATTTGTAAATTGGTTGCTACACTGTATCTTTGTACCAATAAAACGTACAATAAAGTTACGTATATATATATTGCTTTTTTTTTGGGGGGGGGGGGGGGGGGGGGGGGGGAAAGCCTGTTAAACATTTACCAGCACACCACTGCTGCTGTTGCAGTATGTTTGTCCTGACTTAAGGAAGGAGGTCATAGCCTTCAAAGCTAGTCAAATTCTAGTAAATGACAAGGGCAAATGAACAAAATGGACATTTTTGAGCTGTTGACCCCTAGTGGTAAAACCAGAAAATCAGCTTGTGTTAGTCTGATGGCCCGGTGATAAATGTAAATTGACCCCACAAACTCTGGGAAATTTTTATAAAAAAGACATTTCCATGCATAAACGTTACCTGTTAGTAATAAATATCCTGTTATTAAAACATCCGTGGTACCTGATGATTAGAAGATGGCCAAAATAATACAAATTTTTAAAAGGGCTCTGGGGGGGAAAGGAAATCATAGAGGCAGAGGTGACTGCTTGCAGTGATAATCTGAAGCTAAATAAAGTGCTGGGGCTAGATTTTTTTTTTTGTTTTTTGCTGTTTCATATAAGGTTTTTAAGAATGTCATACCCTGCCACTGGTGACGCTATTTAACACAGAAGGAGAACTGCCTTGTACAATGATGCATGCATCCATAACAATGAAAGGGAAAAATCCCTTGAATTGTGCCTCCTATAGCACCATCTCATTATTGAATACAGATGTTAAGATTTTAGTGGCACTATTAGTTCTGCAGCTGGCAGAGGTGCCTCCTTGCCTATTGCAAGATCAGTTGGGATTTGTACAGGGCTAGCACGGACCAGATAATATTTGTAAGACCCTGAATTTGGTATGGAGGACCCATCAGGGAGGAATTCCTCTACTGCTTTTGAGTTTTGATGTGAAGGAAGCATTTGCTAGGGCGAGTTGGAATTTTCTATTTGAAGCAGATAAGGGTGAGGTATAACAGAGAAGAAGCCACAATTCAAGGTAAACAGGGTGTTATCATTATTCTTTCAGTTGAAGTGAGGCACACTCAGGGCTGCCCCCTTTTGCCCCTGCTGTTCGCCCTGGATATGGTGCCATTTGCAGAGGATTCAAAAGAATGTTAACAATGCATTGGGGGGGGGGGGGGGGGACGTAACCAGGGGAGGAGAGAATACATATATAGTAGTCTACACCAATTGTGTGACGTGATGTTGACTGTGGCAGATCCCAGGCTCTCCTTGCCTAGTATCAGAGGGGGCGGGGTAACCAGGAGAGGGAGGGAGGGAGGGGATGACCCTGGAACTCGGAGGGAGGGAGGGAGGGGACGACCCTGGAACTCGGAGGGAGGGAGGGAGGCACTCATACTCTGCCTACGGCCTGCACCGAGACTTCCTCCCAGAACCATCCCACCCCTTCTAACACAACTTCCTGTTTTGTGAAGAATGGGATGGTTCTAGGAGGAAGTCCCAGTGCAAGACGCAGGCAGCCTATAAGTGCTGCTGGTGCAAAACAAATTTCATGGCTGTGCCACAGATGTAGGGGATTGGCCACAAAGCAGTAAAGATTTATCGCCGCTCATCTACAGTATTCTAAGAGATGGTAGGGAACTCCAGCATAGGTTTGTGGGAAATTGGGGAAAAAAAACAGGGAAGGTTTAGGATAGGGAGACTTGGGAAGAGATCATTATGAACACTGGAAAAACCTCAATATCTAGCATAATCCTAGGGAATGGTCATTACTCTTAGGTGGTATGAGATACCACTATAGAGTACTTATAGGTGGTATCTTATACCATCCAGCTGTAGAAGTTATACACCAGTAGTTCAAGCCTACACTAGAGAAGTTGTGGGAGTGTGGGTCAGTGTTGCACATTTGGTAGAGTTGCTTTCTGGAGACAGGTGTGTGGGTGGACAAAAAGTTGCAACTCAAGTGGAACTATCACGTGACTAAGCATGTATTGTTTAAGCTACCAGTCCCAGGTATTCAGAAGGATCAGGGCAAACTGATTTGACATTTGATCATGGTGGTGCATGTTGTATGGCTAACCTCACATACACAGAATGGGTAACCAGAGTGAGAAAACTAAATGTCATGGAGACACTGATAGCAAGGATGTGACAAAGAAACTCCTTTGGGAATGGGATGTCTTTGGGCATGGTTGGGTGGGGGAGAAGGAGTTGAACTGCAGATGGGGTTATCCCCTTGGTGGGAAGAAAGGAGTGGTGGGATGCAAAGAACATCTTCCCAGTCTATGTGGTAGAGATAAGGACTGTACCTGAATTTAAAAAATCATGAGACAAGCATAGAAGATCTCTAAGGAGGAGGAAGGGTGATACAAGCACAGCCCTAATAGTCTAATAAGATCTGCACCCAAACATTTCAAAACAGACCTCACGAAGCACGTAAATCACAGGCTTCAAAATGGGCTCTTTCCCACGGATAAAGGAAATATCCTACTTACTCCGCTACCAAAAGATGCCAAGAAAAGCACAATGGACCTAACCAACTATCGCCCAGTAGCATCTATTCCACTTATAACTAAACTCATTGAAGGCATAGTGACGAAACAACTTACTGAATACCTAAATAAACACTCAATTTTACACGAGTCTTAATCAGGATTTCGGTCAAATCACAGCACCGAAACTGTTCTAGTGTCCGCATTGAACTAATTTAAACATGCAATTGCAACTGGTAACAACATACTCCTCCTACAATTCGACATGTCCAGTGCCTTTGATATGGTTAATCATTAAATACTATTACATATACTGGAATATTTCGGAATAGGACGCACAGTTCTCAAATGGTTCAAAGGATTCCTGACCACAAGATCATACCAAGTAACAACGAACGCGGACAGATCACCTCCATGGATACCTGAATGTGGAGTCCCCCAAGGATCCTCCCTCTCACCAACCTTATTCAACCTGATGATGATACCTTTAGCCAAACTGCTAGCCAATCAAAACCTCAACCCCTACATATTTGCAGATGACATCACAATTTACATCCCATTCAAACAGGATCCAAATGAAATCACCAATGAGATCAACCAAAGCCTCCAAATAATGCACACCTGGGCAGATGCATTCCGACTGAAATTTAATGCAGAAAAAACACAATGTCTTGTACTCACCTCACAACATAACACACAACACTTCTCCACTAAAATCACACCTTACTGTTCTCTTCCTGTCTCACAAAACTTGAAAATTCTTGGAGTCACCATTGATCGGAACCTCACTCTCGATGCCCACGTGAAAAACACGACGAAAAAGATGTTCTGCTCCATGTGGAAACTTAAAAGAGTAAAACCTTTCTTCCCGAGATACATCTTCCGTACCCTGGTACAGTCAATGGTAATAAGTCATCTGGACTACTGCAACGCACTATACGCGGGCTGCAAAGAACAGACTATCAAAAAACTACAAACTGCCCAGAATACTGCCGCCAGACTCATATTTGGAAAAACTAAATATGAAAAGTGCAAAACCCTTAAGAGAGAAGCTCCACTGGCTCCCACTTAGGGAACGCATTACGTTCAAGATCTGCACCTCGTGGACCTACCTCCAAGAAACGCCACAAGATCATCCCGCAAATTTCTCAACCTACACTTCCCCAGTTGTAAAGGACTAAAATACAAGCAGATGCATGCTACTACCTTCTCGTACTTAAGCGCGCAATTATGGAATGCATTGCCTACAGACCTGAGAAGAATCGACAAAACAACTATCTTTCGCAAAGCTCTGAAGACATATCTGTTCAACAAGGCATACAATGAGAAGCGATAACCACACTAATCCACCTTATAACCCACTCAGTTAAGAAAACCCACCGACTATCCCTTCCTTCTTCTTTCTTCCCTTACTTAATCTCTTCACAATACTATATGTATCTGTTATCCTGTAATGACAATGTTATCAAAATTTATGTAAGCCACATTGAGCCTGCAAATAGGTGGGATAATGTGGGATACAAATGCAATAAATAAATAAATAAAAATCGCTAAGGGAGAGGAAGGGTGATACAAGCACAGAAAACCTCTAAGGAAGAGGAAGGAATTGTAGAGCTTAGTAGTTGATATGGATGGGCAGACTGGATAGATAATATGTGACCATCTCTGAAAAAAAGCTGACTAAAGTGTCCAAATACAAAAAAATGAGTTTTCAATTAGTTCTGTTAGAGCAAATAATTAGTACTACAACAGTCCAAGCCTTATCCTTCTGTGTGAAAAAAATAAAGTTACAGAAGTCCAAACATATAACTTTTGCAGGCTGGTTATGGAACCAGGACATGAAAAAAAACAGCCAATTCTCAACATTTTGGATCTGTTACTTTAGTCACTTTTTCCCCAGAGACAGTCACATATGGTCTTTACCTGCTATAATTTTATATGTTTCTATGATTTTATGACTGCCCAAATCACACTTCCTTTGTAATCATTTAAAGATGTGGATGCTACACAAGGCTTCTGAAATGGCCTCCTCGGTGTATCTGGATTTTAAACAAAGTACCTCATGACAGACTCTTGAAGACATTAAAAAGTCATGCGATAGGAGGCAAAGTTCTCTTGTAGATTTATAGGAGCAAACAAAACACTATGAAGCACTATATGTGTTCTCATATAACATAGATATACGGGATTATAATACATGGCACTATCCAGCATTAGCAACCTGATCTTAAGATGCAGACTCAGAATTATTCCAATTTTTGTTGCTAAAGCCTGTTATTTGCTGAAGCTGTGTCCTTTGCTTATAGACTAAGATGCTGACAAGGGTCCTGATATGCTAGAACAACAATGTTGTTATCAGCATCGAATTCATGGCCAGAACAGCCAATAATTGAAATTACCCTTGCACTTGGAGAGACGCTGTGGCTGGCAAATTACACATTGTTTATGAAACCCTGGCTTCTTAACAAACCAACCCCATCAATGTGGAGCCAGTAAAAAAATGTTGGGACCCCAGAAGTCATAATAATGGGGATAACAATGTCAGAATGTATGTCATTAGCATAGCTGCAGCCTGTGATTTCTGTATAAAAAGGGGAGCCTATCTGAGGCAAAAGGTTGCTGTGTCAACATTCCATCCAGAGAGCAGACTGTGCTGAATCTGACTGAATAAGGAACACACTGCCACCTGCTAGAAGTCTGCATCAGATTGTATGTGTGCCATGGGCTCAGTGTGACTCTTACTAAGCAGTCTTGTTAGGGATTTATGTGTGTTTACTCTGAGCTGTTTCTATGATAAGACTTCCTGTGTCTTTATTCTTGCCTTCTGTGCACATTATCTTTGCTGCTATTGTAAATAAATGCACACACTGTTTTTATAATACTTGGTTGTGTAGTTAGTTCTTTCTATTATTTAGGGCATAGTGAGCTTGGATCTAAGGATAAGAGGGAACACATTTGCTTCTGACACTTCACTCACTAAAGCTGGTACTACCAGAGACCTATTCCTGTTAGAATTTATGCTAAGTGCCAGGTACCCCAATAAAACCCCCAAAAGGGTTGTATTTGTATGCACCCAGAGATTGCTACTAGTTAAAATGAAATAGAAATTAAGACTATATGATCTGTTTTCTCAAAAGTAAAGGGTTGTTCCTTGGGGATCCATACTGCCACTGATTTTTTTAACATATTTATAAATTATCTGGAAATGGGGACAATGAATGACAATTAAATTTGCAGATGACAAAAATTATTAACATTTCTTAAATTAAAAGCAGACTGAGAAATTGCAGAGAACCTTGTGAGACTGGGAAACTGGGCATCCAAATTGCTGATGAAATTTAATGTAGACAAACACAACATAATGCACACAGAGGCTTGAACAAAAATAATTTCCAGATGTACCTGGATAAGTTGCCTATTTTGTTATGAACTCCAGAGTAAAGCTCTCTTTGGCACAATGCAAGTTTAACGGCAAGTGTTAGTAGTAAATTTGAGAGACTGAGATCATACTCCACAGACCATGGAGCTTAGTAGTGAGGTTTAGGTCATGTTATGCGCAAAACTAATCCATTTGGAGAAATTGCCTCCTATTAAAATAATCCAAACTATTGTTATATGATACTAGGTTCCTCTTTAGGAATCAAAACCCAGAAAAGGACATAAGCATTATTGTGGATCATTGCTTATGGCAAGAGGTAAACAGCATGGAAACTATCTACTATTTGGGATCCTGCCATGTATTTGTTGGTTCAGTGTTGAAAACAGAATATTGGACTTCTCGTAACTTTGTTCTGACCCAGTCAGACAATTCTTATGTTCATAAATGACTTAAAATTTCATCCTATATTCTGAATTTTACCCATGGCTAAGAAAATCCTTCAATTACTTTAACCATTAACATATGAATAAAACAAAAACTGTATTGAAAGATAATGAGCTTCCTAATTTTATTTTACTATCACTGTAATCACATAAATAGGTCACTGCTTTAAAATAATTCAAGAAAATGTTTCCTTATTTAAGTGAAAGCATTACTACTGATCTTTGCACAAACAGAAATTAAAGACAGGAGACACTCTATCTTGTAATTCTCTGCATATAAGAAGTTGCTTTTACAGCTGTGTCCCCGATGATGCTCTGTGTTGTTCATACAGGTGGTTTTCCCCAGACTCCAGATGTAGCCAGGCAGTACATTTAACAGTAATAGCTAGACTGATTAACCCCTGTGCATATTTTCCAGATTAAACTACCATCTGTACAAGTTCCAGCTCGAATTTCATCACAGCATGCTAGTAACAAATTTTAGCTAAATCCTGCGGACTCCATACTGCACCATCTTGCCACCTACACTGACATTCCTTTCCAAACAGCCCCTAATTATGCCAGTCAGCCTCACTTAAAGACAATAGATCTTGCACTGCAAGCAAACACAGAAAGTAAACCGAGGTGGGGCATTTTTATATTTATTTTATTTATTGGGATTTATTAACCGCCTTTATGAAGAGATTCACTCAAGGCAGTGTACAGTAATTGAACTATCAGAGAAAAAAACTCATCCCGTAATGAGAGAAACAGGGATGCTAATGCCATTCCTACACCTAATCCACACTTATATTCCTGGCACCTTGAAAAACCTTGAAGAAAAGGGTAAGGCAAAATCCCACATCGAAGTTTACAGCAGGTTTATTGCTAAGAGCTTCGAGTCATTTTGTAGTTGTACATTAAGTAGGGTAAAATTATTGTAGTTCATAATCAGCAGCAGTTAGCTGGGTAGGAGTCACTCTCTTGCTAACCAGGTCCACTGCAGTTATTCAGCAAACACTTAACTGGAGAGTGCCACAGAATTTCTGCACAGATTGCCATGACACTATCTGGTCAGTGGTGGGGTGGACCAGAGGCTAGAGCGAAGGCAGAGCTGGGAGTTTTCTGATACTCGGATAGCCAGAGCAGTCCTATCCTGCATGGATAGATATCCAGGTATCAGTACTACTACTACTTAACATTTCTACTGAATATCAGCGGTACCTGGATAACTTCTGGTGGCCAATGATGACCCAGATATTCAGCAGTGATAGCTGGATATGACCCAGCACTGAACACCTGGATTTAAATCAGAACGCAGAAGCCAGCGTTTAAAAAAACTAAAACAAAAGAAAAAACGTCAACTGCTACAGGCTGAATTTTGACCGGGTTATTTTTGTGTTGGGCCAAGGACCAATGCCTTCCCATTGCATTTGGACTAAATTAGGCACAATGATCACCTTAATGAGCTAGCAATTTTTATCCAGAACCAAATCCATCTATATATATGAGAGATGCTTTTGTGGGCAGACCTGAATAGCAGACCATGAGTGGCATTTTCAATATGATGTTCAAATGGTGAAAAAATTTAAGTTCATAATGGAAGAAATAAACAAACATGTTCCAATATTCAAAATTACACACACAAAAAAAAAGTTTAGAAAGAGGATGCACTGCAAACATCAGATGTTTTGGAGATAAACATCTCCGTCAATCGGAAATACACTAGGCAAAACGTGCAATGACTGTACTGAGCTCCTACACCTCCGGTGCCTCAGGCACAGGAGAGAAATTTTCAAGCACCAGCACCTGCCACCCTCAGCATCTCAAAGAGGGCAAGGAGATCCATTAGAGGCAGCCTGGAAACGTGAATGTGAAGCAGTACCTGCACCCCCCCCCCCCCCCCCACACACACACACACCAAGATCTCAGCACCACTCATGTGCAAGCACAATACACAGGCAGGGGGGTCACATATCATGAGCTCCCTTTGCTGCTGCAATACATGTTATTGAAATTTTCATAAGAATTAAAAAAAAAACAACATGTGACATCAGAATGCCCAGAATATTCTAAGACAAGTAACTATGGGGGTCCCTCCACTAACCCTTCAACGCAGAAATGAGGGCCTGCACATATCTGGAACCCTTCCTCCCTCCTCCCAGCGCCAACATGCTGCTCTATGCCTACATACTATTGGGAATGTTGGCAGCAGCTCACTAAAGTACAATGAACCACCCCAAGACACACACTGTTTACCCTACTGCCCACCCCCATCTCCCAGAACCAGTGCACACATATGCTCCACAGAAAGGCTACCATGTCACCCTCTGACCCCATTGCCACCTCAGCTCACACAGCACCTATGCCTGTATACTGCATACCCATCCCCCTCCCCTCACCCCCATCTGGCTGTAGCCATCTATTACAGGCAACGTTAGGAGTATTGCACAACATGTCATTAAAACAATTATGTATGTGACACCAAAAAGACCTATCACCTGTACTTTGTCTCCATCAACTTTAGTTTTGTAGGAGATTTGGCATCCACAGGGGGTCTTGAGGTGCTCAGGTGCTGCTACAGGAAGATATAGTGTGAAGACCCAGGCTTCATCTGGAACATGAAGCAGCACATCAGGGCCCGACTTAAGTACCATTGATATTTCACCCTTATAACAGCACTGTCCTAGATCAAGGCTTGAGTATGCAGCTAGCCCCATATCAACTAGAACCTGCTGAAGTCAAATGCAAACCTATGAGACGGCATAGAAAGGAAGGAGGAGGGGAAATATATATTTCCGACAACCTGAAAATCCTTGGAGTGACACTAGACAACACCTTTCGCTCGAAAATCACGCTAACTCCACTACAAAGAAAATGTTCAATATGATGTGGTTACTGAAACGAGTAAAACCCTATCTTCCCCTGAAAACTTTCCGGAATTTGGTGCAATCCACAGTACTTACCCATGTCGACTACTGTAATAGTATTTTCTTAGGTTGCAAGGGCCATATCCTGAAAAAACTTCAAACTGCCCAAAATACAGCAGAGAGACTCATTTTTGGCAAATCACGGTTTGAGTGCGCAAACTCCTCCGTGTAAAACTTCACTGGCTCCCTATCAAAGAGTGAATCAACTTCAAAGTCCACACATTAATCCACAAGATTATCCACAGTGAATCTCCGGGCTATATGCTCAATCTGATTGATCTTCCAACCAGAAACATGTCTGAATCTTCGCGAAATTAGCTCAACCTGCATTACCCCAATTGCAAAGGACTCAAGTACAAAACCTATTATGGATCCATCTTCTCCTTCCTAGGCAGCCAACTCTGGAATGCCCTCCCCAGACCTATCCAATCAATCTGTGACTATCTACCCTTCCAGAATGCACTAAAAACCCATTTATTCAAGCAAGCCTATCCAAATGACTCAGACTATTCTTATGAATCCATCTACCTAACACATATCCATGTGACAACGACATTGACCCAGACTATATCTCCCACCTTACTCCCTTCTCCATTGCTTATCTCTACCTACTCATCTCTTCTATTATTATAGTATATTTAACCTTTACTTTCTCTAACCTGCTTTGAGTGGGAAAGCGCGGGATACAAATGTAATAATAAATACATAAATATGTTGGAGAGCACCCTCCATTGACCAAATCAAAAGTGGGCAGCATGTCACACACAGCTATCTAGCAGGATAAAACAGTAACCAGAAAGACCCATTGTGGGAATCAAATCCACATCCCCTGCATTGAGGGGCCACAGCCTTAACCCCTACTCCACACACATACCTGACAAAGGATTGTGCAATGAGGACAGTACACTGACCACAGAGGGTTGTGTGAGCACAAGTTGACACCCAAATGGATGGCCTCTCATGGCCCAGACCCTTTATTGATTGTATATAGCATTGTGAGGTCTAAAGTTAAGTATGCTACCCTGTGAAACATTCAAGGCCCAAGCTGGGGCCCTTCAAACCTCTACATGATAGTGGCACACAAACCGCTCTTTCGGGAAACTATCACCTATGTGCACCCCTCCCCGCCCAATCACTCGAACAGCATGCCCAATTATTACGGGGTGATGTGTAGCTCCTGGTATCTGTGAGAGCCCCAAGTGAGCTAGCCTGATTACATCACTGTCCCCCAAACCTAGGTTTCCCATCTTGCAGTATGTAAGCTGTCTTTCTCAAAGGGGACCCCCAGCACAGGTGACCAAAAGGATGGGAGCATCAAACTGGGTCCCCTGCCATCTCCCAGCCAGCTGTAGAACACATAGGCATGGGGATGCACGCACACACATACATACCTGACAAGAGCTGTAACAATGGCCCCAGCCATGCAACATTGCAGAAGCATACTACCTCTCAGCCAGTGCCTGGTCACCTAGAGCCCTCCAGCAGGGCCAGGACCCATCTTGCATGCCCATAGGGAGACAACCCTTTCAGTGGACAAACAAATAATCACATCAGCGGCTCCAGGTTTCCCTGCTATGTCATCTCATTGGTACCACAGATGTGGAGGAGTGGCCTAGTGGTTCATGCAGTGGACTTTGATCCTGGGGAGCTGAGTTCGATTCCCACTGCAGCTCCTTGTGACTCTGGGCAAGTCACTTAACCCTCCATTGCCCCTGGTACAAATAAGTACCTGAATATACTATGTAAACCGCTTTGAATGTAGTTGCAAAAACCACAGAAAGGCGATATATCAAGTCCCATTTCCCTTTCCTGGGTTAACAACCAGCAGCCCCCAGCTGTCCCTGCCTTCAGACAGCCAGCTACACCACTATGCAAGCCATGTAGGATGTGTTGATCTACAATTGCAAACCTTTCAAACACACAGGTCACCCTCCAGCTGACACACAGCTTGCCCTAGAACAGCTTGCTCCAGAACAGCCTGCAGCTAAGAGGTGGTAATGGACCCTGACACCTGGGAAGTGCCCCTCACCCTATGATGGGTGCAGGGGAATGTCCAGGAGGAGGAGAATCTTTGAAGGGACATGCCCCTACCAGAGGGGGAAGAAGGGGTAGAGGAAGGGCCCTCCACTCCAGGCAGCAATGCAGCATGGGGCTGCAGTTGAGCCCCACTCCCCAACTCTCCTGGCCCAGTCATTGCAGCATGAGTCCTCAGCCTAGTTAGTCCTCTCCTATTTCATTCTAAAGTGCAAAGACTTCCTTTGAGAACAAAAGTCCAAAGACAAGATAGGTCAAAACACACAGGCATTGGAGGTGGGGGTAAGGCCTTAAGGTGAAGAGTTCTAAAAAAATCAGGCTCACAGAACTTGCACAGTGGCATACCCAGACCTGGTATTTTTTTGGGGGGGCAGAGTTAACTTGGGTGGGACCTTCCACTCCCCCACCCCATATTTATATAAAATGTAGTTTATTTTTTAAAGCTTCCCCTCAGCCCCTCACCCCTGTATCTATCATCTCTTCCTTTCTCCCCCCCCCCCCCTTCCCCTCAGTGTACTCAGAGGCATCCCTGGCAGCTATAGGAGTTCATTTTTGCTGCCTGCACCAGCCCTGCAGGCTTCTCTCTGTTGAGTCCCACCCTCACTAAAGTCACTTCCTATTTCCTCATTGGTGCAATGTGGAGGAGGGAACCCTATGGGGCAGCACAGGCAGCAAAAATGAGTTGTTGCGGACACCAGGGATGTCTCTGAGGAACACCAGGAAGGGGCAGATACTGGGCTGCTGGCAGAGAAGAGACAGAGAGGAATGAGGCATTGCTACTAGGTAAGTGTTTTGCCCCCATTACATGGGGCACCTTATGCTGTCTGTAACAGATTACATGTCTGTATATTATCAACCTGTGCAAATAATCAGGTCCCTGTATTTCAGCGGTCCTCTTTGATTAGCCTTTATGATCACCTGTGTTCTGCTCTCAACGCCCTTTGGAGCTTTGTTGTTGCTGCCTGATTCAGAGCATGGTGGGAGGAGAAGAATTCCTCTTCCCCCTGATTGCTCTCTGTGAGGAAATTGAGAGAGATGATAGCTGTACCTAGGTCTTAGATCCAACATGTAGCGGGCTTGAACTCTCCATGGTGAGGCAGTAAACTACTGCTTGTTTTTTTCCTCTCAGGGTAATAAACCATTGTGATTTTTTTTTATCTGAGGCTGTGTGGTTACCAGTGTAGCTTTACAATTTCTGTTAGCTCTGTGTTTCAGTATTCAAATTGCCAAGCACTGACTTTCTCCTCTCAGAGAGATGGGTTAATCACTGACACGTACAGAATCCCTAATCCATTGCAACACAACTGTAAGTGATTTGTTTTATCTTGTCATCAATTGGATTAAATAAAGAATGGGATTAAGGACTGGAGTTTATTCTTGGTAACTGGCAGCCCCAAGTTTAAGTGTTTGAATAGACTCTGTACACAACACTGAGTTTAGGAACATGCTCAGTACATCACACTGAGTTGAGCTCAAAAGAGTGGGCCTGAGATAAGAATGGATGTGCCTGTGCCCACCCAGGCCCACCTGTAGCTACACCACTGCACTGCTGGGACAGTGGCTCGCATGTATCATGGTGCTTTTGCTGGGCATGTTGAACACTGGCAATGGCCAAGATGCCACAGAATTACAGATTGGTATGAAGTTTGACTGCTGATTTCCAAATCAAATATATTCCTTTCATGCACATCACAATAACAAAGCATGGTGAGAAACCCCACCTTTTTTTATTTTATAACAAATGTGTCTAGATGTCACCATTCTTCTACCAGCCTCAGGACTTGACATGAGTGAGCCAGTTTTAAAGCAGTTTTTCAAGTTCAGCAAGTTACCTAGCCTGGAGCTTGTTTGGTTTGTGACTGCAGATGTTTGCTTAGAGAAATGAGAATGTAAGCATGTGTTCTGAAAGATTTAATGCATCTGTCAGTATTCAGTATACACTATCCTGACTGCTCATAGAGTCACAGCATGAGCTAGACTTTCATCTATTCCCATTTTCTATACTGCCACTTCTACTATCAGGAGGTTACCCATACATACCCCTAACACTTTTAACCTCCTCAAGGCCGTAGATACTGCTGGTATGGTAGCCCCTTGAGTCTCACTGCAGGCACAGATGCTTGATTATATAAAAGCTGTTTCAGCACCCCAGTCAAGGGCATAAACATTAAACTTGGGCCTACTTACTTATGTCCTTTCCTTAATTCCTCCTAGGACCAATCCATATGGATGGGCTATGCTCCTCAAGCAGCAGGTGAAGGCAGAGGCCACTGACTTTCAGCATCATCATTACCAATATAAGGTATACTAGTATTCTATTGCCATAGCTGAAACCAAACTTGCAACCACACTTCCAATACACAAACTAACCAGTAAGAGAAAATGGAAGAAAAGAAAACCCTTAAAGTCTCTGTTAGAGCTTCATATAAAAGCTGTATTAATGCATCAGTTTAGTATTTAAAATTGCTGTTTTAGAGTTCACCATAACATTAGTTTTGAACACAGCTAGCAGTCAAAGGAAGCTTCTGTTTAGAGGAAACAGACAGTAACATGGAATACTTATGGCTAGAAAGTCCACGTCTGAAGGGAAAGAGAACACTAGTGAGGCTATACTACCGTCTACCAGGCCAGGACAGTTGTGACCCGTCGAGTGAAAAAGTAACAAAATTGGGGATGTAACTTATTTATAAACCACAAGATAAAGGGATACCAACTGCATAATCCTGCAACATTTCAGCCTCAGGTATGGAGTAACTGTTTGTTTAAAAAAAAAATGAGAAATGTTTATCAATAGGAAAGTTAATTAACCCCACTTTAGATACCTGCAGGTTTTAGGCTGCAGAACATGAAAAATGTCAGCGGTGTGAAAAGAATTTCTTAGTCCCATTGCACTGACCCTACATTATACAAAACTTTCAAAAATAAATGTTGCCTCTCTTATAGCTTTTATTTCTAACCCTACTTTTGGTATCTTTTCACTCAGCAGGTCACAGATGAAGTGTTAACAGACATTAGGGAAGCTAGCAAATTTGGCAACATTTTGTGATGGGTGATTTTAATTACCAAGAAAATATTTCAAAACTGCACCAATTTGTGTTATGTAAACCCCACAATTTATTAAACTTTATTTTACAAAAAATGTGGAGAAAAAAGACCTCAGCCAAAACACAAACTGCCACTATATACAGAGAATAATAATTTAATCATTAGACAAAAAAATTCTCTACACGATGTATTGAAAAACAACTTATGGTGTTTCATGAAGACAAGCTATTGATAAGAAAGTGCCATGTTTTTTTCCTTCAATTTTTGTGTCTTTGTGAACTACCATAAGTTGTTTCACAATATGTTGTGTGGAGTTTTTCTGACCAGTGATTAAAGTTATTTGCTTTACACTGGCAATTTATGCCTTGGCCGAGGTATTTTTCTTCTCCACATATTTTATAAAATAAAGTTGAATACATTGTGGTGTTCACAAAGCACAAACTGCAGCAGTTTTGAAAGATATTTTTGGTTGCATACAGAAATTAGGAAAGCTGGCAAACTGGTCAACAGTATAATAATGGGCAATTTCAATTACCCCAACATTGACTGGATAAATGTTACATCAGAGAGAGCACCAAGCAGATAAAATTCCTAGATATAATAAATGACTGCTTCGTGGAGCAACTGGTCCAGGAACTGACAAGAGGGTGAGCCATTTTAGATCTACTCCTTGGTGAAGTTCAGGGCATAGCACAAGAGGTAACGGTGTTGGGTCTGCTGGGAAACAGTGATCATAACATGATCAAGTTTGAGCTACTATCTGGAACAAAGTCACAAAGGAAATCTACTGAAGAAACATTTAATTTTCAAAAGGGTGACTATAATAAAAATCACAAAAATGGTTAAAAAGAAGTTAAAAGGATCAGCTGCAAAGGTTAGGACATTAAAATCAAGCATTGAAGTTGTTCAAAAATACCATCTTGGAAGCCATGTATTTACAAAGGTGGAAAGAAAAAAAACAACAACAAAAAAAAAACCCTGACACAGCAAGCATAGTTACAAGGTAAAGTGAAAGAGGCTATTAGAGCCAAAATAACGTCCTTCTAAGAATGGAAAGAACCCAAATGAAGAAAATAAGAAGTAACATAAGCACTGGCAAGCTAGATGCAAAGCACTGATAAAGAAGGCTGAAAGAAAATATGAAGAGAAACTTGCAGCAGAGGCAAAAGCTCACAGTAACAACTTTTTCAGGTACATAAGCAGTAGAAAGCCTGCGAGGGAATCCGTGGGACCGTTTGGTCATGAAGGAAGATAAGGCCATAGTGGGGAAACTGAATAAATTCTTTACTTCTGTTTTTATGGAAGAAGATGTAAGAGATCTACTTGTACCAGAAATGGTTTTCAAGGGAGATGTGGAGGAACGGAAAGAAATCGCTGTGAACCTGGAAGATTTACGAAGCCAGATCAACAAATTAAAGAGTAGTAAATCACCTGGTCCAGACAACATGAATCCAAGAGTACTGAAAAAACTCAAACATGGAATTGCTGTTAGTAATATGTAACCTGCCAATAAAATTGTCCGTAGTACCTGAGGACTGGAGGGTGGCCAATGTAATGCCGATTTTTTAAAAAGGGTTCCAGAGACCATGTGATGCGTTGAGGGAGTACGACGTGTCGACATTCTCTATGAGGTTCCCACTCCGGCATAAACCTCACTTTTAATCATCATCCCAAAAATTGATTCAATGACACGAGACCTTCCTTAATGGACAAATATATCACCACAGTGACAGGAGATATGGTTAGCAAAAAGGTACTACAAGAGAAAAAGAAAAAGTCTGTTCACCGGCGGTCAAGATGGATGGCTCAAAGCTGCATAGTGACCAGTCCTTTTCTGCTGAACAACTGATGCAATTGACCGCCGCAGAGGAAAATGCGATGGAGCCTAAGCTGGACAATCTTTCTAAGCAGATAATCAGTTTTGAGAAAACTCTAACAGACACTGGTGCAAGACTGGGTGAGTTTGAACAAAGTGTATCAGCACTGGAGGACGCCACCCCGCTAGCAGAGGCAGCGGTGGTAAAACTGCAAAACACAGTACAAGAACTAATGGAGAAGATAGATGACCTAGAAAATTGATCGAGGAGGGAGAACTTACGGATAAATTGGCTTTCCTGAATCGGTCAATGATAATGCATTGTCTTCAGTGCTGGAAAAATGGCTTACCTCAGAGTTTGCAATATTGGATCGCAATGGGCCACTATGTTTGGAGCAAGCGCATCAAGTAGGCTGCCAACAAGATGGCCGACAGATGCCACATGCAGGTATAATGAAAATCCATTAACTACACGCATAAAATGGAGAATGGCAAAGTGCACTATGATGGGCACCCAGGGAAAATTTTTCAAGACTACTCTGCTGCTTTGCAAGAACGCAGAAAGAAATTCACACCACTTTGTCGACAATTACATGGTAAAAATGTCCGTTTTATGCTTATTTACCCAGCGATACTTAAAATACAGAAGCAGGGCAGATGGCGGGCTTTTGACAAAGTAGCAGCCGCACAGGACTTTATAAACAAAGAACTATATGGATCAGAGGAGAACAAGTAATGTATGAATGCATGTGCAATGTTTGTGTGATTGAAAGGCACTGGAAAGATTGTAAGCAACAGTGCAAACTCTATTATACAGCTCGGGGATGTAACAAATTTTGCTTTGGGAGTGGGACCTCAAGCACAAAGTGAGTTTCCATATCCATTTTGCAGAGATGGATAATAACAGGGTTCGGAGGAAGAGGGGGAAGGGAGGGGGGAAGGGTTTGGGAAGGGAGTTACAAAACGGAAGAGAAGGGCAAGGAGAGGGACAAGCGGAATATCACTGTGAGATCAAGAAGAATGAACGAGGGGTTTGGCGGGGGGCGAGATCATATCACCCTTGGAGGCTAGAAGCAATTTGGAGGTCTAATACAAAGCCAGACATCGAGAGAATTGGTACTGGGGTGAGGCTGGGCACCCCGGGACTATTAGAGAAAATGGAGATCAGCAGAGAGTATCAAGGTAACCTGGGAGGTGGCTAGAGTGTCGAAATGTAAGACGCGTCTTGTATCCTGGAATGCAGGGGGATTTCTTCTCCCATCAAGAGATCCAAAAAACTAGCGGCCCTAAATAGACATAAAGTGGACATAGTTTGTTTACAAAAGACTAGGCTCACAGTAGAGGAACACCTAAAGCTACAACGCAGGTGGGTGGGGAGTGTATACTGTTCGCCGGCATCCGGACAGTGGGGAGGGGTAGCAATACTGATTCATAAATCGGTAGCATGCCAAGGAAGTTGTTGTTTAAAGATGAAGAGGGAAGGTACGTGGGAGTTCAACTTAACTTGCCAGGTAAGGAGCTAGTATTGGTGGCGGTATATACTCTGACAGTCCCTGACCATGCCTTCTACCTGTGTTTGTGGGCGACTTGTCAATAGTATGCGCAGCTGCCAATAATTGTAGCTGGAGACATGAATTTAACATATGATCCATGTCTGGATCGGTCGAACAGTCCACATTATAAGGCCCCAGGGTCTCCATCGGTCCTGGAGACGTTTTGTTTAGCGCTAGATCTGGTGGACCCTTGGCGCTTACTACATCCTGAGGAAGTGTATTTCACACATACATCACGAGCACATCAAACAATGTCACGTTTAGATTACATTTTTACTTCCCAAGAGCTGTTTGGCCAGGTGTTGTCAGCAGTAATAGGTCCAGAAGAAATATCAGACCATGCCATGATATGGATTGATATAGGGGTACCACAACACTTTCAGCAAATGCCAGGCTGGAGATTTCCAGCGTATCTGTTTGCTTCCCAAGATTTTAGTGTTTGCCAAGTGGCAGGATTTTCTAGTGACAAATGGGCAACATTTGGATGATCCCATTCTATTCTGGTCCATAGCAAAAGTAGTTCTCAGGGGAGAAATAATTGCATTTGTTAGTAATAGAAACAGACAAATAGCAAGAAGCATAATAGACCTTGAATGCAAACTAAGGACACAAAAGTGTAGTTATATAAGACACCCTGAGGCAGCTTCCTACGAAAACCTCATGGCCACGAAAGCAGCGCTCAATAGTCTTATACACGAGCGCACAATGAGATCATTACAAATATAAATTTCAAAAGTTGAGAGAGAAATCTGGGCGCATGCTAGTAAATATAATGGAGAAGTAAAAACAACACACTATAGGATCCAAGATGGCTGCTTGAACCGGTTGTAGGTCCCCACGCTCCGATTTTTTTTCCTTGCAATGCCGAAGCGTAGAGGGAAGTCAACAGCCACTGTTCCCCCAGGTCGACTTACCTCTTCACAGATCGGCCCTCTTGATGCATATGTGCGGAGACCGGAGGTTTCTGGTAGGTTGGAGGGCAGCACGCTGGCAGCGTCCGGGACAAACGGAGGAACTGAGACGCCGTCTGTACATGATGTCAGCCTTAGCCCCGACCAACGAGCACCCCCTCCGCAACCCCAGGCTGTTCTCTCTCCGGTCTTGGCGTCGTCTCCAAAGCACCCAGGAATTGGGTTAGCGGCGGAGCTTCAGGGGGGAAAGATCTTTTGACGGAGAGTCGAGGGGCGGAAGGATTCGGGAGCCCTCGATTAAGCCTGGAAGATAGTGTTCAGCTTGCGGGAGGAAGTTTGGCTGTTATTGGGAACACAGAAGCAGAGAAGACGTTGGCCGAGGAGACACAAAGACAAGGTACTTTGATTTTTCTTCAAGACAAACCAGCGGAGATTACCCTGGAAAGTTTATGGGGCTTGATTGCTAATTTAGGGAAAGTACTATGCCCACAAATCTTGGACTTGGAAACATGAGTTAAAAATTTAGAAAAAAAACGCTGAATCAGTAGAAAGAGAGAACAAAGAGTTACTGAGAAAATCTAAGACCTCGGTACAACAAATGGAAAAAACGCAGGAGGTACAGATTAATATGATAAGAGATTTTACTAATATGAGGAAAAAAATCGAAAACCTGGAAAACTCTCAAAGAGCAAACAATTTAAGACTTTTGAATTTTCCGAGAGCTGTAACTATTGCTCCAAGAGATGTTAGCCTGATATATGAAGGAAATCTTAGGATTCACAGATGAAAATTTTCCACCTATGAGTCAAGTTTATTATTTACCACAACGGATATCTGGGACCGCTATACAACAACAAGAGCAACCACTTGATGTATCAGCGATTTTAGAGACACCAACAGAAGACTTAGTAGCCTCGGCTACATTGTTAGTAACTCTAGCTATCTCTATTGATAAAATTATAGTTATGAAGAAATTCTTTAAAAATAGAGAAAAAGAATTTATGGGTTTTAAAGTATTCATATTTCCTGACGTCTCTAAGGAGACTCAAAAAAGACGCAGGCAGTTTTTGTTACTGAAGCCAGGAGTCCTCCAGCTAGGTGCAACATTTTTCTTACGTTACCCTTGTAAATGCATTGTCTGCTATCAATCGGTCAAATATGTTTTTTTTTTTTAATCTGTACAACTTAGTGAATTTATAACAGCTAAAAGATCTTTGAAGTGAAAAGAACTTGCTTGAATAGAAAAAAAGATAACCCCTGACCGGTTTTGTTTCCTTTTAAAATTATTCTAATTCTCCGGTTATTGTTAAACCTTGGATCTAATATTGAGGACTAGTGTGTACTTAGTCAGGATTTATTATTTCTTTGAATATTGCTTTATAAAGTTATGG
The DNA here is from genome assembly GCF_901765095.1 of Microcaecilia unicolor. Taxonomy (NCBI): domain Eukaryota; kingdom Metazoa; phylum Chordata; class Amphibia; order Gymnophiona; family Siphonopidae; genus Microcaecilia; species Microcaecilia unicolor. Next base: position 397,717,361 of record NC_044032.1, on the reverse strand, counting down.
ACAAACGTACTTTTTCTTCACAAGTGTAATACTTGGTGTACAATTTGAAATTAATAAATAAAATTATTAAAAAAAACCACACTATATATCAGTGCTAAGGGAGCACACCGGGGTAATAACGACCCAACAAGAGAAAATTGTAGAGTTATTTAAACAGCATTTTTGCACTCTGTATGCATCAGAGGGAGGGATCATGCCATCCAGAGAGATAATACAGAACTACCTTTGTAAGGCGGGGATGCCCAGGCTTCCGGCAGAGAAAGTAGATTCTCTTAATCTGCCACTCTCAGTGCAAGAGGTACAAAAAACTATTAGGAAACTGAAATTATATTCAGCACCGAGAGCAGATGGCTATTCAACTGAATTCTACAAAATGTTGCAGGCACAATTAGTGGGACTATTACTCGACTTTTATGACACAGTGATAGACAATAACACCTTCCCACCGTATGCTAATACAGCACTGATCAGCCTGTTACCAAAACAGGGGAGAGAGCCAACAAGGCCCGAATCATATTGTCCAATATCGCTGATCAATGTTGATGCAAAAATATTGTCTAGAATTTTAGCAGACAGGTTAGCAGCCTTTGTACCCCAGAAAATACAAAAAGAACAAGTGGGCTTTGTAAGGGGCACACAGTCTGTGTTGAATGTGCGAAAGCTCATACTGGCATTGCTTCAAGGAAGAAACTCTGACACCCCATATTTAATTGCCAGCCTAGACGCGGAACGAGCGTTCGATTCTATTTCAAGTGCTGCGTTGGGTGGGCCTGAAGGGGTGGTATCTGCAAGCAATTATGTCATTGTATTCCTCACCTAGGGCAGCGGTATTGGTAAATGGTGTAAAGACATAGGAATTTTCTATAGGCAAGGGCACACGTCAGGGATGCCCCTTATTTCCTTTCACTGGAACCGTTATTATTTATGATATGGACAGAGAAGGGGATACAGGGAGCAGAAGTGAATGGCCACAATTAAAATATTAGCTTATGTAGATGATTTGCTTTGAAAGAGCCGCAGAGGTCACTACCACTAGCAATGCAGCAGTTTAGCCGATATTGAGCACTGTCTGGTTTTCACCTAAATTTGGATAAGTCAGTGGCCCTTTCTTCCAAGGACTCCATTAAAACACAGTGGGTGGGGGATTTTCCCCTTCAGTAGGCCGTTCAACAAGTTAAATATTTAGGAGTTAATGTAACCAGGGATCCATCACAGTTGTATGATATGAATGTGCGGACTTTGCTAACAGAAACGAAGAGAATGTTACTATTGTGGGTGGAAGGTCCACTTTCCCTTTCCGGGAGGATAGCCTGGTTTAACATGATGCTAGCCCCCTGTTGGTTATACCTGTTCCAAATGTTGCCACTATACCTGAAACAGAGAAACGAAAGACTACTAAATAGATAGATTGGCCTTGAAGGGGGAGACAAACCAATTGTGTTTGAAATTTTTCCAGGTTACTGGACCCCTCCACACTAAAGTAAATTCTGACTTTAAAATAAAGTCCAAACTTCTCAACTTTCAGGCTAGAGGTGAGATACCTGATTCTTTTCTTAAATTTAATGCTTATTGCTTAATTATTTAATTAATTAGTCCTGTGAAACCTTTTTTCTTTCTTTCTTTCTTTCTATCTTGTCCTACCAAGCTCTGATAGGAAGAGAGAGGAGAGGCTGTTAAAACAGCATTGAATTCATTTGAGACTCAAAAGTAACATTTTACACAGCTGTAATTATTGAGAATATTTAGATTAAAAAGTTATATTCTTAGACAATTTTAAAGGTTAATTCAATTGGAAATTCTTTGGTCCTGGTCCCACCCAGCTACAGAATTCCCTTGATAAAACAGCAGTTAGCTGACACTTGGGGACTTATAATTGGAGGCCGTATCTTGCGAAGGATGTTAAAAAAATGGAAGCGGTGCAAAGAAGAGCTACGAGGATGGTATGGGATTTACGTTCCAAGACGTATGAAGAGAGGCTTGCTGACCTGAACATGTACACCCTGGAGGAAAGGAGGAACAGGGGTGATATGATACAGACGTTCAAATATTTGAAAGGTATTAATCCGCAAACGAATCTTTTCCGGAGATGGGAAGGCGGTAGAACGAGAGGACATGAAATGAGATTGAAGGGAGGCAGACTCAGGAAAGATGTCAGGAAGTATTTTTTCACGGAGAGGGTGGTGGACGCTTGGAATGCCCTCCCGCGGGAGGTGGTGGAGATGAAAACGGTAACGGAGTTCAAACATGCGTGGGATATGCATAGAGGAATCCTGTGCAGAAGGAATGGATCCCCAGAAGCTTAGCTGAAATTGGGTGGCGGAGCAGTTGGGGGGAAGAGGGGGTGGTGGTTGGGAGGCGGGGATAGGGGAGGGCAGACTTATACGGTCTGTAACAGAGCCGGTGATGGGAGGCGGGACTGGTGGTTGGGAGGCGGGAAATACTGCTGGGCAGACTTATATGGTCTGTGCCCTGAAAAGGACAGGTACAAATTCAAGGTAAGGTATACACATATGAGTTTGTCATGGGCAGACTGGATGGACCATGCAGGTCTTTTTCTGCCGTCATCTACTATGTTACTATGTTACTATGATCCAGGGGTTTCTATGGAGAGGGAGACGGCCTCGGCTACCCATTGGAATATTGCAAAAGCCGAAAGCCCAGGGAGGTATGGGGCTGCTCAGTATACGATATTTGTCAATAGCCTGTTCTATGAGACATATAAATGAGTGGCACACAAAGCTGGGAACGTTTTCTGATGTGCAGTTGGAGGTTGGCATGTCACCTAAGGTACATATTAGTTGGTTACTGCACACCATACCAGGAAAGACGGACACTGCATTACATCATAACCCGCCCCTGCTATCAGCAAGAGCAACCTGGTGTTGGCTCTGCAGGCGTCATCATTTCTCCTCGGCAGCCTCACCATACCTGTCTATATTCCGTAATTCAGATTTTCTGGCAGGTACCACGTCTCCAGTGTTTGCCCGGTGGAAACAAATGGGAATCCAATATTTGGTTAAACTACTGGACGAGGAGGGAAAATTAAAGCCCTTCACGGACTTGCAGCACGAACATAATTGGCCTCTCGCTGACTTTTTCACATCCCTACAACTGCGGCACTATGCTAGAGCGTTGGGCTGGGAGAACTTGACAGAGGATGTACAAGACACTTTGAACACAGCTCTGACACTAGGAGCACAAACAATGATACCATTACAATTCCACCATAGGTACCTGTTGGATTCCACAGAGGATTTGGACTACAGTTTCTTTGCTCAAGCATGGTCCAAGGAGTTGGAGGAGGACATAACAATGGAACAGTTTAAAATGTTTGTGATGGACATACAAAAGCAATCCTCTTTTATATAATATTGGGAAGCACAATATAAATTTGCATTGAGGCTTTATATTTCACTGCTTAGAGCACACCAAGCGTCCTTTGGAACCACTGGAAATTGCCCAAAGTGTAATCAGAACTCGGCAAATTTCAGCCATGTTTTGGAAGTGTCCTTTGGTCAGCAAATTCTGGACATAGCTGTTACAAAACATAAATGTGCTGTGGAATCAACAAGTGAAGAGGAAGGCATTGATGCTGTTCAATGTATTTCAATGCTGGACACTGGCTTTGGTGGGATTTAAAAGCTTCCTATGCCACGCTGTTATGACTGGCCAGAAAGTCATACTGCTTTGCTGGAGACAGCCCACGGGCACTACTTTCACAATGTGGAGAACGCATATGATTGACATGCTTAAATTGGAACGCTTTGATATCAAAGACATTACCTCCAAAGAAGAAGCCTTTCAAGCGTGTCTGGGAAAGCTTTTGGGATACCCTGCACCCCAGGGCGAGGAGCCAGCTATTGAATCGGCCATGAGGATGCCTCTAAGAGACTGTGAAAAATACCAGTGGTCTCCGCCAACTGTGGGAGGGAGGGAAGGAGGGGAAGGTGGGAAGGGGAGGGAGGTAGGCCGGGGGGGGGGGGGGTTAGTAAAGTTTTGGACAAAAATTTCAAAATGTTTATTGGTGCTGCATTGAGTAACAAGATCTTGTGAACCTTTGATGTTTTGCTTGTAATGCTGGCATCTGTTTAATAAATTTGTTACATTTGTATCCCACATTTTCCCATAGATTTGCAGGCTCAATGTGGCTTACATAGTTTCTTAAAGGCGTTCGCCAACTCCGGTAGAGAAACAGATACAGAGTGATGTTGTGGTCGAATAAGGTTCATGTGTTACAGACACACTGGGGAATCATGGAGAGGAAGAGTTATGCAGTGTTCATTACGAGCTTTGGTTTCGTTGTGTAGCAGGATTCAGGCACTTAAGTTGGGTCAGTAGGGTATGCCTTTTTGAACAGATTGGTTTTTAGTGATTTCTGGAAGTTTAGGTGGTCGTACGTTGTTTTCGCGGCTTTTGGTAGTGAGTTCCACAGTTGTATGCTTATGTAGGAGAAGCTAGATGCACAAGTTGATTTGTATTTGAGTCCTTTGCAGCTTGGGTAGTGGAGGGTTAAGTATGTTCATGTTGATCCGATTGTGTTTCTGGTTGGTAGGTCTATGAGGTCTGTCGTGTATCCCGGGGCTTCACCATAGATAATTTTATGGACCAGGGTGCAGATTTTAAAAGCAATATATTCTTTGATTGGGAGCCAGTGCAGTTCTTCTCGGAGGGGTTTGGCGCTTTCGAATCGCGTTTTTCCAAATATAAGCCTGGCTGCTGTGTTTTGAGCAGTCTGAAGTTTCTTTATGAATTGTTCTTTGAATCCCACATAAATTCCATTGCAGTAGTCTGCATGGCTTAGTACCATTGATTGTATCAGGTTGCAAAATGCTTCCCTCATGAAGAATGGTTTCACGCGTTTGAGTTTCCACATTCAGTGGAACTTTTTCTTGGTTGTAGAGTTCACTTGGATCTCAAGTGTAAGGTTCCGGCATGAGTATAAATAAAAAGCTCAAATTAAATAGGATATGCAATGCTATTTTTTTGTTTTTATTTTGTTACAATGACAAAACAATCCTAGCACTCTGCAGCTATAGCTACCCTTCATCATCTCATTTATCACCACCTTATTCTCTCTTCCACGAACACCAATCTTGAGCCTTGAGGAAACAGAACAAAGTCACAATTGGTGCTCGTATCTCAGACCTGGAGCAGCTGACAGCATTCTTAGCTATGAAATGATAGTGTGTTTCCTGTCTGCACCAGGGCCGACGCTGTCATTTGCCCTAGTTTACTCCTGCAAGTGGTTGACTGAGAGCAGACTGGCACCTGTGATTTGAATGAGGTGCGGCTACATATGCACATGTAAGCATGCATGCACACAATAAGGTTGTATGACTTGCCAGTGTACACTAATAACGCAGATACATAGTTCCACAGATGTATATGTTATATGCTGTTCTGCTTGAACCAAAGTTGAGCACAAAATGGTCTATAACAAACAAAACAATATAATAATAATACCCATCACAACAAGAGTACATCAATAATTCCAATGTCAATTATTGAAGGGAAGTAGCACCTTGGGTACAGTGAGGCAATTTCTTACCATATTTAGTAAAGCCCTCACAGGGAGTGTGCCACCTGGTTTCTACACAGAGAGAAATCCAGGAGAAAGCTAATTTAACAAAAAAAATTCCAAATCCATTAGTCATAGAAAATTTGGACTGTGAATGCCTCTGGCCTCCCCTTTCTGGAACACATCTGGAAAAACACACACAACTACAAGAATTTGTGATCAGCCATCTCTCAAAACAAAATGGTATCCTAGTCCTGCAGAGATCTGTAAGAAGGAGTGACACAATTTTAAAATTCGTAACGAGGGAAGACCCTACTGTTTTGTTGCCATGATTAAAACTCCCACTCCCTCCAAAAAACAATGGGTCCATACAGACATTATATTTCTATTGGTGTCTAGCGTTTGTGCGTACTGATTTTTAGCACGGGCTAAAACGTTTGCGCCCCTACAGCGCGGCTTAGTAAACAGGGCCCAATGTGTCAGTTCAGTGCTTTCTGGTATTAACATAGGCAGCCGAGACCCCTCAGGCACCCCGTTTACTGTTTTATCACATTTACTGAATAAAGATTTCACACATGTTATTTGTTGACTTGGCACAACTTGGCCGCAGCTTTATTTAAATACAACAACATAACTTAACCCAGGGCATACCCAAGCTGCTTCAGCCTCTGGCTCAATAACCTCCAAGCCAAGTCCGCCGCACTAGCAAGACTGGCTAATCTTGAAGAGGGCTCCCCACCGCACAGCAAGGGGGCCGTACAGTAAACTCAGCTGCCAGCTGCCTAGCAAATGCCATCCGGCTTGGGTACCTCGCCCGAGCTGCGACAATTTATACGTGTGTACAATAAGTTTTTTTGGGGGGGGGGGGGATGGGTGCAGTCCGCTTGCCGTGGCGACCGGAAGAGGTCGACCCGGCTATCTGCGTGGGCTTTTAAGCCCCTCCGTGGCTCCTCCTTTTACCCAGCGGGGAGCCCAGGCGATGGGGCTTGACCCTTCCCTCGCCTCGCTCGCCCCCCGCTGGGCTTGGTGCGCATGCCCGTCAGGGGCACTGCGCCTTGCATAGAGATAGAGAAAGACTGTGGTATAGCAACCTCTTGCAGGCCACAGTTTTTTTTAAAGCAAAGCAGATCTTTCTGACAGGAGGTGTTTTTCAAAGCCAAGGTCTCTTGGGCTCTTGTAAACATCTGCACATAATTACCATTAACTACTGATGTTTGCCTGAGTGTCCATGGGCTCTTGTAAACATCTGCACATAATTACCATTAACTACTGATGTTTGCCTGAGTGTCCCTCCCTTTGCACATACCTGCTTCGCTAGAAAAACACCACTTAGGATGTTGCCAGCTGTGGTATGGATCTGTATTTCCTAACTACCCATGGAAAAGTCAAAAAAATTGCTTGAAACCTTCAGGTATTTCAAGCTAATATATTTAATTTCTCCAACGAAGACAATATCTTTCTTTTTTTTTTCTTTAAACTGAGATTTTGATCCAGCTATGGAGATGCATGTGAGAGAGAGGGAGAGACAGACAGATGCAAGGTCTTAACACCAGTTTTACCCTGAAGATTCCCCTGTCTCCCCATCTTAAATAAAGGATGAACTTTACACCATGGGACATTCAGCTGAAGTCCCAGAGAGCCCCAGACAGGTATGAATATTCATCAGATGCAGAAACATATGCTTTGCCCAAAAGATTAGACTAATGCATATATTTTAATTACCCTGAAAATCTGTCCTACTTGCTGTCATCGAACCGTGTACCCATGCTTTACAAATATAAAAGGCGCCTGAACATCCATACTGTCCTAGAGTATGAATAGATTTCAAAACCCTTGCTACACCCCAGCTCAGGAGCCACGCAGGGCATGGACTGCCATCACACACCTATCTGGCTTACTATTGCTGCGTCCTCTGACTCAGTCAACTTTCCCAAAAATCCATTTTATAATTTAAAAAAGGAGAGAGGTAACAAGAGAGGCACAGTACACGCAGACAAGGTAATGGTAAAGGAAGCAAGACCAGCCAGACTATGGGTTTCTTTTACTAAGCTGTGGAAAAAAGTGGCCTTAGCGTGCCCTTTCCGATGCACTAATACCATTTTTAGGGAAGCTGGAAAATGGCTGATTTTCCATTTTCCGAAACAATGGCCATTAGCATGCAGCCATTAACAACAATTATAACATGAGTACTTACAGACACCTATTTTGTAGGCTGTAAGAGTTCACACGCTAATCCTGCGCTAACCAGTTGGTGAACAGTAATGTAGCTGTACTAACTGATTAGCGCAGAAATGCCCACTCTCTGCCCGCCAGACATTCCCCCTCTATGGTAAAGCACGAGGTTTGCATGCATACATTGCAAAATTACCACAGGATGCCTCAGTGCGTCCTGCAGTAAGCCCTTTTATACTCATATCACCCCTCTCCTCAGGTCACTTCACTGGCTTCCTATCAGATACCGCATTCAATTCAAGCTCCTCCTTCTTACCTACAAATGCACTCAGTCTGCTGCCCCTCACTACCTTTCTACCCTCATTTCCCCTTACGTTCCCGCCCGAAACCTCCGTTCACAGGACAAATCCCTCCTCTCTGTACCCTTCTCCACCACCGCCAACTCCAGGCTCCGCTCATTCTGCCTCACCTCACCCTATGCTTGGAACAACCTTCCTGAGCCCATATGCCAAGCCCCCTCCCTGCCCATCTTCAAGTCTCTGCTTAAAACCCACCCCTTCATTGCTGCGTTTGGCACCTAACTCTTACCGTTCAGTAAATCCAGACTGCCCCAATTTGACCGTTCACTTGTCTACTAGATTGTAAGCTCTCTTGAGCAGGGACTGTCCCTCTATGTAAATTGTACAGCGCTGCATAACCCTAGTAGCGCTTTAGAAATGTTAAGTAGTAGTAGTAGTAGTACTTTTGAGCTGTGGTAAACACATGCTAGTATTTGCCACAGCTTATTAGAAGGAGCACTATATGAATATCCCAACACTGAGATAATGTGCGATCTAATATAAAATAATGTTTAATGAATTAAGATAAAGAAGCAGTCAAACTTAAAATCCCAATATGGGTTTATGCCTATTTCTTTATCGTAATTTATCAAAATTTATTTTATATTGCATTTTCTCTTGTCAATTGAATATTCTTCACAGAGTCAGGAGAAACCCTTTACAATCCCTTTGCAAGAGCCTTTACAGTCTCACACATCATATTTATAACACTGAAAAAAAAAGTAAGTGATTCACAGGGGAGCCTTCAAAACTGGTGCAGAGACTGCAACACATGACTTGCGTCACGGTGAACTCAAAGGGGTGCCGTGGAGGGAGATGATGCTGCACACGGAATGACGGTTTCTGGGCGGAGCATGCCATCATAACACGCAGAATGTGGTGACGCGTAGGGAATGGTGGTGACCGGGCCAGAGGATGAGGAGCAGGACGGTAAGTGCTTTCTGCTCGGCTACAAGTCACAGGGAAGCGTGGGGACTTTTGATCCCGCCCCAGCGCAGGTGGCCAGCAGTGCTGAGGGCAGCCATGGCTATGACAGTCACTTGTTTGTATGACCTGGACATGGGAACTTTCACTATGGTGAGTCCCGGGGCATAAGGGTGTCAGAGGGATGGGACCGTGGGGGCAACCAAGGAGATTTAATGTGGGCCACTGTTGTAGCACACGCTATGCTTCTAAATATACATACACGTCAAGTTTCTCTTACATATGCACACAGCTCTGTAATTCTCTATCAAAACGCCTGAAATCTACGAATAATCATCTAGAATTCCAAAAAAAAATAAAAACGCACCTGTTCAAGAAGGCATACCCGACAGTATCTGACAAACACCAAATACGTAATGAAACATGGCATTTTAATCAGGAAACGGACAGCTTTCAACCCCGACGCATGATCGCACCCTAACACTTTGTCTGAATCACCCCAAACTATTTACCGACACTTCTTTACTGTACTTATCACTGTAATAGTACCCCTATACTGTATCTGTTCACTCCGGAGTCTGTAACCACCTCTCTGGAACTATGTAAGCCACTTTGAGCCTACTAATAAGTGGGGAAAGGTGGGATACAAATGTAACAAATAAATACTGGCCTTGTATGATTGTATAGTGGTGTATGTCAGATCAGAATCTATCCATAACACAAACCAGATGGACAGAAACACCATGGACCGACCATTACAAACTAAACCTATCCCTAAAATGGCGGAAAAGGGGTTCTCTCCACAAACGAGAACATACAACCCACACCACAAGAGGCCAAATAGACCCGGATACTTTCTGGCAACAGATATACAATAACGATTGGACAGCACAAACGGACTCCACATACTACCTCTCAGATTGGGACAAAAGATGCAGACACATACTATACAAAATAGCACCCTTACAAACAAGAACTTCACGCAGACACAACTCGATACCGTGGTTCAACGAAGAACTGAAAAAACTAAAAACACAATCAAGGAAACTGGAACATGCATGGAAAAAATAAAAGACAAACACACACTCAATGCATGGAAACAAATACAAAGGACATACAAATACGAAATAAAACAGACCAAAAGGTCGTACTACAAAACTAAAATTGGGCTGGACAATAAAAACACAAAGAAACTATGCCATTTCATGAACAAACTACTAGACACAATGCCGGTCATCACAACCAACACTGACATCCCATCTGCAGACAATCTTGCAAAATATTTCAACGAAAAAATTGTAAACCTACGTAAAACTCTACCCCAGGACAACACGGACACAGAAAACCATCAACGGGCTAGACCCAACCCCCAGTGAATACCCCTGCGGACCGAATATGGTCAAATTTCGCTCTCCTCAGCGCTGATGTAGTTACCCAGGTGATTAAAAGATATTCCAACGGCCACTGCCAAATAGACACATCCCATTTAAACTTCATGCTTCAACAGGGTATTTTCCCTAAAGAAAAAGGCAACATCCTGCTCACCCCAATACCAAAAGATACTAAGAAAAAAAAAACAATATCACCAACTACCGCCCAGTAGCATCTATCCCATTAGTAGTCAAACTGACTACATAAACAAATTCACTATACTACACGAGTCACAATCAGGATTCCGACCACTACACAGCACCATAGTACTACTTACTCTCCTAACTAAATTCAAGCAGGAGATAGCAATAGGCAAAAGCATTCTCCTCCTCCAATTTGACATGTCCAGCGCGTTCAACATGGTTAACCATAACATACTGCTAAGACTCCTAGAATACTTCGGAATTGGTGGTAACACTCAACTGGATCAAGGGTTTTCTAACCACCAGAACATACCAAGTGAAATCAAGCACAAACATATCGTCATCCTGGAAACCAGATTGCGGAGTACCGCAAGGATCACCACTATCACCGATCCTTTTCAACCTCATGATGGTACCATTAGCCAAGGCCTTATCCACCCAAGGCCTTAACCCATTTATCTACACGGATGACGTTACACTATACATCCCCTAAAAACATGATCTAGCAGAAATCATCAATGAAATCAAGATCAGTTTAAATATCATCAACTCATGGGCAAATGCATTCCAACTAAAACTCAATACAGAAAAAAACACATTGTCTCATCATCTCATCCCAATTCAACACATACAAACCCACAAACATTAACACCCCAGGATACACCCTCCCTATCTAAGACAACCTGAAAATTCTCGGAGTAACAATCGACCGAAACCTATCACTAGAGACCCAAGCTAAATCCACCATAAAGAAAATGTTTTTCTCAATGTCAAAGCTCAAACACGTGAAACCATTCTTCCCAAGGGAAATATTTCGCAACCTGATACAGTCAATGGTACTAAGCCACGCAGACTACAGCAATGGAATCTATGCGGGATGCAAAGAACAAATTATAAAGAAATTTCAGACTGCCCAAAACACAGCAGCTAGACTTATATTTGGAAAAACGCGTTTTGACAGTGCCAAACCACTCTGAGAAAAACTGCAGTGGCCTCCAATTAAGGAACATATCACTTTCAAAATCTGCACGACAGTTCACAAAATTATTTACAGCGAAACACCGGTATACATGACAGACCTCATTGACCTGCCAACCAGAAACACCATAAAATCAGCACAATCATACCTAAACCTCCACTACCCAAGCAGCAAAGGACTCAAATACAAAGCCACTTATGCATCCAGCTTTTCCTACTTAAGCGCACAACTATGGAACGCACTACCAAAAGAAGTAAAAACTACACTCGACCACCTAAATTTCAGGAAAGCATTAAAAACAGATCTGTTCAGAAAAGCATACCCCACCGACCCAACATAAAAAACCTGGATACCTGCAACATAACGCAACCAAAGATCATAATGGACATAACACTTCCTCTCCCTCTCTACGCTCCCCCCAATTATATTTACCATACATGTACCTCATTCTACCACAATATCTTGTAATTGTTCATAACTTGTATTTGTTCATACCGTTCTATGTAAGCCACATTGAGCCTGCAAAAAGGTGGGAAAATGTGGGATACAAATGCAACAAATAATAATAATAAAACCTTGTCTTCATCGTCAGGAAAGACATAGCAGTAGCCCTTTATTGTTATATTTAGAAATAGAATCGTGATAAATCTGGGAAAAGTCTCTAAGAGGAAGGATTGGGATTAAAAACAAATGTAATTTCTTTTAGACATATGAAGCATGAATGATACTGGCTTTCTAATGCAGTTTCCAGGGCCTTTCAAAACTGAGGAATTCTTGTGCTGGCAAACCCTGCTACCATGCTTGGATTTGTCACTATACACATTGGAAACTTCAGGCAGCTACAGGGCTGGAATGGAAGCTTGGTATCTATTCTAATGAGTGACTCAGTTTTCTAAAATAAAGGCGGTAATTCTATAACTGGGTGTGCACGTGAATGTATATAATATGTGTACACTTGCAGGTACGTGTACATGTGGGTAGCAGAAAAACTGTTAAGTGCTCTTCTTTAAGAGCGAGTATAAGCAGCAATGTGTGCCCTTGCTGCATTTAGGTACCTGTAATTACATCAGGTCTATTGCTGGGGTAATTGTGAGTGCTTGATTTTAGGTGCCCCAATACTGGGTTACACTAGTCTTCTGTAACAGTATCTAGGTGCCCTGGTGCCAATATAGAATATGGCCTATAGAATTTGGTCCTATTTAATAAGCAGAACTTTAGGTATTTCTTGTGACTTAGAGGCACTGTGAAAAAAAGTACCGACATGTTAAGGGTGTCTTGAACCGAGAAAGTTTGGGAACCATTGATTTACATGGAGGTTTGAAGAGCACAAAATGTACTTGTTAGGTTCAAACCCACACCAAGTGCCCCAGTCAGCTGGGGCTGTGTCGATGCAGTGTTCACAGTGCCTCAGTGGTAGGCAGGACTACTGGGGGGGGGGGGGGGGGGGCAAAATTCCCCAGGCCTGGCCTTCAAGGAGGGCCCAGAACCGTCGATCAAAAGAGACTGCTCTGCTGGCCACAGGTCCTTCTTCCTGCCTATGCAGAAACAGGAAATCACGGGAGGTGGGACACAGCAGGAAGGACCTATAGCTGGCACAGAACTCTCTCTCATTTGGTGCTGCAGGAAAGGGTCGGCAGTGGCAGCTTCGGGGGGGGGGGGGGTTGACGGCAGCAGAGCCCAGAACATTGTTTGCCCCAGGCCTACCTTCATCTTTCAGCGGCTCTGGTGGTAGGGAAGTGAGAGAAATTTTAGTAATCATGCAACAGGACACTGGGAACACTTCTAACAGTGGACACCCCTATTTAGGTCCCCCCCCCCCTGACAAACTTCAGTAAAGTAGGCAGTAGCACTTTCTCTTATCCAAGACTGCAGCAACAGTGGCCAAGCTACACGTGAGAGATGTGGGGAAATGCCAGTATGGTCAGGAGTGATGAAGGACTAATGTAAGAATTATTAGGTACCTTAGGCAAATCTTCACTCTTTGACCCCAAGTCCACCAATTAACTTTCAGACCCAAACTCCCTTCTCAAGGTTTGGATTATAAAATTCAATCACCACCATCTCAATACCTATCAGAATGAACATGCAGTAGAGGAGTAGCCTAATGTTTAGCACAGTGGGCTGACAACCTGGGGAACTGAGCCCTCCATTGCCCCAGGTAAAAAAAAACTTTGATTGCGAGCCCACTATGGACAGAGAAAGTACCTGCATATAATAACTGTAAACTGTTTTGGTTGTAACGCACAAAGGTGGTATTCTCAAGTCCATGACCCTTTTGTTAAAACACAAATGCATAACCAGACCTCATACTTTTTAATATTAAACTTTGTTCCAAACATATACAAAATGACAGCTATTCTCCAAAGCCATTTATGTTGGTAAATAGGTCATTTGAAAACTGCTCACCCTCCCTAAAATAAAAAAATAAAAAGTATGGGCTGATGGTTCGTTGAGTTGATTTGACTATCAATATCTCTTAGCTTGTTTTGACTGTAGTTACTCTTTGCATACCTCCAGAAGCTACCATCCTAAGTGAGAACTGTTTGCCTAAAGGCATCTTGATTCAGCTGGAAGCAGCTGCGGGGCCAAAAATAAAACCACACAAAAGATGAAACATTTAAAAATAGGTATTTATGCATATCATGGTGCTGGTTTCCCACTGAGTTCTTTCACCAGCCAGGCACTTGGAGCCCTTTTAAACTCTACCTATTCCATGAAATGAAATCTGACCAACATTCAGCTGAGGAAATTTTTACTTTCCAAATTCAGTCTTCCCTCAGAGCCTCATGGGTGAAGGAGAAATCAGTGCCCTGCGCAGTCACAGCATATTCATGGCAAGCAGCAGTGTCTGCTCTCAAAGAGATCGCAGCTGTCATAAATCTGCCGAATTATGGTTGCGCCTGCGATTTTACTTACACTGCCTACAATGGATGGGTTTGGTCCACAAATGGCTTAAAGCAACAGACATTGTTTACACAGTAGATGCTCTAAAGCAAGAGGAAGAAGGGGATAGGTAACAGAAATTTCCCCCCTTCTACATCCAGACTGGAGTTATAATTAAGAGATTAACTAGGCTGTAACTAATGCAGGCAGTGTCCCTGAGTGCCTTCTGCTTCCTTCTCAGCACCTCTCTCACTTATGTGCCCAGAGGCCCAGTCACTAATTTGATGCTGCTTTAAAGGTTCCCATGTGGAAGAACTGCTGAAAAAGGAACATGAGATGACAGGGCTTGCTGCCGGAATGCTCTCACAGCTCAGTTAATTGTTGCTGGAATAGTTCCTGCTATTTAAAATACAATAAATTAAAAAAAAAAAAAACAGGAAAAACTGTTTTCAGTACCTGTTGTCCCTCGGCCTTCTATCTGCTGCAAAACTAATATCTTCAGCAGACTGTGCTGCTCCGAATCACATTAACCTTGGTAAATTATTAAACCATTAAGTTTTTTTAAAAGCACAAAAAGCCTCTGAGCTGAGTTTATTTAACAGATAATCCCAGAGCACAGTGCTGTATGCTAAACAATAAAGATCTCCCTGAATTTACAGACAGTGAGGACTGTGGGAGAATGTACACTCTGGGGACCAAGTTTGACAGGATAGAAAGTACCTGGGGGTTATGCATGATAATGAAAGTATTAGGTGTTTAAAACATAATAGCTGTCCTGCAGAAACACTAAGCAACAGAGTGTCAACTCCTATCTGATGACATCTGCTAGCTAAGTTCTACTCTGGCAGAAAAAATTCCTTCAGCACATACTGCACTACAAAGCAGCACTTCTGCCTCCAATTCTAGGTGTTTTCTGAACTCTGACTCACTCGAACTGTTCAGACAATGGATGCCCCTCCCAGAAATAGGACTACACTGAGGCTCATCTGGTATTTAGGTAACCTTGTGAAAAGTGGCAAGGACAATGTCATCCAACCAGTGGTGTGCAAACTCTACCTATGCAGCACTGCAAGTGTGTGTGTGTGTGGGGGGGGGGGGGGGGGGGGGGGGGGAGGAAGAGCCAAGGAAGAAGGGGGGGCACACTTGCAGTTATGTTAAGTTGATGAACACTTCCACTCTGGAAGATTCGTAATTTGAACTTATGTCTACCAGTGCATCCACCACATAAGACCCTTTTTGAAGTTATTTTGGATCATAAAACTGCACCACACACATTTGGCTGCATCAAAATAGATCCATTGCAGCCATTATATACAAATCCCCAATCTGTGAGAATAACATTGTCCACAGTATTTGCATCACAGACTCCAACACAAGCTTTATTTCACCATTTGGCTGTTTCAAAAGAGTCAAATAGATTGAGACATTTATTACAGAACAAATATGCTTTAAAATAAATGCCTGCCTGAAATGAATAAGTGTATCATATGTAAATATATTTAAAAACCTGCTTTCAACAGGATATAAATTGTCATGCTGATACCAAAGAAACAAAATAGCTAACGTGCATGCTAAAACTGAAGACTCAAGGCCATATAAAAGCTGAACCCTTGGGCTCTTTTGTCCTATGTCTTGCTCTCCCCTCCACTTCCCATATTTTTCCTTCATTTGATAACTACTGGTTTAGCTATATGCTTGAATTCACAACGTTTTCCCATTGCCTTGAACAAGTTTCAAGAACTCAGCATCTGCAATCTGATCCCAGCCTCTGCAAGACTGAACCCTTTGATGTCATCGGTATGACTTCACAATGGATGCTAGATACTGTTCCGATTCCACCATAGTACAAAGCCAATCAAAAACTTTATAGTATGTTCAGGAGCAGGGAGGGCCACTGTGATTCTGAGTATAAGGCACTTTAGTAAAGCCTGGAATCTCCAATTCCATACTGCAATTGTTTGGAAGATGCCTCTAGGAGCCTCCCTGTCCCAGTGCAGAGAAAGGGTGGTTCTTCAGCAGGGTAAAATGAATTCATACTGTCACTTCTCAACAGACTTCTTGGTAAGTAGTGTCTGTCTAATGTCTAGTATCTATCTATTGCAACAGTACATGAACAGCATGTAAAACACAGTACACATTGATTACATAGGGCATAGTTCAAAAATTCAGGAGCATAAAAATTTCAGTCAGTAAGATATAGTTATAGAGTTGGGGAGGGGGATCTTGTGTTATTTACATAGCTGGGAAGGCCCATTTGTGTCTGAAATGCAGAGTTAAGATGTTTAAATAGCACAATACATTAGCTGTGAAGGAGTATAGTTTGCTGTAATATCTTTGTGGGTTTTCTCCTCTCTCGTTGCAGAATCAGACTCAGTTCCCGAGCTATCATTCACTGCCTTCCTGGCTCCAGGTCATGTGACCCGTGCACCAGCGAATCTCCACAAAGCAAGTACAATTTAAATCTGGTAGCTAGCAGCATTTACGCCTCCTCTGTAATCATCTGTGAAGGAGTATAATTTGTTCTAATATTTTTGTGGGTTTTCTCCCCTCTCATTACAGAATCGGATTCCATTCCCGAGTTATCATTCGCTGTCTTCCTGGCTCCGGGTCACGTGACCCATGAACCAGCAAATCTCCTTGGGCTTGCTCCTTGAGGCGAGTGACAAATGGCAGAGGATGGGTTTTGACCTTGGCTAGTGAGTTTTTATTTGCTCTCTCTATGCTGCCGACACTAGTAACTTTGAACTTAATTCTTCTCTGCCATCTTTGTCTGTTTAGCGTCTCGGTGATTCTTCTGACCCCTGGGAACCAACTCAGTTTCCCTACTACTATGGTGCCAGACTCATCAGCAATCCCTGCGTGTTGGGGTCATCGATCCCCTCCCAGTATTAATAGACAAACTGATAACTTTAGATGGTTAACTCCCTGTAGTTCTACCCCTATGGATGCACAGAACTCTGCAACTCTGCACAGGAATTTTCCTGTGCGCTACTGAATTGTCGTTCAATAAAACAGAAGTCAATACTTATTCAAGATTTAATTCAGCAAAACCATCTTGATTTCCTCTGTCTCACAGAAACTTGGCTTCTACAAGGGGAAGAAGTTTATCTATTCTCTAGTTTTTCTTCGGACTTTTCAGTGATTACTCAAGCCAAATAGGTAAACGAGGAGAATGAATGGCTATTAGCTATCCTTCATCACTCCAGATTAAAGAAATCTCTTCTCACAGCTTGCCATTTCCTGAGGGTACTGTTGGTTGAGGTGATAGGTAATCTTCAGTTCTATATTTTTCTCTACTATTGTTCACTGTCTCTAAAATTGGAAGACTGGGATAAGATTTTTTGTATTTATTTGTTACATTTGTATCCCACATTTTCCCACCTATTTGTAGGCTCAATGTGGCTTACATAGTACCGGAGAGCTGTTTGCAGACTCCGGAGTAAACAAATACAATGTGATGTTGTGGTAAGATAAGGTTCATGTGGTAGGATCACATAAAGGAATCGTACAACAGGAGAGTTGTGTGATGACCATTACGAACTTTAGTGTTGTTGTGTCGCAGAGATCAGGCATTTACATTGGGTAGGTAGGGTATGCCTTTTTAAACAGATGGGTCTTAAGTTTTTTTCTGAAGTGTAAGTGGTCGTATGTAGTTACAGCCTGGTGCCAGCACACAAATTAATCAACAAACTCATTCTATGTTCTCAAAGCCAGGACTACAGAGCATGACATGTCACCAGAATACTGGAAGGCTTTATAAGAGCACCATAACCCTGCATATACTTAAGGACAAGTCACTTTCGAAGAAAAAGATCCCCTGCTGCAAAGAGAGGGTATGTGGTCTCAAAACACGCGAGGCAGTTTATACATGAATCTGATGTGTCAGATATGGAATGCCAGAAAGCCATTCCTATACTATGCAAATACCACAGATAGGGCAGACTTGTACTGTGTAAATACTGAACCACCACATAAACAGAATATGAGGGCAATAGGACCCTTCCTTTCTGTTTTGCACTGCAGACCACACTATCTTCAACTTTAGATTTCCTACCCACAGATCAATCTCCCATGCTCTCTTAAATTCTAATTATTTCAGGCTCCATCAGTTTCACTGGGAGATGGTTCCAAGTAAGTATATCTTTCTGTGAAGAAATATTTCCTTAGACAACTCCTGAAATTACTCCCTTTCACCATCAAATGATCTCTTGGTTTTGAGGTACCTTTACACCATATAGGCAATGAGTAAACTCTAAAGCAGGGCTTTTCACCCCAGTCCTCAGGGCACACCAAGTCCCATCATGTTTTCAGGATATCCACAATGAATATGAATCCCCAGGATGCAAATTTTGAACTCACAATGATCCTTACTAGCAAATTAAAGTTTTTCATATCAAACTTCTTTTTGTTTGCTTTTTTTGTCTTTGCTACGATTACAGCCATGTTATTGATCATGTTTCAACATCATATGCTTAACGATTGCTATGTGTCTAGGACTATGTATGTGACTATTTAAGAATATGTATCTTTATTGTTACCCGCCTTGGATAAAGGTAGGATATAAATGTAGTAAACAAATAAATATGCATGAAATACATTGGCATGCATGTCCTACTTGACATGCAAATATCTCTCATGCATATTCATTGTGAATATCCAGAAAACCCAATGGGACATGGTGTTTGCCCCGAAAACTGGGCTGAAAAGGCCTACTCTAAGGAAAGGATTACCCCTTGCTTGTGCAGCTGCATAAATTGCATAGCATATTCATATCATCCTGACCCCACCATTCTGAAAGCGATCAGAACTACATACAAATAAGAGAACAATGTGTAATCCAACTATTATGAGAAAACACCAGGCAATGCAAATCTATTTATATTGGTCTCTTATAGAACTATGAAAACTCATTTTATGTTTAAAAATATAAAACTTCTTAAAAGAAGAAAAGCAATCCCAGGATGCACAGTTTGCACTCACAATGATCCCTACTAGCAATTAAAAGTTTTTCATATCAAACTGCATCAACCAAATTGGCTATTTTTCTAAGAAGCACATCATCTCCCTTTAACACACAGGGGAAAAGGAATGCTCTAATAAAAGCCAACGTTTAGTTTTTAGATGATTTTGTGCTAGCAGCATTCTATACTATATACCAACAGCACTGTGGTACATTTTGTACCATGGAGATAATGCCCATAAAAAAAAAGGCAAGTGCATTCACTAGTGAAACTGTGAAAAATTATCAAATTAAACATGTTTTAAGAGCTCTGTCAGGTCAAAGAACCTTTCTAAATTGACGTATTAGGCACCTGTGTGCAACAACACTGTAAGCATTCATAACACTGCACTCTAAGCCCCTGCAATTTCAAAGTTACCTTCTCCTAATGGCATACAAGCCTTTACAACCTGCATTCTACCTCATTTTTCCCAAATAGTGGTCTAGACTGAAGTGTGTCTGTAATTCTCTTCTAGCAGGTCCTCTACTCCTTGTGTTACAAATGAAAAGAGAAGCCCTGAGAAGGATGTAGCCTACCTGTACATCCTCCAGGAAGTCCACCCCAACCCACTTGGGTTTCCACTGTCGATATCCTGCACAGCTTATCTCCTCATGTTTACATTATTCTGTTCTCCTATTTCCTATAGCTCAGCTACGCTGTCTCATCCTGATGCTAACTCTTCCCAGTCTGATTCCCAACTTCAAACCACTACAAACCTCAATATCCTACTACCTATTCTCTATTTTCTTCAATCACTGTGCCTTCATCTACTTTCTCTTCTGCTTCGTTTTCTTCCTCTCATTCAGCAATCTCCATTCTCTTTTATTTCTGTGACTTCTCAGCTGGGGTTATCAACCCCAATCCTGCCCTCCAAGGCAACTCTTAATCCCATCTGTACAGATCTGTAACCTCTCCATTCTTATTTTTATTCTTTTTCTCTCCCTTCCCCATGCTCCCTACGGAATTTCCACTCTGGCTCCAACAAGCATGCCTACATTAATCTTCCCTTGAATGTATAGGGGTCATGAGGAGAGGCCGCTGGAGCCCATGGTAGGCTCAAACACAGTCTGGGTTGCAGCTTCCATGATTGCCAACTAGGTCAGACAAACCAGACTGTGAAAAATTGCAGGAAGTCCTTAGGAAATTGTAAGGCTGGGCATCCAAATGGCATATGAAATTTAAATGTGGACAAATGAAAGTTATGCAGATTGGGAAGAATAATCCAAATCATACTTACCTGATGCTAGAATCCATCTTGGGGGCCAGCACTCAAGAAAAATATCTAGGTGTCATTGTAGACAACACGCTGAAATCTTATGCCCAGTGTGTGGCGGCAGCCAAAAAAAGCAAACAGGATGCAAGGAATTATTAGGAAAGGGATGGTAAAGAGATGGCTGAGGGAAGATATGATTCAGGTCTACAAAATCCTGAGTGGTGTAGAATGAGTAGAAGTAAATCGATTTTTTTACTCTTTCAAAAAGTACAAAGACTAAGAGACACTCAATGAGGTTACATGGAAATACTTTTAAGAGGAAATATTTTTTCACTCAATGAATAATTATGCTCTGTAACTCTTTGCAGGAGGATGTAACAACAATGGCTAGCGTATCTGGAGGAAAAGTCCATAGTCGCTATTGAGACAGACATGGGGAAGCCACTGCTTGCCCTGGGATTGGCAGCATGGAATGTTGCTACTATTTGGGTTTCTGGCAGGTACTTGTGACCTGGATTGGCCACTGTTGGAAAGAGGATACTGGGCTAGATGGACCATTGGTCTGACCCAGTATGGCTATTCTTATGTGGTTTAGACAGTCCCGTTCTGATTTTCGACAAGATATTTTTTTTCCTGTTTCTCCATCCCACTTATTTTTCTGTCTGGATAGTGCCCGTTTCCACTATTGGGTCTGTACATCACGCACTTTTTTAAACCTCCACTACCCCAACTGCAGAGGTCTTAAATGCAAATCTTTACATGCATCTAGTTTCTCCTATACTTGTACACAATTATGGAATAAACTACCGAATACTATAAAATCAACGCATGATTTGACTACCTTCTGAAAATTACTGAAGACCTACCTGTTCAGAGAGACTTACAAAGAGAATCCTCCATAATGTCTTGACCCCTTATCTACATCAGTACTAGCCAATATTGATCTCTCTTAATTTAGATACTTTAATCCACATTATCATTACTAAGCATTACACCTTATCCTACTCCCATTTACATGTTTTGAATTAATTATTCATTTACTTCTAATTTACCTGTTATTCTTTGTACCTTATTTGCAACAATATTCTGTATTCTTTTAATGGTGTTCGCATTTGCGACATAATGTAAGCCACATTGAGCCTGCAAATAGGTGGGAAAATGTGGGATACAAATGCAGCAAATAAATAAATAAATAGCCGGCATTTTGCGGTTTTGTTTTATTGTTACCCTGGCTGCACAGGAGGCGCCGTCCTTCTACAGTTTTGCTGTTTTATTTTTGTCTTTTTGTTGTTTTTTGTCCTGTGTATAGATAGTTTCTCTTTAGATGAGATTAGCCCTCGTTTGGTTTCTTTTATTTTTTGTTAAATCAGTTTCCCCTTTTTTTTTCTCTCACCGGGTCTGTGCAGTGCCGCCATCTGATCTTACATTTTGATTTTTGTTTTACCACTGCCACGCTTCTCCCCACTTTGCTGGTTCTAGTATTTTTGATATTTTGATTTATTATTTTTGTTTTACTGTTTGTCATGCTTCTCCCCACTTTGTTGGTTCTAGTGTTTCTGCCCTCTGTTTTGCTGCTTATTTTATTATTTTTATTTCCAACAGCGCCCAGTCCTTAGCTTAATGTTTTAGTTTGCTGTCCTCCCTCAGGGGGAGGAATGCTGGCTTCGGCCTAACCCCTGGTAAGCCTGTATCTAGGGTGACTCCAAGGTCCACCCCGATCTGCCCAGGGCCCTCGCTCCAGGTGCCCAGGGTTTCCAGGTCCTTTTTGGCTAGGATCATGCGACCCTCAGGGGGAGGAATGCTGGCTTCGGCCTAACCCCTGGTAAGCCTTTTCTTAGCTGAGAGGTGTCCAGCCCTATCACCGGCTGCCTTTCAGGTGCTGTGGAGGACTTGCAGCTGCTCATCTGCATATCCTTACAGCCTTCTCCAGGGTGACTCCCAGGTCCACTCCGATCCACTCAGGGCCTCCGCTCTAGGTGCCCAAGGTTTCCAGGTGCTTTTTGGCTAGGATCAGACGACCCTCATGGGGGAGGAATGCTGGCTTCAGCCTAACCCCTGGTAAGCCTGTATCCGGGGTGACTCTCAAGTCCACCCCGATCTGCCCAGGGCCCTCACTCCAGGTGCCCAGGGTTTCCAGGTGCTTTTTAGCTAGGATCAGGCGACCCTCAGGGGGAGGAATGCTGGCTTCAGCCTAACCCCTGGTAAGCCTTTCCTTAGCTGAGAGAAGCCCAGCCCTACCACTGGCTGCCTTTCAGGTGCTGTGGAGGACTTGCAGCTGCATATCCTTACAGCCTTCGCTGGGGTGACTCCCAGGTCTGCTCCGTTCCACTCAGGGCCTCCGCTCTAGGTGCCCAGCATTCCCACCAGGTGCTGTGGAGGACTTGCAGCCCTTCTGCATATCCTCACACCTGTATCCGGGGTGACTCCAAGGTCCACTCCGATCCACTCAGGGCCTCCGCTCTAGGTGCCACGCGCCTGATGGGATGCAGGGCATTCATTCTCTCTTCACATTTACTCTCTCCCAATTACTACTTATGGCTCCAGTATACATTTTCTTCTTGGTACTGTCCCTTCCTAATCTGTTTCTCCATCTGAAACCACTGTACAATGCAGGAACACATTGTCCAACCTCTGTATTCATCATCTCACCATCTCTTTTTTCCTCTTCCTTTTTCTCAGCTCTCAACCTTCAACATTTCCTTCCTTCCATTCATCCATCCATCTCCTTTCTGAGTACATCTCTCTTTCATCGCTGTTGTCATACCTCTCCTACTCTTCTCCTTACTCTCTTGCTCCTTCTCCTGCTCTCCGCTGGGGACATTAATCCCAATCCTGGTTCTCCACATCAGCTCTCATCCTACTTGTGCAGGTCACACCATGATATCTCCAATTTAATTTCTGTTCCTCTCCTCCCCTCTTCTTCCTTGCCTTTCTCTTGCGCTCTGTGGAATGCCCGCTCTGTCTGAAACAAACTTTCCTACATCCACGACCTCTTTATCTCTTGTACTCTCCATCTGATTGCCCTAACTGAAACTTGGCTTTACCCTGAAAACTCTGCTTCAGTCGCGGCCCTATGCCATGGAGGTTATCTTTTCTCCCATACTCCTCACCCGGTTGGCCATGGAGGCGATGTCGGGTTACTAATTTCACCCTCTTGTAGATTTCAACCTCTTCTTCCACCTCAGTCTCACTGTTTTTCTTCCTTCGAAGTCCACTCCATCCGTTTATTTGCTCCTATGCCTCTCTGAGTAGCAGTCATTTATCAACCCCCTGATAAGTCCCTTTCTTCCTTTCTCACTGACTTTGATGCCTGGCTTTCCTTCTTTCTTGAACCTTCATCTCATTCCCTCATTCTTGGGGATTTTAGCATTCATGCTAATGATCCCTCTGACTCTTATGCTTCTCAGTTTCTTGCTTTAACATCCTTTTTCAATCTTCAACTGTACTCCACTTCCCCCACTCACCAGAATGGCAACTGTCTTGATCTTATCCCTCATCTCAAACTGCTCACTCTCCAATTTCTGTGCCTCAACTCTTCCCCTCTCTGACCATCATCTGATAACTTTCACATTTAAACAACCTCCTCCCCAGTTCCATCCAATCTTAACCAATACATTTAGGAATCTTCAGGCTATTGACCCTTCTACTCTGTCCTCCAGTGTTTCAAATCTCTTCTCTACCACTATGTTATCCAAGTCTGTCAATGAGGCTGTCTCTTTCTATAATACTACTCTCTCCTCTGCTCTGGACACTCTCACTCCTCCCATTCCCCGTTCTGTAAAACGTACCAAACCCCAGCCTTGGCTGACCTCTAGAATCCGCTACCTACGTTCCTGTGCCCGCTCTGCAGAACGCCTTTGGCTGAAATCCCGTGCCCATGCTGACTTCATACATTTCAAATTCTTGCTGACCTCCTTCCAGTCTGCTCTTTTACTTGCCAAACAGGACTATTACATCCAGTTGACCATTTCTCTTGGCTCAAACCCTCAACGTCTCTTTGCCACACTGAACTCTCTTCTCAAAGTACCTTCACCTCCAACTCCCCCTTCACTTTCCCATTTGAAACTAAACATGACCAAGACTGAGCTTCTTATCTTTCCCCCTAAACCAACCTCTCCTCCTCCCCCATTCTCTATTTCTGTGGATAACACTCTCATCCTTCCTGTCTCATCAGCTCGTAACCATCGGGTCATCTTCGACTCCTCCCTCTCCTTCTCTGCACATATTCAGCAGACTGCTAAAACCTGTCATTTCTTTCTCTATATATTATCACCAAAATTCGCCCTTTCCTTTCCGAACACACTACCAAAACCCTCATCCACACTCTTATCACCTCTTGCTTAGACTATTGCTTCTCGCAGGTCTGCCACTTAGCCATCTCTCTCCTCTTCAATCAGTTCAAAATTCTGCTGTACAACTAATATTCCGCCAGTGTCGTTATGCTCATATTAGCCCTCTCCTCAAGTCACTTCACTGGCTCCCTATCCATTTCTGCATACAGTTCAAACTCCTTTTATTGACTTATAAGTGCATTCACTCTGCAGCTCCTCGGTACCTCTCCACTCTCATCTCTCCCTACATTCCTCCACGGGAACTCTGTTCACTGGGTAAATCTCTCTTATCTGCACCCTTCTCCTCCACTGCTAATTCCAGACTCCGTTCCTTTTATCTTGCGGCACCATATTCCTGGAATAGACTTCCTGAGCCGGTACATCAAGCTCCATATCTGGCTGTCTTCAAATCTAAGCTAAAAGCCCACCTTTTTGATGCTGCTTTTAACTCCTAACCTTTATTCACTTGTTCAGAACCCCTTATTTTATCATCCTCACTTTAATATTCCCTTATCTCTCGTTTGTCTATTTGTCCTAATTAGATTGTAAGCTCTGTCGAGCAGGGATTGTCTCATGTTCAGGTGTACAGTGCTGTGTACGTCTAGTAGAGCTTTAGAAATGAGTAGTAGTATTTCATCCAGTGCTACTTTGACTAGCTTTTTTTCTCACCACGCTATGTTTGGAACTTTATTCTTATGCTGTACTTAGCTAGTGTTGCCGGCAGCCAGGCCAATATTGAACTGTATCGTTGCATTCACTATAGTCCTGTCTCCCATACTATGCAGCGTTTTTCTTATTGCTGCTATGATTTTGCCCCCCCCCCCCTTTTTCTTTAGTAGCTTGATTAAGATTTAATTTCTGACCAATATTCAGGTTGCACGTTATCTCTTTTAGCTTGAGTGTTAGGTATTTGTGTTTCCAGTTCTTTTAGAGCCTCTGTCTCTTTTACTTTTGTCTCTCAGGTTGCTTTATTTCCAGATGCCACAGAACAAAGAAGTTCAACTTGCACACTATACAGGTACAGCTATAAGAGGTCACACGCAGAATTATTGACCCGCCCTCCCCTCTTTATCCATATATCGTTCTCAGTCTTATTTATTTTTTTACACTCGTATGTTATTCTAATAGTCTTCATACTGTGTTTCACATTAGATGCATATATTTTCTTCTATCTTGGACTTGTACCTTTACGGTTTCTATTTCTTGATAGCTTTTATTTCTTATTTTTTGTAATCTCTTATGATACTTTTATTTATATAATTTTTATAGTATATTTCATTGGTGTGCTTTTATTGTCCTTATGTTGTAATTATTTTCGTCTTATCTAAAAGTTCCTTTTATGTACCTTTACATGCCTTATACTAGATGCACTTTATATACTTATGTTTAGTATTTTATTATTTTATAAAGATTAATGTATTGTTTATAAAGTTGTTGTACTGTGTTTACTTGTTTTTAATCATTAGTTTTTACAATAGTTGGTTATGCATGTGTTTTTCTGTATTGTTTAGGGACTCCTGAGGCAGGCCTTGCGGCCGAAACATGATTCATGTTGAGTCCATTATATGTTTTTGAATAAAATTCCTGCTGTGAACTCTTAAGTCCGGTGGATGTTTTCCCACATCATCCTTTGTGTCACCTTCGCTGTGTTTGCTTGTATTGACCCGTGTACAGTTCCTTTGTTCTTCTACGCCTGTCGTTTCCTTATGATCCCTAAGCCAGATACACTTGCCAAGGATGGAAGAAATCCAGAGGGCTCTGGGCTGAAAAAGCAGCCAAAAGAGAAATACCAGAAACAGAAAGTACCAAGAACCTAACTTAGAAGTATCAAAGGGTCCATCTGCTCTATGAACTGTTGCCCTCAATAAGGTGAATGGGACCTGCAAGGGTGTACCCCACCACCAATGTGAAAACCAAAGCTGAAGTGCCAGAGGCTGGTACATTCCAAACATCCAGTCCACAGGGAATTTTTAAAGCTTTTTTTTGTTGTTAATTACATTTTTAAATTAAAACCAGGTAAAACTGATAAACATAGCTAATAGCAACAGAACAGTAACACCATTTCTTCAAGGGAACATCCATTTAAGCAGAAACAATACAGATTGTCACCCAAACTAGTAAAGGCCCTTGCCTGGTAGTTCATCCATTTGTCCACTCCATTCTTACGCAACTAAACACACCTCGACTGTAGCAATTTTGTGAACATAACTTTCCCAGGAAGTCTAGCTTAGTTTTCCAGAATTTTGAAACTCATAAGATGGGCTGCATGAATCAATTGCATTACTAATCTGTTCCTACCCACCAGACTCACATGAAACCAGCCATCCCTAAGAGGCACAGCTGTGACACCAGAACCAGTAGGGCCTTAATTATACTCTATTTTAGTACCCACTTGCTGCCAGAACTCCACCACCAAACACTGTTGACATGTATGTAAATATGGACCAACCTACCCACAATTCCTTCAGCACAATGAACTAGAAGATACACAGAAACACAGGACAGATAGATAGATTCTTGTATCTATATAAGCACAATAAAAAAGCCAGAGATTTCAGCTTTTCCACAATATCAACATCTTATATGCCTGAGCCAAGATACCCTGCCAGTCCACTTTATCCCAGAGCAACTTAAAGACTCACTGGAGTAGCACTGGTTCCTACATAATCCAGAATTCAGCAGGCAATGGTATAGGCCATCCAGGAATCTAAGGATGATACCTGACCCACTCAACAAGCTCTCTACATTGGAGATGTAGAGACAATTCCCACATAGCATACATAAATTATGATCTACAGGAAGTTACTGAAATTCTCCTCTTGTGATATCAAACTCATCCAACAGATCTCTAAAAGATTTCAGCTTGATTATCTGCCCACAGCTGGTCAGCAAAACCCAGACCCTTTGTTCTCCAAACTACCAATGCTGGTACAAATGTCTACCCAGTGATGCATGCATTATTAGCCAGAGGACCCATAGAAGATCCGTTCCTTACGTTCACACCCAAGTGGTAAGGCTAGGTTCACAGTCAAGACTCCAAGGTCCAAATTACTCACGTGATACCTTTCCAACCTTTCTAACTCCAACCATGCCTCTCCCCCCACCTCCTTTCTGTAGCCACTGTTTCAAAATCTTAGCAGCCTGGTAGTACAATTTTAGTGGCGTGGTCCTCTTAGTGCTCTTAATGCCTTTATTGAAAGCCTTAATGGTGTTGATGTAAACATTAAATTTACCTCTAGAATAGACACCTATGAGTTAGATTTTTTGGATATTAAGATCATTAGAACACTAGAGGGGAGATTTGTTACCACCATTTACCGCAAACCGACAGACAGGAACACCCTCCTTCATTATCAGAGCTTTCATCATAAGGCTCTGAGGAGGGGTGTTCCTGTGGGCCAATTCCTGAGGTTGCGTCGTTTATGTTCTTCAGTTTTCGAATTCAAAGTTCAAGCACAGGAAATGAGTGATAGATTTATAGAACGCGGATATCCGAAGCAGGTTATACGGAAAGCGTATAAAAGAGCGTTATACGCCCATCGTCCCTGGTTGTTTCAAACAGGCCAGGCCTCTTCTAGCAATACTATGGCATGTGTCATTCCGTTTTCACATAGAGCAGTGGGCATCTCTTCAATCATCCATAGGTACTGGCATGTTCTGTCTGTTCATCCAGAGTTCAAGGAAAGCCCTAAAGTGGCGTATGCACGTCAGGCTAATATAGGTGAGTTGCTTAAACGCTCTAAACGTCTAAATAACACAGGTCGACATTCCCCTTGTGGTAGATGTGTGTATTGTCGCCATTCGGTGGATACCAGCGTGATTGACATTCCGCATAGTAATAAAAAAAATTTTTTGAGACAAAATACCACTTGCATTAGTGAATGTGTAGTATATTGTATCTGGTGCCCGTGTGCACTATACTATATAGGTCATACAAAGAGACAATTGAAGAATCGACTGGCAGAACACGTCAGTAATTTAAGGTTAGGTAAAAAGGAGAACCCGCTGGTGATTCACTGGCAGCGACATAATCACACTATTGAACAGCTCCAATGTGC
Organism: Microcaecilia unicolor; assembly: GCF_901765095.1. Classification (NCBI taxonomy): domain Eukaryota; kingdom Metazoa; phylum Chordata; class Amphibia; order Gymnophiona; family Siphonopidae; genus Microcaecilia; species Microcaecilia unicolor. The sequence goes on along the minus strand of NC_044032.1, from coordinate 397,688,371 downwards.
AGTATTATTTCAGATTGTACCCACTAATAGAAGTGGAGATATTAGTGCTCGTTTATTATTATTGGAGCAGCGATACATTTACACATGGGGAATAGTAACACCGCACGGCCTTAATTTGGAAGTCGAGTGGGTGTGAAACAAGTTTCGCTAATGAGATCCAGGGTATTTAACTCATATGCCAATAGCGGAAGTCGTCCAACAGTTTCCGGTGGTGCGATTTCAAGGCGGAAGTCTGGCCGATTACCACTCGGTGTGCAGCCTAACATAGTATTATCAGTAAGTGTTATTTAAAATATAAAACATTTAATAATTTTGTATGAGATTGATTAGATTTAAATAGCTAAGAATAAGCAGAAGGTGATGTTTATCAATGTTGTTACAGCTGTGGTTCCTCCTGAAGGAGACGAAATGCCGATCAGCATCGGGGAACCGGCGATGTGATGTTTTCTTACTTGGATACACGTTCCCAGCCTCCTCAAGTTGTGGGTTTTGGACGTCCTTAGTGACACTAGTCCTCCACAGGAAACAACATTTGTGTTGGAGGAACAGTTCCACAACTCATGTATACGGTGTACATTTACAAAACTGTTTCAGTTACGTTAAGAACAATGAACACAGACTATATATAGGTTTTTCAAAGATATATTGTACCAGTATTCATGATGAATCTATTGGGTAACCAATCTTCGATTGGTACATGTATACTGTATTGATTTATGACCAGCTGTTTTATCCTCGTGGGAGGTAATTTGTAATTTGTACACTTTGGGTATAAAGTATATGGATGGATGGCAGGAGCGTGTGAATGTTTGAGGGAGATATTATAGTGTATGTATGTTTGTATTGATGATTGATATTTATTGTTAATAAAAGTGAAATAATTTTCATATGTTCTGGAGTCTATAGTAATTATAAATTGATACTGACTCTGGTTGTGTCAAAAATCCCTATAGTTAATTAGTTGGGAGTACAATTTTAGTACCAGCTTTAAGTTTTATTACGGTTCCAGAAATATGAGATACGACTATTGAGTTCAGTGAAGCTGTGCTAGGGAACATCACAAGGCATATGTTGGAAGAGATACAGTAAACATATTAATTCTCCAAACCCAGGTGACCCTTCCAGCTTCAGGTAAGCTAGCAGGTCCTTCTCGATCTGCTGCAGTACTGGTACATAATTAACTTGAGGATTAAAGTAGTAATTTGTTTGCATAATTTGCTCTAAGTACATAAACCCAACCTCCACCAACTTGAATGTAGACAGCTGAATTAGAACATGAAATCTCAGACATTATAGAACAATACTAAGTTAAATTCACCAAAAGTCTCACAAAGACAGTGGCCAATCTCTTTGGATCAGTTAATTAAAGCAGGGCATCAACCACCTAGAAAGATGTTATGTACTGACCTACTAAAATTAAATCCCATCACATCAGTGAACTCACTAACCTACTGCACAACTGGCTCAATAAACAAATCAAACAGTGGGAGTTAAAAGGGTATCTCTGCCAAGTACCTCTGCAGATCAGGAATGGAAAGGACAACCTCTTATTAAATTGATAGCCCTGCATAAGGGTTTAAATACAAAAACTGGACTAGCTTAATGAAACTTCCAGTGTTCCAAACTGCCCTAATGAAGCATACAGTGGTGGAAATAAGTATTTGATCCCTTGCTGATTTTGTAAGTTTGCCCACTGACAAAGACATGAGCAGCCCATAATTGAAGGGTAGGTTATTAGTAACAGTGAGAGATAGCACATCACAAATTAAATCCGGAAAATCACATTGTGGAAAGTATATGAATTTATTTGCATTCTGCAGAGGGAAATAAGTATTTAATCCCTCTGGCAAACAAGACCTAATACTTGGTGGCAAAACCCTTGTTGGCAAGCACAGCGGTCAGACGTCTTCTGTAGTTGATGATGAGGTTTGCACACATGTCAGGAGGAATTTTGGTCCACTCCTCTTTGCAGATCATCTCTAAATCATTAAGAGTTCTGGGCTGTCGCTTGGCAACTCGCAGCTTCAGCTCCCTCCATAAGTTTTCAATGGGATTAAGGTCTGGTGACTGGCTAGGCCACTCCATGACCCTAATGTGCTTCTTCCTGAGCCACTCCTTTGTTGCCTTGGCTGTATGTTTTGGGTCATTGTCGTGCTGGAAGACCCAGCCACGACCCATTTTTAAGGCCCTGGCGGAGGGAAGGAGGTTGTCACTCAGAATTGTACGGTACATGGCCCCATCCATTCTCCCATTGATGCGGTGAAGTAGTCCTGTGCCCTTAGCAGAGAAACACCCCCAAAACATAACATTTCCACCTCCATGCTTGACAGTGGGGACGGTGTTCTTTGGGTCATAGGCAGCATTTCTCTTCCTCCAAACACGGCGAGTTGAGTTCATGCCAAAGAGCTCAATTTTTGTCTCATCTGACCACAGCACCTTCTCCCAATCACTCTCGGCATCATCCAGGTGTTCACTGGCAAACTTCAGACGGGCCGTCACATGTGCCTTCCGGAGCAGGGGGACCTTGCGGGCACTGCAGGATTGCAATCCGTTATGTCGTAATGTGTTACCAATGGTTTTCGTGGTGACAGTGGTCCCAGCTGCCTTGAGATCATTGACAAGTTCCCCCCTTGTAGTTGTAGGCTGATTTCTAACCTTCCTCATGATCAAGGATACCCCACGAGGTGAGATTTTGCGTGGAGCCCCAGATCTTTGTCGATTGACAGTCATTTTGTACTTCTTCCATTTTCTTACTATGGCACCAACAGTTGTCTCCTTCTCGCCCAGCGTCTTACTGATGGTTTTGTAGCCCATTCCAGCCTTGTGCAGGTGTATGATCTTGTCCCTGACATCCTTAGACAGCTCCTTGCTCTTGGCCATTTTGTAGAGGTTAGAGTCTGACTGATTCACTGAGTCTGTGGACAGGTGTCTTTCATACAGGTGACCATTGCCGACAGCTGTCTGTCATGCAGGTAACGAGTTGATTTGGAGCATCTACCTGGTCTGTAGGGGCCAGATCTCTTACTGGTTGGTGGGGGATCAAATACTTATTTCCCTCTGCAGAATGCAAATAAATTCATATACTTTCCACAATGTGATTTTCCGGATTTAATTTGTGATGTGCTATCTCTCACTGTTACCAATAACCTACCCTTCAATTATGGGCTGCTCATGTCTTTGTCAGTGGGCAAACTTACAAAATCAGCAAGGGATCAAATACTTATTTCCACCACTGTATATGTACTATATGACCAATAAACTATCAAATGCCTTTTTAAGCACCAATGGATAAAATGAGGCCAGAGATGGGCTCTTCGCTTATCAAGTGTAGTATGTTAAATAAGCATTTGGTACTCAGGACTAAAATTCTCCCCTTAAAGCCCAAATTATCAGGCTTAACTAGCTGGGACAGCACTGCAGTGCTTCAGCAAATACCTTAACATTGGCACTGATTCTGTAAGACAGCCACAGTCTGCTGTCCACTAACCCTATGTGGACTCTCACAGACTGAGAACCTAGTAAATAACCAAGTTAAAAAAAGAGGTACAGACACATTCAGAAATTCTCTGTACAAATCAACAAAATATCTATCAGGCCCAAGATACTTACCGCCAGGCAGGATTGTTGATGCTTGAATCACTTCCAGATATACTCCTGCTCTGGAATCAGCCTGGACATTGTAACAGAGGCCAAAAAAGCCTCTCTCTGCTCCTTAGAAGGCTGGTCTATCTACGCACACAAAGAAGTGAAATGCTATACAAAACTCTTTTTAATTCCCACCTAGTCATGTCTATCCCACTCATCTGCCATTTAAATATATGAAACAGTAGAACTCATCTGCCACTTATGAACTTCCCTAGTTAGCATGGCTCCTGTCTTGTTCCTATGAACATAGAACTTATGACATACATACCTCATAAGCTTTGCAATCTTATCCATTTGAAGTCTGCTGAGTTCTGCCTAAGCCATATACAACGTCTGGTCCACCATAGCTGACCAAGTTTTCTTAAACTGCAGCTCCAAATATTTTACTTGTCCTTCTGTTATTGCTGCCTCATTGCCACCTTCTTGAGGTGACTAACATACACAATGATGCATTCCCGTAACATCACCTTTCTGCTTCCCATGAGGTGAGCAAGTTAAGGTCACCCAAGGGATGGAATTCCAGATATTCTGCCACTACCCAATCAATAAGCTCACCAAAATTTGGTTTCCCTAGCACTACAAGGTACAGCTGCTCAAAGAGGCTCTACCTCCAGGCTCTTTGACTATGAATGTAATGGGATTATGGTCAGAAATACAACTAACCTGTAAGTCCCTATGTGTCACAAGGGGAAACAGTCCTGGGGAGCAAAGGAAATATATACCGTATAGTATCCATATCTGTCTGTCTACACATATAATAGGTAAAGTCTGTAGTAGGCATGAACCTGACCCTTCACAGATTTTGGAGCGTTTGAAATTCAAGGGGTGCCCTCCCTGCATGTATCCCTGTGAAGAACTGACATATTAATAGTTGGGTTCATGCTTACCCTCAACTATTCCAATTCCTGACAAGCAAAATGAAAAACCCCTGAAAAGGAATCCTAGATATCATGTGACTGACTGTAAAAAGTACCTTGAGAGCCCTTTAGGCATATAGACAGGCCATAACTAGTTTACACAATGACAGGGTCAGTTCTAGAAGCACAAAATGGCCTTCGGGATCTGTATGCAAATTATGAATAGTAAATCACTCATTGCGACAGTATATATCTGCTCTACCTGGTGAATTATAACTGCAATTAAAGACCTGCCCCACCAAGTCTCTGGCCAGCTTGGCATGCTCTCTTATTTAAGTGCACTTCAGAAAGCAGCACCATGCTGACCTTTTGTGCTTTCAAAAGGTTAGGCTTCTCTTCCACTTGACATAATAACGTTTCAGTTTATAAGAAGATGTGTGTGTGTGGGGGGGGGGGGGGGGGGTTAGCTGTTAAATAAACAATGAAATGAGATGTGGGTGCCTGAAGCTTGCATGTAACCATAAAATAACTGATTATATTGTGTGAAGAAAATGTTACCTCTAATAAGAGATGAAGTTGATTTCTAACTGATTTTTTTTTTTTAATTATTGTGTGCACCATAACATCTATCCCCTGAGGATGCTGAGCAGTCAGCGAAACCTGGATCCATGTTGGGGACGAGAACTGGTAGTCTTTTGGAAGGGGAAGACATTTGAAAAAAATGTTGGAAGAAGATCTAGATTTTTAAGAGTCACATATATGAGAAGGGATATTTTTTTTTAAAGGCATGAACTCTGACAAGATTGATAGCACACTTCAGGATAAGTATTGCTATTGCTTTACTTGAACTAGAAGTGTGCAGTGATTGAGGTGGTGCCTTTTATGCTGCTATGGCAAATACTTTTCTGAACACACTCACCGCGAAATTTATGTATGTACTAGTAAAAAAGGCCCGTTTCTGGAACGAATGAAACGGGCGCTAGCAAGGTTTTCCTGGGAGTGTGTATGTTTGAGAGAGAGAGCCAGAGTGAAAGTGCGGGTGTGTGACAGAGTGAAACTGTCTGTGTGACAGTGTGTGTGTGAGAATGAGAGTGTGTGACAGGGCCCCCTCCCCTGTTCCTAATGCCCCTCACCCCGTTCCCTCCCCTCCTTTTCCTCCTCCTTCCCACACTTTGGGTTCCTTAAGGCTTCCAAAAGTCTATGTACCCCCGTGGCCCTAACGCCCAGTATCCGGATACCCCACCTCTTTCCTCCTCACCCCTCCCCCAAGATGTAATGCTTTCACGGCCTTCATTTTTTTAAAAAAGTGTCCTATCTACCTTGTGTACAAATGCCCGGCATTCAGATTGTGTTCCTCTCATAAATTTTCATTTCTTTCATTCATTCAGAACTTGCCCCCCCCCCCCGAACACTTTTGGTTCCTTCAGTCTTTCAAAACTCTCCTATCTACCCTGTGTCCTAATGGCCAGCATTCAGATTGTTTTCCTTTCCCAAATGTTCATGTCTTTCAGTCGTTCAGACCTCCCCCTCCCCCCATTTAACACTTTAGATTCCTTCAGTCTTTTAAAACTCTCCTATCAACCCTGTGTCCTAATGGCCAGCACTCAGATTGTTTTGCTTTGCCAAATTGTCTGTCACTGATGTCACTGAGGTCAGTGCGTGCCTGCCTAGCAGACCACTTCTGGCAGGCACGGTCCCAAGCACATCCTGTTGGAGGTGAGAATTATTATATAGGATATATAAGTGAATATAAATATTTTTAGGTAATGATAGATATTTAACTAATATACCAGGTAAATCTGCCTAAGCATAATCTATGTCCACATTTAGTAAGGAAATGCATAGACCAGATCCTCACATCTTACCAAAATGACAGACATAAATATGTTACAAGTTTTTAACTCTTGGAGATTTGGGTCCAAGATGGCCGCTGGACCAGAAAATGGTATAGTTTCTGTCTCATACTTTTTCTTCTTTTTCGTTATGTTTAAGTGTCAGGGGAAAGCAGCTGCTCATTCCTCCCATTAGAGCAGTTTCCTGGAATTGGGACCCATTGAAAAATTTATTATGAAACTTGGCTTTCACCGATAGTTTGCTTGGGGAGTCAACGACGAGTGGCAGTTCGGCTACTCCATTCTGGCCCTATGTCACCCTCAGCCCAGAGATTAGACTGCCTCATCCTCAACCTGCAGCCCCGGTTTCATCAGATCAGCTGTTGCAAGTATTGAATCAGAGAGAGCAGTGGCATTACACAGCGGGAGGAGAAACATCATCTATCTGAGGATGCCGCGAGTACCCTGGTGGGACTTGTTCAATTGAGTAGCAAGGTCTCGCGGCCTGAACAGACGTGAGAGGCAGGTATAGCTACGCGTTCTTTTGAATTGAATTTGCTAGAGATGAAGCCTCAGGTACTTTCTTTTTTTGACTGTGACCCCATCTGAATTTAACCTTCCGAAGATATGGAAGACTCTAGTTGATTTGGAGAAGTCTATGTTGTCCCAGAACTTTTCACTTCAAAGAGTGATTAAACTAGAACATCTGGTGGATAAAAGTAATTTAGAAAAACAATCTATGGAACGACATTTTGTAGCTACCGAGAAGTGATGAAAGATGTTCAACGACAGGTTTGACTAATTTGAGAAGAAAAATGAAGTGTTACTTTGCTAGGAGTGAATTTGCATTTTTTTAAATTTCCACGCTCTATTTTGGTACCTAGGGAAATGTTGAAAAGGTACTTGTTGGAAGTGTTACAGATTCCAGAGGACAAGCTCCCCCCACCTTTTATTCGTGTATATTATCTGCCAGAGATGAAAAGTTCTGAAAAGTTGGAAGTGCCATAAGATCTCGATGAACCGTTGACTGTTTCAGCTATATTAGGCTCATCTACTGTAGAGATGGTCACCAATTCTACTCTGATTGCTACTGTTGATTTATCACCTGACAAACAATGGTTATTGAATATGTTCTTTAGGCACAGAGGTGACTTTTTTCTTGGTATGAAAACTAGAGTCTTTCCTGATGTCTTTCAGGATACCTAGAGATGTAGGAAACAAGTTATGATGATGAGACCAGGTGTACCTTCAATAAGGAGCCACTTTCTGAGATACTCATGCAAGTGTATAGTCAGGTTTCAATCTTGTAAATATGTGCTTTTGAACCATCCCAGCTTACTGCTTTTTTGGCAACTAAACAAACTGTGACTTTATTATAACTTTGAGGAGTAGGATAATTATGTTTAGTTAGCTACAGTGAATGTAAGTTATTTCTGATCATTTACCTATTTCTTTTTACTTAGTAACCTCCTATTTTATAAATCTTGAATCCAATATTGAGGACTTGAGTGAACAGTATGTTTTATATTCCTGTGTAATTATTTTTCTTTCTATTCAAGTATATTGTATTACTTTTCTGTACAAGTATATAACGTTTGGTTATAGGTATTAAAAGTTTCATAATTTTTTAAAGTAGTTTTTAACTCCTTTTTACCTGTTCAGTACCCTGTCTGTTTTAATCATCCCTACCTCTATGACATAACTTCCTATTTCCTCGGAGGCAGAGCGGGCCGCAGTAGACAGAAGAGGTTGAGACTAGTGGCAGGGCAGCCTCTGTGGAAATCGCTGCCACCACTTTTGGAAAAATGACAAAGAAAAGATCAAATGGTGGAAAGAGGTTGGGGAAGTAAGGGCGGAAGGTGATACAGCCTCAGAACAGTGCCGTCTGAGGCCCCGCTTCAGGTGGCCTAATGGTAGGGCCACCCCAGCACCTTTCTCCCTTCCCCATTGTTGTATAGTAACTAATTAAATGTAACTAGTTACTGTAGTTAAGTAAACGTTTTGTTACTTTTACTTGTAAAGAAGTACAAGGTAAGATTTGTTACTTTTACTTTAGTAATAATTTTGCCAATTTTTACTACTTTTACTCAGTTACATCTGATGCTTGCAGTTAAAAGCAAAAACTAAAGGCGGAAGGAAGATGTAAATGATGATTTCTTAGTAAGCCAAACAGAACAGCAAAACTGGGAACAGAATTTTGCTATTGCAAACCTTGCCACACAAACAGTGAATCATTTCATCTTAGATTTTGCTGTTCAGTGACTATAACCTATAAGAACAGTGGAGTTGCCTGTGGTTGTTGAACTAGTTACTGGCCTCCAGCCAAACAGAACAGTGATGAGTTGTGGTCACTTCAAAGTGGATATGAAGCTGAAACTGATAGTAATTCTTGATGAACAGACATACGTCTCTATCACAACAGACTGCTTGCCATCTCATGGGAAATTTTATATTGGGGTACCTGTCCACTAGATTGATAAGTCTTTATGGAGGAAGTCCATCTGTCTGGCCTTAAGACTGGAGGGTTCCCATACATTTGATGTTTTTGCATCAATTCTCGAACAAATTCAAACAGTTTGCCTTCAGATGAAAAACTGTTAGAACAACAGACAATTCCAAGTTTGTGAAAGCCTTCTTTGCAAATGTACAGCATGATGATGATAATTAAGATAAAGATGAAGATGCAAGTGATGAATTAAACAGCACTACTTCTAATGCAGATGGTAATGACAATAATGATAAAGTACTCTTTGCTATAAAGAAGTCAAGTGTTTCAGAGATTCCCTTGATCATAACCTGCAGACCTAGTCAGAAGACATCAGTAATATTGCAACCTGGCCTGATCTGAAAGAACCTTTTACCAGACTGAACAATCTACTTTCTGCTAGTGCAGATGTAGAACCTTTTTAGCTGTGCTGGATTAATGATTCACAAGCACACTCATGCGGGTGACAGTCATTTACAAAAATGTAGTTTTACTAAAAGCAAAGTGGATTGAATTTTAGAGCAAAAAAGATATTGGGATTAAATTGTTAACAATAGTTGCATTCACTTAAGTATTAAAATATACATTAAAATATACATTGGGTCTCCCTTCCTGTCCTCCTCAACCGCGGGTCTGTAACGTTTGTCTACCTGCTGCTTTTAATTTTTCTATGGCTGGCAATGATTCACACAGGCTGGCTTTGTGGCCTTCCTTCTGCAGAGTCTCAACCTCTCTACTACCATTTCCTGTTTTGACCATTAAACAGGGCGGGATGCAGCAGAAAGAAGGCCATGGAGCCAGCCGGTGTGAATCGAAGTTGGCCGTAGGAAAATGTAAGTGACAGACCTGCAGGAAGACTGATTGGAGTGTTGCTTACCGTAGATTTATCACACGGTTTATCAAGGTCACGGTAACCGTGTTATTCTCTACTACGTATCTATCAGGAGGGATGAGAAGGAAGGGCTGTTTGAATGGTACAATTACTTAATCACTATTAGATTGATCAGTGTATGTATGCAGCACCTGATGCAACTGAATCTCCCATAGAAATAGATTAGAACATTTTTTGGCAGGGTTTATTTCTTTTCTGCCCTCTCCCACTTGCAGAAACCATCTGCAGAGCACAAGAACTTTTAACTCACTTCTTTCCTTCCTGTGATTAGAGCTGCCTTCCAGGACTCCACCCCCACTGTCTTCCCAATGGCTGGATCCTACCTACAATCTCTACTGCTAGTTACAATGGAAGCAGGAACGGCAGGCTTACTCAGAAGGGAGAATTAGAAAACTGCAGAGAGAGTTTTAATATAAAAAAAATGTCCAGACACATTAGACATCCTTCTACCTTCTAGACAGTACAAAAATCTGTTTAAAATACAAAAGCCAGCAAGTTGACAATCCTAACCTCTTGAGTCTCAAGCGTATACAATGCAATACAATTGATGCTTATATGCCACATGTACCAAAATATGGATCAATGCGGCCCACAATCACTAACAGAGAGGGACATTTCCCTGAACTACAACTTAAAATATTACCTAATTACAATTATTCTGCAACACATTTCTGAAAAAGCCAAGTTTTAAGAAGTTTTCTAAACATTACATAATTTCATTGATGACACCACTTAGATTCTTGATAAGTAAAAGTCAGTTCCAATACAGATATGTAAACCACCTTATAATGGGAAGGGAACTGGAATATCAAGTAGTGTCTACAGACTCAACTACATAATTTTCATCATAAATAATAATGAATGGAGTCATATATTGAGGGGCCATGCCATGAAGAATTAAATGAGCCAAACAGCATAATTTAAAAATAGAATGGGCTTCCACTGGCAATCAATGAAGAGTACTGTCAAACTTGGATTTCCTGCAAATAATCCTTGCTGCAATATTTTGCAATGTTGGTAGCTTTCAACAGATAGCCAGCATAAATGACATTGCAACAATACTACTACTACTACTACTTAACATTTCTAGAGTGCTACTAGGGTTACGCAGCGCTGTACAAATTAACAATTAAGGACGGTCCCTGCTCAGAAGAGCTTACAATCTAAAGGACGAAATGTCAAGTTGGGGTAGTTAAGATTTCCTGAGAAGAGGTGTAGTGATTAGGTACCGAAGGCGACATTGAAGAGGTGGGCTTTGAGCAATGATTTGAAGATGGGTAGGGAGGGGGCCCGGCGTATGGGCTCAGGGAGTTTGTTCCAGGCATGGGGTGAGGAGAGGCAGAAAGGGCGGAGCCTGGAGTTGGAGGTGGTGGAGAAGGGTACTGAAAGGAGGGATTTGTCTTGAGAGCGGAGGTTACGGGTAGGGACGTAAGGGGAGATGAGGGTAGAGAGGTAAGGAGGGGCTGCAGATCGAGTGCATTTGTAGGTGAGTAGGAGAAGCTTGAACTGTATGCAGTATCTGATCGGGAGCCAGTGAAGTGACTTGAGGTGATATGAGTATATCAGTTAAGGCGGAAGATAAGACTTGTGGCAGAGTTCTGGATAGATTGAAGGGGGGATAGATGGCTAAGTGGGAGGCCGGTGAGGAGTAGGTTGCAGTAGTCAAGGCGAGAGGTAATGAGAGAGTGGACATTGCAATAATTTAAGTGTCCCATCAATAGTATCTGGGTAATCAATTGAAAAGCCTTAAAATCAAAACAGGATCTTATTCATCTTAATTTCCATAGCAAGTTAAATACTTTGGTAACCCATAATTGGACATGAGGCTCAAAAGTTAAACTAACGTCACACCAAGGATTTTCAGTTGTGATTCAAGTTGATAAGTAATACCTTCCAAGTAAAAAGAAAAAAAAACCTGAAAAGCTTATATTTAAAGGTGCAGAAAACAAGCGCTAATGTGCGCTTCACTTTCAGACTTGCCTGGTGCATACGCTGAGCTTACTGGGAAATTCTTCTGCGCAGGCACCAAGCACATTTACCCCTTCGCTTTCACTTTTACCACGTGCATATAATTTGAATACCCTTTCCTCCGAGCACTGGCGAGATAGGTTTTCTGCGCCTGGGTTCTGTGCGGTTGGCTTTACCGTAGGAGATCTGAGCATCAGCCCATGAGACAGTCAGCTATCTCTTGTGAAGAGACCTCATAAATCCTGCTTCAAGATATGGTGCTTAAAAGCCTTTTCTGGCAGTATCTTGATTGGCATTAAAATATATATTTTTTCCTTATACATTCTCTTACTGAAACATGTGTAAGTACAAACATTTCTACAAGAGATAAAGAAGCTATATTTAGGAGGATATCAACATGGGCTACTATTAAGTCAGGCTGTTTTACCACAAATTGGGTTACTTTAGCAGAGGGTCTCATTGCATAAAATGGGACCCTGTGCTACAATAACCCAACTTTACAGTAGCCCACCTTGATAAATTCTCCCCTAAATTACTGGTATTATCTTTACTTTTAAGGCTTTGTTCCCTTTGTACATTTTCACAAAGGGTTGTTAAAATTGTTACTTGATGTATTTATATGTTCATGGTTTCCATAGTTACGCACACTTTACATAAAATGTTAAATTTAAATGTTCCATAAGCATGCCATTCACTTTTGAGTTATCCCTAAAGTTATACTACTCATCCCTGGTGCTAACACTACATGGTTTTTCCTTACAGCAGCGATCTTGGAGAAAGATGGTGTTACGATTGTGCCTGATGCAATAAAAATCAATAGGGGTCACCGCGAATTAGGATCAGCCAGAGTTAACCAACCTCAAGATAGAGTGGTTTGGTAATCATAACTTGTCTCTGAAGGACAGAATACATTGGGCTGCATGCAAACAAGATAATTTTCCTTGGGACATATTTCATATTGAGATTTTTCCGGACTTGCTAAAAGGGCGAAGAGAACTCGGGGACATAACTTTGAAACTGAGGGAGGAGCAAATAAAATAAAGAAGGACTTTCCCGTTGGACTTGTCTTTTGAGCTCAGGAAAAGACTTTTCAAATTACCAGAGCTGAGGCAATTTCGGCCATGAGTTCTTAAAGCTTCTTTCTTTGCGCTTTACTGCATATGTGCCATCCGTATTCTCTTCCCACTCATCCATTCGCTCTCTTCTCCTGTTGCTTGTAATTACTCATCTTGATTACTGTAACTCTTTCCTGCTTATTTTCGAACGAGGCCGGCCATCTTCCGACACAAATCAGGAGATGGCCGGCCATCTCCTGAAGCTGGCCAAATCGGTATAATCGAAAGCCGATTTTGGCCGGCTTCAACTGCTTTCCATTGCAGGGCCGGCCAAAGTTAAAGGGGGCATTTCGGCAAATAATGGAAAAAAGAAGGCCGGCTCTGGCGAGCACTTGGCCAGCTTCACTTGGTCTATTTATTTTTAGGACCAAGCCTCCAAAAAGTGCCCCAAATGTCCAGATGACCACCGGAGGGAATCGGGGATGACCTCCCCTTACTCCCCCAGTGGTCACCAACCCCCTCCCACCCAAAAAAAAATTCATTTGTCAGTCTCTATGCCAGCCTGAAATGTCACACCCAGCTCCATGAAGCAAAAACAACAGTGGATCCAAAAAACCTCTCAGATGGTGTCTTCTTAAACAAGTTCTTTATTGTAAAGTGAATAAAAATGAATAAAAACAACAGCCCGACACGAAATCGTGTTTCGGCCGTATAGGCCTGCGTCAGGGGTCTATAAATGAACATAAATACAAATCAATATACATTCAGATTACATGTGGAACACACAAAAATAAAAATAAAAATAAAAACATATATATGTATCTTAAAAATGAGGTATAAATATCTATACATAGAGGAACATACCTATTTCCTTCCAATCAAGAAAGAAATATGTAGATAAAATTAGCTGAACAAATTTCTGCAAATTGAAATGCTCTGTGATAAAAAGATAACAAAAAACAAATTACATATGACATAAGCAGATAAAATATAAAATATAAATATAACACAAAATCATGTATCTATGTTTTTTGAGCGTCAAACTTATATTGTTAATACATTCAGAAGGAGGGAAGTATAAATACTAATAATAAATGTTAATTAAATGCTGATGTATATATATCTGTACAATCTTTAACTACAAACAAAAATACAAAAACCAAAGAATCAAAAACAAAATAACACAAATTAAATGATAATATTATAATGAATATGAGAAAGACAAGACACAGATCTATATGCAAAGCCCAAAAAAAGGATGAAATGTGTAAAAAAAATATATATATATATTCCATGTATATAGATGACAAGAGATGCATGTAATGTATTAAAATTATATCAAAAAATTTTTTATATATAAAAATATATATATATAAAAAGTGTAGAAAAAAACAAATAAAAGCCAGGCATATGACTCCAAAAATATTTATAAGCAACGCTAATTTAAAAAAAGAAAAGAGAATATAAAGGAGCGCATGCATATGACTTCAAAAAAATTTTTTTAAAACCGCAATTGGAACTATAGACCGCACTGGTATGAAAAGGCAACTGAAGAACGAGGCATGATAATGCAATAATTGCCCACCAGTTTATAAAAATGAGGGTCAACGGCATCGAACTTAAGAGGAATGAAATTTGTAAAAAAACTAAATGTGGAGACAGGCCAAAACGTAGCTACTATGTAAAGGAGGAACATTTCCGTTTTTTTGTAACGTCACTTTTTTTTATATATATGTATACATTCAAATTTAAGCCCTAACGTCTCTAAACCCATAATTGTATATCTGTAGGCGCTTGTAAAGGCACTATTATAAAAGTAACATCCATTTAAGGTAGCCGAAAAGTGGAATATAATAAATCACCGAAACGTGACTGCTATGTAAAAAATGAACGCTTTCGTGATTTATACAACGTCACTATTTCTATATATATATACATTCAAATTCAAGCCCTGACATCTCAAAACCCATAATTGTATATCTGTAGGCGCTTGTAAAGGCACTATTATAAAAGTAACATCCATTTAAGGTAACCGAAAAGTGGAACATAATAGATCGCCGAAACGTAACTGCTATGTAAAAAAGAACGCTTTCATAGTTTATACAACGTCACTATTTTTATATACATGCAAGTTATAGCCTTAATATATCTGGTCAAGTAATTGTATATCTGTGGGCGCTTGTAAAGGTAATCATGTAGAGGTAACATCCGTCTAACGTAACCGAAAAGTGAAGTATAATAAATCGCCGATTAGAACTTTCCTGTGTTGGGAGCACTATGTGCTTTCACAAAAACTAAATCTCGAAATAAATTTTAGATTTTACCACTTACCGATTCAAGGATACTGCCACATAAACTTTCCTGTCAAGCCAGTGATTACACAAATGTAAAAGCGGAAACAGACCCGCAGTACTCCAAAGGGATTTTGAAACATAACAACGGAAATGACGTCACTCCAATCTCATGAAAGTATATAAATAACGTATCTAAAAGAGGAGTAGTTGTGCGCAACTCAAAAAAAAGGAGAAAACATATTGTGAACAATGAGCTAATAAACAGATTGACACAAGAAAAATAAAAATAAATATAAATAAAAATAAAAAATTCCAAATAGATATTGTGAAGTAACATAAAAATAAAAATAAAGCAAGTATGCTGGTATGAAAAAGTATGCAAACTGCCGGCCCTAAATACATCGGTTAAACACATTAATAAAAAATCAAGATACTAATTTTAAAGGCACAAACCACTACGTGGTTATGTAAATCTGTATAAGTATAAATGACAGAACTTATTGCGATATCTATACATTAAAATACGTTAAAATACGTAAGAACTGATTAAAATGATCTGTGCACATAAAAATGAAAAAAATTATTATATATATGGTTTGGGTATGTGAAATAAACTCTTGTACACTTAAAGAAAGAGGACAGCAGTATGCAGGTCCCTGGAGCAATTTTCAGTGGGTGCAGTTCACTTCAGGCAGGAGGACCCAGGCCCCCCCCCACCTGTTACACTTGTGGTGGTAAATGGGAGCCCCCCCCCAAAAAAAAAATAACACCACTGTACCCACATGTAGGTATCCCCCTTCACCCATAAGGGCTATGGTAACATAATAACATAGTAGATGACGGCAGAAAAGACCTGCACGGTCCATCCAGTCTGCCCAACAAGATAAACTCATATGTGCTACTTTTTGTGTATACCCTACTTTGATTTGTACCTGTCCTCTTCAGGTAGTGTGTACAGTTGTGGGGAGTGGGTTTTGGGGGGATTTGGGGGCTCAGCACACAAAGTAAGGGAGGTATGTACCTGGGAGCTATTTTTGAAGTCCACTGCAGTGCCCCCTAGGATGCCCGGTTGGTGTCCTGGCATGTGAGGGGGGCCAGTGCACTACAAATGCTGGCTCCTCCCATGACCAAATGCCTTGGATTTGGCCAGGTTTGAGATGGCCACCATTAGTTTCCATTATCGCTGAAAACCAATGCCGGCCATCTCTAAAGCCGGCCTAAATGTTGATATTTGGCCGGCTCCGACCGTATTATCGAAACAAAAGATGGCTGGCCATCTTGTTTCGATAATATGGTCGGGACTCCGCTTTATGGGGCCGGCCTTGAAGATGGCCACCCCCATTCGATTATGCCTTTCCACGTATGCTGGCTTACCACTTCACTCTTAGAAATGATTTCAACTGGTTCAATCCACAGCAGTCTGTCTTCTCTATCATGCAGACTGCCTTTTGACCATATCATTCCTCTGCTTCACCAAGAACACTGGTTACCCCTGTTAGCACTAATTCAATTCAGATTTCTAATCTTGGTGTTTAAATCCCACCTTCCCACTGCCCCAGACTATCTTTCCCATCTTCTTATACCCTATACACCCTCCTGTTAACTCTGTCCTACAAACACTGGTTTACTTCAACTTCCTCCTCCCTCCATTATCAGGCTTGAATCTACACACGCCTTAGCTATCAGCTATGTTGGCACCAGACTCTGGAACACACAGGCTTCTCACCTTTGCTCAGAACCCTCTTGCTCCAAATTTAAATCCACTTTGAAAACTCACCTCTTTACCCTTGCTTATTCTGCTTACTACTAAAACTACTTTACTTTACCTTCCCTAGCACCTTGTCATTGCCTTTATATTGTACACTGCTCTGAAGCCATATTTTGGCATTTGGCGGTATATCAAGCCTTATAAAATAAATATCCTCAAAACAATACTAATGTGGAGTATGTCTTTATATTTTAGACGCTGTAATTTTGTTGGGGAGGAGGGGGTGTGTCTTATTTTGTTTGTTTTCTTATTTTTACAATAGCTATTTTTCTAAAGGGTTAAAATGCAGGACAATGACACCTGCAGACCAACCAGGTCCTCTGCACAAAGTTCAGGAAGAGGTATCGCTAAGTTGTGCTCAGATTCTGTCTAGCTTTGTGTACCCAGATTATTTACTTCTCAGCTACTGTCTTATTAATGCATATCCTTTATCTGATAATAGGGTTTGCTCTCAATTCCTTTTTCCACATTGTATGCATGGAAATAAAATTATCATCACTTATTATGCCCACAGCAAGCAATTCAATCATATGCTATGTGGCTCCATCAAGCGTCAGTCCAAAAAAACCCTTGAATTTAGAATTTATACATAGGATTTCTCATTGTCATGGAGACATATTACAGAAAATTTGTCCTCTACTACAGAAGAGTCAATGGGAAACCCTCTGCTATGTTGAAACCCTGCTCAGAGTGCAGCAGTGGCTAAGAAAGCAAATAGAACAGTAGGAATTATTAGGAAAGGACTGGAAAAACTGAGATTATTATAAAGCCTATCACTGCATGGCACAACTGCACCTCGAATATTATGTGCAATCCTGATCACCGTATCTCAAAAAAAAAAAAAAGATATAGCGGAATTAGATAATGTACAGTGAAGAGCGAAAAAAATTATAATGGGGATGGGACGACTTCCCTATGAGGAAAAGCTAAAGAGGCTAGGGCTCTTCAACTTGAAACAACAACTGAGGGGAGATAATACAGGTCTATAAAATACTAAGTGTAATGGAACAGAAAGACATGAATCACCTGTTTTCTCTTTCCAAAAATACAAGGATTGGGGGGCATGCAATGAAGCTACTAAGTAGTACATTTAAAAGAAATCGGAGAAAATAATTCTTCACTTAACATGTAATTAAACTCTGGAATTCATTGCCAAAGAATGTTGTAAAAGCAGTTAGCTTAGCAGGGTTTAAAAAAGGTTCAGATACTGTACTAAAAGAAAAGTCCATAAGTCAATAAGATGGACATGGAAAAATCCACTGTTTATTTCTAGGATAAATAGCTGAAAATCTGTTTTACTCTCGAGATCTTGCTTGGTACTTGGCAAGTCCATAGACCGCTATTAAATGGACTGGAAAAATTCCTAATTTTTAGGTATAACTTGTCTGGAATGTTTTTACGTTTGGGGAGCGTGCCAGGTGCCCTTGACCTGGATTGGCCACTGTCGGTGACAGGATGCTGGGCTAGATGGACCTTTGGTCTTTCCCAGTATGGCACTACTTATGTACTTATGTACTAACTACTGGAAACAGGATACTGGGCTTGATGGACCTTTGGTGAGTCCCACTATGGCAACACTTGTGTTCTTATCTCATCATGAAACCTTTTTCCTCTGTAAACCCATTCCAACACTTGCTCTGCTGTGAAAAATATAGAGAGGTCCTCCAGGGGTTAGGATTCCCTCAGCTTCCAGCTCTGCAAAATATGTTCTTCCTACTAGCGAAATTCCACCCCCCCCCCCCCCCCCCCCACAGTCAATACATACAAAGTGTAACAGTTAATTTGCCACACTCAGGTACATGTCTATCTATTTTTAAAACACGCATTAAAAAAAGATATTTAAAACAAAACAGTAAAGTTATGGCCTAGTGGTTACAGCACTGGACTGCCAATCAAGAAAATCAAATCCCACTTCATCCCACTAACATATCTTGTGATATCAAACCTTCTTGAACACAGACTCACTATAATTTACATTGCATAATAGTGTAAGCCCCCTTGAGCATAATTTTTTTTGGGGGGGAAGCTAAAAGTTCTCTCACTAAAAATACATATTTGTAAAAGTTGACATGCATAGGGTCCCCTGAAGAACTGGTAAAGATGTTCTGCTACAAAAGCCAGGCAATCCTTTTAGTGCATTCAGCTCTAGACAAAGATAGATACATACACTCATGCTAATTATATACATGCTGTGTGAGTGTGTGGGAGGAGGGGCCTTCCACTACCTATAATATTAAAGCGTGCCATCTTGTTTCTAACTTTTGATGTTTACACAGCTTGCCAACTGCGGAACTCGAGTATAATCTGGTAAATGAAAGGCTCAGGATTTGTTTGAATCAATACATCTTCTCTTACTTGACATTAGTTTCCAAGCACAACACCTTTTCAAGTGGACTCTAGAGCCAGCAACAGCAGCCTGAATGCCAGACTACGCTCGATGCAGTGCACTTACCTCTCTGAACATGTCTTACTGCTTTCCTACATTTCAAATGACATTTGTTCTCTCCATACATTCCCTTGCCAGTCCTAATCAGAGGCATCAGCTTAGTAGTGTCTTTTGTGCTGGTAGTGGTTGCGGTAGAGATACCCCAACAGGAAAGAACTTTTAATCTCCTCCCTTGTACAGACAAGAGCCATGAGAAGCTGTGAGGCGCTCCCAGGCATAACTCCCTTGGCAGTGCTCCTAAAACTGCTCTCTCAAGTAAATGGTTGCTTAGCAATATTTGCCTTCTCACTGTATATTTGAAATTGGCAACATCTGTCCCTCTGTCAGGGTTTTTTTTTTTTCATTCCTTTTGGGGGGCAGAGGGCATAGTGGGCAACCCACAAACTAATAGGTTAAAAAAAATTTCCTCAGCTTTTCTACCTTGGAATGAAACGTTTTCTGTTTACATTATTTCAACAATTCACAGATCACACAAGAGAGAGTATGGCAAGAATGCCTTAGCACCGGTGGGACTGCCTATTTAAACTGTACACAAGTAGGTTTTTATGGTTACTGTACACAGCTGCACAGTCTCATATGCCAGATTCAGCAATATTTGCAGCTGACATACTGATTCCAGCAGGGTTCTTAAACATACAGATAAATAAATTTAGATATAGATCTGTGTATTATGTGTTTATTGTAAAGAGCCATAGTTTCCATCCAACAAAAGTGGAGCATGTGTGGATCTCCATGCACACGCTAATTTGTATTACGACTGCAGAGTAAACTTGTGTATGCAAGCCCACAGTACGGAGTAAAGTCCACACTGATCATTACTCTTGCAGGATTTTATCACCAACCTGGACAGCAGTAAGAAAATACACTTGAGAGGCTGAATCCATGTTTGTTAACTTTTTCCAAGATAGCAGATGGTCTCCACCTGAATATTACCCAAATCATCAATCAGCCCCTGTCCTACTGGCATCATCACTTCTCCTCTACAGAATATACATACAAGCAAAGCCCTGAAAAACTGGGAAACATTCACTGAAATGGTGGAGATTTACCGAGACTTCTCTCTTGTACAATCCTACTTTCCTGTGGGCTGAAATCGGTATCACTGCTAGGGCTGTAATATTCATATTCAATTTGACACTGAATAGTGCCTCAAATACATTATTCATACTCAGCTGAACACCGATTTAAATTTGAATATAAATAATCGGGGGCTCTACTGTGCTAAATCCTACTGAAATAAAAACACTTGATCTTCGTTTCACATTGCTTCTTTTATTATTTGTTATGTTAAAGTTTAATGCCTGTTATTCGTATTTGGTATTCATATGTGACCAAATAGTAAAATAAGCTATTCAGTACAGCCACAGTTTACTGCACATCCAGGGAGAGTCTTCATCTTCTAGATTTATCTCTGAGGGTCCAGCAGAGCAAACAGCTTAAGAGTCCAACTTAATGCACACATCATGCAGCTTCACTCCCAGCCAGTCAGGTTTTCAGGATACCCATAATAAAAAGTCACGAGAGAGATTTGTATGCAGTGGAGGCAATGCATGCAAATATCTCTCATTAACATTCATTGTGGATATCCTGAAAACCTGATTGGCTGGGGAGCCACTAGGACCAGGTTTGGAAATCACTGCCCTAGGCCACTCCTCCCCCCCCTTCCAACACAAAACAAGCCGATACCAAAAATACTATGTTATCACACATTAACTTATTTCCTGTAGATCCCAATTTACAGAATAAGGTCTGTTTATAATTATAGTTAGAAACAGTTGTAGTAGCTCTACCACTAAGAAGACATTGCAAGGGAATGAAGGAAAAGTCCCAAAAGCCCCATCCCCTCCCCCCGTCAAGTATGGAATAAGCTATGGAATGACTTTGTATATAGACTAACTGGAAAAATACCACTGCAGTAAACCACAAAATTAAATTACTGCCATGGATAACTGACACTGGCACTACTTATCAAAAAAAAAAAAATAAAATCTCAAACGAAAAGCAACAAAAATCTGTCACTGTAAAGGACCTAGCTGTAATATTAAGAAAGGCAGAATACAAATGATTATTAATAACCACATTTCATAAGTAAACAGAATCCACTGTGGATGAGCTGGAGAGGATGGTCACACAGGGTCTAGCTCTAAACCTACATTTCATCAATATTTCCCTGAGGATATGTTTGTTGTGCACCTCTCCCCGCCCTAGGGCATGTCAGGGCTTAATTTGTGGTTCTTAAGGATAACACAATCCTGACCCGTCTTCAGTCTGGTACAGGACATGCATGTACAAGCTTATAGTAGCCCTCTACAAAGAAAATGCAGTCTTTACTGCAATGCTGCAAGGTTATGTTTGCACTTTAATAAGGCAAAACTCATTTCTATGCAAATCTCTTAGACAGTGGTAATGTTCATAGTTTGCAAACAAGAATGGAAACCCGACGTACTGTAGAATGCTTATTTATGAAATGTCCTAGAGATATCTGATTTTATTGGCTAAAGACCATGACAATGTGTATAAACATTAATATAAATATATCTAGACTATCTTACGAGTTGCTGCACTGTGGATGTGCAGAGAAACATTTTATGAACACTAAATCAAGAACATTCCTTCTGGGATACAATATCCCTGCTGGTTTACAAGGGAAAGCGGGAGGGGGAGGCAGGGTGTGCCATTTATTTCATGAGGGGGAGACTTAGAGGCATATTTTCAAAGCACTTAGCCTCCCAAAGTTCCATAGAAACCTATGGAACTTAGCCTCCCAAAGTGCTTTGAAAATAAGCCTGATAGGGTGTGCCATTTATTCCATGGCAAATACCAACCCTATGTTTTATTACTTACGTATTATGTACATACACTATTGAGGCTTCCTGTTTTTAGAACCGATCTAGAATCACAGATTTTTGAAAGCTTTCAGAACATAAAAGAACAAAGGTTTTTAATTTGGCAAATCACCAAGAATAACACACATTGCATATGGAGACTTCTTACTGGCCAGTTAGAAAAAAAAAAAAATTAAAAGACACGGCTTTTTGCTCAATGCATTGGCCTTTATGGGGACTTTGCATGTTTTTAATTAAAATAATTTTGAAGGTAAAATAATTGTATATTATACCGTATCTTTATATGAAATGTTTTCCAATATAATCAACATGTTAATTCTACCTAAATAGTGTAAAGGATAGCTATGTTGTGGCTTGTTTGTGTCCACCTTAAATCCATATTGGTTAAGTGGGCTATACGTGCCAGATTATTATTATTCACCTATCTTTGAGAACAATCTACCTGAAGAAGTTAGAAAGATTTTTCTCAGACTTCACAGGAAACCTGGCTGGCCAGGTGGTCCCCAAGGACTGGGTTGAAACCACTGGGTTAGAGCCAGTGGCGTAGCTAGGTGGGGCGCCAGGGGAGCTGCAGCTCCCCCAAACGGAGTTCTGCTGGCGCCGCCTATTTTTTTTCATTGTGCAGCATTGAAAATGTGCGCCGGTGCCGGTAGAAGTCCGCTCTCGCTCCCCCCTGTGCCGTCAACCTGGCTACGCTTTTGTTTAGAGCACTGGCATTGACATCCAGAGGTGCTCAGTTCAAATCCTACTGCTATTCCTTGTGATCTTAGGCAAGTCACTTAACCCTCCATTGCCTCATGTACAAAATTAGATTGTGAACTCTCCACGGACAGAAAATACTTAGTGAACCTGAACGTAACTTCACCTTGAGCTACTACTGAAAAAGTGTGAGCAAAATCCAAAATGAATAATAATATAGGTTCTGAGGCAAAGTAATCAACTTTTGAAACCTCTCACTTTTGGAACACTTCAGTCTACTACTGCTTGGTTTAATAACTACTAACAAGTGTCCAGTAAATGATCTGTTGTCCACCAATACATTTTCTTTGCTTGGTAGGTAAATTATGGGGCCTTTTTACTAAGTAACAGTAAGATTTGCACTTACCACGGCTTAACATGGTACTTTACTGTGCAGTAGCTGCAAATTTAACATGGCAACCACTGATAGCACGCCCAGCATTTGCCTTTACAGGTGTCACACTGCAGATAACGCAAAGCGCTGTGCTCGGAGTTAGCGCAGAACCACTTAGCACGTCCTATTAAGGAGGCGGCACATCCTATTAAGGATCCCACGCTAACTGCAAAAGTGCCGATTAGTGTGATTTGCAATGCACTAAGCACAAAACCACGGTGCTCAGAAGCAAATGCAGGTGCTAGAGGTCATTAGCGCAGGAATAGTGCCTGCATTTGCTAGCACGGAATGCTCAGAGCCGACGAGCAAGTGAACAAATGAGCTCGCCTGCTCACAGCATGCAAATGCACGTTGATATGGCTTTTCCAAATTCCTTCGCAATGCTCAGCAGGCAGTGTGCCAAGCAAGAGCGCTCTTCCTGCTGTAAACCCTATGCCACCTCAGAGCTGGCGTTAAGAGTGTCAGAGGCAGGAGAAGCTTGTTTTCTCTGTGCGCACTTGTCATAGTTATATACCTGTCTGGGAGGGGAAGGTTTCAAACACATTAAAAATGCCAAATACTGACCCGCAAGCTAAAATAATACAGCGACCTAGATTCCAGAAAAAGCACTGCTCCAAGAACACTGGAACAGCAAGAACGACGACACAGCAAGGGCAACCCCCCCCCCCCCCCCCCCCCAAAAGGAGAGAAACCTCCCTCTCCTTGGAGTGGTGCTTGCTTCTTTTTGGCAGCTCAGGCAGAACCGTGGTGTAAGGGAGGTCAGTGGCGGACGAGTTGTCGGTAAATGAGACAGATGGCGTTTTTGGCGAGATCCGGCTCCTTCTCCCCAGTTTGACTGGGCATGCACTCAAGAGCTGTGCTTGATGCACAACTATCGAAGTGCATGCGGCAGGCAGAATCCTCACATCGAACTCTCTAATGCTCACCGATATCAGCGTAACCTATATTTGCATCTCATTAGTGTTGAGCACTAGGGTGTTGTTCTTTCGCGCTGTTCTGGCGCTATGTCTCCAGTGCTGTTCAGTACAGCGTCAGAATTTTGAGCATCTGCCCCAAAAATGCCTTTCACGTCTATTCTCTGGTTACTGCATGGTAACCACAAAGCCCCTTAAAGTGACTGTGCGCTAGCAGATTACTGCTCAGTAAGTGCTTAGCTCATTCTTGTCCCCCTCCCCAGTCTCAGACTACTGTTGCTACCTTCCCTCTAGCTCAGCCCCCTTATTCTCATTCTCTCTTCCTCCTCCCTGTCTTCAGTTCTCTTTTCCTTACTCTCGTCAGTTTTATGCTCCCAAAATCCAGGTTCAACTCCCAACTCATGCCAGGTCTGGATCCTACTACTTTTCTCTTCTATCTGCGTGCAGCACAACTGCATTTCCCCACCATGAGTTCATTGTGGCATGTCCCTCCTCTTCTGGCCATATGGGCTATAGCTGCCTTTTTTCCTGCTGCGAGTTCAATTTTACTGTCTGGTAAGAACGTAAGTATTGCCATACTGGGACAGACAGAAGGTCCATCAAGCCCAGCATCCTCTTCCAGCTTCACATTTCTTAATTCTACATGCTAGATGCAGAGTTTTGCACACAAGGTGACTTCTATGCAAATTCTACATAGTACAGAATTCCCCCAGGTTTAGTTAAATGCAGAATATATTAATTTGGTTGCTTAGCTCAGAACTGTCTTGTCAGCCACAAACACCCTGAATTATTTTAGAACACTGAATGTGGTGCAAATGTGGTGAAAGCTTTTTTTTTCTAAAGCTGACCAGAACCCTTGTTAAGTGGAAGCCATAATGTTCCCTATACTACTTTTGAGGAATTGCTACAGATACAGTAAAGATAGACCTCAAACGAGACTGGCACAATCTACACACCAGCAGAGAAAAATAAACAGAGGGTACCACAACTGTGACCGGCCATGACAATTGACGTGGGCTGGCCTGGTTTTACAGATAATTTAGTGTTCGTTGTCCTCGATGCAAGCAGAGACATGCAAAAGACACCACATGAACCAAGGGCATCTTATAATCCAGTAACTTGAGTACAGAAAGAACAGATGAGCTTTGCTTGCAAATACGATGATTCACCTCTGCTATTGTATTGTCAGCTCTGCTGCCTAAAAAGCTTTCCCTTAAGAAATGTCTAAGAAGTAAAGGAGTTAGGTTGGACTTTGTGTGGTTCATTATGGATCGCAAGCCTTCTAATGTCTGTATGGTTAAACTAAGAGCTGCACGTGCATAACCTCTTTACGGGTCAATCATCAAGACAAAACAAAACAAAGAATCCCAGTCTCTTTAGGTATATTGTGACTATCACTAAGCATTTTGCAAATATCTTGCTGAGAAACAGAATGAAAGAACAAGATAGTAACATAACATAGTAGATGATGACAGAAAAAGACCTGCACAGTCCATCCAGTCTGCCCAACAAGATAAACTCATATGTGTATCCTTACCTTGATTTGAACCTGCCTTTTTCAGGGCATAAACCGTACAAGTCTGCCCAGCAGTATTTCCCGCCTCCCAACCACCAGTCCTGCCTCCCATCACCGGCTCTGGCACAGACCGTTTAAGTCTGCCCTCCACTATCCTCACCTCCCAACCACCAACCCCTCTTCCCCCACCTGCTCCACCACCCAATTTCGGCTAAGCTGCTGAGGATCCAATCCTACTGCACAGGATTCCTTTATGCATATCCCATGCATGTTTGAATTCCGTTACCGTTTTCATCTCCACCACCTCCCGCAGGAGGGCATTCCAAGCATCCACCACCCTTCTCAGTGAAAAAATACTTCCTGACATCTTTTTTGAGTCTGCCCCCCTTCAATCTCATTTCATGTCCTCTCGTTCTACTGCCTTCCCATCTCCGGAAAAGATTTTTTTGCGGATTAATACCTTTCAAGTATTTGAACGTCTGTATCATATCACCCCTGTTCCTCCTTTCCTCCAGGGTATACATGTTCAGGTCAGCAAGTCTCTGCTCATACGTCTTGGAATGCAGATCCCATACCATTCTCGTAGCTTTTCTTTGCACCGCTTCCATTTTTTTAACATCCTTCGCAAGGTACGGCCTCCAAAACTGAACACAATACTCCAGGTGGGGCCTCATCAACGACTTGTACAGGGGCATCAACATATAACATTGAGATCCCACTGAGAATATAAACATTTGTTGGGCAGACTGGATGGACCGTACAGGTCTATCTGCCATCATCTACTATGTTACTATGCTAAAGTGAATCAGTGCATGAACTGTAAACATCTTTGAGATCCAGACAGCCCTTGCATGTCCCTCTCACTCTGCTGGCAACCTCCTTGATTAGATTTTTTTTTTCCTTCAGATACTGCTTATGTAAAGGAAATAAGGTCACCCAGTGCCATATCTGCCTATTTTTTTTAGTTCTGTTTACTTTTGTACTACTAATTGCCAATATAACAGGCCATATTTGATGAAGAAAGCTCTCTAAAAAGCTTCACTCTCTTAATATCAACAACCTAGCTGCACATTGAGCTTTTTCCACGACATTTCCTCACTGCCTCTTGATGCTCAAGTTACTATCTGTACTTCTATTCTACAATCTGTTCTTGAAAAGGTCACTCCAATACATAAGTATATCATTTCTACCAAGAACGGCTATCACTGGTTCCATGCTATCCTTCACCAATTAAAAAAAGACAAGCCTGACAGGCTGAGAGCCGAAGGAGTTAAAAACACAACCTTCTAGATTTAGAAATACATACATCACATCTGCATATATACAAGAAAGCTAGCTGATTTAAGAAAAATTACTTGCAGTTGACCCAGTCTCATGGTAACTACCTGCGTCAGCTTATTCATATTGGTTTCTCTGACCAGCTCTTAGTCTTAAATGTAAACACATTCTCCATCCTTGTCCGACACGTTTACCAACATCTTCCTTAGCAACATGCAAGACATTCAGAATGAACTATTGCAGGCCATACCTACCTCTTCTACTTCTCCCACTGCCCCATCATCATCTCTCTCTCTCTCTCTCTCTCCAACTTCATGTTTATGTTTATTCCACACTTGATACACCGCCTTTCTGTAGATACAGTCAAAGCAATTTACTTATTCTAGTTTTTGCAGGTACTTCCTGCTTGTAGCTGCAGTGGTATTTTCCAGGCTTTTAATCTCTTGTTAGCCCTTCATGGCCTGGGAAAGACTGTCACTTCCATGCAATGCTCCTCTTCTGTTTTTGGATTCTCTTCCAATGTTTCTTTAGAAAAACTCTGTTCTTTACATCTTCCTTATCTCTACATTATAGTTAACAGCAGTTTAGCACAGGGACTCATCCTCTGTAAATTGAAGGAAGCCATTTTAGGTCTGGCTCATTATCATTCAACTTCCAGTCTGGAGAGTTGCACAGGGATAGAAATTTGACCCATCCCTGCAAGTAATCTTCCCCATCCCCACCCATAAAAAAAAGAAGAAATAAATGGGAATGGGGTTGGGGGTCTGAAGGAAGCTGTAGTGGTGGTGCTGGCAGGAGAGGGGAAGGAGGAGGTAGTTCTTACGTGGGGGGAGATGCTAGCTCTTATAAAGGGGAACTGTGATCAAAAAAGCTACATTTTACTAAGGGGTCTACCGCACGGTAAAAGGGCACTATCGTATGATATGCTGAGGCATCCTGCAGTAGTTTGGCCATCAGCACATGCTACTCCCGCGGTAAAAAAGATTTCATATTTTTTGCTGTGGGAGGCATGTCTGGGAGCAGAGAGCAGGCATGCCTGTGCTAATCAAGTAGTGTGGGCACATTACCATGTGCTACCCAATTAGCATGAGAATCTCCTAAATAGCTGGCGAAAAGGGCTCCTGGTGGTAATGGCCACATGCTAATGGGGAAATTAGTACATGGCCATTAAAAAAAAAAAAACCTAACGTGGCTATTTTACTGCCACACTAAAAGTGGCTTCAGTGAATGGGAAACCCATGCTCTAACAGCAGCATTGGTCACTTTTTAGCAGTTTTTAGCACAGTACCCCAAAGTGTACAGAATTCTGATGAATTAAAATTTATTTTTTTTTACACAGAATTCCCCAAGAGTAATAGGTGTAGAATCACAGGCAGAAACAATACACAGAGTGAAAAACACGCAGGCCTACATAACCATAAAATTCATATTAGTGCAGACCAAATGCATTACCGCCACCAGAACCAAGATAGGGTTTGATACATACCTGTAGCAGTTGTTCTCCGAGGACAGCAGGCTGATTGTTCTCACGACTGGGTTGACGTCCGCGGCAGCCCCCACCAACCGGAAGAAGCTTCGCGGGACGGTCGGCACGCAGGCCACGCCCACCGCGCATGCGCGGCCGCCTTCCCGCCCGTGCGCGACCGCTCCCGCCAGTTGAATGACAAGCCATAAAATATGAAACACACAACTCCAAAGGGGAGGAGGGAGGGTAGGTGAGAACAATCAGCCTGCTGTCCTCGGAGAACAACTGCTACAGGTATGTATCATACCCTTTCTCCGAGGACAAGCAGGCTGCTTGTTCTCACGACTGGGGTATCCCTAGCTCTCAGGCTCACTCAAAACAATAACCCAGGTCAATTGAACCTCGCAACGGCGAGGGTACAACAGAAATTGACCTACGAAGAACAACTAACTGAGAGTGCAGCCTGACCAGAATAAATTCGGGTCCTGGAGGGTGGAGTTGGATTTACACCCCAAACAGATTCTGCAACACCGACTGCCCGAACCGACTGTCGCGTCGGGTATCCTGCTGGAGGCAGTAATGAGATGTGAATGTGTGGACAGATGACCACGTCGCAGCCTTGCAGATCTCTTCAATAGTGGCTGACTTCAAGTGGGCCACCGACGCTGCCATGGCTCTGACACTATGAGCCGTGACATGACCCTCAAGAGCCAGCCCAGCCTGGGCGTAAGTGAAGGAAATGCAATCTGCTAGCCAATTGGAGATGGTGCGTTTCCCGACAGCGACCCCTAGCCTGTTAGGGTCGAAAGAAATAAACAATTGGGCGGACTGTCTGTTGGGCTGCGTCCGCTCCAAGTAGAAGGCCAATGCTCTCTTGCAGTCCAATGTGTGCAACTGACGTTCAGCAGGGCGGGTATGCGGCCTGGGGAAGAATGTTGGCAAGACAATTGACTGGTTAAGATGGAACTCCGACACCACCTTCGGCAGGAACTTTGGGTGAGTGCGGAGCACTACTCTGTTGTGATGAAATTTAGTATATGGAGCATGAGCTACTAGGGCTTGAAGCTCACTGACCCTACGAGCTGAAGTAACTGCCACCAAGAAAATGACCTTCCAGGTCAAGTACTTCAGATGGCAGGTATTCAGTGGCTCAAAAGGAGGTTTCATCAGCTGGGTGAGGACGACGTTGAGATCCCATGACACAGTAGGAGGCTTGATAGGGGGCTTTGACAAAAGCAAGCCTCTCATGAATCGAACGACTAAAGGCTCTCCAGAGATGGCTTTACCTTCCACACGATAATGGTAAGCACTAATCGCACTAAGGTGATTCCTTACTGAGTTGGTCTTGAGGCCAGACTCTGATAAGTGCAGAAGGTATTCAAGCAGGTTCTGTGCAGGGCAAGAACGAGGTTCTAGGGCCTTGCTCTCACACCAAACGACAAACCTCCTCCACTTGAAAAAGTAACTCTTTTTAGTGGAATCCTTCCTAGAGGCAAGCAAGACCCGGGAGACACCCTCAGACAGACCCAACGCAGCGAAGTCTACGCCCTCAACATCCAGGCCGTGAGAGCCAGGGATTGAAGGTTGGGGTGCAGCAACGCTCCGTCGTTCTGCGAAATGAGAGTCGGAAAACACTCCAATCTCCACGGTTCTTCGGAGGACAACTCCAGAAGAAGAGGGAACCAGATCTGACGAGGCCAAAAGGGCGCTATCAGAATCATGGTGCCGCGGTCTTGCTTGAGCTTCAGTAAGGTCTTCCCCACCAAAGGTATGGGAGGATAAGCATACAGGAGGCCGGTCCCCCAATAAAGGAGAAAGGCATCTGACGCTAGCCTGCCGTGTGTCTGAAGTCTGGAACAGAACAGAGGCAGCTTGTGGTTGGTCTGAGAGGCGAAAAGATCCACCGAGGGGGTGCCCCACTCTCGGAAGATCTTGCGTACCACTCTGGAATGGAGCGACCACTCGTGCGGTTGCATGACTCTGCTCAGTCTGTCGGCCAGACTGTTGTTTACGCCTGCCAGGTACGTGGCTTGGAGAAGCATGCCGAACCGACACGCCCAACGCCACATACCGACGGCTTCCTGACACAGGGGGCGAGATCCGGTGCCCCCCTGCTTGTTGACGTAATACATTGCAACCTGATTGTCTGTCCGAATTTGGATAATTTGGCAGGACAGCCGATCTCTGAAAGCCTTCAGTGCGTTCCAGATCGCTCGGAGCTCCAGGAGGTTGATCTGCAGATCCTTTTCCTGGAGGGACCACAGACCCTGGGTGTGAAGCCCATCGACATGGGCTCCCCACCCCAGGCGAGATGCATCCGTCGTCAGCACTTTCGTGGGCTGCGGAATTTGGAATGGACGTCCCAGGGTCAAATTGGTCCGTATGGTCCACCAGAGCAGTGAAGTGCGGCAACTGGTGGAGAGGCGGATGACATCCTCTAGATTCCCGGTGGCTTGGAACCACTGGGAAGCTAGGGTCCATTGAGCAGATCTCATGTGAAGACGAGCCATGGGAGTCACATGAACTGTGGAGGCCATATGACCCAGAAGTCTCAACATCTGCCGAGCTGTGATCTGCTGAGACGCTCTGGTCTGCGAAGCCAGGGCCAGGAGATTGGTGGCCCTCGCTTCGGGAAGGTAGGCCTGAGCCGTCTGGGTATTCAGCAGAGCTCCTATGAATTCCAGAGACTGGGTTGGCTGGAGATGGGACTTTGGGTAATTTATCACAAACCCCAGCAGCTCCAGAAGCTGAATAGTGCACTGCATGGACCGGAGGGCTCCTGCCTCCGAGGTGTTCTTGACCAGCCAATCGTCGAGATATGGGAACACGTGCACTCCCAGCTTGCGTAGGTAGGCCGCTACCACCACGAGGCACTTTGTAAACACTCGTGGGGCAGAGGCGAGCCCAAAGGGCAGCACACAATACTGAAAGTGCCGTGCGCCCAGGCGGAATCTGAGATACTGTCTGTGAGCTGGCAGTATCGGGATGTGAGTGTATGCGTCCTTTAAATCCAGGGAACATAGCCAATCGTTTTTCTGAATCATTGGCAGAAGGGTGCCCAAGGAAAGCATCCTGAACTTTTCTTTGACCAGGAATCTGTTCAGGCCTCTCAGGTCTAGGATGGGACGCATCCCCCTGTTTTCTTTTCCACAAGGAAGTACCTGGAATAGAATCCCTGCCCTTCCTGCCCGGGTGGTACGGGCTCGACCGCATTGGCGCTGAGAAGGGCGGAGAGTTCCTCTGCAAGTACCTGCTTGTGATGGGAGCTGAAAGACTGAGCTCCCGGAGGACAATTTGGAGGCAGGGAGGTCAAATTCAGGGCGTATCCGCACCGCACTATTTGGAGAACCCACTGGTCGGAGGTTATGAGAGGCCACCTTTGGTGAAAGAATTTTAACCTCCCTCCGACCGGCAGGTCGTCCGGTACGGACACTTGTAGGGCGGCTATGTTCCCGTGGATCCAGTCAAAAGCCCGTCCCCGGCTTTTGCTGTGGAGGCGCAGGGGGCTGCTTAGGCGCACGCTGTTGACGGGAACGAGCGCGCTGGGGCTGTCCCTGTGCCTGACGAGGCCTTCGGGCCGGCTGGTTGTACCTACGCTTCGCAAAAGAATAGGGTGCAGCCTGCCGAGCCCGGGAAAAAACGCCCGCCCGCGGGGGCGGGTGCTGAAGGCGCCCGGTGGGAGAGCTTGTCGAGAGCGGTTTCCCGCTGATGCAGTTGGTCAACCATCTGCTCGACCTTCTCGCCAAAAATATTATCCCCCCGGCAAGGGACGTCAGCCAGTCTCTGCTGGGTGCGGTTGTCCAGGTCAGAGGCACGCAGCCATGAGAGCCTGCGCATCACTATACCTTGGGCCGCAGCACGAGATGCCACGTCACAGGTGTCAAAAATCCCCCTGGACAGGAACTTTCTGCACACCTTCAGCTGCCTGACCACCTCCTGATATGGCCTGGACTGCTCCGGCGGGAGCTTATCGACCAGGTCCGCCAGCTGTTGCACATTGGTCCGCATGTGGATGCTCATATAGAGCAGGTAAGATTGGATGCGGGTCACGAGCATGGAGGATTGGTAGGCCTTCCTCCCAAATGAGTCCAGAGTGCGAGACTCCCGCCCCGGGGGCGCCGAGGCGGTATCCCTCGAACTCCGTGCCCTCTTGAGAGCAGAATCCACGACCGCTGAGTCATGGGGCAACTGGGGCCGCATGAGCTCTGGGTCAGAGTGGATCCTGTACTGGGACTCTGCTTTCTTGGGAATGGTGGGGTTAGTTAGTGGTCGCACCCAGTTCCGAAGCAGCGTCTCCTTCAGGACATTGTGCAGCGGTACCGTGGAGGACTCTCTAGGTGGTGATGGATAGTCGAGGACCTCGAGCATCTCGGCCCTCGGCTCTTCCACAGAGACCACGGGAAAGGGAATGCTTATAGACATATCCCGCACAAAGGAGGCAAAGGAGAGACTCTCAGGAGGTGAGAGCTTCCTCTCCGGTGACGGCGTGGGGTCCGAGGGAAGGCCCGTAGACTCCTCTGAGGAGAAATATCTCGGGTCTTCCTCTTCCCCCCGCGAGTCCTCATCCTCGGTATCGGACATGAGCTCATGTAGCTGAGTCCGGTACCGGGCCCGGCTCGACGTCGAGGCACCGAGGCCTCGGTGTCGTCGAGCGGTGGACTCCCGCGCCGGCGGGGACGGAGCTCCCTCCATCGACGTCGACGGGGACTCCACCTGCGTGGCGGTCGAGACCGGCACCGCAAGCGGCGGCGGTGTCGACAGCCCCGGCGCCGGGCTAGAGCTCGCCGGCGCCACAGTCATCGGCGCCGGGGGCGCAAGCACCCCCGACGCCGGCACAGCCTGGCGCATCAGCCCTTCCAGGATCCCCGGAAGGATGGCTCTGAGGCACTCGTCCAGGCCCGCTGCCGGGAAAGGCGGTGGGGCCGGTAAGGGTGTCGGTGCCAGAAGCTGCTGGGGGCCAGGAGACGGCACCGAGGTGCCGGAACCCCGACGCGTCGGTACCTCCACCACCGACGGAGATCTCTCCTCTCTGCGATGACGCTTCGGCGTCGACTCCCCTTCAGGGTGCACCGAGGGCTCCCGGTGACGGCGCTTCTTGTCTTTTTTCCGGTGCACGTCACCGGCGCCGGAGGGCATGGAGGAGGAGGAGGTCGATCCCCCTCGGTCTCGAGGTACCGGGTCCGACAGGGTTCGGTCCCGTGGCTCACGAGCTGAGGGAGTGACCGGGGGCCGACAGCCCACGCGGCCTCTCAACCCCACTCTCACCGGCGGACCGGCGGGCCGACGGGACCTGTTCTCCTGGGGTCGCTGCCATCGGTGCCGATGTCTCGGGCATCGATACCGGTACCGAAGATCCGGCCTTCGATACCGATGCCGTCGAGGTCGACGTCGAGGGGCCGGCGCAAGTTCCAGAAAGACGGTCCCGCAGAACTTGCCTCGCAACCTGAGTCCGTTTCCGGAGACCGAGACACAGCGCGCACGACTTGAGATTGTGCTCCGGCCCGAGGCACTGGAGGCACCAAGCGTGGGTGTCGGTCTGCGAGATCGGCCGGCCGCAGCGACCACACTTTTTAAATCCACTCGGGACCTTCGAGGACATCGACGGAAAAATCGCGTCGGCGAAGTCAAAGTCGGCAATGGTGGCTAAAATCACACCACGAAAAAACTAGCCGACCGAGCGGCCACTAGGCCGCAACGAGGCGTCCCCGCTGGAAGCGAGGGAAAAGGGGAGCGCGTGCTCCACACGCGCAGTCTTTTTTTTTTTTTTTTTTTAAAGAAACGATAATAAAAGGAAATTAAATTAAATTAACGAAGCGCGATCCGCGTATACGCGATCGCAAGAATCCGGCGGCTGAAGTAGAGAGAGCGGCAAAGCACGACTCTCTCCAGGCGCGGAAAAAAAGGAACTGGCGGGAGCGGTCGCGCACGGGCGGGAAGGCGGCCGCGCATGCGCGGTGGGCGTGGCCTGCGTGCCGACCGTCCCGCGAAGCTTCTTCCGGTTGGTGGGGGCTGCCGCGGACGTCAACCCAGTCGTGAGAACAAGCAGCCTGCTTGTCCTCGGAGAAACACCAAGTATCCCAAAGAGTGATATTTGCTATCACAAGGAGTGAGCTTGAAGACCAGTCAATGAGGTGGTGTTGTTTTTTTCTCATAGAAAGTGCAGAGAAGGCATTTGAGGGATAAATGTGACATGGTAGAGAAAGGTGTGAGGCCTGAAAAAGGGCTGCTGGCTACACTTATTGATAAGTTACACTTACAACATTACTAGAAATTACCAGCAGCTAGTAAAATACCGTACCTTGTTCACGGCCAGACCATCAATCAATAAATATAAAACAAGGTAGCAGAGAGATATGAAGGCAAAATAAAAAAATATAAAAATTAAAGCCTCAAGATTCTGCATGTACAGCAATATTAGAAACATGAGGACTGAAATGAAATATCAGAAATGTCCAAGTCCCAAAACTGAAATATTTAATTCAGAATAAAACATGTTTTCTAGCCAAACTACACTGGTGATTAATGCAGACGGCAAAAGAATCAGTTGGACGCTAGATGATAGAAGGGTAAAAGGGGCACTCAGGAAAGACAAGGCCTTAGTGGAAAGATGAAATTAATACTTTGGGTCTTCACCGAGGAAGATGTGGGAGAGATACCAACACCAGAAATAGTATTTAATGCCGATGAGTCAGAGAAACTGAATCAAATCTCCCTAAACCTGGAAGACATAATGGGGCAATTTGACAAGTTGAAGAGTAGCAAATTGCCTGGCCAGATAATATACATCCCAGAGTACTGACAGAATTGAAAAATGAACTTGCGAAGTATTGTTAGTAATATGCAATTTATCTTTAAAATCAAGCATGGATCCAGAAGATTGGAGGATGGCCTATGTAACACCAATTTTTAAAAAAGATTCTGGAAATAATAGACCCATGAGCCTGACATCTGTGCTAGGCAAAATGGTAGAGTATTATAAACAATAAAATTACAGAGTGGATATATATATATATATATATATATATATATATATATATATAGGGGTGAACAAACACGTGGATAAAAGCGAGTCGGTTGATACTGTGGATCCTGATTTTCAAACGGCATTTGACAAAGTACCTCATGAAAGACTCCTGAGGACATTAGAGAGTCATGGGATAGGAGGTAATGTCCTATTGTGCATTAAAAACTGGGTAAAAGATAGAAAACAGAGAGTAGGGTTAAATGGTCATTTTTCTCAATGGAGAAGGGTAGATAGTGGGTTTCGCAGAGGTCTGTGTTGGGACCTCTGCTTTTTAACATATTTATAAATGATCTACAGATGGGAATAACTAGTGAGGTAATTAAATTTGACGACGACAACAAAGTTATTCAATCGCAATAGGATTGTGAAAAATTGCAACAGGACCTTACGAGAATGGGTATCCAAATGACATTTAATGTAAGTGCAAAGTGATCCATGTGGGAAACTGGAATCTGAACTGTAGCTACGTGATGCAAGGTTCCACATCAGGAGTCACCCACCAGGATTTAAGTGTCATTGTTGATGATACTTTGAAACCCTCTTCTAAGTGTGCAGTGGCAGCTAAGAAAGCAAATAGAATATTTGGTATTACTAGGAAAGGAATGGAAAGAAAAATGAGAATGTTATAATACCTTTGTATCGCTCCATGGTGCGACCACACCTCGAATACTGTGTGCAATTCAGGTTGTATCTCAAAAAAAAAATACAGTGGAATTAGAAAAGGTACAGAGAAGGGCAATGGAAATGATAAAAGGGATGGGATGACTTCCCTATGAGGAAAGGCTAAAGCGGCTAGGGCTCTTCAGATTGGAAAAGAGAAAGCTGAGGGAGATATGACAGAAGTCTATAAAATGAGTGGAATAGGTGGACGTAAATTGCTTGTTTATTCTTTCCAAAAATACTAGAACTAGGGGGCATGCAATGAAGCTATTAAATAGCAATGGTAGTGCACTTTAACCCTCCATGTCCCCAGATACAAACAAAACACACAGTAGTCTCTCATGAACCCCCTCCCCCACATCCCATTCAGAAGTGTCTTCTCAGAAAGAGAGGTCGCTTGCCTTTCTGGCCAATGAATATGTAAACCACTTTGGTTGTACCACAGAAAGGCAGCATATCAAGTCCATGACCCTTTCACTATCAAAAGAAAAGGAATAAATTGTAAAAAAAAAACAAAAAAAACAACAACACACCACCACCTCAGGACATGATTCCAATCAAGTGCAGTACAGTAAAGATGTACACTTGCCCTGAGACGATTTTAAAATTCCCTTTCCATGGGTAAAACAGTGTCCTAGCCACAGAAATGAACTTTTATAATACTGCTGGTCTGAAATACAACTAAAAAGTCAGCACACAGTGCCACTTCACACATACGTTTTTGGGGTTTTTTTTTTTAACCTGCTATAATGGAGGCATTCCTGGGGACAGATATTGGGCAAGGTACACATTTTTCAAATTTACTTTGGTGGGTTATTTTTTCTGAGCAAAATCATTTTCAAAAATGACAGTATGCTAGATTTTCAAAGTATAATTTTTGCCCATAAAGTTATAAAGTTACTTCATAATTTTTAACACTGAAACCTTGCCATGAAAGTACCATGATACAGGGTGTGGTCATGGAGGGGAATGGGGACAGAGATCCTCTACCTCTGCCTTAG
The DNA here is from genome assembly GCF_901765095.1 of Microcaecilia unicolor. Classification (NCBI taxonomy): domain Eukaryota; kingdom Metazoa; phylum Chordata; class Amphibia; order Gymnophiona; family Siphonopidae; genus Microcaecilia; species Microcaecilia unicolor. The sequence continues at coordinate 397,651,293 of NC_044032.1, read as the reverse complement.
TCTCACCTAATCCAAGTTTCACTGGAAGGAGAGACGCAGCTAGGAGCCACTCATGGGCTGCTCCTATGATCCTCTTAAAGAATACACTCAATTGTTAATTGTTAGTATCATATACAAGAAGTGGGGGGAAGGTACCCTCACAAATCAACAGCAACACCCATCAACAAATTCTTGCAGATCCGTGTGTGTGTCAAATTCCTCCAGACATTTAGGGAGGTAACTAAGGTCAGAAGCGTAGCCAGGTTAAGGGCACGGGGGGAGCAGAGAGTGGACTGCTGACAGCGACAACGCATATTTTAAATGGGACAGATTGTGTGAAAAATAGGCACCGGTGCCATCAGAAGTCCGTTTGGGGGAGCAGTCGCTCCCCTGGCGAACCACCTAGCTATGCCTAGGGTCCCTAAAGTTCCCCTAAGGCCTACACATGTAATTCAAATACGTAGTTCAAGCACAGAAAGTCATTTTACAGGCAGGATATTCAAGCAATAATTAAAGCACATGGTCTCATTAAGGTGAACTGTCTACATAAAGCTTGTGATCAAAGTTGTCTTGAAAATACAACTGCTTTTTCTTTTACACTTAGGCCCGGATGCATCAACCAAACGTAAAAAAAGCAAAAATGTAAAAGCTGTTACCGAATTTTAAAAAACGAACAATGCAGCAAAAAAACAAGTCGCACATGTTCGGTGCGGTATTGTAAAGTACAATGCATCAATCTGGTGGAATCCCCGTCGGTAATCGGCCCCTAAAGCATGCGCAGAGCAGTCAAGCGTTATGTTGGCTGCTCTGCGCATGCCACAAACGTCAAAAAAACAGAACACAAACATGTGGATCGGGAGGGGGCAAAGGTGCTCGTCAGGAGCGTCCTGTATGGACGGCCTTGCCCCCCCCCCCCCCCCCCCCCGTGGTCACCGCTGCTGCTCCCCGCTTCCTCCCCCAGCATTAAATAAAAACACAAAACAAAACTCAAAGCTTTAGGAGCCCTGGCCCGTAGGTTTCTTAGAGCAGTGTCTTCTCCGCTCAACAACTTTGTTTCCAGTACAATTGAGCACTATAGCTTCAGTTTATTGACACACATATTCTTTTTATATTTGGATAGAATTAATATTCAACAGACGGCAGAGAGAAGACTCCTGACGCAGGCCAGTACGGCTGAAACACAGCTGTGTCGAGTCCCTTTCTCCCTGCTACAGTTTGGCTAATAAAGTTGATTCTTCATTTTTACATCCAAAGTGTCGTCTTTTTTATGTAATTTTTTGATTTTAATGGATTCATCTTTTAAATACATATTTTATGATTAATTTTAAATATTGACATTTTTTATGTATATATATTTTATTTTTATATTTTTTGTTTTTTGCTTTTGTTGGTCATCTTTGCTGTTTTGTTTCTTGTTGATTTCCTTGTAGGGGCAAAAACACACTACTAGTCGGTTCCTGCTCTTTTACACTTAAGATACAAAACAAGATTTCAGGAACTAGGCTGAAAACCACAGTTTGTGCACTGACTTCAGAATAAACAGGCTCTATAAGGTGAGAACTCTAGTTGTGAAACCTTAATTGCTTCCAGCACCTGTATGAATTCCACACTAGTTCAAAAAACAAAAGACAAACACCTCATACTTTAAAGCACTAACATTCTCCCCACCCCCACTATCGTAGACAGAATACAAACCTCTTGCTGTCAAAAGGCAAAATACAAATCTTATAGTTCATAATTCACCTTTATTTGCTATACCACCCATCAATAGATATCGTGGGTATGAAAATGGAAGGGATAAACAAGAGGCTTAGGTTACAAAATTCAAGCTTGAGATCTTAAAAAGGATTTAAGTTTGAGGATAGAACTATTACTACTACTACTACTACTATTTAGAATTTCTATAGCGCTACAAAGCGTACGCAGCGCTGCACAAACATAGAAAAAAGATAGTCCCTGCTCAAAGAGCTTACAATCTAGTAGACAAAAAATAAAGCAAACAAATCAATTAATGTGTAGAGGAGAGGAGGGTAGGTGGAGGCGAGTGGATACAAGTGGTTACGAGTCAAAAGCAATGTTAAAGAGGTGGGCTTTCAATCTAGATTTAAAGATGGTCAAGGATGGGGCAAGATGTAGGGGCTCAGGAAGTCTATTCCAGGCATAGGGTACAGCAAGACAGAAGGAGCGAAGTCTGGAGTTGGCAGTAGCAGAGAAGGGAACAGATAAGAAGGATTTATCCAGGGAACGGAGTGCACGGGAAAGGGTGTAGGGAAGGACGAGTGTGGAGAGATACTGGGGAGCAGCAGAGTGAGTACATTTATAGGTTAGTAGAAGAAGTTTGAACAGGATGTGAAAACGGATAGGGAGCCAGTGAAGCAACTTGAGGAGAGAGGTAGTATGAGTAAAGCGACGAGTGTGGAGAGATACTGGGGAGCAGCAGAGTGAGTACATTTATAGGTTAGTAGAAGAAGTTTGAACAGGATGTGAAAACGGATAGGGAGCCAGTGAAGCAACTTGAGGAGAGAGGTAGTATGAGTAAAGCGACCCTGGCGGAAGACGAGACGGGCAGCAGAGTTTTGAACCGACTGGAGAAGGGAGAGGTGACTAAGTGGGAGGCCAGCAAGAAGCAGATTGCAGTAGTCCAAACAAGAGGTGACAAGGGTGTGGATTAGGGTTTTGGTAGAGTGCTCAGAAAGAAAGGGGCGGATTTTATTGATGTTGTAAAGAAAGAAACGACAGGTCTTGGCGATCTGCTGGATATGAGCAGAGAAGGAGAGAGAAGAGTCAAAGATAACCCCAAGGTTTCAAGCTGAGTAGACAGGGTGAATGAGAAAGCCATCAACAGAAAACAGGGGGGGGGGGGGAATGAGAAGCTCGGTTTTGGTCATATTTAATTTCAGGTGGCGTTGAGACATCCAGACAGCAATGTCAGACAAGCACGCTGAAACTTTGGTTTGGATGCAAGGTGAGATATCAGGGGTAGAAAGGTAGATTTGGGAGTCATCAGCATAGAGATGGTAGGAAAAGCCATGGGATGAGATTAATGAACCAAGGGAAGAAGTGTAGATAGAAAAAAGGAGGGGACCAAGAACAGAACCCTGAGGTATGCTGACAGGCAGAGGGATAGAAGTAGAAGAGGATCCACCAGAGTGAACACTAAAGGTGCGGAGGGTGAGGTAGGAAGAGAACCAGGAAAGGACAGAGCCCTGGAATCCAAGTGAAGACAGGGTATCGAGAAGTATGCTGTGATCGACAGTGTCAAAAGCAGCGGAAAGATCAAGAAGAATGAGGATAGAATACTGACCTCTGGATTTAGCCAGTAATAGGTCATTGGAGACTTTAGTAAGCGCAGTTTCGGAGAAGGATATTAAAAAGGAGGACAGGATATTAAAAAGCCAAAAATTGTGGGATTACAGATAGGGGCAATGCATATCACTGTGGTTATCCTGAAAACCCAGCTGGCTAGTTCTACCTCCAGGATATGATTGAGAAACAATGCCTTAAGCAGTGTGCCTTAATCTTTTTCCAATAAGATCTGAAACCTGGTATCAGAGTATATCATGTTGGCAGTTTAGAAGCTCTTGCAATTACAGGTCATACCAAGTATTTTATTTTTTGTTACATTTGTACCCCGCACTTTCCCACTCTTGGCAGGCTCAATGCGGCTTACATGGGGCAATGGAGGGTTAAGTGACTTGCCCAGAGTCATAAGGAGCTGCCTGTGCCTTAAGTGGGAATCAAACTCAGTTCCTCAGGACCAAAGTCCACTTCTCAATACTGATTTACTTACATATAGGGCTAACGCATGTCCTGGCTGACAAATACTGCAGGGATATACAGTACAAGTAAAGAGAACATTTATCCTTACCTGATAATTTCTCCCCCCCCCCCCCCCACCCCCACCGAGTCCTGCTAGACCAGTTCAAACTGGGGGCATGCAATGAAGCTACTAAGTAATAAATTTAAAACAAGCCGGAGAAAATATTTCTTCACTTACAGTGTAATTAAACTCTGGAATTCGTTGCCAGTTAGCTTAGCAAAGTTTTAAAAAGGTTTGGAGCATTTCCTAAAAGAAAAGTCCATAAGCCATTATTAAGATGGGCTTGGGAAAATCCACCACTTATTTCTAGGATAAGCAACATAAAATCTGTTTTAGTGCTCTGGGATTTTGCCAGGTACTTTGACCTGGATTGCCACTGTTGGAAACAGGATACTGGACTTGATGGACCTTTGGTCTGTCCCAGTATGGCAACACTTATGTTCCTATATCAGCAGATGAAGACAAACAAGGATTCTGATATCATCATTAGTGTAACAGGTAGTGCAGTCAGGAATATTCTCAATATGGTAACACAAAAGCCAAGAAGGACCAAGTGGCTACTCTGCAGATATCCTCATGACTGATTATGAGAACTTATGCCCAAGTCGTTGCCCGAGCTCTGAGACCCACTGGAACCACTTTCTCATTAAGGAGGTAAGCTGTTCCAATGGTCTCCTTAATCCCATGGGCAATGGTAGATTTTAAGGCTGCTCTGACTGCATAGCCCATGAAACAATACAAATAGCCTATTTGGCTTATGAAAAAAAATTTGTGACCTTCAAATAAAATGGGGCTCCTCATTCATCCAGCTTATGAGAGGTTTTAAAACCTGAATTGTCAGGTTTTGAGAAAACTCAAAGCACAATCACTTGATTTAGATTGGGGGGTGGGGGGCGCCACCTTTGAAAGAAAAAATGGTAATGTTCTACTGGAAACAGTCAGCCAAAAGGACAGCTAATAATCTCTGCAAGAAAGTCTGCAATTTGGATACTCTCCTAACCAAATAAATGGCCGCTAATAAGATTGTTTTCAATGACAAATCTTTCCATGAAGAACGCTTCAAAGGCTCAGAGTGACTTGGAAAGAGCTTTTTGGATCAAATTAAGATCACAGGGGAACCACCCCTTATAAGGGGGCCAAATTTGCTTAACTGCTTGCAAAAAATAATGGCCCACATCTGGCTGCACAGCCAGAGACAGACCATCAAATCCTACCTGTGAAGAAATAGAGCTGTTACCTGAACCTTTAGAGAATTAAGAGCTAGGCTTGGTCAAGATCCTGTTGCAAAAAAAAGGCAGTATCAACGGCAAATCAGCAATTCTCAGAGAGAGCTACTCCATACACTAAAATTAAAAGGCCCGCCAGAGATGTACAAGACATGACAAACCCCCAGCAAGGTCTCTATGACACAGAGATATGGGAGCTTCTGTGCTTCAGGTACCACCTCTTGAGGACCAAGCCATAAGACAAAAAGGATCTGGATCCTCCATGAAGACTGTTCCCTATCTAAAAAGGTATAGATATCCTTTTATGTAGGACTGTGGACCCACCTAGCAGCAGAACAAGGTTGGTGTACCACAGCTGATGGGGCTAATCAAGTGCTACCATGATCAACAGACATGGATGCTTTATCACCTTCTGAAGGACCCACCTACTGGGGGCCATTGTGGGAATACAAAGAGAAATTCCACCTCTGGCTAAGGCTGGAGAATGGCATCAATCCCTGCTAAACTCTACTCGTTCTTGTGGCTGAATAAATGCAGAAATTTTGCTTTCTGGATGGACGCCATGAGGTGAAAGTGAAGGAATACAACAGTGATCCGCTAGGATTTGAAAAGCCAAGGGACTCAACTCGCACTCCCCTGGATCCAGGAATACCTGCTTGAAAATTGTCCACTCCTGCTACATGAGCAGCCAAGATCGCCACCAGATGACATTCTGCCAAGAATCAAATCCATCCTCTCTCCAGAGCTACTGCTGCACTTCAGGTCCTGCCTTGCTTGTTGAGGTATTCCATCTCCATTGCACTGTCCAATAGCACCCTGACTGCCTTTTCTTTGAGTAGCTGGAAGTGCTGAACTGCCAAACAAATTGCCTTACCCTCTAGATTAATATTCCAGGTGGCCTCCTGTGGAGATCAAAACCCCTGTACCACAGGACACAGATGATGGGCACCCAAGACCACCAGACCTGCAACCATGGTAAGCATTAACCAGTCTGGTTGTCCAGGAAAACCCGGTAAGGAGATGGTCTGGAGAGTTCCATGTTGGTCAGAGCTGAACCTTGAATTATGACTTGGGGAGCCTAATACAACAACTGTACTCACTGGAGGGATCTCAAATTTATTCTCACTGAGTGCACTACTTCAAGCACTGCTGACATGAAACTCAGGAGCTGCAGATAGTCCCAAACCCAGGCATCTGATGCTCAATTGGACCTTCAGCATATGCTCCAGATTAGAAACACCATACCACACTTGGTGTTGAAAATAACTCTGAGGTACTCTAACCTTAAATCCAAGATGCTACTAGCTGACTCGTGGATAGTTCAAGACCCAGCTCATGAGCGCAACAGACAGACCACCTGAGAATCACCAGCCTCAACTCCAACTAGGAATCAGCTCAGATCAACCAATCATCTGAATGGAAATACACATCCTGTTTGCACAGGTGGGCTGCCACAATTACCATTGTCAGCTATCGTTGTCTAGGGTTGGATATGCATTGGCTCACAGCACTTAGTACAGGTAACTGGTACAGGGCTGTATCTGTGTGTGTTTAGGGAGAGAAAGAAAGGATAGGGTGTTTGTTCAGAGGAAGAAAGAAATCTTGGAATAGGGCTGTCTGAGAATGGTGGGAGCAGAGCCAGGTGCTCTGGTGGCTAAAGATGGAGGTGTGCAGAGAAAAAAGAAGAAACAAAGACAGCCCAGCAGAGTCCCATGCCCTGCGGGCTCAAAGACCAAGAGAGAGAGAGAGAGAGAGGTAGTGCCCTGGACACAGAGAAGTGCCCTGCACAGAGAGAGAAGCAGTAGACCTCAAGCAGAGCTCTGTGCTCTGCTGCACAGAGAAAGACAGAGCCCCACGTAGTGCCCTGAGCTCTGCTTTATACCTAATAAGAACTGAGAGGGAACAGGAGCAGAAAGAGATCAAATAACTTCTCTCCTTCCCAGTTATTTCCTTTACAGAACTCCAGATTACTTTTTGAAGTCAGGAAAGCTTCTCTGAAGTCAGGAAGAAAGGTGATAAATTTCATAGGTTGTACCTCTTTGAAATCCCTAGTGATGGAGCCTCTATGTCTGGCCTTGGTTGCTCTGAAGCCCTGCTCCCAGATGGAACAAAAGGTATGTTAATCAAGAGTAATTGAGAAACCAAAGGGCTATCAGGCCTCTTACCACCATTTGGTGCCATCCTCAGTGGTTCCTGAAGGGGAGGGGGGAGAGTTTATCAGAGGTCAGAAGCTGGTTTAATATTGTCAAGCTGGTTTATGTCCAGCAATAATTTTGACTTCCAGCACTCCTGACAACCATGACCTTGCAAGAAGTTCTTGGGGCCATCACAATCCAAATGGGAGCAACCAAAACTGAAGAGCTGACCCATAACACAAGAGCAGAGAAACTGTCTGTGCTTGGCTCCAACTGCAACAAGGAAGTATGCCTCAGAGGACCCGGGATATCAGAACTCCCCTGTTTGTATCCTCTGAGCACCAATTACAGGGTTTCCATGAAACTCATTTAAAAACCAGAATAGCCCAAAAGACCCTCCCTTCCTGGGTACCACAGATTTAGTAGAATAACAGCCCCCGCCTATCCCTTGACTTAGAATAGGTTCCACCACGCCTAAATGGATCAATTGTTATAATGTGGGGTCAACCTCTCATGCCTTGGAGGGAGAACTGTAGGGATAAACCATAAAGGTACCAGAATCTGGCTCTGCAAATTCTAAGGTGTAGATTAGATGGACTAACACTAGAACCGACAGAACAGGGCGAGGCAACCCCCACCTAAACTTCTTTGAGGCCTGGAAATCATCACTGGAGACCTTTGGAAGCAGTCATGGAGAAGGGCCCATTCTTTGCCCTCTGAACCCCTCAAAGGAATGATGACTTCTGACCTCATGATGCCAAGGCAGAGGAAATTTTCCTAATCTCCTTAGAATAGACCTGAAAGTCTGGTCCAGATTTGGTCCGTCCTTGAGAAGGCACTGTGGTGGGTAGCGGGAGAGAAATATTGCTCATCCCTGCTAGGATCACTGCCGATTGGCCTTACAATTGAAGTTCATGGGCTAGAGCTTAGGGCCCTAGAGGGAAAGACACATTTGTGGTTGACCAAAGGAAGGTCTATATACAAGTCCATGGGAGCAATTCGTAGGCCATGAAGCAACCTCAAAGGCTACAAGCTGTGGATTGCACTCTGGGAAGAAAGGCCTGTTCAGAAGAAATCCTGCTGCACCCGTGAACCTGCACCATCTCTGCTGGAGACAGAAAAATACTGGGAATATTCCTGGCTGCAACATCTGTTATATTGATGCCATTATCGGAATATTCAAGTCTTTTCCTCCATCTACTGATATGAGGTCATAACCCTTCAATCGGGACTGGTCTAATAGGATAAAGAAGGTTAAAATTAAAGATGTTCATTTTTATGTCATTCCCCCCCCCCCCCCCCAACACACACACAAAAAAAATTCCAAAATTTCAGACTTTTTTCTCCATGTTGTAACTACTATGCATTCTTCTGAATGAGTGCACTTTATTGGGAAATAGTGCGCACTATTTGCGAAAAGGGGACACTACTGGAAAATAGTACACAATCTTTCAGAAGAGTGAATACTCTTTGCACATAATAATGCTCCTGAAATTAAAAAATTAAAAAAAAATTCCCATAAAGATAGAAAAACTAAACAAAAAAATATTTTAGGGTGCACATCCTTAGTTAGAATGTAAACACCTCCTGCTTGGGGCTAGGCACAGTTCAAGTCCCTGAAATCTGGGCTAGGACCAGCTTACCAATTTATCTGCCTCTTGACAGACACAGAACTTTTAGACAAGACTTTCACATCACCACATTAAGTATGACTTTAAACTACTTAATATATCAATATTTCTCATATTCAGTATCAGAACACAGGTGTCTGAACCAGGAGTCACACATTTTCCTGGCCTCCTAGATTTCCAAATACCAAAATGGCATCAAAGTATCCTAGCATATAATCTGAATCCCCTAAGAATCGATTCAGGTCTTTAGGTGCAGGAATAAGAGCTATTAACTGCCTGGTTTTGCATGCTTCATTCTCTGGTTCTGTGTAAAAATGCACCAGTACTAAACTATGCAAACTCCAGTTCAAGGCCAACAGTGCCAGTTTTGCCCCAGGAAAACTCAGGAAAATGAGCAGAAAGTTGAGCAGAAGGAAATAGTTGTGAAAACACACTGTTAAAGGAATGCAACAAAGAAAGAAGAAACAAACCTAAAAATTGGAAAAAAAAAAAGATAGAAATAAAGAAGGATACCAAAGACTAAGTGACTAGGAAATAATAATAAGTACTTTATTGCTTGAAGAATATAAATAAACCAATCTACAATCTGACTCAAGATCATGATTTGGGTACATCTCCTACACATAAAAAAGTTAGTAAGGAATACAGTATGTAATTGGTCGATTTGACTTCCCTTTTCAACCAAACCTATCCCCATTTCTTCAAAATTTGCAACATTTGTGGTTAAACAAACGTGCTTGTAGGAATCAGGAAACTGCCCATTTTGAGAACAGGCTACTTCACATTTTCCCTATAAACTGCCTGATCATTGCAACCACTTAAAATAATTGAAACTGTTATATATTTATCTAGCCGACACCCACTGAAATATCAATGGAGAGCATGCTTCTGAGCATGTAGTCGAGTAAGTGTGCTACACTCACATACATACCGTACCCAACCTCTGTATACACCACTCCATCTATGTGCACATGATAGTAGAACATAAGTAGCCAACCACATAATGGCCCAACTATGCACGTTCTGCTATCTGTGCATGTACATGGGGTCCTGATTGTTTTTCCAAAACATCGTATTTCAAAGTTTGCTATGGCTTAATCGCCCTTAAATATTTTTCTTAAAATGCATATGTAGCCTTTCCCTTGACAAAAGGTGAGAACATTCTGTGTCCTGGCTCCAAAATAGGTTTTCCCTAAAATGCGATGCAATGGGGTTAGGATATCATGGGGCTTCATATAAAAGGTGCCAGGTACACATCTCACCATTACACCTTTATATTTCTGACTAATATGTTGCAATAAAATTCAGAGTAATTCTCTGCCTGTTACTTTATTTTACCTTGATGAGGATGCAATGATTTAGCTGGTCTAGAAGTCCACGTCTGAGATTATGGGAGTAGGATACAGCTTCTTTTATTGCTCTAATAGTGTGTTAAATTTTTAATATAAAGTTGTATTTCTGTTAGTTAAGAGTCAGAGAAGACTGGGAGTACGTAAGAAGAGGAGGAGGAGGAGAGATTACTCAGAGGAGCAAGAATAGTGCTTGGTCTTCAACAAGGACCACCAAGGAAGAAAAGAGAAGAAGAGGGTCTGTTGAAGAAGGAAGAGAGATCAGTGCTTTGGGGAGCACCATCCCTAGGCCTGGTGATAGCAACTACTAAGGAAGACATTTTGTATTAATTTTGAAGGCATCAATTTAAAATTACACTAAAACTGGAGTGAACAGAGAATAATTTTTGTGCACTGGAGTAATATATGTTTTGGTGACATGCATTAAAGAGAAAGGAGTTGAGAACCCATGCTGAGAGCTAGGATTATCTTGCCATTCTAAGAACTGTTTTGCCCAGATTGCTTAATAGCTTTTCAATTACTTTATTTCTATTGTACATACCTTTAATAGGTAATTCCCACAAAAAAAGCTTTTTTTATATAAAGTGCATTGGGAGTCCCTGTGTAGTTTTGCCTGCTTAGTTATATTTTTTTCTTTATCAGCTTAAGACCTGTGAGCAATTGCTCCTACCAACCAGGATCCTATTATGCTGATCTGTAAGTTGCAAGTGTTAAGCAGTTAAACATATAAACTCCCTATAGAGGATAAATAGCACTCTCCTGCCCTTCCTCCACCTCCACGAGTGGATAAACATTTGAAGCATGTCTCATAGAATTTTTTCTAGCCTCTCTATGTGCATGTGTGTGTTTGTGTTCTCTCTGTGTATCTTTGACCTGGAAGAGAGAGGGAAGGAGCTGATTAGAATGGAGCATTGTTTTGGAAAGAATACATTTTCAGAAAGCTGTTGATAAATGTCCTCATGAGAGACTCCTGAGAAAATTAAAGTCATGGAATAGGAAGCAAGGTTCTGGTGTGGACTAGGAACTGGTTATTGAACAGAAAACAGAGGGTAGGGTTAAATTGTAATTTTTCTCAATGGAGGAGGATGAAGAGTGGCGTGCCGCAGGGATCAGTACTGGGACCAAGTGCTATTTAACATTTAGCAATGATATGGAAATCGGGACAATGAGTGAGGTGATTAAATCTGCAGATGACACAAAGATATTCAAGGTTGTTAAAACATGAGCGGACTGTGAAATACTGCACGACGACCTTAGGAAATTGGAAGACTGGGCATCCAAATGGCAGATGAATTGATTATGGACAAATGCAAGGTGAGGCACACTGGAAATAATCCAACTCAGTTACCTAATGCTAGGGTCCACCTTGGGGACCAGCATTCAAGAAAAAGATCTAGGTGTTGCTGTATATAATATGCTGAAATCTTCTGTTCAGTGTGCGCCGGTGGCCAAAAAAATAAACAGGATGCTAGAAATTATTAGGAAAAGGATGGTGAATAAGACCCACTGTACTATAATGTGTCTGTATCACTCCATGGTACGACTGCACCTTGAGTATTGCGTTCAGTCCTGGTCGTCATATCTCAGAAAAGATATATCGGAATTGAAAAAAGTTCAAAGAGGAGCAACAAAATCATAAAGGGAATGGAACTCCTTTTGTATGAAGAAAGGCTAAAGAAGTTAGGGCTCTTCAGCTTGGAAAAGAAACGGATGAGGGAAGATATGATTGAGGTCTACAAAATCCTGAGTGGTGTAGAACAAGTAAAAGTAAATCGATTTTTTACTCGTTCCAAAAGTGCAAAGACTAGGGGACACTCAAGGAAGTTACATGGAAATACTTTTAAAACAAATAGGAGGAAATATATTTTCAGTCAATGAATAGTTAAGTTCTGGAATCTTTGCCGGAGGATGTGGTAACAGCAGTTAGCGTATCTGGGTTTAAAAAATATTTGGACAAGTTCCTGGAGGAAAAGTTCATAGTCTGCTATTGAGACAGACATGGGGAAGCAACTGCTTGCCCTAGGATTTATAGCATGGAATATTGCCATGATTTGGGTTTCTGCCAGGTACTTGTGACCTGGCTTGGTCACTACTGGAAACAGGATACTGGGCTAGATCGACCACTGATCTGACCCAGTATGGCTAACTCTTATGTTCTTACATGTGGAAGGGCATTTTCAATATGACGTCTAAATCTGACTTTGGACGTTTTGTAGAAAATGTCCAAAAATCCAGCAGAAAAACATCCAAATGGCCATCTGCCAGATGTTTTTGTGCTCAGTGCATCTATCTTTTTGGACCATTTTCAAACCCCCCCCCCCCCCTCCCCCACACACATCCAAGGAAAAAACACACAGAAACAAGCCATTGGGATGTATTGGGGGGAGGAGAGGGGGAGGGGCAGCATTCTTAGTAGACTGGCATCCCAGCAAAGCAGCAGGGCACCCTACGGGGCACTGCAGTGGACTTCATATAAAAGGTGCCAGGTACACATCTCACCATTACACCTTTTTTCTGACTAATATGTTGCAATAAAATTGAGAGTAATTCTTTGCCTGTTACTTTATTTTACCTTGATGAGGATGCAATGATTTTGCTGGTCTAGAAGTCCACGTCTGAGATTATGGGAGTAGGATATAGCTTCTTTTATTGCTCTAATAGTGTGTTAAATTTTTAATATAAAGTTGTATTTCTGTTATTTTATAATACTGCATAAGCTCTTTTTGTTGCTAATTTTCCTGTGATTCATTTAAATGCCTTACTGGGAATGTGCAGAATATATATTTAAAAGGTTCGCCCCCAAACTCAAAAGAGTTTTTACATTTTTTTTTTTTGTCATAAATCCCTTGCTAGGTCATCATGTTATAATATAGAGGAGGACTGTTATGTGCAAAACTAACTTACTTGGAGAAGGTGCCCTGAAGGAGAACTGGCTATAACATAATAAAGCTTAAATCAATACATACACTCCCCCCATCTCCTACCCTGAGGCCTAGCAGAAGACATCATGAACAGAAACCTCAGCATTCTGCATAGATGCAATGGCAAACAAGCCACCAAAACACCTAACTGAAGTTACAGTGTTTAACTCCTACAATACCAGAAGATCACAGATAATGGGAAAATATAGGGATTTCAAACACAGTCACCAAGAGAAAAAGAAAAAAGGGAGCGTGAAGTTCATGCATGTCTCCAGCAAAGTGAGTCATCTGTGGAAGCTAGTGGTTTCCGCAAGCTTGAGTTTAAACTCTTCAGCACTGCCACATGCAGGGGCTGTCAGCAATGAACTCACAACCGCAGATGACACCTGTGCCTCAAAGTAAGCTAGCTAGCCAAGAGAAATCGGGAAGATTAATGTTTTCCTAACCTATGTCAAGATGAAATGAGTGTGTAGGGGGGGGGGGGGGGGGGGTTAGCAAGGCAAAAGAAACAAAAACAACAAGAAAATACCATAGACCTCACTCTTAAAATTGAGAGACAGAAAATAATCATAAGGCAAGTAAATGGGAGGAAAACATTTAAAGTACTCCAGCAATGTCTGACACCAGTGTTCCTTATAAGAGAGGCCCTCTGTTCACATTTCTGGCTCCTGTTTTTCCTACTTAGCTGTTCCCACCGTAATAAAACAGTGACACTGAAATGTAGCTGGACTGCCCTTCACTGCAAGCCATTGCTGCCACACTCACATATGCATCTCAAGAACATGGTTTGAAAACAGAAAACAAAAAACCCCTCCTCTTCATTTCAGGTTCAATGATGCTCTTTATTCCCAAAGTTTGTATTCCTGGTCCATGTCATACTAAATCACAAATACATACGTAGCGTGGAGGAATGGTCTAGTGGTTAGAGCACCTGTCTTGACATCCAGGGATGACCAACTAAACTCCCACTGCTGCTCCTTGTGATCTTGGGCAAGTCACTTAACTTCCATTGCCTTAGGTACAAACTTAGGTTGTGAGCCTTCCAGGGACAGAGAAATACCCAGCATAGCTGAACGTAATTCACCTTGAGCTACTATTGAAAAAAGAGTGAGCAAAATCCATGAATACGTTGTTTTGCCTCATAGCAGTTCACCGCCTTTTTTTTTTTTTTTCATTTTATGGGCTTTAGTGCCCATTGAGGATGTTTGCATCCTTACATGCTGCATGCCGATGTTTTCTCTTCCTGGGGTCAAATCGTATTTGGTACTATGCTCCTATAAATTATTTTTTGGTCTTGGAGGACAATTTTGTATACTTTGCTGAGAGATTTCATGTATAACTAAAATCCTACTGATTTAAAAAAAAAAAAAAAATTATTATATAGTGCCCAGACTGACTTATTAGCATCGGTTTTATATACCGACAATTTTTGCCTATATTTGTTTTTATGTTACTTGATGTTATCTCAGTCCTTTTGATATATAAATATATTATTTGTGACAGCTGCATGCTCTTTTATATCTAGTCATCCATTAGAGTATTTTTTCCAATGCAGCACAAAGCTTTATCTATATATATCTATATTTCTTTTATTGGGATGTCTCATTTATTAGAGCTCCCTTTGTTTGCTTATTTTGTTTTATTTTAATCTGTTTATGGTATTAATCTTGATGTATACATATATATCATTTGGTTCTGTTTTGTTCTTTAAGTTTGCATTGTACAGCTTTGTTTGGTTGTTTTTTTTTACCGTTTGAAACTCGCTAACAGTGTTCCACAGGTCTGTTCACAATTTTGTATCTTTTTCAAGACTGATACGGTATATTTGGTTTTAATTATGTGTATAAATCTATGGTATATAATTTTAATACTTTGCATTAAATATATAAATGATGTTAGTACTTTGTGCTAAGCAAACTGATGATATGGCTTTAATCAAATATACTGCATCATGTTTTTGATTATTTTGCTTTAATATATTTTTTTGTACGTTTTATTTCATCCAGGAGCATTGATATTCTAAATATTCTTTTATATTTTATATATGTATTGTTATTTTTTAAAATACTTTTTCATTCATCTATATTAATTTTTGTGCTTCTATGTATATTTATAAACAAAAGACTCCTGACGCAGGCATCTGATTGCTGAAACACAGCACCGTATCAAATCTACTATCGAATTTGTGTGTATTATATTGAAAAAGGGAAGGGGGAAGGGAATTGGGACTTGACATACCCGCCTTTCTGTGGTTTTTGCAACTACATTCAAAGCAGTTTACATAGTATATACAGGAAGGTTAAGTGACTTGCCCAGAATCACAAGGTGCTGCAGTAGAAATTGATCCCTGGGATCACAGTCCACTGAACTAACCACTAGACTACTAAATATCGGACTCTTGTGGATCCACTTGTTTATTTGGAAGTCTGTGGACTTTTTCCCTACCTTTTGTCTTGTTTGGGTTGTAAAGTGAAACATTCTCTATTTCTGCTCTGTACTTTTTGTTGGGAGTTTTTTTTTTTTTTGTTGACTTGGGAATACTCTGTGAATGAATAATTATACTCTATATAATTTAGATACAACTGACTTCTCTGTACTTGTGCTCCTCACCCCAGGCCTCAAAGGTATGCAGCTAGGTCCTGGTGGCTGCCAGCACCAGAGGATCAACCCTGGTGGATAAATGAGACATTTTTATTTTGTGTGTGTGGTTAGACTCCATTAGGCTGTTCAACTTTGATTTTATGTACATATATGGTTTATGCACTTTCTTGATTTTATAATAAACTTAATTGCTTGGCTCCTGTACGTTTGTAGTTTTCTGTCACTCCCAACCAGTGGCGTACCAATGGGGGGGGGGGCGGTGGGGGCGGTCCGCCCGGGTGCACGCCACTGGGGGGGTGCCGCAGCGCGTGCCTGTCTGCTCCCAGTTCGCTACGCTCGCTAAATTCTCTCGTTCGCTGCAGCAGCTCCCTCCTTCTGCCCCGCTGCAGCACCCCCCCCAGCGGCGTGCACCCGGGGGGGGGGGTCATTTCACGGGGGGGGGGGGGGGAAGGCCCATCGGCGACCCGCCCCGGGTGCCGTCGAGGCTAGGAACGCCACTGCTCCCAACCAACGTTTTCTCTGTTTGTAGCACCGAAAAGGAAGTTTGGGGGGGGGGGGGGGAGGAACAGGATGCCAGAGGCTCCATCTCATCCCTCACCTCAGGCAGCAGATTGCCTTGAGCCACCCCTGCCTCCAATGAAGGACAAAAGTCAGATCTAAGTGGATGAAAATATCACATTGCTACTGGTTCAGGCATCACCTCTTTTTGTGCTGGTAAAAGCATGATAATGATAGAAAGAGGGGGCTGTGTGGTATCACTGAATGCTGTGTTCCTTCTGGCACAAAATCAATCATCACAAGCCACTTAGATCTAAAAGGCTAAGGGATCACTACTGGCTGGCTAGTAAGGCACAATTATGAGCATGGGGCTACCACTTAATGAGCATAACGCTGTCCTATGAAGTCAGTATACCACTAGTACTATTTCAAGATAACAGCATGCAAGCTAGATACAGCTGCAGCTTTAGAAATTAAAACAACAACACATTATGGTTTGCTTCTAGTTTATTTTTCCTACCTCTCCCTGCTCTAATCCTGTCAGATCGGAGTTTAATGAAAATATAGTCTCCTTACTGTAACTACAGGGGTGAAGCTATTTCTGCAGAGTGCTACTGCTAAGAATCAGAGGTTTGAGATCAGGCTATCTGAGGGGAAGAGAGACTAAAGAAACAAAAACTGAACTAGAAGGCGTTACCATGGAGGACCGTCTTTTAGTTAAACATAATCCAGTGATTTCTGAAAGGTCTTGTCAGAATCTAGTACAGGCTAGAGTAAGGGTTCTGTAGCTGAGGTTCTGTATTGCCATATTAGAAACAAGAATGCAGCGCCACACTCAGGGTAAAAGCATTGCTGAAGTATCACTCATCACCCATAGAAGAGAGAACTGGTCCAGGTATCACCATTTAATACTGGATAGGTCTCTGCTTAGCTGCACCCCAGTGTCTACAGTACTTGGTTTATACTACAGTAGAGAACAAGAGAAACACACACACAAAACCCTAAATTGTCTCCTTATTGTTTCAGTGGTAAGCATTTAACAAATTAACTTATGTAGTACCCCCCATACAAGTAAGGAAGTTTCCAGCACTTTATTTTCATACTAGGAAAAAATGCCCGTTTCTGAGTACAATGAAACGGGCGCTAGCAAGGGGCCCCCTCCCTCCGTCCGTCCGTCCCTCGGAGCTACTTGCGTTACTTGTTCGGGGTTCGCGTTCGCCTCGCGTTTCGGCCCTCGAGTGTTATAGCTCCGCCCTCGACATCATGACGTTTTGACGCGAGGGCGGTGCAGACACTCCAGGGCACACCGGATATCTCGGGCGCCTCAACTTCCGTGGAGGCTTCAGAAATTTGGGGTTGCCTTTTATATAGAGAGATATTAATTTTTTAAATGCATGAAGAAAACATTTTTGAGATTAGCCTCATGGCTTGGCTGTCATGTCCCCTACCACAACGCAAGCGGCGTCCTCAGGCTGCGCAGGGTCCCGTCGACACACACACTTGACTGGCACAGCCCTGAGCCATGTGTGTGTGGTTCTTCTCTCGCTACAGGCTCCTTGAATGCTTTGCTTCCACCCACCTGGGTCTGCTCTTCCTCTGCCTGGCTTCCCTTGCTTCTCTCCTATTGATCTTCCGGTTCCTCCTTCCCCTGCTCTTGTCCTATGGCTGTGCCCCTTCTCCCTGCTGATGTCAGATGCCAGCACTTTATCAGCTGAGCTCTCCCTAGACTCCTTGCTTCGGCTTCTACTTTGGTAGGTGTTACTTGCTCAGTAGTGTGCTTCTCCTCTATTTTGTTCTTCGTTACTGACTCTGCCTGTACCTGGATTACTCTTGTGTCTGCTGCCTGCCTACTGACTGCCTGTACCTGGATTACTCGCCTGTCTGCTGCCTGCTGACTCTGCCTGTACATGGATTACTCTCGTGTCTGCTGCCTGCCTACTGACTCTGCCTGTACCTGGATCACTGTCTTGCCTGCTGCCTGTCTGGCCGTCACATTCATCACCCCGCTACATCTAGTAAGCCCCGCAGGCCACCCACACCTAGGGGCTCAACCTCTGGGGAACGGCGGTCAGCGCATGTGAAACCCGGGGTTGTCCAGCCGCCAAGAGGAACCTGGTCTGAGTACTGGGCTCGGCAGCACTCTACTTGGTACAAGAACTCACAGGTCTGACATTGGTGTCAGTGCTGCTTACTGCTTTATGGAGCAACTGGTGCAGGAGCCGACGAGAGAAGGAAAAATTCTAGACTTGGTCCTTAGTGGAGCGCATGAGGAGTGTCAAAGCAAATGCAAGGCGCAGATAAAGAAGGCCAAGAGGGATTACGAAAAAAAGATAGCATTAGAGGCAAAAAAACATAGTAAAATTTTTTTTCGGTATATTAAAAGCAGGAAGCCGGCAAAAGAATCGGTTGGGCCGCTGGATGACCAAGGGGTAAAAGGGGCGATCAAGGAAGACAAAGACGTAGCGGAGAAACTGAATGAATTCTTTGCTTCGGTCTTCACCGAGGAAGATTTGGGTGGGATACCACTGTTGGAAATGGTATTTCAAGCGGACGAGTCGGAGAAACTTACTGACTTCACGGTAAACCTGGAGGACGTAATGGGGCAGTTCGGCAAACTGAAGAGTAGCAAATCTCCTGGACCGGATGGTATTCACCCTAGAGTACTGATAGAACTGAAAAATGAGCTTGCGGAGCTACTGCTAGTGATATGCAATTTATCCTTAAAATCGAGCGTGGTACCGGAAGATTGGAGGGTGGCCAATGTAACGCCCATTTTTTTTAAAAAGGCTCCAGGGGAGATCCGGGAAATTATAGACCGGTGAGTCTGACGTCGGTGCCGGGGAAAATGGTAGAGGCTATTATTAAAAACAAAATTACAGAGCACATCCGAGGACATGGATTACTGAGACCGAGTCAGCACGGCTTTTGTGTGGGGAAATCTTGCCTGACCAATTTACTTCAATTCTTTGAAGGAGTAAACAAACATGTGGACAAAGGGGAGCCGGTTGATATTGTGTATCTGGATTTTCAAAAGGCGTTTGACAAGGTACCTCATGAAAGGCTACAGAGGAAATTGGTTGGTCATGGGATAGGAGGAAATGTCCTATTGTGGATTAAAAACTGGTTAAAGGATAGGAAACAGAGAGTGGGGTTAAATGGGCAGCATTCACAATGGAGAAGGGTAGTTAGTGGGGTTCCTCAGGGGTCTGTGCTAGGACCGCTGCTTTTTAATATATTAATAAATGATTTAGAGATGGGAGTAACTAGCGAGGTAATTAAATTTGCTGATGACACAAAGTTATTCAAAGTCGTTAACTCGCGACAGGATTGTGAAAAATTACAAGAGGACCTTACGAGACTGGGAGACTGGGCGGCTAAATGGCAGATGATGTTTAATGTGAGCAAGTGCAAGGTGATGCATGTGGGAAAAAAGAACCCGAATTATAGCTACGTCATGCAAGGTTCCACGTTAGGAGTTACGGACCAAGAAAGGGATCTGGGTGTCGTCGTCGATAACACACTGAAACCTTCTGCTCAGTGTGCTGCTGTGGCTAGGAAAGCGAATAGAATGTTGGGTATTATTAGGAAAGGTATGGAAAACAGGTGTGAGGATGTTATAATGCCGTTGTATCGCTCCATGGTGCGACCGCACCTTGAGTATTGTGTTCAATTCTGGTCGCCGCATCTCAAGAAAGATATAGTAAAATTGGAAAAGGTGCAGCGAAGGGCGACTAAAATGATAGCGGGGATGGGACGACTTCCCTATGAAGAAAGACTAAGGAGGCTAGGGCTATTCAGCTTGGAGAAGAGACGGCTGAGGGGAGACATGATAGAGGTATATAAAATAATGAGTGGAGTGGAACAGGTGGATGTGAAGCGTCTGTTCACGCTTTCCAAAAATACTAGGACTAGGGGGCATGCGATTAAACTACAGTGTAGTAAATTTAAAACAAATTGGAGAAAGTTTTTCTTCACCCAACGTGTAATTAAACTCTGGAATTCATTGCCGGAAAATGTGGTGAAGGCGGTTAGCTTAGCAGAGTTTAAAAAGGGGTTGGACGGTTTCCTAAAGGACAAGTCCATAAACCGCTACTAAACGGACTTGGAAAAATCCAAAATTCCAGGAATAACATGTACAGAATGTTTGTACGTTTGGGAAGCTTGCCAGGTGCCCTTGGCCTGGATTGGCCGCTGTCGTGGACAAGATGCTGGGCTCGATGGACCCTTGGTCTTTTCCCAGTATGGCATTACTTATGTACTTATATATGTGTGTGTGTGTGTGGGGGGGGGGGGGGTCCTGGTTCTAATATCCTGTGCTTGAATTCTACTCTTTAGGGATGTTGCAGAGGTAGTGTTCACTGGTTGGGAGACACCAGTCATTGCACAATAGTGACATCTACTGAGAAAGCTTACAGTGCACTTGTACAAGGTTCCACAAGAGACAAGATCTTCCTACCCATGTTTGAGGAGAACTGTTAAAGCTGGGCAAGACAAGAAGATAAAGGAGGAAAGAGGCTTAAAACTGGTGTTGGTGTTGGTGGGGAAATCAAAGGAGATGTGAATGAAGGCTTTCAGTGTATACTTCCCATGGTCTTGCAGGTCACATAAAATTCAAATGGTGGGCCGCAAGTTGCTCTCCCTTGCTCTAAGATGTATTCTTCAATTTCAAAAGACCATCTATAGATCATGGCTCAGAACTTACATCCACATAAGTAAACATTTGCAAATTCCTAAACAAGCTATTGTTTGCCATCCTGCCACTAAATTATACAAATCAGAACATACTAATAATGTTATTGTGCATTTATAAAGGAGACTCACCTAACTATACAAGATATCCAGTCAAGTAAATCCAAACTATTTAGAAAACACACACTTCTGCATGCAACTGGGAATGAAATTCTGAAAAAGCAAGAAGAGTGGAGAAAGAGGGAGGAAAAGATTCCTTACCTTTCACAGAATGTATCAGTGCTCTCATTGCTGTATAATAATTAAGAACCCTGTCTCAGTGGATCAAATTTATGTTTTCTACCTAACTATGTGTGTGTGTGTGGGGGGGGGGGGGGGGGGGGTTGTTGGGGGGTGGGGTTGAGGTATGTGCAAAAAGTACGCAGATCAATTTGGATCAGTACATTTTTAGTCCAAAGCACTTGTTTCCTGCAGCTTTAGCAAAGGGAGAAAATACACCAAAAAAATACAAGTACAGCCAAAAATGAAACAAAAGTTACAAAAATGTATTTTTGTCCTTCTAAATTTACACTTTTTAAAAGAAAATGCCTCTCTGGTGTCTTTCTCCTTCTTGGCTAGCACAAACTTAACTCAAGCCATCAAGACCTCATCTAGCTGAACTGCTGAACACCATAAAGAACGTATAAAGCAAAGAATTAATTAAAAAAAAAAATCTCTTCAGAATCAGGAACACAAAGACATAAGCATATACCATTTATTAAAAAAAAAAAAAAAAAGATTAAAATGTGAAGGCACAAAAGAAAGGAGGCTTAGAAATAAGACCATAACAAGTTGCAACAGTGACAAAACACATTGAAGATATTAGATGAATCCAGTATCTGATTGCTCTAAGGCATAGTCATTTTGCAATTTTGATTTATGACAGACTACTATTACATCACACAAACACGACTACCTGAACAAATTTGTACTTGAAGTCTGAAATAGGCCAAGAAACTCTTACTGGGAATTATTTTTCCCTCCACATAGAAAACATTAAATAGATCTTCCAAACAGAAATGTAAATTCCACTCAAACAGCTGTCACAGCAAGGAGAGGAAGGCCCAAGCAAAAAAGGGGTCTAGGGGTTCATCATCCCAGGAGAGCTCACTAGGTCTAACAGTCATTACCAGAAGTCTCCGATTTTTGAAGATTGTTCTCAATTTCAGACCTGTGTCCCTGACTCCTTCCTCTTTAGCAACTGCCAGAGGTGACATTATTTAAAGTTCTGTGTGAGCATAGTTATTTCCCCTGGCCACTTTCCTTCATATGGTCCAGCATCAGCAAGGTGTGGGCCAGTGGATGGTCACAGCCCTTGAAAAGGCCTGGCCCCTTCTTTTGGCATTGGCTTCCTGTTACCAAGGAAACCCATATGAAGGGCAGGGCCACTGCAGGGACTGTGAGCATGAAGCAGTTTACAAGGGATACTGAATTTCCCTCCTACTGCTGCAAGCTCTGCCATAGGAAGATATCTGCTGGGTCCACAAATAGCAAAATCAGGGGATGCAATCGAGTCATAAGGAAAGATAGAAGGGAGAGAAACTGGGAAGAGGCTATGAGGAACTAGAAGGGTAAGGCCCCAGGGTTTCCAAACAGCTGCTATAGCTCTGGAAAGGGAGGTCTCCCTCTGCATCTTTGGAGGACAACCTCTCTCATTCCAGGGAACCTCACAGTAAGTTCAATTTCTGTGAAGCCAAGCAAAAAGTGTGACACTGCAAACAAAACAAGAGGAGGGAGGGAAAAGATTTCCTTGCTAGGGGTTCTGAAACTAACTTTCATTATCATCATTATAAGGAATCCATACGCACATGGTGCCTGCACACAGCTTGTACCACTGTTGTGAAGCAAGCCTTTAAGGGTGTGCTAAGGTGCTCTATATTCTCCTTCAGCAAACCAAAGTAACACACTTATCGCAGATTAAACAAAATGTTAAAAAATTCAATAGCAATTTTACTAACCTCAATGGATTTAGAAGGCATTTTTATTTTGGAGGGCTTGGTCTTGGCACTTGCTTTGAAATTTGCATAAGATTGTCCATGGCGGTCCTCAGGCAGTGACTTCAGTTCTGGAGACTCATTTGGTGCCTGATCTTGGCCATCCATTGGTCTAACATATGCTGTAGGTTTTTGTGGCACTATACTGGTTTTTGATGGTAAAGATGGGGGGAAAGTTTGTAAGGAAGGCTGATTAGCCACAGTCAAGTTAGTAACTGAATTAGAATCATCCCGTGTTTCAGTCTCATGAGGTCCCATGCCCATAGTCTGGGGAGACTTTGCTGGATGACGATACACTTTTCTGTGGTTTTTGTTGGGCTGTGGTCTGGAACTCACGCGCTGGCTGGAAAGTGAAGGTGACAGTGGCTCCCCCAGAGGGGACAAAGATGACAGCAGTGGAGGAAGCTTTGACAACGAAGGTAACTGCTCATCAGGAAGCTGACTGCTCTTTTTGTTTTGCTGACTACTACTCTGACCTTGGCTTTGGTCCTGATTATGGGATGAGCTGTAGTTTCTGACATGCAAATCTGAGCATTGTTCAGTATTAGGCTGGGTTTTTTGGCGCTGGCAGGAGCTGCAGGCAGTTGAAGCAGCAGCAGCAGATCCAACGGGCCGGTGGTCACCACCATGGACTGAGGGTTGCGGCATACTGCTGATTTTTTTGGGTAGGGGTGTGTGGTTAGGTTTCCCCTGGGAGGTCAATGCACGAACACCTTTGGGGATACCAAGAAGATTCTGAGAGGACTTTGTGCTAATGGTTTCCTCCACCTCTTCATAATTACCCAGCATGCTTTGGATTCGGTTGGACAACTCATCTCCTCTGACAGTCTAAAAGTAAAGCATAACAAAGTGAGAAATAACACACTACACTGGAATCAAAAAAGCAAAAAGAAGAGTTCACAAGTTTTAAAACTTTTGTGCAAAACCTGTTTAGAAAATACAGGCACAAGCTGAAATAGTATCAGCAGAAACCTGCACCTGGCAAACAATGTACAGCAATGAGAAACATGAGCAGTAGCTAGGATTTCAACGAGATAGTGTGCTTTAAAGATTTTAACATCTTCAACCAGAAGTCATCAATGTGGTATTCCTCAAACATGCAATCAAATTTATTATTCTCTGTCTGTGCAGACAGGTTCGGATTTCTCTATTTTTCATTTTCCTTTATCTGACCCAGGGAATCTCAATGTATAACTCATACAGCATTAACCTTTACAACGCACCATAGATAAATGGAAGTGTCACCAGAAGAAAACAGATCCTCAACTATGCCAAACATTTAACAAGGGAGAGAAACAAACCCACAACTTTTCGTTAGGATGTTGTTAAAACCTCCTCTGAAGGGACATAGCAGAATTATAATCTACTTGGTGAATACTACCAAGAAAAGAGGTTGGGACATAGCTATGAAAATGGTCTGAACCAGAACTGCTTAAGAATAATTTATAAAGCAATTTGAACAAAACTCATATTTTTGTTTTCTTTTTTAGTGGTTTATTTCCAAATGACACTTCATCCCTGGGCAGCTAGAGAAAGCGAATGCTACATACCTGTAGAGGGTATTCTCCGAGGACAGCAGGCTGATTGTTCTCACTGATGGGTGACGTCCACGGCAGCCCCTCCAATCGGAAACTTCACTAGCAAAGTCCTTTGCTAGCCCTCGCGCGCCCGCGCGCACCGCGCATGCGCGGCCGTCTTCCCGCCCGAAACCGGCTCGAGCCGGCCAGTCCAGTATGTAGCAAGACAATACACTTCAAGGGAAGACACAACTCCAAAGGGGAGGCGGGCGGGTTTGTGAGAACAATCAGCCTGCTGTCCTCGGAGAATACCCTCTACAGGTATGTAGCATTCGCTTTCTCCGAGGACAAGCAGGCTGCTTGTTCTCACTGATGGGGTATCCCTAGCCCCCAGGCTCACTCAAAACAACAACCATGGTCAATTGGACCTCGCAACGGCGAGGACATAACTGAGATTGACCTAAAAAATTTACCAACTAACTGAGAGTGCAGCCTGGAACAGAACAAACAGGGCCCTCGGGGGGTGGAGTTGGATCCTAAAGCCCAAACAGGTTCTGAAGAACTGACTGCCCGAACCGACTGTCGCGTCGGGTATCCTGCTGCAGGCAGTAATGAGATGTGAATGTGTGGACAGATGACCACGTCGCAGCTTTGCAAATTTCTTCAATGGAGGCTGACTTCAAGTGGGCTACCGACGCAGCCATGGCTCTGACATTATGAGCCGTGACATGACCCTCAAGAGCCAGCCCCGCCTGGGCGTAAGTGAAGGAAATGCAATCTGCTAGCCAATTGGATATGGTGCGTTTCCCTACAGCCACTCCCCTCCTATTGGGGTCAAAAGAAACAAACAATTGGGCGGACTGTCTGGTGGGCTGTGTCCGCTCCAGGTAGAAGGCCAATGCTCTCTTGCAGTCCAATGTGTGCAGCTGACGTTCAGCAGGGCAGGAATGAGGACGGGGAAAGAATGTTGGCAAGACAATTGACTGGTTCAGATGGAACTCCGACACGACCTTTGGCAGAAACTTAGGGTGAGTGCGGAGGACTACTCTGTTGTGATGAAATTTGGTGTAAGGGGCCTGGGCTACCAGGGCCTGAAGCTCGCTGACTCTACGAGCCGAAGTAACTGCCACCAAGAAAATGACCTTCCAGGTCAAGTACTTCGGATGGCAGGAATTCAGTGGCTCAAAAGGAGGTTTCATCAGCTGGGTGAGAACGACATTGAGATCCCATGACACTGTAGGAGGCTTGACAGGGGGCTTTGACAAAAGCAAACCTCTCATGAAGCGAACAACTAAAGGCTGTCCTGAGATCGGCTTACCTTCCACTTGGTAATGGTATGCACTGATTGCACTAAGGTGAACCCTTACGGAGTTGGTCTTGAGACCAGACTCAGACAAGTGCAGAAAGTATTCAAGCAGGGTCTGTGTAGGACAAGAGCGAGGATCTAGGGCCTTGCTGTCACACCAGACGGCAAACCTCCTCCAATGAAAGAAGTAACTTCTCTTAGTGGAGTCTTTCCTGGAAGCAAGCAAGATGCGGGAGACACCCTCTGGCAGACCCAAAGAGGCAAAGTCTACGCCCTCAACATCCAGGCCGTGAGAGCCAGGGACTGGAGGTTGGGATGCAGAAGAGCCCCGTCGTCCTGCGTGATGAGGGTTGGAAAACACTCCAATCTCCACGGTTCTTCGGAGGATAACTCCAGAAGAAGAGGGAACCAGATCTGACGCGGCCAAAAGGGAGCAATCAGAATCATGGTGCCTCGGTCTTGCTTGAGTTTCAACAAAGTCTTCCCCACCTGAGACCCACCCGAGGGCTCACCGCCACCAGCAGGGGAATGGACAGCCCTCACCTGCACTCCACCCGATGCACCACCGTCCGACGACATCAGCAGACGAGGTCCTGGTACCACCGACGTCGATGCAGCTATCCGATGTCTCGGCGCCGATGCAGAGGCCCGATGCCTCGATGCAGGGGCGGCCGAGGAAGATGGTCTGGACGCTGACGACGTCGATGCACTCGAAGATCCCGGTGCCGATGCCGACGAAGAGCCCGAGAACAACACGTTCCACTGGGCTAGTCTCGCTACCTGAGTCCGCCTTTGAAGCAGGGAACACAGACTGCAGTTCTGAGGGCGGTGCTCGGCCCCCAGACACTGAAGACACGACGAGTGTCGATCAGTGAGCGAGATAACCCGGGCGCACTGGGTGCACTTCTTGAAGCCGCTGGAAGGCTTCGATGTCATGGGCGGAAAAATCACGCCGGCGAAATCAAAAGCCGAAATGGCGAAATTTGAAGCACCAAAATTTAGAGGGAGAAAAATCTCGACCGAGGCCAAAAAGAGGCCTACCCCGACGACGAAAGAAAACTTACCGGGGCAAAAAGCTGGAAGTACGGGGAGGATTTACACGAAACCCGGCGGGGGGTTTCCGGAGCACTTCCCGACTAAGAGAAAACTTTCCCGAAGGAAAAAAACACGCTCAAAATAAATTGGACGCGCGAGGTCGACTTTCCGGGGCTCGACACGGCGAAAACACGACCGTACCGAGTGCGGACAAAAGAAGACTGGCCGGCTCGAGCCGGTTTCGGGCGGGAAGACGGCCGCGCATGCGCGGTGCGCGCGGGCGCGCGAGGGCTAGCAAAGGACTTTGCTAGTGAAGTTTCCGATTGGAGGGGCTGCCGTGGACGTCACCCATCAGTGAGAACAAGCAGCCTGCTTGTCCTCGGAGAAATGTACCTTTACCTGATAATTTTCTTTTCTTGAGTCCTGCTAGGTTAGCCGAGAGTGAAGGTGTTCTTGCCCTCATTTGCATGGAAGCAGGGAATTGGGTTCTGCCCTGAGACTACAGATCCTTTAAATCTTGCAGTTCTGTGCAATAGACTCAGACCACATGTCCAGTTCCCCATATCTTATGGGACTCTTTATTGGCTTGCCCTGTTCTCTAAGCATGATAGGCAAGTTTCCCCCCTCCTTCTCTTTCCATCAGGTCTGTAGAGTTAGTCTGCAGCATATCTCCTCTGTGAACTAAAACTTACTATGCTGTATGACTCCCCTTCAAGCTATGGTGCTATCAGGATTTTAACAGTATAAATATTACTGCAATCTCCCAGCCTCTTTTGAGAGAGAAAGAGAGAGAGAGAGAGAAAGAGAGAGAGAGAGAGAGAGAGAGAGAGAGAGAGGGGCAAAACCTCTTGTCCAACACATCTGAACTATAAGTTATTTTTCCTTGTATGATTATTGCATTCAAGAAGATTTCGGTTCAAGAGTTCTGAGTTTTCTCATAATGATGTTCTATACTCTGGTTTAAACTGTATGCCAATAACCCCCACTGAGAAGGCTGAACAGAAGGTTACGTCTGCCTATCAGCAGAGACGTTTAAGATTCCTACGATATCATCAGTATAACATATGTTGCAGCTGAGAATATTCTCAGAAAGCTAATGCCAAAGCTAAGAATTAAAAAAAAAACAAACCTATATACATGTGGAACCAGTTATTAACCAAGTAACCCTCTGTAGGCCTCAGAACAGTAAAGAAAACTATGTATAATTAAGATGATAGCTCAGGATTTTGCCATTTTTCTGGGTGGGTCCTAGACTAGGTTAGCAGGAATTAAAAAAAAAAAAGAGAGAGAGAAAAATCAGGAGGTAAGAGTAAATTTCTCCTACCTTATCATCATGACAGGATGAATGAAAGCTTTATCCAAGAGCAGGAGAAAGACAAGGCACTATACAGCACAACTCTGCCAAAAGGCAACGTCTCCTCTGGCCTAAATATCTATCCATAATGTTTACCAAAAGAATTCAGTGTGGACCAAGTGGCTGCTCTGCAGATATCCTGATGGCTGACTGCTTGAGCTTCCATTCAAAAAGGCACATGAGCTCTGG
Source organism: Microcaecilia unicolor (assembly GCF_901765095.1). Lineage (NCBI taxonomy): Eukaryota > Metazoa > Chordata > Amphibia > Gymnophiona > Siphonopidae > Microcaecilia > Microcaecilia unicolor. Next base: position 397,623,010 of record NC_044032.1, on the reverse strand, counting down.
TCGAGTGAGCTACGAGACCTGCTAGAACATCTTTCTGACTGAGGAGGTAAGCTGATCCTACGGCATCCTTAATCCAATGGGTAATAGTAAATTTTGAGGCTGCTTTGCCTTTGTGCAGTCCACAAAACAATACAAATAGGCTATCTCACTTACAAAAAGAACTTGGGATTCCAAGAGGGCTCTGCATATATCCAAGCGTATCATGGTTTGGGAACCCAACTTGTCTGACTCCGAGAAAACTGGAAGCATGATTATTATCTGATTTGGATAAAAGGAGGAAAATCACCTTTGGAAGAAAGGATGGTACCATTCCATGGAAGTGGAGTAAGTTGAAAAGGACCGGTAAAGATCTCTGAAAGTTCTGAGAGAAGAGGACATTTCTCTGGTAAGTGAACGCTACTTTGCTTTGTGCTTTGGGAACTTAAAGATTGGGGTTTAAAGGAGGAATTGTAGGTTAGTGTTAGGCAAAATTAAAAAGCAAATTTCAACAGTTAACAGCTAATCTCCATAGTCTTTTCCACTTAGTTTTAAAAGCTTTGTACCACAGTATTAACAGATAGAATCTAACAGCCACTGCAGGATCTAATTTAGTATTCCCCCCCACCCTTCCCAACACCCACCCACCCCTAGGACAACGCCTCATTTATAGTCAGTTATTGTAATTAGGGTAACAAACAAGGAGTGCTCTTATAGAGTTTTAAATACATTTCATCACCATCTAAGAAGGAAATACTAAATAAATCAAACAATATACTATATAAAGTAAAAGACACTTTTATATTAGGCTAATATCCTTAATACTGTAGCAAGTTTTAAATTATTGAAAAACTCAAAAACACTAAGATGGAGTCAGCAGTCCAGCAGCGAGAGGGGTGCTATCCAGTCTTTTGCATTGAGTGTCACATGTATGATTATCTCCCAGTTGGTGAGATGTCATATGTTTGCGCCCGATGCAAAGAGCTCCTAGCTCTTAGAGAACGTGTCCGTTCTCTTGAGGCTAGAGTAGCAGACTTGGTGGAGCTGAGGGAGACAGAGAGGTACATAGAGGAGACCTACAGGGATGTTGTAGAGAAGTCCCACCTCCAGTCTAGTAGCCCTTGTGCTACCTTGGAGGAGGGAGGTCTCCTAGAAGGAGAGCATCACCCTGGTGAAGTAGGAAGTACTCCTGTAGCCAGGACCTGCCCACCAGGGGATGTACTATCCTCTCGCACCGAGGATATGTCTCCAAGTGCTGCCCGGGAAGGAAAGGTTAGGACAGCTGTTGTAGTTGGTGATTCGATCATTAGGCATATAGATAGCTGGGTGGCTGGTGGACGTGAGGATCGCCTGGTGACTTGCCTGCCTGGTGTGAAGGTGGCGGACCTCACGTATCACCTAGATAGGATTTTAGATAGTGCTGGGGAGGAGTCCGCTGTCTTGGTACATGTGGGTACCAATGACATAGGAAAATGTGGGAGAGAGGTTCTGGAAGCCAAATTTAGGCTCTTAGGTAGAAAGCTCAAATCCAGATCCTCTAGGGTAGCATTTTCTGAAATGCTACCTGTTCCACGTGCAGGGCTCAAGAGACAGGCAGAGCTCCAGAGTCTCAATGCGTGGATGAGACGATGGTGCAGGGAGGAGGGTTTTAGATTTGTTAGGAACTGGGCAACATTCTGGGGAAGGGGGAGCCTGTTCCGAAAGGATGGACTCCACCTTAACCAGGTTGGGACCAGGCTGCTGGCGTCGGCATTTAAAAAGGAGATAGAGCAGCTTTTAAACTAGAAATGGGGGGAAGGCCGACAGTCGCTCAAAAGCGCATGGTTCGGGAAAAGGTATCTTGCAAAGATACCTCACAAACAGGGAAGATAGTGTTTCTGGATAGTGAGGTTGCACAACAGACCATGGTAGACCAGGTGCCCTTAAATACAACTAAAGATCAGACAAAAGATGTCAAATCAATAGTGTCAGGTACTAAGCATCATGCAAATAAGAACAACAAACATACTCTGAAATGTCTATATGCAAATGCTAGGAGTCTAAGAAATAAGATGGGAGAGTTGGAATATATTGCACTAAACGAAAAATTGGATATAATAGGCATTACTGAGACCTGGTGGAAGGAGGATAACCAGTGGGACACTGTCATACCGGGGTTCAAAGTATATCGTAGTGATAGGGTGGACCGGACTGGTGGAGGGGTAGCATTGTATATTAACGAGAGCCTTGACTCAGATAGATTACAAATTCAGCAGGACACAAATCACACCTTTGAATCATTGTGGGTTGAAATTCCATGTATAAAAGGGAAAAAAAACGGTGATAGGAGTGTACTACCGTCCGCCTCGCCAGGATGAGCAGGTAGACACAGAAATGATAAAAGAAATCAGAGACGCGAACAAAATGGGCAATGTGATAATAATGGGTGACTTCAATTATCCAAATATAGACTGGGTAAATGTAACATCGGGACACGCTACAGAGATACAATTCCTTGATGAAATCAAGGACAGCTTTATGGAGCAACTGGTGCAGGAGCCGACGAGAGAAGGAAAAATTCTAGACTTGGTCCTTAGTGGAGCGCATGATCTGGTGAGGGACATTATGGTACTGGGGCCGCTTGATAACAGTGACCATAATATGATCAGTTTTGATATCGACCTTGAAGTAACTGTACACAGAAAGTCAAATACGTTAGCGTTTAACTTTAAAAAAAGGAGACTATGATAAAATGAGAAGAACGGTAAAAAAAAAAACTTAGGGGGGCAACTGAGAGTGTAAAAACTGTACAACAGGCGTGGACGCTGTTCAAAAATACCATCCTGGAGGCCCAGGCCACACATATTCCGCGAATTAGAAAAGAAAGACGGAACTCCAAAAGACAGCCAGCCTGGTTGAAAAGTGAGGTGAAGGAAGTTATTAGGGCTAAAAGAAATGCCTTCAGAAAATGGAAGAAGGAACCGTCTGAAAATAACAAGAAGCAACATAAGGAGTGTCAAAGCAAATGCAAGGCGCAGATAAAGAAGGCCAAGAGGGAAAAAAAGATAGCATTAGAGGCAAAAAAATAGTAAATTTTTTTTTTCGGTATATTAAAAGCAGGAAGCTGGCAAAAGAATCGGTTGGGACGCTGGATGACCGAGGGGTAAAAGGGGCGATCAAGGAAGACAAAGACGTAGTGGAGAGACTGAATGAATTCTTTGCTTCGGTCTTCACCGAGGAAGATTTGGGTGGGATACCGGTGTCGGAAATGGTATTTCAAGCGGACGAGTCGGAGAAACTTACTGACTTCACGGTAAACCTGGAGGACGTAATGGGGCAGTTCGGTAAACTGAAGAGTAGCAAATCTCCTGGACCGGATGGTATTCATCCTAGAGTACTGCTAGAACTGAAAAATGAGCTTGCGGAGCTACTGCTAGTAATATGCAACTTATCCTTAAAATCGAGCGTGGTACCGGAAGATTGGAGGGTGGCCAATGTAACGCCCATTTTTTTTAAAAAGGCTCCAGGGGAGATCCGGGAAATTATAGACCGGTGAGTCTGACGTCGGTGCCGGGGAAAATGGTAGAGGCTATTATTAAAAACAAAATTACAGAGCACATCCGAGGACATGGATTACTGAGACCGAGTCAGCACGGCTTTTGTGTGGGGAGATCTTGCCTGACCAATTTACTTCAATTCTTTGAAGGAGTAAACAAACATGTGGACAAAGGGGAGCCGGTTGATATTGTGTATCTGGATTTTCAAAAGGCATTTGACAAGGTACCTCATGAAAGGCTACAGAGGAAATTGGAGGGTCATGGGATAGGAGGAAATGTCCTATTGGTGATTAAAAACTGGTTGAAGGATAGGAAACAGAGAGTGGGGTTAAATGGGCAGTATTCACAATGGAGAAGGGTAGTTAGTGGGGTTCCTCAGGGGTCTGTGCTAGGACCGCTGCTTTTTAATATATTTATAAATGATTTAGAGATGGGAGTAACTAGCGAGGTAATTAAATTTGCTGATGACACAAAGTTATTCAAAGTCGTTAACTCCCGACAGGATTGTGAAAAATTACAAGAGGACCTTACGAGACTGGGAGACTGGGCGGCTAAATGGCAGATGACGTTTAATGTGAGCAAGTGCAAGGTGATGCATGTGGGAAAAAAGAACCCGAATTATAGCTACGTCATGCAAGGTTCCACGTTAGGAGTTACGGACCAAGAAAGGGATCTGGGTGTCGTCGTCGATAACACGCTGAAACCTTCTGCTCAGAGTGCTGCTGCGGCTAGGAAAGCGAATAGAATGTTGGGTATTATTAGGAAAGGTATGGAAAACAGGTATGAGGATGTTATAATGCCGTTGTATCGCTCCATGGTGCGACCGCACCTTGAGTATTGTGTTCAATTCTGGTTGCCGCATCTCAAGAAAGATATAGTACAATTGGAAAAGGTGCAGCGAAGGGCGACTAAAATGATAGCGGGGATGGGACGACTTCCCTATGAAGAAAGACTAAGGAGGCTAGGGCTATTCAGCTTGGAGAAGAGACGGCTGAGGGAGACATGATAGAGGTATATAAAATAATGAGTGGAGTGGAACAGGTGGATGTGAAGCGTCTGTTCACGCTTTCCAAAAATACTAGGACTAGGGGGCATGCGATTAAACTACAGTGTAGTAAATTTAAAACAAATTGGAGAAAGTTTTTCTTCACCCAACGTGTAATTAAACTCTGGAATTCATTGCTGGAAAATGTGGTGAAGGCGGTTAGCTTAGCAGAGTTTAAAAAGGGGTTGGACGGTTTCCTAAAGGACAAGTCCATAAACCGCTACTAAATGGACTTGGAAAAATCCAAAATCCCAGGAATAACATGTATAGAATGTTTGTACGTTTGGGAAGCTTGCCAGGTGCCCTTGGCCTGGATTGGCCGCTGTCGTGGACAAGATGCTGGGCTCGATGGACCCTTGGTCTTTTCTCAGTATGGCATTACTTATGTACTTATGTGCCTGCAATTCAGATACTCTTCTGACTAAAAAAATGGCCACTGAAAGGACCATTTTCAATGGCATCACCCCTCACAGTAAGGGAAGAATTTGTTTAACTGCCCACTTCCAGCTGCTCAACCAAAGAGAAACCATCAAATCTACCTCTGAAACACGAAAGAGTCACCTTCTGAACTTTTAGGGAATTAAGGGCTAGGCCCTTATCAAGACTCCGCAAACAAAAATGCCAGAATTGATGGCATTATCTGCACTACTTAGAAAGATCTTCTGCTCCACACACCAAAATTCAGAGGCTCACCAGATGCAGAAATATGTCAGATACGTGGAAGACCTACGAGCCCACAGCAAGGTCACTACGAAAAAGGGATGCTAGCCTCTGCACTGTAGGCACCTCCTCTCAATGGTGAAGTCTTAAGTCGGAAAGGATAGAGATTCATCATGAGGACCAGCCCCTGCTGCAAGAGTCTGCGTCCTCTTGGAAGTAAAACAAGGAATCCTGCCAGTAATAGAACAAAGTTAGACTACCACGGCCAACAGGCCAATGTACCATGATCACCAGATATGGATGTTTTGCCACCTTCAAAAGGACCAGTCCTATTAGTGTCAACAAAGGGAATACATAGAGAGGCTTCATTTTCAGTCAAGGCATCAATCCCGGTTGAACCCTGCTCTTTTCTGTAGCTGAAAAAACCTGAACTAATTGCATTTTGGATAGTGAAGAATGCCACAGCGACCTGTAAAATCTGAAAGTCAGAGACAACTCCCATCCCCCTAAGATCTAAGGACTGCCTGCTGAGAAACTCCATTTGAACATTGCCTATTTCCACTATGAGAGAAGCTGAGATCACTGCCAGACGACACTACACCCAGGAACAATTCTAACCTGTCTCCACTGCTGCACTCCTGGTCCCAACTTGCTTGTTGAGGTATGCCATCATCACATTATTCAATAGAACCCCTCAATGTCTTTCTTAATAGGAGCAGCTGGAAGTTCTGAAGCTCCAAGCAAATAGCTCTGGCCTCCAGACAACTGATATTCCAGGACAACTCCTGTGGAGACCAATGCCCCTGACTCAACTTGTGTCTCTGGTAAGCACCAACTAGTCCATGGGGTCCAAGGCAACCCCCTTGAAGAAACACTCTGGAGAATTCCACAATGCCAGATGTAGCTTCAAATTCCTCCTGGCTCAGAGTTAAACTTCAATGGGACCATCATGATAACCACACCACCAACCATCATGTGGACTCTCGCTCAGGACACTACTTCACACATCATGGAGCTCAGAAGCTGCAGACAGTCCCAAACCAGAGATGCCTTCTGTGCACAGAAGGATCTTTCTAATCTAGAGCAGATGCTGAAGCTCTAAGCACAGAAAACATACCACACTTGGGCCCTGATGCACTAAACTTTAATGACCCGTAAATGACCCTTTAACGAAGAAATTTCTAACCGAAGCATGCATCAAAGGTCTTTTTCCGACGAAGCAAGCAGCTAACGAAAATGGAATACAAACGAGTAACTAACATTGTAATGTGGAGGATTCGGGATGCACTAACAATACCGACGATTACACCGAGTCATTTACCTCAACATATTTAACGTATGGTCAGAGCAGTTGTAAAGGCCAGAGCTGTCATCTCCCAGGGGGCAAAGGCGCTCATCAGGAGCGTCCTGTATGGACGGCCTTGCCCCCCCCCCCCCCCCCCGCCCGAGGTTGCTGGTGCTCCCCGCTTCTCCCTGTATGAAATAAAAACTTAAAATAAAAATCCAACTTTTGCAGCGCCGGGCCCCCCTCCCTTCCAGTCTCTCTTCTCCTTCTCCCACCAGTGCTCCGCCTCCCGCCATCCTCCGCACCCCGCCCCCCCTGAGTTCGTCGCCGCCACTCCTCCCCCTGCCTTAATGGCTGGTGCAGCGCCTCTCACCTGTGTTTGAAGGCGCTGCACGGGATGAAACAGCTGATCGTCGATCGCTTCTGCCTCCACCGACATCTCTCCTTCTTCCTGTGCCCGCCCTCCTCTGACGGTTACGGGGGGCGGGGCACGGAGGCGGAGGATTGCGGGAGGCGGAGCACTGGTGGGAGAAGGAGAAGAGAGACAGGAAGGGAGGGGGGCCCGGCGCTGCAAAAGTTGGATTTTTATTTTAAAAGAGTTTTTATTTCATACAGGGAGAAGCGGGGAGAAGCGGGGAGCAACGGCGACCTCGGGCGGGGGAGGGGCAATGCCGTCCATACAGGAGGCTCCTGATGAGCACCTTTGCCCCCTCCTGATCATTTTTTAATGTTTGTTGAGATATTTTATGCAGGGGAAAGCGGGGAGCCACGTGTTTTTTTTTGTTGTTGTTGCTGCTGTTTTGGACGTTTGTGGCATGCGCAGAGCAGCCAGCATAACGCTTGACTGCTCTGCGCATGTTTTAGGGGCTGATTACTGATGGGGATTACGAATTTTTGATACATTGTATTTTTCAATACCGCACCGAACATGTGCAACTTGTTTTTTTGGTGCATGCTTCGTTTTTTCAAATTCGTTAAGGACTTTAATGAATTAGACTTTTTTACGTATGGTTGATGCATCTGGGCCTTGGAGTTGAAAAAAATCCAAAGTTCTCTAACCAACTGACTTGCTACCCAGCCCAGGTGCCTCAGCAACTAGTCCAGCTGAGGAGATGGACAATTGGTTGATCCGAGTCAGTGCGGAGGTGGAGTTGGGGGTTTGCAAAATACAGATGACACTAACATCCTGCTTGTGCAAGTGAGACATCATGACTACCATGAACCATGAAGAGTGTTCTCAGGGTTGTTGCTAACTCAAATGAGAATGCCTGAAACTGGAGAGAGGAAGTGATGTCGGCCGCTGAGATGGCAGCCTGAAACGCAAGCTCCTGCTCTGTCTTTTCGTATGAGTACTTATCTCACTCCATCGGCGACTGTTTGGGGCTTCCCTTGAACTATTTTAATTATCCAAGTCTCCGAAATGTCCCGGAAGGTGAAAACTGGAGATATTAAAAAAAGTCGCCAAGACATTTTCAGTAGACAAGGAGAGATGAGATCTCATGGCCTATATGGCCTACATCCCCACCCCGAGGAACAGACCTTAAGTCACTCGAAATCTCAGAGAATGAGAGTGAACTTACTCAGATTACTCTTACTGGGCTGAGCAAGGAATTTAAGAACTGCTTTTCTGACCTTAGCACTAAACTTAAAGCCATGCAGGATGAGTTGGCTTCCAGGGAAATGCATCATCTGGGTGCTCAAATGGATGATACGGATATCCAAATTGAGAAGCAGGGCAAGGCTGTGCTCAACGTGCAGTCCAAATATATTTCCTTACAAGTGCAATACGAAGCATCTACTATAATAAAATGCACCCTCAACGTTCTGAGGACACTGACGTCACTGAAGTCACTCACACACCGGTTCGTGGTTTCATGGTGGTGAAGCCACCACAACATCTTCATGCTCCGCCCTCACGTCACATGTGATGACGTCGAGGGCGGAACACGAAAACAAGGCTAATTAACGCACGGGGAGCAGTAGGGAAACACGCGAAGTGTGTTTCCCTACTCCTCCCCTTCCAAAAAAATCCCAGCCGCCCACGACGTCCACATCAACCCGGCCCCTTTCGCCACATAGCCCCGCCCCTTAGAAGTTACCGCCCCGCCCAGGGCACCACACTCACCCTCAGCAACGTCCCTCCCCCCCGTCACCTCCCCGCTCCCCTCCCCTTACTCGTGTCTCCCTGGTGGTCTAGAGGTACCTGTTCGGTCGGGGCAGGAAAGAAAGAGCCCCCTCTTTCCTGCCCGTAGCGGTGGTGGTAGCTTCCTTGCTGCATCGTGTGGGAGTCCGGCTCTCGGCATTTCAAAATGGCCGCCAAGAGTTCAAGCTGCATCGCGAGACTTCAACTCTCGGTGGCCATTTTGAAACGCCGAGAGCCGGACTCCCACACGATGCAGCAAGGAAGCTACCACCACCGCTAGAGCCAGGAAAGAGGGGGCTCTTTCTTTCCTGCCCCCACCGAACAGGTACCTCTAGACCACCAGGCAGACACGCGTAAGGGGAGGGGAAGGGAGTCCCCTGCCCGCTAGCGCCCGTTTCATCGCCGCCAGAAACGGGCCATTTTTACTAGTTATAATATAAAATGGACAATGTGGAAAATAGAGGACAATGAAAACTTGCATTTTCATGGTGTGCCAGAAAATAATAACCAGGAGAATGTGGCTTTAATTGTACAAACCCTCTCTCAGCAGCTGCTCACTTTGAGAGAGACAAGGCACCGGGTACTGCAGTTGACTGAGCCCATCAGACTCTGGGATCACTCTCAGATAACCATCCTCGTGATATTGTACTTTGTTTTTCCCCGATATGTGGATAAGGACACCATCTTGCAAAAATCCTGTTCCAGAATGGCTCTGCATTATCAAGACCCTTCTGTAACTGTTTCCAACATCTTTCACTTTAGCAAAGTGATGGGCTCTTGACACGCAAACAGATGAAGTACCAGTGGGCCTTTCCCTTCGCCCTGTGTTCCCTTTGAATAGCATGTTACACCATGGATCAGCTTGAAAACTCTTGAAGGATTCAGGCCTGGTTTTTGACTCTCCTCCTGTGCCTAGGCTTGCCAGTTTCTAAATTTCAGTGCTGGGTGGGACCTTTTACTAAAGGGCAGCGACCTAAGCATACTACAGCTGGAAGAAGCCTGACTGAAGGTTCTTCAGTATGTTCCATATTGGTACTTTTTTTTAGCTCTGTATTTGTGGCAACTGGAATCTTTTTCATGCCAGTTTATTGCGCTGTTTTTTTTTTTTTTTGTGACACTGACTTGCCTTAAACCAGGGGTAGGCAATTCTGGTCCTTGAGAGCCGCAGGCAGGTCAGGTTTTCAGGATAGCCACAATGAATATGCAGGAGATAGATTTGCAAGCACTGCCTCCTTGGTATGCAAATCTATCTCCTGCATATTCATTGTGGATAATATCCTGAAAACCTGACCTGCCTGCGGCTCTTGAGGACTAGAATTGCCTACCTCTGCCTTAAACTGAGGCAAGCAGCTGTACTAGTTCCATCTTCCTCATCCTGTTCTTGGCGCATTGTATAGGAGTGTTTTATTTGTTACATTTGTACCCCACATTTTCCCACCTAGTTGCAGGCTAAATGTGGCTTACATAGTACCGTAATGGCGTTCGCCAGTTGATCGATAACACATACAAGGTTATATTGTGGTCGAGTGAGGTAGGTGTGAGTCAGGTACTATGAGGGTCAAAGGGGATTTAGATTGTATATTGTCCAGTACGATCATTGGTTATGCTGTGTTGTTGGGTGTGGGGATTTATGTTGGATCGGTGGGGTAAACCTTTTTGAAGAGGTTGTTTTTTAGTGATTTCCTGAAGTTTAGATGGTCAGATTATTTTCACAGCTTTTGGGAGTCAATTCCATAGTTGTGTGCTTATGTAGGAGAAGCTGGATGCGTAGGTTGTTTTGTATTTAAGTCCTTTGCAATTTGGGTAATGTAAGTTTAGGTACGATCATGATGATCCAATTCTGTTTCTGGTTGGTAGATCTATGAGGTCTGTCATGTATCCTGGCACTACGCCGTTGATAATTTTGTGGACCAAAGTGCAGATTTTGAAGATGATCCGTTCTTTGATTGGGAGCCAGTGCAGCTTTTCTCGGAGGGGTTTAGCACTTTCGAAACGTGTTGTACCAAATATCAGCCTGGCAGCTGTGTTTTGGGTGGTCTGGGGTTTTTTTGTGAGTTGTTCTTTACATCCTGCATAGATTCCGTTGCAGTAATCTGCATGGCTTAGGACCATTGATTGTATTAGGTTTTGAAAAATTTCCCTCGGGAAGAAAGGTTTTATTCGTTTAAGTTTCCACATTGAATAGAACATTTTCTTTATTACGGAGTTTACTTGGCTCTCAAGGGTAAGGTTGCGGTCGATTGTGACGCCGAGTATTTTTAGGCTGTCTGAGGTAGGGAGGGTGTGTCCTGGGGTGTTTATGGTTGTAGGTTTGTACTTGTTATATTGAGATGAGAGTATGAGGCAGTGTGTTTTTTCAGTATTCAGTTGGAATGAATTTGCCCAGGAGTCCATGATGTTCAGGCAATCATTAATTTCATTGGTTATTTCTGTCAAGTCATGTCTGAAGGGAATGTAGATTTTAACGTCATCTGCATAGATGAACGGGTTGAGGCCTCGGTTGGATAGGGACTTTGCCAGTGGGATCATCATCATGTTGAAGAGTATTGGTGATAATGGTGATCCTTGAGGTACTCCACAGGTAGCTTTCCACGGTGGTGATATGTTTGAGTTTGATTTTACTTGGTATGTTCTGGTGGTTAGAAAACCCTTGATCCAATTAAGTACATTTTCATCAATCCCAAAGTGGCCAAGGAGTCTTAGTAATATATTGTGGTTTACCTTGTCTAATACGCTTGACATGTCGAATTGGAGGAGAAGTATGCTTTTACTTGTGGCTATTTCCTGCTTGAATTTGGCCAGGAGAGTGACTAGGACAGTTTCAGCACTATGGTGGGGGCGGAATCCTGATTGTGAGTAGTGTAATATTGAGAACTTGTCTATGTATTCCGTAAGCTGTTTGGTCACCAAGCGCTCCATCAATTTGACTACTAGTGGGATAGACGCAACTGGGCGGTAATTGGTTAGATTGTTTTTGTTTTTCTTGGTGTCTTTTGGTATTGGGGTGAGTAGGATGTTACCATATTCCTCGGGGAAGAGACCTTGTTGTAGCATGAAGTTTAAGTGGGATGTGAGGTCTGCTGTGAAGCGGCCAGGGGCGGATTTAAGTAGATAACTGGGACTTATATCTAGTTTGCAGTGGGTGTTGGCAAAACCTATGAGTCGGTTGTGTAACCGATTCAGTGATGAGGAGAGTAAATGTTGATCAGATACGGTCAACTGGGCATCCACCAGGGATTAGGTCTAGGTCGTTGAAGTTTTCAATGTTGGTGTTGTGCTGAGGAAGTGTGCTGCGTAATTTTACTATTTTTTTCGTTGAAGTAATTAGCAAGTTTGTCTGCAGTTGGGATGTCTGTGTTGGTTGTTGTGATAGGGGTGGTGTCTAGTAACTTATTTACGAGTTGAAATAGTTTCTTCAGATCTTTGTAATCCGGTCCTATTTTAGTTTTGAAGTAGGACCTTTTGGTTTGTCTTATTGCATATTTGTATTTTCCATGTATTTGTTTCCATGCATTGAGTGTATGTTCATTTATTTTTCTCCATGTTCGTTCAAGTTTCCTGGATTGTGTTTTGATTTTTTTCAATTCGTCATTGAACCATGGTATCAAGTTTTGTCTTCTTGATATTCTTGTCTTTAAGGGTGCTATTTCGTTTGGTACGCCTCTGCATCTATCCTCCCAATGATTGAGGTAATGTATGGAATCCGTTGGTGTTTTCCATTCGTCGTCATATATCAGTTGCCAGAATACTTGTGGATCTATTTGCCCTTTCGTGGTGTAAGTTGTATGTTCTGGTGTATGGTTTAATCCCTTCTTCCGCCAGTTTAGGGGATAGGTTCAGTTTGTAGTGGTCAGTCCAAGATGTTTCTGTCCATTTGATGTCTGTTATTAATAGGTTATGATCTGTGGACAGTTTGTGTGATAAGAGGTCTAGTGTGTGTCCCTTGATGTGGGTAGCTTGCATGTGAGGCCATTTGAGATCCCAGGACTGTAGGAAGTCGTTGCATTCACGTGCATTGGTGGAGTTGGGGTCTTCTAGGTGAAGGTTTATGTCACCTAGTATTAATGTATTGGGAGTTGTTTACACAAGTGTTTGAGATGAAGTCCGTGAAGATAGGCTGGCTTTTATTCCAGTTACCGGGCGGTCTGTGAAACAGGACACAGTTCAGATGATCGATCAGGGATTTGTTATGGATTCTGAATGATGCAATTTCTAGTTGGGGTGTTATGGATTCAGCAATGGTTTCGGTGGTGAATTGGGTTCGGTAGATTAGTGCTATGCCTCCTCCTCTCTTTTCCATTCTGGTCCAGTGAGTGATTTTGTAACCTGGAGGGCATAGTTCAAGGATTATGGGGTCCTTTTGATCGTGGATCCATGTTTCATTGATGAAGATAAGATCGAGGTTTTCTGAGCTGATCCAGTCTGATGTTGTTTTGTTAACTACGGACCTGGCATTAATGTAGCCCACTCGGATATTTTGGTATGGGGCTGCTAGGTTTGATGATGTGTGAATTTTTGTTAGTTGTCGTTCCTTGGATAGTTTGTGTTTGTTGTGATCTTTCCTTCCTTTTTTGTTGGTATTGTCCGTATTTAGATAGTCTTCCTTTAATTTGGTGGGTGTCAGTTTGGTGAAGTGTGGAGTGTTTAATGATTTTGTAGGATGGGTATGATACTATTTTCTGTGAGTGGGATGGATAGTGTTAGGTGGGTCAGTGAAAGGGAGTAGATTGCTAGGAGTATTTTGATTGTATTCATTTTGGTGTCAGTTTGGGGATAGATAGATTACTCACAGTCAGATGTTCTGGAGTGATGTCCAGAGCATAGAGCTCTGTAGCTCTGGACACCGTTCCGTTAGCAAGGGCGTTGTGGTAGAGTTGTAAGCTGGTTGTGGTTATGAGGATGAGCATAGTTTTTGCATCGCTGTGGGTGGGGTTAGCTGTTCAGACGTGTTGCCCCTTGGCGCAGAGGTTCCGCATCTCCGAGAGCTGCACCGGTGTTTAGAGGCAGGAATCTGAACAGAGTCAGCTGTGTTGTGTAGGAGGTAGTTGTCTAGCAGGTAGCGGTCGTTTGGGTTGGGATCTTCGCTGATCAGCAGCTCCAGTGATCAGTGACTCGGTGGATATTCCTAGGTAGGAGAGTTGGACTGGATCCCATGTGGGGCGAGCTGCTCTCGCTGCGATGATGTTCATGCGATGTAGTGCTGTGTGGGCTTGTCTCGGTGTTGTATGTCCCTCGCGTCTCGGCCCGTGGGTGCTCCTTTCTGTTCTCCTCAGACCGTGCAGCGCACTCTTGGCCTCCTCTCTCCCATTCTCCCTTCCTCCTTGGGCGGGTGTCTGACCAGCTGGCACACCTGGGGCTGCGGCTGGGCGCCCAATGTTTTCCACTCCGGTTGGTCAAGTGAGAATTTATTTTCTCAGGTTTCCCTGTTCAGAGTTGGGACTGGCTAATTGGCTGCTGTATCATTTTCCTCTGCTATACCTTTTGAGGAGCAGATTAATACTCTTAGCAGAAGGGTTTTTTTTTTTTTTTTAAAGCTTTGACACCTTCAGGCAATAAGATCTTCACTAATGAAAGATTTTAGATCTGTTGCTCAGGCTGTCTTGCTGCCACAGCTGGATTATTGTAATTCACTTTATTCTGGCATTTTAGTAAAGCAGTAAAAATGTCTGCAGTTGATGCAAAATACAGCTATTAGATTGATCAATGTTTAATGCTGGAGGGAAAATCAGAGTTTAAATTGATCTGATCAGTGTAAGCCTAAAAACGCTGTACAACACCTGATATTTGAAAATAAAATTAAAGATTAGTATCTAGAAGGACTCCAAGGAGAAGAATGGACTGCACTAAGGGAACTGTAATACCGTCAATAAGTGATGGAAATGAGTGATCAGCTTGACCCTGATTCGAAAATCGAATAATTTTCGACTTTTTAGGATTTAAAACTAATGTATTTGTATGAAACCAACTGGCAATACATTGGTTTCTCACTGAGATCTGATATTGCCTTTTGTTGTAATGATTCTAAAATGTCAAGAATTTGAATGTCATCTGCAAACACAAATGCAGTGAGGCCTAAGCTTTGTGTCAGTGTTAGTAAGGATGCCATAAAAATATCTGAAGAGAGTCAGAGATTATTGAACCTTAAGGTAATCCTGAAGAAACAGTGAATGGGTGAGATACAGTATCATCTAATCAGTACTATGTCATTTCTAATGTGAAAATACAAATTGAACCAAGGCAGTGTCAGCATTTTCAACATCTCGTAACTGAGTTAGAGGCGTAGTATCATCTATTAGATTGAATGCGGCTGTAAGGTCTAAAGATATAAGAAAAACATTTATGTTTGTCCAGATGTGTGCGAACCCCTGTAGAAATATGTAATAAAGTACTAATATGTAAACCGTTGTGAATCCTCTAGGAATATTAATGGTATAGAAAACTCCGATAGAATAGAATAGAATCTCCTTTGATCTGCCTTTCTTGGGAGTTTGGGAAGGTTTGGGGGTTTCGGGTGGGACTGGGGTGGGTTTGTGTGTGTTGGGATATGAACGCTGACTGGATGTCTGCGTTTTATTTTATTTTTTTTTTATTATGCTGTTGAATGGGGATATGAGGTGCTTGTTGGGGTATATTTTTATTTTTGTATAGAGAGGGGAATATGCCTGATGCTGCCTTTTGGACAGTTGTTCTATATGCTTGGAGTCAATTTCTCTCTTCCCTGTGCAGTTATTTCCTCCGTTAGAGTGCTTTCTTTGAATATCAATGGCCTTAATTCACCTGGTAAGACCCACTCACTTTATAGGGAGTTGACGTGTCAATGTACCAATTGTGTGTATACAGAAACCCACCTTTGTAAAAGTCATGAATATATGCTTCACCATAGAACGTATCCTGATATTCTTTTTGCTTCTGACTAGAAGAATACTAAGAAGAGTGGGGTGGCATTGCTGTTCCATAGAGACTTGAGACTGCAGATTCAAAACGTTAAGCGAGAGCCTGAGAGCAGATATCTCATAGCACTGGTTCTGATTGATCAACTCAAATTGACATTTGCTATCTTGCATGCCCCCAGTGTAGATCAAGATGTATTTTTTCATAAAATTAAGGTATTGATGGGTGGCTTTTCACGAGGACCTTTGGTGACATGAGATAACTGTAATATTTGTTTTAACTCTACTTTAGACTATTCTTCAGTACGACCTAGTGGAGACTTAAAAGCTAGCCTTGCTTTGACAGATGTGTTGCAGGACTTAGGCCTAGTAGATGTTTGGAGAGATTCGGCATCAGAGAGATTACACCTTTTACTCTTTGCCTCATAACCTATATATCTGTATAGATTATATCTTTTAGAAAATTCTCTTTAAAGCTTAGAGGTGCCTGTTGAGTTGACCTTGCTGGTATTCAGGATGAGCAGATGGAGTGAGTTTGGACCCTAAACACTAGCTTGCTAAAGGATGAGGAAGTAATTAGGGAACATAAGAAAACCCTTCTTGATTACCTGGAGCATAACATAGATTCTGGCCACTCCTTCCCTGTTGTTTGGGACGCACTAAAAGCAATTACTAGAGGCTTCTTTTCAAAACATGTGTCCAGAAAGCGTAGGGCCAGAGATCTGCTGAGGCAGCAGTATCTTGCCCGGCTGGCACATCTTGAGTTGCAGCATAAGCGAACAGGCGGCAAGCAGGTTCCGAGTTCTCTCAGACAGACTCAGAACTCAATCAGGAAGACTTGCAGTTTGCATTAGACAGGTTTGCATTAGACAGGCCTCATCAGAAACATTATGAATATACAGGGAAGGCGACCTCCCTGTTGGTTTTTAAACTTTGTAAATCTCAATCTGAACAGATTGTGTGTAAGATCAAGGACCGTACAGGTCAACTTTTGTACATATCAGTGCAGATTGGGGGGGGGGGGGGGGAGGTCTTTAGGGAATTTTTAGCTGATTTATATACAGGTGACTGAGACTCTCTCTCCCTAACGATATCAATGATTACTTAGGTGTTCGGCTGCTGTCCTCCTTGTCTGATAGCTTTGGACACTCTGGTCACATCCAAAAAGGTTTTGGGGGGTCTATCTGGGCTTTGGCGTCTGGTAAGGCACAAGGGTTGGATGATCTCCCAGTTGAATTCTATAAAACCTTTGTGCCTGAGCTGTCCTCTTTGTTGGCTCGCCTTAAGAACAGGATCAGAGATGGGGAGTCTATTGCTCCCATTATGCTGGAGGCCTAGATCTCTGTTATCCCTAAAGATGGCAAAGATGTGACGGATTGTCAGTCCTATAGATCCATTCTGTCCTGAATGCGGATGTCAAAATCTTGGTTTTGCAATGAGATTTGGTGGCCTGTTACCAGATCTGATCCATCCAGATCAGGTGGGCTTCGTTCCCAAGAGGCAGGCAGCAGACAATATTTGGAAGACTGTCGACAAGTTATGTATCTAAGCAAACTGCGCAGCAGACCTTCGTCTTGGGAACGACACTGAAAAGGCTTTTGACAGAGTTCACTGGGCTGCAGAAGAATCTTAAGAAAAAAACCTCTTTTCCAAGATCGCTGCGCTAAAGCGCGACGCGACTTTAATTATTATTATTTTTTTTTAACGCTGTGAGGAAAGCAGAGGCAAAAGAGGTAAATAAAAACACTCCGGAGGCTCAGATAAGTGGGAAAGGCAGGAAAGGCGAACCAATGTGCCTGCATCCACTGAGTGGGAAAGGACACGGAAAAGCAAGCTAATATGTCCACATCCACGGGGGCATGGGTAAGGCAGGAAAAGGGCTGACCTATGTGCCTTCAAAGTGAAGCTGCTATAGTCTCTAACACCCCGGCTAACAACTGGCAAGCCAGGAGCCACCTCCAGGCAGATTTTAGATGGAGCTCGAAGAAGCTGCAGCCACCCTGCTTGGGGAGATAGAGAATACTGAAGAGGCAGTGGAGCTAGCTGGCCACGAGGCACTGTGAAAAGTTGAGTGCTCTCTATCTCCCCCTGCTGGTTGATGGACACAACCCATACGTAATGGCTTCATCTGCTTGATGACAAGGAAAAAGCTCTTTAGGGTGGGCTTGGGGGAGGCCGTTTGTGGATGGATGCACTGTATTCAGCCATCTAAGCTTGTATGCGAGTTAATGGGGCTAATTCCACCATGTTTTCGCTGACTCAGGAAACTAGGCAGGGGTGACTACTGTCCCCGATGCTCTTAGCTCTTGTTATGGAGCCTTTAGCTACAGCTATCACTCTAACCCTTCTATTCATGGCATCCAGGAAATACAAAATTAGCTTATTTACCAACAATGTTCTGCTATCTTTGACATCTCCCCTGACTACCTTTCCAAAAGTAATAAGGGAGCTTGCTGCATTCTCCTGGGTCTTGGGGTTTAAAATTAATGTGGGGAAGACAGAGGGACTTACCCTTACTCTGCCAGAGAATGTCCTACAATCCTTGCGCACTTCCTTTCCATTGGGTTACTAAGGGCCTGAATACTTGGGCAATTGGTTGCTTCCTAAGTACTCTCACCTTAATGAGGCCAATTACCCTAAGTTGATTTCCACTATAAGAGCTGACCTAGTCTGGTGGAAAGATCTTTCACTTACTTGGCTTAGTACAATATCTATCATTAGAATGAGAATACTGCCCCATTTACTATATTTGTTTCAAATTCTGCCCATTCTGCCCATAATCTGTTTTGGACTCTTTACAGTCCAGTCATCTTCGATTTATTTGGGGCAATCGTAGGCCTCATTTTGTGAGAAGGGTACTTTATAGAGACCCCCATAAGGGAGGTGTCACAAAATGCCTGAGTGCTACCCTAGCACCAACCTGGGGTTAACCCTGTAGCCACCTAGAAAGTCTGTCCCAGCACTGCCCAGGCCCGCTCACATTTGCACACATGTGCCTACACTGGCATACCCTCCTGCTGAGTCCTGCTTGCCTCTGGGCGAGGCTCTCATCTGCAGTTATCTCCCCAGTAATTTCTAAGGACACTGAGGCCACAATCCCAGGGGCTCTCACAGTTCCTAGAAACCACCAGGATTCTTAGTCAGTCCAGGACCACAGATCTAACAAACTATTAGGTTTATTATCATAAAAAAGGTAGAACAGTGAACAGTAAAAAGGTGTACACAGCAAACAGTAACAGGTAAAATAACAAGAACTCAATATTAAAACTAACTAAACACTTCTTGCTAAGTAATACCTGTTCAGGAAAAATAACTGCTCATAGGATTTGAAAAGGGTCTCAGTGCAGAGGTCTTCTTCACTCTCCACATTCCCACTCTGAGACTGGAGAATTCCAGCATATTCTGGCTGGATCTTGCACTTCAGGGACAATAAGGGCCCAGAGCATTAACACTGATGGTATTTGGCCAATGGCACTGCGATTTCCTCTCTTCCTCAGGGAAGGTAAGCTTAGAAGTACTCAGACCTCTGCTACTGCTATAATGCAGAGGTTAAACGCCAAGGAAAACGCACTGAAGGGGAAAAAGTGTTAGGAAACATTACAAGCCACAAGCATGAAAGTTCCCTGTTTCGCCACAGGAGGGCTTGGGGATTCCCAATCTCTGGTTCTATAGTCATGCTGCTCAAGTTTGGGCTGCAGCTGAATGCTATCAGAATCATTCTTATGGGTACACATTGACCAAAAGCATGGTACCGCTTGGGCATCTAGGCAATATCATAAGCGTCAAGCAGACATTCTCGCCATGATTCTACATACCTTCAAACTCTGGGATATGATGTGTGGAAGACGGGATTTCCAACTCTCTAGATTTACACCAATTTGTAATAAACCTCTGTTTCCTCCTGGTATAGTTCCCTTGGTATATACCGTTTGGCAGGACTCTGGTCTGTCTAGCTGGGGGCAGCTATACAATGTAGACAAATTTTTGGCTTTTGAGACATTGGCACGTGATTATAATTTGCCTCCTTCCCATCTTTATGCCTACTTGCAACTGAAGCATCTTTTAATGACTAAATGCTGCAGGGTGACAGGGGAATATACTTTTTTTTAGAGGATATCTGAGGACTTTCGTTCTAGAAAGTTTTTGGTTAGCATTCTTTATGCTTACCTCTGGGACTCAATGCCAGCTCCTGTTGCACATAGTCACAGATGGGAGAGTGAATTGAATATTACTATTCTCCCAGAGGGCTGGGAAAAGTTAGAACTGTTTTAGCAAAAATTGCTATTGCATCCCATGTAAAAGAAAATAATGTCAAGATTTTATACTGCTAGTATTTGACCTCAGATCGGCTCAGCAAATGGTTTCCACAATCAAGTCCAGCGTGCTGGATGCAATGTGGTCACTAAGATACGCTGAGCCATATACTGGGAGACGTTCCCAAAAGCACACTCTTTTTGGAAGTCTATTCAATTTCAGATTAAGTGGCGTACTGGCTTGCCGATCTCTCGGGATTTTCCTGCTCAACCAAGATATTCCTGGATTCCGCAAAAGACATTGCACTTGTGCACCATTCTCTCCATGCGGCTAAGCTGACACTTCCAGCTTGTTGGAAGGACTCTGGTATTCTCTCTTTCAACCTTTGGAGGGTGAAACTTAGTTCTATTTATAATACGAAGAACTGTCATCCATTGGAAGACTGAATCTCACTGGAAGTGTATTTGGGGTACCTTGAAGGATGTGGACTCTCTGTAACTAACAAGAGACTTCCCTTGCTTTCCCTTTGCTTGTTTTGTGTGATTCCAACTTACTGATTTAGGAAAGGGACATCTCTCTCTCTTGGGGTGGTTTTTCTTTTTTTTTGTCTTCTAGTTTGGGTTTAGGTTTAAACACTTATAAAAATTGAAGTATTGTTTGTTGTTGTATTACAATTGGAATTTTTGTGCCCATTTGCTTTTTGACGTATCTGTATGGTGCAAATGTTAATAAAGACTTACTGATACAATGTGGAAGTAGGCCTCAAGAGGTCCAGAGGCATCAGAACTTCCCTGATCCCCTGGTTTCCATAAGAAAGAGGGAAAATCCAAAGTGGGAACTTCCCTTCTTGGTACCACAAATTCAATGGAATAATGGTCCCCGATTATATCTTGACTTGGAACAGGCTCTAGCACTCCAAACTGGACCAATCCTAACATGGAACTGACCAGTCATGCTGTGAGGGGAGAACTCCAGGGGAGAACCATAAAAATATCAAGAACCAGCTCTGCAAACTACAAAGCATAGCCCAGACGGACTACCTCTAGAACCCATGGGTCTGAAGTGATAAGAGCCCAATCCTGGAAGAACAAGGGTAGATGACCCTCCACCTGAACCTTCACAGAGAAGACCTGCAAATCCTCATTGGGAACCCTTAGGAGCAGCTGCGGAGGAGGCAGTCCATCTCTTGCACTCTGAGTCTCTAAAAACGCCATGACTTCTGACCTCATAACACTGAGCTCAATCCATAGAATGAGCCCCAAAATGCCAGCCCTGAGACCCGGTCCCATTTTTGGAAAGGCTTTGTGGGTGAGATTCACACAGGTCCATAATCTTTTCCAAATCCTTGCTTAATGCCATGTGGCCTGGGAAGGCCAACTTACTCAGATTTGGAGGCAACATCTACCAACTAGTGCTACAACCACAGCCATCTACAAGCCAATAACACAGCTGCCACTAAGAACAAATACAAGAGGTCATAAAGAACATCTGCTAAAAGGGATACCCCCAACTCCAACTAGCCACCTCCAGTGAGACAGGCAATTGCTGTGTCCACTGCAGAAGAGCCTTGGCCACATAATCACCACAGACAGAAGCCTGTATGTCAAGAGCGGAAGGGTTGAAAGCTTGCTTGAGAAATAATTCCACCTTGTGATCATGAGCATGCCTAAAGGTTCAGCTGCCCTCCACCGGGATGACAGACTTTTTGGTTACCACTACCACCACAGTGTTCACTTCAGGGAGATGGAGAAACCTGTTGAGATCCTGCTGTGAGAGGAGATAGTCTCTGCCCATGGGTTTAGTGCCCCTCCTCATCTGCCACTCTGCTAACACCATATGGGAGAGTGCAAAAAGAAACAGAATACTCTAGAGGTTTGTAGAGACCTTCAAGAATAGGATCCTTATCTGAAGACTCCTCCCATGTAGACACAGAAATGCAGAGAGCTAAAGAGTCTGCTCTTTTATAGACGCAAGCTCTTCCCTACTTAAGAGCCTCACCATCAGGGAGTCCTCATCCTCCTCCAAGGACTGCTCCGCTCTGTCCTGAGAAGCATTCCCCAGGAGGGAATTACTGTCCTCCATGTTGATTACAGCCTACATGTCCTCCATGGATAAGAGGTGGGGATTAGCCCAGTTCATGATCAGAGCAATCACTGAGCAGTGTGGCCTACTTGAAAACCTGGGCCGAGATCGGCCTCTCCCCCCCCCCCAACAAGAACCCTGGTCCTCGGGGGCCACCTTGAAATCCCTGGAGCAAGACCCCACAAACTCCTGTAGAACCTAAAATAATCAGTTAAGGTTTGTAACATGGGGGGCCCCAGAATAGGCTTCAATATTACCTCCCACCAGTGTGGGGAAAGACAGTGTCCTGCATCCCTCAGTCTCAAAGTGCTCAGAAGGAAACCACATCGGGCCCAATTGGGTGGTCTGGCAACAAAATGGTCATCATTTCCACCAAAACCAGCTCCTTAGATGAGAGCCATTCTGAGACAAACCAAGTTCTATAAAGTCCAGCAACCTGTCCCTAATGGTGCTCAGT
Source organism: Microcaecilia unicolor (assembly GCF_901765095.1). Classification (NCBI taxonomy): domain Eukaryota; kingdom Metazoa; phylum Chordata; class Amphibia; order Gymnophiona; family Siphonopidae; genus Microcaecilia; species Microcaecilia unicolor. Next base: position 397,600,682 of record NC_044032.1, on the reverse strand, counting down.
CCAGCTCAAAACCTAGACCTATTATCCACAGCTCATTTCCAGGGAACAGCCATGGGACGCAGATCAACTTTTTGGGGTCTGCCAGGCACACATGCTTCGTTCCTTACCCCTTCCCCAGGTTGTCTCTCTTTACACACATACTCCTGCAAGTCATCCCCCCAGAATCTGCCTCCCAACTTCAACTTTCCAGCTGGTCTCTCCTGCTCACCTCTCTGTGCACTGCATGGCCCATTGAGTGTGAGCTCTGTAGTGCTCTACAACCCACACTGTTCTCAAAGCCTCATGAGAATGATGTAGGACTCAGATTACTAAAGGAAATAACACTCAGTCATACAGTGCAGAAAATAAAAAAAACAACATCCGGCTCCTCCTCCTCCCACTGACCACTACACTGGCTCCGCTTCCTGCCAGCCTGAAAGTAAATTCTACATTGTGCACAAACAAAAACACACTACTGGGGGATAGGGGCTTTAGAGAAAACAGCAGAAGTACAGAAACGGGGGGGGGGATTATTTTATAAAAAAAAGTAAATAGGTAAAAATCCTAACAATGAAAGCCAGTGGTTCCCAAACCTGGTCCTGGAGGCACCCTAGCCAGTCAGTTTTTTCAGGATATCCACAATCAGGGCCGGTCTTAGCAAGTGCGGGGCCCTATGCAGACCAATTTGGTGGGGCCCCATCCTAGCCCCGCCCCACTGTAGCCCCGCCCCCACCCTAGCTCCGCCCCATTGATACGATTATTCCATTTTTAGAACATTTTATAATGAAATTTCAAATAACGACAAATGAAGCTAAACTTGTACAAAAAAACTGATTGAAATAATAAGCACAATGCTATCATGAAACCTCCCCTCCCCAGAAATTATTCAGTTCAAGTCCACTACAATTAGTAGTTCCAATTCTCATAACAAAGGAGAATAAAGGAAAAATATTAAGAAAAGATTCAGTACTTTCAAATTCCCCTATTACTCTGTAACCCATATATGCAATAAAAGAAAAGAAAAATGAAATGAAAAGATATACAATAAAATTAAGTGATGTGTAAAATATAATGTACAATATAAAAACATATAGACCACCAAGGTATTAAAATTGTTTTAAAATATATACCACAACTCTCTGACTCAAGAAGACTCCGACTCTGTCTGTGATCCATAATTGTCTGACAACACACAGAAAAAAAATAAGTAAAAATAAAATAGACACAATTAATACCTTATACACCAATATACCAGCCATACGGAAAATGCAGACCGTCAACAATATGAAGCTAGCAAGGGATCATAATACCACAATTCTCATGTAGAGCCACAAATCACCCTTTTAGAGGTAGTGTGTCATGATTTAGGCTCTACACCCTTTCTGATGTTTGGTGCCACCTTAGTAAGGCCAACACACTATCTCTCCACTGCAAAACACTGTACACAAACTTGTGCAAAAACACACTCATAACCTTAACAAACCATAAACAGCACTAATTCCAAGAACAGGACGAGCTACAACCTTATGCGTGGCGTGGAAAGGCAACTGTAATTACACTGGGCTCTAAAACACCAGTGCACAACCTAGTGAAAAAAAACCCAAAAGGGCTGCAAACTATACGCTAGCAGAATACTATACCTTCCTTGATCACACCTGAAAAACACATGAAGGCAAAATACTGAACTGGAAAGTTACCTCAAGAAGTCAGACTCAGCATGCAGCAATACTACAAAAATTGAAACTTACTTGAAAAATATCACAGATGCACATTTCCAAAAACTATTCAAATTACAGCCCACCAGATAGAACAAATGTGGGGACTAAACTTCCATCCAATATCCTATTAGCGTCCCAAACATATATATTCACTGCAGGGTTTACAAATTTTTATAGTCATCCACGATTTACTCCAAATTATTTTTCGTGGTTCATCAGATCTAACTGCCTCTCACATCCATCTGAACAGTTATGTTCTTTGCGTCACAAGCGCAATGGTGTGGTGCAAATCCTCATTGAATCCCCTTCTTATCATTCATATCACACTGTTTAATTTCCAAGTCGTATAATTTATGTAATCCAGCAAAACTGTTTTTAATAATAAAATATGCCCAACATATCTCAGTGCATAAAATTATCTTTAAATGACGGCAGCTTGTAAACGCTAGGGAACCCCCACCATTTCCAAAAACTGACATATTCCAATTAATAAATCCTGAATAAAATAGTTTTTTTCTACCTTTGTTGTCTGGTAACTTCGTTTTTCTGATCATGCTGGCTCAGTATCCGATTGTGCTGCTATCTGTCCTCTTAACTCCGTTTCCAGGGCTTCCTTTCCATTTATTTCTTTACTTTCCGCCTTTCTTCTTCATTTCTTGCCCTACATCCGTAAGTAAAAGCTGGGTCCTCTGCAGACTTGACTGTCCAGTGGATCCAGCTTCTGCCTATTTTCTATATCCATGTGCACTTTTTCTCCTCTCTTCCTTTTCCCTCACCTCATCGCCTTCCTCACTCTTCCCTCGCCTCCATCCATGTCCAGCATTTCTTCTCTCTCCTCCATGCACCCATGTCCAGCAACCCTCCTATCCCCCCTGCCATCCATCTATGTACAGCAACCCCCCGTCCCCTCTGCCATCCACCTATGTCCAGAAACCCCCCTCCCCTGCCATCCATCCATGTCCAGCGACCCTCCTGTCCTCCCTGCCCGCCCCTGCCATCCACCTATGTCCAGAAATCCCCCTCCCCTGCCCTCCACCCATGTCCAGTGACCCCCCTGTCCTCCCCTGCCATCCACCCATGTCCAGAAACCCTCCTCCCCTCCATCCACCCATGTCCAGCGACCCTGCTGTCCCCCCTGCCATCCATCTATGTCCAGCAACCCCCCGTCCCCTCTGTCATCCACCTATGTCCAGAAACTCCCCTCCCCTGCCATCCACCCATGTCCAGCGACCCTCCTGTCCCCCCTGCCAACTGCCATCCACCTATGTCCAAACCCCCCTCCCCTGCCATCCACCCATGTCCAGTGACCCTCCTGTCCTCCCTGCCCGCCCCTGCCATCCACCTATGTCCAGAAACCCCCCTCCCCTCCATGCACCCGTGTCCAGCGACCCTCCTGTCCCCCCTGCCATCCACATATGTCCAGAAACCCCCCTCCCCTGCCATCCACCCATGTCCAGCGACCCTCCTGCCCTCCCCTGCCAACTGCCATCCACCTATGTCCAAACCCCCCTCCCCTGCCATCTACCCATGTCCAGTAACCCCCCGTCCCCGTCCCCCATGCCCTCCACCCTTGTCCAGCACGAGACTCGTTTCCCTGCTCCCCCTCCAGGCACCTGAGCCCCCCTCCCGTCCGAGCCCCCCCTCCCCGCCAAGCGACCCTCTTCTACCACCCGACCCGGCCGGCACCTCACCTGACCCAACATTTAAAAAAAAATCTTCAAGCGGCGATGCCTGCGTCTGACTAGAAGAAGAAAAACCGCTTCGCGGTTCGTCCATTGGCCAGCCTTCCCTCATGTCCCGCCCTCTGATGTAACTTCCGCAAGGGTGGGACATGAGGGAAGGCCGGCCAATGGACGAACCGCGAAGCGGTTTTTCTTCTTCTAGTCAGAGACAGGCATCGCCGCTTGAAGATTTTTTTTGAAATGTTGGGTCAGGTGAGGTGCTGGCCAGGTCGGGTGACAGAAGAGGGTCGTTTCACGGGTCGGGGAGGGGGGGGCTCGGACGGGAGGGGGGCTCAGGTGCCTGGAGGGAGGGGAAGCAGGGGAACGCGGAGAGTCCCGTCGTTTGACATGGGTGGAGGGCGGGCGAGCAGCGGCAGTCCGGCGGCGAGGCAGAGCTGAGGCGCGCCGCGCGGGGCCCCCTTAGGCGCGGGGCCCTATGTGGCCGCCTCGGTCGCCTCTGCCTAAGACCGGCCCTGTCCACAATGAATATTCATGAGAGAGATTTGCATACACTGCCTTCACTGCATGCAAATCTCTCTCATGTATATTCATTGTAGATATCCTGAAAACCTGACTGGCTGGGGTGCCTTCAGGATCAGGTTTGGGAACAACTTATGTAAGCATTACCATACTGGGTCAGACCAAAGGTCCATCTAATCCAGTATCCTGTTTCCAGACAGTGGCCATTCCAGGACACAAGTACCTAGCAAAATCCCAAGTAGCAGCAAGATTCCATGCTACCAGTTCCAGAAATAAACAATTGATTTCCCCAGGTTTACCTTAACAGTTTATGGACGTATCCAACCCTTTTTTTTAAATCCAGCTAACTGCTTTTCCTACATCCTCTGGCAAAGAGTTCCAGAGCTTAGTTACTTACTAAGTGAAAAAATATCTTCTCCTATTCATTTTAAAACTATTACCATGTAACTTCATGAAGTATACTCTTTCAGAAAGTGCAAAGACTAGGGTAAACAATCAATTTACATTACCCATTCTATTGTACTCAAAAATTTTGTAGACCTGTATATTTCCTTCAGCCGTGTTCTCTAACCTGAAGAGCCCTAACTCTTAAGCTTTTCCTTATATGAGAGGGGCTCCATCCACTTAATCATTTTGGTTGCCCTTCTTTGTACTTTCTCTAATTTCATCATATCTTTTCTGAGATATGATGACCAGAAATGCATAAATATTCAAGGTGAGGTTGCACTATGGAGCGATTCAGAGGCATAATAATATTCTTTGCTTTATTTTCTATTCCTTTCCTAATAATTCTTAACATCTTTTTGCTTTTTTGGCTGCCACCACATACTGAGCAGAAGAATTCAACATATTGTCCACGATGACACCTAGATCTTTTTTCTTGGATGGTCACTACTAATGTGGAACCTAGCATCATGTAGCTATAATTCACATTATTCTTCCCAGTTTGATTCACTTTGTACTTGTCCACATGAAATTTCATCTACCGTTTGGATGCCCAATCTTCCAATCTCACAAGGTCTTCCTTCAGCATGAGATTTAATAAGCAGTTGTGTCATTTGCAAATTTAAATAATCTCACTTGTCATTTCCATGTTCAAAAAGCACCAGTTGCAGTAAAGATCACTGTGGCACTCCACTATTCACCTTCCTCCACAGAGAATTGGCCATTTATCCCTACTCACTGTTTTCTACCTTCTAACCAGTTCCCAATCCACAACAGAACACTGTCACCCAACCCACAACTTTTTATAATTTTCTCAGGAGTCTCTTTATAAGGGACTTTGTCAAAGGCTTTCTGAAAGTCTAGTTGCACTACATCAACTGGCTCACCTTCATCTACATCTACCTTCAAAAAAAAAAAAAACAGGTGGCAAATTGGTGAGGCAAGATTTCTTAGTTGAATCCATGTTGACTCTGTACCCTTAAACCACATTTGTCTATATGTTCAGTAATTTTGTAATTTAGAATAGATTCTATCATTTTTTTTCCGGCACAGACATCAAGCTTAGTTTGTAATTCCCTGTATCACATCTAGAAACCTTTTTAAAAACTGGCATTACACTGGTCACCTTCTAATCTTTAGGCACAATGAACATTTTTAATGACATGTTACAGATTATTAACAGTAGATCAGCAATTTCATTTCTGAGTTTTTCAATACTCTAGGGTATAAACCATCTGGTCCAGGTGATTTACTGCTATTTTGTTGATTTGGCTTTTTACATCTTCCAGATTCACAGAGATTTGTTTCAGTTCCTCTATATTGTCACCCTTAAACATCTTTTCTAGCACGGAAATTAGAGCTTACATCCTCCTCAGTAAAGAAACAAAGTAGTCTCTCCACTATGGTGTTTTCCTCCCCGAGTACCCCTTTTCCACCTAGATGAAGTAATGGTCCCACTGACACCCTCATAGGCTTTGTGTTTCTAATGTACCTGAAAGCTTTTACTATGACTATTTGCCTCTATGGTAAGCTTCTTTTCAAATTCTCTTTTAGCTTTCCTTATCAATGCTTTGCATTTAACTTGCCAGTGCTTAAACTACTTCCTATTTTCTTCATTCACATCCTTTTTCCATTTTTTGAGAGATGTACCTTTGGTACCTTTGGTACTAATTGCCTCTTTCACCTCACAATTTAATCAATCAGGTGGAAAAAAAGGTCAAAGCCAATTTTAATAAGTGGAATATATCTTGTCTGAACCTCCAATATGGTATTTTTAAATACCTGTGCCATCTTTGGGATTTACTTCACAGCTAGTACAGTTCGCAGAGTGAATTGGGTTTTTCCAGATGGATTTTTAGCGCCCTTCCTGAGGCAGCCACGAGGGTGGCGAAACAAGGCGCTTTTGTCGAAGGGTTGGCGGTTTTTTGCCGCAGCGTTTACTCAGGGCTCCGGAGTTCCTACGTGGGGGGTCCTTGTGACTGAGGGTTTTCTTGAAGTTGTTTCATTCGATTCAAGCTAAGTATATTTTTTGTATTAGTATTTCTTTGGCATTTGAAAGAGGGTTTTCCTCATTACTGCTGTAAATACTGTTCAAAATCATTACATATATTTAAAGCTGTACAACAATTCAACTTCTAGTTTTCCCCCCCGTATGGGACTTAGGTAGGCAGTCCTTTACTGGCTGAAGTCAGTTATTTTGGGATAGTTTGGGTATACTGGTGTTCGTTTAAATATATTAGTTATATACAAAGCTCAAGAGAGAAAGAGAGTTTTTTATCCCTTTCGGTTTTCTCATCTAGCTGATGAGTTTTTACGTTGGGGGTTTTTTCTCTATTCTCTCTTGAACAGAACCTATGATAGTATTCCACTCCCATTTATGCAGGGGATTGACAATATTTTTGCAGAGTTCTTTGCTGGGAGATTTGAGGTTCGTTTTGTTAAGATTTAATAGCTTTAAGGGTGAATCTATCTGTTTTTCACCAATTTAAAGGAACACCTCCACACTATCAGGATATATAAGAGTCAAACTCCTCTATTTGGGTTTATTTTTAAATAATGTCCACACCAGATTTAATATAACCTTTGCAGCTGTTCCTTTTAGCTTCTTATATATATATTTTTTACCATTTTTCTCATTTTATCATAGTTGCCCTTTCAAAAATTAGATGTTGCTACAGTAGACTTCTTTAATATCTTCACTCCAGTTAACTCAAATTTGATCGTGTTAGGGTTACTATTGCCCAATGGACCAAATACTTCTCTCTCCTACCAATTCCTGCAATTCAGTAAACACTAGATATAACATAGCTCCCTCTATTGCTGGTTCCTGAACCAGTTGTTCCATGAAGCAGTCATTTAATTTTGCACAGGAACTTTATCTCCTTAGCATTTTCTGAGAAAGGGTATGATACATACCTGTAGCAGTTGTTCTCCGAGGACAGCAGGCTGATTGTTCTCACGACTGGGTTGACGTCCGCGGCAGCCCCCACCAACCGGAAGAAGCTTCGCGGGACGGTCGGCACGCAGGCCACGCCCACCGCGCATGCGCGGCCGCCTTCCCGCCCGTGCGCGACCGCTCCCGCCAGTTGAATGACAAGCAATAAAATATGAAACACACAACTCCAAAGGGGAGGAGGGAGGGTAGGTGAGAACAATCAGCCTGCTGTCCTCGGAGAACAACTGCTACAGGTATGTATCATACCCTTTCTCCGAGGACAAGCAGGCTGCTTGTTCTCACGACTGCGGTATCCCTAGCTCTCAGGCTCACTCAAAACAATAACCCAGGTCAATTGAACCTCGCAACGGCGAGGGTACAACAGAAATTGACCTACGAAGAACAACTAACTGAGAGTGCAGCCTGACCAGAATAAATTCGGGTCCTGGAGGGTGGAGTTGGATTTACACCCCAAACAGATTCTGCAACACCGACTGCCCGAACCGACTGTCGCGTCGGGTATCCTGCTGGAGGCAGTAATGAGATGTGAATGTGTGGACAGATGACCACGTCGCAGCCTTGCAGATCTCTTCAATAGTGGCTGACTTCAAGTGGGCCACCGACGCTGCCATGGCTCTGACACTATGAGCCGTGACATGACCCTCAAGAGCCAGCCCAGCCTGGGCGTAAGTGAAGGAAATGCAATCTGCTAGCCAATTGGAGATGGTGCGTTTCCCGACAGCGACCCCTAGCCTGTTAGGGTCGAAAGAATAAACAATTGGGCGGACTGTCTGTTGGGCTGCGTCCGCTCCAAGTAGAAGGCCAATGCTCTCTTGCAGTCCAATGTGTGCAACTGACGTTCAGCAGGGCGGGTATGCGGCCTGGGGAAGAATGTTGGCAAGACAATTGACTGGTTAAGATGGAACTCCGACACCACCTTCGGCAGGAACTTTGGGTGAGTGCGGAGCACTACTCTGTTGTGATGAAATTTAGTATATGGAGCATGAGCTACTAGGGCTTGAAGCTCACTGACCCTACGAGCTGAAGTAACTGCCACCAAGAAAATGACCTTCCAGGTCAAGTACTTCAGATGGCAGGTATTCAGTGGCTCAAAAGGAGGTTTCATCAGCTGGGTGAGGACGACGTTGAGATCCCATGACACAGTAGGAGGCTTGATAGGGGGCTTTGACAAAAGCAAGCCTCTCATGAATCGAACGACTAAAGGCTCTCCAGAGATGGCTTTACCTTCCACACGATAATGGTAAGCACTAATCGCACTAAGGTGATTCCTTACTGAGTTGGTCTTGAGGCCAGACTCTGATAAGTGCAAAAGGTATTCAAGCAGGTTCTGTGCAGGGCAAGAACGAGGTTCTAGGGCCTTGCTCTCACACCAAACGACAAACCTCCTCCACTTGAAAAAGTAACTCTTTTTAGTGGAATCCTTCCTAGAGGCAAGCAAGACCCGGGAGACACCCTCAGACAGACCCAACGCAGCGAAGTCTACGCCCTCAACATCCAGGCCGTGAGAGCCAGGGATTGAAGGTTGGGGTGCAGCAACGCTCCGTCGTTCTGCGAAATGAGAGTCGGAAAACACTCCAATCTCCACGGTTCTTCGGAGGACAACTCCAGAAGAAGAGGGAACCAGATCTGACGGGGCCAAAGGGCGCTATCAGAATCATGGTGCCGCGGTCTTGCTTGAGCTTCAGTAAGGTCTTCCCCACCAAAGGTATGGGAGGATAAGCATACAGGAGGCCGGTCCCCCAATGAAGGAGAAAGGCATCTGACGCTAGCCTGCCGTGTGTCTGAAGTCTGGAACAGAACAGAGGCAGCTTGTGGTTGGTCTGAGAGGCGAAAAGATCCACCGAGGGGGTGCCCCACTCTCGGAAGATCTTGCGTACCACTCTGGAATGGAGCGACCACTCGTGCGGTTGCATGACTCTGCTCAGTCTGTCGGCCAGACTGTTGTTTACGCCTGCCAGGTACGTGGCTTGGAGAAGCATGCCGAACCGACACGCCCAACGCCACATACCGACGGCTTCCTGACACAGGGGGCGAGATCCGGTGCCCCCCTGCTTGTTGACGTAATACATTGCAACCTGATTGTCTGTCCGAATTTGGATAATTTGGCAGGACAGCCGATCTCTGAAAGCCTTCAGTGCGTTCCAGATCGCTCGGAGCTCCAGGAGGTTGATCTGCAGATCCTTTTCCTGGAGGGACCACAGACCCTGGGTGTGAAGCCCATCGACATGGGCTCCCCACCCCAGGCGAGATGCATCCGTCGTCAGCACTTTCGTGGGCTGCGGAATTTGGAAGGGACGTCCCAGGGTCAAATTGGTCCGTATGGTCCACCAGAGCAGTGAAGTGCGGCAACTGGTGGAGAGGCGGATGACATCCTCTAGATTCCCGGTGGCTTGGAACCACTGGGAAGCTAGGGTCCATTGAGCAGATCTCATGTGAAGACGAGCCATGGGAGTCACATGAACTGTGGAGGCCATATGACCCAGAAGTCTCAACATCTGCCGAGCTGTGATCTGCTGAGACGCTCTGGTCTGCGAAGCCAGGGCCAAGAGATTGGTGGCCCTCGCTTCGGGAAGGTAGGCCTGAGCCGTCTGGGAATTCAGCAGCGCTCCTATGAATTCCAGAGACTGAGTTGGCTGGAGATGGGACTTTGGGTAATTTATCACAAACCCCAGCAGCTCCAGAAGTTGAATAGTGCACTGCATGGACCGGAGGGCTCCGGCCTCCGAGGTGTTCTTGACCAGCCAATCGTCGAGATATGGGAACACGTGCACTCCCAGCTTGCGTAGGTAGGCCGCTACCACCACGAGGCACTTTGTAAACACTCGTGGGGCAGAGGCGAGCCCAAAGGGCAGCACACAATACTGAAAGTGCCGTGCGCCCAGGCGGAATCTGAGATACTGTCTGTGAGCTGGCAGTATCGGGATGTGAGTGTATGCGTCCTTTAAATCCAGGGAACATAGCCAATCGTTTTTCTGAATCATTGGCAGAAGGGTGCCCAAGGAAAGCATCCTGAACTTTTCTTTGACCAGGAATTTGTTCAGGCCTCTCAGGTCTAGGATGGGACGCATCCCCCCTGTTTTCTTTTCCACAAGGAAGTACCTGGAATAGAATCCCTGCCCTTCCTGCCCGGGTGGTACGGGCTCGACCGCATTGGCGCTGAGAAGGGCGGAGAGTTCCTCTGCAAGTACCTGCTTGTGATGGGAGCTGAAAGACTGAGCTCCCGGAGGACAATTTGGAGGCAGGGAGGCCAAATTCAGGGCGTATCCGTACCGCACTATTTGGAGAACCCACTGGTCGGAGGTTATGAGAGGCCACCTTTGGTGAAAGAATTTTAACCTCCCTCCGACCGGCAGGTCGTCCGGTACGGACACTTGTAGGGCGGCTATGTTCCCATGGATCCAGTCAAAAGCCCGTCCCCGGCTTTTGCTGTGGAGGCGCAGGGGGCTGCTTAGGCGCACGCTGTTGACGGGAACGAGCGCGCTGGGGCTGTCCCTGTGCCTGACGAGGCCTTCGGGCCGGCTGGTTGTACCTACGCTTCGCAAAAGAATAGGGTGCAGCCTGCCGAGCCCGGGAAAAACGCCCGCCCGCGGGGGCGGGTGCTGAAGGCGACCGGTGGGAGAGCTTGTCGAGAGCGGTTTCCCGCTGATGCAGTTGGTCAACCATCTGCTCGACTTTCTCGCCAAAAATATTATCCCCCCGGCAAGGGACGTCAGCCAGTCTCTGCTGGGTGCGGTTGTCCAGGTCAGAGGCACGCAGCCATGAGAGCCTGCGCATCACTATACCTTGGGCCGCAGCACGAGATGCCACGTCACAGGTGTCAAAAATCCCCCTGGACAGGAACTTTCTGCACGCCTTCAGCTGCCTGACCACCTCCTGATAAGGCCTGGACTGCTCCGGCGGGAGCTTATCGACCAGGTCCGCCAGCTGTTGCACATTGGTCCGCATGTGGATGCTCATATAGAGCAGGTAAGATTGGATGCGGGTCACGAGCATGGAGGATTGGTAGGCCTTCCTCCCAAATGAGTCCAGAGTGCGAGACTCCCGCCCCGGGGGCGCCGAGGCGGTATCCCTCGAACTCCGTGCCCTCTTGAGAGCAGAATCCACGACCGCTGAGTCATGGGGCAACTGGGGCCGCATGAGCTCTGGGTCAGAGTGGATCCTGTACTGGGACTCTGCTTTCTTGGGAATGGTGGGGTTAGTTAGTGGTCGCACCCAGTTCCGAAGCAGCGTCTCCTTCAGGACATTGTGCAGCGGTACCGTGGAGGACTCTCTAGGTGGTGATGGATAGTCGAGGACCTCGAGCATCTCGGCCCTTGGCTCTTCCACAGAGACCACGGGAAAGGGAATGCTTATAGACATATCCCGCACAAAGGAGGCAAAGGAGAGACTCTCAGGAGGTGAGAGCTTCCTCTCCGGTGACGGCGTGGGGTCCGAGGGAAGGCCCGTAGACTCCTCTGAGGAGAAATATCTCGGGTCCTCCTCTTCCCCCACGAGTCCTCATCCTCGGTATCGGACATTAGCTCATGTAGCTGAGTCCGGTACCGGGCCCGGCTCGACGTCGAGGCACCAAGGTCTCGGTGTCGTCGAGCGGTGGACTCCCGCGCCGGCGGGGACGGAGCTCCCTCCATCGACGTCGACGGAGACTCCACCTGCGTGGCGGTCGAGACCGGCACCGCAAGCGGCGGCGGTGTCGACAGCCCCGGCGCCGGGCTAGAGCTCGCCGGCGCCACAGTCATCGGCGCCGGGGGCGCAAGCACCCCCGACGCCGGCACAGCCTGGCGCATCAGCCCTTCCAGGATCCCCGGAAGGATGGCTCTGAGGCACTCGTCCAGGCCCGCTGCCGGGAAAGGCGGTGGGGCCGGTAAGGGTGTCGGTGCCAGAAGCTGCTGGGGGCCAGGAGACGGCACCGAGGTGCCGGAACCCCGACGCGTCGGTACCTCCACCACCGACGGAGATCTCTCCTCTCTGCGATGACGCTTCGGCGTCGACTCCTCTTCAGGGTGCACCGAGGGCTCCCGGTGACGGCGCTTCTTATCTTTTTTCCGGTGCACGTCACCGGCGCCGGAGGGCATGGAGGAGGAGGAGGTCGATCCCCCTCGGTCTCGAGGGTACCGGGTCCGACAGGGTTCGGTCCCGTGGCTCACGAGTTGAGGGAGTGACCGGGGCCGACTGCCCACGCGGCCTCTCAACCCCACTCTCACCGGCGGACCGGCGGGCCAACGGGACCTGTTCTCCTGGGGTCGCTGCCATCGGTGCCGATGTCTCGGGCATCGATACCGGTACCGAAGAACCGGCCTTCGATACCGATGCCGTCGAGGTCGACGTCGAGGGGCCGGCGCAAGTTCCAAAAAGACGGTCCCGCAGAACTTGCCTCGCAACCTGAGTCCGTTTCCGGAGACCGAGACACAAAGCGCACGACTTGAGATTGTGCTCCGGCCCGAGGCACTGGAGGCACCAAGCGTGGGTGTCGGTCTGCGAGATCGGCCGGCCGCAGCGACCACACTTCTTAAATCCACTCGGGACCTTCGAGGACATCGACGGAAAAATCGCGTCGGCGAAGTCAAAGTCGGCAATGGTGGCTAAAATCACACCACGAAAAAATCAACCGACCGAGCGGCCACTAGGCCGCAACGTGGCGTCCCCGCTAGAAAGCGAGGGAAAAAAGGGGAGCGCGTGCTCCACACGCGCAAAAAAATTCTTTTTTTTTTTTTTTTCTTTTCTTTAAAACAATACAAAAACAGAGGGAACCGAACGGTCCAAGCGACGATCCGCGTAAACGCGGTCGAAAATCCGGCGGCTGAACAGAGAGAGAGGCAAACGCACCACTCTCTCAGTCGCGGAAAAAAAGTAACTGGCGGGAGCGGTCGCGCACGGGCGGGAAGGCGGCCGCGCATGCGCGGTGGGCGTGGCCTGCGTGCCGACCGTCCCGCGAAGCTTCTTCCGGTTGGTGGGGGCTGCCGCGGACGTCAACCCAGTCGTGAGAACAAGCAGCCTGCTTGTCCTCGGAGAACTCATTTATCCAGCCAATACTGGAATAATTGAAATCACCTATCATCATGTTGCCAAATTTGTTGGCTTCCTTAATTTCTGTTAACATTTCATCATATGTCTATTTGTTTTGGCCAGACAGCAGGCTGTAATCTACTTCCTATTGAATTTGTATTCTATGACTCAATTCCGTCTTCAACATATAGTGGCACCCTTCCTCCAATTTGATCCACCTTATCATTGTGATTATAATTTCTAAACAGTTAAACTGTCCCATTGGTTAACCTTCTTCCAGCAGGTCTCTGAAATGCTTATTATATCTACCTCTTAATTTAGTGTTATCTACTCTAACTCTTCCATCTTATTTATTTAGACTTCTAGAATTTGTATATAGACATTTCAGAGTGTATTTTATATTTGCATCTACAAGCCGCTTAGCAGTTGACAGGGATAATACACAATCTTTATTCTGCTGTTCCCTTGAACACTCCTCATTTACTTTTCTTTGTTGCATCCTATCAGGATGCCCTAACTTCTCTGTTTTGACAGCATCTTTCAAAGATGCCTCACTCCAAACCATATGTTCCCAACCAACTGTCAGCTTTCGCCCAAGTTCTAGTTTAAAAGCTGCTCTAGCTCCTTTCTAAATGTTAGCACCAGCATCCTGGTTCCAACCCAGTTAAGTTGGAGTCCAATGTTTCAGAATAGGCTCCTCTTCCTCAGAATATTGCATAGTTCTAACAAAATCTAAGTCCCTCTTTTCTATTTCATTGTCTCATCCATGCATTGAGACTCCAGAGCTCTGCCTGCTCCTTGGATCCTGCAAATGAACAGGGCACATTTCTGGGGAAAAAGCAAGACTGAAGTCTATAAAGCATACCAATAGAGAAAAATATCATCACAAACATCTGAAGGTTATTTATAAACTGACACAAATATATAGTTTTGCTTCTTGGCGTGAACAAGGATCAGTATACATTTTCTGTAATTTAACATTTGTTATACAGATACAAAAAATCCCCATCACTTACTGTGCACATTTAGGTCAATTTTCAAAAAGCAAGACATTCAGCTCTCCAGTTCACTGAATATCCATGTGCCACTATACATATAGCAAAACAGTTTTAAACTTGGGGCCTATCAGAAGGGGGTTGGGCTTGTTTAGTAAAAATAATTATATATATATGTATGCATATTCGCATACATCTATATTTTGAAACTGAATACGAAAATGATTCAGCTATCTGATTTTTCCTCAGTTATAAACAAGTTTGTATACTTAACAGCTAAAAATTTGTCTTAATCTGCTTCTAGATTGTTTGGGATTTAAAAAAAAAATTATTGTTATTATGAGTTCTGGGACAGAGAGCTGCACGGGATAGCGTGATTCCCACAGGTACCGCAGAAATCCTGCGGGGATCCCGCAGGGATGGGTCCAGGCCCTGTGGGATTCCCGCTGAAGTGCCTTCCCAGCACATACTCAAAGTACCCTGGTGGTCTAGTGGCCTCTTCAGGGCAGGAAAGATCCCCACTCTTTCCTGCCCAATGCTGCGATGCTGATCCTCTCGTCGCCATTTTTTAAAAATGGCTGCCGAGACTTCCAGCAGAAGTCTTGCGAGTCCACACCGCTGGAAGTCTCAGCAGCCATTTTAAAAAAAACAGAGACAAGAGAATCAGAGTTGCAGCATCAGGCAGGAGTGGGGATCTTTCCTGCTACGAAGAAGCCACTAGACCACCAAGGTACCTTGAGGTATGTGCCTGGAGGGCACCCAGGGCTGAAAGGGAGGTGGATGGATGGAGTCGGGATGATAAAAAGTTGAAGCCATTTAAGTGAGTCTCTGTTTCCCCTTCCTTGCGCAGCCGTCATCGCCATACACTCAAAACAAAGCAAGCAAACCTATGAGCTGCTGCATCCACGTTGTAGTTCTTTATTGTTGGTGGCATTTTTATTTAATCTTGCTTATATTTTCAAACATGCCAGCTTGTGCAACATATGGATGTACACAGAGAAAGTATAACAGAATAACAAGCTTCAAATCTCACTCGAGCTACTTCATCAGTGAGTGGTCAAATCTCTGGCCTTCTACAAATATTGTCTCTACAGGCAGGGGAACTAGGGAGATCAATTGATGGCACACTTAGTTTCTGGTTTGACTGGATCCTGTAGGGTTCATACGATCCGTACAACAGGAGGCAAAATTACTTCCCACAGATTCTGACATTGCAGCCTGCTTTCGCACCCACTTGCAGAGCCTCTATGACACACCTGAGGATGAGGGTCTTCTGGGGGAGCAATACAGAGCAATACTTAGAGGGACTACCTTTGCCGGGTATATCATCAGCTGAGAGGGAGGACCTTGAGACAATGCCCGTTGCTTAAGGCTCCGGGATCAGATGGCATGTGCATGGAATGTTACAGGATTCTGGGAGATGGTGATTCCGCCATTAACTGATATGTTTAATGCTCTTCTCACTTCAGGTCATGTATTGGGGGGGGGGGGGGGGAGGGAGAATTTGAATATGGGTTCATATTGTGGTTCTTTTAAAGCCGGGCAAGGACCCACTGTCCCTGAATTCATATCAACCAATATCATTACTGAATGTGGAAACTAAGATATTGGCTAAGGTTCTGGCCAACAGAATGGCCCTTATTTTACCTACTTTTCTGCACGAGGCTCAGGTAGAGTTGGTTAAGGAGCGCTCTGCGGCTAAAAATGTTCATAAAATCCTTGCCTCACTGGCACACTAGGAATGGGTGTCTTTACCTTCTCTGCTGGTAAGCTTCGATACAGAGAAGGCATTTGTCCGGGTTACCTGGGATTTTATGTTCTCGGTTCTAAAGAAATATGATTTTGGGGACAACTTTATCCAATTTTTATTAGCTTTAATATGCTAACCCTAGGGTGAAGGTGGTGGTCAATGGATTTACATGGAAGGCCTTCCCTATCCTTCATGGGGACCCACCAGGGCTGCTCGCTATCTCCGTTATTATTTATCCTCACACTGGAACCTGTTCACAGATATTTATGCTAATCCGGAGATTAAGAGGGTGATCCTGGGGGCCCATTGTTTCATCTCTTGGTGCAACTAGTGGACCCTCAAGATTTCTTACCGGCATTGTTGGACAGAGAGCTTGTTAGAATAGGGAGACTTTGTGGGTTTCAAGCTGAACCTCCAGAAGCTGGTAGCACTGCAATCTGATGTGGAAGTTTGGCACCTTTGTGGGCATGCTTTTCCTCTTTGCTGGGCGAATGGTAGTTTCATTATCTGGGTGTGCAGTTGGGTATGATCTCAAGAGATCTGTACTCTTTAAACGTTTCCCAATTCTTGGAAGAGACCAGACACCAGCTGGAAGCCTGCATACATTATCTCTATCGTTGCTGGGAAGGATAAATTTGATTAAGATGATTGTGATTCCCAGATGGCTTTATCTACTTTAAACTCTTCCTTTACGGTTACTGAAAAAGGATCTCGTTTGCCAAAATAGGCTGTTTGCTAGATTCTGCTGGGTGGGTAAGAAAGCTAAGATCAGACTTCCTTGGCTGATGAGTAACTGGGCTACAGGAGGTCTTAGTTTACCTAACAATAGGCTATATAATATTGCATGTTTCTTGCGACACTTATTTGATTGGATTACTGGAGGTCAGGATCTCGCTCCTATTGATTACGAGCGAGCTTTATTTTCTCCCTACCACTTTCCTTCCTTTCTACAATCCTATCATCGGACGATTCCACATCGTTGGGGTTTAAGTGTGCTTCTCCATCCCCTACGTGAGGCATGGAACTTTTTGGTCAACCTGCTGGGAGATGACCCGCGCAGCACCGATCAACTGCCCCTTTGTGGTAATCTTGATTTCGTGCCTGGATGGCAAAATAATGCCTTTGTCAGATGGGAGGCTAGGAGATTGCTTCTTTTGGAACAAGTGCTCACCCCAGAAGGCACAATAAAGACCTTGGATGATCTCATCCCTATGAATATCAGGGTGTGAGAAGACCATTTCATTTATTGTCTGCTGAAACATTACTATAATAGTTTATAACGATTGGCACTTGGGGCGAAGGTGGGGGAGTAAATATGGGGGGGGTGGGGGTTAGCTCATTGGCAGAAGAGAGACTACTTATTGCGGGCCTTCATAAAGCACTTAGTGGTCAAGTGAGGGAGAAGGAGTATGACTGGTTGCGAGAGAGATGGAAGCAGGACCTGGGTACCCCATTGCGGAAGTGGAAGATGCTTGTAACTTCATGGAAAACACCACAGATAGTGAAAACATCGATATCACAAGAAACACACTTTAGATTCATACATAGAGCAAATACTTCCCAACTGCAGTGTCTTAAATGTGCTGCAGAGGAAAATTCATTCTATCATTCAGCTTGGAGCTATTGAAAGATACAGCTTTTCTGCAGTGAACTCTATCATTATATCTAGGGCACACCCCTCATATGACAATTTCTTTACTCCCACAGACTTATTTGTTGAGAATAATGAATAATGAAACTCTAGGAGGAAAAGGGAAAATTACTTTATTTCAAAAATTGAGGTTGGTGGTGATTAAATGTATAATGCAGGCCTGGGTATCTGTAGAAGCTCCATTGTTCTGGAGTTGGCGGAATCAGGTGCATGCCTTCATAGGAGCCGACTCTGTGGGTGGTTGAGCACCCCAATATTGAGAAAATTCTTTGTGTGTGTCCAGGGAGGGGTTATTTTCACAGGGCTTAGCACCCCCAATAAATTTGAAACGTTGACTCCTATGCATGCCTTGCCCATGTGAGAGGCTCAGGATGCTTCTTCCTTTCCTAAACGTACACAGAAGTTTTTACTCATTTGGGAGGAGTTTATTCACACACTGATCTCTGGGTCGTAGCATACGAGATGACAGTGGGATAAAGGGGTTATGGGGAAGACTGGGGAGGAGGGGGTACAGTAGGGATATCATTTGAGCTTGGATGGTTCCAGGAGACCTAAAGGAACCCGGTCTCCTGTTTGTTTTTTCCTTTCATTGAGGACCAAAGTCTGGCTTCATCTAGTTTTGGTCATGTTTTGGGGGAGGGGAGTGGGGGATAGGCTTGGGGTGGAGAATGGGTTTCTTTCTATATTAATAAGGAAATGGTGACTATCTAGTTTTATCTTCTCTATACAAATGTCATATTTGATTTTGACAATGCTGTTATCCTGGACATTTGGAATGTATTCTTGTACTGTTTATTCTATATTGTCATCGATAAAAAATTGTTTCAAAATAACGCAATAATGCTTCATAGGTAGAGTAGTAATTTGTTATAAATCATAATCAGTGTCTCATTTGGAGGGGCAAGAGCTACTAAAACAGACATGTTATGAGATTCGGGAGCTCAACATTCAGAGTTTCTATCTATTTACTTATTTATGACATTTATATCCCACATTAAGTAAATAAGTATTGCCATACTGGGAAAGACCAAAGGTCCAGCGAGCCCAGCCTCCTGTTTCCAACAGTGGCCAATCCAGGTCACAAATACCCGGCAAGATCCCAAAAATGTACAAAACATTTTATACTGCTTATCCCAGAAATAGTGAATTTTCCCCAAGTCCATTTAATACGGGTCTATGGACTTTTCCTTTAGGAAGCCGTCCAAACCTTTTTAAAACTCTGCTAAGCTAACCGCCTTTACCACATTCTCTGGCAATGAATTCCAGAGTTTAATTACACGTTGAGTGAAGAAAGATTTTCTCCGATTCGTTTTAAATTTACTACATTGTAGCTTCATCGCATGCCCCCTAGTCCTAGTATTTTTGGAAAGCATGAACAGACGTTTCACATCTACCCGTTCAACTCCACTCATTATTTTATAGACCTCTATCATATCTCCCCTCAGCCGCCTAACATGAGTTAGGTTGAAACCTGGGAGCATTTAAAATCTTTTCTTTTTCCTGTGCCTACATCAAAAGAAAGGTGGCATGTAGGACCTTTTGTTTTGTGCATTGTAGTGGTATATTTGTATTACTAGTTTTTCACAGATAGGTGTTAAATAATTAGAAAAGGGCTTCCTTCAAGCAGATGTTTTGAACAACGTCAGTCTAAATATGCCAACATTGTCCAGTTCAGCACACTATTAGCCGCCAAATTCAAAGTTAATTATGTTCAGCAGAAAATAAATCTGTTGCCTCAGGCTACTTGCTGTGTGAATATTCTATCACTGTTTCATTATTGCTACCAAGTATTATATATTAAGGGCATTTGCTTTAAACTTTGTTTTAATTCATTTATCTAGTCCTTACATGCACATGGTTTTGCTTTTTAAACGCAAAGGTGAATCCTAAGTGTGGCTGAACAATTAGGTATAAACTGTGTTGCTTCCGACTTTACTTGTTTTGGAATTTGGACTACTTTGGGTCCTGTGCTAATCTATACATCTGCTGTCTTCGCAGAGTACAGAAAACAATGATTTATGTTACTTTTACTAGTATTTTTACTGTTTATAGAATCTGGATTTCTTTGGGTGGGGGGAGGAGTCAAGGTGACTGCAGCACTGCAAGGGCTGAGAGGCCGAGAGCTGGGATGGAGGAGATTACTTGTGGCAGGGACAGGTGGGGATGGGTTAGATTCCCCACGGGGACAGATGGGGATGGGTTAGATTCCAGCGTGGACGGACAGAAATGGGTTAGATGATTCCAGCACAGACGGGTTAGATTTTTATTCCCATGCAACTCTCTATTCCAGGACTCTGGAGCCTTCTAATCTCCAAAATTTGCACTGGCCCAGGCCTCTGTGATTCTCTGAAAGGTCCTCCTCTGTTGTCTGTTTGAAAATTGACTTAATTATAAATACCTTGTAGGGTTCTGCAAAGAGTGGAGCATTGTCAAGGAAAGTCTCTCTCTCTTGAAGAGCTTCTTGGGTCCTTCTCTCTCGTTCTCTGAGACGAAGCAAATTTCTGTCTTCATTGTATAAACTGTAAAGGTAAAACAGTGAAAGCTGAGCTGTGATCAAAATACAAATTTTAATTAGCCAGAAATCAACTCATACTAGATCAGCCTTGACTAGGATTCATAATCAGCTTTTCATCCTCAACAGACCTTTGCTTGCTTCTCAGACTTCCTAGGTAGGAACTAAAGATGCTGCAGTGCCAGGGCTCACAAACCTGGGAAAAGAAACTTGGCCATTGGATAGCAAAACCTACTGATTGGACTTCAGCGAACACATGAAAGAAAGCTAGGGTTCAGGCCTCTCAGAGAGTACCAGTGGCGTAGCCAGACCCATTATTTTGGATAGGCCCAGAGTTAATTTAGACGGGCCCTACCACACCATGCCACGCACCCCCCCCCCCCCCCCCCCCGGAAATCTAAAAAAATGTAGGTTGTTTTTTCACCTGCCTCGTCAACATCGTTCCTCCTCTGCAGCGTCTCGGCATCTGCCTGCCTGTCGGTGAACCCTGTCCTTCCCCAGTGTACTTTACTGGCATCCCTGGCGCCTGCTGTGATCCATTATTGCTGCCTGCACCGGCCCCCGCAGCGTCTCGGAATCTGCCCGCTCATCGCTGAATCCCGTCCCTCCCCGGTGTACCTTACAGGCATCCCCGGCACCTGCAGTGATCCACTATTGCTGCCTGTGCCGGCCCCGCCAGACAGGGAGCAGAAAATGACATCAGCAAGGCCGGGACCCGGCTGATAGAAGCCTGTGGGGCTGGTGCAGGCAGAAATAATGGATCACTGCAGGTTCTGGGGACACCTGTAAGGTACACTGGGGGAGGGACGGGGCTCAGCGACAGGCAGGCAGATGCCAGGGTGATGCAGAGGAGGAGAGATTTTGATGTGAAGTTCTACCTCTGGGTGAGCCTGAGCCCACCCAGGCCCAACTGTAGCTACGCCACTGGAAAGCAGACTGCTACTGCAACAACTCTACTAGAAAGGAGAGAGGAAATTAAACCAATCTTCTAAGTTAATAAAAACGGAGGAGAGGGGGAAGTGTACAGCATTGTAGTACCAGTTAAGGCATTCTGGACAAAAGATCTAGTGGATTAGATCTGCTCCACTAAATAGTAATTTTCAATATCAACCTAATGCAGCTTGTCCAGGACACCTAACAAGGAAGACTTCTAAGACATTTATGCCATCCAGCTTGTGAGGGGCTAGTACAGCAGCACTAAAACATCCAGTTCTTTATGTCGCAAGCAATTCTTGTCCTCCCCTTGTCACAATCAGAAACAAGTGGAAGCAGCTTGGCTTAAACGTTTATATGCTCACCAGTCCCTAGATAGACCAACATTATATGCACTAATTTTAAAATGTAAATAGCCACCATTTCTGTGGGTTTTAACTTTTTTTTTTTTTTTGTGAAAAGAGGGAGATGAAAGTGAGGAGCAGGCTACTTCCTGCTCAACTGAAACTAGCCTCGTAAGTACTGCCATACTAGGAAAGACCAAAGGTCCATCAAGCCCAGCATCCTGTTTCCAACACTGGCCAATCCAGATCGCAAATACCTGCCAAGATCCCAAAAAAGTACAAAACATTTTATACTGCTTATCCCAGAAATAGTGGATTTTCCCCAAGTCCATTTAATAATGGTCTATGGACTCTTCCTTTAGGAAGCCGTCCAAACCTTTTTTAAACTCCTTGGGGATATGACACAACAAATCTTTATTCACAAATTCCCAGGGTTTTCCCTCCTGTTTTATATCCCATCTCCCCTCCCTCCCTCCAATTCACCTGGGCCTAGTCAGCCTTGGCCATGGGTCTAACACCAAGGTTCCCTCTGGAATCCTGCAACTGTGACCTCTATGATGAGCCACAAGGTGTCACTATATTCCACAACAGCTGAAGCTTCCTCCCTCTTGGAGGCTGTGATCTCCACAGCGTCCCCAATCAATCCCAGGAGCTCTGACTTCAGAAAATTGGGAGGGAGGGGTAGGGAAGACTGGATGTTGTATTCTCTATTTAATACTCCCTGGGGGAATGCAGTGCAACTGCACAGTGCAGAATTCTGCTCAGTGCTGGCATCGGGTAAAGAGAAAGGGGATGGGACTTGATATATTGCCTTTCTGTGGTTACAATCAAAGTGGTTTACATATTATATACAGGTACTTATTTAGTACCTGGGGTAATGGAAGGTTAAGTGACTTCTGCAGAGATCATGCAGCAGGAGAGGGAGGCAGTGAACTGCTGCCACTGTTGCCAGGGTTGCGGTTTTCCAGCCCAATTGGGCGGCTTTATGCGACCCGCTGTGGGAAATTTTTGCCCGCTGCGGGTCGCGGTTTTTTGGGCGGTTTTTTATTTCGTTGGGCGGGTTGTTTTTTTCTTCGCCGGCTGCAGGTTTTCTCGCCCCGCGGGGGGGGCGTGGTTAACGACGTGTCAACGACGTGTTAACAATGTGTTAATGTCGGTGACGTTGTGGGCGGAGTTGGTGACATCGGGGGCATGGTTGGTGATGGCTGGGTGGGGTTGATGACAGCGGGGGTGTGCGGTTTTGGGCGGGTTTTCAACTGGTTTGGGGTCGGAAAATGTATTTAAACCTGGCAACCTTGACTGCTGCACATCAGGTCGCTTCCTCCTCCTCTGCTGCCTTAGACCAGACTGTTTATGTGAACTGCATTTGTTACACGCACTGGCCGGCTCTGATCATCGGGCAGGAGCAAACACGAGCGCTAGTACGGAGATAATGGCTTCTAACTTCCGCATTTGCTTTTGATCATCAGGGCCTTAGCCTTTCTCCCCATTCTGTGGCAAAGACTTTTAAACTAATTAAGGATTAAGTGCATGCTGAAATGTGCTACCTGATTCAAAATATGAATAGAAAGCAGCAAGTACCTAACCAGAAACTGACATAATTAATCTGTCACTAGAAGGGTTTGTATGCATGAAAACAGTTATTACATTAAGTTTTTGAAAACTCTGCCAACAGTTGTTAAAACACTAAATAGCTCCCCAGATTTATAAAAATAACAAAATGAAAAGGGGATCTTAGCATTAAAAAATAGAAAAAAACCCAAACAAACCACACACACAGAAGTAAAATCAAACTCAACTGAATTATCTAAACATATTTTTGCAAGTACTGCTGTTTCAATGGGAAAAAAATACTGCTAGAAACAAACAGCATCCGTGTGGAGAAAATCTCCTGCAAGAAAATGGCATGTTGAGGACATGCTGTGATCATAATTCTTGGTCTGATGAGTCATACTCTGTACCTGGAAAATGTTTCCTGGCACAGAGAATGCTGTTGTGTTTACATCTGAAAAATATAACAAAAAAAATGAAGACGAGACAATAAAATGTTTAGATCCACAAAAATAACCTCTCATGCCACACTAAATGCAGGCAATCCTCAAAACACATGTAGAGAAATGTGCATAAATTTATGCTGAACTTAAAAAAAAAAAATCACAAAATTAAAATCACTCATAATTTGCTACATTTATGTGTGTTGCAATCCAAATCGCATGTGTGTGTGATGCCTTTTCAGGGGATTTAGAGGCTCATTTTCATAGCACATAGACTTACCAAGTTACATAGGTGGGGCTCATTTTCAAAGCACTTATAGGGGGATGATCAGAAGCAAACACCGGCGCTAGAGGCGTCTAATGCCCCATGATCAGAGCCCCTCAAGCGCGTGATACAACACGCTCGAGGGCTCTGAACGCAACTAGCATGCTAAACAGGGCTAAACATATTCATCCCAATGATCAGCGACCAGTGCGCCAAAAATTGGGTCGCTGGCCGCGGAAACCCTACATCAGCGCCGAGCTGGCATTAGGGTTTGCAGATCATTGGGGAGGAATGGTGAGCCCTGTCCAGCATGCATTTGCTTGCTGGCAGCCCCCCCATTCCCCCCAACAACAAACCTGCCAGTGACAGGGGGCCGGAGGTCCGGCGGACCTTCGGTCCCCCCGATGAACCCCCCCCCCCCATATTCAGGGAGTGCTGGAGATCCGGTGGGTCTCCAGCCCCCCCCCCCCCAACTCCCCCAGCAAAAGGTCCCTGGTGACCAACCAACCCCCCAGGTTCAGGGAGGGATGGAGATCTGGTGGGCTCCTGCAACGTTGCAAAATGGTGATGCCCAGCCCTGCCCAGTGTATCCAGTGTGCCATTTTGCAGGAAGAGGAGAGAGGCAGGCTACCCTCCCTCCTCCAACACACAAGGTAGGGGGGACTGGACCACAAGGGACCCCCTTGCTGGGGGACTAGGGGGGGCTGGAGACCCACCGGATCTCCAGCCCTCCCTGAACCTGGGAGGGGGGGGATCATCGGGGGGGGGGCGGAAGTCCAGCTGACCTCCAGCCCCCCTGTCGCTGGGGGGGGGGGTGGGTTGGGTTGGTCGCCCACCTGGGGGGGATTGTCAGGGGGACCAGAGGTCCGCCAGACCTCCAGCCCCCGTTGCTTGGGGCAGGGGTAGTTGGGGCCTGGTGGTCCCATGGACCTCCAGCCCCTGTGTTTGACAGGTTTGGGCTTTTGACAGCCCAGACCTGTCAAACAATTGCAGAAGGATTGTGCTGAACGCATGCTCAGGCACAATTCTCCCCCATGATCAGAGATAATTGCGTGCTTAAATCTGCATGCAATTATCTCTCATCATTGGTGCGGTATAGCCCTGTGCTGTTCCACCGCTATTTTACAGCACTGTTTAGAACAGCGCGGGGCTTTTGATCATCTGTGTTTAAGGCCCCGATGTGCACTTTCAGAGGGCCTCTTTTACTAAACCTCGTGATTCCTGTGTGGCAGCCCATCCAAAATTAATTGGGTTGCAGTGCATTTGCCACACTGGGAATCACTAGCATAGTTTAGTAAAAGAGGCCCGAAGTGCCATAGATTACTATTCCATAGGTTACTATGTAAGTTTGCAAGTCTTGTGCTTTGAAAATATGCCTTTATGTAACTTTGTAAGTCTGTGCTTTCAAAATCAGCACCTTAATGACCTACTTTGTTTCCCTGGGATCTAAAAACATAAGAGCCAGAAGGTCCATCAAGCCCAATATCCTGTTTCCAACAGTGACCCATCTACTAATTTAAGACAATGCCATCAAAAAGATTTTTCCAAAGCCACAGATCATATAACTACAGAACTATCTACACAGGTAGGCACATGTTTGTGCATGTGGCCAAAGTAGAGGAGTGGCCTTGTGGTTAGAGCACCAATCTCGACATCCAGAGGTGCCTGGTTCACTAAGACCAGACATAAAAGAGAGGGCCTCGGTATACAAAAGCTGAACAGTACATCTGTTTCCTCCAACATCATGCCCTTTCCTCTTCTCCACACCACTTACAACACAAATGAACAGCAACAGCCCATCAGTCTCCCAACTTTTCTGTTACAATAGAAAGGGTGAGAGTCATGGATTATATCTATTTTAATACTCGCTTCCAGGCTGTGCAATTCTCCCACGTGGTAGAAAAATCTACTGTATCAGCCAGGGAACATGATATTCCCACAAAACAGAGAGCATAGTAGCAGAACAGGAGTAGTGTTGTACAGCCAGCTACACCACAGGAAGACAAACACGAATGACGCCAGATAAAAGATAACTTATTTCCTAATGCAGTACTTTTGGCCCTAGTTGATCTGTCATCCCCATCTCTCTTTCATAACTGAGAAGCCTATGAGCTTATCCCATGCCTTCATGAGTTCTGCTACTAAATTTAGTTTCCACCACTTCCACTGTGAGACTCTTCAATGCATCAGCTAGCATTTCCTTAAGAAATATTTTCTAGTGTTACACCTGAGCCTATATTCCCTTTAAGTTTCAAACATACATTTTAAAAATAATATTTTTATGCACTCGCTTTCCAACTGTGCATAATTTCCCCAGGAGTAAACCAAGCTGAAAGGCACAACTGTGCAAAACAGAATTTGAGAAGAATTCCCTTCCCATGAATGACGATGCATACGTGCCACAGATTTTAGCACAGTGACCAGGACACATCAGTGGTGTTAAGCTACGCAGGCAGGTACAAGGAAATGGTGGTAGCTGCTCAAGCAGTTTCTAGAGGCATAAGACCGTCGCTTTTCCATACAGGCAGGAACAGAGGCAGAGTATTTCATCCACGTTTGAAAAACCGGCAGCAATACCCTAGGCAGTTCTCTGGATCTGCTTTCCACATTGTTGCACTGCTTGCTGCTTAGGAGATCATCGGAAATAACCAACCTGAGATATCTCTCTTGCTCAGTAGTGAACAGCAGTACTTCAACCCTGCCACCACCTCCCTCCCCCCCCCCCCCCCCCCCCACTGCATATTGCTCCACTGGGTTTCTGCACAATAAAAATGATACTTGGGGGGGGGTGGGGAGGGGAGCTGCTGCTCTGAACAGCAGCTGCAAGGCACTCACTCATACACTCCATCAGCTTTCTTAAGATCTCTCTTCATTCTGCAATCTCCCTCAGGGCCATCTTCTGTGAAAAGACCAACTTCTCCTACTGTCCTACTAACCCTTTTCACTTTAGGCTCCGGGGCAGACACAGTGGAGGATGGCCATGTTATAAGCAGGTGGCGATGGAGTGCTGTGTCAATAAGGATATGGATACTCAGGAGGGTAATAAGTTCCAACTGGTGTGGGAACCTTTCTGGACATCGTTGACACCTGAAGCACGCAGTCAGTTACTTAATTGTTAAGGCTAAACAGCCTTGTAAACCCAGGGTACAATTGAGGTTGATTAACTTCAAGTGTGGGATGGGGATAGTAGAAACTTGATGTAACAAACTATTACTGTTATATGGACTTGGTATTTTGTGTTTGGTAACAAAAATTAATTAAAAAAAATCTTGAACAGAACAGTCTCCAGCCACAGCAGAACCCTGAGGCCCTCCACTAATCACCACTCCTTTCTCAGAAAGAATTCTATTTACAACTTCCCTGTTTCAACATTCACATTTTTCTCAACATTCCCATAATCTTTTATTCATCCCAGTTATGTCTTGGATAGAGTGTAAGCTCTGTCAAACGGGAACTGTCTCTTATATGTTTGTTAATAGCACTGTGTAGAGAATGACACAGGGACAAAGTTTGTCCCCGTCCCGATGGGTTCTGTCTGTCCCCACAGGTTCTGTCTTCATCCTCGTCCCATCCCCGCAGGCCCTATCCTCATCTGCAGAAGCCTCAAACACTTATGATTTTATACTTAAAATCTTTTTATTAAGTATAGAAAGGAACAATATGCTGTGCAACTGTTGTATATAAATTAAGAATAGAAAACAATAACAACAACAAGCAGCTATAATACCCCCCCCCCCCCCCCGCCACCCTTCCAACCCCAACAATAGCTGACTTCTTCTACCGCAAGGAATCCTAATCTGCCCTGTTAAAGTATCCAGGGGTATAAAATACAACCCGTTCTGTATGCCCTAGCAGGGCAGAAATATGTCCTATGAAGCCTGGGGAGGAATAAGTCATCTAGCATCTCAGGATTCAGTCTAGCTCTCCTGTCTTCCACAGTCCTTCCTGCAATAGAAGATGTCTTCTTAGAAGATGTGTTGATAGCAAGAATGTACAGGATCCCCCATGGAAATTTTTCTAGTTGTGGCCAGCATGTTTGCTGTTTTTCCAAAAATATAAAAATATCGTTGTCTGCATCAGTCCACTTCATTAACAGGCTTCAAAGTAGAAAATGACATGGGGAAACGTTTGTCCCCGTCCCCATCCCTGTGGTTACCGTGGGTCCCCGTCCTCATCCCATTCTCTGTGTACATCTAGAACAGCTACAGAAATAAGAAATAATAGTAGTGGTGCCCTTCATTTATTGGTTATTCAGTTTCTCTCTCTTTTTTTTTTTTTTTTTGGACAGCCAACAGCTTGAGCGGTTATTGCAGCTGCTCCTTTTGGGGCTTTCAACTCATTTGGAATCTGAACAGGTATTGGGCCATCAGCCTTCATTCGCAGCAGCTACCTGTGAAGTCTTTCCATTATATATGCCCTCCCAGCGTACTTTAGGTTAGGTCACTGCAGCAAATGTCCTTAGCAAGGGCCAAATAGCAGGGCTCCTTCCAGCGCCCTCCAATCAAGGTGCCCTAAAGCCTCTTACTACTAGTAGTCTATTCTTCTCCCCCCTCCAATCTGCTCTGCCCTCTTCTCTCCATCATCTCCCAAACTGCTGGTAAGAAAAGTGGCATTTAACACTGTACCAGCTTCTTCTGCTGCTAGGGCCAGTACTGAAGAGAGGGGGAAGGTGAGGTGCTGGAGCTTTTGGTCCTGCAGCAGCTCTAAGCTTGCCCTGAGTTGGCACTGCTAATTTCCACCTGTTGTCATCAAAATAAAAAAAATAAGTGCAATTCTTTTGTAAAACGTGCTACGCAATATATGTTTTAACCATCTAAAAGGATTACAGAGGAGTGGCCTAGTGGTTAGGGGGGTTGACTTTGGTCCTGGGGAACTGAGGAACTGAGTTCAATTCCCACTTCAGGCACAGGCAGCTCCTTGTGACTCTGGGCAAGTCACTTAACCCTCCATTGCCCCATGTAAGCCGCATTGAGCCTGCCATGAGTGGGAAAGCGCGGGGTACAAATATAACAAAAATAAAAAAAATAAATTTACTGTGAGATAACTACTAAATAATAAAAATAAATATTTATTATTTTGAATTAGTTTATAGTCCCCCAATTTTAAAGTACTTGCTCTTGGTGGATTACAGTCTTCAAACATACATTAAAAAAAAATGTAAATCAGCTCTAGACACATACATACATAAACACAAAACTAGATATATTAACAGGAAAAACACCTTTACATACAACAGGTTATCCACATCTTAGATAAACTTTTATTACCCTCAGGTAACTGGTTTCCTTAGAACTTGATCCTGCACACTATTAAACTCTCCCATATTCCCACAAGTGTTCAGAACTTTATAGTATCTCACACTTACCATGTTACAGAAGTATCTTATCAGAATTATTATTTCATCAAGTCAGACGAGTGTTCTGTACTCCTGTAAGCTCTGTTGAGCAGGGACTCTCTCTTATGTGTTTGTGTATAGCACTGAGTACATCTACTAGTGCTACAGAAATAGGTAGTAGGGCTCCAGCTACCCACTAACATCAGATGAGAGTGGTTAAGTCTCCTGTTATTTAGCAGCCATACTGACCAATTCAACAACAATCCAAAACTGACCTGCCTTCACTGGCTGTTAAACCCCTCAGCAAGACTTAGCACATGACAACGATGACACAAAAGCACAAGATCAGCACGAGGATTGTAATGTGCCAGGTATCTTTGCTCCTATCAGGTATCTTGTCCTACACAGCCCTGGGCGTGTCTAAACTGGTCTGTATTAGTGCTGTAACTAGTGAAAATGTGAGATTATTCTCAGTGAAAGGCTCACAACTATTTAAAAATGTATGTGTTACCATTTTGCTATGTGATTTTTAGAAGATTTTTAGATGCCTTTGGACTGCCATAATTCTTAATTTTTTTACCATGTCCTGAAGCTTGACTAAGCAACGAATAAGAAGCAGCATGGTTAAAATCAATTAATGACCAGAACATAACCATGGTCAACAGCTTCCATTATTAGTGCTACATGGAATTAACTCATATCACACTACATTAGGTGGCCCCATAACTAGTGAAGCCTGAAGGTTTTCTGCTTCTCTGACATTTTAAGAGTCCACTTGAAGTAGTTCAAAGAAAAGCAACAAAAATGATGTGGGGTTTGGGCCAAAAGACACATGAGAAGACACTTGAGGAACTGAATACACATACCTTAGAGAAAAGGAGGGATAGGGGCAATATGATATAGATATCTGAAAATTATTAACAGGCAAGCAAATCTTTTCCAGAGAAAGGAAAGCGGTAGAACTAGAGGACATGAACTGAGGTTGCAGGGAAGTCAACTTAGAAGTAATGTCAGTTAGTACTTTTTCACGTAGAGCATGGTAGATGCCTGGAACCCTCTTACGAGACGTGATGGAGATGAAAATGTTAACAGAATTAAAAAAAATGCATGGGGTAAACAAAGGATTCCTACATGAATAGAGAATGGAATCAAAACAAAAAAAAAAACGTAGTGGTGCTTTGACAGCAACTCCAGTAACTGGGAAATAAGGCCAGCACTGGTCAGACTTGTATGGTCTGTGATCTTGATGGGCTGGAGTGGGCTTTGACAGCCCACTCCAATAGTTGGGGAGTATGCCACAAGTTCATCTTATTGGGCAGACTGGATGAACCATGCAGGTCTTTATCTGCCATTATCTATATGTTACTTGGGGGGTAATGACTTTGGTTAGGATCTCAAACAGCTGGCAGTCAAATGAATATTTATATTTTTGCAACATACAAGCATACAGTATTATTCAGGTCATGAAATGTTGGACTGGATGCTTTTAAGACGAAGCATAAAAGGCAACATGCCAAGACAAGTGCTGGTCTACTAAAAGGATCACTACTAAATAGGCAAGTTCTTAGGAGCCCCTTTTACAAAAGTATACCGCCATGAGTGAATGCCTTCAACAGGGCGGTAAATAAAGCCTAATTAATAATTATGTTAAGCAGTTAACACGAGAATGAAAGTTAACTGTTCACGCACTGGAATGACCGCGTGCACTGCATGCTGTGTTAGGGGAGAGAGTTACTGGGGAAAGTATCCACACTGTAATTAGGACACAGTGTGGTACAGCATGGGTACATTTAATGCCGCCTAAAGGAGGACACATTAAGCTCTAATTGAGAATAATCATAACAGGTGGTAAAGAACTTTTCTGTACAGGAACAGCAGAGGACATACTGGGCACACCCTCAGTTACCTACCACATAGCCTCTGACTTATAGTATATTAATCACCAAAAAAAAAAAAAAAATTAAGTGCAGTAAGTGAAAAAAAAAAAGTTATGATCTCTCTATATAAAAGGCAACCCCAACATTCTGAAGCCTCCACGGAAGTTGAGGCGCCCAAGATATCCGGTGTGCACTGGAGTGTCTGCACCGCCCTCGCGTCAAAACGTCATGATGTCGAGGGCGGAGCTATGACACTCCACGAGGGCCGAAACGGAAACTCCACAGCGAACAAGGCAAGTAGCTCGGAGGGAGGGGGCCCCTTGCTAGCGCCCGTTTCATTGCGCTCAGAACGGGCATTTTTTCCTAGTACTTTAATAAAAGAGCCCTTTAATGCTGTAATATTAGCTCAAAAGTTGTTCAAATAGGGCTTTTACATGTGCTACTAACCACACTGTTTATCTCAGTATGGTATACAGTGCTGAGTATGCCTTGTAGCGCTATAGAAATGATAAGTAGTATAGTAGTAGTAGTAGTAGTAGTAGTAGATACCACCGAAAAGAAATCCAAATACCGCCAACAACAGAAGACAAACAATATCCATTAAAAAAACACCTGAACTGAGTTTGCATGAGCTGGACTTTTGCAGCTTTGAAAGGACAAACATATCTGTTCTGGAATTATCTGGGTGACGCAAGTATGCTGGCACACGTAGCACTGGACTCACAGGGAGCAATAAATTAGGTTAGTCATGCATTATTACTAAATGCCACTTGACACTGCCATGGTAACCACTGCTACTGGCCTAAATCCTTGACAGGACACAGCTGACTAGCCATTTATCACATACACAGCTCACTTAGCTCTGTTCCTCCTTTCAATCTAGTCAATTATCCACCAAGCCTTGTAAAGTGACCAACCCACTCCAACATGAGATAACCAATGTTGTCAGTTTGTACACATGACCTCAGAGCCAGGACAATTACACTTAATGACCAAAAAAGAAATTGTGGTTAAAACTCTGGCTTTAAGGTGCACTGAAAATCCAGATTAATCCCTAAATTTTGGACATCATACAGACTCTTGTATATTTCTTCCTATACTAGGCCTGTAAGATGACCCTGCTAGCCCTCAGATTTCCTAGATTTTAGTTTCTCCCTGCAGCTGCATGTAAGCAGAGTGCAAACTTAGGAGGAACTCAGGTTATGCGGCCCATATATGGCAGATACACATGGATATAACCTTGATGGTAAACAGAGACTGAGGACCCTGCAAAGTCCAAGATGTTCCACCAGAAATATGTGTTCAGAGAATAGGACACCTCAGGTGTTTCATCTTACGTGTTTGCTACATGATTTTTGCACGCTGTGATCACGTTTTACTGATAAGGGATTAGCCAATGGCCACTAAGTGTGCATGTGAACACAGGCAGCAGAGGATGACAGAATAGAGGAAATTGCCATTTTTGTATACATATAAAAAATAACAGAATATAACCATATATGTGTCAAGTATAGGGTATGATACATACCTGTAGCAGTTGTTCTCCGAGGACAGCAGGCTGATTGTTCTCACGACTGGGTTGACGTCCGCGGCAGCCCCCACCAACCGGAAGAAGCTTCGCGGGACGGTCGGCACGCAGGCCACGCCCACCGCGCATGCGCGGCCGCCTTCCCGCCCGTGCGCGACCGCTCCCGCCAGTTGAATGACAAGCAATAAAATATGAAACACACAACTCCAAAGGGGAGGAGGGAGGGTAGGTGAGAACAATCAGCCTGCTGTCCTCGGAGAACAACTGCTACAGGTATGTATCATACCCTTTCTCCGAGGACAAGCAGGCTGCTTGTTCTCACGACTGGGGTATCCCTAGCTCTCAGGCTCACTCAAAACAATAACCCAGGTCAATTGAACCTCGCAACGGCGAGGGTACAACAGAAATTGACCTACGAAGAACAACTAACTGAGAGTGCAGCCTGACCAGAATAAATTCGGGTCCTGGAGGGTGGAGTTGGATTTACACCCCAAACAGATTCTGCAACACCGACTGCCCGAACCGACTGTCGCGTCGGGTATCCTGCTGGAGGCAGTAATGAGATGTGAATGTGTGGACAGATGACCACGTCGCAGCCTTGCAGATCTCTTCAATAGTGGCTGACTTCAAGTGGGCCACCGACGCTGCCATGGCTCTGACACTATGAGCCGTGACATGACCCTCAAGAGCCAGCCCAGCCTGGGCGTAAGTGAAGGAAATGCAATCTGCTAGCCAATTGGAGATGGTGCGTTTCCCGACAGCGACCCCTAGCCTGTTAGGGTCGAAAGAAATAAACAATTGGGCGGACTGTCTGTTGGGCTGCGTCCGCTCCAAGTAGAAGGCCAATGCTCTCTTGCAGTCCAATGTGTGCAACTGACGTTCAGCAGGGCGGGTATGCGGCCTGGGGAAGAATGTTGGCAAGACAATTGACTGGTTAAGATGGAACTCCGACACCACCTTCGGCAGGAACTTTGGGTGAGTGCGGAGCACTACTCTGTTGTGATGAAATTTAGTATATGGAGCATGAGCTACTAGGGCTTGAAGCTCACTGACCCTACGAGCTGAAGTAACTGCCACCAAGAAAATGACCTTCCAGGTCAAGTACTTCAGATGGCAGGTATTCAGTGGCTCAAAAGGAGGTTTCATCAGCTGGGTGAGGACGACGTTGAGATCCCATGACACAGTAGGAGGCTTGATAGGGGGCTTTGACAAAAGCAAGCCTCTCATGAATCGAACGACTAAAGGCTCTCCAGAGATGGCTTTACCTTCCACACGATAATGGTAAGCACTAATCGCACTAAGGTGATTCCTTACTGAGTTGGTCTTGAGGCCAGACTCTGATAAGTGCAGAAGGTATTCAAGCAGGTTCTGTGCAGGGCAAGAACGAGGTTCTAGGGCCTTGCTCTCACACCAAACGACAAACCTCCTCCACTTGAAAAAGTAACTCTTTTTAGTGGAATCCTTCCTAGAGGCAAGCAAGACCCGGGAGACACCCTCAGACAGACCCAACGCAGCGAAGTCTACGCCCTCAACATCCAGGCCGTGAGAGCCAGGGATTGAAGGTTGGGGTGCAGCAACGCTCCGTCGTTCTGCGAAATGAGAGTCGGAAAACACTCCAATCTCCACGGTTCTTCGGAGGACAACTCCAGAAGAAGAGGGAACCAGATCTGACGGGGCCAAAAGGGCGCTATCAGAATCATGGTGCCGCGGTCTTGCTTGAGCTTCAGTAAGGTCTTCCCCACCAAAGGTATGGGAGGATAAGCATACAGGAGGCCGGTCCCCCAATGAAGGAGAAAGGCATCTGACGCTAGCCTGCCGTGTGTCTGAAGTTTGGAACAGAACAGAGGCAGCTTGTGGTTGGTCTGAGAGGCGAAAAGATCCACCGAGGGGGTGCCCCACTCTCAGAAGATCTTGCGTACCACTCTGGAATGGAGCGACCACTCGTGCGGTTGCATGACTCTGCTCAGTCTGTCGGCCAGACTGTTGTTTACGCCTGCCAGGTACGTGGCTTGGAGAAGCATGCCGAACCGACACGCCCAACGCCACATACCGACGGCTTCCTGACACAGGGGGCGAGATCCGGTGCCCCCCTGCTTGTTGACGTAATACATTGCAACCTGATTGTCTGTCCGAATTTGGATAATTTGGCAGGACAGCCGATCTCTGAAAGCCTTCAGTGCGTTCCAGATCGCTCGGAGCTCCAGGAGGTTGATCTGCAGATCCTTTTCCTGGAGGGACCACAGACCCTGGGTGTGAAGCCCATCGACATGGGCTCCCCACCCCAGGCGAGATGCATCCGTCGTCAGCACTTTCGTGGGCTGCGGAATTTGGAAGGGACGTCCCAGGGTCAAATTGGTCCGTATGGTCCACCAGAGCAGTGAAGTGCGGCAACTGGTGGAGAGGCGGATGACATCCTCTAGATTCCCGGTGGCTTGGAACCACTGGGAAGCTAGGGTCCATTGAGCAGATCTCATGTGAAGACGAGCCATGGGAGTCACATGAACTGTGGAGGCCATATGACCCAGAAGTCTCAACATCTGCCGAGCTGTGATCTGCTGAGACGCTCTGGTCTGCGAAGCCAGGGCCAAGAGATTGGTGGCCCTCGCTTCGGGAAGGTAGGCCTAAGCCGTCTGGGAATTCAGCAGCGCTCCTATGAATTCCAGAGACTGAGTTGGCTGGAGATGGGACTTTGGGTAATTTATCACAAACCCCAGCAGCTCCAGAAGTTGAATAGTGCACTGCATGGACCGGAGGGCTCCGGCCTCCGAGGTGTTCTTGACCAGCCAATCGTCGAGATATGGGAACACGTGCACTCCCAGCTTGCGTAGGTAGGCCGCTACCACCACGAGGCACTTTGTAAACACTCGTGGGGCAGAGGCGAGCCCAAAGGGCAGCACACAATACTGAAAGTGCCGTGCGCCCAGGCGGAATCTGAGATACTGTCTGTGAGCTGGCAGTATCGGGATGTGAGTGTATGCGTCCTTTAAATCCAGGGAACATAGCCAATCGTTTTTCTGAATCATTGGCAGAAGGGTGCCCAAGGAAAGCATCCTGAACTTTTCTTTGACCAGGAATTTGTTCAGGCCTCTCAGGTCTAGGATGGGACGCATCCCCCCTGTTTTCTTTTCCACAAGGAAGTACCTGGAATAGAATCCCTGCCCTTCCTGCCCGGGTGGTACGGGCTCGACCGCATTGGCGCTGAGAAGGGCGGAGAGTTCCTCTGCAAGTACCTGCTTGTGATGGGAGCTGAAAGACTGAGCTCCCGGAGGACAATTTGGAGGCAGGGAGGCCAAATTCAGGGCGTATCCGTACCGCACTATTTGGAGAACCCACTGGTCGGAGGTTATGAGAGGCCACCTTTGGTGAAAGAATTTTAACCTCCCTCCGACCGGCAGGTCGTCCGGTACGGACACTTGTAGGGCGGCTATGTTCCCATGGATCCAGTCAAAAGCCCGTCCCCGGCTTTTGCTGTGGAGGCGCAGGGGGCTGCTTAGGCGCACGCTGTTGACGGGAACGAGCGCGCTGGGGCTGTCCCTGTGCCTGACGAGGCCTTCGGGCCGGCTGGTTGTACCTACGCTTCGCAAAAGAATAGGGTGCAGCCTGCCGAGCCCGGGAAAAACGCCCGCCCGCGGGGGCGGGTGCTGAAGGCGCCCGGTGGGAGAGCTTGTCGAGAGCGGTTTCCCGCTGATGCAGTTGGTCAACCATCTGCTCGACTTTCTCGCCAAAAATATTATCCCCCCGGCAAGGACGTCAGCCAGTCTCTGCTGGGTGCGGTTGTCCAGGTCAGAGGCACGCAGCCATTGAGAGCCTGCGCATCACTATACCTTGGGCCGCAGCACGAGATGCCACGTCACAGGTGTCAAAAATCCCCCTGGACAGGAACTTTCTGCACGCCTTCAGCTGCCTGACCACCTCCTGATAAGGCCTGGACTGCTCCGGCGGGAGCTTATCGACCAGGTCCGCCAGCTGTTGCACATTGGTCCGCATGTGGATGCTCATATAGAGCAGGTAAGATTGGATGCGGGTCACGAGCATGGAGGATTGGTAGGCCTTCCTCCCAAATGAGTCCAGAGTGCGAGACTCCCGCCCCGGGGGCGCCGAGGCGGTATCCCTCGAACTCCGTGCCCTCTTGAGAGCAGAATCCACGACCGCTGAGTCATGGGGCAACTGGGGCCGCATGAGCTCTGGGTCAGAGTGGATCCTGTACTGGGACTCTGCTTTCTTGGGAATGGTGGGGTTAGTTAGTGGTCGCACCCAGTTCCGAAGCAGCGTCTCCTTCAGGACATTGTGCAGCGGTACCGTGGAGGACTCTCTAGGTGGTGATGGATAGTCGAGGACCTCGAGCATCTCGGCCCTCGGCTCTTCCACAGAGACCACGGGAAAGGGAATGCTTATAGACATATCCCGCACAAAGGAGGCAAAGGAGAGACTCTCAGGAGGTGAGAGCTTCCTCTCCGGTGACGGCGTGGGGTCCGAGGGAAGGCCCGTAGACTCCTCTGAGGAGAAATATCTCGGGTCCTCCTCTTCCCCCCACGAGTCCTCATCCTCGGTATCGGACATTAGCTCATGTAGCTGAGTCCGGTACCGGGCCCGGCTCGACGTCGAGGCACCAAGGTCTCGGTGTCGTCGAGCGGTGGACTCCCGCGCCGGCGGGGACGGAGCTCCCTCCATCGACGTCGACTCCACCTGCGTGGCGGTCGAGACCGGCACCGCAAGCGGCGGCGGTGTCGACAGCCCCGGCGCCGGGCTAGAGCTCGCCGGGGGCGCAAGCACCCCTGACGCCGGCACAGCCTGGCGCATCAGCCCTTCCAGGATCCCCGGAAGGATGGCTCTGAGGCACTCGTCCAGGCCCGCTGCCGGGAAAGGCGGTGGGGCCGGTAAGGGTGTCGGTGCCAGAAGCTGCTGGGGGCCAGGAGACGGCACCGAGGTGCCGGAACCCCGACGCGTCGGTACCTCCACCACCGACGGAGATCTCTCCTCTCTGCGATGACGCTTCGGCGTCGACTCCTCTTCAGGGTGCACCGAGGGCTCCCGGTGACGGCGCTTCTTATCTTTTTTCCGGTGCACGTCACCGGCGCCGGAGGGCATGGAGGAGGAGGAGGTCGAACCCCCTCGGTCTCGAGGTACCGGGTCCGACAGGGTTCGGTCCCGTGGCTCACGAGTTGAGGGAGTGACCGGGGCCGACTGCCCACGCGGCCTCTCAACCCCACTCTCACCGGCGGACCGGCGGGCCAACGGGACCTGTTCTCCTGGGGTCGCTGCCATCGGTGCCGATGTCTCGGGCATCGATACCGGTACCGAAGAACCGGCCTTCGATACCGATGCCGTCGAGGTCGACGTCGAGGGGCCGGCGCAAGTTCCAAAAAGACGGTCCCGCAGAACTTGCCTCGCAACCTGAGTCCGTTTCCGGAGACCGAGACACAAAGCGCACGACTTGAGATTGTGCTCCGGCCCGAGGCACTGGAGGCACCAAGCGTGGGTGTCGGTCTGCGAGATCGGCCGGCCGCAGCGACCACACTTCTTAAATCCACTCGGGACCTTCGAGGACATCGACGGAAAAATCGCGTCGGCGAAGTCAAAGTCGGCAATGGTGGCTAAAATCACACCACGAAAAAATCAACCGACCGAGCGGCCACTAGGCCGCAACGTGGCGTCCCCGCTAGAAAGCGAGGGAAAAAAGGGGAGCGCGTGCTCCACACGCGCAAAAAATTTCTTTTTTTTTTTTTTTTTTTCTTTAAAACAATACAAAAACAGAGGGAACCGAACGGTCCAAGCGACGATCCGCGTAAACGCGGTCGAAAATCCGGCGGCTGAACAGAGAGAGAGGCAAACGCACCACTCTCTCAGTCGCGGAAAAAAAGTAACTGGCGGGAGCGGTCGCGCACGGGCGGGAAGGCGGCCGCGCATGCGCGGTGGGCGTGGCCTGCGTGCCGACCGTCCCGCGAAGCTTCTTCCGGTTGGTGGGGGCTGCCGCGGACGTCAACCCAGTCGTGAGAACAAGCAGCCTGCTTGTCCTCGGAGAAACATATATGATCACGTTAGTTTAGGAGAAATCACATGATTTAGGAGAAACGAAACTTATAACAGTATATAAATGAAAACTGAGAAAGTTTTGCTGAGCAGATTTTGTTATTCAGTCTTTGTGTCTGGCTATTCGGTGTGACAACCTGCTCCAGACAGAACAATTATTTTGTATTGGCTTAGTGAAATACCAATAAAGATTTTTACTGGTTGTGGCTGCACCAAACCTAAGTCTGATTGTCTCTCTTATTCCAGCCACTAGGGCTGAAGTGTTTTCCTCTCCCCAGGGGCAAGGGAAGGGACTACACACTCTACATCTCGATAGACAACTCTAAAATTTGTCCATTAAAAACTGCCCATGTTTAGACCTCAGCATCATGCACAAAAAATAAAAAGCATTTATATTTGCAAACTAAGAAGCAACCCGGAAATAATAATTTAAATGGGTGCTCTCCACACTGCATGCCCAGCCTAAGCAATTAGACTGCAGGATTTCCAACAGCAGCTACAATTATTTCCAAAATGGGAAAAAAGATAATTTTTGGTGAGATTTTAGCTGAGCACTGAGGAAGCTCCTGCAGTATGTGCATGAAAATTCAAGCAGACCTCCTTGGCATATACAGGTGGGGGTAATTATCAAAAGGTCGTGAAAATGGGATGATGCACTAAGCACACAACTGGTGTTATAGAATACTGGCGTAGGTCTGCTTTTATGCACCTAATTTTAGGCATAAGCATTTATGCCAGCTCCATAGGCGCCCGGTATAAAAGGCTTGGGTAGGCTATGCCTCCCCAGCCACAGCAGGATGGATCAGCTGTTTCTATAGAAATGCTAAATAGTAGTAGTAGCAGTTCTCCTGCGAGTCCCGCTGCTCTGGGGATTTAAATAGCAGCAGCTGCAGTGAAAGTTGTCTCTAGCCTTGTATATAACCAGTTGTAATTTGATTACCTTACTGCTGGGAGAGCAGAGCAGGTGGGGTTGACTGGAGGTGTCCTGGGTTACCAGGGAGATACTTAACTAGGATGAATTCCTGCACATGAGCACTTCATACCAAAGAGACTTGCACTGACCCCTGAAATTTTAAGTGCTAAAAATAAGTTTTAAAAGTATTTGCATTAAATCTAATTGCAGAATTCAGGTGCTAGGAAGTGGGATTGGTATGCCATGTACTCAAATTTGCTCAAGCCATATGCAAATTAGTCCGTTTTTGGGAGGTTCTCATTTGCATATTTATGGGTAAAAATTGTTGGAAATGTTTACAGCCTTAATGTTAGGGCTTGGTTCTGATCAAAAATGTGAAGTTTGATCCAAAAATGAAGGGTTTAGCTAATGTTTTTGACTAAAAATTCCCATTAGAGTGTCTGTATGTTAATCTGCATTCAAATAGAGCTCTCTGACTGGATGAGCAGCTCCTGTTAGAAAATCTGCCCGGGAACAGAGAGGAGAGGAAAGAATCAATGGGTGGGTGGGTATGGATGGCTGGAGGGGGAAGGGCAGGGGAGAGGAGAGAATCAATGGGTGGGTATGGATGGCTGGAGGGGGGGCAGGGGAGTGAGGACAAGAAATGAAGAAGAAAGGCAGAAAGTAAAGAAATAAATGGAAAGGAAGCCTTGGAAACGGAGTTAAGAGGACAGATAGCAGCAGAATCAGATACTGGGCCAGCATGATCAGAAAAACAAAGTCACCAGACAACAAAGGTAGACCTGCTCCAAATATGTAAATGTGTGCATTTTATTTTCATTATAGTGTTTGGAATATGTCCACTTTGAGAATCAGGTGCTTACTTATGTATGGCATTTTATCCCACATTAAACATGAATTAGGATGTTTTGTGGCTCTACATGAGAATTGTGATATTATGATCCTTGTTTCATATTGTTGACGGTCTGCATTTTCCGTATGGGTGGTATATTGGTGTATTAGGTTCTGCCCAGTGTAATATTTATGGTACAGTAAGGTTCTGAGTGTGTTTTTGCACAAAGTTGTGCATAGTGTTTTGGAGGGGGGAAGAGAGAGTGACAGGTGCTGAGATGGAGGGGTTGGGGAGATTGAGAAAGACACTGGATCCATGGAGGGGGAGAGAGAGATGCAGTACCATGGGGATGAGGAAGGGAAGGGAGAGAGGAGAGATGCTGGTCCTGGGTGGGGGTGCAGGAGGAACAGGAAGAAGCTGGAAAGGGGGGGGGGGAGAGTATGCCAGATGCTGGGATGAAGGAGGGTTGGGGAGATTGGGAAAGATGCTGGATCCCATGGAGGAGGGAGATAGATGAAGTACCATGGGGAAGGGGAGGCGGGAGATAATAAGGACAGATGCCCTGGGTGGGGGTGCAGGAGGAAGAGGAATAAGCTGGAAAGGGAGAGGAATGAGAACACAGAGGAGAAATGCTGGATAGGACAGATAGGGACACAGAGGGAATATGAGCGGACATCGAGAGAGAAGAACACCCAAATACAAAGGAGATACTGGAAAGCAGAAGATGGATGGGGTAGGAGATGTGGGTGGAAAGGAATGGAGCAGAAGATGGATGAGGCTAGAGGATGTGGGTGGAAAGGAATGGAGCAGAAGATGGATGAGGCTAGAGGAACAGAGCAGAAGATGGATGGGAATAGGGGGGTTGAGTGGAAGGGAATGGAGTAAGAGATAGATGGGGCTAGTTGATGAGAGTGGAAGGGAATGGAGAAGAAGATGGATGAGGCTAGAGGAACAGAGTAGAAGATGGATGAAACTAGGGCGTGTGGATGGGGAGAAAGGAACAGAGTAGAAGATGGATAATACTAGGGGGTGTGGTTGGGGGAAGAGGATCAGAATAGAAGATGGATAGAGCTAAGGGGTGTGGATGGGATGAGGGGAATGGAGTAGAAGATAGATGGGGCTAAGCGATGTATTGGAGGAAGGAGATGGGTCTGAAGGGGTTGAGAGAGGGTGGAAATGGGGTTAACAAGATTGTGAAAGAGGCAATAGGACATGGGGTATAGGATAAGAAATAGAAGAATGGCCTTGGAGGCAAGGGAAGGAAGACACAGAGATGGAGCTGGAATTGATAGGGTGATCATTGAGATGCAGTGAAGGGTAGATGAGGGCTAAGAGAGTGAGTACAGAGGATGGGAATGGGGGACTAAGGTAGTGGGTAAAAGATGGGGGGCAGGAGACTGAGGAAGGACAGCGACAGAGGGGGCAATGGGAATTCTGGAGAGGAAATTGAAGGGAGATGGGAAAACTCAGTAGGTAGATGAGAAGTGAAATGAAGGCTAAGGTCTAGAGGATGAGAGAAAGGGAGATAATAAACACAGAGAAAAGTGAGGAAAAAATATAAAACAAAAGATCTCAGGAATGACGTAAAGCCTTTTTGGCTTTTAGAGAGGAGATTAGGGCAATTGGAGCCTCATTTATACTGGCTTATCCCTATAAATGTTGCGTGAAATATCAGGGCAACTAATATGCTTTTTTTGACCCAAGTCATTTGCGATCATTTATAGAAGCTAAGAAAATTATTAAATAGACTGCATATTAATGACGGTGTTTAATATTGTCAGGCTAAGGTCAGGCCATTTGCTATGATTTTTGTTC
The DNA here is from genome assembly GCF_901765095.1 of Microcaecilia unicolor. Classification (NCBI taxonomy): domain Eukaryota; kingdom Metazoa; phylum Chordata; class Amphibia; order Gymnophiona; family Siphonopidae; genus Microcaecilia; species Microcaecilia unicolor. The sequence continues at coordinate 397,558,607 of NC_044032.1, read as the reverse complement.
ATGTTTCCTTAATATACTCCTATTATGAGTTCTTCGCCTCCCGCTTTATATTGTGGTCTAAGAAGGCATAAGAAAGCTTTATTGTTTTTCTTTTTCTTTGTTAAAAGTAATATGCAAATGTATTATTTGCCAGTTTTCTGTTTTATAAGTGTAACTTGTAAATGAAAAATTTAAATAATAAATTTAAAAAAAAACAAAAAACAAAAAAGCAATGCCAGACAGATGTAGAGAAGGAAAAGAAGACCAGAAAAGAGAGAAGAAATGGAAAAGCCAACATGGAAAAGAATTTAGGAGAAGACTGATACAAGGGAAGTGGAAGAGACTGAGACCAGCCCAATCAGAAAAATAAAGTGCTCAGACAACAAAAGTAGAAAAGAAAAAAAAATGTAATACTATTTTTTGAGATGTGCCTGCTTTATGAAATGGAGGCAGAATAAAAAAAAAAAAAAGCACCAAGGGCCATCAAGTACGGGATAGTCAAGAGTCCTTTATTGATGAACCCGACGTGGGCTGTGTTTCAGCATGAAATGCCTGCATCAGGGATCAAAAAAATTGGTCAGGGACCTTGAAAAATTCCAAAATATAGCATCACAGCAATTGGTACTGTTTTGTGGCAGTACGCCTTTGATTCCTCTGAAGTCACTTGTCAAAAAGTTCTGGTTCTCAATTGTGTTTGCTGTTATACTATATTTTGGAACTTTTCAAGAGCACTGACCAATTTGTTTGACCTCCGATGCAGGCATTTCATGCAAAAACATAACTCACGTTGGGTTCATCAATAAAGACAGTGAATGATACATACCTGTAGCAGGTGTTCTCCGAGCACAGCAGGCTGATTGTTCTCACGACTGGGCGACGTCCGCGGCAGCCCCCACCAACCGGAAAAAAGCTTCGCGGGACGGTCGGCACGCAGGGCACGCCCACCGCGCATGCGCGGCCGTCTTCCCGCCCGTGCGCGACCGCTCCCGCCAGTTGAATGACTAGCAAAAGATGAAACACACAACTCCAAAGGGGAGGAGGGAGGGTAGGTGAGAACAATCAGCCTGCTGTCCTCGGAGAACACCTGCTACAGGTATGTATCATTCACTTTCTCCGAGGACAAGCAGGCTGCTTGTTCTCACGACTGGGGTATCCCTAGCTCTCAGGCTCACTCAAAACAAGAACCCAGGTCAATTGAACCTCGCAACGGCGAGGGTACAACAGAAATTGACCTACGAAGATCAACTAACTGAGAGTGCAGCCTGACCAGAATAAATTCGGGTCCTGGAGGGTGGAGTTGGATTTACACCCCAAACAGATTCTGCAGCACCGACTGCCCGAACCGACTGTCGCGTCGGGTATCCTGCTGGAGGCAGTAATGAGATATGAATGTGTGGACAGATGACCACGTCGCAGCCTTGCAGATCTCTTCAATAGTGGCTGACTGCAAGTGGGCCACCGACGCTGCCATGGCTGTGACACTATGAGCCGTGACATGACCCTCAAGAGTCAGCCCAGCCTGGGCGTAAGTGAAGGAAATGCAATCTGCTAGCCAATTGGAGATGGTGCGTTTCCCGACAGCGACCCCTAGCCTGTTAGGGTCGAAAGAAATAAACAATTGGGCGGACTGTCTGTTGGGCTGTGTCCGCTCCAAGTAGAAGGCCAATGCTCTCTTGCAGTCCAATGTGTGCAACTGACGTTCAGCAGGGCGGGTATGCGGCCTGGGAAAGAATGTTGGCAAGACAATTGACTGGTTAAGATGGAACTCCGACACCACCTTCGGCAGGAACTTTGGGTGGGTACGGAGCACTACTCTGTTGTGATGAAATTTGGTATATGGAGCATGAGCTACTAGGGCTTGAAGCTCACTGACCCTACGAGCGGAAGTAACTGCCACCAAGAAAATGACCTTCCAGGTCAAGTACTTCAGATGGCAGGTATTCAGTGGCTCAAAAGGAGGTTTCATCAGCTGGGTGAGGACGACGTTGAGATCCCATGACACAGTAGGAGGCTTGATAGGGGGCTTTGACAAAAGCAAGCCTCTCATGAATCGAACGACTAAAGGCTCTCCAGAGATGGCTTTACCTTCCACACGATAATGGTAAGCACTAATCGCACTAAGGTGATTCCTTACTGAGTTGGTCTTGAGGCCAGACTCTGATAAGTGCAGAAGGTATTCAAGCAGGTTCTGTGCAGGGCAAGAACGAGGTTCTAGGGCCTTGCTCTCACACCACACGACAAACCTCCTCCACTTGAAAAAGTAACTCTTTTTAGTGGAATCCTTCCTAGAGGCAAGCAAGACCTGGGAGACACCCTCAGACAGACCCAACGCAGTGAAGTCTACGCCCTCAACATCCAGGCCGTGAGAGCCAGGGACTGAAGGTTGGGGTGCAGCAACGCTCCGTCGTTCTGCGAGATGAGAGTCGGAAAACATTCCAATCTCCACGGTTCCCCGGAGGACAACTCCAGAAGAAGAGGGAACCAGATCTGATGGGGCCAAAAGGGCGCTATCAGAATCATGGTGCCGCGGTCTTGCTTGAGCTTCAGTAAGGTCTTCCCCACCAAAGGTATGGGAGGATAAGCATACAGGAGGCCGGTCCCCCAATGGAGGAGAAAAGCGTCCGACGCTAGCCTGCCGTGTGCCTGAAGTCTGGAACAGAACAGAGGCAGCTTGTGGTTGGTCTGAGAGGCGAAAAGGTCCACCGAGGGGGTGCCCCACTCTCGGAAGATCTTGCGTACCACTCTGGCGTGGAGCGACCACTCGTGCGGTTGCATGACTCTGCTCAGTCTGTCGGCCAGACTGTTGTTTACGCCTGCCAGGTACGTGGCTTGGAGGAGCATGCCGAACCGACACGCCCAACGCCACATCCCGACGGCCTCCTGACACAGGGGGCGAGATCCGGTGCCCCCCTGCTTGTTGACGTAATACATTGCAACCTGTCTGTCCGAATTTGGATAATTTGGCAGGACAGCCGATCTCTGAAAGCCTTCAGTGCGTTCCAGATCGCTCGGAGCTCCAGGAGGTTGATCTGCAGATCCTTTTCCTGGAGGGACCACAGACCCTGGGTGTGAAGCCCATCGACATGAGCTCCCCACCCCAGGCGAGATGCATCCGTCGTCAACACTTTCGTGGGCTGTGGAATTTGAAATGGACGTCCCAGTGTCAAATTGGTCCGGATGGTCCACCAGAGCAGTGAAGTGCGGCAACTGGTGGAGAGGCGGATGACATCTTCTAGATTCCCGGTGGCTTGGAACCACTGGGAAGCTAGGGTCCATTGAGCAGATCTCATGTGAAGACGAGCCATGGGAGTCACATGAACTGTGGAGGCCATATGACCCAGAAGTCTCAACATCTGCCGAGCTGTGATCTGCTGAGACGCTCTGGTCTGCGAAGCCAGGGCCAGGAGATTGGTGGCCCTCGCTTCGGGAAGGTAGGCCTGAGCCGTCTGGGCATTCAGCAGAGCTCCTATGAATTCCAGAGACTGGGTTGGCTGGAGATGGGACTTTGGGTAATTTATCACAAACCCCAGCAGCTCCAGAAGCTGAATAGTGCACTGCATGGACCGGAGGGCTCCTGCCTCCGAGGTGTTCTTGACCAGCCAATCGTCGAGATATGGGAACACGTGCACTCCCAGCTTGCGTAGGTAGGCCGCTACCACCACGAGGCACTTGGTGAACACTCGTGGGGCAGAGGCGAGCCCAAAGGGCAGCACACAATACTGAAAGTGCCGTGCGCCCAGGCGGAATCTGAGATACTGTCTGTGAGCTGGCAGTATCGGTATGTGAGTATATGCGTCCTTTAAATCCAGGGAACATAGCCAATCGTTTTTCTGAATCATTGGCAGAAGGGTGCCCAAGGAAAGCATCCTGAACTTTTCTTTGACCAGGAATTTGTTCAGGCCTCTCAGGTCTAGGATGGGATGCATCCCCCCTGTTTTCTTTTCCACAAGGAAGTACCTGGAATAGAATCCCTGCCCTTCCTGCCCGGGTGGTACGGGCTCGACCGCATTGGCGCTGAGAAGGGCGGAGAGTTCCTCTGCAAGTACCTGCTTGTGATGGGAGCTGAAAGACTGAGCTCCCGGAGGACAATTTGGAGGCAGGGAGGCCAAATTCAGGACGTATCCGCACCGCACTATTTGGAGAACCCACTGGTCGGAGGTTATGAGAGGCCACCTTTGGTGAAAAAATTTTAACCTCCCTCCGACCGGCAGATCGTCCGGTACGGACACTTGTAGGGCGGCTATGTTCCCGTGGATCCAGTCAAAAGCCCGTCCCCGGCTTTTGCTGTGGAGGCGCAGGGGGCTGCTTAGGCGCACGCTGTTGACGAGAACGAGCGCGCTGGGGCTGTCCCTGTGCCTGACGAGGCCTTCGGGCCGGCTGGTTGTACCTACGCTTCGCAAAAGAATAGGGTGCAGCCTGCCGGGCCCGGGAAAAACGTCAACCTGTGGAGGTGGATGCTGAAGGCGCCCGGTGGGAGAGCTTGTCGAGAGCGGTTTCCCGCTGATGCAGTTGGTCCACCATCTGCTCGACCTTCTCACAAAAAATGTTATCCCCCCGGCAAGGGACGTCGGCCAGTCTCTGCTGGGTGCGGTTGTCCAGGTCAGAGGCACGCAGCCATGAGAGCCTGCGCATCACTATACCTTGGGCCGCAGCACGAGATGCCACGTCACAGGTGTCATAGATACCCCTGGACAGGAACTTTCTGCACGCCTTCAGCTGCCTGACCACCTCCTGATAAGGCCTGGACTGCTCCGGCGGGAGCTTCTCGACCAGGTCCGCCAGTTGCTGCACATAGGTCCGCATGTGAATGCTCATATAGAGCAGGTATGATTGGATGCGGGTCACGAGCATGGAGGATTGGTAGGCCTTCCTCCCAAACGAGTCCAGAGTGTGAGACTCCCGCCCCGGGGGCGCCGAGGCGGTATCCCTCGAACTCCGTGCCCTCTTGAGAGCAGAATCCACGACCGCTGAGTCATGGGGCAATTGTGGCCGCATTAGCTCTGGGTCGGAGTGGATCCTGTACTGGGACTCTGCTTTCTTGGGAATGGTGGGGTTAGTTAATGGTCGCACCCAGTTCCGAAGCAGCGTCTCCTTAAGGACATTGTGCAGCGGCACCGTGGAGGACTCTCTAGGTGGTGATGGATAGTCGAGGACCTCGAGCATCTCGGCCCTCGGCTCTTCCACAGAGACCACGGGGAAGGGAATGCTAATAGACATATCCCGCACAAAGGAGGCAAAGGAGAGACTCTCAGGAGGTGAGAGTTTCCTCTCCGGTGAAGGCGTGGGGTCCGAGGGAAGGCCCGTAGACTCCTCTGAGGAGAAATATCTAGGGTCCTCCTCTTCCCCCCACGAGTCCTCATCCTCGGTGTCGGACATAAGCTCATGTAGCTGAGTCCTGCACCGGGCCCGGCTCGACGTCGAGGCACCAAGGTCTCGGTGTCGTCGAGCGGTGGACTCCTGCGCCGGCGGGGACGGAGCTCCCTCCATCGACGTCGACGGGGACTCCACCTGCGTGGCGGTCGAGACCGGCACCGCAAGCGGCGGCGGTGTCGACGGCCCCGGCGCCGGGCTAGAGCTCGCCGGCGCCACAGTCATCGGCGCCGAGGGCGCAAGCACCCCCGGCGCCGGCACAGCCTGGCGCATCAGCCCTTCCAGGATCCCCGGAAGGATGGCTCTGAGGCACTCGTCCAGGCCCGCTGCCGGGAAAGGCGGTGGGGCCGGTAGGGGTGTCGGCGCCAGAAGCTGCTGGGGGCCAGGAGACGGCACCGAGGTGCCGGAACCCCGACGCGTCGGTACCTCCACAACCGACGGAGACCTCTCCTCTCGACGATGACGCTTCGGCGTCGACTCCTCTCCGATATCCGGATGCACCGAGGGCGACCGGTGACGACGCTTCTTATCTTTCTTACGATGCCCGTCACCGGCGCCGGAAGGCATGGAGGAGGAGGAGGTCGATCCCCCTCGGTCTCGAGGTACCGGGTCAGACAGGGTTCGGTCCCGTGGCCCACGAGTTGAGGGAGTGACCGGGGCCGACTGCCCACGCGGCCTCTCACCCCCACTCTCACCGGAGGACCGGCTGGCCGACGGGACCTGTTCTCCTGGGGTCGCTGCCATCGGTGCCGATGTCTCGGGCATCGATACCGGTACCGAAGGGCCGGGCGTCGATACCGATGCCTTCGAGGTCGACGTCGAGGGGCCGGCGCAAGTTCCAAAAAGACGGTCCCGCAGAACTTGCCTCGCAACCTGAGTCCGTTTCCGGAGACCGAGACACAGAGAACACGACTTGATATTGTGCTCCGGCCCGAGGCACTGGAGGCACCAAGCGTGGGTGTCGGTCTGCGAGATCGGCCGGCCGCAGCGACCACACTTTTTAAATCCACTCGGGACCTTCGAGGACATCGACGGAAAAATCGCGTCGGCGAAGTCAAAGTCGTCAATGGTGGCTGAAATCACACCACGAAAAAGGAAAACGACCGTGCGGCCACTAGGCCGCAACGTAGCGTCCCCGCTGGAAGCGAGGGAAAAAGGGAGCGCGTGCTCCACACGCGCAGGGTTTCTTTTTTTTTTTTTTTTTTTTTTAAAAAGAAACCGGACGGTAACTAGACCGAAATAAACAAAGAAAAAAGCACGATCGGCGTAAACGCGATCGAAAATCCGGCGGCTGAATCAGAGAGAGCGGCGGGGCACGACTCTCTCCAGACGCGGAAAAAAAGGAACTGGCGGGAGCGGCCGCGCACGGGCGGGAAGACGGCCGCGCATGCGCGGTGGGCGTGCCCTGCGTGCCGACCGTCCCGCGAAGCTTTTTTCCGGTTGGTGGGGGCTGCCGCGGACGTCGCCCAGTCGTGAGAACAAGCAGCCTGCTTGTCCTCGGAGAACTCTTGACTATCCCATGCTCGACAGCCCTTGGTGCTTTTTTGATTCTGTGTTCATGAGGTGTACTTTGATCCTCTTTTGCTACTGCTTTGTGAAATGTACATTTTTTTCTATTTTTGTGTTTTGCAGAGTACAGAAGAAATTTACATTTCTTTTTCTCTGTTTTTCTTATAACAGTATTTGCACTGCTTATAGAGTTTGACTTTCTTGGAGGGTCTCCATTCCAGTTTTTATTTGCATGTTTTTTGTGGTTCCCTATTCTGTATTACCTGAGGATCTGTACTCATGTGCAACTGAGGTGAAGGATTCTGCTCGCACGTAATATGTTGGAATATGTAACAGTACAATTTGTTCCAGTTTCCCAGTAGCAGGTATATTGGTGCTCTAGGGCCCAGTGTAATATTTATTGCACTCTCTTTTCATTGGTGGGTTAGGGCTGATATGGTGTGTTAAGTTTTCTGTATAGGTTTTGTGTCTTTTTGCAGGGTTTTGTGTTCTCATAATGTGTCAAGCTCCAACCAATAATTGGCAGTAATTGGAGTTAATTAGTGCTAATCAGCAATAGTTTGTAGTTACATGCATTATTGCCCTTAGCCAGTATCCTTCAACCTTTGCACCTTTAGCACACAACTGCTAGGGAGGGTATGGATGTAGGAGGGGCATGGGCAGGACTTATGCACTAAGGTTATAGAATACTGTCAGTTAACTGACAGCAGTTAGAAGTGAGCATTTACTCTAGCCTTTAACATGGCCTAAGCGTACGTGATTAAAGTTAGACACTAAAATGCAGACTTAGAAGTATAATTGCTGATACAGTATTTGAACTTAGCGCCCAGCATTTTAGCGCCTTAGGTGACCTTTTGAAAATTACCCCCACTGCATGTATGTCTATATATCTACATAAGGAGTTCTCAACTCAGTACTCAGACACACCCAGCCAGTCAGGTTTTGCATTCATATTCTTAGTTGTAAGCAAATGCACATTCATTGTGGGCACCCTGAAAACCTGACAGGCTAGGTGTGACCTGGGATGAGAACCACTGATCCTGGTTCAGAACCTATCAGGTAGGTAACAGACCATGCTGTTCAGCAGCACCTCATCGCCACCATGGGTGCTGACCTGCAAGATACCACAAGGCATACTGTTGCCTATTCTTTTTAGCATCTACCTCAAGCTACTAGCTGAGTTGATTCGGTCAATGGATACTCGGTTCTACATCTACACAGATGACGTGCAGCTACTCATACCCATTGAACAAGACTTACCTACAGCCCTGAATAAGCCCTGTTTAACTGCAAGTCAAGAATGTTGCTTTTAGCCCAAACTCCCTGAACCCAAGTAAAGCAGTTCCTGTGGGTCCCTAACACAAGTGGGCACATACCTGACATCAAAATCATTTTGAGAAGATATCAACTCCCACTTTTATCTCAAGTCAGGAACTTTGGGATATAGCTCTCCTTCCTTATACCACCTGCTCTGTACCTCTACCTTCCCCCTACCCTGTTACACTTTATGTCACGGCCCTCACCTCTGAGCCAGCAGGGCCTCTGGCGCCACGGAGGCGCGCCGCCGTCTTGACTGCATTGGCCCGCCGCTGCGGTGGTCGGTACCCCACTGTTCGTCATCCAGGGCCGGGAACCGCCTCGCTCCACCTTGTGGCACCAGCACGTCGGGGTTGCTCCGCCCCTCGGGGTTTGTGGATCCACCTCTCTGCTCCGCAGCTATTGGCCTTCCCCGTGGGCAGACTCCTACGCTCCTCCCTCCACCATCGGCCCACCTATGGCAGCGACTTTTTCCCAGCTGACTTCTCTCAGCTGTGATGATCAGCTCTATTTCTGGAACACTGTCGCCCTGCTTCGTTGCTTCGGCTTCTGCTTTGGTAGGTCTACTTTGCACTTTGGTGTGTTTCTCTTAGACTCTTGTTACTATCAACCTTGTTGCTGAACTCTGCCTGAACACCGGATTACTCTCTTTGCTTGCTACCTGACCTCTGCCTGAACACCGGATTACTCTCTTTGCCTGCTGCCTGACCTGACCTCTGCCTGGACACCGGATTACTCTCTTTGCTTGCTGCCTGACCTTTGCCTGGACACCGGATTACTCTCCGTGCCTACTGCCTGACTTGAACTCTGCCTGAACACCGGATTACTCTCTGTGCCTGCTGCCTGACCTGACTAGTGCCAGAATCCGGATTACTCTTTGCCTGTTGCCTGACCTGACTAGTGCCGGAATCCGGAGTTCTCTCTGCCCGCTACCTGACTCCTACCTGAACCCGAATTACTCTCTTCCTGCTGCCTGCCTCCGACCACTGCTTGTGTCCCGATTCCTCTCTGCCTGCTGCCTGCAGCCATCTCATCCCCGCCTGCATCCAGAAGTCCTGTTGGCTGCCTGCACCTGGGGGCTCAACCCTCGGGGAACGGCGGCCATCACAGGTGAAGCTTTGGGGTTGCTCAGCTGCCCAGCAGAGCGCAGGTTCGAGTCTTTGCCTCTGTGCTCCGTCTGGGCACAAGGACTCACGAATGCGACACTTTATATGACTTCTTTTAGTTATGCTTGCTTGATCTGAATTGTGTGCTTTTAATCCTTTCTATCAAAGTTTTTTTGTCATTCTTTACTGACTTTTGATACTTTGCAATTTAGTTAGCTTAGATCTGCTTGTTAGCCCGGGATATAGAAAGTGCTAATAAATGATAAACACTTACATTGATCCCCCAAATCCAAGTAATCTTCAAGAGCTGCTTCTAGCATCTGCGATTAACTACACAGCCTCTTTTCATACATCGTGAAGGCAAGACTTGTCACAGTGATCCATGCCATGATTGCTGTAATGAACTCTATAATCGACTTGACTACAAAGTGTTTGCATCAGCTCTGATTCAGAATGCTGCAGCTAGACTAATAGACGATTGCAAGCAACATGACCACATTACACAATTTCTGCAAAAACTTCACTCACTGGTTACCAATACAAGGCTAAATTTAAAACTGTGTCTGACCTGAAAGGCACTTAAAGAAAATGGGCAGGAACACTTGAAGAACAGGTTCTAGGCTCTGCTAACCTCTGCTAAGATCTTCCCAAGGAGTATCCCTAACCAAACCCTCTCCAAAGGACATACAATGTGATACCTACCAGTAAGCCTTCTCTGGAGCAGCCCCCACATTCTGGAATGCACTCCCTGAAAGGCTTTGCTCAACACAAGACTATCTCTACTTCAGAAAGCAGGTGAAAGCTTGTCTCTTCTCCCAAGCCTTTAAAGGAAAAAGCGACTAACTTGTTAGTCACACACACACACAAGGACTAACACTAGCTGAAAATACAGTACTGTAACAAGAATTGCTTATCCACGCCTACCAAAGCAGGGATCATTTTCATGCACCTGATTCCATATGAAATATTAACTTAAATTAGTTATTCTTGCAGCTTGGCAAGAGATCACAATGGACTTATGGATTCTAACCATAATCTGAGAAGGAAACTGTCCCAGATTCACTTGTCCCTCAGATTGTCCGCTACCATGAGCCCAATCTCTCTTCATCCACTTCGGTCTTTTACAGGAGGAAATCAACTTTTTCTTCCAGGCCAATGTCATAGAACGTATACCACCACAGGAAATAAATGGAGGTTTCTACTCAAGGTACTTCTTTCTTTGTTCCAAAGCAGACAGGAAGCCTATGCCCTATATTAGATCTCAAAGACCTAAACTGTTTCCACACACCCTTCATAAACAGCCAATTAAGACAGGTTTATATACTGACACAAGGAAACTTACTTTACACAGACAATGATCTCTGTACTCTACCCTGGTACATATTTAAATTATACACTCTAAGATAGTAACAGCTGTCTGATTCCCAGCTGCTCACTTAAAAAATACACCTGTAAGTAATTTCAAACCTGTAAGTTAGTAGCATGATCCGATTTGCCCAACAAGGCAGCCAGAGTTGTGCAGGTTACATTCCTCTATGCCCTGTTTGAAATGTGAAAGCCATTTTAAGTTTTGCTTTGAATCCGTCCTCTTTTTAATTTTATTTTTATCATATTTAGCAACATGAGGGATCATCATGTGATGTGCTGAGCAGGAGAAGATGCGTTTTGATTCTTTCACCTTCATCCTATGTCTTCACTTACCTTGTGGCGTGAAAACTTTTTTTTATTGTAATAGTACAACCAGCATATAGACAAATACTTTCACCGATCTCCGGCGACAATGGCGAGTAGGGAAAACCTCAGAAGCTAATGTAGTGTTGCGGTCGTGCAGCTTTTCCCAACGGCAATTGCTGATCTAACCTCAAAAGTTTCTGCTACCTCAAAGCCCCGCTTCGAACGGCTTCCACTGCAGATAGATCATTTGGAGACATTAGGAGACATTACTTACTGATATTGCTTTGTGCACCACTGAACTGGAAACTCGTGTCTCTACCTCTACCATTGAGGATGAGGCCTATACCTTATAGGAACAGCTCGCAACATTGCACACATAGTCATAGTTCCATTATGACCACATTGAAGAATTCAAAATTGATCCAGGAGAGTCAATTTAAGATTTATGGGTTTTTCCCAAAATTTCTTCCAGACACTATGATATTGCAGACTCTAGAGCAATTACTTCAAAGAATTGCCTTTGCCTGCAGGAATGGGACCCTTGTGTTTAGACAATGCACATAGACTGGGACGTCACTGAGATGGAGATCTGTGCCCCAGGATCATAATAGCCAAATTCATTAACTTTCAACATAGAATGGAAGTCTTGCAACAGTCGCACCTTAAAAGAGAGACCTTAACTTATGGAAGGGTGCACATTCGTATTTTTCAAGATTTCTCCGTAGCGTTGATGGAAAAGAGAAAGCACTTCACTGTAATATGTTCTGCTTTAGTGGCTAAAGGACTTCGGTTCATGCTCATCTACACTGCACTGCTGAAGGTATACTACAGTGGTAAATCTCTCTAATTTGATACACCTGAAAAAAGCACAGGAATGTTTGGACCAATTAAATGTTCCCGGTTCTCCATATGACTACCGGTTGTCCCTTAGGCCTAACTTATGATGTATGGTGATTCATCACGCAATCCCGATATCCAAGGGAGGTGATTGCAACAGGAAATTATTCCAGCAGGAAACTTTTTGGATCTATCATCTAGATACTCTGGAACCTAGGGGGCTAAATACGTACATACATTGGGGATGTTTTATGTGATACACATTAGGAGTTCCCGGAAGTGTCATCAGATGTTAATTGCTTTTGGTATCGTTGCTACATATAAGACGACGACGCCATGGGTCTTTCCCCATGGTGGTAGGCCGACAAAGAGGCTGAGAGACTGAGCCATGAGATTGATTACACTAGAAGGAGCGCTGCATTTGATGAGTGTGCTAACGGACGTTCGTCTTGTTTCTACACGTCCGGTGTGAGATTATCCCTTGATAACGCTATAAAAGCGAAACAGGCACCTGTCGTGGTTGCAAATACACCTGGACATACAGATAAGTGTTGTAGAGTTACCTCCGCTAGCACTGAATGATAGGTATAGCCACCATAATGGACATTGTCGGATAAGAGACAAAATGTGTGGAACTTATGAAGTGTTGCAGCAATATAGCTAGCAAAACAAATGAAGAAAAATTAAAAATCATTAAAAAAAGCAAAAAATTAAAAGCCAAAAAATATAACAAGAGTTACTGATATGTTTGCTTGACCACACATTGAGAAAGGTTGCTTATATATGAAGACCAACATAGGCTCCTCTGTTTCTTTATAAAATACTAGAGTTGAGGAAGAAACATACATGTTAAAAGTGTGCACATACACCCATTTTATATTTAAAAATAAGACCCTTGGGTCTTACTGCCTATTTTTAACAACACTCATATCCACAAATCCTTTTTTTTTTTTTTTTCCAGTAAGCTGTGCAATCCGCAGTGTCTTCCTCTCTCTCTCACTTCCAGTACCCCCAGGTTCCTTGGGCAGCTTTCCTGGACTGGTCTGGCAGAACTCCACTGACAATAGGTACGGCATAACTATATTTTCCTCTTCTTCCCTGACAGACAAGTCCATACCAATGAGAAGTACAAAGCCTTCTTCATCTGGGGCTGGAGGAATTCAATGCAGTCGCAATGACTGCTGCTGCAGTCTACAAGTATCAAGAAAAGATATGGAGAGATGTCCATGTCACAGGGGCTGTTAAAAGAAAAAACACACATGAACTCAGCAAAACAGACGAAAATTTGCCCAAGTTCATCCTATGCACCACGGCATAATTAAAAACATTTTCTTAGGAGGTCCTCCTGGACATCTATATGTTTATGAAGAATCCCCTTTAAAACCAGAGGAAAGAAACAGCAGCTGAGGGCTGCACCATTCACCACAATGCTGAATGATCTGGACAGATGTGGCACTTTTCCATGGTGGCTCTCTAGTCACTCACACTGTCTACAGGAGGGGGTGGAAGACGACTCCTCCCTGGGTGCTCTGGGGCTGCAGCGGTGCCTCCATGTACTGCCCGCTCTCTTTGTTTTCCTTCTATTTACTTGCCTTTTTTTTCTTTCTAAAATTAATTTTACTGCCAAGTCACGCCAGCCAAGAAATCCTCAAAGTGGAAATTCTTGACCGTCAAGAGCATCCTCCAGAGCTCAAGTAGTGGGGGGTGGGGGAAAGGAGGAAGGTTTTATGCTACAGCAGCACAAACAGCCCACTAAGGCTCAACAGTAAAACCCACAACTAGGAGAAATTTTAGTTCTCTTTTGTTACCACCTTCTTCACAGGCACATACAGTTTCCTCCTCCAGGAGAGAGAGAATCTTCATACTAATCTGGGCTGGTCTGGTCTGACATGGACAAAGAGCAACAACAACTTTTTGTAGTGCTTCTAGCATCTCTGTTGCATTAGCAATTTGTAGCCAAGGCTGGCAAACAAGGTTCAGCCTCTCAGGAGTCACTATTCCAGGAAATTTAGATTACAAAAGGAGGAAAAAAAAATAAGGAGCACTGAATCCTTCCTCCTTCAGGCCCACTGCTGTTCTCTGGCAGGCATAATTATACACTCATCTCTCTTGACGCCAGCCTTAAGGTCACCAGTGTTAAATTACCAGCTCCTAAATCAACCAATTGCATCTGAGGAGAGAAGGCCACTTCAAGGCTTAAAGCAGTGCTACTAACATAAAATGCTTATAGGGGAAAAAAAAAGGTAAAATCACAAAGGGTTCCTTTTACTAAAGTAACATTTCATCAAAAGGACACACAGGCCCGGATGATCAAAACTGGGCAATATTCTAACAGTGCCATAAAAATACCGCCCTACCACCGCTGAATTAGCATGATCAAAGCTAATAATATACAGATACAAGTGCGCTGTAGCAGCGCTAACCCCCTTCCAAACAGTGCAAGTAAACATGTAAAGCAGCTGGGATGCATGCACACTTATTTGATGCGCTGAAACAAGTCCAGAACACCGCAGCTGTTTCGCACACGTGCACAGGTGTTACACGTCATTATGCGTACAGTGCACCGCAAAGCACGTCACTACCACCCGAAAAATGCCGTAAAATTTTGAGGCTATTTTTAGGCCTGTAGTTCTGAATGCAGGCCTAGTCTTTGCGTTCTTGCATTGACTTTGTACGTGGTGCGATTGTGCTTGTAGCACTTTTCCCTTGTGCTTCTTTGTTCACCGACCAGGTTGAGGTGAGTGGATAGACACGTATGTTTGCTAATAAACCCAGCATTTGTGGTAAAGGCTTTAAAGCAATAATTTTAAGGCTCTCGTCCTTGCTTGCATTGGTGTTTCCCTTGGCCTTCCTGTGCTTTTTAGAAGGTGTAGAGGTCAGTGTAAAAGGTGTCCAACTTCAAAAGATATAGTGCTGTAACAGTATGTGAACATTGTAATAGCATTCCTTTCTTTTTTTTTAGGATCCACTGCCTGCTTGTATAGGCAGTTGTTCCTCCAATATCCCACGGGTTTTCAACCTTATACAGTTAAGTGTAAGGAGTGGCCTCCACAAAAGCCAAAGAAAAGGCTTGGTGGTGTGGTTGTCCTTGGAAAAATGTTCGATTGTAGCCACTGTTTTTTCTCTCTCTATTTACTACAGCATTACGCAATCATTTTGTCTTTTTCCTACACTATCAACATCAAGGTGGTATTTACAACTATTACTACTACTATTATTTTTATTTTATTCTACTATTACTAGAATTATTTTGTGCTTTTTATTTTTCCTGTGTGTTTTCCTAACCCATTTCTTTGTTTATATCTAAGTAGGCATGGAGGGTCGCAGCCAGTTGGTGTCTGTGCCACTGTCCAGTGGGCAGGCCAAAAATACGCGGGCTGCTTACTTTACAGAAGAAGAAAATGACCTGCTCCTCAGGCACGTGACTGAGGAGTTTGCCCGGTTGAACCCTCATTCCCACCCCCAGGCACGCTCCACCCTTATATGAAATATGGCAACTTTTGTTTACATTATAATATACTATGCAAAAAGGACAAATGGCACAGTTGGAAAAAAAAATCATGGCATGGTGTATATATATGTGCTAGTGGCAGCTGAAAAGATTTAGTTTAACTTTTTAATTTTATTATAAATAAATATTTATTATCTGCTGGATCAGCATATCAGCAGAAATCTTATTGAACAAGCCTGTAATGCCAGCCCAGACCTGGCATTATTTTCCAGTGCAATTTTTAATCTACCGCTGTCCAATGCCTCTGATCATAGTGGTGCTATTTTCTGATCATAGTGGTGCTATTTTCTGATCATAGGGGAGCAATACAAAATGGCCTCATTTACATAAGACTGCCTACATTAACATGCTATTTGCACTAGTGCTTGTTGTGCTCATTGTTTCCCGTGTAGAACCCCCTGATCATGTGGCACAGGCAAGCATGGGTGCTAATACGGAGCTAACGGCTTCTAGCACCCACGTATACTTTTTACTTTTCAACATTTTTATTGATGACCAACAGTAAAACAAATTCATCATAATGCATGACAGAGAAAAATGTCAGTAACAATATGCACACAAAGAATATCTCATCATTGGCCATCAGCATTTACCTTCCCCCCATCCCATCCCCTCCCACTATAGCACCCCAAAGCCAACACCAATGCACTGCAATCCCGAGCAGAAATTTAACAAATCTTATGTCATCATATAATGTCAAAGAACCCCCTCCCTTCCCCCCCAACTATCCCAACTATTCCCCAAGTTCACCCCAAGTTGTCTGAATAAACAGTGATCCCTGAAAGTACAAGCTGAAAAATTGTATTTAACCCAGACCACTTCAACTCTGGAAATATAACCCTAAACTACTACTACTACTACTTAACATTTCTAGAGCGCTACTAGGGTTACGCAGCGCTGTACAATTTAACAAAGAGAGACAGTCCCTGCTCAAAGAGCTTACAATCTAATAGACAAGTGAACGGTCGGTCCGATAGGGGCAGTCAAATTGGGGCAGTCTGGATTCACTGAACGGTAAGGGTTAGGTGCCGAACGCAGCATTGAAGAGGTGGGCTTTAAGCAAAGACTTGAAGACGGGCAGGGAGGGGGCTTGGCGTAAGGGTTCAGGAAGGTTGTTCCAAGCATAGGGTGAGGCGAGGCAGAATGAGCGGAGCCTGGAGTTGGCGGTGGTGGAGAAGGGTACTGAGAGGAGGGATTTATCCTGTGAACGGAGGTTACGGGCGGGAACGTAAGGGGAAATGAGGGTAGAGAGGTAGTGAGGGGCAGCAGACTGAGTGCATTTGTAGGTAAGAAGGAGAAGCTTGAATTGAATGCGGTATCCGATCGGAAGCCAGTGAAGTGACCTGAGGAGAGGGGTGATATGAGTATATCGGTTCTGGCGGAATATGAGACGTGCAGCAGAGTTCTGAACAGACTGAAGGGGGGATAGATGGCTAAGTGGGAGGCCGGTGAGGAGTAAGTTGCAGTAGTCCAGGCGAGAGGTAATGAGAGCGTGGACGAGAGTTCGGGTGGTGTGTTCAGAGAGGAAAGGGCGAATTTTGCTGATGTTAAAGAGGAAGAAGCGACAGGTCTTGGCTATCTGCTGGATATGCGCAGAGAAGGAGAGAGAGGAGTCAAAGATGACTCCGAGGTTGCGGGCAGATGAGACGGGGAGACCACTACTCTTCGGCCTCTCCCTACCCATTACAACAATAGTGTGAACCCCCAACCCCACAAACCTAACCCCCCTCCCACTAAAGTGCAGTGCCCAACTGCCACCCCCTCCAGTTGGCTTTAATTCCCCCCCCCCCCCCCCCCAGGGAATTTGTTCAGTATTTGACTACGCACCCTTGGTGAAATCTTGTTCAGATAAGCCTCCCATATAAGCAAGGAACCTCCGCTGCCTTCCAGGAGACAAATGTGCTCCACGAGACTCCCATACCATTAATTCATGCAATTTATTCCTCCAGTACCAGAAGGAGAGAGGGCGATCCAGGATCCAATGATTAAGAGTACACTTTCTCCCGAAGACACACGACTTACCCCAAAATAACTTTTCTCCCATTGTACCCTCCTTCCACAGATACGGAGCACTAAACATCGCTCTCTCCATTGTTATTACAATTACCCGTCCTAACACCCATTGAAGATATTGAGCTATTGCCAACCAAAACAACGTAATATGCCTGCATTGCCACATCCCATGTAGAAAAGATGCATCTGCCCTCTTACACTTTCTGCTACAAGGTGTGTCTGACAGTCCCGCATGGAAGGCCAGTCTCTGGGAGAAGTATGCCCTATGCACTGTCCGAAAAAGACATTCCTGAAGTTCTGCGCTATGCACCAAACGAAAACCACTTTTAAGGGAAGACAGCAACAACTGTTCTGATATTGTCCTGTCCGCCTCTTTACTCCAACGATCCGCCACTTCTTGCAGATTCCTAACTGAACTTTTCCTGTCTAGCTCTCTGTGAAACCAAGAAATCGAAATTTGCCCTACTGCACCCCCTTCCAAAAATTCTCTCAACTGCCGCCCAAAACTTAGTGACAGGCTGCCCCCCAGCAAAGAACGTACACAGTGGGATAGCTGGTAATAAGCAAAAATCGCTGCCAGGCCTTGCGAACATTACATAAGTATTGCCATGCTGGTACAGACCAAGGGTCCATCGAGTCCAGCACCCTGTCACCGACAGCGGCCAAAACAACAAGCAATTTGTCCCGCCCATCCCAGAAATAGTGTATTATTCCCTCGTCCATTCAATAACATTTTATGGCCTTTTCCTCTACGAAGCCATCCAACCTTTTTTTGAAGTCCGCTAAGTTAATCACCTTAACCACTTTTTCCGATTTGTTTTAAATTTACCACACTGCAGCTTCATCGCATGCCCCCTTGTCCTGGTATTTTTGGAAAGCATAAACAGACGCTCCACATCGACCCGTTCCATTCCACTCATTATCTTATAGATCTCTATCATATCTCCCCTCAGCCGCCTTTCCTCCAAGCTGAAGAGCACCAGCCTCTTCAGCCTTTCCTCATAGCGAAGTCATCCCATCCCCTGTATCATCTTAGTCGCCCTTCTCTGCACCTTTTCCAATTCCACTATATCTTTTTTGAGGTGCGGCGACCAGAATTCAACACAACACTCGAGGTGCGGTCGCACCATGGAGCGATACAATGGCAGAATAATATCCTTATTTTTGAGCAGATGTTTTCAACGTATCATCAATGATGACACCTAGATCCCTTTCTTGGTCCGTGACTCCCAACGTGGAACCTTGCATGACGTAGATATAGTTTGGGTTCCTCTTTCCCACATGCATCACTTTGCACTTATTCACATTAAACGTCATCTGCCATTTAGACGCCCAGTCTCGTAAGGTCCTCTTGTAGTTTTTCACAATCTTCCCGCGATTTGACAACTTTGAATAACTTTGTGTCATTGGAAAATTTGATTATGTTAAAAAGCAGAGGTCCCAGCACAGATCCCTGAGGACCCCACTAACTACCCTTCTCCATTGCGTATATTGACCTTTTAATCCTACTCTCTGTTTCCTATCTTTCAACCAGTTTTTAATCCACAGTAAGACACTACCTCTTATCCCATGTCCCCCTAATTTCCTCTGTAGTCTTTCATGAGGGACTTTATCAAACACCTTCTGACAATCTAGATACACAATATCAACTGGCTCACCTTTGTCCACATGTCTGTTTACTCTTTCAAAGAAATGCAGCAGAATGGTGAGGCAAGACTTCCCTTAACTAAATACATGTTGACTTTGTCCCATTAGTCTATGCTTTTGAATGTGCTCTGTAATTTTGTTCTTGATAATAGTCTCTACCATTTTGCCCAGCACCGACGTTAGACTCACCGGTCTATAATTTCCCAGGTCTCCTCTGGAACCTTTTTTAAATATTGGCGTTACATTGGCCACCCTCCAATCTTCCGGTACCACGCTCGATTTTAAGGATAAATTACAAATCACTAACAGTAGCTCTGCCAGCTAATTTTTTAGTTCTATCAGTACCCTGGGGTGAATACCACCCAGTCCAGGAGATTTGCTACTCTTCAATTTCCAGAACTGCTCCATTACGTCTTCCAGGTTTACAGATATTTCATTAAGTTTTTCTGACTCTTCAGCAAGCCATTGATTAACAAAATCTGAAAAAGATAACAAGGACCCACCCTCCTTAACTAAACTTTCCAGCAAACTTACCCCTTCTCTTTCAAGATTTGAAAAATTCTACTCTTTCCCCCCCCCCCCCCCCCCCCGGCATAAAATCCACGTTGCCCTGCAAGGGCAGCCATACACTGCTGGATGGACACTGCATCCACTGCGGGAGCATGTCCCTCCACAACGTCCAGAGTGGCCGAAGCAAAACACTCCCACGAATTCTCTCCGGCAATCTCCCCCTGGGAGAGCGGAGCAGATAATTCAAATGCCATGGATGAAAGGAAGCCTTTTCTAGCAAGACATCCATGTATGTCGTAGTACCCAGCAACCAATCCCTCAAATGATGAAGCAAACTTGCTTGATTATATTTTCGAAGGTTGGGGAGTCCCAGGCCTCCAGACTTTTGAGGGCCTATCAGCGCCACCTCATTTTTGGTTTCTGTCCCCCCCCCCCCCCCCAACAAATTTTACCACCATCCGCTGCAACCCCACCAGATCACGCCTCAATAAACAAATAGGCAGTGTTTGTAACACATACAACCATCTTGAGAAAACAATAATTCGATAGAGGGTAACCTACCCAAAAAGACAACGGGAGAGTAGACCACGACAACTGATCCTTCGTCTCTCTAATCAACCTTGTAACATTAATCTCGTAGAGAAGCACTGGATCCATTGAGAGCTAAATACCTAGATAGCGAAACGATTCCCGTGCCCATCTCAAAGGAAACTCTCCTCCCCAAGATCGTCGCAAACTATCCGAGCTTGCCAGTGCCTCCGACTTCGTCAGATTAAGCTGAAATCCTGAGAAATCCCCATATTCTACCAAGCTTTCCATGAGATGCGGTAACGAGTAACGCGGCTCCATCATAAGCAGCAACAAATCATCTGAAAATGCAGCCGACTTAAAAAGTAAAAGTTCCCTACCTGCACCCCACGAATATCCTGGTTATTCTGGATCGCCTGCAAAAGAGGATCTAGAGTTAAGACAAACAGAAGTGGTGACAAAGGGCAACCTTGTCGAGTCCCCCGCCTATGGGAACCAGCCCGACAGTATCCCACTGGCACATATCTGCGCCCTCGGATCTAAATACAAAGACCGCACCACCTGGGCAAACCATCCCTCTATGCCATAGGCTCCCAGCACCCCAAAGAGAAACCCCCACTCCACCCGGTCAAATGCCTTTTCTGCATCAAATCTAACAAAGCCTGGGCATTCTTTGAACCAATAGTCTCCAGAACCACCAATATTCACCTCACATTCTTCGCAATCACCCTCCCACACGTGAACCCTACCTGAGGCTCACACCAAGTCAGGATGAATTCGTGCCAACCGGTTAGCCATGATCTTAGCTAAATATTTTACCTCCGTGTTAAGCAAAGAGATTGGACGATAGGAGTCCGGTCGATCCGGTGGTCTACCTGGCTTCTGGAGAACTATAATCTAGGCCAAGTTAAGATGCTGAGACAACTGCTCCCGTTGAACAAAGCTATTAAATACTTCCGCCAGAATTGGACTTATGTCCGCCTGTAATAGTTTGTAAAACTCATTACGCAAGCCATCTGGGTCCTGGAGCCTTACCCAAGGCACTCCCGCCTGATTACCAACTCCACTTCTTCCACCATTATCGGTGCATTTAATTGATTTAAATCCGACTCTGAAACCCTACGCAACTCCAAACTAGATAGTTATACTTCACTATCCAAAGGTGGCAGTGATTGAGGTTCCTAAAGCCTAGAAAAAAGCTCCGATAGAACCCTATTAATAGCCCCATCCTCATGCTGCCAAACTCCCCTCAAGTCTAGCATTGTGGACATTTTATGGCGCCCTGAGCTACCATGCGCGAGCTTGGCCAAAAGTCTACCACTCTTATTCGCAAACCTATACAACTGTAACTTGTAATATGCCCAAGACTTCTTCGCCTTTGCGTGCAAAAGTTCATTCAGTGCTTGCTGAGCTTCTAACAATTGCGTTTTTATCCTCAAGGAGTGGTCTGCCCCATATTGCTTACGGAGTGATGTCACCTTACTTTCCAAATGAAGCACCTCTCTATGCCTCGTTTTCCTCTGGAAACTGATATAAGATATGATCTCCCCTCGAAGAACCGCCTTCGCTGCCTCCCAAAAGAGGGTTGGGTCGGTCCTATGGATTTCATTAGTATCCCTATAAAGCTGCCACTTGGAGAGCAAGAACGGCAAAAAATGGCTGTCTCTGTAGAAAGAGGAAGGAAATCTCCATGCACCCCCTGTAGCCAATGAACCTCTCCCTTGCATTCCCAGCTCAACCCAAGCATGGTCTGAGATCATTATCGGACCTATCTTGACATCCACCACCTGTGTTAAGAGCTCCCTTGAGAGCAGCAGATAGTCTATTCTAGACATCATAGAGTGAGCTCTAGAGACATGTGTATAATCTCTTTCCAAATGATTAAGCGTCCTCAATACATCCAACAATCCCAGCGTGGAGCCCAACAAATTCACCCCTCTGTCCTTCCTAGCCAGCTCCCTACCCATCAGCCTGGAACGATCCAAAACAGGGTCTGCCACATCATTGAAATCGCCTCCCAGTAGTATCGGCACTTCTCCCAAATCAAGAATCTTACGAATGACCCGCACAAAAAAAGTTCTCTCAAAGACATTTGGAGCATAAAGATTGCACAATAAAAGAGGTTGGCGATCCAAAAATCACAGAGGCCAATACATACCGACCCTCTGGGTCCACTACAACCTTCCTAGTCTCCAAGTGTAGTCCTTTTCAGATCAGGATCACCACCCCTCCCCTCCTACCCACTGCAGGAGCATCAACAATTTCTCCCACCCACCATCTTTTTAATTTTGCATGTTCTACCGCTGAAAGGTGAGTCTCCTGTAGGAAAGCAACGGAGGTCCCTCTATCGTTAAGAGCCTTTAGCAGCTTGTGTTGTTTAACTGGAGAGTGTATGCCACCAACATTCCAAGTTGAAAACTTCAAGGTGGTCATTTCAGCCTATTCCAGTACATCGACAAAAGAAGTAAATCCCATTAATAATACACTGTACCAACATTTGTATCAGTGAGGTATTGCAGCCTCATCCCCCTTGGAATGTGCACCAACCAACTCCCTGACCTAAGGCCCAGAATACTACATGATGAACTATTAGACACTGCACTTTCCCACGCCACCCCCCACCCTTCCAACCCCCAGTCCCAAACCTGCAGAATCTCCTTTTAAACCCCCATCCTCCCAAACCCTCCTCAACTTAAGAACCACCACATTCCGCATTAACCGAAACCTCCTTGTTTCTGAACCCAGAGCAACCCGTGAACTAAACAATAAACATTCCCCCTAGACCCCCACCTTACCAGTAAGAACAACGCTCCATTTTCTTTAAAAAAAAAAACCACCCCCTTCCCCTCACACACTCCTAAACCCACACACACATAGCAAATTAAATTATATGAGCACAGTCAGACTATGGGATCTCCTCTTTCGAGGTATATGGTACCAAGAATCACCACGGGCTATGAGCTACTGGAAACTTAACACTGCTTTAATGCCTTAGCCCAGAAATGCTTTATGACCAATAGACCCCGTCTCCAGGATTGTCTCTGCATCTAGGCTCACATCCCTCAGCAAAACTGGCCTTGCCCCAATGACCTTTGATCCCCACCCCTCCCCCTCACAGAAGAAGAGGGCTGGAGATGGGGAAGAAGAAGAGGAGGGATGGAGAAGAGAGGGAAAAAAAGGGGGGGGGGAACACCCCCACCCACCCAATTATGCATTTATAGTCCCACACATACTCTCAATAGAGCAAAATAGATTATTATATATCCTCAGGCAAAGATGTACACCACTTGTTAGATGCTTCTAAAAAAAAATAAAAAGAGGGAAAAACACCCCCACCCACCCATGCAGTCATCGTCCCACACACACTCTCAATAAAGCAAAATGGATTATAATATGTCCTCAGACAGTGATGTACGCTACTTTTTAAGAGCTCCAAAACTCAGGAGGAAAAAAAAATCCCCTTTCCCTTTGCTTCTTATGTCCACTGACACCTTGATAGTCGGCATGATACTAAAGTCTGGTTCTGATCTTAAGTTATGACCATCTGGACTGACCCCCCCTCAGAATGCTCCTTTGCTTGCAGCTTGCATCCAAAGTTTCTTTTACTCTCACTGAGGGCCATGCCGTAAGCCTCAATCTTGAGCCCTCTGATGGGAAGTCTCCCACCTGTCCACATAAGCCTGTGCCTCCTTCACTCGGTCAACAAAGAGTACCTGTCCTTTGTCCACAATTTTAAGCCTCACTGGATATAACAAACTGAATCTAAGTTTTAAATCACACAGCTTAGAGCACAATGGAACAAACGCCTTATTCGCTGCTGACACCTTAATAGAATAATCTTGAAAGCATAACACTTGGGTATTTTGATGTTGTAGCTGAGCGCCTCCACGCAAAGCCTGTAAAATCATCGTTTTATGTGCATAATTAAGGACTCTTAGAATCACCACTCTAGGTCGAACCTCTCCATCTCTACACTGCCCCAACTGATGTGCTTGCTCTACCCAGAAGTCACCCATCAGATCTGCAAGCGACAGTGCCCCTGGAAGCCAGGACTCCAGAAATTTCCTCAAGTCCGGCTCTGCAAGCACCTCTGGGAGACCCACTAGCCTCAAATTATTCCGACACGAGCGATTCTCCAAATCTTCAAGTTTTGCCTCCACATCTGCCAAACGCACCTGCACACATGGTTGCTCCACTGATATCCCTTGCACTGTGTCCTCGATACACTATGTTGCACCGTCTGCAGCTCCACTGACATTGCAGCATATCTCTCCTCCATCCGTTCCAGCTTCTCCAGAATCAGCTGTAGTTTTTTCCCCACCATCTGCACCACAGCCGCCCTCACTTCCTCTGATATCTCTGCCGCCCACATGGAACTCGGCGTCGGGGATGGAGGCCTGTTCTTGTCCACCATCTTGGCCTCCAGCACCCGGCCCCTCTCCAGACTTTTTTCTTTGCCAATTTGGCGGCCATCCAATCTCCCAGCTGCCTCAAACCTGTTACCATGCTACACCGCCTGCCTAAAGAGGTAGTTAGTTACTTTTTGCGAGGGAGAATGTACCGATTCTTAACGTTGATTACATCGGGTGCTCTGGAGCAGCCACACACCACCTCCTTGCTACTCCTTGGCCCAACCGGAAGTACCCACGTATACTTTTAATCATCAACTAGACAAGCGATTGAATGTTTCTGGAAGCTCATCACCTGTAGTCATAGCTACTGTTACAGAGCTAAGTAAAGGACACTGTTGCTAGTGATCTGTATCCCGAAGATCTCTATGCAGGCCTCACTCAACAGCATTAGCAAAAGAAAATCAGACTAAATAGATTTCTGTGATTGTACAAATTTGGAGGGGGAGGCGAAGAACAGGTACTCCAAAAGGTGACTAAAAAAAAAACCAGACATGGCTTAAATTGAAATATTAAGACAAAAAAAAAAAAAAAAGCAGACATACTGGAGTAATGCAAAAAAAAAGGAGGTGCAAAAAATAAGTCACAAAATACAAAAAGCATCAAAACATTTTTCAAAAATAAAACATCTGCTTATTGAATAAATAATTTGAGGGGTTGCTTTCAAAAGCCAAACCTGTAAATCAGCATTAATTCTGTGCACTGTAAGACAAAAACAACTTGCTGACAAAAAAAAAATGTGCAACTCTTTTATATAAGAGCTGAAGACAAGATGACCTTTGCTAGTGGGCAGGTTTTTGTTCAGTCTGTAATTCAGAGCAAGCATGAGGATTTTTTGCATAATTCTGCTTCCATGTTTCACGCTCCAATGCCCCATACAAACTGAAGAGTTCATTTATACATATTTTTTCAGATGTTGTTGCCTCTGACCTCTGAAATTCTGTCCCACTGGAATTGAGAAAATAATTGAATTATTTCTCAGAAAATTGGCCAAGGCATGGCTTTCCCCTTTTGCAGTTTGTAAAGCAAAGTTGCTTAGTTGGAACAAATGTTCTCCATAGAGAATGGGATTAATCAGGCATACAAATGGATGACAGCACATGAGACCAGGTTGGAACAGTTCTTCCAGAGCTCAGAACTAATGAAAAGGTTCTGAGCATGCATGGACCTCTCAATCCCTTCAATAAGTTCCATAGCTCAAGGAGTATTTATTACAGAGAACACCTATTACACATAAGCAACTTTGCATCCCTGCTTGTTGACAGAGAAAGCAATCAGGCACACAGGTGGATAATTCCCTCAGGATTTTTTATTTTTAAGCATTTTAGAAAACTGGCCCAGTCTGATTAGATGATGAAGTGAGAGTTTCCTAAGAGCATAGACATTTTGGATAGTACAAGCTTGACTGAATGCACCGTTTCTGACTGATGAATGAACCAAGCAGTAGTATGAAGTGAATGAGTGAAGTGAGTATTAAGAAATCGCTTTACTTAAGCTGTCCAAGAGAAGCAGGTTTCAAAATAACTATGTATTGGCAGTGGCTCTAATTTGATAGGGCTTGACTATTTAAAGAGATACTCATTTTCTCATATCAGAAGAGAAGGGTCAGTGCTCAAAAGTCATCGTTAACAGCTACGTGTTTTTAAAGCCATGGCTGAACTTACCAAACATAGAACAGCAATCGATGCTCAAAGAAAATCACATGCAAATGGAATGCATAGAAAGTCTGGGTGCAATTCGGTAGGGAAAGTGCCTAGCACATAAGCAGAACGGTCTTGTGGTTAAGTGTCGATGTTCTGCACATGCCCTGGAAAAACAAGCAGAACTAGCAAGAACCACATCAGAAATGTCTCTTGTAACATCGTGCTGTACAGCGCTCAAGTGCAGTAAAGTGTCGCAGGTAGGTGCTCCCTTCTGTGCATCACAAGGAATGCTCATTTTAATACTAATGAGCTCATTTTAATACCTTTGCATTGCGTTTTCGGTTGCTGCTTCAGCGAACGGTAAAAGCAGTACTGAGAACTTTTGTGCATTAGTCGCATGATAATGTACATGCAAAAACAGACTAAAACTGACCTAATCGAATGGTTACAAGTCCGGTAAGTTTTGAGGACTGGCCCCTAATTAAAGGAAGTTAATCAGCTATCCACTTTGTCACTGCAATACCCCGTTTGTTGTTGTTGAAAAAGAGTTGCATAGACTTTCTAATGGATTCTTCTCCTTTAAGATCAGAAGAGCCTGTTTACAGTCCAGAACGTGGAAGGACTTCATGCATACATGTTGGCATGGTTTAAGATTAAATATGGGCTGCACTATTCTCTCATTCACATGAAAGGTTGTGACTACCTTTGAGACAAATTTATGACTATATAAGACCTGACAGACTAGGTCAACCAAAGATACATCAAGCCCAGTATCCTGTTTCCAACAGTGGCCAATCCAGATTATGTGTACCTGGCAGGATCCCATAAAATTAAATATTTCATGCTGCTGTGTTACACTCAGGGATAAGCAGTGGCATTTCCTAAGTCTACTAGGTTAATAGCCAATTAATGGCTTTTTCCTTCAGGAACTTGTTCTAAATAATTTAATTGCTTTTAGTACATCCTCTAGCATATATTCCAGAGCTTAACTGTGCATCAAGTGAAAAAATATTTTCCACCATTTGTTTTAAACATGCTGTATACATATATACCTTTATGGTATCCCCTAATCTCTATGGTTTGTTGTTTTTTTTTTTTTTTTTAAAAGCTAAACAATTGATTGAGGTTTACTGGTTCCATGCCACTCATGATTGTATAAGACTCCTTCATATTTCTTGCCATCTCTTCTGTGGTCCTGTTTTTTTTTTTAATGGTAATTTGGGCATTTTACAGCAGAAACAGAAGCACTGACAAATGCATCCCTACTAATGTAAAATGTGGAACAGTCTCTCAATAAAGAGGATGGAGACCAGGACAGTATCAGAATTATAGAAAGTATGGGACAAGAACACAGGAAGGAAAAATAACACTGTTGTTACGTTGAATGTGCAGACCGAACAGTCCTTATGATCTTATATTCTGCCATCACTAATCTTGCTCTTCCTCTCCTGTTAGCAGATCAGCCACCCTCATCCCCCCCACCTTCTTGCATATAACTCCTCCCTCTGAAAGCGTACTCTGGCCCAGATGCACTAAACCGTAACGACCCTTTAACGAAGAAATTTTCAACCGTAGCATGCATTAAAGGCCATTTTCCGACGATGCTAGCAGCTAACGAAAATGGAATGCAAACGAGTAACTACCATTGAAATGTGGACAATTCGGGATGCACTAACCATACCGACGATTGCAACGAATCATTTACCGTGATAAATTTAACATGAGGCCACCTGTCATTAAGGGCTGAGCTGTCATCTCCCCACTTCCCACTGCACCATAAAAATCCAAGCTGACATGTTTAAGTGAGATTAAATAAAAACGCTACCAATAAAGAACGACAAGGTGGATGCAGTACTTAAAGGCTTCCCCCCTGCATTAATAGAAAAGCAAAACAAAAA
This sequence comes from Microcaecilia unicolor, assembly GCF_901765095.1. NCBI lineage: Eukaryota > Metazoa > Chordata > Amphibia > Gymnophiona > Siphonopidae > Microcaecilia > Microcaecilia unicolor. The sequence continues at coordinate 397,530,656 of NC_044032.1, read as the reverse complement.
TCGAAAAAGGATCGGGAGGGTGCAAAGGCGCTCGTCAGGAGCGTCCTGTATGGACGGCCTTGCCCCCCGCCCAGGTCGCCGCTGCTCCCTGCTTCCACCTGTATTAAATAAAAAATCAAGACAAAAATCAAAAGTTTAGCAGCCCCAGTCCCCTTCCCTTCCTCTCTCTCTTTCTCCTTCTCCCACAGCTCCGGCTCCCGCCATCCTCCGCCCCAGTGCCCCGCCCCCTGAGGTCATCGCCGCCACTCCCCCCCTCCACTGGACCCCCCCCCCCCGCCTTACCGGGCCCGCACAGCGCCTCTCACCTCTGTTTGAAGGCGCTGCACAGACAAGAACAGCTGATTGGCGATCAGTGATGCCTCCTCAGACGTCCCGCCATTCTTCCTGGGCCCGCCCTCCTCTGACGTAAGTAACCTCAGGGGGGCGGGGCACGGGGTGGAGGATGGCGGGAGGCGGAAGCAGGGAGCAGGGGCAAGGCTGTCCATACAGGACGCTCCTGATGAGCGCCTTTGCTCCCTCCCGATCCTCAGCTTCTTTGACGTTTTTTGGCATGCGCAGAGCAGCCAGCATAATGCTTGGCTGCTCTGCGCATGCTTTACGGGCAGATTAACGACGGAGATTACACTTCTTTAATGCATTCGACTTTCGAATACCGAATCGAACATGTTGGACTTGTTTTTTTACTGCATTCTTCGTTTTTTGAACTTCGGTAAGGACTTTTACGTTTTAGATTTGTTTACGTATGGTTGATGCATCTGGGCCTTTGTCAGGGAGCTCAGCACAACCAAAGTTCAGGAAGCTTCAAGTTTTATCATCCCTGTGGGGCATAGAGAATACAAAGAGGCATATTTTCAAAGCACTTAGCCTGCTTGAAAATATGCCTCAAAATAATGCAAATTCTACAATTCTCTTTTCTCCCATATGCCTTCCACTTAAATGCTGCATGTGCTTTGTGTGTTTCACATCCAATTTCCAGTGCCCAAGGGACAGATAACAGTTTCAAATAATTATATTGTTTTGGGATGGTCACCAGGGTGTACTTTGCAGCAAGGCAACTATTTGACTTCTCTCACTTTTTCTCTGCACATATCCAAACCACGGAAACCTGTTTCTTTCTATATATCAGTACCACAATTCATCCTTTCCTTTCTGACCACCACAAAAACCCTTATCTATTTTCTGTCATCACCTCCTGCTTAGATTACTTCAAAAAGCTCCTCATAGGTCTTCCACTAAACCACCTCTCTATCCTTCTATTCAAAACTCCACTGCACAACTTATCTTCCACCCATGCCCCTTTTCAGAAGGAGTGGCCTAATGGTTAGAGCAGCGGGCTTTGATCCTGGCAACCTCTGTTCGATTCCCACAGCAGCTCCTTGTGACCTTGGACAAGTCACTTAACCCTCCACTGTCCCAGGTACAAAAACTTAGATTAAATGCCTTCTAGGAAAAGAGAGAAAGTATCTGCATATGTGTACAGTGCTGCGTAGAGATATAGAAAGTTACTTCACTGGCTCCTTTCTGTATACATCTGAAACTCCTCTTACTGACTTACAAGTGCATTCATAGCAATTCAGTATCTCTCTCTCCCTACACTCCTCCCTGGGAACTCCGCTCATCAAGTAAGTCACTTATCTGTGCTCTTCCCCATCCACTGCCAACTCCAGATTCTGCTCCTTCCATCTTGCTATACCACACCCCTGAACAGACTTCACGAGTCAGTACATCATGCTCCATCTCTGGTGCTATTCAAATAAAAACATAAGAACATAAGAGTAGCCATAGTGGGTCAGACTAACAGTCCATCTAACCCGGTATCCTGTTTCCAGCAGTGGCCAAGCCAGGTCACAAGCACCTGGCACAAACCCAAATCATGGCAACACTCCATGCTACAAATACCAGGGCAAGCAGATGCTTCTCATGTCTGTCTCAATAGAAGACTATGGACTTTTCCTCCAGGAACTTGTCCAAACCTTTTTTAAACCCAGATATGCTAACCGCTGTTACCACATCCTCCGGCAAAGAGTTCCAGAGCTTAACTATTTATTGAGTGAAAAAATAATTCCTCCTATTTGTTTTAAAGCTATTTCCATGTAACTTCCTCGAGTGCCCCCTAGTCTTTGTACTTTCAGAGAGTTAAAAAAAAATCAATTTACTTCTACTGGTTCTACACTACTCAGGACGTTGTAGACCTCTCCTCATCCATCTCTTTTCTAAGCTGAAAGCCCACCCTTTCGGGTTGTTTTTAAACTGTAACCCCTTATTCACCAGTTAAAAACCTACACAGCTTTAATCATTCCCATAGTAAATAGAACTCCATATGATCTCTTATTTGTCTGTTGTTGGTCTTGAATAGAATGTCAGTAGTAGTAATGGTGGTGCTGTTTCCTTGCCCAAGGCTCCTGCCACAGTCACCTCCCACAATACTGGAAATTCCAACCGACACTGGATGGAGCCAGAGACTTAAGGACCTTCTCAAATTCAGGTTTCTCAAATAGGAAGGAAATTTAAAAAACCCACTGTGTTAGCCATCCAGGTCTCTATATAACACTTGCAATAAACTACAGAATGCGCGATAGAATTTATTCAAAAACCTTTAATACTGGTAATGCACTTATAGAATATACAAAACTTTATTTCATACTGCTATAAACATTTGCATTTAAAATCCACTATCAAAACTAAGGAGATGAAATGAGGGAATCTGATGCACTAAAGACAATTTCATAAATCAAAAACTCTTGAGACCAAACCACAGTCTATAACAGTAATGTCACAGTCCACAAAAATGTTCTCAAATCAGTGAAGACCAACGACTGCTTCCAAATTCAATATCTTAAAGTAGTTTGAAACAAGCCAAAATACTTTCATTTCTTCAGGGATATCCAAAAGCAAACCTCCTTGATCAGGGCTATGTGAAAAAGCCCATGAGGGAATACCACCCCCCCTCCTCTTTCAAACTACAAAAATTAAAGGATTCACCAACTCTTATGTTATCAGCAATAAAATCCTCAGGTTAAAAACTGTCCTCTATATGGATCCGTATTTCGCCACCTGGCTTCCTCAGGAGGAACAGAGTTCACCTGGGAAAAAATAGTTACCCCAGCCAGATCAAATTCGACGGTCAAAAAAACACAAATGTTTTGTATATTCTATAAATGATTTACCAGTAACAAGGCTTTCTGAGTTATAGTTTATGGTTCTCATATTTATATTTTTATTTACCCCTGTATTTTTAGTCCTAGTGATAGAATTTATTTCCATAGCTCAGAAGAATAGGATTCCAGTAGCAGGCAGGCCCTGGAGAGTACAGGAATCATTGCAGGCCAAGATGCTTTCTACTAATCCAGCATATTTTTACAATGAGCAAAAAGGGTCATATAAGGGGTGGGGGGTGAGGAGCTGGTTTAGTTTTCTCTCCTGTTCTCTTTTTAATTCTTTACAAATGCTGCTGAATACTAGACATCCATAAAACATGTGTTAACTTCATAGTTGTGTGTAGTTTAAACAAAAACAAAATGTTTGAAAGAAACTAGGAAAGGCTCATCAGTGATCTCCAACAACACAGATTCACAGGATGATTGAATGATTTGGCCCCACATTATTTAGCAAGTTGGACAGAACTTCATGTTCCCCATGAGGTTCTGTTTTGAGATCTGCCAGGTGTTCAACCTTCCTGGGAAATCAAAGGCTCGACTTGAGAGAAAGAGAAAGAAGACAGGCAATTTCAATTAATAGCTCCTGTCTTTTGGCACTCTTTACTGGATAATACCAGATTCTGTAAGAGTATTTGAAATTTAGGAGGTTGATGAAGACACAAACATTAAAAAAAAAAAAAGGCAGCAGATAAAGATCAAATGAACTATCCTGTCTGCCAATCCATACTAACTAAGCAGCTCTATAATCCTTTCCTCTCCCTTAGAGATCCTCTTTGCTTGTCCCATGCTTTTCCACAGCTGGGAGGCCATTCTACACATCCATCATTCTTTCTACACATCCACCATTCTTTCTATAAAGAAATAATTCTTTAGGTTATTCCCGTATCTATCTTCGTCCTGTGCCCCCTCATTTCAGAGCTTCTTTCAACTCAAACCGGGCTGCCTCCTGTGCAATTTATGCCACAGAAGAATTTAAATGTCTCAAAATATTTTCTCTCCAATTTTTCTTTCAAAGTATACTGTACATATTGAGAAGCCTGTCCTATATGCTTTATGACAGAAGATCACTTAACTATTTGTACACATTACTCCAAATGGAGGTTTCATCAGAGACTTATACAGAGGCTCTTCTATCACCTCCTTTTCCCTGATGGCTACTCCTCACTCTATGTCCCCAACCGTCCTTCTGGTTTTTGGTGTCATCTTTTCTACCTGTCTGATCACCTTAAGATCACCACTCTTCTTTTGTGAAAACAGTTTAATATTTCGGTTTATATTGTACAACGTTTAGTCATAACACTGTACAGATTGACTACAGAAATTTCTTAAAAGACTATATAAACAATTCTGAATACATAAAAAATTTCAAACACCTACACCCCAAAGATCAATCACTACATGTTGTTGAAGGCTTGGAAAGAAGGTTGGTTCAACTCCTAGTGCACCTTTGTACTACTCAAAGCACATATTAAACAGTTAACCTTTCAGTGACTTTTGAAAAGAAATAATCTACCCCATGTTCTGTTTCCTTCAACAATCCATTCCAAAGGTTCAGTACTGCATCAGAGGAAGAACAAGCTTGAGTTTTAACTAGTCTGAAGTCCCTGGCAATTCAGTGCATTCAGTAATGCACTAAACTGAACACAGCATATAGAGGATCAATAAAATATTGTGGCTCAATGTAATATATTGCCTTAAAAGCCAGGCAATATATTTATTTATTTAGCATGATGCAGAGGTCTGAGATAGGTTCCCAATTTATTTGTATGGTTTGGCTTTTATATACAGCACCTTGCTCAAAAGTTTATGTGAATGGTATATTGTCTGACCGTTTTCCCCTCTTCAGGGGTACTAAGCAAGGTTGTACTTTATCTCCACTATTTAATATTGCTTTAGAGCCTCATGCAATTGCTAATAGAGAAGAGGAAAGTATTGTGGGTGTGCAATATGCAGGGATTGCCTTTAAGTTGTCTGCTTATGCAGATGACTTGTTTTATTTACATCTTCAGTCTTTACCTAGTTTGTTAGCACTGATAGAGCAGTTTTCTGGAACTTCAGGTTATAAAATTAATCAGGAGAAGTCAATAGCCATGCCCCTCAATTTGCACGTCCATAGACAGCATTTGGGGGATTTGCCTTTGTTGTGGGAATCAAGTATGGTAACAGTTGAGTAGAATAGGGATGCTCTGAAGCAGATTGTAGATAGTACTTTGTTAAAATGGTGGCCATTGTATTTGCCATGGTGGAGGGCCACCACCACACCCCCTTACTTCCTGCATCTGCTCCTCTCTTGGTCTATCACTCTCCTGCTCCTGTGTGCCGGGATCTGGGTTATTGCATTAACACAATCACCCGGGTCCCGACACACAGGAGCAGGAGAGAGAGAGAGAGAGAGAGACTGAGGGAGCAGAAATTTCTGCTTCCATAAGCCTTGCCAGTGCCGGGCTCAGGGAATCTTGCTCTCCCCTCTACCCTCTTAACAGCTCTGCCATGGTGGGGGAGAGTGGATGCTGGTAAAATTATATTTGAAGTATGGTACTTATTCCATACCCGGATTCCCTTTATAAAGCTCTGGAAGTTAAAATTGCTTGATTTTTGTGGCGTGGTAAGCCGCCAAGAAAAGAGCTGTCTGTGTTTTTGGATCAGGATGATTCTGATGTTCCTAGGTGGTTGCAATTAGAGAGGGTGCTTGTTGCCCCATTTGTTTACAGCACAGATTAGCAGGATTGTTTCTGGCAATTTATTTTGGCAAGTGTGCCGACGGTTTTTAAGTATTTGGCACAGCGTTTGGATGTGTCATGGCCAGGGTCCAACTATATTTCTACTATTTGGTTTAATTTGATGCTGCAAATTCAGGATAGACTGTTCAGTTACACTGAGTGACTGAGCAAAGTTATCTTGCTTGTACACCAGCTTGTTCGTGATGAGAGTCTTTGGACTTTTGATGAGGTCAAAAATGAGTTTGGTTTGGAGACTAGGCACCATCATCAATGGTTACAAGTGAGGCATTGTCTGCAGTGCTCCAATTTGATTACACTGGCAGCAAGTGGGGATTCAGAGCTCAAGGATTGGTGTTGGTTGGAAGGGTGTCTGTCATATACAGAATGGTTAAGTTTAAGAGTGTGTTTAGGTTCAGAGCACTGGAACATTTCTGGGAGAATGATTTTTTTTTTTTTTTAAGGTGGGGGGGGGGGGGGTGTCCAGTTCCTTGTGGGAGTACTTTTAAGACCACAGTATGTAGGCTGTCCTTGTTGGCTTTTGATTAAACAATCCCTCTTCTATGTAGCTCACAGAGCACTCTGGACCACTCTAAGGGTGCCAGAGTAGTCTGGGGATAGGTCTGATGTCTGTAGGTCTTGCAAGTCTGTTGTGGGATCCTTGTTACATATGTTTTTTGTTCTAATTTGAAGCAGTTTTGAGATCCAGTTCAGGATCACATTCAGTATGTTTGCTATTCAGGCTGAGCTTAGTCACAGGATTGTGATTTTCAAATCAGTTGCGCTGCTATCAATCTTGTCTGAATGGAAAAGTAATTCTGATTTATGATTGTGTGGTAGAATGCCAGTAAAAGAGTAGGGGTAAACCAAAACATCTGATCAGTCGATGGTAAATTGAAGTACTTTATTCAGCAACAAATGTGTATATGACCCAACACTGGGCTGTGTTTCGACTAATCCACCGTCTGCTTCAGGGATCAAACGCTACATAACAAATAAATACATAAAATAGAAAGAAGAAAACCTTCCAATTTGCATATAAAAAGAAATAATAAATAATACTGATAATAATCAAAATAATATCATCAATAAAAAGGAATAACAATAATAAAATGGCATAGTAAAATCAATAACAAGAATGGCATATTAAAATCAGCATAAAACAGAATGAAGATGAAAATATAAATAAAGCCAATGTTAATAAAATTATTGACGTGTCATAAATAGTAACAGGACTGACCTTGTGATGAAAATCACAAAATGTAGGTGTGGAAGTAAAGAAGAATATCTGGTGACAACATCTAAATAAAAACCAGGAAGAACCGTTATACTTGCACATATGGACCACTCTGCTATTTCTTCGATTTGTTCACAACTGATATTTCTATCATCTATATGCCTCCATTTTTTTTCATCTGTCTTTGAGTGTCTTTACTCAGTCAATAAGTTTAATAACATTGGTTTTATTTATGTTTTCATCCTCATTCTATTTTATGCTGATTTTAATATTCCATTACTGTTATTGTTCCTTTTTTATCATCAATACTGTTATTTCTTTTATTATTTCTATGTTTTTATATGCAAATTGGAAGGTTTTCTTGTTTCTATTTTATGTATTTATTTATGTAGTGTTTGATCCCTGAAGCAGACTGTGGATCCACCGAAACACGGTCCCATGTTGGGTCATATACACATTTGGTGCTGAATAAAGTTTACTTCAACTTACCATCGGCTGATGAGATTTTGTGGTTCACCCCTACTCTCTTTTACCGGTTTTGGACTACACATGGGGGGGTTTTCTTACCCTGACCTGTTGGTGGCTGTTCTGACATGGGTGGTAGAATGCTACATGTCTTGTTAGAAAGTACGAGGATGTGGCTTCAATCAAGAGGAGCTTGGCACCCTATAAGAAAATGTGGGTGCCACTAGATACTTACTGTTAAGTTAGCAATGTGTAGTTTGTATGTAATCTCAGCATTGTATTACTATGTGAGCAGAGGGGGAGTTTTCAAATTTGGAGTTGTTGCTGTTTCTGTATTTTAATTTTTATATCAATAAAAATATTGAAGAAAAAAAAGAGCAATACTTCTTTGAGAATCCCAGATAAATGGCCTTATAGTAGTACAGATGACTTAAAAAAAAAAACAAACAGTCAACTGGACTACAATGGAAAGATCCTGGGGTAACAAGTAAAATCTCAGCTAACACAGAGGTTTTGACTTACACCAAGTCTTTTTAACCACTGAGCCTATCTGAGATCCCATTGTCAACTGAGGGCATAATAAAACTCCTAACGCTTTTACCTCCTTCAGGACAAAAAAAAGACTATACCTCTGTAGAGCTACTGATACCAGTTCTGGAGGCCGCAGCACCATACCCACCTACATAATACCTGTTTTTCAACAATCAATTTTAACAAATTCTGCCATAACCAGTCCCCCAGATACTTTCATGCACTCACCCAAGGTCCCCAATAGATCACTTGATCTACTGAATGGTACAAAGAACTGTACACGGGGGAGGAGTAGCACTGTATGTTAACAAGAGGCTTGAATCACATAGATTGAAAATTCTGCAGGAAACAAAAAACCTCTTGGAATCATTGTGGATCGAAATTCCATGTGTAAAGGGGAAAAGGACGGTGATAGGGGCGTACTATTATCCGCCCGACCAGGATGAGCAGACAGACGCAGTCATGTTAAAGGAAATTAGGGAGGCAAATAAATTAGGCAACGCGATAATAATGGGTGATTTTAATTACCCTATGATTATCCGGAATATGTAGGATAAACAATCAGCAACAATCTCACAATCCTACCTACTATACAACGTGTTTGAGGGACACACTGGTAGATAATACAAGAAAAAGTGGAGAAAAAAAAAGACCTCAGGTCATTCGGCTACTCCTCGTTCTTAAAGGACAAGATTTTTGTATAATGAGGAGGCCTTATCAGTCACAGGTCTTAAAAAAACTCCACACTACTAAATTTCTCATTGACATTACCATGAATCCCAACAAGCAGATGCAAAGGAGACACAATTTTCATATATATTATTAAAGCTTGGCAAGAGTACTTATCTCTATTAATGAATTCTTCAAAAGTCCAGCCTTATATCTGATGTGCTCTTGGCGTTCAAAAAGTCCCGACAGGGAAACCCTGTTTCGCTAAACAATATAGCTGCTTCAGGGGAATCTTTCAAAATAACAGCAAATCCAAGCCTTTAACATTTCTCCGTCTCCAAATCTCACTGGAACAGAAAATGGCGGACGGCTTCTATTTACCTGCTGAATGTTTATATACTCAGCATCTGACGTCATTCCCCATTCGTCCAATCAAATGGGTCAGTGGTCAAAGGAACGCTTTCCACTCTATTGCAACATTTAAACCATTGGGTATGACAGTATGTAAATCAAATATCCAGCACTGCTCCCTTTGTCTTAAAATCCGTCTGATATCTCCCTTTCTTTCCGTTATTCTTATTTACTCCAATACAATACATCTCAGATCTGCAAATTGATGTTGATAATTTATACAATGCGATACCACGAATTCATAAATTTTACCCGTCTGAATACAATGTCTGTGTTCTATTAGCCGTGTTTTTAAACTTCGGGATGTTTGTCCCAATGGTTTAAATGTTGCAATAGAGTGGAAAGCATTCCTTTGACCACTGACCCATTTGATTGGACAAATAGGGAATGACGTCAGACGCTGAGTATATAAACATTCAGCGGATAAATAGAAGCCGTCCGCCATTTTCTGTTCCAGTGAGATTTGGAGACGAAGAAATGTTAAAGGCTTGGATTTGCTGTTATTTTGAAAGATTCCCCTGAAGATCAGTTTTCAGTAGCCTTCGGAAGATAGTTAAATCTTGCGTTGTTTTTATGGCCTTCGGTAGTGCGTTCCATAGCTGCATGCAAATGTAGGAGAAACTGGTTGCGTATGTGGATTTATATTTTAATCCTTTACAGTTGGGGTAGTGGAGATTGAGGAATGAGCGTGCTGATCTTTTTGCGTTCCTAGTAGGCAAGTCTATAAGATCTGACATATAGGCCGGTGCTTCCCCGTGAACGATTTTGTGGACCAGGGTGCAAACTTTGAACGCAATACGTTCTTTTAATGGGTGCCAGTGCAGTTTTTCTCTTAGGGGTTTGGCGCTTTCATATCTCGTTTTCCCAAATATGAGTCTGGCTGCTGTATTTTGAGCGGTTTGAAGCTTCTTGATGATTTGTTCTTTGCATCCGGCATAGATGGCATTGCAATAGTCTAGATGGCTTAGTACCATTGATTGTAATAGGCTTCGGAATACTTCCCTTGGGAAGAAAGGTTTGATCCTTTTAAGTTTCCACACTGAGTAGAACATTTTCTTTGCTGTATTTTTCACATGGTCATCAAATGTGAGATTTCGGTCAATTGTGACTCCCAAAATTTTCAGTCTGTCTGAGACCGGAAGGGTGTAGTCTGGGGTGTTTATTGAATTGGGTTTGTGTTATATTGTGAGGATAAGATGAGACATTGTGTCTTTACTGCGTTTAGCTTTAGTTGGAATGCGTCCGCCCACGAGTTCATTATTTGTAGGCTGTGTTCAATTTCATTTGTGATTTTGGTTATGTCTTGTTTGAACGGGATTTATATCGTGACATCGTCTGCATAGATGTACGGGTTAAGTCCTTGGTTGGACAGCGATTTGGCTAAAGGTGTCATCATAAAGTTAAAAAGGGTTGGTGAGAGCGGTGATCCTCGTGGTACTCTGCATTCAGGTTTCCATGGTGTTGACGTTTCTGAGTTTGCAGTCACTTGATATGGAAGCCTTTAAACCAGCTTAGTACGTTACCTCCAATCCCGAAGTAGTCTAGGATGTTTGTGAGTATCTGGTGGCTAACCATGTCGAACGTGCTGGACATGTCAAATTGTAGGAGCAGTACATTGTTCCCGTTTGCAATCAATTGTTTGAATTTGGTTATGAGGGTCATTATCACTGTTTCAGTGCTGTGGTTGGATCGAAATCTTGACTGTGATTCATGTAGTATTGTGAATTTGTTTAGGTAGTTAGTAAGTTGTTTGGTTACCATGCTTTCCATTAGTTTAAACAACTGATTCCCAAATTGTGGGCTTGGGCCACCTCCTGAATTCTCTTTTACTTTGCTGGCAGGGATGCTGACCCCACCAGCCAAGTAAATAGATTGCTGATGCTCCCTGCTCCTTGTTTCTAGCTCTGAGCAGCAGGCTGGGACTTTTCATGCATGCTGCTCGGAGCCAGAAACAAGCAGCGGGAAATGGTTACAGTCCATTTATTGGCTGATGAGGCTCGCATTCCTGCCAGCAAAGGGGGGGGGTCAAGAGAGCCATGTGATTCCCCCTGCCCCCCCCCCTAAAAAAAATTGCAGGGCTGGCTATGCCCGGAGTGCCCGTTGTTAAAAATTTACCAGTACACTCTTGCCTGTCTGGGCAACAATCAAAAACTTGTTGCTGGGAAAATTTACAAGATCTCTGCAGGGGAAGGAGAGAATTTTAAAAAGTACAGTGACAACAAAATAGTGTATGATCTCACAAAAGCTCAGCATGGGTTCCCTGCTCCCCCGTCTGACTGGGCATATGCACAGCTTTTGTACACATGTACCAGGCACATTCCTCCCTTTACACAACAGGCATGCATTGGAGAGATGTTTTTCTGCGCTGTTCTCTAGAGCTCAGGAGCTCTGAGAATCAGCCCACATTACTGCTGCATGCTCATCATTAACTGACCTTCACAGGCCTGCATGGGCACTGCTACTCCCAGCTGCCCGCTTCTTTTAAGTCTAGGGCTGGCTTTACAGGGGAGCCAGTGAGGCCTTGACGCAGGGTGTGCAAGCAAAAAATGTCAAAATACCCTCTGACCTTTGCATTAATATCACTGCTGGGACAGAGGCATTGCAAACAGGAACGCCGCCCACCTCCTGGTATGCTGCATTTCAAATCACAGTGTACCCTGAGCTGGTGCAGGTGGTCTTTTTTTGCAAGTTGGCACATTTATTTTGCTGCTGCTGCACATACCTACCAAAGACGAATGCACTGTCAAGCCCAAACCCAAGGTGACAGGGTAGATGGTGCCTGCTGACCCAGGAGGGAAGGAAACGGATGGGAGATCTTGCAACTCTCTCCTTCATGATTGGTTAAATCTGCCTTCCCCCTCCTTCATGATTGGTTAAATCTGCCTTCCCCTAGGCTCAGAGCCCTGTACCCCATTACGTCCATGCTCCTCTTTTTTAAGCGCCTCAGATTTAAACATAGGTCCTTTCATCTAGATATAATCCTAAAGCACTTTATAAACTTGTTTTTGTCATTTCTTATTTAAGCAGGCAGTTTTTAATTCTCCTACTTTCGCTGTGGTTATCTTTAAATTGTTTCTTCGGTGCAATGGAGTAGCAGAGCATCAACATCCTTCTCTTCCCCACCCACCCCACTCCCCAACACCCCTCCCCTTCTGGGCATCCTAAGCTACCATGGCATATAGGTTCAGGCCAAGAATGAACTATCCTATTTCTAGTTCTATACCTGGAATTTAGCCAAACTGAGACATGACCCAAATCACTTTCTAACACCTCAGAAAGACAGTGGTAGATGTCTGGTGCCTATCCTTCCTAAAATATTAGAGAGCTGAAGGAACCAAGTTATTATCTAATTATGGTGAGGACAAACATACTTTAGGCAGACAGTGGTTTTCTAATGGTCAGAGATTTCCAGGAAGGCTTGTGCCACAGGATGTCTCCCAACTTGCAGTTATGTTTTAAATACCATACTACCTCATATTTCAAAAGTTATGGACGTTCTCCAATGTGCATTAACAAAAATACAAATTGTACATAAATGCACTGTCTGATTCATATTAAGAAAAATGCTTCCATTTCAACTGGATCCTGAGAAATAATGGGATAATGACACTTAAGGCCTAAATATGAGAGATACGATTATATAGAGATGTTCATACCTCAGTCATAAATAATGCACGGTCCCTTCCTCACTTAATCTCACCTACAACTCAACTGCTTTAGTTCTTCCTAATCACAGCTTCACTATTAATTCAAGCCTCATTGATACTGACTAGATTGTCCCATGGGCATCTGTTCAACTTTGTGGAAATGAAGTTCTAAAACAAAGAATCATGATAGGAGGAAGGAGTAACAAGAAAATATTTCTTCACAGAAAGCAAATTTGCCTACCTGTAACAGCTGTTCTCTGTAGACACTTGGTAGGTGAGGTCATCGTACAGCACCAACAGCTCTTCCAGAGTTTAGAACTAGTGTCAAGTGAGAATGCACAGCTCTTTCTGCATGGAGAAGTCTCCTCACTCTTGTACCTCTTGGGGAAGTGGAAAGGGATTGTATGTCTGATTAATCCTGCTGTCTTTAGAGAACATTCGTTATAGGTAAGCAACTTTGCTTTTTTAGTCAGCATTAGCAGGATTAACCAGGCACATGAGTGCCTGCTCAAGGCTGTTCCAGTTTACAGACATACCTGTAGATCAGATGATACAAGAATTTAATAGAAAACAAAAATATTGCTCAATATAGTTTCATCTAAATCAATAGATAAAGGTAAACTGGTTGATATTGTGTATTTGGATTTTCAGAAGGAACTTGACAAAGTACCTCATGAATGACTCCTGAGGAAACTAGAAAGTCATGGGATGGGACGCAGTGTCCTATTGTTGGTTAAAAATTAATTAAAAGAGAGAACACGGTTAAATCGTCAATGTTCTCAATGGAGAAGGGTAAATAGTTGGGTCCCCCAGTGTCTGTGCTGTGACTGCTGCTCTTTAACATAAATGATCTAGAAACGGGAATGAGTGAGGTGATCAAATTCGCTGACCACACAAAGTTATTCAAAACTGTTAAATCACAAGTGGATTGTGAAAAACTGTAAGAGGACCCTACGAGACTGGGCATCCAAATGACATTACATTCAATGTGAGCAAGCACAAAATGATGCATATAGAGAAGAGCAAACTGAACTACAGCTTCATGGATTCCACGTTCCACATTAGGAGTCAATGCTCAGGAGAAGAATTTTTACATCAAAACCCTCTGATCAGTGTGCAGCAGTGGCTAATAAAGCAAACAGAAAGTTAGGAATTATTAGAAAAGGGGTGGAGAACAAACCTTAGATTACTTTTGGGCTCATTTTCGAAAGAGAAAGATGCCCATCTTTCAACATAAATCGGAAGATGGACGTCCTTCTCACAGAAACGTCCAAATCGGTATAATTGATTTTGGACGTCCCCAACTGCACTCCGTTGCAGGGATAGCCAAAGTACAAGGGGGCATGTCGGAGGCATAGCGAAGGCGGGACTTGGGCGTGCCTAACACTTGGATGTCCTTTACCCATAAACGAAAAAAACAAGAACGTCCCTGAGGAGCACTTGGATGTTTTCACCCAGACCTGTTTTTCTTAAGACAGACCCAAAAAGGTGCCTGAAATGACCAGATGATCACCGGAGAGAATCAGGGATGACCTGTTACTTCCCCAGTGGTCACTAACCCCCTTCCACCCTCAAAAAACATCTTTCAAAATAGGTCGTGCCAGCCTCTATGCCAGCCTCAGATGTCATACTCCACTCCATCATAGCAGTATGCAGGTCCCTGGAGCAGTTTTAGTGGGTGAGTGCACTTCAGATAGGCGGACCCAGCACCATCCCCCCCCCCACCTGTTACTTTTGTGAAGGAAACAGCAAACCCTCCAAAACCCACCACAAACCCACATCTAGGTACCCCCCTTCACCCGTAAGGGCTGTGGTAGTGGTGTACAGTTGGGGGTAGTGGGGTTTTTTTTTTTTTTTGGGGGGGGGGGGGGGGGCTCAGCACACAAGGTAAGGGAGCTATGTTCCTGGGAGCATTTTATGAAGTCCACTGCAGGTGCCCGGTTGGTGTCCTGGCATGTCAGGGGGACCAGTGCACTACAAATGCTGGCTCCTCCCATGACCATATGGCTTGCATTTGGTCGTTTCTGAGATGGCCATCTTTGGTTTCGAAAATCGCCGAAAATCAGAAATGGCCATGTCTAGGGACGTCCAAATCTAGGGACAGCGAAATTTAAGGATTTGGACGTCCCTGATGGTATTTTTGAAACGAAAGATGGATGTCCCTCTTGTTTTGAAAATACGGGTTTCCCCGCCCTAGGATCGAGACATTTTGCAAGGACGTCCAAATCGAAACTCGGACGTCCCTTTCGAAAGTGCCCCTCCACGTCTTTGTATCGCTCTATGGCATGACCACGACTCAAATACTGTTGTACAATTTTGGTTACCACATCTCAAATGAGATAGTGGAATTAGAAAAGGTGCAGAGAAGGGCAATGAAAATGATAAAAGGGACTGGGATGACTTCCCTATGGCAATAGGCTAAAGAAGCTAAGGCTCTTCATCTTGAACAGATGGTTGAAGGGGGATATGATGGAGGTCTATAAAATATTGAGTGGAGCAGAACAAGTAGAAGTGAATCGCTTGTTTATTCTTTCCAAAAATACAAGGTCTAGGAGGGCATGTAGCAACGTATAATTAAACTCTGAAAAGCCAGAGAATGTGGTAAAAGCAGTTAGCTTAGCAGGGTTTAAAAACGTTTGGATAAGTTCCTAAAAGAAAGTCCATAAGCCATTATTAAAATGGACTTGGGAAAGTCCACTGCTTATACCAAGGATAATCAGCATAAAATCTGTTCTCCTTTTTTGGATCTTACCAGGTACTTGTAACCTGGATTGGCCACTGTTGGAAACAGGATACTGGGCTCAATGGACCTTCGGTCTGTCCCAGTATGGCACTGCTTATGCTCTTACATACTGTCTCTGACTGAAGACTGATCTAGGCAATAGTGTGAAGTGAAGGTATGAAATGAGGACAAACAATATTCTTTCCAGCAGATTGAGAGCTACAGAAGCAGCAGTAGCTCTGATTTAATGAGGTTTGTCTGGACTGATTATAGGGATACCAGTCTACCCATAACAATTTTGAATACAGGACACTAGCCAATTAGAAGAGTGCACATTTTGCCATATCAGTACCATACCTATTGGGTTGAAGATGATGAACAGCTATGTAGACTTTTTGATGGATTCTGTTTAAGATAGTAAGTGAGAGCCTGTTTACAATCAGAGTATGGAGTGACTTCTTGCACTGATGCCCAGGGTCTAAAATAAAAAGGCAGCACTCTCTCATATTAACATGAAAAACTATGATCATCTTCAGTAGAAATTTAGGGTGAATGCATAGGATCAGCTTATTATAAAACTGTGTAACATAGTAGATGACGGCAGAGAAAGACCTGTACAGTCCATCCAGTCTGCCCAACAAGATAAACTCATATGTGTTACTTTATGTGTATACCTGACCTTGATTTGTATCTGCCATTTTCAGGGCACAGACCGTAGAAGTGTGCCCAGCACTAGCTCCGCCTTCCAACCAATGGCCCCACCTCCCAACACTGGTGCTGCCACCCAACCTCCACTAAGCTTCTGAGGATCCATTCCTTCTGAACAGGATTCCCTTATGTTTATCCCACGCATTTTTGAATTCCGTTACCGTTTTCATCTCCATCACCTCCCGCGGGAGGGCATTCCAAGTATCCACCACTCTCTCCGTGAAAAAACACTTCCTGATGATTTTCTTGACTCTGCCCCCCTTCAATCTCATTTCATGTCCTCTAGTTCTACCACCTTCCCATCTCCAGAAAAGGTTCGTTTGCGGATTAATACCTTTCAAATATCTGAACGTCTGTATCATATCAACTCTGTTTCTCCTTTCCTCCAGGTACATGCTCACTTCATCAAGTCTCTCCTCATACGTCTTGTAACGCAAATCCCATACCATTTTTGTAGCTTTTCTTTTCAACGCTTCAATTCTTTTACATCCTTCAGAGATACGGCCTCCAAAACTAAACACAGTACTCCACGTGGGGCCTCACCAACGACTTGTATAGGGGCATCAACACCTCCTTTCTTCTGCTGGTCACACCTCTCTCTACACAGCTTAGCAGTCTTCTGGCTACGGCCACCGCCTTGTCACACTGTTTCGTCACCTTCAGATCATCAGATAATATCACTCCAAGATCCCTCTCCCCGTCCGTATATATCAGACTCTCACCGCCTAACACATACATCTCCCGTGGATTTCTACTCCCTAAGTGCATCACTTTGCATTTCTTCGTATTGAATTTTAATTGCCAAACTTTAGACCATTCTTCTAGCTTCTGCAGCTGCTTTTTCATGTTTTCCACTCCCTCCTGGGTGTCCACTCTGTTACAAATCTTGTTATCATCCGCAAAAAGGAAAACTTTACCTTCTAACCCTTCGGCAATGTCACTCACAAATATATTGAACAGAATCGGCCCCAGCACCGATCCCTGAGGCACTCCACTGCTCACCTTTCCCTCATCCGAGTGAATTCCATTAACCAACACCCTCTGGCGTCTGTCCGTCAACCAGTTCCTAATCCAATTCACCACGTCGGGTCCTATCTTCAGCCTGTCAAGTTTATTCAAGAGCCTTCTGTGGGGAACCGTGTCAAAAGCTAAATGCTGAAATCTATGTAGATTACGTCTATAGCACGTCCATGATTCAATTCTCCGGTCACCCAGTCAAAGAATTCAATATTCGTTTGGCACGATTTACCTTTTGTAAAACTATGTTGTCTCGGATCTTGCAACTTATTGGCTTCCAGGAAATTCACTATCCTTTCCTTCAGAATCGCTTCCATGACTTTTCCAATAATCAAAGTGAGGCTTACCAAAGTTTCCAGCTTCTTCTCTATCACCACTTTTGTGAAGAGGGACCACATCCACTCTTCTCCAATCCCACGGAACCTCTCCCGTCTCCAATGATTTATTAAACAAATCTTTAAGATGACCCGCCAGAACCTCTCTGAGCTTCCTCAATATCCTGAGGTGGATCCCGTCCGGTCCCATGGCTTTGTCCACCTTTAGATTTTCAAGTTGTTCATACACACTCTCTTCTGTGAACAGTGCTATATCCACTCCATTCTCTCATGTACTTTTGCCAGTCAATCGTGGTCCTTCTACAGGATTTTCTTCTGTGAAAACATAACAAAAGTATCTGTTTAGCAAATTTGCTTTTTCTTCATCATTATCTACATAGCAGTTCGCAGCATCTTTCAGTCTCACGATTCCGTTTTTAGTCTTCCTCCTTTCACTAATATACCTGAATAAATTTTTGTCGCCCCTACTACTACTACTATTTAGCATTTCTATAGCGCTACAAGGTGTACGCAGCGCTGCACAAACATAGAAAAAAGACAGTCCCTGCTCAAAGAGCTTACAATCTAATAGACAAAAAATAAAGTAATCAAATCAATTAATGTGTACAGGAAGGAGGAGAGGAGGGTAGGTGGAGGCGAGTGGTTACAAGTGGTTACGAGTCAAAAGCAATGTTAAAGAGGTGGGCTTTCAGTCTAGATTTAAAGGTGGCCAAGGATGGGGCAAGACGTAGGGGCTCAGGAAGTTTATTCCAGGCGTAGGGTGCAGCGAGACAGAGGGCGCGAAGTCTGGAGTTGGCAGTAGTGGAGAAGGGAACAGATAAGAAGGATTTATCCATGGAACGGAGTGCACGGGAAGGGGTGTAGGGAAGGACGAGTGTGGAGAGATACTGGGGAACAGCAGAGTGAGTACATTTATAGGTTAGTAGAAGAAGTTTGAACAGGATGCGAAAACGGATAGGGAGCCAGTGAAGCGACTTGAGGAGAGGGGTAGTATGAGTAAAGCGACCCTGGCGGAAGACGAGACGGGCAGCAGAGTTTTGAACCGATTGGAGAGGGGAGAGGTGACTAAGTGGGAGGCCAGCAAGAAGCAGATTGCAGTAGTCTAAACGAGAGGTGACAAGGGTGTGGATGAGGGTTTTGGTAGAGTGCTCGGAAAGAAAGGGGCGGATTTTACGGATGTTGTAAAGAAAGAAACGACAGGTCTTGGCGATCTGCTGGATATGAGCAGAGAAGAGAGAAGAGTCAAAGATGACCCCAAGGTTTTGAGCTGAGGAGAAAGGGAGAATAAGAGAGCCATCAACAGAAATAGAAAATGGGGGAAGCCATTTGTTCTTCCGCTTGCACTTTCACCAGACAAATCTCTCTTGGCTTCTTTCAGTTTCATCTGGTATTCCTCTCCGTATTCTTCTTCTTGAGTTTTTTTGTATTTCATAAACGCCAACTCTTTAGCCTTTATTTTCTCAGCCACTTGCTTGGAGAACCATATCTGTTTCCTTTTTCTCTTGCTTTTATGTACTCTCCTTACATAAAGGTTTGTGGCCATATTTATAGCTTCTTTCAGCCTGGACCACTTTCCACTTTTCGTATGTCCTCCCAGTCCATCAGCTCCTTCCTCAGGTATTCCGCCATTTTTCTAAAGTCAGCATGCTTGAAATCCAGGACTTTGATTTTTGAGTGGCCGCCCTCCACTTCAGCTGTTATATCAAACCAAACTGTTTGATGGTCACTGCTGCCCAGGTGGGCCCCCACTCGGACATTTGACACACTATCCCCATTTGTGAGCACCAGATCCAGCATCGCTCCCTCCCTCATGGGTTCCATCACCATTTGTCTGAGCAGAGCACTTTGAAAAGCATCCACAATCTCTCTACTTCTTTCCGATTTTGTAGATGTAACCTTCCAATCTACATTCGGCAGATTGAAATCTCCCCGCAACAGCACCTCTCTCTTCTTTCCCAACTTTTGAACATCTGTGATCAGATCTTTATCTAGTTCCTCCGATTGCGTCGGAGGTCTGTAAACACCACCCATGTGGACAGAGGTTCTATCATCTTTTTTTAAGGTGATCCATATCACTTCTTCCTTTCAGTCACTGCGATATAATTTCTCACATACAGAGCTACTCCTCCACCTTTACAACCATCTGTATCCTTCCTAAATAGATTATAGCCTAGTACGTTTGCAACCATTGAGCCATGTCTCTGTGATAGCAAGGTCTAAGTCTGCCTCTATCATCAGGGCTTGCAGGTCATGAACTTTATTGCTTAGACTGCGAGCATTTGTGGTCATCACTTTCCATCTACATTTCAGTGGAATTTTTATCGTCTGTTTAGTTTTTTTGTTTAGTCTCACTTCCTGCTGTGTTGGTAAGAAGTGATTTGCTAAGATTGTTGTTTTAATTGCTTTCTTTTCTACTGTCGCATCTTGTCTTTAGCTGGGGGTGACCACTTGACGTGAACTGCCTCCATATGCCACCCTTGTCTTCTAGTTTAAATGCCTAGAAAAATATTGTCTGAATTTCTCCCCAAGGATTTTTTTCCCTGCCACAGTGAGATGCAGCCCATCATTACAATATAGTCTTTTGTTTTTCCATGTATTGCCCCATCCTCCTATGTACCTAAATCCTTCTTGGTGACACCAGTCTTTGAGCCAGCTATTGACATTTTCAGTACTTTGCAATCTTTTCTCTCCCTTTCCAAAGGTAGGTAGTACTTCAGAGAAAGCTATTGTTTGTACCAAAGGTTTTAACCCCTCTCCCAGCTCCTGAAAAGCTCTCTGCACGGCAAGTGGGGTATTACTGGACAAGTAATTTGTTCCCAGGTGGATAACAACATCAGTGTTTGACTCCTTAGTTTCTTCTCTGATTATAGAGATTATTTGCTTGGTACTCCTGGTAGCTGAGAAGCCTGGAAGGCATTTCACTTTGCATGACCCCTTGAACTAGGTTCATATGTGACTTCAAGCTTTAGTCACCGATTCTTCTAGCTAAAGTGACTTACCAGCGTGTTTTCCAAGTTACTTGTTTTTAAAGAGAGATAAGAAGGACTATCAGGTCAAATGGCAGTTTCTTGCCCAAAAGAACACCTGCAGTGTCGCCGGCATTGAACCCAACAACTGCATGTAGTCCCAAACTAGATTTGCAGGCATATCTGGCAACCCCTGTACTCAGTCTCTGTCAACTCACATGCTTATTAAGAATACCCTAGCTTGGGTATCAAACACAACCCTAGGTTTTCCAACCACTGGACCAGTACCAACTTGTTCCTGGACCTAGTGACAATCCATACCAATTACTTTGGTTTTTGCATTTTTGCTCTCTCCAGACTTTTAGCCAATCATCCAGTTCATAGGGATGAACCAACATACCTTCCCCCTTCCTAATATAAGCCATCACCATGGGCTGCAGAGCTTCAAATTAGACACTCCAGGTTGGAGAGGAGAAAGAAAGCAAACAGCTGCAAGCTGAATTACTTTCTGCAGCTGCTAACTGCACAGGCAGGGCATGGCACACATGGTAGCTTCCCCAGCCTCACTGCCTTTGAAGTTAACTTCTCCAGGAGCTCCAGGCTTGCAAAAGGAGCTCCATACTTGCTGACTTTTCCCTTCACAGCACTTCCTACTGTCACTAAAATGCCTAGTTTTTTTTTTTTTTTTTTTTTTTTTAAATTTTCAAAGCTTTATTGTCCTGACGGCATACTGGCTAATTCCCTGCTGCACTGGCATATCAAGAGGTAAGCAGTCTTTGCTCTAACTGTCCTGACCAGACCAGTGGAATATGTCCTTCTTCCATCAGGGGGAAAGAAGCAGATAGTTCTATTGTCTCAAGAGTGTCTCAGTAGCCTTTAAAAGTAAACAGAATCTCTCATCCTCTCCTTGGATACCACCATGAATCCTTATGATAAAAAAACAAATATACGTGTCCCTGGCTGGAATCAGTCTACAAGGTACACTGATCCTATAATGTGTCCTGTAAAAGCAGTAGTGAACCCAGGCATTCTTTCCTTGCCTACTAGAAGAGGATTATCACTGCTTTTCCCCCCTTAAAAAATGGTTTCCATTTACTACTAGAAATAAAAACAAAAAAGCAGACCCTCCCCTCCCCTGCACCCCCAGTTGTTATAAGCTACATCTGACATAGGAGCCAGCTCTGTGGGTACTTGAGCACCACCGATATTGAGCAGACTCTAACACTGTCCATGGAGGGGGTCATTTCCACTGGGTTTAGCACCCCCAATCATTTTTAAAAGTTGGCTCCTATGAGCTGGATTTGGAGTCCATGATAGAGTTACAGAAGCAGCTTCAGGATTACTGTCGCAGTGACCAAAGTGGGACCAGTAGGGCAGAAAGAACTAGAAGAAAAATGAGAACCAACAGGCCAAAAAGAAAACAAACAACACAAGAGAATTGGCTTTAACAGAGCTTTCCTCCTGCTGCTACACAGCACTTCATATTTTTGTTTGTTTTAAATACTAACTAGAAGTATAATGTAGTGAACTATTGCAGCTCCAAATACGTCTGTCCAAGCCAAAACAAACAATCACTATCCCCCCCCCCCAATAAACATGCACATTATAGCAAACCTTAAGAGCTATTTTAAACCTTATAGATATGTAGAATAGATCATCTGCCAGTTAGTTCCTGGCACACAGAAAATTTAGCAGAAGAGTCTATTAACGATCAACACACATTCTCCCGCCCACTGTTTGCTATGAATTGATCAGACACTGCAAGCCAAGTTTCCACACAGAATAAACAGTCCTTGCAAAAATGCCTCGGATAATGTGCTGTAAAACCCAGTTCTTTCAAGAAAGTCAGCAATGCACATGTAGCAGCATTTGCTGATACTTTCTGCTAGTAAATTGTCTTCCTCACTTCACCAGAACCCAAAGCAGCAGGTATCTGCAGCGATCCAAGTCGACGTACAGAGAGAAGATACAGTCCAACAAGCATAGATACTTGATGCAACAGCTCCTACCCTTATATTTTACATGGAAGGCAGTAGGACGCCAGGAGAAAATAAAAAGGAAGAACTTGTGGACATTGCCTAACGTGGTTGGATCATCCTGCTCAACAGTGGTACAGCCACAGGTGGGCCCTGGTGGGCACAGGCCTACCCATTTTAGGCTCAGTCACACCCAGCAGTGGCGCATTTCTGGTGGGGGCTTCCCAAGCCCCTCCAGCTGAAGATTCCCAGCATCTCTCCCTCCTCTCCCGCACAGGCATTCTGGCATCTCCCAAATCCACCCCCTCCCCCCAGTATCAGCAACTCATACCCATTGCTAGCACCAGGCCACGACTCTTCCCTATGACACAGCTTCCTTTTCTGCAAAGGCAGGACCAGATCAGAGGGAAAGCTTGAAGCCAGTGTGTGCAGTGGGTGTGTGTCGCTGCTGGCAAAGAAATTAAGGTTTTAAAAGGTATGGAGGGGTTGGCAGGCGGACAAAGGGGTAGGCGAAATGCCAGGAAGTGGGGGGCCAGGGTTCTCATGCCCATCTGCTTTAGGCTCAGGCCCACCCTAAACTGGATGTCTGGCTATGCCCCTACTGTCCACGGGACTTATCCAAGCAACTGGGGGTACAACAGAGTCCTGAGACAGGCACCCCACCTCCAAAGCTGGCTTAATTATTAGATAAGACTAGATAATCATCTATGGCAGCAGCTTCTGAGCGGCAAGAAGCAGCAGTAGTGAAAGCAAAACGATGTTTCCTTCAATTTGTGGGACTGTCAGAACCTATCACTGATCTGCAGGAAGAATGGGCAACTTTCAAATAGGTCATTTCCATGGTAAATGACTTGTGGAAACTGCCCTCGTTACACACCAGACAGACACAGATACATAATTTTAAATATTAAACCTTGCTTTCTATGTTTAATTATGCTCCTTATAGAACTGTTGTAAAAGTGGTAGTGTTGAGTTAAATTCAAAACCTTGGTGAGGGACGGCTAAAGGCCTGCCCATCTCCAACAGCTCATGTGCTGCTACTGTAGCGGAAAGCAAAGCAGGAGTGAGCAAGAACTACAGATGGTGGCAGACAAATGGATCATAAGAAAAGATACAGGAGGGAATGACATATTTGCTGCTGAACAGCATCGAGTGGTGATTGGCTCACACACCAACAGGGAGACTTTTTAAAAAACCTGCTGCTACATGAGACATAACCCTATCCCTCCAAAACCCCATGATCTCCCCATCCCCCACTACTGCCCAAAAATATCCCTGTTAATCTACAGGACCCTCACCCTTTGATCCCCAAGAAACCCACCCCTCCCCAAAAAATGTTTTGTTGGGTATCATCGGGGGAGGCGGGAAGAAGAGAAAATCTCTGGGAGAGGAGTCCCTAATTGGTCACAGGTCTGATGTGTGCCCAGGCTGCAGATCTATTAGAAATTCCACCCCCCATGCTACTGCAGAAATATGAGCTAATCGTTCTATGTCTCCTCAGACTTGGCGTTCAAGTTCTCACATTATGCTTCCTTTAATGTTTTCTGCAGTAATTCTCTGAATCAGGGTGCTGTCTAATGCGATGTTTTGCTTCTGTGCAATGGGCACCCAGAGTACAGCGCAGATATTGTGCTAACCATGCACTTCTGTCTGCGCAAGCTTCTTCCATCAGCCCCACAGTCTGTCCCTGTGGAACTAAGACATATTACTACATCAACTTCAAACAGGAAAGCTTAGAGGGGAATACATTTGAAAAATCAATTAGTACTGAAAACTAATTAAAACACAATTAAAAGTATAATGAAGTCATGGGGTCTTTCTTAATTGACAATAGTGTTTTGAGTTCCTGAATAGCTCAATGTGCTTACCAACTCCCACCACTGTGAATCTAAATTAATTATGGCACTGCCGTGCTGGTTTGTATCAAAGGCTCATGCAAGTATCACACTAATAAATGTAAAGCCAGAATGATTCACAAACAGCTCAAAAATGGACTCAGGGAAGAAGCGGTTTATAAACACTTTTATCATTTGAAGAGCAGGGGGATGTTGATAATACGAAGTCCTGGTTATATGAACAATTATGTAGAGCGGAGTCAGAAATAAAAAAGTACTTTTAACAACTTTCTGTCCCCTATATATAGATATAGACACACACATATACACACACAGCCTCCATTACAAACTGTATGGTGTTATTGATGATTTCACAATATAATAAAAGCTGGGCATGCCTATTACGACTGGTGAGAGATAGGATCTTTCATGCCACTGAACACACATCTCTTGAGATAGAGGATGCGCTATTTAGCCCTTACCAAGTACTTACACTGATGCATGTACGGAGTAAGGAGATCCCTAATAGATTCCAACATAATGTTCTGCTCAAATTGTTAAGAGCAGCGTGGAAATTTATAGGGACATTACTGGGAGGAGACCCGAGAACGACGGAATTTATAAGCCTTAGAGGCAACCCAGCATTTATACCCGGAATGGAGAATAAAACCTTTGCTAATTGGGAACAACTAGGTGTAATTACTTTAGCAGACGCCCTGAATGCGAATGGGGATATTAAGTCGCTGTCGCAGTTGCTCACACAAGGAGAAATGGGATGGAGGGATAAATTCGCGTATTGCCAACTTAAACACTACATACAAATGTTAAATATAGAAACACTTAAATTTAAATTAGATAACAAAATTAAAGCTTTTTTTGATGAGATTGCAGAAAATGCTCCATCCATATCACAAATCCATCAGAAGCTGTGGAGTTTGGCTCCTGGAAAAGAGCTGACCAAACTACGACAGAAATGGGAAAAAGATGTGGGCAGAGAGCTAACCTCTTGGGATATTGTAGCGCAAATCAAAGAAATAAAACACCTGATAGAGGGAACTACTTATAGAGAATGTGCGTATAGAATGATACATAGGGCATACTTTACCCAAGTTCAATTATGCAAATCAGGGGGTACTGAGACAGCATTTTGTTTGAAATGTAATAAATATGAGAACTCCATTTATCATGCGCTATGGGGTTGTAAACTAATACAACGATATTGGAGGCAAATCACCACTTATCTATCAGGTGTATTATCTAGCAGAATAATTATGAACCCACTGCAACTTATATTAGATGTGAAAGAGCCACAATTGAGATTGAATGCTGACAGAACATTGCTGTGTAGGAAATTATGTCTGATAGCGAAAAAAATGCATTATGCAACACTGGACTACGACCAATCCGCCGACATTTTGGCATTGGCGTAACCAGGTGCATCAATTGTTGGTTTGGGAGGCGAAAGATGCTAAAGGATACTGTAAAAGGAAAGCCCGATTTCTTAAAATATGGGGATGCTATTTGGATAAGATGACGCAGAAAGGCCGTAGTCTTATTCTTAATACCTTATGAGGAGATATTGTATAATAATGGATAACTCATAATAATGGAAAATGCCACACGTGTGTTATGGGTTAATTGGAGAATAGGGAGGATGGGAGGTAGGGAGGAAGGGAGGAACTCATAGGGAACTGATGGAATAATTAAAGGTACATAACACTTAGAAGGTATTAATTGCTGACTTTGTCTTACAGCAGAATACTTGAGGTTGTAAACTGTTGTATATACCCTATACCGGAATTTCTTATTGTATTATGTTGAAAAAATTTTATAATAAAAATTGTTGAAATATAAAAGCTGGCGTCCATTCACAGTTGAAATCAATACAACAGCTTGTGTGTGATACACAGTAAAAAGTAAGCACAGTCTCAAGACTGCTGATATTCCCAGGAGGCCTCTTGCGGAAACCATCGCAACCAGACAACTGGCTCTCCCAGCCCACCAGATTCACCTCTGTGGTAAGCACCTACCAGTCTAGGAAGCCAGAGGAACCTCCTTGAGGAAATGTCCTGCAGAAAGTCTTACCAAGACAGATGTAGCTTCAAGCTCCTGCTGGCCAAAAGCCCAACATCAAGTTGTTGGGACTTGGCAGACCAGTACAACCACAGCACTCGCAGAAAGGTATCATGAGCTCTTGCCCAGGTCACTACTTCAAGCATTGCTGCCATGGAGCCCAAGAGCTGCAGATAGTCCCAAACATGCACCAAGAGCTTAAATATATGCTCCTGGTTTAGAAACACCATACCAAGCTTGGTGTTGAAAAGAAGTCCACAGTACTCTAACTTCTGAGAGGGTACTAGCAGACTCTTAGCATAGTTCACTAACCAGCTGGACCACCTGAGAGGTGGCTGGCCTCAAATCCACCTCAGAATTAGTTTGTATCAACCAATCATCTAATTAAGATGGACACAAGCATACTGCTTGTGCAGGTGGGCTTGCCATGACTACCAAGACCTTGGAAACGGTTCTTGTGGCTGTCATCAACTCAAATGGGAGCACCCGAACCTGGAAGAGCTGACCCAGAACACAAAAGCATAGAAATCATTTGTGCTCTGCTCCGATTGCACTGAGGAAGTAGGCCTCAGAAGACCAGATATGTCAGAGCTCTCTGGTCTGACTCCTGTAGAAAAGAGGGAAACCCCAAAGTGACACTAACTCCCCTCAGATTCAACTAGGCCGTAAAGAAATTCCCTTCTAGGGCAGCAAAAAATATACAGAATAACAGTCCTTCCCTTCGTCTTCACTCGTAACAGGTTCCACCACTCCTAAATACAGCAATTATAATTTGGAATTGACCACTTGCATTTTGAAGGGAGAACCACAGGTGGAAACTATAACAGCATCAGAAATGGGCTCTGCAAGTTCCAAGACATAGCCCAGATGAACTACCACCAGAACCCACTTGTCTGAGGTGATAAGGGCCCACTCCTGGTGGAAGAAGGCAAGATGACCTCGCTCAACCTGAATCTCCCTGGAGGAGACCCATAAATCCTCACTGGGACCCGTTGAAGTGGCTGCAGAGGAGTAGGGTCCATCTCTTGCTCTCTGGACTCCTTGAAAGGACAATGCCTTCTGGCCTTGTCACACAAGGCAGAGGAGGATTTCCTATTGTGCCAATACTAAGTGTAATCCTTACAATGGGCCCTAAAGGCTGGCCCTCAATATGTAGATTTGGACCTGTCCTTGGGAAGGCATTGTAGATGAATCTTGCCCAGGTCCTTAGCAATCTTTTCCAAATCTGTGCTGAACAAGCAGCCTCAAAATGCCAACTTAATCAAGTGCGACTTGGAGACCGTATCTGCCAACCAACGCTGCAGTCACAACCATCTATGTGCCACCATCAAAACTGCCACTAAGCAAGAACAAATATGCACAATGTCGTAAAAAGCATCCACCAAAAAAGGCAACCTGACTTCTACCAGGTGACTTATGGTAAGACGGACCAGTGCTGCATTCACCACCCAAGAGCCAGAAGCCTGTACGCCAATAGCTGAAGCATTAAAAGCGTACTTGAAAAACAAATTTACCTTGCCATCATCAGTATCTCTAAGGGCTAAACTGCCCACCACTGGGATATTAGTCGTTTTTGGTGACAGATCGTCTATGTTAACAGAGAAGGAAAAACATAAGATCCTCCTGCTGAAAGGGATAGAGCCAGCCCGAGTTTAGTGCCCTGGAGAATCCTGTCCAGCTACTCCCATTCCATTAACACCACTGGGAGAGGACACAACGAAATAGTAAGGACCTAGAAAGTTTGGAGAAACCTTCAAGAACAGGATCCCCCATTTGTAGGCTTCTCTTAGGTAGGCAATGAAATGCAAACAGTTGAAGAGACCTGCTCAACTGAAGAAGTGAGCTCTTCCCTACCAATCACCACCACCACTGGGGAATCCAAATTCTCTTCTGGGGATAGCTCTGTCCATCTAGAAAGGTATCTCCAGTCCTTCTGTCTACACCCTACATGTCTTCCACTGAGACAGGTTTAGCCCGTTCATGATCAGAGCCCTCACTGAGCAGTCTGACCCACCTGGAAACCTGGGCCAGGTCCCTAAATAAAGCTGTGGCCCCCAAGAATCTTGGCCCTCATAAAGATCCCCCAAAGGCCGTGAAGCAAAACCCTTCAACTCTTCTAGTGCCCTTCTAAAACATTTCAGTTAGAGCATTTAACATATGGGGCACCAGGCTCGTGTATGTGTGTGTGGGGGGGGGGGGGGGGGCAGCCCCAAAGGGCTTAAGGAAATGGCATCAGGCCCAATTCCGATGGTCTGGTGACAAAATGCCAATCAATTCCTCAGAAGGAGCCACAGAAGCCTGCTGCTCAACCTCCACAAGTGGTCCTGCTGCATCCAGAATGACTGCAGAGGGACCTGCAGAAGGAATTTGATCTCTCCCATTGCAACAAAGAACAGTAGGAGCCAGCCACATTACTAATGCACCAGCTCCCACGTGTCCCATAGTATTTGCCTCCCTGAATGAATGCTGCTTCCGTTACCTAACACAGAACTCTCCGAGGAGAAAACAACAAAGCAGCCCTGGAGCCTAGAACAGGCCTACCTCAAGACAGCATCCTGGTTGCCTGATCAATTAAATTAACAAGCAGTATCCAATTGCCAGTACTCTGCTTTATTTTTAAATTTATGTATTTTAATCTGCCCAATTGGGGTGGGGGATTATCTCTCATCCCCTCTAGACAAGGCCCCTTAAGTCACTGCCGATTGGTCTCACAAGTGAAACCTGTAGGCTAGGGCTTGGGGCTCCAGAGGGAAAGACATGTCTGTGCTAGCTCAGAAGGTAGTCTGTTGACCAGTCCCTGAGAGCAATGCCTACGCCACAGCGTAACCTGAAGGGATGCAGACTATGGACTACACCCTGGTGAAAAAAATCTATCCAGAAAACAAAATTCTGCTGCAAGTGTCAACCTGCTGGCAGAGAAATACTAGGAGTATTTCTGGATGCATCACATTATACTGATGTCATCAGTATCTTCAATTCTCTGCCTCCATCCGCTAATAGAGGAACAATAACCCATAAGTCTGGACTGCTCTAGGAGGATAAAGAAATACAGATTATAAAACAAAGTAGTTTATATACTATACATATGGAAGTACCTCTCACTCAGCACTGGCTAGAAGCCAATCATTTAATACATCTTCATGGTTTTTGTACTGCGGAAGATTTGGAAAGATATGAGGGCTGGTGATTATAACAAACATCTACAGCTAGAACAGATAATTAAAAACACAGTACTGTATATAAATGATTTTAAGTGAAATTTCTAGGCCAACATGGTTTCTCTCGAAGGGTTGAATATCAGTGTGAATTGGCGAGGTGGGGAGGGCGTATTTTCAAGAATTAAGGTCTTTTGAAAAAAAAAATGTATACAAAAAAATCCTGCTTTACTGAAAACAAATTAAGTTCTGTAATGAAAATTCTTTATACATGCAATGTTTGCACATACCTGTTATGCTACAGAAAATAGAGAAATGCAAAACAGTATGCCTTAACTATTTGTCACAGTCATGCATGCATCTTTTGCATTTTTTTTTAACATTGTAATTCCATGTGTTCAATATTGCTGTCACTTCTTGATTGTTCATACAATCTGTGCTCTGATGGGTCGGCTTCTGCATGCGACTTTTCTCCAATCACTGAAATACTAGCAAGTGCTGCCTTCAGTGCCCTTAAGCAACATACACTGAGGCATATTTTCAAAGCACTTAGCCTTCCAAAGTTCCATAGAAACCTATGGAACTTTGGAAGGCTAAGTGCTTTGAAAATATGCCTCACTGTGTTCTAAGTAGACACTTACCCCAGTGGTCTCCTTCCTTGCCCTCTAGCCTGATAAATCTTCTTCTTGTTCCCTCTTCCTTGTCATGCAGATTCTCCCATCTTAGCACAGAGCATGCAGTGCTGCTCTGCCTTTTTCCTGGAAAGCGGACTTTCATCCCTTCCCCTTTTGCCCAACTTTTAAACCTATAAACTCCCTTTCAAGCACTATCCTTTACAATAAACCAACTCATTCTACAGATATTTCATAGCCACCTCTCTGCAATGTCAGCAATTGTGAATATCCAGTACAAAAACTCTTGCCCCGGGGCAGAAAGACTTCTGGTTTCAGCTTCTACATGCAGTACCTATTCTACTTATTATTATTTTTTTTTTTTGTTACATTGGTACCCCCCCCCCCCCCCTTTCCCACTCATGGCAGGCTCAATATGGCAGGCAATGGAGGGTCAAGTGACTTGCCCAGAGTCACAAGGAGCTGCCTGTGCTGGGAATTGAACTCAGTTCCTCAGTTCCCCAGGACCAAAGTCCACCACCCTAACCACTAGGCCACTCCTACACTTGCAATAAAAAGTTGAAATTCAGGAAAACATTCTTGGTTGTGGATGCTGGTCTGCTGCTGTTGCTTTGGATAGTAATGCAAGCACACACTGAGAGGTCCTTTTACTAAGGTGCGCTGAAAAATGTCCTGCAGTAGTGTAGGCGTGTGTTTTGGGCGTGCGCAGAATCATTTTTCAGCGCACCTGCAAAAAAAAAATGCCTTTAAAAAAAAAAACATTTTGCCAAAAATGGATGTGCGGCAAAATGAAAATTGCCACGTGCCCATTTTGAGTCGCAAAATTTACCGCCAGCCACTGACCTAGCGGTAAAGTCTCACGCAGTAACTGGGCAGTAATGACCTACACGTGCCAAACGCCACTTGGCACGCGTCCAATACGAATTATTTTTCGGATATGCGTTATCAGACGCTCACCAAAAATGAAATTACCGCAAGAGCCACGCAGTAGCCGAGCAGTAACTCCATTTTGGCATGCGTAGACGTTTATGCAGCTTAGTAAAAGGGCCCCTGAGTTTATTGTTTTATTTTATAACTGGTGCAAAACTATGATGTGATCTTCAAAAGAAATACCTCGAGTCCCTTGGGTAGTAGCTCAGTTATGCTACCAATTCTTTAAAAGAACTATCATGGCAGCTGTTTCCAAACAAAGCACCTTTTTTGGGGGGGATAATCAAATGTTAAAGAATGTCACTTGTCTTTGAGAAGTGAAAAACAAAAAGGTATCAAAGTATTATTCACAGGTTTTCTCTGCAAATTTTCAAAGGGGTAGCTATGTTAGTCTGCTGTAACTATTTTTATATTCAGTAAATACCCTTTTAAATTTTACTTTATTTTTGGACATCTAGTCAGGTGGTTTTTAATTTTGGGTCCTACCTTCTGAGGCAGCCCATTCCCCGCTGGTCAAATTAACTTGGTTGATGTCACAGCCTGCCTATTGCGTTTCAGGCATGTTTTTGGTTGTTATGTTGGTGTCTGAGTATGAAATCCTTTACATTTCTTAATGTTGTTTCAACCTGCATCCTTAAAGAGGAACAAGGTCTTTCTAAACAGCTTTTTCTACAAAACAAGGGAAATGCACTTTCATTAAGAACGTTTTGAGTAAGTTTGTCTTTTCTGAACTTTTTGAATACAGAGGCACTAATACAGTTGGACATTTTATTTTGGGTTGAAAACTTTGAATTTATGTGGCCCAGTTACGCATATACATTCATTTTGGTGTGTTAATAGTTTTATAACATTTTCGCACAGTTACATTTCTCAATAAAATCATTTAAATATATTTTGGAATAATTTAATACATTTTGCATATTACTTTGCGTTTTGTGAACACATCACTTAATATGTTAGTTTTGAAGTATAATGCAATGTCTACGCTAATTTGCATTTTAATAAAGGGTCAAAGTTGAAGCTTATCAGCAAAGAAAATAGAAAATGACAGTAGCTTTTCATTCATTTCAAAATCCATGTAGAAAGCCTAGGACGATGCAAGAGATTTGGGATGGAGATAGCTTCAGCACACTAAGCAAGCATAGGAGCTGTCTAGAGCCCCGTTTCTCAAGCTGGTCCTGGAGTACCACCTAGCCGTATCCACAATAAATATGCATGAAAGATTTGCATTTACATGCAAATCTCTCTCATGCATATTTATTGCAGTTATCTTGCAAATCAGACTGGCTAGGGGGTACTATAGGATTGGTCTAGAGAACTGAGAATCAGAGGGGGACAAGGTCTCAATCCCACTGTCAATGAGTTATACCAGAAGTTTTCAACCCAGTCCTTGGGGTGCACCCAGACAGTTGGGGATTTTAGTACTGACTGGCTGGGTGTGCCCTGAAAATTGGGTTTAAAACCCCCGAGTTATACTATAATGTTCCTGGTCCACAAAGAACGTGCAAAAAGGACACAATCGCTGATGCTCTTTGTGACCTTGGCCAAGTCACTCCACCTTCCACTGCCTCAGGGATTGTAATACTCCTAAGAAAAATATCTACTGCACCTGAACATAATCCCCCTAATTCTATTACTTTAGTGCCTAAACGTAAGCATCATTTAAGATTATAGAACACTAGCACTTACGTGTGTGAATATAACATTAATGTGCCTAAGTGCTGGTTGGGCACTTACGACTGTCTACAAGCTTAGCACACAACTCATGTAGCGTGCAGCTGGCAAGGGGGCATACAACTGGGTGAGTTCTACACTTAGACGTGTAACTTATTGAATGCTATAAGTTACGCACTGAAGTACAACATTTACACACTAACATTTAAGTGTGCCTTTAAAATGGTGTAAGTGATAGCACCTAAATGCTGATGCACGAATGTCGATCTTGAAGTGCATTTTAGTGCCCAGATTTGGATGACCTTTATAGAGTTGCTCCCCCTCCCCCCACCCACCCAAAGTACCTTGAGCGTAGATTTGCAAGTGCAATAATTAAATCTAAATCCAAAGGAATATTTTCAGAGAGGAAAGATGGTTTCCAATACTGCATTAATATCAACTGATCAATAAGAATCACTGAGATTCAGGGGCCCATGCAGAAAGTTTTCAGGGTAAAGCCACACACTATTGCAAAATTACCACAGCAGGCTATAAATCAATGAGTATGCAAATTAACTGCCACATTAAAATCACTGCTTTTCTAAGTCAATCCTGATGTGGTATTATAGGGTAACCGGTAAAGGATTCCACACTCCCCAGTATATGTGTTTACAATAAGTAAATATATTGAAGAAGGGAGACACAAGAAGAATTTAGCCTGTTAATTAGTGAGTCTAGCCGTAACAGCAGTTCACTATCATGCTCTACACATCATCATTACTCCTTATTTCGGAAAATGGTTTAGAACACAGCACCGGCGTCCCTGAAGAAGAATTTTTGAAACAGGGATTCCTGTTGGACGATTATACCACAGACAGGATAACAACGAGGAAAAGAGACTAAAGCTATTTTCTCAGTCTGTTGTTTTTTTGAATATAACTGGTGCCCGCCATTTTGGAAATATATTCTTTGGCATTATCTTTAGTACTTTCAATGAACTGATTACAGAGTTCCTCAACAAGGGCTTGTAGGGATTTCCTTTCCTCTCTCATTTCTTTAGATAGTCACAAATAATTTTATTGCTAATTTTCTTCATAATAAAATTGGGTTTCTGAAATGAGGAGTACTGATGATGTGTAGAGCATGATAGTGAGCCGTTGTTACGGCTAGACTCACTAATAAACAGGCTTGGCTGAAGGATCGGCCTATAGTGAATTCTCCTTGTGTCTCCCTTCTTTAATATATCTAGTTTTTGTAAACACATATACTGGGGAGGTTACCCTATAATACCATATCGGGACTGACTTAGAAAAGCAGTAATTCATGGAGTGTCTTCTCCCTTGGGATTTTTTTTAATTGGTAACGTTAAAATCACAGCAGTAATCTGCAGGTCACTGATAAAATGTCACCTTTCCTTCAGTGTCGGTGCCCCAATCCAGTTTTCTGCAGGGTCCCTCGTGGCCTCGCTCCCTCCCTCCCTCTCCCTGAGGAGATCCTAACCTCCTCCCTGTCCCCCAATGGTAAAAAAATAAACTGGTAGTAATTACTTGATGGTGGCACCAGAGGCAGGAGCAATTAGGCATCGCTCTTGCCTTTTTTTTTTTAAGGTATTGTCCTGAGGGGAGGCTTGGGGATGGGTTGCCACTAGACACCAGGGATATTTTTTTTCTTTTAAAAATTGGGGACAGTGGAAAGGGGCAGGCCCATTAGACTATCAGGGATCTTTGTGGATGTTGGGGCCAGAGCGGGGGTATCAAACAGGTAGGGGGCACACTAGATCAGATATGAGGAAAGGCTAAAGAGGTCAAGGCTCCTTAGGTTGGAAAAGAGACAGCGAAGGGGGGATATGAGAAGTCTAATCCTGAGTGGTGCAGAACAAGTTAATCGATTTTTCACTCTTTCAAAAAGTACAAAGACCAGGAGACACTCAATGAAATTACATAGAAACACTCTTAAAACAAATAGGAGAGTATATTTTTTCACTCAAAGAATAGCTAAGCTCTGAAACTTGCTACCAGAGGATGTGGTAACGGCGGTTACCTTATCTTAGGTTTGGATAAATTCCTGGAGGAAAAGTCCATTATTATTGTGATGGACACTGGGGAAGCCACTGACTGTCCCTGGATTGGTAGCATGGAATGTTGCTACTAATTGGGTTTCTGCCATGTGCTTGTGGCCTGGATTGGCTACTGTTGGAAACAGGATACAAGGATAGATGGACCATTGGTCTTACCCAGTACTGCTATTCTTATGTTCATACTGCTGTGGGATGGGGGAGAGGGTTATCGGGAAAAGGGCAGGAGAATGCTGACTCAGGACAAGGTGGTCAGGTTGGCATGAACACCCCCTCCTCTCAACCAATCCTTCTACGATGCCCCACACTTGGAGCACAACGTGCAGGAAAAACTTTTTTTCCCCTGTATGGCTATAGGATAGCTAATGACTACATTAACATCCATTCTAATGCATGTTAATGCGGTATGCGGTAAGGGTTTCCATACACATTAAAACACCTGCGCTAAAACCCTTTATGTATTGCTATCTTGCAGAAATTATGTTAACCGTGTTAACTGTGCGGGACGTTTTCTGCACATATGTCCCTCAGTCTGGGAATTAGCTAGCAACCCAGTCATGCAGTCTTCATGAGGGAAGCAGGGAATGCCTTTAAATCAGCTTTTCAGCCCCTGCTGACTTATACAAATGAGACCCCTCAATCAATCTCTGCACATAGCCCTGCATCCCTTTGCATACACCACAGGCTGCCCAGGCTATAATAATGTGCCATTTGTTTCTACAGTTACAGCAGGTAGATAAGAGCAGATCATTTTCATCAAGAATTGTTCTTAGCAGAACTGATCCTATGAGATTAAATAATTAAAAAATAAGGAATCAGTGAAAAATGTAAGCTCTGAACCACACTGATCAAAGTTCTTTCCCATAAACCAAACAGAATAGTAAAAGAAGCAGGGCCCTCCCTGGTGGTCTGGGTCAAATTAACTACACCTTACCTCGAATTTAATGAAATGATTTACTGTATGGTATAATTTGATCTGATGCACAGGTTGAGAAAAAAAATGCTGTATGACTATTTTTGAAATCCTAAATTAACCACTGACTTCCCCACAGTGACATCCAAGCACTGTACACAGTTATTCTGTTAATCATTCTCTGTCCCTTCTACAATTCTACCCTCCCCCCTCCCCAAGTAGCTCTCACAATTTTCCTACTCAGCAGATTCTCTGTCGCACACCAAATTTGCTACTGTGTTAGCCTGAACCTGAAAAACAAGGGAAACGGTAATTCTTAGGCAAACCCATAAATCCCCCTCCCCGTACACATACACTCATACACGTTTGTGCCCCAAAGGCTCTCACTATGAGCACTGAAGCTGTTAAAGTTAACACATCTCAAATGAAGCGTACGTGTTGCTGTAATTCATTTTAGCCAACTTTGTATAGACCTAGTTACTCACTGAATTTTACAACATACAGAGCAGGAAAAGGTAAGACTCAAATCTGCGTTATTTATCAGTCATCAGCCTGCAATAAAAGCCAGTTCGGTTAGGTTGCGTTTAACACACAACTGACAAAAAAAAAAAAACAATTTCTCAGAAAGCCGCACAATGACAAGCAAAAAGTCTGGAAAGGAGTAGGTTGGAAGAGTCGGAACCTGCGAGAGAAAAGTTCTCCCTGAATTCCCTTACCTTGACTGAGCGGCCATAGTGAAGTTTACGAAACCAGCAGCTGGGCGTCCATCAGCCTGCTCCTCACCCCCACCCCCACCCCCACCCCCCTAACTAAAAACTGCTTTACCATTTGTCAAACCGCTCTCTCTCCTCTCTTTCACTGGAGATGTACTTTTTTTCCTGCTTTAAATCACCCCGAAGCTCACCCTTCCCTAAGAGATGCAGCTTCCTGAGCCAAGTCCCTCAGTTCAGTATTGGATTACACTAATTCTGACAGACATCCGGCCATCCTTGGCTACCACTGGTTTGTTCCATCGCCACTGTAATGTGGAGAAGGGAGAACACCAAATCAGTACAGCAATAGCTTCTGCGTCACTGTGACTAAATCCTTTCATGCATCTAATTACGTTCTGCTACGACTTTCATTTGAAATATGACCACAGATATAAGACGTCTTTCTTTTCACTTTTCTACTTATTTCCCCAGTCCGGCTGAATAGTCTGGTTTTTTTTTTATCCCCACAACCTGAGTGGTATGCCCCGTCTCTTTAAATGGGCATTTTGCGCTGTCAAAGCAAAAAGCGCGTGGGATTGGACGAGAAGAAACACGACCCATGTCTGTCTACCCTATGGCTGATGATGCACGTGAACTCTGCGTCTCCTGCCTGCAAATCTCCTCTGCTAAATCCCTGACACTACAAACACAGCAGGAGACAGGGTTGGAACCGAGGTCCCTGCCAATAGCTGCTGCCTCTGCCTTATAGCACGTATGTTTCCGAGAGGTGGGGGCGGGGCGAATTAAAAAAAGCGCACACACAGACACAGCCTAAAATGTAGTAACGGTGCTGCCTGGTAGCAAGATCAAGGCATTACTTAGAGAATGCAGCAGACAGATCGTATGTGCGTGGTTGGCTCGAGTCCACTAGAATATAGAGACATAAATAACTACAGGAAATACCTTTGTATTACACATTATAACAGATGAATATAATCCCTAAATAGGGAGAGTTAATTGCATGACGTAGCAGTTACATCACTAATAAAAGTGGGGGGACGGGTAGCAACCTGAACAGAATGACTTACAACCATGCCATCTGACTGAGCAGACTGGAAGGACCTTTTCAGTCTGTTTACTGGATGCCAGTGGGTGCTGAGTACCACAGTATTGAGCAACCTCCTTTACTGTACCCAGGGCATGATAATTTTAATTTTGAAGTGCTGGCATTTATGCTCGAGGTAGTATACAGCAAAAGTAAACTGGACCTAGGTCAGAATCACAGAACAAAATATTCACATACACATTATGGCACAGTATGCCACTGACAATGTCAACACAATACACATTAAAACATCTTGACAGACAGCATAGGGGGTAAGCAGAGGAAGGACAAACAGAAATAAGGCTGACAAAATTACACATAAAGTCAGAAAAGCTGCATTAAAATGATCTCATCTACAGTAGACTTGAATAAGCAAGTCCTGCTACACAGCAGGTGTGGACAACATGCAACCCTGGAGACCATGAGAAGTATACACAGAAATCAACAGAGTTTTGGTGATATATTAAATATACTATTTCACAAATATTTTCAGAATAGCCACTCTAGCAGTTTGTTTCCATTTACTATTTACTATGTTGTTTTCTTGTGGGTTTTTTTTTTTTTAATCAGAAGAAGTCTATGGAGCTCTGTGCATTTATAATATTGCAGCCTGCTAGGGATAGTACCAACATTCATGTGGCCCTCTGTGTACAAAGGTTGCCCGACCCAGTGCTATATTATATGCACTATAAACAACAATATATACAGTGACATGAAAAACATGAGAGCCCCCCCACCCCGATTTCTACTATTATTGCATAGATGTCACACTGAATGTTTTTTGATGTTTAAACATAATGTAATATTAGACAAAGCAATTTTGGAGTAAAAACATAACACAGTTTTTAGTTTATTACTCCATTTATTTAAGGAGCAAAGTTACCCAACATCCATATCACCTGCCCTCTAAACTTAATAATTGCAATTATTGCTGCTAAAAATGGTACAACCAAACACCTGCTATAATTTCATATCAAACCACAAAAAATGGCGGAAGATAAACCAAAACAGACCAAAAAACAAGGGAGTAAGAGCGCCAGAATCTTAGCTCAGTCTTCTTTCCAGAAATGTTTTAATTCTGACACATTTGTAGTAGTGGCTTAGCCATGAGTGGGCCTGGTCCCACCCACTTTGGGCTCAAGCCCACCCAAAATTTGTTCTCCCCTAGTGTGGGTTGTGGGAATCCCCAAGTCCTCCCAGCCAAACAAATTTATACCATAGGTGGCCAGCAGCAGGGTCCCCAAGCTAATGTTGCCAGCCACTGCTCATCCCCCACCCCACTCAGTTTTCACACTTATGCAAAACCGCTCATACATGGAGGCCGGCGGCCAACCAAGGTATAAATCTGTTCGGCAGGGAGGAGGTCTTTAGCTGGCAGGGCTTGGGGATCCCTGCTAGTTCAAGTATTTCATTTACTTGAGGGGGTGGAAATTAAAATTTGGGTATTTCTTTTAGATGGATGGGAGGCCACCAAGGATAGAGATGAAATTTTGGGCCCAACCTAAATCAGCCACTGTGGGCCTTCATGAACTGCTCATTTGAGGCCACACACCTCCTCCATTGGGTTCAAGTCAGAACTTTGACTAGGCCAACCCAAAACTTTTATTTGTTTCTGCTCAGCCATTCAAATGTAAATTTGCTTTCATGTTTTGGATCATTGTCTTGCTGTTTAGCCCA
The DNA here is from genome assembly GCF_901765095.1 of Microcaecilia unicolor. Classification (NCBI taxonomy): domain Eukaryota; kingdom Metazoa; phylum Chordata; class Amphibia; order Gymnophiona; family Siphonopidae; genus Microcaecilia; species Microcaecilia unicolor. Next base: position 397,491,358 of record NC_044032.1, on the reverse strand, counting down.
ATAAAAGCTTCAGCTTACGAATAGATGACTGGATATTCTCCTTAAGAATTTCCTGGTACAGTGCAGAATTCATGGTTCCTTCAATACTAGCAAGTTTTCCAGGTCCTGAGGAAGCAAAGCATTCCCACACCATCACACTACCACTACCATGTTTGACTGTTGGTATGATGTTCTTACTGTGGAATGCTGCTTTTGCTTTACATCAGACATAATGAGACCTATGTTGTGAAAGAATTCCACTTTTGACTAATCTCTCCATAGAACATTATCCCAAAAGCCTTGTGGGTCATCCAGGTGTGTTTTTGCAAATGTGAGACAAGCATTGACACTACTATTGGATAGCACCAATTTCTGCCTTACTACTTCCCCATGAATCCCATTTTTGCCCAGTCTCTTTCTTAATCATGGAGTTACGAATACCGACTTAGGATAGAGATGCCTGCATTTCTTTGCATGTTCTTCTAGGAAGTTTTATAATTTTGGAGTAATTTTGGCAGGCAGGCCATGCCTGGGAAGAGTCACTAATGTTCCCAGTTTTCTCCTTTTGGAGATCATGGCTCTCACTATGGTTCAGTGGAGTTGTAGAGCTTTATTAATGGCTTTCCAACCCCTTCCAGATGGATATATTTCAAAACCCATTTCTCATTTCTTCTGGAAATTCCTTCAAACACAGCATAGCATTCTTTTAGAAACTGTGTGGCGACTACTTCATTCTTGTGGTAAGGTTCAGTATATTAGAGAGATTTAGATTCAACAGGACTAGCTGTAATCGGGTCTGGCTGTGTTCTGTGAGCAGAATCTAATTATCAATTAAATTTAGTCATGGTTGATTGAGTAACTAAGGGGGCACATGGGTGATATGGGTGTTGGATAACTTTGGTCCTTCAATAAATGGACCTATTAATTTAAATATTTGTGTGTTGACCGAGGTTCGCTTGGTCTAATATTATTTTGTTTAAAGATCGGAAACCATTCAGTGTGACATATGTGCAACAATATGAGGAATCAGGAGGGGGGGACTTTTTCACATTGCAATTACAGATGGACAAACATGTTCATAAAAAAACAACAAGCAAACAGAAAACTAGAAAGGTTAAAGCAAAAGAAAAATAAATATACTTTTTCAATTTCTCCAGAAAGGAAGCAAGATTCATCTGTCCAAATCTTAACTGATTGACCGTCATCTATTGTGTTAGGTACATAAAAGATCTATGGTTCAAGCCCTTAAGACCCTGCATCCCCAAAATTTTGCTACAAAATTCAATTCTGAAGGACAGGGGATCGGATCATAACAATCCTATGAAAAGCACTCACACACACGTTAACTGGATGTCATATTTTAAACATCTGTCTAATAATCCCATGCTGCTCTCATCAGGAAAAATCAAAAGCAAAACAGGAAAGCAAACCTTCCACAGGTAATCACAAACAGTACACGAGCATGAAAGATGTGAAACACAATATACAAATTGATCAGTAAAAAACGTTAATTGTCCAATCATACATTATAAGATTGGACAATAAACGTTTTTGTACTGATCAACTTGTCTTGTGTATACTACTTGCTCTCATCAGGCAGTCATGGTGCATGAAACATGTGAGGAAATACTGTCCCACATCTTCCTCTATGCCTGCTTCTTAAGTCCTGGCTGGGAAGTTTGCAGACATAGGACACTCCCACCCATATAGTGACAGCAGCAGCTACAAAAGTGTACGCCCAACACCTCTTGACAATATTACAAAATGTTGACATCTCTAGTTAGAAGAGCCTTTTTTACAATAAAGAAACCACTGACTAGTTTCAATCACCCAAGAAAAAAAACGATCATTAAATTATTCAATAGCACATTCAACCATCACTCATAGGGGGAGTGAAATTTAGGTTCCATATGGGACTGAACGGAACCAACATATAGAACTTGCATCTCCAATTCTGTAAACATATACTCTGCATTCACAGAAACTCCCAATGTACATTTGGGCCATTTCCTTTTAGAAGTGGAGAACGCATGGGGTGTTTGTGTCTGAAGAGAGAAAGGAGGGAGGAAGTTGGAGAGTGGGGGCAACTGTGGTAATTTTGGAGTGGTGTAGTTGGGTACGACAGTAGTTGTGGGTACTTGGGGAGGATAGTACTTTTGAGGGTGGGGTAATTGTAGCATTGATAGAGTGTTTTAAAGGGTAGGGGATAGTTAATGGTAGGTTTGGAGTAGTTGGAGGATATTTTTTGGGGGGGGGGGGGGGGGGGAGAATAGTTGAAGTAGCTGGAGGGTATTTTATTTTGTGGGGGGGAATAGTTGGAGGTTCTGGTAGGCAGTTTGAAAGGAGAAATTCCTTAACTGCCATATTTCACTGTATCTAAATTTCTATATTGCAGAAGCTGGAATTACTACTCCTATAGAAATAAATTAGGTTATTTAAGGGAAGGGAAAATTAGGTTCTTACCGTGATAATTTTCTTTCCTTTAGTCATAGCAAATGCAGCCATTACAGATGGGTTGTGTCCATCAACCAGCAGAGGGAGATAGAGAGCACACTTTTTTCAGTGCCTCATACGAGCTTGCTCCACTGCCTCTCTTCAGTATTTGAAGCTTCCAAAGCAGTATGGCAAACCGCAATGGGAATAACATGAGCTTTCCTCACAGCGACCGATGGCCCTACAACAAAGGGCATTGACTCAGAATGGAGGGAATGAAACATCCTCCCGGAGGGCATAAACTCATCCTCCACTGAGACATAACTGGAGGGAATAAACTCATCCTCCAAAACATGAAACTGGAGGGAATTAAGTCATCCTCCTTTAATTGAACAAGAATCCTGAAGACTGTTTTCCGACTTTCTCCCAAGGACGGAATCTCCAGGAAACAAGAACAGAACCTGAAATAGATTTACAGCAGATAGCAATCAGACAGGGAGGGATCATGGCTGCATCTGCTATGACTAAAGGAAAGAAAATTATCACAGTAAGAACCTAATTTTCCCTTCCTTGTCATCAAGCAGATACAGCCATTACAGATGGGATGTATCAAAGCAATCCCTAGATAGGGTGGGAACAAGCCACACCACGCGCCAGCACTTGCGCTCCAAAATGTGCGTCCCTCCTGGCAGCCACATCCAGCCTGTGGCTTAGAAGCCCATGTTGCTGCACTACAAATCTCTTGAAGAGAGAGTGCTCCAGTTTCAGCCCAAGAAGAGGAAATTCCTCTAGTGGAATGCGCCTCAAAGGCATCAGGCGGAGGCCGGCCGGCAAGCAAATAAGCTGAAAAGATAGATTCTTTGAGCCAGCAGGCAATAGTGGCTTTAGATGCTGGAGACCCTCTGCGAGGACCTGATAGCAAAATAAACAGATGATCAGAGGTCCTGAAAGAGTTAGTAACTCGCAGATACTGCAGCAGAGTCCTGCGCACGTCCAACAGGTGCAATTGCCCAAAAGATTCTGGAAACTCCTCCCTGACAAAGGAGGGCAATAAAATAGGTTGGTTTAGGTGAAACGCTGAAACCACCTTAGGCAAGAAGGAAGGCACGATCCGAACCGTGACCCCGGACTCTGAAAATTGCAGAAAAGGGTCTCTACAGGACAGCGCCTGGAGCTCTGACACCCATCTCGTCGAAGTAATGGCCACTAAAAAGATGGCCTTCAGTGTCAAATCTGTCTCTGAAGCACGCCGAAGCGGTTCAAAGGGAGCACCCTGAAGGACTTTCAGCACTAGCCCCAGGTTCCAAGCTGGACAAGGTGCACGCACGGGAGGACAGAGCCGAAGCACCCCTCTAAGAAACCGTGCCACATCTGGATGAGCAGCTAAAGACACGCCTTCAACCTTGCCACGCAGGGAGGCCAAAGCTGCCACTTGCACCCGCAGGGAATTATAGGCCAAGCATTTTTGTACACCATCCTGCAAAAAGTCCAGAATCGGCGAGACAGGAGCCCGCAGTGGTGTGATCTCTTTGGAAGCACACCAGACTTCAAACTGGCACCAAATCCTGGCAGAAGCCACGGAAGTGGAACGCTTGCGGGCTTGCAGGAGAGTGGTAATTACTTTATTGGAATAGCCTTTGTCTTTCAATTGCACCCTCTCAATCGCCAGGCCATAAGACCAAATCGGCCGGCGTCCTCCATGGTCACCGGACCCTGTGACAACAGGTTGGGAACCAGAGGTAACTGAAGGGGATCCTCTACGAGCATCTGTCGGAGGTCCACATACCAAGGCCTCCTGGGCCAATCCGGGGCGACGAGAACCACTTCTCCTGGATGCAGCCGAATCCGCAGGAGCACTCGCACTATCAAGGGCCACGGAGGGAGCACATACAGTAGGCCCGGAGGCCAGGGTTGAGCCAAGGCATCCAACCCCGCCGAGCGAGGATCTCTCCGTCTGCTGAAAAAGCATGGGACTTTGGCATTGATGCTTGTCACCATTAGATCCATTACGGGCTTGCCCCACTTGGCACATATCTGCAGGAATACTTCGTCTGCAAGTTCCCACTCCGCTGGATCGATCTGATGCCTGCTTAGATAATCGGCTTGCACGTTGCTCTGACCTGCAATGTGAGCTGCCGACAGAAACTGTAGCTGCAGCTCGGCCCAGTGGCAAATTTGTTCGGCCTGCGCGGCTAGAGCTCTGCACTGAGTGCCGCCTTGTCGATTTATGTAGGCCACTGCTGTCGTGTTGTCCGACATCACTCTGACAGCCAATCCTTCCAGGGTCACTTGAAAAGCCAGAAATGCCTGAAACACCACTTTCAACTTTAGGCGGTTGATGGACCACTCCGACTCATCGGGTGTCCATAGACCCTGGGCATGCTTCCCCTTGCAATGTGCGCCCCAGCCTTTCAGGCTGGCATCTGTCACCACTAGGCACCAATCGGGGAGCGCCAGCGGCATTCCTCGCCGCAGCATGCTGTCTGAGAGCCACCACTCCATACTGAGTCGGGCCGCAGGGAGCCAAGAGAGTCTGCATTGATAATCCTGAGATACCGGAGACCATCTTTGGAGTAGAGCATACTGTAGAGGTCTCAGGTGCGCTCTCGCCCAGGGCACCAGTTCCATGGTGGTCGTCATCGATCCAAGCAGCTGGACAATGTCCCAAGCTTGCGGGCGGGGCATCCTCAGGAGCAGACGGACCTGATTCTGAAGCTTGCACCACCTTTGCTCGGGTAGGTACACATACCCCGAGGCTGTCGAACCTCGCCCCCAAATATTCTAGAGACTGCGAGGGGGTCAGGTGACTTTTGGCCAAATTGACGACCCAGCCCAGAGATTGAAGAACTGAGACCACTCTGGCTGTTACATGCTGACTCTCTGCAGCAGAGTTTGCTCGAATGAGCCAGTCGTCCAGGTACGGGTGAACCCGAATACCCTCGCATAACAACTGCATGCAGATGCCCGAATAGTGAGACCTGCAATTTCAAATGACCGTTTAAGTGCTGATTCCAGTCTACGGTCTTGAATATCCTTCAGGGCAACACCTCCTTCAACAGGGAGGGTAGTTCTCTTTCTCACAGCTGTGACTAGGGCATCCACTTTAGGCATAGCAAAGTGAGCCATATGCTCCTCACTCAGAGGGTATAATTGCCCCATAGCCCTGGAAACTTTCAAAGGTCCCTCGGGGTCAGCCCATTGAGCCGAAATAAGCTCTTGGATGGAGTCATGCAAAGGAAAGGCTCGAGCAGGCTTTTTGGTACTAGCCATCCTAGGATTCACAGAGGAGGCTGTGCAACTGGCAGGGTCCTCAATAGAGAGAGCCTGCAAGGCATCAGAAATAAGCGCTGGCAGCTCATCATGGTGGAACATCCTCACCGCGGAGGGATCGTCCAGATCCTGAGTCACTTCTGCACCAGACTCTGGCTCCTCAGACCATGAAGGCCTGCCAGAGTCCTCCGAATCCTCGCAGCCCGGCCACGGGGGGGAAAATGGAGGTGCAGCACTCTCTGAAGGGGAATGAGCCCTTCTGCGCTTCATATTCTGCCAATTATCAGGGAATGCCTCAGAGGGCATACCCAGGCTAGAATCCACCGGGGGGGCATTAGAAGAGGCCCCTGCAGGGCTTTGTGGGAGAGCTCTTTTAAGCATGTATGCTTTATGCATTAATAAGACAAAATCAGGGGAGAAAAACTCCCCCTGGGCACCCGGATCTCTGCCGGGGCTAGTAGCTCTCATATCAGCCTCACTCCGAGGCCTCCCCCCGGGGGCAGGACTCTCCGTCTCAGCGGAGGTCGCGCCATGTGGTAAATTCAAAATGGCGTCCGCTGCCAGCTCAGAGCGCGAAGAATCGTCGCTTGCCATGCTCGGGCCGGCTCTAACGTCTGTACAGCACGATTTACAGAGCCCCGCTGCTGATCTGCGCTTGCCACACTTGGAGCAGCGCTTTACTGTCTCAGCAGCCATTGCCGAAAATGGTAAAATTCAAAATGGCGGTTCGCGCCAAATCGCCCCGATTGCGGGCCCACCCCAGAGGAGTCAGAAAGCACTCTTACCTCACTGGACCAAGTATCACAGCTCCAGTCCCACAGAAAAAGGCAAGGAAAAATCTCTGTTCCTTTTTTTTTTTTTTTTTTAAACGCTGTGAGGAAAGCAGAGGTAAATAGAACTCCGGAGGCTCAGGTGAGTGGGAAAGGCAGGGAAAGGGTGAACCTATGTGCCTGCATCCACTGTTGGTGGGGAAGGACAGGGAAAGCTAAGCAATGTGTCCACATCCACGGAGGTATGGGTAAGGCAGGGAATGGGCGAACCTATGTGCCTTTAAAGTGAAGCTGCTATAGCCTCCAACACCCCTGCTAACAACTGGCAAAAGCACAGGAGCAACCTCCAGGCAGATTTTAGATGGAGCTCGAAGAAGCTGCAGCCACTCTGCTAGGGGAGATAGAGAATACTGAAGAGAGGCAGTGGAGCAAGCTGGTATGAGGCACTGAAAAAAGTGTGCTCTCTATCTCCCTCTGCTGGTTGATGGACACAACCCATCTGTAATGGCTGCATCTGCTTGATGACAAGGAAGGGGAATATTCTCTGCAACTCCCAGTCCAAACTGGCCTATTTTCAAACTCAATTTGTTTCTGTTTCCCCCAGGCTAAATTCAATCCTGTTCTGTTAATTTTGTGGAGTTGTTTTGCCCCCCCCCCCCCCCCCCCCCGATGAACAGCTAATCTCGATCACCTACATATAATCCGTTCCAACTTCTGTTACGTTATAAGGAATAAAAATCACCTACATATAATTCTTTCCAACTTCTGTTACATTATAAGGAATTTAAAAAATGAATTTGGTTGTTACTTTTGTAACAACTCACTTGACTTCCAGGAACATTATGAAGTAATATAAAATCTTGCCAAAAAAAAAGTCAATATATAGTAAACCTGTCATATCCTAATACACTTACTGCTGGAATCAACTTTAACCATGAAATGACACCATTGTAAATACTAGAAGGAGCTCTAGAAAACATTATTGCTTACCTGTAACAAATGTTTTCTGTAGACTGTAGGAATGATAAAGTACACAAAATATGTGATGTTATCGCTCGTCACTGCTACAAAACAACTCTCCCTGAGCTCAGTGTAACTTTTTGAGTATATATGTTCCTTCCTGTGTGAAGTGGTCTCCTCAGTTTCCAAGCTCAAAAGTCAGGCGGCAACTCTTGGGCTGATGGGAGTGACTGTATGCCTGATCAATGCTCCTGTCTATGGAGGAGTGGCCTAGTGGTTAGCGTGGTGGACTTTGGTCCTGGGGAACTGGGTTCGATTCCCACTGCAGGCACAGGCAGCTCCTTGTGACTCTGGGCAAGTCACTTAACCCTCCATTGCCCCAGGTACAAATAAGTACCTGTATATAATTGTAAGCCGTATTGAACCTGCTATGAGTGGGAAAGCGCGGGGTACAAATATAACAAAAATAACAAAATTACAGATGAGCAACATTGCTTTTCTGTCAACTAGCAGGCTTCAGTCAGGTATAGAAGTGGGTGATGACTAAGCTCAAGGCTGCTTCCTTCTTTTTGCATTGCTCCAGACTTAAGAGCAGCCCCGCAGGAGAAAAGGGCAAGAGTTGCTACTTCATATGGACAGTTTGGCCAAAGGCACTATCTTTTACAGTGGTCTAGTCTAAGCAATATCTGTGATGTGAACATATGAAGCGCGGACCATGGCGCTACTTTATAGATTGTATCCAGCAAGGCAGAATTTAGCAGAGCCATTGTGGCTGCAGTGGCTTTAATCTGGTGAGACTTGCTTCAAAACTCAGAGGAGCACCTGTTTGTTCATAGCAGAATTGGATGCACAATGCCAGTCAATTTGCCAACTCTGTTGGGGTCGAGGGAAACAAAAAGTTGAGCAGACTTCCTCACAGACTTCATGCTCCTGAGGAAGTACACAAGGACCTGATTTGAGTATGGAGGACTTTTTCCTATGGATCGCTATGAGGTTTTGGACAGAACATAGGAAGCTGTATTTTCTCATGGATGTGGAATGGTATTACTACCTTGGATAAAAACTTGGAATGAATCCATAGAACTACTTTAAGATGAAATTAGGTGTGTATTTCATAAATTACTAGTGCTTAGATTTCTTCTAGCAGAGGTAATAGCTACTATGAAGGGCACCATCCAAGTAAGGGTGCTTCAGAAAAGCAGACTCCATTGGTTCAAATGGCATCTTCATAAGGGCAATTAAAATTAAAGGTGGCATGGAACAGGGGGGGCTTCAGCAGTGGTGGTATGACATGAACAAACCCTTTCATGAAGAATGAAATGAGGAGACACTGAGAACATAAGAACAGCCATACAGGGTAAGACCAAAGGACCATCTAGCTCAGTATCTTATTTCTAACATTGGTCAATCCAGGCTGCAAGTACCTGGCAATATCTCCAAAAAGTAACAAGATTCTAAGCTACATACCCCTAGAGATAAGCAGTGGCTTTCCTCAGGTCTATCTCAGTAGTAGTTTAAACACAGCTTAATGAACAGCTTTTGCCACATTCTCTGGCAATGAGTTCCAGCTTAAATTATGTGCTAAGTGAAAAAAAAAATTTTTCTATTTATTTTAAATGTAATACTATGTAACTTCACATTGTATTCCCTAATCTTTGTACTTTTTGAAAGAGTGAATACATTCATGTTTACCTGTTCCACTCCACTAAAATGTTATAGATTTCTATCAGCCCCTTAGCTGTCTCTTCTCCTTGCTGAACTGGTTAATAAATAGAAAAGGGAGGGTAGGGTTAAATGGCTATTTCTCTCAATGGAGGAGGATGAACACTGGAATGCCCAAGGGATCTAAACTGGGACAGGTGCAATTAAACATATTTATAAATGACCTGAAAATGGGAACGCCAAATGAGGTGATTAAATTTGCAGGGGACACAAAACTATTCAAAGTTGTTAAACACATGCAGACTGTAAAAAATTGCAGGAAGACCTTAGGAAATTGGAAGTCTGGGCATCCAAATGTCAGATGAAATTTATTGTGGACAAATGCAAAATAATGCACTTTTTTTGTTGTTACATTTGTACCCCGCGCTTTCCCACTCATGGCAGGCTCAATGCGGCTTACATGGGGCAATGGAGGGTTAAGTGACTTGCCCAGAGTCACAAGGAGCTGCCTGAAGTGGGAATTGAACTCAGTTCCCCAGGACCAAAGTCCACCACCCTAACCACTAGGCCACTCCTCCAATCATAGTTACCTAATGCTAGGCTCCATTTTAGGAGTCACTATCCAAGAAAAAGATCTAGGTATCATCATGGACAATACACAGATATCTGTTCAGTGTGTGGTGGTGGCCAAATAAGCAAACAGAATGCTAGGAATTATTAGGACAGGGATAGAAAATAAAAGACTACAAACATTATAATGCCTCTGTATTGCTCCATGGTGCAACCTCACCTTAAGTACTGGGTGCAATTCTGGTCGCTGTATCTCAGGAAAGATAATATGGAATTAGAAAAGGTTCAAAGAAGGAGGACCAAAATTGTTAAGAGAATGGAACTGTTCATGTGAGGAAAGGCTTGAGGTTAGTGCTCTTCAGTTTGGAGAAGAGACAGCTGGGGGGGAGGGATATGACAGAGGTCTACAAAATCCTGAGTGGAGCAGAATGGGGAAATGTGAATGATTGTTTACTCTTTCAAAAAGTACAAAGAGTAGGGGACATTCAATGAAGTTACATGGTAGCACTTTTAAAACAAATAGGATAAAATACTTTTTCATTCAACAAATATTTAAGCTACAGAACTCAATGCCTGAGGATGTGGTAACAGAATTCAGCTTTAAGTTTAAAAAAGGTTTGGACGAGCTCCTGGAGGAAAATCCATAATCTGCTATTACGCTAAACATGGGGTAAGCCACTACTTATCCTTAGAATCAGTAGCGTGGAATTTTGCTACTATCTGTGATTTTTCTAGGTACCTGTGATCTGGATTGACCACTGTTGGAGGCAGGATACTGTGCTAACATGGATCACTGGTGTGACTCAGGCCCAGATGCATCAATCAAACGTAAAAAAAAAAAACTAATACGTAAAAGTCCTAACGAATTTGAAAAAACGTAGAATGCACCAAAAAAACAAGTCGCACACGTTCGGTGCGGTATTGAAAAGTATAATGTATTAAACACTCGTAATCCCCGTCAGTAATCGGCCCCTAAAGCATGCGCAGAGCAGCCAAGCATTATGCTGGCTGCTCTGCACATGCCACAAACGTCAAAACAAAAAAAAACCCACAACATAAACACGTGGCTCCCCACTTCCCCCTGCACTAGAGGAAAATAAAACAAAAATCGAAATATATCGGGATGGGGAAGGGTGCTCATCAGGAACGTCCTGCATGGACGGCCTTGCCCCCCCGCCGCTGCTCCCCGCTTCCCGCCGCTTCCCCCTGCACGAAAAATCTTAAATTTTAGCAGCCCCGGTCCCCCTCCCTTCCTGTTCCTTTCTCTCTTCACTGCCAAAGCTCCGCCTCCCGTCATCCTCCGCCCCCGCCACCCCCGAGGTCGTCGCCGCCGCTCCCCCCTCCACCGGGACCCCCCTCCGCATTACCGGGCCCGCGCAGCGCCTCTCACCTCTGTCTGAAGGTGCTGCATGGGCAGGAAGAAGATCTGTTCGTCGCCGAGTCTTCATGACGTCTCTCCTTACCTGGCCTAGGCCCGCCCCCTTCTGACGTAAGTACGTAGGTTACTTACGTCAGAAGGGGGAGGGCCTAGTCCAGAGAAGGAGAGACGTCATGAAGACTCGACGATGAACAGATCTTCTTCCTGCCCGTGCAGCACCTTCAGACAGAGGTGAGAGGCGCTGCGTGGGCCCGGTAATGCGGATGGGGGTCCCAGTGGAGGGGGGAAGCGGCGGAGACGACCTCAGGGGGGATGGCGGGGCACAGGGGCGCAGGATGATGGGAGGCGGAGCTTTGGCAGAGAAGCGAGAAAGGAACAGGAAGGGAGGGGGACTGGGGCTGCTAAAATCAAGATTTTGGGGCTGCTAAAATTAAGATTTTTCGTGCAGGGGGAAGCGGTGGAAAGCAGGGAGCAGCGGGGGTGGGAAGGCCATCCATACAGGATGCTCCTGATGAGCGCCCTTGCCCCCTCCCGATCCTATTTCGATTTTTGTTTTTAGTTTTCTATGGATGCAGGGGGAAGCCTAGGAAGTACTGCGGTAGCGTTGGCATATTTTCAAAGCACTTAGCCTTCCAAAGTTCCATAGAAACCTATGGAACTTTGGAAGGCTAAGTGCTTTGAAAATGAGCCCCTTAATCTCACTTTTAAACATGCCAGCTTGGATTTGTATGCTGCAGGGGGGAGCGGGAAGTAGCGGCGTGTCTGACAGCTCAGGCCTTAAGGACAGCTCTGACTACACGTAAAATATATTGCGGTAAATGATTCAGTGCAATCGTCGGTATGGTTAGTGCATCCCGAATTGTCCACATTACAATGGTAGTTACTCTTTTGTATTCCGTTTTCGTTAGCTGCTTGCTTCGTCGGAAAAAGGCCTTTAATGCATGCAACAGTTAGGAATTTCCTTCGTTAAAGGGTTGTTAGAGGGTCGTTAAAGTTTAGTGCATCTGGCCCTCAGTATGGCTATTCTTATGTACTTAAATTCTTTAGCCTTTCCTCATGAAAGTTGTTCCAACCTCATAATCCTTTTTGTTACCCTTCTCTGAACTTTTTCTAAATTCCACTATAAGTTGAAATGTGGAGACCACAACAGCACATATTACTCAAAGTGCAGTCGTACCACAAAGCAATACAAAGGCAATATGATATTCTTTGTTTTATTCTCTATTCCTTTACTAATAATTCCTAACATTCTTGTTTGCCTGTTTGGCCACCATCACACACTGAGCAGAAGATTTCAACATACTGCCCACACCACCACCTAGATCCTCTTCCTGGGTGGTGGTTCCTAATGTTGAACTTAGCATTGTGTAGATATAATTCGGGTTACTCTTTCCAATATTCCTCATTTCACACTCCTTCAATTAAATTTCAATTGTCATCTGGACACCCAGTCTTCCTGTCCACATTCTGCATGCGATTTAACAACTTTAAATAAGTCATCTGCAAATTTGATCACTTCACTTGTCATTCTTATTTCCAGATTACTTATAAAATCAAAATAAGACCAAGAATATTATAATGCCTCTGAATCGCCAACAAAATGATAAAGAAATGGAACTCCTACCATCTGAGGAAACACTAAAGAGGTTAGGACTCTTCAAAATTTTTTTTCTTACCGACAAATGCACTCAGTCTGCAGCCCCTCATTACCTCTCTACCCTCATTTCCCCTTATGTTCCCGCCCGTAACCTCCGCTCACAGGACAAATCCCTCCTCTCAATACCCTTCTCCACCACCGCCAACTCCAGGCTCCGCTCATTCTGCCTCGCCTCACCCTATGCTTGGAATCAACTTCCTGAGCCCTTACGCCAAGCACCCTCCCTACCCATCTTCAAATCCTTGCTCAAAGCCCATCTCTTCAATGTTGCTTTCGGCACCTAACCTTTATACCTTTCAGGAAATCTAGACTGCCCCTATTTGACTGACTGTACATTTGTCCTTTAGACTGTAAGCTCCTTTGAGCAGGGACTGACCTTCTATGTTAAATTGTACAGCGCTGCGTAACCCTAGTAGCGCTTTAGAAATGTCAAGTAGTAGTAGTAGTAGTAGTAGTAGTAGTAGTAGTAAAGAGGTTAGGACTCTTCAGCTTTGAAAAGAGACTGCTGATGAGGGGGGATATGACTGAGGTCTACAAAATCCTGAGTGGAGTAGAATGGGTAAAAGTGAATCACTTTTTCACGCTAGTACAAAGACCAGGGGGCATTCAATGAAATTACATGAAAATACTTTTATAACAAATAGGAGAAAATATTTTTTCACTCCAAGAATAGTTAAGCTTTGGAACTTGTTGCTAGAGGATGTAGTAACAGTGGTTAAGGTATCTGAGTTTAAAAAAGGTTTGGACAATTTCCTAGAGGAAAAGTCCATAGTCTGTTATTGAGATCGACATGAAGAAGCCACCCCAGGATTGATAGCATGGAATGTTGATAATATTTGGGTTTCTGCCAGGTACTTGTGACCTGGATTGGCCACTGTTGGAAACAGGATACTAGGCTAGATGGACCATTGGTCTGACCCAATATGGCTATTCTAATGTTCTTACATCTGTGTGCTCAGTAATTTTATTCTTTATAATACTCTACCATTTTGTTCATCGGGTTCATGGGTCTGTAGTTTGCCAGATCACCCCTGTAACCCTTACTTTGGTCCCTTTCCAATCTTCAGGTACTGTAGACTGTGATATCATTTGCACCCTGGTATCACAGTATCCCTCTGGCTATTCTCCTTCCATCAGGTCTCTATTGTATCTGCCTCTTCATTTAGTGCTATATACTCTACCTCTCCCATCTTAAATTTTTAAGCTTCTAGCATATGTATACAAACATTTCAAAGTGTGCTTTTTGTTTGTACCTACAACCAGCTTAGCAGTTGATAGAGAGTAAATATTGCAAATTATCCCTATCTGCTTTTCCTTTAAAGGCACCTTACTTTTCCCTTTGTTGTAATCTATATTACCCAACTTCCTTGTCTTGATAGTATCCTTCAAAGATATCTTACTCTGCACTCCTGAGTATCTATCAGCTTTACCCCAAGTTCTAGTGTAATAATAGATGCTTTATCTCGTTTTTAAATCTTAGCTTTCCAGGTTGAATTGGTCTGCTGGTGCTATCAACTGGAACAGGAGGATAGGGCACAGAGATGCACTCTGATCAAAGATGTCTGGAGCCCAAGATATAAATACTAAAATATGGTGGCAGGCAGACACTAAAGGGGAATTCTCAAAAGGTCACTAAAGTGAGGTGCCAGTACGATGTGCACTAAACACCATTTCTATAACAGCAACTATGTGCATAACTACCCTTATGGAATACTACCCTCAAGTCCACAGTTACGCGTGTAACTCTAGGTGTAGGCACCTTGGCCAACTCAATGGCTGGTGTGAATGCTGACTCCTAACTATAGGCAGTTAGGGTGCAACTGTTAGTATACTATAACCAATGCACGTAAGTGCTAGGCATATCCCTGACCACCCATCCTCTCCCAGGTCAATGCCCCCTTGCAGCTGTGCACTAGGGATCTTCCTCCTTGTTTGTGGACATAAAACATTGCCATGGTTGTCTGTTTGAATTAAACCTGTATTTTCCTGGATCATCCCTTGAATCCTCTTTACAAATTGGTGTTACATTATTTTCTTTGTTATGCTTGACATAATGGTTCTCTGCCTTTTTGGTTTTTTTTTTTATTGTTCTGTGTTTGGATTCTCAATAAGCTACTTCTATAAATTTAAAATAAATTGGCGCACATTAATTTTCCAATCTTTAGGTACTGTGGATGATTTTAATGACGATACAGATTAGTAATAGATCTGAAATTTTATTTTTAGATTCTGTAAAGTGTATACAATCTGGTCCAGATTGGGATAAGTTCTTCCCAGCTGTGCCCTCCATGATTTTCCATGCAGCTGCGAGTGAGTCCTGATGGGCAGAGAAGTGAGGGTTCGGTAGTGTTCTGGAGCCTCACTCTTTTGGTTAGATATCTAATAGGACAATTGAGAGGCTTTGACTGTTCATTCTTCATAGTGGGGGAAACAGAATTTGCTAGAGATTTATTAGTCATAAATGCACAACTGACATTACAGATGTCAAATCGACCTACTGGGGGGGGGGGGGTTAAGAAGTGGGGCTGGAATTTCCTAGGCTAATAATCCTAGACGCATAGGTGTAAACTGTGAATGCGGTGGGTACTTGGGCACCTCTAGTATTGAGCAAAACTCTTTCACAGTGTGTCCAGAGAGGCATAATTTGTACTAGATTTAGAACCCCTAATCACTTTGCGAAAGAAGGTTCCTATGCCTGGGAGAATCCAACATTCATTCTCAGGGGGGTGTCACTGGACCTGTTTTGAATCTTATGTCCACTATAGATCTATCAGGTAATTTCTGGTCCTATTCATGTGGCGGGACATGTTAAACATTTTGGGGGGGGTTTTAAGATGGGAAAGGAAATGATTTGATGGTTGGGGAAGCATTTTTTTTAGCACTGTTGTCATAGCCCAATCATTATTAAAGTTTGAGCCTGTCAGAGCTTCAATTCTCCATATAGGTTAAGAATTAATTAGAAAAGTTTGTTGATTTAATGTACTTGACATAGCACCTCTCTGTTGAAACCATAGTCGATATCAGAAATAGGAAAATAGCCTGGGCAGTTAACATGACAATTCCTACCAAAATCTGCCTTCTGTTTAGAAATAAGCTTAGCCTCAAGTTTTCTGAAGAGCAGTAGACGATAAAAAGTGATTTGGTCAATGTCTACAGAGTTGCTGACAGAAAATTCGGTGAGCTTACAGTGTTATGATGGCAGCAAAGAATAGCTATTTCACTGTCATTACTGTCTTGGTTCTGTCATCTAGGGGAGTTCTTTCAACTAGTTAACAGCCATGTATCAAGATTTTTGACAAGTAACAAATGACAACTTTGTCAAATGATATAATTAATTTTCTAGAAGGTATTTTGCAGATAAAATCTCTCACTTTTATAAAACAAATCTGCCAAAATTGATGTATGGTTACTTGTAGGACCTAGAGAAAATGGCTATTAACAATATTCAGCTTGGGAATCTGTAGACAGTAACAGGCCTCATTCCCTCAAGAATCATGTCACCTCCTTGCTCAACCCTCACTTATCCTGGCTGGTGAGGTCTACCAGAACTGGCCTGCTTGAACTAGTCAAGCAGGTTAATGAATACCTCTAAAGGAAAATGTCAGGTTCTTTGAAGAAGCAGTTATGCAACTTTTGTTTGGGGGGGGGGGGGGGGGGAGGGAGAACCACACACACAAACTTTGACCCTAATAATTTTAGTAATCTCAGGCATATTAAACTTTTCTATGGTACTACTTGGCGTACATGCAGCTTATAATTTAGTAGAAACACACAGACAAGATACTTAAGTAGGATAGTGACATGTTTAATATGACAGCATCGAGATCTGGAAGTCAGGGCTATGTATTTAAAAGAGATGACTTTACGAATGTAAGAGATTTAGGTTTTTGAGCAGGACTTGAACAATTCACACAAATATAGGACGGTCATTTCCAGCACACTGAACCACAAAAGAGAAACCTTAAACACTCCGAACAGCACAGATAAGAGCAGCTTGTCCACTGAATGGAAGTCCTGAGGATCAGAAGCGTAGCCACGTTTTCATGTCAGGGGGAGCAGACATTTGTAAATTAGGCACTGGTTGGTGTTGGACAGGCGGCAGTGCCAGTACTGTTGCTCAGGTACAGTGACTGTGGCTGGCAATGATACAGGCTGCCTCTGCTGCATCCCACCTACAAGGAAACTGGAAGTTACATCAGGAGGAAGGAGGTAGCAGAGGTCCAGGGACCAGCCACAGCAGGCAGCCTGTCCTAACTGCAAGTAAAATTATTCAAATTGTGACCATCACCTCAGAATACTCCTTCCAACGGCAGACACTTTGTTTAAATCAGATGGGCTTTTGTTTGTGTGGTGACTCTACAGGATGTGGAGCTCATTAGTCCTGAGCATTTTTATTTTTGGTGACAAGGGCCACCAAAGGCAGCCCTTGCCTCAGAGCCTACTTTCAAATAGAGCCAAACAGTTTATGAAATAACACAAAACCCTGCAAAAAGACGCTAAAACCTATGCAGGAACTGCTCAGGGGCCAGCCAGAGGCAGTTTGCTTCACTTGCTGATGCTGCCGGCAGGCATAGAAACACTGGAGATCTGCCGAGCAGAAAGGCCAAGAGAGATATATAGGACTATGCAAGACAGGGGAAAGAAGGAGACATGCTGGATCGCGCATTGTGCAACTCCCCGTGTGACCCCACAGTGATGCCTAGGCCAGTGGTTCTCAACTTGTTTTTCAGTCAGGACACATATGATGGATGATGCTTGCATCCATTATACACTGCACACATAATCCTCATGGACCTTGTCCTGATACATCAGTTCTTATATGTTAAATGTAAACATGCTCTGCATCCACAAAAACCTTATCTCCCCCACAACAGTGTAGATGATAACTAGCACATTTTCTTCATGGAAGTTACCATACAACAAAAAAACCAATTATGACTCTCACATCATCTCAGTAATAGTGAAATAAATCTCTCCACTACCAGGCACATTATGAAATAACACAAAACTTGAAAAAAATCCTAACTCGACAAACATGAAGCAATCTGCTATAGAACGGTAGCACTGATTTAAACAAGAATCCTACTTAACATGCAGCACTACAAATATTTTATGGGGCCCTAGAACACCAATACAACTACTACTGGTAAAACACAAAAAGTGGGACTGCTACAGAGTTGTACACAAAAACTACTTGCCCACAGAATATCACACCTTGGTCACACACCAAATACAAAAGGGATCACAAATTAGAAATATAAAGATAAAAACTGAACTGGGAACCCCAAAAATTCAAACTAGGAATGCTCCACAACATAGGAGAAATGAAAACACAAATGTAATTCCTCTTGTACTGAAAAAAAAAAAAAAATTACAAAGACATCCGTGTTGCACATTTCCCAAAGCTAACATATTCCAACAAATAAACTCAGAATAAAACACTTTTTTCTACCTTTGTTGTCTGGGTATTTTATTTTTTCAAGCATGTTGGTCCCAGTTTCTTCTTTTGTTTTCCTACATAAGTACATAAGTAATGCCACTCTGGGAAAAGACCAAGGGTCCATCAAGCCCAGCATCCTGTCCATGACAGCGGCCAATCCAGGCCAAGGGCACCTGTCTTCTGCTCTCTTTCCAGAGGGTGCAATCCATTTGTCCTTTCTCCACTTCCCTCTTCTTTTCTATTCCCTCACTATATCTGTCTCTGACACATTTCCTCTTTCTCCATTTTCTCTCTCCCCCTAGACTTCATCTTCTCACTCTTCAGTCCTCCACCTATATTTCACTTACCAGTACCTATCAACTTTCCATCTTCTCCTCTCACCCCTACCTCTCCTGTCTCACTCCTTCCCTGGCGTCATAGTCCCTTCTTTCACCCACTCCCCATTATACAATTCTACCCTCTGTACTTACCATCCTCTTCTCACTCATCTCTCCTTGATAACTGTCATGGTTTCTCCCCACGTTGTTCTACCATGCCAGTATCTCCCCTTACACCCTTGTAGCTCAGCATTTCAATGTCCCCCAACCCCTCTCTCCTCCACCACTATGGTCCAGCAATTCCCTATCCCCTCTCTCCCCCTTTCCTTCTTATTGTGCCAGGAGACATGGCTACACAAATCCCTAATGCCGTGAGTCTTCCAGTTTGAATAGGCAGCATACCGCACACCAGAAGGGAAAGCCTATTAAGTGTGGTTTACTGCTTACACAATCTGGGAAGAAACAAGCTGAGGGTTTGTGTAGCTGCATCTGTGGGTCCAGCATTTCTCCAATTCTCATACTCACTTTCCCTCCTCCTCCTATGGTCCACCATCTTCCTCCTCTAGTCCTGCTTTCCATCTTTATAACACCAAGTCTCCCAAGGCAGATTACAACAGTTAACATGAACCCATCAGGAAACAGGAGATCCTCACAGAAATTTGACCATCTGTATTGTACAGAACAGTGTAGAAAAATGAGCACAAAATATAGCATTTATTACTGTTGTTTCTACCAGCTACAATAATTTTTAAGCTGTTTTAGTGATATTCAATTGTTATTTCATGATATTTATATCTACACAAACCATTAAGCCCGTTAAAACGGGCGAGCTTTGTATTTAGAAAAATGTAATGAAATAGTGAAAGGAAGAAATGAGTTGTCTACAGTACACCCCTCCATGTCCTCCTAGTTCCAAGCCCCCCTCCTGCCCCCCTCTGAGTTCCAGGCCCCCCTCCCTCCCTCCCTGTCCTCAGAGTTCCAGGCCGCCATGCATTTCCTGCAAGTTCCATGCCCCCCTCCCTGTCCTGAGTTCCAGTCCCCCCTCCCTCCCTCCCCCTCCGAATTCCATGCCCCCCTCCGTGTCCTCCTAGTTCCAGGCCCCCCTCCCTGCCTGTCCTCCGATTAAGTTCTTACCTCGGGGTCCGGCAGCAGTGAAAGGCGAACAGGCTGGACGCTTGAGCCTGCCTTCCCCGTTCCCTTCTCTCTCAGCTAAGAGCTCTGTCTCTGGTGCCGCCCTCATTTCCTTTTTCCGCAAGGGCGGGACCAGAGGCAGAGCTGTCAGCTGAGAGAGAAGGGAAGGCAGGCGAGGGTACGGATAAAGAAGCTTCCCAAGCTGGACTCTCTGGCCGTTCGCTTCTGAGCGAGGGGTGCTGCTGCTGTATCTGCTGTTGCCCTCCCCTTAGCAAGGCAAATAGCCTCCCTCGGTGGAAGGGGCAGGACACCGACACCGGCAATGGATCTGTGAGACCTCCTGTGCATGCACGGAACGTCGATGGCAACTGCTTTCTACTGTGCATTTGCAGGCGAGTCGGTCACAGCTCATTTATATAGTAGGATATGGGAAGTTTTCAAATAAACATTTTAAGGCACTGCCTATCCAAATAGAACAGCTTTAGACTTTTTACAGATGGACCACACATAGACAGTCCCTTATCTAATCTTTTTGCTATCGTTTTCTATAGCTTTTACTACTATTTTGGGTCAAAACTCTTGATAGCCTCTCCCATCACCTGCTTTAACTAACCTCCTTGCCTTCAACCCCCCCTCTCCCTGAATCCAGCACCGCTTTTTGATTCCCCTCTCTCTCCCCTCTCCGAGTCAAATACCACTGTTTCTCCTCTTTCTCTCTCTAGCCCCCCCCCCCAGTCCAGCACCACATTGTTTCCCCCTCTCTCTCCCAAGTCCAGCACCACTTTCTTCCCCTACCTCTCCCCTTCCCCCACACCTCTCCCCTTCCCTCGAGTCCAGCACGTGTTTCTGTCCCCCTCTCTCTCCCCCCTCTCTGAGTCCAACACCACTGTTTCCCCTCTCTCTCTCTCTCTCCACCCCCCAATCCAGCACCGCTTTATTTCCCCCTCTCTCTTCCCTAAGTCCAGCACCGCTTTCTTTCTCCCCTCTCTCCCCTTCCCCCGAGTCCAGCACCTGTTTCTGTCCCTCTCTCTCTCCCCCCTCTCCGAGTCCAACACCACTGTTTCCCCTCTCTCTCGCCACCCCCCCCCCAATCCTGCACCGCTTTATTTCCCCCTCTCTCTTCCCTGAGTCCAACACCGCTTTCTTTCTCCCCTCTCTCCCCTTCCCTCGAGTCCAGCACCGGTTTCTTTCCCCCTCTCTCCCCCCCCCTCCCGAGTCCAGCACCGCTTTCTGTATCCCCTCCTCCCGGACCGTCAAACCTGCTTCATTTAGCAGCCCCTGCAGCGATAAACAAGCTGCCAGAGCCACGTCAGATCTTTCCTTCCCTCTACCGCGTCCCGCGCTGCTCTAGCTCTTCCTTTGCACGAGGGTGGGAGTCATGACACAAGCAGAGAGGGAAGGATCCGACGCCGGGCTCAATCAGGCTGCTTGTTTAGCAGCGGAAGCAGCCCCTGCAGCAACAACAGAGGCGGGGACAGAGGGGGGAGGACAGTGGCGTTGAGCTTGGAGGGTGGTGTGCTGTACAACGGTGGGAAGGGAGAAAGCGCAAATTAGAAAAAAATGTGACAGCCCAAAACCACATGGGCACCATTTTAATAAAAATCTGTTTGGGGGAGCGACCACTCCCCCCTGCGCCCCCCCTAGCTGCACCACTGCTGAGGAACTAACAAAAAAAATTCCAGACCGCCCAAAATACAGCAGCCACATTGATATTCGGCAAGACACGCTTTGACAGTGCCAAACCCCTTCGAGAAAAACTGCACTGGCTCCCAATCAAGGAGCGGATCATCTTCAAAATTTGCACTCTGGTCCACAAAATCACATATGGTGCAGTCCTAGGATACATGATAGACCTCATAGATCTACCAACAAAAAAGAGAGTCAGTTCTGCTAGGTCATACCTAAATCTATACTACCCAAATTGCAAAGGCTTGAAATACAAAACAACTTACGCATCCGGCTTCTCCTACATAAGTGCACAACTTTGGAATGGCCTCCCAAAAGCTGTGAAAACAATCCACGACCACCTTAGCTTCCGGAAATCACTGAAGACCATCTTGTTCAAAAAGGCATACCCTACTGACCCAACTTAAATGCCTGAATCCAGCAACACAACGAAACCTAAGCCCGTAACGAACACTACATAACTCTTCTCTACGATTCTCCTAACGTATCTGTAACACATGAACCTCTTTGATAACAACATCACTTTGTATTTGTTTTTCATTGAAGGCGACTAACGCCTCATGGTACTATGTAAGCCACATTGAGCCTGCAAATAGATGGGAAAATGTGGGGTACAAATGTAATAAATAAATTAATAAAATGTGACAGCCCAAAACCACATGGGCACCATTTTAATAAAAATCTGTTTGGGGGAGCGACCACTCCCCCTGCGCCCCCCTAGCTGCACCACTGCTGAGGATGGATGAAAGGGGAGATATGGGACAGAAGAGACCGCATGGAGCTGCACAGTAAATGCATTTATTTCTAGTTGAGTAGTAGTTTGAAGTGAATGTGAAAGCAAATAAGTTGTCAATGTAGAGCTGTGAGAAGAGGGGCAATGGTAGTCAATGCTGGAAAAAAAAACCAAAGTTACTTACTTGTAAAATGTGTTATCCATAGACAGCAGGATTAGTCAGACAAACAACCTGACAATGTCACCCAACAGTACTGGGAGAAACAGCTCCCCCACACCCTATATTTTTCCAGAGCCCCCTCCTACACACGCACTGGACCAGAGCTGTAGGATGAGGAGGAACTGCAGAGCCGCAGGTCAGGTTGCTTTCTGCTACTCTGCTGTCCCAGGCCCTACTGTTCCTTTGAACCATATGGTTTAAAGGAACCGCTGGGAACCAAGGTAGCAGAGAAGGATAGAGGAACCATGACAGCACAGGAGGAAGCAGCCTGACTTGTTGCTATCCAGCTCCTCCTCCAGACCGCTGACTGTGGAGTGAGGGAGTCTTGGAGTTAACTTTCCAGCTACCAGTTATCTGTGCCGCTGTGCCTGCAAAGGCAGACTGCACAGAATTCTGCACAGTCTGCGGAGGAGGGAATTATGCACAAATTCTGCATTGTACAGTAGCGCAGAATTTCCCCAGGAGGAAAACTTCTGAACCCACACAGCCCATCCCACACTGTTACACCCTCCTTAGTTTGAAGCTGAGAATCAACTCTTGGGGAGATGGGTGGTACTGTGTGCCCAATTAGTCCTGCTGTCTACAGAGAGAACTTGTTATAAGTAAGCAACTTTGGATTCAGCCCTTTGTCACAAAAAAACAGCAGACATGCCAAAGTACGTGCATTAGGCACGTGACACATATTTGGCCCCCTCCTCTCAAGCATTCTTTTCCCTACTCCTATTCCCCTGACCGCAAGTCGGCATCTCTCTCTCTCCCCCTTCTCTTCCCTCCTCCTGTGGGTCTGACATTTTCCCTACCTTCCTTCCTACCCCCACCAGGAGCTTAGCCAGACAACAAATTTAGGGAGTGTCTGAGCCTAAAGAGGGTGGGCCCGAAAACTCATCTCTTTCCTGCCCTTCTTGGCCCCCCCTCCCTGCTCTTCTCCCCCCTCCCATCCCATCAAACCAAAAGAAATATGCTGGTCTTGGAGGCACCGTAGCCAGTCAGGTTATCAAGATATCCACAATGAATATTAAATGAGAGACATTTGCATGCATTGCCTCCACTGCACGCAAATGTCTCTCATGAATATTCACGGTGGATATCCTGAAGACTTGCTTGGCTGGGGTGCCTCCAGGACCAGGTTTGGGAACCACTGATCTAAGTCAAAAATGAATATAAAAACAGACCCAGGAAAAACGTTTTTCAAAAAATACTTTTAAAATGTTTTGGGTTTTTCAATAAAGAAACAAATATGTGCTCAGAAGACGTCACCACTTTGTTTCAAGTTTCTTTCTTGGAACGCCCAAAACATTTGTAAAGTATCTTTTGAAAACAAAAAAACATTTTTCCCTGGGTATATTTTTATATGCCTATTTATTAGGGATATTCTGAAAACCTCGCCTGTTTGTGACACTTGAGGATTCAACTCCTGCATCCCTGCCATAGGTTTTCCTCAGTCATCTCATCTGCCAGTACTGAAGGGATATCTGAGGATTCTAGAAACTTGCCATAAGAGGAGCAAAAGAGATGCAAACAAACATGCATTCTGAGATTCCATTCACAAGGAAATCTGAAAACTTCTTGTTCCTCAGGCCTGTCAACCTGTTCCAGGATGTAAATCCAGATGTCCTTCATGGCCTCTGGGCTAATGGGCCATTACATCACAACTTATTCCCTAATGAATAAGAGAACAGAATATCCTCTTTGTCTAATCTTACAATGTCAGGTGTCATCAGCATGCCAAGGGCTATCACAAAGCAAAACAGTCATAACCAAAATTATCTTACTAGTTTTAAAAGATTAAATCAGCTAAAGATTATAGAAATGTTACTGCTGGAACAAAGACCATTCCCACACTTTTAGACTTCAGCAGGCAAATATAGGTGGATTGATTCTGGGAGAATATACAGCACAGGAATTTCATGGAAAGCTCTCTTACCCATTGCTGCTGTTGGTTGTCATATCCATGAATGCCATTGTGACACTTCAGCAAACAGAAGATGATATCACCTCATCTGAAAAATATGAAAATACCAAAACAATGAGTAAAACACATTCTATTCTATACTCATACTTATATACCACATTCATGCAATATTGTTTCTGAAAAGGCATCACTAGGCAAGACCAGAATCACACTCATGGCACTTTGAAATGGGCAGGGGATGGGGGAGGAAGAAGAAATTCCAGCATAGATGCTGCATCCAGTAGAAAATTGTCATATTTTCCCCACCCTCCACCCAGCAGTAGAATAATAAAGCAAACTTTGTTTTTTTGAAAAAAAAAAAGGCATTTCAATGGTGCTTTAAAAAACATAGGGGTCCTTTTACTAAGATGCGCTGAAAAATGGCCTGCACTGTTGTAGGTGCATGTATTGGATGTGCGCAGGTCCATTTCTTCAGCGCACCTGCAAAAAAAGGTCTTTTTTGGGCCTAAAATGGACGTGCCACAAAATAAAAATTGGCGCGTGTCCATTCTGGCCCCGAGACCTTATCGCCACCCACTGACTTAGCGGTAAGGTCTCATGCATTAATTGAGCGGCAATCGTCAGCGCATGTACACTGACAAGTGCAGGAGTGGCCTAGTGGTTAGAGAACCGGTCTTGCAATCCAGAGGTGGCCGGTTCAAATCCCACTGCTGCTCCTTGTGATCTTGGGCAAGTGACTTAACCCTCCATTGCCTCAGGTACAAATATGCACATGAATGATTAGAATAATTCCAAAGTTTCACTAAAGCACTAGTCTGTAAATACGCACAAGTGAAAGGCAATTATATGACTGTTCAGCTGCATGTGCCTTGAATGTTTAAGTACGAATAAAAGAGTAATTTACACAAGTACACTATTCCCACAGGGAATCGCATGCAAATGAGGTGCTCACAAAAACAGCGAGCAGCTCAGTAGAGGGGGAAGCCAATCGGTAAGCTGCGCATGCACAGAATAGCCAAATCGCTAAGCGTGGCTGCTCTGAACTTGCTCAGAACAGCATATGCTACCCATGGCTTTCATACATGTATACAAGCTGAGAATTAATTTTCTGGATGTCAAATTATTTTTAAGTGAAGAAAGATATGTATCTGGTATACTGTTTGTTTCTACTAATTTGCAATTCTCTCTCCGTATGAATATGTAACTGCTGCAAAGTCCTTTGTGGACCAACAAGTGGTGTATAAGACAGACAGTATAATATGTGGTATTCTATAAGAGTGCACATAAGAGCAATAGGGGGCATAGGCAGAGCTTCCGCTTACATGCGGAACTCACAGATTACTCTAACTTATGTGCATTCCATGCTGCACATAGGCAAATCCGTTCACTCCCGTCAATAACCTGGCGTAAACGGGCACCTGCATTTAGGAGTAGAGGAATAGCCTAATGGTTAGTACAGTGGCCTGAGAGCCAGGGGAACCGGGTTCAATTCCTACTGCAGCTCCTTGTGACTGGGAAAAATCACTTAACCCTCCATTGCCCCAGGTACAAAATAAGTACCTGCATATAATATGTAAACCGCTTTGATTGTAACCACAGAAAGGAGGTATATCAAATCCCATTCTCATAGGTGCACCATTGTGGGAATCCAGGTGCCTAGATGATGTTATAGAATAGGAACTCCTAGCACAGCATTGCAGAACCCACTCATAGAATTGCCACCATAGTGTGTATTTTACAAGCAGGTGTTCACATAGGAAGGCCTCTTATACAACATATAGAATATTACAGGTTACATGCAAATCTTTGGCATTTAGGTGCAAGCACTTAAATCAGCCCTATAGATGGCTTAAGTGCTTGAACCTAAAATACATAAGAGTAGGTTACACTAGTGTTCTACAAAGCAACGTAAGCATCTATTTATAGAACAGGCCCCTAAATATAGGCACATCTCTACATTGCTCCATAGTATGACCACACCTTGAGTATTGTGTGCAAATCTGGTCACATCATCTCACAAAAGAAACAGAAGAATTAGAAGAGATACAGAGAAGGGCAACCAAAATGATCATTTCTGGTGAGTGCAAGGGAAGCCTTTAATGGACTATTCTTGCTCTTCTTGAAGCTTTCTACTGTTTAGTGGTGCTTTACTGCACTCCACTAGCACTTCTTAGAAGCGCCAGTGTGATACAGAACGGCGTTTACTTACGATGAGTATATACAGAGGTTCTTTGCAGTGTCTGTACTATTGCTATTTGCTGTACTCACTGCTCTGAATACTGCTTTTTTGTCTCTAATTTTTTTTCAAAGCCTGCTGCTACTGCTTGCCTGACTCAGCCCTGCTGATGCTGTCTTCATCCCCAACTACTAGTGGAGTAAGTAGATTATGAGGCATATTTTCAAAGCACTTAGCCTTCCAAAGTTCCATAGAAACCTATGGAACTTTGGAAGGCTAAGTGCTTTGAAAATATGCCTCTATGTCACTTGCCCAACACGATTATCTTATTTATTTATTTATATCTTTCAAAATATATTACAAGTTTACCACGAGATACAGAAAAATGGAACATAAAAGTAGTAGCCCAAAGAAAAGATCTACAAAAGAAAACACAATATCAGAAGAAGCCATTAACAATAATAGACCCCCCCCCCCCAATTGACATCATTATCTTCTAAAATCTAACTAGGCAAACAGTCCCAAATCTTCATCTAGTCCAAAAAGGCCCTCAATTTGGTCTGGTTGAACACACACATATCAAGATGTTAAATATACGTATCAAAAAACCACAGAAGCACAAAGAACCTTAGGAAAATGGGACATTATTCTTTATTAGCAACTGTTGATATTCCAAGATAGACCAGGCACAGGCCTAGCGCCTGCGTCAGGGGTGTGGTGTTTTTCAAGACAGAAACTTCTTTCCTATCAAGTTGGATAACAATCCGTATAGATTCAAAGCAAGTTGTGCTCGTCGTGACAGAAAAGGCGAGTCCCTTCGTGTGAACTAAACACGAAGGGACTCGCCTTTCCTGTCACATCGAGCACAACTTGCTTTGAATCTATACGGATTGTTATCCAACTTGATAGGAAAGAAGTTTCTGTCTTGAAAAACACCACACCCCTGACGCAGGCACTAGGCACCGAAACACGGCCCGTGTCGGGTCTATCTTGGAATATCAACAGTTGCTAATAAAGAATCGCGTCCCATTTTCCCAAGGCTCTTGGTGCTTCTGTGGTTTTCTGTACTTGTCTGTACTTTGGACCCTCTCTTTACTGTTTTCTAAATATACTTATCAAACATGTGCAAGGGTAGGCTAATAGAAAAGAAGCTCCCAATTACTTCCTCTTGCCTTAATGCCAAAAAGGCTTTCCTATGATCTTGTGTCCGATTCATCACATTTGGATAAACCCAGACTCTCTTGCCATAGAAAAGTGCTTGAGAGTTACAAAAATACAATTTCATAATAGAATTGTAATCTTGTTCAAAAACAATAAAACATGCTATTAATGTTGCTCTCTCAGAATTCTCATTTAAAGATGCTTCCAAATTAGCAGAAATATTTGAATCTCCTCGTTCTGCTCCCTACGCCCGCTAAAGTTTGCTGAAGAAATATAATATAATTTATTTAAAGGGAAAATAGTTTCAGAAGAAACTTTTAAAACTTTAAAATATTTTCAAATAGGCAAGATTCCTGAAGACCTTGTAAAGTTAAAAACAAACAAACAAGAAAATGAAGATACTTACCTGTAGCAGGTATTCTCCGAGGACAGCAGGCTGGACATCACCACACATGGGTCGTCGTCCGCGATGGCCCAGGAGCTCCGGAAATTAACAAAAAAACTTCTAGAAGCAGCGCGACGGGCGCGGGGACAACACACTGCGCATGCGCGAGTGACTTCCTCCCGTGACACCCGCGCGCTTCCCTCAGTTATATAACAAGCAAACTAGAACAGAACAACTCCTAAAGGGAGGAGGGAGGGTTGTGGTGATGTCCAGCCTGCTGTCCTCAGAGAATACCTGCTACAGGTAAGTATCTTCATTTTCTCCGAGGACAAGCAGGCTGGACATCACCACGCACGGGGTATCCCTAGCACCCAGGCTCACTCAAAACAATGAACATTGGTCAATTGGGCCTCGCAACGGCGAGGACATAACTGAGATTGACCTGAAAACAAACACAACTAAGTGAGAGTGCAGCCTGGAACAGAACAGAAATGGGCCTAGGAGGGTGGAGTTGGATTCTAAACCCAAAACAGATTCTGTAACACCGACTGCCCAAACCAACTGTCGCGTCGGGTATCTTGCTGAAGGCAAGTAATGAGATGTGAACGTGTGGACTGATGACCACGTCGCAGCCTTGCAAATCTCTTCAATGGAAGCTGACTTTAAGTGAGCCACTGACGCAGCCAATGGCTCTAACATTATGAGCCATGACATGGCCCTCCAAGGTCAGCCCGGCTTGGGCATAAGTGAAGGAAATGCAATCTGCTAGCCAATTGGATATTGTGCGTTTTCCGATGGCAACTCCCATCCTGTTGGGATCAAATGAAACAAACAACTGGGCGGACTTTCTGTAGGGCTTCGTCCGCTCCACGTAAAAGGCCAATGCTCTCTTACAGTCCAAGGTATGCAACTTGTCCTCACCAGGGCGGGTATGAGGTCGGGGAAAAAATGTTGGCAAGACAATTGACTAGTTCAGATGGAACTCCGACACCACCTTCGGCAGGAACTTAGGATGAGTGCGGAGAACTACCCTGTTATGATGAAATTTAATGTAGGGAGCATGAACCACTAGGGCTTGGAGCTCACTGATTCTACGAGCTGAAGTAACAGCCACCAAGAAAATGACCTTCCAGGTCAAGTACTTCAGATGGCAGGAATTCAATGGCTCAAAAGGAGGTTTCATCAGCTGGGTGAGAACGACGTTGAGATCCCATGACACTGGTGGAGGTTTGACAGGGGGCTTTGACAAAAGCAAACATCTCATAAAACGAACAACTAAAGGCTGTCCAGAGATAGGCTGACCTTCTACACGGTGATAAGCACTAATTGCACTCAGGTGAACTCTTACTGAGTTAGTCTTAAGACCAGACTCTGATAAGTGTAGAAGGTATTCAAGCAGGGTCCGTGTAAGACAAGAGAAAGGATCTAGGGCCTTGTTGTCACACCAGACAGCAAACCTCCTCCATTTAAAACCATAACTCCTTTTCGTGGAATCTTTCCTGGAAGCAAGACTCAGGAGACACCGAGAAGCCTAAAGAGGCAACTTCTAAGCTCTCAACATCCAGGCCGTGAGAGCCAGGGACTGGAGGTTGGGATGTAGAAGCGACCCCTGGTTCTGAGTGATGAGGGTCAGAAAACAATCCAATCTCCAAGGTTCTTCTGACGACAAGTCCAGAAGACGAGGGAACCATATCTGATGTGGCCAGAAAGGTGCTATCAGAATCATGGTTCCGCGGTCTTGCTTGAGTTTCAGCAGAGTTTTCCCTACTAAAGGAATGGGAGGATATGTGTACATTAGACCCCTCCCCCAATGAAGGAGAAAGGCATCCGATGCCAGTCTGTCATGGGCCTGAAGCCTGGAACAGAATTGAGGAACCTTGTGATTGTACTGAGTGGCAAAAAGATCCACCGAGGGGGTGCCCCACGCTCGGAAGATCTTGTGGACAACGTCCATGTTCAAAGACCACTCGTGAGGTTGCATTATCCTGCTCAACCTGTCGGCCAGACTGTTTACGCCTGCCAGATATATGGCCTGGAGAAGCATGCCATACTGGTGAGCCCCAAGCCACATCCTAACGGCTTTCTGACACAGAGGGCGAGATCCGGTGCCCCCCTGCTTGTTCGTGTAATACATGGCAACCTGATTGTCTGTCTGAATTAGGATAATTTGATTGGACAGCCGATCTTTGAAAGTCTTCAGTGCATTCCAGATCACTCGTAATTCCAAGAGATTGATCTGAAGATGCGTTTCCTGGAAGGACCAAACTCCTTGAGTGTGAAGCCCATCGACATGAGCCCCGCACCCTAGAAGGGATGCATCCATTGTCAGCACCTTTTGTGGCTGAGGAATTTGGAATGGGCATCCCAAAACCAGATTGGAGCGAATGGTCCACCAGTGAAGGGAATTGCAAAATTTGGTGGAAAGATGAATGACATGTTCTAGATTCCCCTTAGCCTGACACCACTGGGAAGCTAGGGTCCACTGAGCTGATCTCATGTGTAGTCGTGCCATGGGAGTCACATGAACTGTGGAGGCCATATGGCCGAGAAGTCTCAACATCTGCCGTGCTGTGATCTGTTGCGACGCTCGAGTCAAGGACACTATGGACAGAAGGTTGTCTGCCCTCGCCTGGGGTAGATAGGCTCGAGACATCCATGTGTTCAACAGAGCTCCTATAAACTCCAATTTTTGAACGGAACGAGATGGGACTTGGGATAATTGATGACAAACCCCAGAAGTTCCAGCAGTTGGATAGTGAATCGCATGGATTGCAGAGCTCCTGTCTCCGAGGTGTTCTTTACCAGCCAATCGTCGAGGTAAGGGAACACATGCACTCCCAGTCTGCGTAGCGATGCTGCGACAACTGCCAAGCATTTTGTGAATACCCTGGGCGCAGATGCAAGACCAAAGGGCAGTACGCAGTACTGAAAATGCTGAGTTCCCAAGCAAAATCTGAGGTACTGCCTGTGAGCTGGAAGCACCAAGATCGGAGTGTAGGCATCCATCAAGTCCAGAGAGCATAGCTAGTCGTTTTCCTGAATCATGGGGAGAAGGGTGCCTAGGGAAAACATCCTGAACTTTTCTCGGACCACGAATTTGTTCAGGCCCCTTAGGTCTAGGATGGGACCCATCCCCCCTGTTTTCTTTTCCACAAGGAAGTACCTGGAATAGAATCCCAGCCCTTCTTGCCCGGGTGGAATGGGCTTGACCGCATTGGCGCTGAGAAGGGCGGAGAGTTCCTCTGCAAGTACCTGCTTGTGGTGGGAACTGAAGGATTGAGCTCCCGGTGGACAATTTGGAGGTATTGATTCCAGATTGAGAGCGTATCCGGACCGGACTATTTGAAGAACCCACCTGTCGGAGGTTATCAGAGGCCACCTTTGGTGAAAAAATATAAGCCTCCCTCCGACAGGAAGATTGTCCGGCACCGATACCTTGATGTCGGCTATGCTTCTGTGAAGCCAGTCAAAAGCCCGTCCCCTGCTTTTGCTGGGGAGCCGCAGGGGCCTGAGGCGCACGCCGCTGACGAGAGCGGGGTTGTTGGGGCCGAGCCTGAACAGGCTGTCTGGAAGCAGGAGTGTACCTACGCCTGCCAGAGGAATAGGGAGCACTCCGCCTCCCTCCAAAAAACCTCCTAGAGGAGGAGGTAGTAGCAGAAGGCGTCCGGCGGGCGAGAGAATCCATAGCATCATGATGCTTTTTGAGGGAATCAACCATATCCTCAACCTTCTCTCCAAAAAGATTGTCTCCCTCTCCCCCCCCCCCCCCGGCTAAGAACATCCGCCATACAGTGCTGGGTCTTCTGATCCAGGTCCGAGACACACAGCCAGGAGAGTCTGCGCATCACGATTCCTTTAGCAGCCGCCCGGGATGCAGCGTCAAAAGAATCAAAAGCTCCCCTGGCCAGGAATTTGCGACACGCCTTCTGCTGCCCGACCACCTGGTGAAAAGGCTCAGCAAGCTCAGGAGGAAGAGCTTCAACCAAACCGGACAGTTGCTTTATCGAGTTCCGTAAGTGGATGCTGGTGTACAGCTGGTATGTTTGAATCTTGGCGGCGAGCATTCCGGCCTGATACGTACGCCTCCCAAAAGAATCCAAGGTCCTAGACTCTCTAGCAGGGGGTGCCGAAGCATAGTCCATAGTACTCTTGGATCTTCTGAGAGCAGAGTCCACCACCATGGAATCGTGAGGAAGTTGGGCCTTCACCATCACAGGCTCACCATGGACTCTGTACTGGGACTCGGACTTCTTGTTGACAAGTGAATTAGATAGAGGTCAAGACCAATTCCGCAACATCACTTCCCTGAGTGTATTGTGCAGCAGGGCCGTTGCTACTACTACTACTACTACTATTTAGCATTTCTATAGCGCTACAAGGCATACGCAGCGCTGCACAAACATAGAAGAAAGACAGTCCCTGCTCAAAGAGCTTACAATCTCTTTTGGTGGTGAAGGATAATCCAGGACCTCGAACATCTCGGCCCTGGGCTCATCCACAGCCTCCATGGGAAAAGGAATGTCCCTAGACATTTCCCGCACAAAAGATGAAAAGGAGACACACTCAGGTGAAGATTGCCTAACCTCAATAGGTGGAGTGGGATCAGACGGAAGCCCCTGAGAATCTTCCTCCGAAAAATATCTGGGGTCTTCCTCCTCACTCCATGAGTGCTCCTGTTCGGTATCGGACAATAGCTCTCGAAGAGCAGCCCAAACCCGATCCTGCCTCGACCTGGAGGAGCGATGTCCTCGCGAAGGGCGTCGAGAAGTGGACCCCTGCCTGGACTCCGGCGAAGCTTCCTCCACCAATGTCGAGGGAGAGTCCACCCGGGTGGCAGCCGGCTCAGGCACCGCAACCAGTACAGAGGGCGGAGACCTCCACACAGGAGATGGGCCAGGCACCGTCTCGGCAGTAGGTACCGCAGGCGCAAGCACCTGCGGTACCGAGGCAGAAGGACGGATCATCCCTTCCAAAAGACCTGGAAGCATGGCCTGGAGACACTCACCGAGGGCTGCCATCGGAACAAGCTGGGGGGCCGGTGCAGGAGTCGGTGCCAGAATCAGATGAGGTTCGAGAACCAGTACCTGGCTGCCAGACGACCGACACATCCGCACCTCTTGAATGGAGGGTGAGCGGTCCTCCCGGTGCCAACGCTTCTTGGGTCCCGACTCCCTCAGCTCCCCGGAGCTCTCAGTACCGTGACAGGAGGGAGATCGATGGTGACGCTTCTTAACCTTCACTCGACGCCCGTCATCGACACTCCTCGGTACCGATGAAGAGGACGTGGAACCCTCACGCCTCTTCGGGGCCGGGTCCGATTCAGAGCGGTCCCGGGGGGCCTGCATAGCAGTAGGCCTCGAGACGGGTGGAGACCCACTCGATGCCTCGCTGCTCCCAGCGGTAACAGGTCTCTCAGCAGCCATTACCTGGACTCTCAATGCCGCTTCCCTCGACGCCGATGTCGATGCTGTCGACCTCGGTACCCATGTCGATGCCAACGTCGAAGGTCCGGACCGATCTGGAAAAAGCTTCTCACGCTGAGCCTCTCGAGACACCTGGGTCCGCTTTTTCACTAATTTACAAAGCTTACACGAAGCAGGTAAATGGTCGGGCCCGAGGCACTAGAGACACCAAGCGTGAGGATAGGTCGACAAGATGGTCCGGTTACAGCGGGAACAGCGTTTGAAGCCACTGGGAGTCCTCGATGACATGGGAGGGAAAATTAGCGGACGAAAATCAAACGGCTCGATGGTGCCGATGAAAAGGCACAAAAAAAGGAAGGTACTCGACCGGGCGGCCTGTAGTAGTAAAGGCGACCACCACGGGAGAAAGGAAACTTACCAAGTCGAAAAACTACGAAAATAAGGATTTTTTTTTTAGACTAAGAAGAAAAATAAAATAAGAAAAAAAGGGCAAAAAGAAGAACCAGAGCGCGTAAACGCGACGCTAAAACGTCTCCTGGGCCCAAACAACATGAGGAGCAGCAGAAAAACAACCCCTCTTCGTGAAGCGGGAAAAGAAACTGAGGGAAGCGCAAGGGCGGGAAGTCACTCGCGCATGCGCGGTGCGTTGTCCCCGCGTCCATCACGCTGCTTCTAGAAGTTTTCTTGTTAATTTCCGGAGCTCCTGGGCCGTCGCGGACGACAACCCTTGCGTGGTGATGTCCAACCTGCTTGTCCTCGGAGAAAGGTTTATCTTTTCAATTCTTCTATATAAGAGAACCTTATCCTTTACAGTAGCTGTAATCACTTGTTGTAAACTTCTTATCTCTTCCTTAACAGATGTTATCTGAGTTGTAAAATCAAATCAAATCTTAGATTCTTCTAAACTTTGTAACAAACCTTCGATTTTGTTTGAATGAGTCACCTCTTGAGAAGGCTCTGCATCTAGCTTCCAGAGAATCTTCTAAATATTCTACAGAAATGTCTCCACAAGAGGTTTAGTTTCAGCCAAAGCTTCCAACTGACTCTCACAGATAGTTCTCTAACTGCTGACTCCATGGCAAGCACACCCCCAACAGGAGCCTTCTCTTGTGTTACTTCCACAAAAGGATGTTCCCTCATTGTAGATGGTCAGCCAGGCGTGTAGGCGGAAAGAGAGCCAGAGGGTAGGTGTAACATCCAATCTGAAGGTCGTGGGTTCTTCTTCACCCACAGCCAGGGACACCACTCTGATTTCACTAATGGGGGTCCTGGCTACATAGTGTGTGATGAATTGCTGTATCAGGAATGAAGTTCTAGTGGACAGGGGAACCGCTTTCACAACCCCCATTTGCTTTGTGTAAAGGAACTGAAGACCAAGGAAAATCAACAAAAGTAAAAATGCGCCACACAGCAGCCAGACTTCATGCTGCCATTCAGCACGACTTTCATTCATTCACCTAGCGGCATCCGCACTAAAGGAGCAGGGCAAACTCATTGGGGTGACAAACTCATTCTAATCAGCCCATGTCATTGCATTCCCATTCAATCTCTTTTTATTCTCCTTGGTTCGGGCGTGTACTTTTCTTCTACATGTTTTCTTCACCAGGTCCTCTATCCAGGCCAAATATATTCCGCGTATTAAAAAAGGAGGACGGAAGACCAAACGACAGCAGGCATGGTTAAAAAGTGAGGTGAAGGAAGCTATTAGAGCTAAAAGAAAATCCTTCAGAAAATGGAAGAAGGAACCGACTGAAAATAATAAGAAACAGAATAAGGAATGTCATACACTAAACAATGTCATACACTAAACAAAATAACAGCACCAGTACAGTGCACTCAATTTAAGTGCACGTCGGATAAGCGCATGCTCTGTTTAATTGCATGCCGTACTTCGGTCCCGTTTTTGGTGCCATCAATTTCTATGGGGACAAACCGGTTTAGCGCACCACTGATAAGTGCAAGATTCGCTTATATGCGTGGTTTAAGATCACTGTTCTGCAGGAAAGACTCCACATAAGCACACATGCGGAATACGGAAGCCGATTGGCGCGTGACAAAGGGGCGGTAAAATTGAAATCTCGTTGGTTAACTGCCTCAGGCAGAAGAAGCAAAAGAATGTTGTTAGAGTGTACACTGGAGTCGTCATTGCCGCGCAACTGTAAGACTTTAACACTAGCTGAACAAATAGAAGTTCTTAAAAAATTAGAAAACAAAGTCAAGCATCTATTGCTAAAGAATATGGTGTCAATCCCAGTCAAATTTCACATATCTTGAAGCAGAAAGACCAGCTTCTGGAAGACTGGCAAAACAATACAAATCCACAACGGAAACGTAAAAGGGCGGGAAAAGCTGAGGATGTAGAAGATGCTCTTCTTCAGAGGTTTTCTCATGTCAGCAGCAGTTTCCTGTCAGTGGTCCACTGCTTATGAAGAAAGCTAATCAGCTAGCTGAAAGTCTTGGACTAACTGAATTCAAAGCCTATGTTGGATGGTTGGAAAGATGGAAGGAGAAGAACAACATAAAATTCAAGAAACAGCATGGTGAAAAACAAGACGCTGATGACTTTGGTGCTGAAAATTGGGTTGTTTCAGTTCTTCCTACCATCTTGAACGAGTTTGCACCTCGTGACATTTTCAATGCTGACGAAAACGGTCTCTACTGGCGAGTGATTCCTGATGGAACACTTGCATTCAAACAAGCCGAAACTACAGGAAGTAAAACGTCGAAGGACCGACTGACAATCCTCCTTTCCTGCAATATGGATGGGAGTGAAAAGCTGGAACCACTCATCATTGGAAAGAGCTAACAGCCCCGTTGCTTCAAGAATGTTAAGCGACTTCCTGTGTCATACGAGGCTAATGCAAATTCATGGATGACTGGGGAAATTTGGAAGCAGTGGCTAAAGAAGTTAGACACTAGAATGCGGGCACAAAGGCGTCAGATTTTGCTGCTTTGTGATAATTGTGTTGCACACAGTAATGATGTCAGGCTGTCTAACATCAAGGTGGTCTTCTAGCCACCAAACACTACCTCTCTGATCCAACCTATGGATCAGGGCAAATAGCCAATTTCAAACAACATTATCGGGCTCTTGTGCTACGTCGTCTGATGAGCGTTATGGTTGACCAGACTGGCAAGGATAAATGTGCTGTTGAACTGGCTCATAATCTATCACTGTTGGATTCCCTACATATGCAGAAAGACCCTGGAATCATGTTACACAGGCAACCATTGTGAACTGCTACAAGTGGGCAAGCTTTGTTAGGGATATGGAGAGGGACGAAACAGATGCAGCTGTTGCAAACGCGTCAGATGAACAGGCTATTGACATCCCAGCCGGTGTTACTGAAGAGGAGTTTCATCACTACGTAGCTGTTGATTATGATCTACAAACAGCTGACGACAGCACTGATGTCCAGATATGCGCCTACACGCAGCCAACAGCGATGAAACAAATAGATGATGAAATGAGCAGCGAGGCACAAGCTGATGAAATTCAACAACCTCCTGTTACTTTTGCAAGAGCGCTGGAGAGTCTCAACACCGTGCGGGCCTATCTGGAGGCCACTGGATGTCAGTGCTATGACAGGTTTAACCGTCTGGCAGACGTAGTCTATGGAACTCAGAGACACAAGAGTGTACAGAGGACTATGACTGATTACTTCAAGTAAGCCTAACGTCAGTTAACGGAGACTGTATAACGTCAGTTAACGGAGACTGTATACTGTACGTATAACAGTACTGTACATATGTTTATCAGATGTCAAGCTTCTTTGGGTCACAGCGGTTAAGTGCATGCTCCAGTTAACTGCATGTATTTCTTTGGTCCCAGACCCTTGCACTTAAGAGGATTGCACTGTATTTCTAAAAAAAAACCCAGATAGGAACGAACTTATCTCAGTTTTACGTTCCATCACTGTTTCACTAACTGTTCAAGACGTCCAACAGAGATCCCCGTTTCAAACATCCTTTCTCAGAGACACCAGTGCTACATTAACAATGTTTCCGTCCTGCTGCCCCATGCTGACTTCATTCTCATGTTCCAATTATTTTCTTGTATTCTTTTCCACTTTTGTTGCTCCATGGCCTCCTTTATCCTTCTTCTCACAAATACATTCTTCTTCCTCACACACACATCCTTCTCCAAGTCTCATGGATGCACTGCTGATACTGTTCACCTGTTCCTCTCTCATAACACATACATCCCTCCACCTTCCCTCACTTTTATCTCCTCCATTCCTCAACTCCCTTCTACACGCTTCTCATATTTATATTTATCTATTTCCTTTGAAAACTTTTACTCCACTTAAAACCTAAGCAGATTACAAGAAACATACATAATACAAATACAGACAACAAAAATCATAACATGTCTTTTTAGTATAATATGCAAACAGCAGAATGGATGGGAAAGACCAATCTGACTCAACATGGACCACATTTCGGCGACAGGGCCTGTGTCAGAAGTCTGTGACTGGCATACAGGAAATACAGGTCTAGAAGCAGAGTAGAGCTATGTGACGTGCAGAGTGTGAGCCAAGCTATGTGCCAATGAAGCAGCAGCTTACTGCTGGCGTTGGCGATCACCACCATGGTGGAAAGGGGAAGACAATCATGCCAAAAAGACTAGTAAAATCAATAGCCTGCACGTGCAGCAACTGCCAGGCCTAAACTTAACCAATTGGTACTCTGGGACCACAACAGCATCGATACAGCTATAATGTTCAGCAACAGAGTTGTAGGAAGAAAAGGATGTGACGTTAAATGATGATCGTTTTTGGTGTCTAGGGGTCCTCCTCAATTACCAACTTTCTTTAACCATGTTTAATAGACCTTACCACAATTTCTTTTCGATAAAAAATGCTATATGGCACTTCTTCAACTAACATTACTCTGTGCTGTAGTGGCTTCCAGAATTGACTATGCAAGTTTTATTCTCAGGTGCCAATATTTCTTTATCAAGCAACTCCAGATCATACAGAATATTGCTGCAAGAATTTTGTCCCATGCTAAAATGTTTGATCACATTACTCCTTTTTTTGATGCAACATCATTAGTTGCAAATAAAACGTAGAACACTGTTTAAAATCCTAACTTGGGAATACAAAATTTTATATACTGGTTTTCCTTTATAGCACTAATTACTTTTCACGTTCCTGCTCACTCTCTTCAGTCCTTACATGATTTTCAACCTATCATTTACCCAATTTCTAGGGCTTGATTGGATACTACTCATCAATGTGCTTTCTATCGTACTGTCCCTCAGTCTGGAATGGTCTTCTGGTTTCTATACATGCAGGACTAGGTTTCAAAAAATTTAAGGTCACACTTAAGACATTTTTGTTTTCTGAGGCTTTTGA